>NC_136061.1:541444043-542795293 GCF_964261635.1 Lissotriton helveticus
CATGTTTGTGCCTATGTGTGATAATTAATCAGGCATTCTTAAGGACCAGAAAAAGGTACGTTGCAGGTACCGAGTGGGTGCCTGGCATAGGCGGTGGTGTGCCATTTTGCCACCACCCCCCTCCCGAGACCCATGGTGTGATGAATTATTACACCCTATTGTAAACTCTGTTGCTCTCAACACAAGGATTACTTGACTATCAAGTTTTACATTTTTCACACTTCTAACCTCTGGTTAGGGTGGGCCTTAGCTCGCCCATACCGCCGAGGTTCACCTTTTTCTGGTCCTGAAGAATGCCTGGTGTAACTACACACGACTATAAGGAACATTGCGAGCTAAATGGCATACAGCATGAAATACCACACAACATTCATGGTGTGGAGTCTCAAGAATCACAAGTAGTGTCACAGAACATCCAGGACAAAGGGTCACAAGAAGTGTTGGAGGAACAGGGACGGGAAGAACAGAGAAATATCCATGGAGAAGAGTGACAAGAAAGAATGGAAGAAATGAGAAGTATAAAAGAGTGAAATTGAGTAGAAGAGCAAAATTGGGAGGATTGTTCGAAAACCAAGGAAATATCAAGATTACAGCTGTGATTAAGTTTTCTTTTTGTTTAGTAATATATTTATTATTGGAGATTTTTAGTTATCTCAGGTTTGATAGAAATAATTGTATTTTCCTTTGTTTAGCATTCAGTCTTTCTTAGGGAAGAAAAGGGGATATGCTGTGTTGGGGTTGTGTATGGGTTTGATCTGGTGGGGCAGCCATAATTGCAATGCTAGCATGTAATATTGAATGTTTTGAAGAATAGGAGCTCTCGGAGGACGGAGGGAGGAGCAGTGGTTCCCTAACGTCTTATACACCGTAGCAGCGTTTCATAGAAAACATTACTTCAACAAAACTTGAAATGGAGAGTCTTTCTACACATACATTGGGTTATTCACACTTTTACACTCATCCACACGCACACTAACATGCATGTTTCAATCTTGCAGGACATTTACAACACATATCTTCCAACCCCCGGTGATGCTTGACATTTTCACCTCTCCAGCACCACACAAGTTAAACTATTTAGTATTCCATAATTTCCATGTACTGCTAATTGACACAAAGGACATTTCTGATGACCTACCCTATAATTTTGTGCAATCTCCCAGATAGTCGTCCCGTTTTCAGGCTCTCTACTGTTACAGTTACTATCTGGCCCGTAGTGGAAGTGTCTAGCTATGTCTGTATGTGTGATGTGTGACTAGGAGTATCATCTCTACGTGCCTATAGGTTGCCTTCATGTACATATGTGTATGTATGTTCATTGCGTTGTTATGTCTGTGTATGCTGCGTGTGGATGCATGTCTGCCTGAATTGCTTGTGAGCATATTTGCCCATCTGTAAGTTGTCTTTGTGAACGTATTTGTGTTGTCTGTGTTGTATGCATCTGTGCCCTTAAGTTGTGCATGTTCACATGTGCTCCTCTATCAATATGGTCTGTGTGTGCATATGTGCCTGTACACATTGTTTCTGCGTAGATGTGTGCCTGAATGCAGTGGTTAATATGTGCCAGTGGTACATGCCTCATGTGAGCTGTAGACTCGTATGGAGACCTGCTTACATAGGCATCATACAAAATCATTCTTTTCCTCTTCTTTTGTTGGTCCACTGAAGGGCATCACGACTTTCATCATACAGAAATCTTTCTAGCACTGTTGCAGTAACTAGAAACCTTCATGACATGGTATCCCAGTATTCAATGCCAATGAAATGTAATTGGAGTATACTTCGGCATCGCGTTTCAAGATAAAATGGGTTATTCCCACAGGGTGTATCTCACACTGCAAATGGTTCTGCACTTTTGTTGGGACTCACATGCAAATATCTGTACAGTATAAAGATGTCTAGGTGAGCAGTGGCGGCTGCCTCACATGCAAATATCTGTACAGTATAAAGATGTCTAGGTGAGCAGTGGCGGCTGCCTCCGGTCGGGGGTGGTGAGGCGTCGTAGGTATGAATTTTAATAAATAAACGTACTTTCTCCGTTGCACCACAGCACGCCTCTCCTCCGTACTTGCTCTGCTGGAAGCACTGGAAATACCCAGGCTTCCGGACTCTCCCAGCCAATCACGATGCTACAGGAGCAGGATGCTCTGGCAGTGCCTGGGAGCCTGGGCATGTTCTCCACATGGCTGTGGAACACAGCCCAATGGAGAACATGCCAAGTGCCCATGATGGTTTGGCCGGCACTAGAGGGCCTGCCAAACAGTCATGTGCACTTAGAGGAGTGCAAACCACTCCTCCTCTGCTCTGTAGTCGCAGAGCCTAACCCCACCCGACTCCCGCATAGAAAAATAAAATGATAATGATGATCTGTTATTATCATTTTATTTTTAGTTTTTGCACTGCTGATATAGCAGTCGGGCAATGTTCCTCTGTCTTAGCGGAGGAGCTACCACTGTAGGTGAGAGTTCACTGTAACATTCATAATAATTAGCTCACTATATCAGACAGTTGGGTTTACTAATGTGTTGATTATTAAAAGGATAAAACCCTAATCAAATCCCAGTAATTACAACACTGGCACCCGGTAATTTTACCGTGGGAGGGCACACAAGCCCACATGCACATCACTCACACCCATGTATTCACACATGCATACACACCCATTAACAACCCTCACTAACAAATACACATACATTCACACACGCACCAAACAGAAAATAAAAAACGTATCTTTCATGCAGATCTCCGAGATGGAAGCCTTGGATGTCCCAGGAGGGTGAAGACTGCTGGGATCACACATTGGCTGACATTAAGTCAGCCAATGAGGGAAGCCAGCAGTCCCAAGCATCAGAGTTCCCAGGAGGGTTGGGATTGCTGCCTTTGGGTCAGCCAAAGAGGGAAGGGAGCAGTCCCAACCTCATCACAGAGTGGGATGGGGTCAGTGAGACTGCTGACCCTGCCCCACTCTGTGACGAGGTGTCATTCATTGACACTCAGCCCGTGGCACTTCAGGGCTTAAAACTGAAGCACCCAAGTCAAAGACAACGGGTGACGCTATCCTTCGTCACGGGGGAGGACCTCAAAACACTTTTGCAAGGCTGAGGTAACGCCCACAGAGCTGTGAAATCGTCAGCCTGGAAAGGTTCTGCTCAGGCAACCAGCAGCCTTCGCATTTAGTGCATGTATAGCTCCAGGCTGGCTCCCCTGAACAAGAAAATTGTCTGTCAGGCTGACCTTTGCTTAGCCTGACAGACACTCATCTTGCTTGGAAAAAAATGGGGGGCGTGGCCCCTCAGCCCATATGAACGGGCTGCTGCTGAATTACCGTATTTAAGCATTGTTCCAAGTAGAGGTGAGCGAGTCAGTGAAAGCTTGAGCCAAGCTCGAGACTGAAGCTTTGCTTCTGGCTCAGCTCGAGGTCCTGTTGGAACCTCGAACGCATAACGAGCCGATGTTTCATATGGCGTTACTGCCACAGCTGCTGACTTTGGACCTGCGGTACCAGGTTTGAGTCTCTGCTTTGGCGCAACATCCAGTGATTCTGGGAAATTATTTTATCTCCCCATTCCTATACATAATGAGTGTGAAAGCACTTTCAAACATGTGAGTTCAGAATACCAGTTGTACAAATACCTATGTGTTTAATAGGCTATAATGTTACTGTATAATAATTATGGCTCCCTGTTTTCCCTTTTTACTGATTTTCACGGATAAATACAGACAAAACATTGTGTTTCTGGTTCGTATTTATTTTAAAAAGTAGGAAAACATATAATTTGGCCTATTTTGAGTGACTCTCCATGCTGAGATGACTGACTTTCAGGCCAATAGCTATACATATTGGCAGGATGGGGAGTTACAAAGCTCAAAATTACTACATATCTCAATATGTATTTGTGCTATTATGCTAATTTTTAAGGTGGGTTTAATATTTTATAATTTTTTGCTATGTAATGTGCTTAAACCTAACAGGCATCAATGTATGAGTGCACGTTTATTTGTTAAATAAAGGTGGAAATATACGAGTTATCAGTTCACAAAACACAAAATAAATATGGATTAATACCAATATGATGGCCAAAAAATAAAGATGGTTAAATACAGGCGGTAATGTTAAAAAACAAAATAGCACAAAACTGGGAACCCTAATAATAATAAGGCCCACTTTCAGGGTTTGCATGACAATTGTCTTGCCACTTCAATAATGGTTCATGTTTAAAAACAGTCATTTGTAAGTTCAGTGCTTACAATGTGACCTATTAATGTCAAAGCTTCCACATGTTACAAAATTACACTTTTTTTTAATTTTGAAGAGACTTTATCATACTTTATGTGTTGTTTGTTGTTTTGGTTTACACAGCAAACATTTTCAGGTCTCGACCTATGCACGTGCTGTTAGATCCGAGCCAGAACCTTGGCTTGGCTCGCACTTTTAATTTGTTGGCTTGCCCACCTCTAGTCTCAAGTACACTTTGTGTTGGTACGTTTCGTCATGACAAGTTAGGGCTCTGTAGACGCTTTGAGGGCACCTTCTGCAGCAGCCTGCAGTGCCTAGTCCTCACAGTGACAATGATCTCATTAACACATTTGTATTGCAAGACATGGCTAGGAAAGAACCTGAAGAAGGTCCCTGGAGGTGCAAATGGAAGCTTACGAGTCATGAATTAAATAAAACACAGCGCATTCATCCCAAGGACTTGTGCGATGTGTAGTAATTTCCTGAATAATAATGGAGGCTATGCCTGACCTCCTAACACAGAAAGAAATCATCTTTACCCTGCGTTAATTAATCTGTCTCGTCTTTTAGGCTTGGCTGGTATTGATAATGGACACTACGCTAAAAATAAAGTAGCAGGATATCCGTGTTTACAGAAAGTGTTTATTGAATTTATAAATGGTGATTGCAGACATTATAACTTGTACTAGAGGCTGCCGTGCGTCAATGAACTCTATGCATCTTCAAACAAATTAATTAAAACGGTGCAATATTTCTTGTCTACTGAAGGGCAACAAACACCAGTGGTCTAGGTCCAAAATCCTACTCATCTACATCCAACATAAGGTCTGAAACAACCCAGCGCCTGGCAGCAGCGGATGGTACCGCATGAGGGTGGTGAGGGGGGAGGAATTAAATTAAAAATTGACTTACCTTTAACGACCAGCTGCCGCCTCTCCTATGTCCTCCATCTTTGTTCTCTTCCTCTACCTGTCCTGGCCAGCAGCAGGAACATGCAAAGTGCGCATGAACAATTCATGCGCACTTAGGGAGTACACAGCACTCTTTACCTGCTCTGGCCAGCTCCGCCCTCCTCTCTACTGACTGCAATAGGGTAAATAAAATGCTAATAACAATACGTTTTTCTCATTGTATTTTTCCTTATCAGCAGTGGGGCGACGCTCCTCTGCCCTAGTTGAGGAGCCGCCACTGCCACCTGACATAGACATTTTCCTCAACTACCTTAATTGTACTCTGCTGGCCCTCATCAGCAAAACAAATTTACCACGTCCCGGTACACACAACTTCTCAGCTCAAGCAAACAGCTAACAGGAAATTGAAATCCACTCACCTTTTGACTGCTCAGCTCCACTCCTATTTGTGTACAATATTTAGATCATGGGTACTCGCAAACATTTTCCCAGGGGCCAAAATGTTTGATCTGTGATGTGGCTGAGGGCTGCATTAATGCCAGCAGGGTGGCGGTCAGAAGGGGTGGAGTTCTGTGGTTAGGGGAATGTAGTGTAAGCAAAGCATATACATCTAGTAGCTGAATTGCACAATGTGGAATCAGACAACCTGGGATTAATCCCAGCTTCCCCACGTTACCAAATTGTGTGATCCTAGACTATTGTTTTATTTGAATTTCTCTCCTTTTACTTTGTTATCATATACTAGCAGCCCGTCCCGACGTTGTCCGGGTATGAATTGCTGCCGGCCAGTAGTATATTGTTTTGTAGGATTTCGTTTTGATAACATTTCTTATCTGTGTCAGGCCTGTGAAACGCTCCGATTCACAGTGCACTGCTGATGCACTTAAGAGTGCACGTTCAGTAGTGTGTGAACTTGAGTTTCCCTACTTTATTTTTGCCTTGCAATATTATATAGCGCGAACTTGACAACATGGCATGAGCACAATTTACATTACAGAAGAACACATTCATTTGTGGTAGGCACGGGGAGACAAAACGATTTGCCTGGAATCACAGGATGTTGAGCTGATGCCGAGATTCGAACGTAGCTCTAAAATTCGCAATTCTAGAACTTGTGGCGGGAGGTGTGTCTAAAAGTGTATGTCGGTGCTGGCCATCAATGAGAGAGACCTGTGCATTTCTCAAATCGGTGGTGAAAAAATATGAGTATGTTGCTGGAGATGTGGGCCGCCGTGCCACCAATGTACTTACCGGGGGAGGGTAAACACCCATTATTCCGCAACTTTCTTTCCGCATACCATCACTCCGTATACTTTCATTGCGAAAGTACCATGACTCCGCAATGCCATTATAACGCATGGCATTACATTTTATATGCTTTTACCAGGCATACATTTACAACGAAATTCGTTGTAAATGCATGAATGGTAAAAGCATGTTTTTTTTTAATGTTTGGATAAGGTAAGTATGGGTATAGGGGAATATGTTTTGGGGTACTGAGGTATATGTTTTGGGGTGTTTGGGTATTTTAAGGGTTCAGATATAGTTTTTGGTTATGGGGTACAGGGCTAGTTTTAGGGTTTAGGGATAGGTATGGGTTTTGGGGTACAGGGGTATTTTTAGGGTTCAGGGCTAGGTTTTGGGGTATAGGGGTATTTTTAGGGTTCAGGGGTCGGTTTGGGGTACAGGGGTACTTTAAGGGTTCAGGGCTAGGTTTGGGTTGTGGGGTACAGGGGTATTTTTAGGGTTCAGGGCTAGGTTTGGGTTTTGGGGTACAGGGGTATTTTAGGGTTCAGGGGTAGGTTTGAGTTTTGGGGTACAGGGTTATTTTTATGGTTCAGGGCTAGGTTTGGGTTTTGGGGTACAGGGGTATTTTTAGGGTTCAGGGGTAGGTTTGGGTTTTGGGGTACAGGGGTATTTTAAGGGTTCAGGGCTAGGTTTGGGTTTTGGGGTACAGGGGTATTTTCAGGGTTCAGGGGTAGGTTTGGGTTTTGGGGTACAGGGGTATTTTTTAGGTTCAGGGCTAGGTTTGGGTTTTGGGGTACAGGGGTATTTTTAGGGTTCAGGGGTAAGTTTGGGTTTTGAGGTACAGGGGTACTTTTAGGGTTTAGGGATAGGTTTGGGTTTTGGGGTACAGGGTATATTTATAGGGTTAAGATGGGTTAGTGTTTAAGGGTGTTGGGGTATTTTAAGGAGTAAGGGTGGGTTATGATTATGGGGTGCAGGGGTATTTAAAGGGAGCAGGGGGGACACCCGGAGCTGGAATGTACAGAATCTGGGAAGAAAAAACAATGAAATATTGGGCACAACGCTCGCTTTTTTTCCCGTAATCCCCCGCCCCGCACACGCCCACGCCCCCAGCACACGCCCACAGCACACGATATGAGACATGGCATGAAGGGCGGAACGTACCACACGCCCCCAGTGTTTGTCATGCCCCCAGTACACGCCCACAGCACATCGCAGAAACGCCCACAAGGGACTACTTTGCTGGCACGGTTCTTTTACCTTTTAAATATATATGGTTGGCGTCTGCATAGCCTATGTCCTTCTGCTGCAACTGCTCTTTCCAACGCTGTATTGGGTGTTGTGATTAGTGCTGTGGTTCCTGAGATTACCCGCCTCAGAGGTTTGGGCTCTCTCTTTATTATATTAGTATGGATAATAGAATCGCAAAATACACAACTTCTGTTTGAGCACTGTGCAAAATCTTCTCTTGTGTTAGATTTAATAAAAAATGGTGTTGTTCATGTATAATAAGAACTCAAGCCAGACAAAGAGTGCACATAACAACTGACTTGCCTCTTACTTCACTATTGGCATTGTTGTCAGGATGGGGGAGAATTAATGTTTCTAAATTCATGTTTGAAAACTTAGTTACTTCATTTCTTTAACTTCAATTAACCTTTAAATAAATGCTTACCTGTTTAATTAACATTTGTTTTAATGTTAGGGATGAGTCGAGTAAACAGCAGCCGAGTACTGCTGTTGACCAGGGGTGTGCATGTCAGGAGGGACATATGTGGCCCCGTGCCGTGCTTTGAGTATCACATTTCTAGATCCAGGATTACAAATTTATATCAAGCTCATCTCCACTGTTGACGATGAGAGCTAGGCTCTTTTCCACAATGTAAGCACCCTAATTAACTACGTTAACCAAAAATGTCACTGATCGTCCAATATGCCACCCAAAAAATACGCATTAAGTTGAGTGTTTTCAAAACAATAGAATTTCCAAGATTATTGCCCCTCCAGCTTATATCTATTATTGACCACTAGCCTTATTTAGAGGCTTGCCTGTCTCACCAGGGTGTCAAAGGTCATAACCACGGCCACTCTTTTGAAGGACCATCCACCGGATTTAGAGATTCCTACCTGCCTGGCATGGATCTCCCCGCTGTGAAAGGAGATGCTGTGACAGTTGTTCCGTTCACAGCAGTAAAGTTTGCTGAGCAAGAAATATATTTATAGCACCCACTTGGCAAACTGTTTTTTCAGGAAAAACAAACTGTCAAAACAGAACTTAGTTTTATCTGAATAAAAAACATAAAGAACCCAACAAGAGCATGGTGGGGATTTAACATTTTCTTGTCCCAACACAGGGAGGCAAAATGAGGGACAGTCCTACAGTTTATCTGCATTTCAAAACTACCAACAGACAAAGGATTGCTCGCCAGCAGGACCATTAATCACCAGAGTTATCTGGTCCTTGTTTTTGTAAATAAAGCATACACGTAGTATGTGTCTTGCTGGGCCTTCCCTGATTTTAAAAAGAAGAACAAATAGCCACACATTCTCTTTCTTGCTTGGTTCCTCGTCACAGCCGATCTGATAAGCACCTGCAGGGCCAGGTAAGGTGAATCAGGATAATCAAACATTTTTTCTCCAGCATGGAATAGAAAAGGAAATATCCAGGCAGCACGAAGGTTTTTGTATTGTAATTGTATTGTAATTGCATTTATATAGCGCTTACTACCCCTGAAGAGGCATTGAAGCGCTTTTTCGGCGAGTAGCGCGCTACTCCGGGACCCATAGAGGATTAGTGTTGAATTAGTATAGTGAAACATGCAAGTACATTTTAAGTGGTGGATAGGTTAGTCAGTTAATTAGATTTGGAATGATAGCAGAAGGATAGAGGAAGACAAAGGTTTGTATTTATATAGCGCACGCTATTCAGGAAGCCTACAAAGGATTGGTGGTGAATTAATATGGTGAAATATTAAGTAATTTCAGTGGTGGATATTAGCAGTTACTTGGAGTGAGAAGGATAGCGGAGGGATAAAAGGGGAAGAAAGATTTGCATTCATATAGCACTTGTTACCCCTGATGGGTGTTGAAACGCTTTTCTGGCGAGTAGCACGCTACTGCGGAACCCATAAAATATTACAGTTGAAAATTAGTATAGTAAAAAAATATGAAGTAATTTGAGTAATGGATATGTTATTCAGTTATTTGGGTAGTGTATTAGTATAGTTTAATATGGAATTTGAGAAGTGAACATGCAAGTCTGTTAATTTCGATTGGAAAGGATAGTGGAGGGATAAAAGAATGAAAGTTTTTTATTTTTTTTATTATTTTTTATTTTAGCAATAGGAGGAGGCTTTTGGATGAGTAAAAGGGAGTTTTGGAGGGGAGGACTCAGAGGAAAGAGTTTAGAAAGGTTTGTTTTAGGGGATCGGTATAGTAAAAGAGGTGTCAGATGATACAAGGAGGGGTAGAGTAGGAGAGAGTCTAGAAAGGATTATTTTGGCAATCATAGTAGTGGTATGGGGTTTGGGATAAATGAGAGAGTGAGATGTAGAGGATATATTGATAGATGTATAGGATGAGAGATAGGGTAGTGCATTGGAAGGAGTAGTAGAAGAAATTTGAGATGAGTCGGAAGGTTGGGCTAGAAGATATATTGAGCGAAATATAGGCTGAGAATTAGGGTAGTGCATTGGAAATGCTAAATTAGAAGAAAGTGATAAATATGTAGATCCATAATTACATTGACATTATATGTGTTGCAAGAGTTACAAAGTGTGGTGGTGTGCAGTGTGTGTGTTGTGTGTTAGTGTTATTATGGTAGAAGGGAGAGGAGGGTGTTTGTTGGACAACTGATGGGAGGTCTGTTAGGTGTAATTACAGCAGGGAGAGTGTGTCTGAATGGGATGTAGTTATGTATGGTGTTGATTGGTGTTGTGTTAGTGATGAGTGTATTGGTTAGTGGTATAGGATAGCGTTGTGTACTATTTGTAGATGATGGTGGATATGTGTGGTAGTTGGGATAGTAGGGTGTGTAGATGTGGTTTGGTTGGGTATGTAGTGCATGCTGGTATATTAATCTGTGCATAGTGTTGTGCGTGGTGTACATTTGGTGTGAGTGTGTTGCCCTGTTTGTGGATGTGGATGGTGTTGGCTGGGTATTGCTAAATGAGAAAAAGGGCAGCATTTCAGGCCCTAGTCCCGACCAGTCTCAAACAGGCTCAAACAGGAAACTGCCCTTGTCCTCTCTGCCCTTAACAGGCTCAAACAGGAAACTGCCCTTGTCCTCTCCGCCCTTAACAGGCTCAAGCAGGAAACTGCCCTTGTCCTCTCTGCCCTTAGCCTCGACGCCCGGGTGGAGACGCCCTAAGCCTGGCCTTTTTTATAGCCCTAGTAATCAGGTGACCCCTTCAGCCAATGGGAACCCTAGCCCTAACACTATCCAATCACAACACTAGCCCTAAAATCTAGGAACCAATAGGAGACCAAGACCTTACAGCCAATCTTAGCCATACTCCAAGCACCCAATCAGTTAAAAAACCCTGATCTCTACGTCCAATAACGGCCCTAGCCCTACCAGTAGTCCCAAAACAAGTCCATGCAACCAATGGCACAGGTAGCCCTAGTCCCTCCTTCCAATAGAAAGCCTAACCCTACTCTAAGTCCCACACCTAGTCCAGCAACCAATCATATCAGAAGCCCTAATTGTTACTTCCAATTAAAGGTCTAACCCTAGCCCTAGTCCCACCCTACTCCCAACAACCAATAACATAGGAAGCCCTAGTCCCTACTTCCAATAGAAATCCTAACCCTAGCCCTAGTCCCAACCCTACAATTATTGAATCAAAGACCCTGAAACCAGTCAGAACCCTCAAATACCCAACCATTGAGGACATTAACCCTAATCCAATAGAAACCCCAGATACAACCACCAATCGGTGTAGACATGTACCAACCACTAGCAGACCATATAAGGTCCCAGCAACCTCAGACAAGGTTTGCTGGCCAGGGAGTTGGAAGCTGCTTCTCCTGTTCAGAATCTCTTAGGAGACAGACAGGCTCAATCCACACTTTGGACTTCAGCAGGTAAGGGCCTCACTAACTTGAAATCTAACAATACTGTTTGAATCAAACTTTACTCCCCCTGCTGGCCAAAAAACGAAGTGCACAGGCCTTAGTAAAATACAGTTTAAACAGCTCACAGAAGCACCCTCTGATGTAGAAAAAAACCCTGTTGCTGGGGGAAGGGGGGCTGTTTTCACTGGCTTGTGAACACAAAATGGTGGATGGGAGTGCACTTTTTAACATATAGGTCTTAGCACAGAGCAAAGGAGAAATTTGGAGGGAAAACAGAATTGTCACCAAGGAATGAGAGGGACAAACTACAGAGGTTGGACTGCAAATCCCACAATTCAACACACAAAATGGAGGTAATCATGGGCAGGGAAAACCACAAATTTAAAACACAACACAGGTGATAAAATATACAATTACAGGCAGGCTAAAACTACAATTTTTAACTGTAACAACCACCGGCATAGACAGTAAACACAGAAAGTGAAAATTGTTTTTTAAACAACTTTTTGTCTTGGGAAGAGACAGCACTAGTCTGTCTCCTTACCACTTCCTGGACTCTGCTCACTGCAATATGGGGCACAGGTAGGCTGCAACTCACAAGATGGAGGAGAATGATTTGGGGTGCACCCAGCAAGGCCTCAAGGGGCCTGGGCAGGTGTGAGAGGAGGGCTCAGACTTGCTTGGTGGCTGAATAGCCAATGGTCTGATGGCCTGGGGGTGGGGGCTGGGCAGCTGCTTCTCCTGTTCAGAATCTCCTAGAAGACAGACAGGCTCAATCCACACTTTGGACTTCAGTAGGTAAGGGCCTCAATAACTTGAAATCTAACAATACTGTTTGAATAAAACTCTACTCCCCCTGCTGGCCAAAAAAACGAAGTGCACAGGCCCTAGTAAAACACAGTTTAAACAGCTCACAGAACAGCGGTTAATCAAAATTGCTAAACTTTTATCTTTTCCAAATACTGAGAAACTGATTAAATTTGAGGCGTGTATATCTTTGCAGTGCACCTTCAATGTGCGCGCAGCTTCTTTAAAGATTTTAATTCCTTAATTTCTTCACTGAATCTCTGTGTTTGAATTATATTCTCTTTTTAAAACAAGTACAATCAGCAGAATAGAGAGGTTGTAAGTGGGCACTTAAGTGCATTCTCTCAAAGCGCTTGTCTGTTGTTGTTGCTTGCAGCGCTGAAGAGGAAGTATTTTCAATCTGGGACAGAAAATAGGCCTGGGCACCAAAATAAAAGGGGCCCCCACTAGTGAAACAGATAGCTTAAGAAGCGGCCCATGTTTGGAAATTGGGGCAGTTTTGAACTTGCAAGGACACGCTGTGCAAGTGATTTGCAGGGTATGGGATACTGCATAAACTTGTGCTTGCTGCAGGTAATTTTCTTGAATAGCAGGAAAATCAACAGTAAAAACCGGCCAAGCAGACCATAAATCATGGCTCACGACCACCCAAAAATAAGGGCAACACAGATCTACCATACCAGCTCATGGGGTACTTCCTAATTGCCTTACAAGCCAATCTGACCCTGATGTCAGTAAATTGGCCCATTTTGCTCTCTGCTGCTCTACATCCGGCCCCTGGATAAATAGTGATATTTTACAGCTATTTACTCAGCCACTGGTACATGGTCAAAATGATTTACTATTAGGTCGAGGGCTTTGAAAATAGCAGAGACACTTCACTATTTAACCATCCACTGGTTAAATAGTAGAGATTCTGCACTGTTTGGCCGGCGGCCATGCAAATTGCAGAAAAACGTCATCATTTAATCTCCAGCTAGCTACAAGGTAGAGATTCTATACTGTTTGGTCTGTGGCCATGCAAATAGCAGAACAACATCATTATTTATTTGGCCACTGCTGGCTAAATAGTAGAGATTCTACAGTGTTTGGCCACGCAAATAGCAAAAAACTTCACTACTTACCTGGCCACTGGTTAAAAAGTAGAGATTTTACCCTGTCTTCCTGGCAGCCAGCCACAGAAATAGCAGGAAAACTTAAATATTTAACCAGGTGTTGACTAAATAGCAGAGGTTTTGCGCTTCCTTTTTGGCAGCCATGCAAATAGCAGAAAATCGTCACTATTTGCCCAGCAGCTGGTTAAATTGTAGAGATTCTGCTCTGTTCAGCTGGCAGCCGTGCAAATAGCAGACAAACATCACTATTTACCCAACAACTGGCTAAACAGTAAAGATTCTGCTCTGTTTGGCCAGAAGTCATGTACATAGCAGGAAAACATCACTACTTACCCAGTCAGTTTAAATAGTAGAGATTCTGCACAGTTTGGCTGGCAGTTTTTGGAAAAGTTCTTCTCGCCATTCCCCGAGGCTACCAACAACCTGTCCTAAGGGGATCTTTATCCCTTATTAAATTAGTTACGACCCGACCTCAAGGGTTGTTAGCTCATCAATGGTTTGCGACAGAAATTGCAGTTGCAAATTATCAAAAATTTGTTTACTAATTGGAAAGTGGAGGGTGGAAACCCTTTTCATGTACCCTCATATTTGCAATTTAGAAACTATTGCAAAAGTCCTTTTACTAGTCTAAAGAAATATCCAACTCGTATTTTTGTGGACAGAGACCTTGTGATTTTGCAACATGGGGACCTTAGTGCTAAAACTGGCATAGATGCAGGCACTAACTTATGAGTCTAGAGGTCCAAAATGTTTGAATATTTCCAAGTTATTTTGACAGACATGGCACAGAATACCACTCCATTTCACCGTGTGCAAAGACATAGCTACTTATTTATTTATTTATAACATTTTATATAGCGCGAACAAAATCCCGATGCTAAAACAGTAAAAATAGGTGAATTTCAACTAAAAGTGGGCTACAATCCTGAGCTGAGTCTAAAGACACCTTGTTTACTGACTTGGGAGGCCCTTTATAGAGCAGTCTTGTGCTTCACAAATTTTCCTACTCCTTTACATTTATCTGCAGATGTGACTAATGATAAAGATGATTACAACCTTTGTGAGACTAGTTTAAGCTGTTTGCACTTCTAAAGTTATATACTCGTTCTTACTAACAAAACCATGGGAAAGTACAAGGGCTAGCTATAACGCTCAAGTCAGTACATTTTGGAATTATTAATTCTGGTTTTGTTCAATTAAATCAGATCAAAACACCTGAACGTAATGATTTGTAAAAGCCAGAAATGGAAGTGTTTTATCTCAGTAACATACAGCTATCTAATATTTAGGGTCATTTTGACAACAATTGCGTAGGGCCCGTTATGAAGGGAGCAACACATGATAATTGAGACCCTTCATTCCAATCTCATGACAGAAGTTAAAAAAAGCTATCGGTCTGATTTAGAGTTTTGAGGACCGAGTTAACTGTCAAGATGGTGAAGGCCAATACCTCTGATATCTTGATGGACCCCCGCCCGACAGATTTACAGTTTTCCGCTGGTCATGTGGACAACACTCTACATTGACAGGAACTGCTGTTGTGGCATTTCCTATCTATGGATGACACATTTGAAGGACAGTACAGTCAGATATAATGGCTGGCTAGTAACCTTAAAAAGAATTGTTTTTCAAAAACAAACTCCCAAAGTAGGAGGGTGTTTTTGAAAAAAAATGAATGGCCCTACACTCTCGGAGTTTTCTCCCCTGGTGTTGGGGTTATTATATTTTTTCCTGTCCCTTATAGCCAGGCTTCTCTGTAAATGGGGTAGATAGTATAAAGTCCTTTGTTTGACAGTCCGTACTTTGTGAGGCCATCAGAGGAAGTATTCTGTCAGGAAGCCACAAGCCAAGCAAAGTGAATATAATTAATTGAACTGAATGTTACTGTAATATGAAAGAGTTTTCCCATTAAATCAGAGAGACACACAGAAGCATCAAATACATATAAGAAAAAAAAGACACAGAGATTTTACTTCATTGACTTTTTTACAAATGTGGGAAGATATAGCTACTGAATAAACCGAGGCATTTTGGTACCTCCATTCTTGTAACCTAGTGATCGATCATTTCACAGTTTCACTTTAATAACCATTTTTCAGTCAGGGAATGTGGATCCACTGTTGAAGTTTCAGAACTGATTTGGGGCATTTCTCTTTCAAATACCATTTTCTGGCTCTTGTTCAGACAGTCTTTGTACTAGGTGATGACTCTCACAGCAGGAGCAATAGTGCTGGCTTGAGGTTGATGTAACCAAAACAAGGACACACTGCAGTATGAGATCTTAGCATCCAGCTGTCATGAGCCTTTCTGAGTAGTCATTAGACACAGACAAAAGGACTGCCCAGCTTAGTCCTTTAACAAGAGAAACCTATGTCTATCTACTCTATGTCATCACTTAGGAAAAACCTCACAGAATTTTGAGGGGTAGATATTCTCCATTCTCACTCACTTCAGTTCTGGGACTCTACCATCTATCCACAAGAATGCAGACAATACACTCCCACTGTATGGGGAAGCTATATCTGCTTTCCATCGTGTCATGCAAAATGCATTCCACTGGTCCATTCACTAAGACTTTCAACGCACAAGGAGTCATACAACTACGCACTTTGGGGCAGGTTTACTAAGGGCTTGCATTGCCTTTGTGTCAAGGTAGGTGACGCAAGGCAACACTAGCCCTTCAATGGAATTTACAAACCTCGCAAAGCCACCTTGTGTGGCTCAGGATGGCTTAGTAAATCCATAGTAACGCAAGGCATCGCAATTGCTGACTTACATTACCCTGTTTCGAGAAGGAGGTTTTCCATGGGTGGAACACAGGCATTCTCATGCATCCACCCATGGATTTTGGCACAATCCTAGATTTACTAAAGTGAGTAAACCTGGGATTGTGTCAAAATGGTACACCTTCACAAATGAGGAATAAGGAGGAGGAATATCAATATTGCTCCTAGTTACTTCCTCTTACTTTGCGTGCACTCTGCAGGACACCTAGAAAGAGGATAAAACCCTCAAAGGATTGATTTTGTGCAGGAAGATGCTCCTTCCTGCACAACAGCAATCCTACTCGTAATGCAGGCACACTTCCATCATGGCAGAAGGGTGCTGGTGTTGGTGCTGGTCATACAGTTCATTCGGTCAGTGAGTGAGCAGAAATAGGTCATAACTTAGTAGATATTGCAAATTTCTGCTCTCTCCTGGTCATGCAATGCAGTGCAGTACGTTTTCTTGCTGCTTTGGGCCGCATGAGTTCTTACTAATTCTGACCCTTGCAACACAACCATTTTTCATACACACACACGGAATGTCAGCCAAAGGTCTGGGAAGTCACATGGAATCCCTCTTTGGGCTATATGAGACGATCTATTTAGAGCGTCCATCACCCCCCTTCTTCTCATCAGAGCCTTCTTATGACATTGAGCTTGAGCTTCCCTGTGCTGATTACCATGTCCCTTTGACTCCTTTGTTAGCCATTAACCATTTTACCTGACTTCAGCCATCTGAGTTTCACAAACCTTTTCTGCCATCCTTCACAAACCACACTCATTTTCACTCATCCACTTTTAAACTCCTCAGCCAAGTTTCAGTCCTTATGCCCTCAGATGCACTCTCAGACTACTGTGCCAGTATTAGACCACATATTCTACACTCAGAGGTCCGCGTGTGACAGTCCCAGCTTTGTATTCACGTTGCATGCCCTAATTTTTCTGAAGTTACTTACCTGTTCTATTCATCGGCTGAAGAGGTGGAGGCTTCAAGGGGTTGGCAGTATAAGAACCATGAATAAGAACCATTTACAAAAGGACTATCCTAATACATGTGGCCTAGACTTGCATAGGTGTCCTTCTGCTCCTAGTCTTCTTTCCTCACTTCCAGGCATGTACATTTAGGCGAGGGTCCTTCTATTAGTCCTGCTCCAAGTCATCCTTTTGTAGGTTGTTTGGTTCTCATGATCCTCATCCTAGTCTAACTAGTTCTGGCATCCGGGTACTGGTTCCTGAATTTATGGGTGCTGGTTGTAGTCCTTTCTGACCTCGGTCTTCCTGGGCCTGCTCCTATCTCATCCTTATATTGGCCCTTCCTGGGTTTCTGATCTGGTACTACTCATCCTCATCCTGATCCTGGTGATCTGCTGGGTCTTTATCCGCACAGCCCTGTTGTCCTGGCACTCCTAGTCTTCCTGGTTTGGGTCATCCTGATTATCCTTGCCCTGATCCTTGTGATCCACCTCGTACTGCCTCCACTGGTCCTGGTCTTCGTTATGAGGTCCTCTTGGGCTGGGCCTGGTCATTTTGGTCTGGTCTGGTCCCATTGATCCTCATGACTCTGGTTGTCCTGGTTTCCCCAATCCTCGTCAGCCTGGTCATAATATCCCAGCTCCTAGTCCTCCTTTTCCACTTGGAACTTCAGGTCCTGGCCTCTCGGGTCCTCTTAACCCTGTTCCTGGTCCTATTTATTCTAATCCTTCTACTCCGCTAAATTTTTGCCCATCTGGCCCCTGGTCTTAAAGGTCCTCGTCCACCTACTCTTTAGTGGACTGATTTTCTGGGCCTCCTCCAACATGTCATGAAGCTCTTGGCCCTGGCCCTCCTGCTCGTTGTCATCTTGGACTTACTTGTTAACTTAACCTGATGCTCCTTGTTCAGGTCATCATGTTCTTAGTCGTTCTTAGCCACCCAACTTGGTCATCATGGCTCCTGTCATCCTGGCCTTTCTTGTCCTTATTCTGGTCTTGCTTCTCCTGGTATTCCAGGTCCTGATACTCTGGAAATCTGTGGATTGAACTTCCTTTTCCCCTTGGTTGTAGTCCCACTAGTCTTTATTGCCATGGTCGTCTTAGCTCTTGTCCTGCTGGCTCTGGTTGCCTGGCCAACTCGTCTTTATTCTTCAGGTTCTGTTCTCCCAGTCTTCCCCACGCTCAGTCTGGTTTGCCTAGCAATGGTCTTCCTATTCCTGGACTCACAGTCCATGTTCTCTTCCTGTTTTTTTTGTGTGTCCTTTAGACTTGATACTTTTGTTTCTCCTCATCCTTGTTTGGGCCTTTTATGCCGAATCCTCTTGGTTCTGGTCCTTCTGGCCATCCTGGTCCCTTCAGGCCCCCTTCTTCTAGCTCACTTCTTTTCTTTCCTAATCCTCTTGAACCACGACCATTTGACGTGCTCATTCTGATCCTGCTCATCTAATTCCCAGTACATCAATTCCTGGTTCTGCTGGTTCCCTTAGTCTACCTGGCCTCTTCTGACTGGCCCTCTTAGATCTTGTCTTCCTGCTTTGTATCATCCTTGTCCTCCAGGCCCTCTGCCTTATCCGCACGGGCCTTCTGGCACTGCACCCAATAGTCTAGGCCTTCTTTGTCGTGGTTCTTTTTGTTTGGGTCTTTCTGAGCCTCATCATTTTAGTGCTGGTCATCCTGGACATTCAGGTCCAGGTCTTCCTGGCTCTGGCTGTTCTGGTCCTGATATTCACCACCCTGGTCCTGCTACCCCCAGGTCCTGGTCTTTCTGCTCCACTTGTTACTCTGGGCCCTTGTCCTACGGTCATGGCCCCCTGGCACTCCTATGCCTGCTCCTGGTCCTATTGGTCCTGATCCTTCTAATTCTCCTTCTCTGGTCATGGTTCTACTGGCTCTAGTCCTTCTAGTAATATTGGTACTGACCCCCACTACTACCTTACTTGTACTGGCTGCCGGTCCTCCTGGCCCGTAGCTTGTCTTCCAGGGTCTGGTCTTTATCCTCTTGGCTCTGGCCTTCCTACTGCTTGTCCTCATGTAGCTACACAAACTCATCAGGGTCCTCCTTTAGCTGGCCATCTTGGGCCTGGCCATCCTGTACCTCACCTTCCTCACCATTATGTTCCTAGCCCTGTGGCCTGGACCTCCAGGCTGTGATCATCCTGGTACTAATTCTCCTCATTCTTTTTTCCCTCCTCATCGTAGTCCTTCTGGTCCTGGTATTCAAGGTCCTGATCCCCTTTGCACTGATCTTCCTGGTCCCCTTAGTCCTTTGTTTCCTGGTCCTCTCAGAACCTCTCCTTCTGCCTGTGTCCCTGGTCTCAGCTACCTGGCACTCCTATCGAAGGTCATGATATTCATATTTTCACAGTCCTATGTTTAGACAGAATATCGGAATCAAAAATATCGGGGGACAAAATATTGTGTCAAGAATATCGAGGACAAATATATAGTGAAGATAAGTTTCTATAGGTAAGCAATGTTTTGCTATATATAACTCCATAAATATGTACCATAGCGATATACATATTTCTGAAAGGTGCATAGATGTGGAGTTAACAGTAAATCTATACTTACCTAATTGCATTTACCTTCTCGATATTTTGGTCCTCGATATTTTTTAAATGATATTTTGCCCAAACAATATTTTTGTTTCCGATATTCTGTCAGTTATCCCATAGTCCTTGTCCTTTTCAAGATTCTGTGCCAAATGTCCGTGATTCTCTTGCTTCTGTTTCTTATAGTGCCCCTGGACTTGACCCACTTGTTATCTTAGTCTTAACCTCCTTAGTCCTGGTCGTCCAGGTCCTTCTTGTCCTATGGTTCTTGTTATCATTAACTTTGCCATTTGGCCATCATGGCCCTTCTTGGTTCCCCCAGTCTTGGCTCATCTGGCCCTCTTCCTTTGTGGTCCTCTTGGTCCCAGTCACCTTGTCCTAGTTCTCCTCCCCCTCAACCTCCTAGCCCTGGTACCGCAGGTCCTGGTCCATCTTCCTTCTCATGTCCTGGCACATTTAGTCTGTGTCCTCCTGTTTGGGTTGCCTTTGTTCTCCAGGATCTATTCCTTGCCCATTTAGTTCTACGCGTACTGAAGCCATTGATCCAGGTCCTCTTGAATCAGGTTCTCCTTAGTCAGGTCCTCCTGAGCCTAGTCATTTTGGTCCTGGTCTTCCTGCCCACCACTGTTATGTTATGTTATGTTATGTTATTATTATTTGTACAGCGCAACAGCTGCCCCAGCAAAGGGGCGTCCTGGCGCTATGAGAAGGCAAACACAACACAACATCAGTCTGGCGCAGAGAAGAACCTAAATTTAGACAAACAATAAGGTTTTGATAGCGCATCTAAACTGGAGAAGGTCATCAATTGCCCGAGTCTCAGAAGGAAGGAGGTTCCACCACTTCGCTGCCAGTACTCGAAAGGAGCGGCCGCCAGTTCTACTCAGCCTGAAGCGTGGAACCACTGCCAAGTTCTGGCCCAAAGATCTCAGAGTCCACAAAGGGACATAAGGAATTAGAAGATTCGCCAGAATTTGGGGGGACATACCTTTGAGGATTTTAAATGCCAGGCAGAGAACCTTGAATTTAATCCTCTGAGTTACAGGGAGCCAATGAAGCGAGTGCATCGTCTTGAAGACCGAGCACCGTCTAGGCAAACCTACCACTATTCTGGCCGCAGCGTATTTGAACTCGCTGCAGCCGAATGAGTTCAGCCTGATTTATCCCGGCCAAGAGCGAGCTGGCGTAGTCCAGTCGAGACAGTACTGATGCCTGAACCACCAGCTGTCTGGTGGGGGCATCAAAGAATCTCATTATAGGCCTTAGTCCTCTAATAACGCCATAGCAAGAGGCCGCCACCCTCTTGGTGTGGCAGATAAAACTAAGTGTTGGATCAAGCCAAACCCCAAGATTTTTTATCTCCGATACCGGAGAGGGGGTCACACCCAGTTCAGAAGGCCACCAGTCGTCGCCCCACAATCCCACTTGCTTGCCTACCACCATGACCTCTGTCTTCTTGGTGTTCAACTGGAGACAGTTAGAGTTCATCCAATTGGCCACTGCCCGTAAACCGTCCTGGAACCTGAGGGCCTCCACATCAGAGTCCCCACTCAACGTGACCGCCAGCTGCGTGTCATCAGCATATGAGACCATCGTCAGGCCCCATTGCCTGACGACCGCAGCCAGCGGTCTCACGTAAAGATTGAAAAGAGTGGGGCTCAACGAAGACCCCTGTGGGACCCCCAGAGACAACGGGTACGGTTTAGACTTGCCAGGTGGAATCGCAACCTGGAACGACCTATCCGTAAGAAAGGATCGAAACCAGCATAGGGCAGAGCCCTTGACTCCTACTTCCTCCAGTCGCTGAAGTAAGATCCTGTGCGATACAGTGTCGAACGCGGCACTCAGATCTAATAATAATAGTGCCGCTGTCCGACCCGCATCAAGCACAGATCGCAGATGTTCGACCATGGAAAGTAGGGCCGTCTCCATGCTGTGGCCCGCACGGAACCCATTCTGAGTTGGGTCTAAGATGTTAGCTCTGGTAAGATGGTCTGCCAGGATACCGTTCACATGGGCCTCAGCAACTTTTGTGGCCCAGGGAAGCAGGGAGATCGGGCGGTAGTTCTCAGGTTTGAGAGGATCGAGGGTAGCCTTCTTCAATATGGGTGTGACTATGGCCTGCTTCCACCTAGTAGGCACTACACCTGAGGATAATGACAGGTTGATTAAAGACAACAGCGGAGTGCTGCATGGCGGCAGTATAGTCCTAAGCTGAGCCGGTTTAAGCGGATCTGCAGGAGAGCCCGACTTAATTTTTAAACTCAAGTGGTCAAAAGCCTCACTTGTTATGGAAGGCAGGGTGTCGAGACACTCACTATCTCTCACGATACACCTGTCTTGCACTAAATTGGACGACACCATAGGGAAGGTTCGATATATGGCTTGCACCTTCTCGAGAAAAAAAGAGGCCAGACCCTCACAATGGGAATCTGAACATATTTCTACAGCCGTTGTCCTCTTAGCCACTAAGTCCTTTAAAACCTTGAATATAAGTTTCGAGGGGTTAGGGCTATTCAGAAACTCCTGAGCATAATAAGCTGCACGGGCTCTGCATACCGCTCTGTGGTAGATCTTAGTTTTAGCAAAGTAGCGGGCCTTAAGATCAGGGTCAAATGATTTTCTCCAAAGCCGTTCAGCCTGCCTACAGGCTCTTTTAAGGGACGCTAAGGTATCGCATACCAAGGGCTATGCTCTTTAGAGCCCTGTTTAGAACATACCAAAGGGATCAAAAAGTCCAGAGCGCGAGAAATCCACACACAGAAAGCGTCGTACCCATCATCGACATTAATGACCGGGCCCAGGGGCGCTTTCTCCAAAAAACGATAAAAGTCTTCCAGTTTTAATTTATTCCAACGGCGTTTAAGGATTTTTTTATCCTTAGATCTAAAAGGAGGATCGGACATAGGGACAACCATCTTCACCAGCATATGATCGGTCCAAATCATCTGAATGGGACAAAGTACTCTAATACCCTCTAAGTTGGTAAAAAACGGGTCAAGTATGTGGCCATCTCGATGAGTAGGAGACGTCACCAGCTGGGAAAACTGCAAGCCCTCTAGATCGGCAGAAAAACTCTGAATAGCGGGCAAAGATAAACAGTCCAAATGGAGATTGAGGTCACCAAGGACATTAAAATTCACACATCCTAGTGCCTCCGTACTAATTAGATCCGGGAGAGCAGCCCTAAAGGCAGCATCGCAGCCCGGAGGGCGGTAAATTAAAAGGCCCGAAAAGGTGAAGTGATGATTAAACGAAATTTTAAACAGAGCACATTCACATCCGGGAAGTTTAAGGGCTTTCCATTCACATGGGTAAGACAACTTAACAGCCATCGCAATTCCCCCTCCTCTCGTACCCCGATTAAGCGTAAAGATAGCATAGTCAGGGGGAAAAGCGAGGTTCAGTATGGAGGAGTCCGAGTCCTGCAGCCACGTTTTGGTCATAAAAAGCGCGTCAGGTGCCTCTGTTTTAAGGAGATCATATATCTCCTGATAGTGTTTTACCAGTGAGATGTCAAGATCCCGCTTCCGTGGCATGTGTTTCTGCCCAGATGGTAAATTCAAGGAACGAATGCGCGACGGAGTGTCCAATGCCCAAACGCCACAGGTGCAACGATAGGGGCCACAATTCGGGGCCACTGGGGGGAGATCACAGACAGTGCACAATCCCCGAATGGCAAACAGCTCTTCCCTTTGATGCCTAATTATAGGTGATGGCATAATGGTAGGAAGGGGCATAGAGTCCTGCCACGACCCGCGATGCCTTAGCGCTGACGGGCGCAGACGGGCAGGACTCTGGCACGACGAAGGCACACCCGCTGCGCGATACCGCTGCACGTTGAAGGGAGCTTTAAATAGGCGTCCCTCCACTCAGCTGGAGCGCTAGAACGCTCATCAGTGACAGCCCCGGAGAGTGAACACCACTCCAAGATGGCGCCCAAAGAGTGAACACCACTCCAAGATGGCGCCCAAAGAGTGAACACCACTCCAAGATGGTGCCCAAAGAGTGAAGCCCAAAGAGTGAACACCACTCCAAGATGGCGCCCAAAGAGTGAACACCACTCTAAGATGGCGCCCAAAGAGAATCCCACCCCAGGAACCGGACCCGCCTAAACAGCGGTGAGAAGCCAATTAAAGTGCAGGTAAGGGGGGGTAGAATAAGTCCCGTTAAAACCAGGGGAAAATGCAACAAAAATGAACTCAAATAGATACTAGGTTAATTAAAATAGTAGCGAGGCACAGTGAGGCGCAAAGCGCGATGCAGCGCGCGAATACCTTCTCAGGGAAGACCACAGGGCAGGTCGCCTTAAATAGGCGTCCCTCCACTCAGCTGGAGCGCTAGAACGCTCATCAGTGACAGCCCCGGAGAGTGAACACCACTCCAAGATGGCGCCCAAACAGTGAACACCACTCCAAGATGGCGCCCAAAGAGTGAACACCACGCCAAGATGGCGCCCAAAGAGTGAACACCACTCCAAGATGGCGCCCAAAGAGTGAACACCACTCCAAGATGGCGCCCAAAGAGAATCCCACCCCAGGAACCGGACCCGCCTAAACAGCGGTGAGAAGCCGATTAAAGTGCAGGTAAGGTGGGTAGAATAAGTCCCGTTAAAACCAGGGGAAAATGCAACAAAAATGAACTCAAATAGATACCAGGTTAATTAAAATAGTAGCGAGGCACAGTGAGGCGCAAAGCGCGATGCAGCGCGCAAATACCTTCTCAGGGAAGATCACAGGGCAGGTCGCCTTAAATAGGCGTCCCTCCACTCAGCTGGAGCGCTAGAACGCTCATCAGTGACAGCCCCGGAGAGTGAACACCACTCCAAGATGGCGCCCAAACAGTGAACACCACTCCAAGATGGCGCCCAAAGAGTGAACACCACTCCAAGATGGCACCCAAAGAGTGAACACCACTCCAAGATGGCGCCCAAAGAGTGAACACCACTCCAAGATGGCGCCCAAAGAGAATCCCACCCCAGGAACCGGACCCGCCTAAACAGCGGTGAGAAGCCGATTACAGTGCAGGTAAGGGGGGGTAGAATAAGTCCTGTTAAAACCAGGGGAAAATGCAACAAAAATGAACTCAAATAGATACCAGGTTAATTAAAATAGTAGCGAGGCACAGTGAGGCGCAAAGCGCGATGCAGCGCGCGAATACCTTTTCACTGTCCATTCCACTTGGTATTCCAGATGCTGGTTTGCCTTCTTACCTCCGATCCTCTCCCCAGATCTTGCTCTGCCCCACTGGGTAATTTCAGCCCTGGTCCCCTAGCTCCAGATCTTCATGAACCTCTTAGCCATTTTTTCAGTGTTCCTGGCCATGATCCTTTTAGTTTACCTAGTCCTCTTGCTCTGGTCTTCTGGATGCCCCTGGCATTTGCCTCAACAGTCTTCCTGGTCTAACACCCCTGGTTTATCTAGTGCCCTGGTTTGCCCGGCTGCTCCTTACCCTTCTGATCCTGGTCACCTTGGCCCATGCAGTCCTAGTCTCAGTTCTGGGACTCCTTTGTCCGGCTCTCTTGTATCGGGTCTTCTGATGCAAATTACACTGGACATGGTTTGCCTAACCCTCCTAGTCCCCGGTCCTCCTGCCCTATCCTACTCCAACTAGTCTCCTAGTTTACCTATTCTACCTTGTTTGTGTCCATCTGACCTGGGGCCCGCGTATCATGTCCTCCTACTAATGGTCCTATTGGGTCTGCTCTTCGTCATCCCTCTGGCACTGGGCCTCCTAGTTCCTACGTTGTAGCTCACCTGGTTCATGCAGTGCTTGTCACCCTGGCGTAGGATCCTCCTGAGTCTGACACTCCTGGTCCTTCTGATCTTAGTCCTACTGGACCTAGACTTTCTCGCCCTTATAACCTCCTGGTTATTCTAATCTAGAGTCTCCATGTCCTGCAAGTCCTGGTCTTTTCTGGTTGTGGTATTCCTGGGCAGGGTCATTTTCCTTCTGGCCCCTTGATGCTCCTTGATTTGATGGCTGTGGTCTTGGTCCTCCTGTTTCTGGTTCTTCTCTTCATTTGTCCCCTATTAATGGTCGCCTTTGGTTTGTCTACTTGGATCTGCAACTACTGGCCCTGGTTGTCCTCATCCCTCTGGATTCTGGTTGGGGCATACATGCCCTCACTACGTTATGTTATGTTAGCGTCTATTTATAAAGCGCACGGCTACTCCCTGGAGTGTCCCGGCGCTAAAGTTTTGTTACATTATGTTATGGTTTAGAGCCTTCTGTTCCTTCTACCTTTGGTCCTTCTGTTCCGACAGGCCCTTGTCCACTGAGTCCAGATTCCACAGATCCACATCCTTCTGGCACTCCTGAGCCTTCTCACCTTGGTCTTGGTACCCCCAGTGCTGGTTTCCATTGTACCTCATTGTCTATTTGTTCCTGGTCCCTTCTGGCATTGGTAACCCTGGTGCTCATAGATTAAGTCTCCATGGGCCTGGTTCTTCTTGTGCTGGTCCTCCTGGCTCTGGTCATCCTAGCCCTCATAGTGGCCTTCCTCTTGGCCCTTATCCTTCAAATTTTCATCCTCTTCCTCATGCTTCTTCCTTCCCTAGCACCCACTCCACAATGACTTTAGCAAGGTATACCCTCCAAGCCTGTCACGCAAATTATTTTTGGCTTTCAGATTTCTTTTGCTGAGGGAGCACTGCCAAGTGTAGAAATAAGGACACAGTAGAGACAGGACTTTGCCCACTTAAAACACTGCTTAACATATTAAAATCAAAACTACCATTCCCTGGATGCATTGTGCAGGTGATAAAAATGTCAGTGTGCTGAAGGGACCGTTCATGACATTGGACCAAAAAGCATCATTGCCTTACACCTACTCAGCTGGGTGAATAGTATGAACAAGTGTGTTTATTCACATGCAGCAGGTTGAAATCCACCTGTGAATTACTCAGATATATTACCTACCTGTCTCCTGCTTTCACTTCCCCATTGCACAGAAGGCTATTACAGTGTCTCACTCAAGTTACCTCCTGCAAGTGCCCTAAAGCAATGTGCCCCAAAACACCAATTAACTTCTGTACCTGCCCCTCCCTCTGGAGCACAGATACCACCTAGCTGTCAGCATTCCCTGTTTGCTGCTGCTTGTTGACTGCTGCTGTGTTGCCAGATTTGGAATACTAAGCATGCCCAATCCTCCCTAAATAAAAGATTAAAGCTACCACAAGGCAGTCCATAAGAAGCGCCAAAAGATCCCAGACCCTCACAAATCATCAGAAGGAGCATCATGAAAATTAAAAAATAATGTTTTCTCTTGAGTGAATAAAACATGTATGTAACATGCTTTAAAACCATACAGTAGTCTTTGCTGACAACCAAATACTCCTTGACTGAAGCTCAACATATTTGTGTGCCAGATCCTGAAGCTTCTGTGATGTCGGCATGTCCTATTTGAATATTAAAATAACATAAATGTTTTTATTCAAAACTGACTAAGTTTTTGTAATCTGTAAACAGCTTAGCTTAAAACACGAACTTACTTTTTTTCTCCAATTATTGTACATTTGTATATGCACTTACTTTTAAAATGCTTTACACATGTTGCATCACCATTGCAAGATGGCCACCATTACCTGGAGTCCCTTTTTTCTTCATGGCCAGCTAAATAAAGACCTCCTTCACACTTTTTATCGGTTCGTGGTCAAATTGTACATCATCTCTACTATTTAGTCAATGGCTGGCTATACAGCAGAGATTATATACCATTTTGCAGGCCACTGGGTAAATATCAGAGATCGTGTACTATTTGGCCGGGTAAATAGACACTTCCATGTTTTATAAACAGTTCATTATTCCACAATGCACCCATGTGATGGACGGGAAATGTGGAACGCTACTGGTAAGAGGAAGTTCTATTTGTTTATTTTTATTGCCACTGTTATACATTGAGCACCAAAACACTTATATTTTTTAGTATAATAATTTGTTTATTCAAAGGTCAGCAAGCGATGACCCAAAAGCAACTCCTCTTTGAACTCCTTCACTCTGTGTTTTTTCTTGTTTCTCTTTCTCAGTCACTTTGTAAAGTCTATGTAATTTATTGCTTGGCTGGTGTGCTGAAGCCCTGTGAGGTTTTCATATACAAAACACACTCTTAATTGCACGCACATAGACTAAAATAAAAACAAGTGACAATGGGTGGGAAGGGGCAGATTGGACAGTCCAAGCAAGAACAGAAAGGGTGTGGTTGGTTGATACGGGGCAAGTGGCAATGGGGGTGGGGTGGACACATGAACAGTGCATTCTGGCTGACAGACGCAGTCGGGTCAGATAGGAGGTGTTAAGGCTCGCCCAATTGCCCCTTCAACAGCTGAGCAGTGTGAATTACAGTGAATAGGCATTTCGATGATGGCTTGTCACCAACACTGAGGATTCGAATTTGGGCATTTTGCGCTCATGTCACGTGGCCAGATGTGGACTTGAACTGGAAAGAGGTGGGAGGTGTGTCCATGTCCACCATTATTAAGACACGCTTGTAGCTTCAGGGCATAGCCGGCTCTTCAGACACACTGGGAGCGCAGTGGTGGACAGGTACATCATCCTGATTGTGAGCTAGGGTGACCAACTGGCATTGGTGCAAATTCAGGACGGTGAGTGTAAAAATTCAGGACAAAGGGTCAAAATTCAGGACACAAATTCAGGACAGGAGGTCAAAATTCAGGACAAAACTTCAGGACAATAGGTATGTTTTACAGACACATCAGAGGTCGCGCAATAGTATATAAGTAAGCCCAGCCATTTCCAAACATATTCAACCATTTGCAAACCTATCCATCATGTATCCTTCCATCTATCATTTCACTCATCCATCCCTTCATCCATCCCCTCATCCATCCTTTCACTCATCCTCCATTATCCATACATCCATCCACCCTTTCACCCTATCCATCTGTACACTTATCCATCCACTCTTCATCCCATCCATCCATTCACTCATCCATTGAGCCATTTACCCTTTCACCAATCCAGCCATCCTTTCACTTACTAATCCTTCCACCCATCCACTCTTTTAGTCATCCATCCATCCTCCCTTTCTCTCTCCATCGACCCTTTCACTTAGCCATCCTTCCTTCCATCCATCCATCCATCCACCCACCCATCCATCCATCTACTCATCCACTCATGAATCCATCCATTGACCCTATCACTCATCCATCATTTCACTCCTTCACACATCTATTCATCCTTTTGTCCATCTACCCTCCCTTTCACTCACTCATCCATCCTTACATCCACCCTTTCACTCATACGTCCATTCATTCACCCTTGCACTTATCAATCCATCAATCCATCATTTCACTCATCCACCTACCCACCCATCATCCACCCAACCATCCACCCACCCACCATCCACCCACCCACTCATCCATCCTTTCACACACCATCCAATCCACTGATCCATCCTTTCACCCACCCACCATCCACACACCCACTCATCCATCCATCCTTTCACCCACCCACTCATCATCCATCCATCCTTTCACCCACCCACCCATCATCCATCCATCCATCCATCCTTCCCCTCATCATCCATCCATCCTTCCCCTCATCATCCATCCATCCTTTTCCCTCATCATCCATCCATCCTTTTCCCTCATCATCCATCCTTCTACCCACCCACTCATCATCCGTCCATCCTTCCCCTCATCATCCATCCATCCTTACCCTCATCATCCATCCATCCTTCCCCTCATCATCCATCCATCCTTTCACCCACCCCCTCATCATCCATCCATCCACCCTTCCCCTCCATCCATCCATCCATCCTTCTCCTCATCCATCATCCTTCCCCTCATCCATCATCCAGCTACCCTTCCACCCATACATCCAGCTATTTACATTTTCTCTCCATCCTTCCCCTCGCTCATCAATCCATCCATCCTCTCTCATTATCCATTTATTCAATCTTTAATTCATTCATTCACCCTTTCACTAATTCATCCAGCCATTCACCCATCCCTTCACTTACTTACTCGCCCACCTTCCATATTAATTTTGAGCTGAGCCCTTTTGAGAAGAGGCCCATCAAGAACTTCACCCTCGCTGCAGGGGCCGTTCCAGGACTGGGACAGAAGCCACCCAGGGCGGAGACAGGATCGACCACAGGGGGGGGACAAGAGCCATCACAGGCGGGGGTGGACTGGAGCCACAACATGGGGGGACAGGAGACATCACAGGCCGGGGTGGACTGGAGCCACCACATGGGGGGGACAGGATCCATCACTGAGGGGAGGGCAGGAGCCATCACAGGAGAGGGGACAGGATCCACCAGGGTGGGCACAGGGGTGGGCATGCAGTATTCTAGTATCATCTTGGGCTCCTCGCCCCCTCATGCACAAGACAACGAGAAGACAGGCTTTCTGTCCAAAATGTTATCCCCCACTGTGATGTACAGTACTTACAGGAGATACTCTAAGAGAACTGATTGTCCTCCATACTTTGTTAATCATTGTGGGTGCGATTGTGCCATTTGTTTATTGTATTACATTATAGACTGCATGTTTGAAGAACCGAGGTTTGCTTACAATTTAGTGACAGTAACTAAGCTCGGTGAAGAGAAGCACATGCTGCCTCGGTGTAATCATGGGGGTGTAATCAGGGGTGTAATCTGGGTGAGCGGAGTCTAGGATGTTTAGGGCCCTGGGTAGAAATGGAATGTGTGAGCCCCCCTCTAAATAGCAGAGACATGATGCATTCAGGGCTGTTTGCATGTGAATAGATGTCGCTGCTCCTGAAGCTGCAGCCCCTCCCTCTCAGTCACCTTCGAAGCACCTCTTAACAGGTCATCAAGGGCTGGAGGTGTGAAGGTTGCCATCCCGCTGTGTCTCTCCAATGCTGCTGAGTATCTGAGGAGCTTTGGTGCAGCATCGGAGTGAAGAAGGGAGGTGGGTGCAAGCTGTGCCGGCTTTAAGGTGAAAATTGCAACTGGTGCCCTGTTAAAATGACGGACAAATGGCGTCCGTTAAAGAATCCTTCACGGACAACGGACAAACGGCCGAAATTACGGACTGTCCGTGAAATTTACGGACGGTTGGTCACCCTATAATGTGAGCATGTGCACAGTGAAGAATCACGATCTGGCTAAGAGTAGCTGCCGCTGATTGAAGCATTATTTGAGCACGTCTATTGACACTGCGTTCTAGTGGTGCTGTGATGCTTATGCAAAAAACACAGTTGATGGACAGAATGTAGAACAATGTCATACATTCACCCCAGTACAAGGATCTGGGCCTAAATCCATCGTTTTTTTGCACTCCACACCACCCTGGGTTAGACACTGGCTATATGCTAATCAGCTCTGACCCTGTGCCTCATGGGAACAGTCCAGTCCGAACTACCAAGCCATGTCTTTCCCAGACCGGAATCAAGCATCCAAGGACCGGTTTCTGGCTATCAGCCTTCATCAGCCTGGATAGCTTGACTCCAGTGGTGTGGAGAGCCTGGGACTCACGTCTGAGCATCCCCAGCACACTCAGGGTGAAATTGCAAAAAACACAGTTGATGGACAGAATGTAGAACAATGTCATACATTCACCCCAGTACAAGGATCTGGGCCTAAATCCATCGTTTTTTTTCACTCCACACCACCCTGGGTTAGACACTGGCTATATGCAAATCAGCTCTGACCCTGTGCCTCCTGGGAACAGTCCAGTCCGAACTACCAAGCCATGTCTTTCCCAGACCGGAATCAAGCATCCAAGGACCGGTTTCTGGCTATCAGCCTTCATCAGCCTGGATAGCTTGACTCCAGTGGTGTGGAGAGCCTGGGACTCACGTCTGAGCATCCCCAGCACACTCAGGGTGAAATTGCAAAAAACACAGTTGATGGACAGAATGTAGAACAATGTCATACATTCACCCCAGTACAAGGATCTGGGCCTAAATCCATCGTTTTTTTGCACTCCACACCACCCTGGGTTAGACACTGGCTATATGCAAATCAGCTCTGACCCTGTGCCTCATGGGAACAGTCCAGTCCGAACTACCAAGCCATGTCTTTCCCAGACCGGAATCAAGCATCCAAGGACCGGTTTCTGGCTATCAGCCTTCATCAGCCTGGATAGCTTGACTCCAGTGGTGTGGAGAGCCTGGGACTCACGTCTGAGCATCCCCAGCACACTCAGGGTGAAATTGCAAAAAACACAGTTGATGGAGAGAATGTAGAACAATGTCATACATTCACCCCAGTACAAGGATCTGGGCCTAAATCCATAGTTTTTTTGCACTCCACACCCCCCTGGGTTAGACACTGGCTATATACAAATCAGCTCTGACCCTGTGCCTCATGGGAACAGTCCAGTCCGAACTACCAAGCCATGTCTTTCCCAGACCGGAATCAAGCATCCAAGGACCGGTTTCTGGCTATCAGCCTTCATCAGCCTGGATAGCTTGACTCCAGTGGTGTGGAGAGCCTGGGACTCACGTCTGAGCATCCCCAGCACACTCAGGGTGAAATTGCAAAAAAAACAGTTGATGGACAGAATGTAGAACAATGTCATACATTCACCCCAGTACAAGGATCTGGGCCTAAATCCATAGTTTTTTTGCACTCCACACCCCCCTGGGTTAGACACTGGCTATATACAAATCAGCTCTGACCCTGTGCCTCATGGGAACAGTCCAGTCCTAACTACCAAGCCATGTCTTTCCCAGACCGGAATCAAGCATCCAAGGACCGGTTTCTGGCTATCAGCCTTCATCAGCCTGGATAGCTTGACTCCAGTGGTGTGGAGAGCCTGGGACTCACGTCTGAGCATCCCCAGCACACTCAGGGTGAAAAAAGCAAAAAAAACAGTTGATGGACAGAATGTAGAACAATGTCATACATTCACCCCAGTACAAGGATCTGGGCCTAAATCCATCGTTTTTTTGCACTCCACACCACCCTGGGTTAGACACTGGCTATATGCAAATCAGCTCTGACCCTGTGCCTCATGGGAACAGTCCAGCCCGAACTACCAAGCCATGTCTTTCCCAGACCGGAATCAAGCATCCAAGGACCGGTTTCTGGCTATCAGCCTTCATCAGCCTGGATAGCTTGACTCCAGTGGTGTGGAGAGCCTGGGACTCACGTCTGAGCATCCCCAGCACACTCAGGGTGAAATTGCAAAAAACACAGCTGATGGACAGAATGTAGAACAATGTCATACATTCACCCCAGTACAAGGATCTGGGCCTAAATCCATCGTTTTTTTGCACTCCACACCACCCTGGGTTAGACACTGGCTATATGCAAATCAGCTCTGACCCTGTGCCTCATGGGAACAGTCCAGTCCGACCTACCAAGCCATGTCTTTCCCAGACCGGAATCAAGCATCCAAGGACCGGTTTCTGGCTATCAGCCTTCATCAGCCTGGATAGCTTGACTCCAGTGATGTGGAGAGCCTGGGACTCACGTCTGAGCATCCCCAGCACACTCAGGGTGAAATTGCAAAAAACACAGTTGATGGACAGAATGTAGAACAATGTCATACATTCACCCCAGTACAAGGATCTGGGCCTAAATCCATCGTTTTTTTGCACTCCACACCACCCTGGGTTAGACACTGGCTATATGCAAATCAGCTCTGACCCTGTGCCTCATGGGAACAGTCCAGTCCGAACTACCAAGCCATGTCTTTCCCAGACCGGAATCAAGCATCCAAGGACCGGTTTCTGGCTATCAGCCTTCATCAGCCTGGATAGCTTGACTCCAGTGGTGTGGAGAGCCTGGGACTCACGTCTGAGCATGCCCAGCACACTCAGGGTGAAATTGCAAAAAACACAGTTGATGGACAGAATGTAGAACAATGTCATACATTCACCCCAGTACAAGGATCTGGGCCTAAATCCATCGTTTGTTTGCATTCCACACCACCCTGGGTTAGACACTGGCTATATGCAAATCAGCTCTGACCCTGTGCCTCATGGGAACAGTCCAGTCCGAACTACCAAGCCATGTCTTTCCCAGACCGGAATCAAGCATCCAAGGACCGGTTTCTGGCTATCAGCCTTCATCAGTCTGGATAGCTTGACTCCAGTGGTGTGGAGAGCCTGGGACTCACGTCTGAGCACCACACCTTCCCTTGTCTGTCTAAACTATTTCTGGTGGTAGCAACTATACTACTAATTTTGATTGTCTTAGTTTTGTAGTCACTCTTTTGTTGATTTATAATTATTTGCCAAGGGGTACAAGAGTGGCTTGCCGACCCTTTCTCTCTTGTTGATTATGGCTGATTTGCATATAGCCAGTGTCTAACCCAGGGTGGTGTGGAGTGCAAAAAAACGATGGATTTAGGCCCAGATCCTTGTACTGGGGTGAATGTATGACATTGTTCTACATTCTGCCCATCAACTGTGTTTTTTGTGATGCTTATGCAGGCACCTTTAGGAGCCTGGACTTTCAAACAGAGATGGCAATGATAGGGTAACAAATGACGCAGCAGTGGGAAGGGGGGAATGAACGAAAGGGGAGGGGGCAACAAGCAGGGGTGGAAGGGGCATCCAAGGATGCGGGCAGAATGACAGCAGGACAAACGGCAACATGGAAAGGGGAAATGGAACACAAACACATGCATTAGGGAGAAAGTAAAAGAAAGTGCCTTGGGAAGGGCACAGCAGTGGAAGAACACTGGCCGCAGACAGGAAGCTGTAGTTGGTCCATGCTCCACAGAATAGACTAAAATTTGAAGCAGAAGAGGTAGCTGGAGGCATTGCCAAATTAGAAGCAAGGAAATGAGAGTGACGTGGAAGTTAACCAACTGTAGATAATGGGCAGGCTCTAAGCCCCTTTTAAGAATATAGGGCTAGATGTAGGTAATTCTAATTTACCGATTCATAAATACCGAATTTTACCGATTCGGTATTTATGAATCGGTAAATTAGAAGTAGGCAGATGTAGGTACATTTTATTTTACATTTCGGTATTTACCGATTCGGTGAAGGCCATAGGAATCAATGGGCAATACCTATTCGGTATTTACCGAATCGGTGAATACCGAATCCTGCAAGGGTGCAGGGGGTGTCACTTTGACACCCTCTAGCACCCCAAGTACAGGCTTGTGTGACATGTGGCACACATGCATGCCCTAAGGGCATGTCTGTGTGTCACATGGCACAGGTGTGCATGCACAGATGTGCATGCACACCTGAATTCGGTATTTTACCACACAATAGGATTGTGTGGTAAAATACCGACTCTTAAGGGCCTGTGGCACTCTTTAAAGTGCTAGCTACATCTAGAATTAGAGAATAGGAATATTTTCCGATTCGGTAATTTACCGAATCGGTAAATTTACCGAATCGATAAATATACCGATTCTGTAATTTTAAGCCCCCTACATTGCAAAACCCAAATACCGGTCGGTAACGGCCGAATTCGGCCGGGTACCGACCGGTATTAGGGCTCCTACATCTGGCCCTTAGTGAACAGATTTTGCATGCACTCAGCACCAGCGCCATCTGCATCCAAAACTGAAAAACATAAATGCGGATTATCTGGGTCTGACCAAATCTGGGTCCAATTCACAAACCGATTCAAAATTTGCTTTCATAAAGTATCTTCTTCGTTTGCAGCACATTTTGGACTTCACAAAGCATTCCAGTAGCAGTTCTATTAAACTAAAACTGTTGCAGTTTTGCCAGGAATACAGACGTGCATAAACATTTACATTTGGAAATGTAACAGCTGCACATTTACAAACAGGAACATGTAATGCGTAAGCAGATCTGAAATTGCTAATTTATTTCATAATTTTTATGTCATTGTGCAAAATGTTTTTCCCCATGGAGTAGCCCCTTCCTCAAAACCCCCATGAATTTTCAAGGTAATTACTCGCTCCCCCACACCAAAAAATGTATTGACCCCTGCCCTTAGTAGGGAGAAATGGCCAGCGTTTTTAGGGTGGTAAACAGTCTTTCATAGATTTCTGTGAGCCCCAAGCCCCGTGGTAGAAAATTGGTGTGCGGATAATCTGGTTTTTTTTTCCTTTACAAAATATACTTTTGTTTTAAAGTTTGTTTTATAGACATAAAAGCTGTGAAAAAGTTTCACAACCATGTGTTAAACTTTTCCTACTCTGACAGGAACCCCCATGGCAACCGTTCCTGCCAATGTATAGAGATATCCACCTAAAATTTGGTGTAAAAGCTATAAAGTCCTCCGCCACCCTGTCTCGCTTTAGTCCATCTACTAAATCCTAAATCAGGTCCCTGTCTAGAGTGGCACAAATGGTGTCAAGCTTTTGGTGGAAATTCTACACTGAGGCACTGCCAGTGGTTAGACTATTGGCAACCATTCGTTCCATCACCTTTTGGGTGTTTGATTACCAATAGTATGCCTGCAGACCTGAGACTGGCATAGATTTCCAAGCCTACTACTTCCAATGTTTGTGAGTTCTAAAAAGTAGTACATTTGCATCCATTAGTACCTCTATGGGTGCAAATTTGCTATTGTTTTTGGTAAACTGGTCACCAAGGGGCATATGTATGAGGACGTGGGGCAACACAGTGCAGCAAGCAACGTTGTTACGCTAGGTTGTGTCACCTGAAGAGAGCAGAACTGCACCATATCTTCAAATAAATAGTGCAGTTCTGCTCTCTTAGTGAGTTGGCACACATTGGGCTGCCTAGTGCCAACGCGGGGACCCTTCCACCAAGTACAAGGGTGTCTGCGTTTGGTCTGGATAGTTTTTATGCAGGAAGGGTTAGCTTCCTGCACAAAAACTTTACGTGGAGTCTTTTTCCTCTTCTTGAATGCAGCATTCATGCAAAGATGAAATAAAATGGAGAAATATAGATATTTGTCTTCATTACACCAGCCTCAGGCAGGCACACCATTTTGGGGCAAACCCAAGTCTAAATATGGGATTGCATCTAAATTCATAGGTGGATACATGGGAATGCTCATGCACCACCCAAGAAAAGCCTACCTGATGCAAAGTAACGGTGCATTGCATTACATTTTCTTATAAAGCCTAGCAAATCGACATTTGTGTGGGTATGCAAATACCAAAAAGGATTGTCAACTGGGCTGTGCCAAAAAAGTGGCGCAACCAAGATGTACAATCTTTGTAAACCTGGGCCTATATAAATATGGGTTTGCATCAAAATCCATCGGTGGATGGATGGGAATGCCCAATCACTACCTGTGGAAAGAACACAGTAGCATAAATTAACAATTGTGTGTCTTTGTAGAAATACCAAAGAGGAGTCTGGTGCTGGGCTGCATCAAAAAGTGATGCAACCTCAGTGCAAAATCTTTATATATATGTATGCCTTAGTATAATTACATTCCTGATCCAAAAAATGAACAAGTTAAAACCTTTTAGTGCAATCAGGATGACAAGAAAAATCGACACATACATGACAGGCCCGGCTTAGGGCCCTCAGATCTAACTCCAAGTTAAGAAGGTATTTATTTGGGAGGTGTCACACCACAAACACCCCCACTGAAGCTACACCCTGGGAACATTTATAATGTGGGACTATGGACGTGGGTGTTTTGAAAGGAACTAGACATAGCGTGGGAAGCAGCGATATCTTGGCCTGGCACTTTGTCTATGCCAATATCACTGGCTGCAAACCACTAGCTGTATCTATGCAGATGCCAATAAAGCCAAGCTGTCAACCTGAGCCAAAGACTTCAACAGACAAACCACTGGGTCTCTAGAAGGTCGTTGGTGCCCCTTTCTGTCTTATGGTATAGTGTTAAAAAAATGCAGGTTGACACATGACAATTTACTTCATTTTTACATGCATTTAATAGCAATTGTTGTTGAACAGCTTGGTAAAGTTTAACAGTGTGTGTCTATAATGTATTTAGAGTTGAAACAAAGAGCTTTAACATACATAAGAAAAGAGAGTAAATAAATGAAAATGGTACACATTAGATTGTTTTGATGGGCACTCTAAATATTATTACTAATAGTGTAGTGAAATTATTTTTCAAGTCAGAACCAAGGTAGAAATTCTAGCTGACAAATGATGTTTTCGTTCAGCCTGGGCATTGGGTGATTTTTAAACATATATAGTATACATAGAGAAGTACATTTGTGTATCTGTGTACAGTTTGGCTTCTTTTCTTTTTAAACACCTTTTGAATAATCTATGAATACCACATGAAGGTGAATACGGGTATCGAATAACAAATCTACTTCCTACCATATAAAGCAACTGGGGAGCAATAATTGTTCTTAAAGCACACACTTACTTAACATTGTTTACATTCATTTGGATGAACATATCATCCATCTTGGGGCAGTTATGTATTAATAAGAAATCTCTCAAAATACATTATTTAACTTTCCAATCTGAACAATGCCACTGCACCAAATGGATAAATGCTTCAGATGTAGATGTATCTGAGTTTTTATAGCTCCCGAGAACCCTATTTTGATAACATTTCTATAACGTTACAGGTGGTATTTTAGCTCCACACGCTAAATGCTTACAGAAGGCATGCAGTCACACCTGCAATTCCGAGAGAAAAGGCCCAATATCTCATTCATCAAGAAATACTATTACTACTAAATCCATGGAATGATGTAGAGTGTGCTATACACATGCCAAACATATTATGTGTATGTAAAACCAAACAATCACAATTCTCATATCATTTTGTCTGTATGTATATGCGACACAACATAGTGATTAAGCTAATCATGATGTCACTAAAATAGACACTCCGGTGTCTTGAGCACACAATCAGTATTTAGGGGCAGTACCCAAAGGATGTGGCATGCGTTGTGAGCTTAGTTAGCATGCAACTTGTGTACAGACTAGTTCTGATGAGGAGGAGAGCCTGCACAGATACTCCTGTAACTAGAAATTGTGGAGTGAAGGAAGGAAATAATGCTTAAGAATTTTGTCAGAGGCAGTTTTGCATATGATGGCTTTATTGTATGACAGTGGGAAAAGGAAAACTTAAAAAAAAAATTCTAGGGTTGCATGCTCGTGCGTGAGTCCGTTTATTGATTTACTGGCTAGTTTGACACCTTACATATGATTTTCTTTATTTTCCTTTGTAGGATCTCCTTGGTTGTGCCACCAACTCTCATCTGAAAAAGATTTACACCCAGATAAGTAATCATTTCCAACTATGAGGTCACTCGTTTTTACCTTGTCTGTCTGTTCCCACACTCCCTGGTTTCTTCGACACATCACATTATATATAGGAGTATGGTTCCCTGATCTTTCTCTCCCTTTCCATGGGAAATATTATGCTACCATTTTTGCAAAATGGGGCTACTTCACAGTCATTCAAGAACAAATCAAAATCAGGAGATAACTCGTTTGTGCAGTACAAAAAAAACCTATTTGCTTAGTTTCACTGGCTGCTTCTTGAACACAACAATATTTAACACACTAATAAATCCTGGCTTTTCTTCCCTCCTTTGTTTGCCGTGTGAACATGCACTTACACAACAACCAGTATGAGTAAACGTGCCTGGCTCTTGTATAATACCTCCACCATCACCCAGTGTGTACAGAGCTCAGGTACCACTACACTGACAGCCCACTGGGCTAAAGGGAGTTTCAGCAGACTCGCCCAGTTGGCCACAACCATCCTAGGTTGTAGTGGGCTGCACAGCAACCGTTGGTGGCACCCACCACTCCTCGGTTCACAAGTCTTCTTCCTCGTCACCTGTGTCTTCTCAGGTTCCCTGTCCGCCGCTGCCAGGGTTTACCATCTTCATCTACTTCCTTTCACTCTTGAGGAAGCTTCCAACCATCTCCCATTCGGTACACCACATGTTTCCTCTGCGCTCACTGTGTTCCTCCTTTCAAATTACCTTTATGTGCTCCTATCTGGATCTCTTCCTCCTCTATTTTCCTCCTACTAGCCTTTACTGTCTCAGACTCATCCCCCTTCCTCCCATGAGAATTCCTTCTTTACTTTCCCTCTTTCTTATTGTCTCCAGCCGGTCTCCTTCCCAGTCTTTAATCTTTGTTCCTTTTCTTTTTTCAGGTTGTTGCCGCAGTGCGGGCTCTGCAACATTGGATCTCCAGGTAAGTCTCTCTGTGTTACCCTTTGCCCCACATATCCCTTCTGTTACTTTCTTCCCAGGAAGAAAATCATTTCAGGGATATCTGGTTAAGGAATCTGCATTTGTTTGATTTTTCCCTTAGCAGTGGTAAGTGACAAACCTAAAGGGTTGTAATGTTTACAAACATCACATTAGTAGTGCATTATTTCCCTTATTCTTTGCCATCCATTCAAGTAGAACCTGATTGGTATAGAGCTCAGACTCTCTGCATTGCAAATAATACTGAACACTCTCAATGGCCGATTTGGTGGCAAGGCATTCTTTCTCAACCATTGAATAATTATGCTTTCTGCCAGTATACAACTCCGATCTCACCATCCCTTCCTGATCTGGCTGGGACACCACAGCCCCCAAACCCACACCAAATGTATCTGTTTGAAAGATTATTTTTTTCTTAAAATCTGGGGATTGTCGTATGGAGGTTTGTTTTTGTCCACAAGTAAGTCAATGTAGTGGCCCAATGTGAGAATCCTGGAATAAATGGACAATGGCACTTGACAAGTCTTAAAAAGGCTTGCAAATCTTCTTTGGGTTTTTGGAAAGGGCACTTTCATGATGGTGGCGACTTTTTCTTCTTGAGGCTGTACAATTCCCTTACCCAATGAATACCCACGGTAATTTACTTGTTTGGTTCCTAAATGGCTCTTATTTGGGTATATTTTTTTACCTGATTCATTCAAGGAATGTAAGACTGCCTTCAGAAGATCTAACATTTCTTCCCAGGAAATGCTATGTATTACAATATCGTCGATATATGAATTTGCATACTTCCTATATACTTTTAATAGTACATACAAGTTGGATGAGAAGCAATACAATCGAATGGCAAGTACACAAATTTAGCAAACAGAAAAAAGTTGTTGGCAGAGAGTCTTTTTGTGGTTTTATTTCAGGTGTGCTTGGTTTGTATTCATTTGGACTAGCCAACGTGTTTCGCCCAAACAAGGGCTTATTCAGGGCTGTAATGGCATACAATATACATGTGTTTTAAAAAACCGTAGATCAAGGACAACAATATTTGGTGCACGAATTGACAAAGAGTCATAGGTGCGATTGAGAGAGCTAGAGTAGAACAGGGAGAAAGGAGGGAGAGAGAGTGAGTGAGGGAGAAAGAGAAGAGAAAAGGTGAGATTGGGACAAGTGTGATTCCGGGTGTGAGCCCGGGCGGTATGGGCGCAGTAAGAGGAAAAGAAGAGAAGTCGTTGAGAACCCTAGAAGCAAAGGGAGAACCGGTGAGTTTTTGGGCTCTAGGCACCGTGTGTGAATCTCAAGCAACCATGTGACAGTGCTCGGGGTAATATAGAACTGTTCAGCGATTGGCCAGCTTACCGTTTAGAGATGTCGTGTTGCTTGCATCGTTGGTTGTACGTACAGGAAACAGCTGTTAAGGAGCCTATTATGGGAGAGGAAACGATGTTACTGGAGACGGCGGTGGAGGAGGCGTACCAGCAAAGGATCAGGGAGCGTCTGTCAAAACTTATGTTTAAAAGCTGTCTGTATAGTCCAGTCCTTGGAATAATTAGAGCTCTATGGTGTTGTATGTCTGTGGAATAGCAAGGGTCGGAATAAGGCCAGGAGGAAAATGTGCCATCCAGTATACTTGTATAGACAATTTCAATGCGCACAGATTTAAAAATTGCCAAAGTGAAGTAGTCTCCCGTATTGAGACATCTGAGTCATGTGTTGCACCGCTATGGGATCATCAAGAGGAGGAAAACTGTAACACTTGTGAAGTGAAAATCATTAAGAGTGAGCCCCCAGTAACCTCACTGTTAGTCAGGCAGTATAAAAGTGCCCCTGGACGGTGAGAGGAATGGCAAGGCAGTGACTTAGATGAGAACAGAACGCTAATATAAGGGTCTAGCGAAGGGAATATAAAAATAGATCACTGTGTGATGGAAGTAAGCAAAAGAGACTCATGGTTAGCCTCAGTTGGCTATCGGCAACCCCCGTTAATCTCAGTGCTGGTCAGGCAATACAAAATTGCCCCTGGACGGTGAGTAAAGCGACCAGGTGGTGGCTTTGCTGAAATTAGAACTGAAAGGGAGAGTCTAGTGACGGGGCATCTTTGAGCGTGTTAGTTAATTAACAAAGGAAAATAAAGTTTTAAAAAATAGGCAAGACTCTCTAATGGCATTTGGTTATTATGGTGGGTGTGGGGCAGTGAGTGTGGAGCAGTGAGTGCGAGAAAGTGAGGATTAAAATGGGGTGCTTCGTTGGCCCAGTGCCAGTTGAATATCCGATAGCCAGTATCCATCAAATAACGTGCGAGTATGTGAATGGCACTAGACATAACCGAGGCCACAAAGAAAATGCAATAGATGAAGTAATGCATTAGCAACTGCAAGGATAAGAGAAAGGGGACCCTGCATAGTTAGAATAAAAGATAATAATTGTTATCGCGAGTGAAAGGACGAAGAATGCAGCGCGCATACTAAGCCTCCACAATAAGAAGGCTAAGAAACTTACTTGTGTCGGTAGTCGCCGTGGAAAACGTTCGGAGCCGTGTCTGGGATTCGTCCTAACGTCTGCAGGTAGAAGGCATAGTGTGGACTCTCCAAACAAGAACTACTAAGTAACGTAGCCTACGTCAGTCAGATTCCGGGTAATGGAAGACTAGACTGCGTTCTATGTGTGTTAGGTATACTCACTTCCGGTAGTGTAAAATAGGTGAAACGCGAACGTTAAGGACTAGGAAATAACGTGGATGTAAGTAATATTAAGGTTAATTGAGTCGTGTTAGGTGGTAAAATACGAGAACTGGCCAATGGGGTAAAATGGACATTAATGCAGCCTAAAGCCTAAGATTCTTCACGAAGGGTCAGTTTTCGTCAGGTATGTAACATGTGTCCTAGTAGTAGTGAGGTCAGACCTAGCTGTAGGGGAAACCCAAGGTAGTGGGGTAAAAATGTTATCAATGTCCTTGGTGAGTTGGGCGAGATAGGGTAATGTCCGACCCTGAGGAAAGTAATACACTGAAAGTATTTCTAGAATGTAGACGAGAGGAGCCAATCAAAGTGTGATAATGTTACTCGGAGATGTCCAAACGCACCTGCGAATGCAAGAGACAAGACAAGCAACATAGAGAAGACAGTCATGCAGACACAAGAAGGGGTAAAGAACAGTAAAGCACAAACGAGGTCCGAAGAAATAAGCAATTGCACATATTTAAATTCAGAACCTTCAATCGATGCTGGTTACGCTCCGTCGTGTACTCTACAGCAAAGACAATTCTAAGTTTAGCAGATAGACGGTTGGGTATACGTATAGCCCGAAAACTAATTAAATAAATGTTGATTAATTCTAAACAATATACTCCGGCGTATTTTCAGCAAAGTTGTTGTAGAAACTGTAGTATACTGGGATGTAAGCGGGTTTGGATAGGGTTCCTTACATTGACAACATTGTAATCAAAACAGAAACCATATGTGTATGGGCAATGAGGTTACAGTGCCTTACATGCTTAGCCTACTAAAAATGTTAATCCTTATGAATATGAGCAATAGGGTTACAGTTCCTCACATCTAAAGTAGAGCGCAGGAGACATCAACTATTTTAAAGGAACTGGAGATGAAATACGATGTTTTTATCCTGTGGCCTATTAGAAAAACATTTTGCATTAATTAAATGGGTGACACAGTATAGGCATAATAGATGGAGTTATCAGAAAGACAGGAAAAGATTAGTTGTATGGATCATTGTAGGAAATAGTGCATTTCCTTCTCTGTGTTGAGGCCTAGAGTGGAGGAGCATAGGGTGCATATCCATCTGGCTTCGAATTGTCTCAGTGCCAGTGCTCTATCCTCCCCTCATTTGTTGCTCAATGATACATACAACTAATCTTTTCCTGTCTTTCTGTATACTCCATCTATTCTGCCTATACTTGTGTCACACATTTACTTAATGCAATATGTTTTTCTAATAGGCCACAGGATAAAAACATCGTATTTCATCTCCAGTTCCTTTGAAATTGTTGATCTCTCCTGCGCTCTACTTTAGATGTGAGGAACTGTAAGCCTATTACTCATATTCATAAGGTTTTAATTTTTAGTAGGCTAAGGATGTAAGATAATGTAACCTCATTGCCAATACACATATGGTTTCTGTTTTGATTACAATGTTGTCAATGTAAGGAACCCTATCCAAACACGCTTACATCCCAGGGTGTGAGGCACTGTAACTCTATTGCCCACACATCAAACTGGGACAAAATGACATTGATGCTTAGAAAATGTAGTACGGTAACCATATTGCCAAATATTCCAGGCGGCCAATGCATCTGGCTATCGAATGTCGTTGGTATCAATTCCGCGTTGCATGGACACCCTAAACCTATTAATGCACTCCTATGTACCTGTCCCTTTACATGAGTCACATGTATATACCCAGGATTATACTGCAGTTTCTACAACAACTTTGCTAAAAATACGCCGGAGTATATTGTTTACAATTAATCGACATTTATTTAATTAGCTTTCGGGCTATACGTATACCCAACCGTCTATCTGCTAAACTTAGAATTGTCTTTACTGTAAAGTGCACGCCAGAGAGTAACCGGCGTGGATTGAAGAGTCTGAGTTTAAAAATGTGCAATTGCTATTTGTTCTGACCACGTTTGTGCTTTACTGTTCTTTACCCCTTCTTGTTTCTGATGACTCTCTTCTCTTTGTCGCTTGTCTTGTCTCCTGCATTTGCATGTGCGTTTGGACACCTCCGAGTAACGTTATCACACTTTGATTGGCTCCTCTCGTCTACATTCTGGACATACTTTCAGTTTATTACTTTCCTCAGGGTCAGACATTACCCTATCTCGCCCTAACTCACCAAGGACATTGACAACATTTTTCACACAGTACCTTGAGTTTCCCCTACAGCTAGGTCTGACCTCACTACTACTAGGACACATGTTACATGCCTGACGAAAATAGACCCTTCGTGAATAATCTTAGGCTTTAGGCTGCACTAATGTCCATTTTACCCCGTTGGCCAGTTTACGTCTTTTACTACCTAACACGACTCAACTAACCTTAATATTACTTACATCCACATTATTTCCTAGGCCTTACTGTTCGCATTTCACCTATTTTACACTACCGGAAGTGAGTATACCTAACACACATAGAACGCAGTCTAGTCTCCCATTACCCGGAAGTTGACTGATGTAGGCTACGTTACTCAGTAGTTCTTGTTTGGAGAGTCCACACTCTGTCGTCTACCTGCAGACGTTAGGAAGAATCCCAGATACGGTTCCGAATTTTTTCCACGGCGACTACCGACATGAGTACGTTTCTTAGGCTTCTCATTGTAGAGGCTTAGTATGCACGCTGCTTTCTTCGTCCTTTCACTCACAATAACAATTATTAATTGTTCAACGGCAACCTGGCTAAGCGCGCTGCTTTCCTCATCCACTAACTCGCGATAACAATTATTAAGTTTTTAATGGCAGCCTTGTTATCCTTTATTCCAACTTTGCGGGCCCCTTTCTCTTATCCTCGCAGTTGCTTATGCATTACTTCATCTATCGCATTTTCTTTGTGGCCTCAATTATGTCTAGTGCCATTTCACATACTCGCACATTATTTGATGGATACTGGCTATCAGATATTCAACCTGCACTGGGGCCAATGAAGCATCCCGTATTAATCCTCACTTTCTCGCACTCACTGCCCCGCACCCACCATACTAACCAAATGCCATTAGAGAGTCTTGCCTATTTTTTAAAGCTTTATTTTCCTCTGTTAATTAACTAACACGCTTAAAGATGCTCCGTCACTAGACTCTCCCTTTAAGTTCTAATTTCAGCTAAGCCACCACCTGGTGGCTTTACTCACCGTCCAGGGGCATTTTTGTTTTGCCTGACCAACACTGAGGTTAACGGGCATGGCTGATAGCCAACTGAGGCCAACCTTAAGTCTCTGTTGCTTACTTCCGTCACACAGTAATCTATTTTTATATTCCCCTCACTAGACCCTTATATTAGGGTTCTGTTCTCACCTAAGTCACCGCCTTGCCATTCATCTCACCGTCCAGGAGCACTTTTATAGTGCCTCACTAACACTGAGGTTACTGGGGGCTCACTCTTAATGATTCTCACTCCACACGTGTTACAGTTTTCCTCCTCTTGATGATCACATAGTGGTGTAACACATGACCCAGATGTTTCAATACAGGGAGACTACTTTTCTTTAGCAATTTTTAAATCTGCACGCATTGACTTTGTCGATACAAGTATACTGGATGGCACATTTTCCTCCTTGTCTTATTCCGACCCTTGCTATTCCACAGACATACATCACCACAGAGCACTAATTATTCCAAGGACTGAACTATACAGGCGGCTTTTAAAGGTAAGTTTTGACAGACGCTCCCTTATCCTTTGCTGGCGCACCTCCTCCACCGCTGTCTCCACTGACATAGCTTCCTCTCGCATAATAGGTTCCTTATCAGCCATTTCTTTTACGTGCAACCAACGATGCAAGCAACACAACATCTCTAATCGGTAAGCTGGCCAACCGCTGAACAGTTCTATATTCCCCCGAGCACTGTCACATGGTTGCTTGAGATTCACACACGGTACCTATAGACCAAAAACCCACCGGTTCTCCCTTTGCTTCTAGAGTTCTCAACGACTTCTCTTCTTTTCCTCTTACTGTGCACATACCGCCCAGGCTCACACCCGGAATCACACTTGTCTCAATCTCACCTTTTCTCTTCTCTTTCTCCCTCACTCTCCCCCCTCCTTTCTCCCTGTTCTACTCTAGCTCTCTCAATCGCTCCTATGACTCTTTGTCAACTCGTGCACCAAATACTGTGGTCTTTGATCTATGGTTTTTTAAACCACTTGTATATTGTATGCCATTACAGCCCTGAAGAAGCCCTTGTTTGGGTGAATCGCGTTGGCTGTTCCAAATGAATACAAACCAAGCACACCTGAAATAATGCCACAAAAAAGACTCTCTGACAACTACTTTTTTCTGTTTGTTAAATCTGTTTACTTGCCATTCGATCGTATTGCCTCTTATCCAACCTGTATATATGTTTATATTTATGATCAAGGGGCAGCTGATCATTTGAGGCGGGCAATAATACTATACCACGTGACTGATCCAGGTAGTGCAGTCTTCTACGACCTGGCTGCTTTTCTTCTTTGTGAATTGACTTTTAATAGTATATTCATCATTTGTTGAAAGGTAGCAAGTGCCCCATGCAACCTGAAACGCAAACCAGTAAACTGGAAAAAGTCCACAGGGGTTGAAAAAGCTGTATTTTCGTTGTACGGTTTAGGAGAATCTGCCAATAGCCTTTACATAAATCTAGGGTGCTAATGAATTGGGCATGCCCCAGTCTTTCTATCATTTCATCTATTTGAGGGATAGGATAAATATCAAGTTTAGATATATTATTCATCTCTCACAAGTGTATACAAAAAGACAGTGTCTCATCAGGTTTCTGTACTAAAACCATAGGCGAGTTCCATTCACTTGAAGATGGTTCAATTACCCCCAGGTTTAACATGTTTCATACTTTCTCTTCAATCACTCGTGTTCAGGATTCCGAGATTCTATAAGATTTTAACCTTATCACTTTCCCTGGATCAGTTTGCATAGAATGTTGAATTACATTGGTTTGGCCCAGGCTTAAGGAATATTCCAAAGCATGAACTTAAACTTTGGTATAACTCCTGTCATTTGCTATGATCTAAACACGGAACTATACAGTTCAATTCTTCTATATCCGTTCTCGACCCTCCTATATATAATATGGGCGGGGTTACTTCCCAATGTGGTCCCTCCCATTTTAGAGATTCACATGATGTACTTGAGTTTTCTTCCTTACTTTATTGACTTCGATTTGTAGGTAACGAGAGTCACCATTTCTGTTATTTTATAGACCCCCTGCCTCTCACTCATCATTTTATTTTCTGCAGGTGGGAGAAAAAGTAGCGCATACTTACCTGGTTGAAATGCTTTCATTTTAGCCTTCATATCATGTTAATCTTTCTGTATTTGTTGATGCTGTTATACATTTTGCCCCATGATTTATCATAACCGGGTTTTTAACTGATTTACATATTCTAAGATAGTTATATTCTCGTTTGCTTCATTTTTCCAAGCTTCCCTCGCGATACCTAGTAGAGTTCTGAGTTTCCTCCCGAACAATATCCTAAAGATAGCATGTCCTGTACTGCTCTGTTCTTTACAGTGAATGGTGAATAAAGCCAAGGGAAACATCTGGTCCCATTGCTTTGCTTCCATTCCCAACAATTGTTTTAGTGGTGCAAAACCAGATTTACTCAAATAGCGTGATCTGGTCTTGCCCCAAGTCCTAACACCCAGACAAAAACAGGATCAAGGAAAGCTTCAAGCGTTATATCGCCTGATTTAGGCAGATATAACGTTTGCTTTAACCTAAAGCTCACATATTAAATGTCCGATCCTTGCACTGATATCTACACTGGTACTGGAGAGCGTACATCCAGTTCAAAACTTCCACTAGACAATGCAGAGTGCAGACTCACCTTTGTGCCACATTAGAAGGCTGTCCATGATGCAGAACTACCAGATTTCGCATGAATGCCACCAATCACTTCATCTGCAGGCAGCTCATATTAAATCTGGTCTTGTACTATTTGCTTTCCTTCGTGCAATGTAATGCTGCAATTTTTCACATGTGCTCTCTTGCATGAAGGGCAGTAAATCTAGGCCTCTGTGTTCTCCATTGGAGGCCTGCGCTAAGGGAAAAGGGGTTGAGTGTTCAGAACAGTGCAAATTTGTAATTGTGGATTGAATGGCGTAGAGTTAGTTATCATGTATTTTTGATGGCCGTTTGGTGAATGTGGAGGTGAAAGGGTTTGCCACAGCGCTGATGCAGTGTTGTGAAGGGTATTTATTAATGGTGCATTTTTATGGGTTTCTTGACTCCCCTCACTCTCAATATTTCTAATATAGATAGGTTTACATTGCTATTCCCTGTATTAGTATCACATCACTCTTGGGACTGAAAGGTGCACGAAACGGAGGAATGATTAAGGTCTGTACGGGCAGTGGATTCTAAGAAAGTCTCTAGGCCTGCTATTTTGATGAGTTTATATAGGTAGGGCGCACAGAAGGTTTGACCAGGACCAAAGGAATGTGACATGGGACCATAAGACAGTTTTCTACCGTTAGGTTATTGTGGTTGTCCCTTAAGGGAAGAACATTGTGTCATAAGTGTGGCCCATTACGTGAGTGGGCTATATGGTTAGAAGTCTGGACCTAAACCAAGAGCTGCTGGTCTAGGACTCCAAAATTATTCATGAGAAATTTTGTGGTGGGTTTGTTTGCTTTATGAAAGCAGTAATTGAGTAAAGCTAGAGTGGTAAGTCAAAGTTAATGGACGAAGAATGTCTCAAAATTATCAGTGCACTAGTGAAGGAGAGTCTGCTGTTTAACCGCAGTGGTTTGCATCAGGGTGTATACAAGTTGGTATGCACTTTTATGTCTATGATTAACTCCCCACCTCAAAAGACTCTCTCGTGTAAAGGTTCTTCACTTAATCTCTTACCTACTAGGGTTTTATGTAAATGAAGACAGCAGGCATTGCGATCCTACATGAAGTGTGGGACTTTGCTTGAGTGAAGATTGTGAATGAGGGAGAGATATTTGGACGCTGCGTGGACTTTAAATATTAGGCAGGTACAGTCTCCAAGGGTTGATTAACGTTTACTGCCTGATTTGTGTGGATGGTTTTGTATGATTAGTAAAGTTTATTTTGGTGTTTCGTGAGTGGTGGGCTGGGTGGCAGTTATTGGTGGGCATTGTATTATGTGCTGTTTTTCTTATGGTGAGATGGTATTCTGAGGTGCATTATTCCTTGCTCCTATTGTTGATGTGGCAAATCTATGCACTGCTGATCGGCCTTTCTTTACATACTCCCATTTTAGGCTTAGTTTTATGCTTAAGTGTGCTCTGCTCTGCTGGGTGTATGCTTAAATTTCTATGAGAATAGAATTCCATATGATTAATCACACCACAAAAAACAGCCAATAATTATACATGCTGCAATCCCGCAAATGTATTCAACGAAGAGAAACTTCACAGGACAACTGAAAACAACGGTTCCCTGTTCTCTTCATGCATTCTCTGTAAGCGCATTGAAATAAGCAGTAAAAGTGACAGGCACTGGCAAGCACTAGCCCTGATGAACATCCCCAGAGCAAAAAGTACATAGAGGTCGAAACGCTTAGACCGTACCTTCAAGAAGGAGGCCTCAACTGACTTTATCGCACCTGGACTTCAGATCAGAGGTGCATTTAAAATGTAAAATCTCTAGGACCCTCTTGCAGCCCATTCTGATACACAACAAATACCACTACCTGAGTAACACATTTACATGACACTAAAAAAAGGAAAAGGTGTGGCTAAATGTGACTTTGCCATTTAAAACATTCACTAGTTCTCCTAGTGCACACACTTCTAGTTCTTAGTCTCTCGCCCTGAGAGATCCCAGATCCCCAAACAACTCCGATGCACAGCCCCCCCCCCGCTAACCCTCACTCCACTAGTTCATATCGTCCCCCTTAGTGAAGAAAACTATCACCTCTAACGGGACCCCAACCCCCCTCCCTCCCTAGCCTTCCCACAGTCGAACTCTAGACCTGACCCAGCTCCCCCCCTGTTAACCTCCCCAGTAGGGACTCATCCCAAAGCCCCTCACACTCAGGGCCCAGCTCCGCCCACCCTCCCCCTCACTCAAGCTGACGCAACGCCTTGACCTTCTAGAAGCGCATATCGCTACCCTGATTCATGGCCTGAAGTAAACCTTATCCTCCTTAGGGAAACTCCATCTGCCCTCCCCTCACTCTGCAACACCCCGCAGCCCTCCGCCTCTCATTAGGAATGACTCACCGCACCCTAACCGGTCCCTGCCCCCCCCCAGGTTCCCGGCCTCCACTCACTAAACCCCGGACTGAGTCGTGAGCAGACAATCCCAGAAGAACTATTCCCACCCTCTCCCCCCAGTAAGTGATCACACTCGTCTCATCATACAGGCTCCCCTCTAACCAGCTAGCTCAGGCTCCACACCTTAACTCTACTCCCATCTCCTCGATCCAAGTCATAACTGGAGTGGGAAGGGACCCGCCCCCCCGAAGAGCATCTAGACCCCCAACGTATCTATCCTCCATACCCAGAGCCAAGCCTGACAATCTGAAATCAAAAGAAGACCCTCCCATTAACTGTATGCTTATCAACAGCCGGTCCGCCGTCAAACATGCAACGGAAATAGCTGAAGTCATCTTCTCACATGACCTGGATGTAGCTTTCATCACGGAAACGTGGCTAAACACCCTGTCCCACCCCATTCTGGACATGCTAGTGCCGCCCGGTTTCTCAATAATCCACAAAATCAGGCCCAAACACAAAGGTGGCGGCATAGCAATTATTCACAAAAGTGACCTCTCCATCTCAGAAACCCCCGCCTGCCTGTATAACTCCTTCGAATGCCTATCGGTCAACTTCAAATCGCCCACTCAGGGTTCACTTCAATGCCATCTCCTATATCATCCTCCAGGCAATTCCAACAAATTTGGAGCTCAGTTGTCGGATCTGATCACCCAATCCGCACTCAACAGCGACTACAGAATAATTCTGGGCGACCTCAACCTAAGATGGAAAGAAACAAAAAACCCGCTCATTCAATCGCTCAAAACCCTCCTGCAAGACAATGATATGATCCAACACTGTTGAGAGGAAAGGCACTATAGAGGAGCGATCCTAGATGCAATCATTGCGGACAAAAATGCAATCACGATTGACTACATCATCCCGGTGGACTGGTCAGACCATCACATCATTCTTTTTCATATCAACCGTCCGGCCCTATCCCTCCCACCCTCTCAAACCTCTCCTAAATGGGTCAGGAACACAATCAGAGTCCCCCAAGACAAGCTAAAAAAAGGACTTAGCTCAATCCTCCACAACACGACGGAGCTCCTCTCAACCACGGAACTCACCTCGCTCTACCATTCCAACTTGGAGCTCACCCTGGATCAGCTGGCACCTCTGAAACTAAAAAAACCCAGAAGCATCCCCTATAGGTCTTGGTTCTCCACAGACATTAATGAGGAAAGAAGACACCTAAGATCCCTGGAAAGAACCTGGAGGAACAACCCCACCTCCCTCCACCGGGATCAACTTAAGGCAGCACGCAAAACTACTGTAATCAGATCAAGAGCAAAAAGTCATCCTTCTTCTGTTCTGCTTTAGATAATGCTAAAAACCGCCCCAAAGAACTCTTTAACATCATCAGGAGTCAAACCTCCAATCCAGTGACAGCCAACATAGTGGCGTCCAAAACACATTGTGACAACTTTGCATGCTTTTTCAATAAAAAAATCGCCACGATTGATCATACATTCAGCTCTAAGCCCTCCTCCCGCGCAGAGACCCTGACTTCAGCAACTAACCACAACACCCCAGTAACATCGTCTACCCACTGGTCATCCTTCTGTCCCGTCCAGGATGAAGTGATAAGCAATCTAATCGCCTCCGCTAAACCCTCGTCACACTCCCTTGATCAGCTACCCTCGAGACTGACCAAAGACCTTGTCTGGCAAGAATGGCCAGCCCCCTGACCATTGAAGTTTGAGATGAACAGGCCAATATCTCATAGCCCCTAATATTTAATAGATTTTTACTAACCCATGGCAAGTGTGTTTCTTGCACACAAAGAATGTCCAGGTTATTATATCTGGCAAAGTGACCCAGTCTCTGGCGCTTTCTCCAATCATTTAGTCCAGCAACATTGATGGAGCAGATTTTAATGTGTGGCTTTCCCTGATAATATAAAGGACAAACTCTTGATTTATCAATTATTGTTGTTGAGGCTCTCTGACTGAAACCAAAAACCTCTTTATACCAAAACATCTCATTTTTTACTTTTTCCTCCCTCCCCTCCCTCACCCTCTCTTCCCACCATTCTCCCACCCACCCCCCACACCATTCCTCCCTTGCCACCCCCAGCACCACCCACCACCCACACACCCACTCAAGTAAGGCGCCCAGACCTAGTCTGTGCACGTGATGGAGAGTCGATTAAAGCGGTGGAGATGAAGTTTCTCAAAGTCGTTCATAAGATCCATGCCCTGGATATAGAAAAAAGAACTGGCGATGATTAACTTAGCAGCTAAATGCCATAGGATAACCACACACCACATTTCATACAGCTGACAACCATGCAGAGAAAACAATACATTTAACCTGTTAACAGTCTTACCGAGGCTCATCAATATGCCAATGCAAATACTATTCAAAAAAGAAAGAAAACAAAAGGAATGGGCTGTTTCGACACACTCATGCCCCTTGAGAGTCCAAATATTCTTTAGCTTTCACCTCCGACGTGAAGTACAATGTTCTGCCAGCATTGATTATTTTCAGCTGCGCCGGGTTAATCAAGTAAGCCTGCATCTTTTTAGCTTGAAAAGGTAAAATCAGCTGTCTCAGCCTCCATTGCCTCTCAACTGTTATATGGCAGAAGTCGGGCCTGACAAAAAACGATATCTCCCCAACGGTTTTTCTTGAGTCTGGTCTTGCTTTTTCCGATATCGCTTGTCTCAATAAAAAGTTGCCCAAGAATATCAATATCGCTCTAGGCTTGTCCCCTTCCTTTGTATGTTTTTTTGGCTTAAAAGGGGTGCGGTGTGCCCGCTGTATTTCCTCAGCCCAGTTCCAGCCTGGTAAATCTACAAATGCCTGCTCGAAGAGCCTGATGACAAATGCTCTCGCATCCGACCCTTCTGCCCCCTCCTGTACCCCTAGCACTCGGAGGTTATTCCGCCTTTGCCGGTTCTCCAAATCTTCCAGCTTCCATTGGATATCCGTTAATTGAGCACTTTGGGTATTCACCTTAGTTATGGCCGCCGCTGACTCCGTCTCCGTTGCGACCACTCTTTCTTCTAAGTTTGACACTCGGTCGCCTAAGTTGACACACACTTTGGACAGTTTTCTTACAGCGCCTTGCATTTTTCTAACAGCAGCCTGCGCCTTACGGCTGTCCTGACGAGTTTCTTCCCTGTGTGCAAGGATCTCCTTGTGTATCACCTCTAAGAGAGACATCTGTGCAGCTTCCCCGTGTGGGCTCCCAAGTAATGGAGTGGCTGACAAGTGGTCCCAGCTAAGCTCCTGGATTTTAATCCCAGCAGGTGGTCTAGCTGCGGATATATGAGAATTTTCTGGCTCACTTTCTGTATCCAAGTTACTTCCTTCCTGTACCGAACTATCATCCTCCGACCACTCACCACCTTCTGAAACAGAAAAGAAGCATTCGCTAGGGGTTTTTTCCTTGTCCTCATCAGTTAATTTTCCATGGCCAGGGTAGTTCACCATATTATCCAAGACACCCTCTTGAGATACTGCAGATTCCATTTTATCTTTTGTTCTCTCATTTGAGGCTACACTTACAGTCTCTGAGTTTTCCCCTGCCTCCTCCTGGGCCTCTATTGCTTCATTCTTTGATACCAGATCGTAAGATTGCCCAGCAGTCTTTAGATTAGTCTCTATTGCGCTGTAGAGAGGCTCAGCAATTAGTTCTGGTAGTGAGGGAGGTGTGGCTACCCCCTCCCCTCAGCATCCACTCCTGCTATAGCCTCTACAGCCGTTTTTTCCTGCTCCTTCTCCACAGACAGCGCGCCAGTTTTAGAGTCCTTTTCTTTACCCATTTTAACTAACATATTGATAATAGGGGTAACAGCAGGCTTAACTTTGCTCCCGAGTTGATGTTTCCTTACCGGGGGCGTCTGCTTCATCTGCTGGGCATCTTCTTCATCGGCCTCTGCTGCAGCTTCGGCAGCGGCTTTCCTTTTCGCGGCTGCTTTGAAGTCGTATTTAATTTTGGCGCCATGACTCCTTTCCGATCTTTCCAGCTAGCCCCTTGGTTTCGCGAGTCTCTTGTCGATGCGGGGATCTCCTGCCTGCTCCGCAGGCTTCGCGGACTTCGTATCGCCGTGCTCCTCCCCTCCGCATAGGCTTTGCCTCCCACTGCCAATGCTCTCACCGCTAGCGTTAGCTCCCGGAGCAATCGTCCAATGGGTCCGCGGCAGGTAAGAGGCAGGACCATGAGTCGCTCGCTAATCTCCGGTCTGCCGGTCTGCCGACCCCTCCGCTCTCCGCCTTCTGCCTTGCCTGCTGGCTCAGAAAAAAAAAGCTTTTAAAAATGTTTTATGGAGAGATTATACGCAGATTGCCGATTTGTGCGGTTTTCCATGCAGCATTTACGGCCAGAACCAGGGTTACTCGCTCATCTCCACCGCTTCATCGCACACAGCCATTCTACACAGCCGCCATCTTGCCTCCCCTCAACCATTTGCCCCTCCCCTCAACCATCTAGGTGGGGCAAAGAGAGTGAAGGCGGATAGCTCAGGAAGATGGGTGATAGCAGAACTGACCCTGGGATATACGCTGTGTACAGTGTATGGCTCAAACTACAATGACCCGGAAGTCTTTGATATCCTAGAGGAAGAGCTAGCAGAATGGCCGACGCCGATCATAATGTGTGGGGACATGAATATCTCGGTCGATTGGAATATGTTAGGTAGCTACTCAGGATCTAAGCCAAAAGTGTTTAGGGCGCTGACTTCACTTATGAGATCGCATGGGCTTGAGGATGTGTGGAATGTGAAAAATCCTACTGAACCGGGCTTTACCTATTTCTCTTTCCCGCATCGGAAATATTCTAAATTGGACTATTTTCTTCTCTCTTCAGATAAGCTCTGTAAAGTTAACATAATGAAATTGCCCAAATATATTTCTGACCATAACCCACTGATTTTAACATGTTTGGTAGATAATGATAATGTTGAAAGGCGGCAAACAAATTGGTCATTCGAGAGAAAGCTTCTTGCAGACGATAGATTTGTTAGACATATAAGGCAATGGACTAAGGAATTTTACGAGATGAATAGGTATAGCGCCTCTCGCAATATAGTTTGGGACACGTTTAAAGCGTCTCTGAGGGGGGAGACAATAAGTTGCTCAGCCAGACTGAGAAAGGAGGATAGGATGAAGGTTGAAACCCTGATCGGGGAGTTGGGTATAGTAGAAACGCAACATATCAGTCTTCAAAGGCAAAGCGATACGAGACGGGGGAACAAGCAGGAAGAGTGTTAGCACTCCGGATTAGGCAGGAAAGATCTAAAAATCTGATCTCCAGCATACAGGAAAATGGGACTGAATATACTGATCCGAAGGAGATTCTGCGAGTCTTCCAGACCTTCTACCAAAAATTATATGATGAAGAGGGTGGGGGGCAGTACAAAGTCCAATCCTTAAAGATGATGGCCCAGAATCAGATGAAAGAAGTAGGGAGATGTTGGAATGTGATTTGACTCTGACCGAGATAAAGACGGCACTTCAGGAACTAGCAGCTGGTAAAGCTGCGGGACCTGATGGGATTCCCCTTGAAGTTTATAAGTGTTTAGAGGAGGAAATTGCCCCAATACTGCTGGATCTATTAAATGGTATAGTGTGCCCAGGGTTAATTCCTGAAACCTGGAAGGAGAAAAATATAGTCATATTTCACAAAAAAGGCAAACCTAAAAACAACACTGTAGGAGGGTCACGGTGCACACCTTCTTTTCTTTACATTCCTGTTATATTTATCCTGTTGTTCTCTCTGTCGCGTGCTGCCCCGGTTACGTGGACAGCCCTGCCACGTTAATTGAATGAACGCACTGTAAGAGGGAGTGATTCCACCCCTCGCCGGGTGCACTGCTTAACTAGGCATCACAAAATATGCCACCAAATTAGTCATTTGTTTTTTCTTCTTTATTTTTCTTCAAAGTAATCAACATTTAGTTTCATTCTTCTTCTTTTTACATGTATTTACTTTTGTCACAAGGAGGAACGCTCTCACTTTGGCTATATTCTAAATGAAGCAGAAATGCTAATCCAAGCTTTATCCTGCGCCACGAAAGCCCATGTGAAATTTGTTCATGTCCATTAGAATTTATATACCCAATGCATTTCGGGCCTTCTTATTCGGCCCTTCGTCAGGGGTTATCTACAATACAAAAATACATGATTCAGTCTGTGTTTTACTCAATGCTATGACACCTCAAATACTAAACAAACATTTCACCAAGCAGAGTTGTTACATAATCTAACGTTTTCCCGCTAACAAATATCGCCTAATGCTACACGTTTTCATGAGTTTACTCTATCCCCTAATCTACCATTCCATCTTTGCTTCCTTCCCAAATGCCAAAGAAACATCCGCACCATCATTCAATCTCCCCTTAACCCCCCTCCTCTCCAGCGCGCCTATTCCCACATACTCCTGTTCCGTTGTGCAATACTCGCTACCCCACTCTAACCTAAAAACAACCCAGGTTCATATCGTCCGATTTCTCTTATTAATACAGACACAAAATTGTATTCTAAGGTTTGGGCGAAAAGGTTGGGGAGGATCATCGGTCGGTTGGTCTCCCCGTGGCAGCATGGGTTCGTGCCAGGTCGAGGTACGACGGACCATATAAGACGTGCTATAGCACTATTCGATGCCCATGCTGCCACGGGTGGGGATATGACCATGATCCTTCTCGATGCTGAGAAAGCATTTGACCGTGTGACCTGGGAATGTCTGTGGGGGATTTTGGCTGGAAGAGGGTTTGGGAAGAGGAGCTTGAAGGCAATCAAGGCAATGTATAGTGACCCGATTGCCAGGGTTATGGTTATGGGTCAAAGCTTGGATAAGATAATATTCAGAAGGGGAACCCGACAAGGGTGCCCCTGCTCCCCGATCTTATTCTCGCTGTATATTGATCCTTTGATCCAAAAAATTCTGCTGTCTGAACAGATCATTCCGGTGACACTTAATGGCCACACTGCCAAACTCCTGGCATACGCGGACGATTTGGCAATTATTACAACGGCCCCCCAACAAGCTATGGTTGAGATATGTCAGCTGGCTAAGGATTTCGGGGCATGGTCAGAATATCGCCTGAATGAGGAAAAAACACAGATTATATGTACGAATAATATTGTCAAGTTGGATCAAAGATATGTGGAATCAGCAGTGTATCTGGGGGTAAGGGTGAATGCTAATGTGAACAAGATTATTGCGGATAATTATCTCCCACTGATAGATTCAATTGAAAGGGAGCTTAAGAGGATAGACGTATTACATCTATCATTGATTGGCAGGGTAAATGTATTGAAAATGACTATGTTTCCCAAGCTGCTCTACCTGTTTCGTGCCATACCATTGCTATTGGAAGAGGGGACAATTAGGAAAATTGAAGCAATATTTATCCGCTTCATCTGGCAGTATGGGAAAGTCAGAAGGTCGATTGCCCGTATGTCTCTACCACTTGAGAGGGGTGGCCTGGCGATGCCTAACATTAGGCTATATCATTGGACATGTTTGTTGGTTCAAATGAATGTACTGTTTCAATATGATTTGGAAACAGTAGAATCCCAGCCTGATATTCAAGTACTCCCCACTATTTTCGAGCTCTTAGTGGGAAGGAAGGCGGTAGGATTGCTGATGTGTGAAGTTGAAAGGAGGTACTACAAGAGAGCAAGATATAAGATTCTGATGGGTGCATGGGGAACTTGGAAGTTGGTAATGAAATTTTTGAATATCCCAAAAGTCCATGCTAATATTGATATATGGAAACCTAACATTTTTGCCCACGTAGGCCAAAACATAAATAGTCGTCTGTGGAGGGAGCAGGGAGCTAGGTGTCTAGGTGATGTTATATTAGGTAATGAGATTCTTGGCTTTAATATACTGCAACAAAAATGTGGGCACCCAACGAGGCAATTAGCTCAAACAATTCGCTCATTTAGGCCTAGGTTATCTCCCTTGTTGAGTTATCCAATTGTAGAATATTTGAAAAAGGGAGGCAGCAAAATTAAAATATGTTATAATAATCTTCTACAGGAGTTGGAGGACGACATGGAAAAGACAGAAACCACCCTAGCTCAAAAAACTGGTGACCCAGATGTGGACCTAGATTTAGCCATAGTACTAAATAAAAAGATTTTTCGTTCTTCAAATCTGAGGGCCCAGCATTACAAGACCCTTTTTAACTTATATTATACCCCATCAAAAATGTTTGCTTGGGGAGTAAGAGATAATGATAGATGCCCTAGGTGTAATACTGGCCCGGCAGATTTACTTCATATGTTTTATAAGTGCCCGAATTTAACACCAATTATTAGGGAGATACAGTTATTTCTGGAGGGGCTGCTAGAACAAAACATCGTTCTATCCCCTACCGTGGTTTTAATGGGCACGGATAGTAAACTGAAGGCAAAAGGTGCGGTGGAAGCCCTGGTTTTTATATCTGTGGCTATATTGCGTTTATTAATTACCGCTGGATGGAAAGATACCTTCGCACCTACTTTCCAACAGTGGTTAACAAGGCTCTTAGGAATGCATAACATAGAGGAGTGCCTGTATGATTTTAAGGGTAAGAAAACTCGTGAATTGGGCAGAAACATATGGGCACCGGTCAGAAAATGGAGGGAATCTAGGCACTGAAAAAATAAGATGAACTGTGTATAAGATTCGACGGTTCTCATGCCTATCCATGCCTACTCTAGTGTATGTTTTAATCTTGTATGTTTCTTTTTTAGTCACATTGTTTTTCTACTGCTTTTACCTTCTATTTATTGTTGTTGATGTACTTATTTATTCTGATTGTGTAATGAATTGATATATGTAAAGACTTCTTTTTTACCTCAAATACCTGTTACATCTCAATAAAAATAATAAAAATATAAAAAAAGAGACTGACCAAAGACCTTAAGCTTACCCTAGCCCCAAACTGGGGCAAGATCATCAACAGCTCTTTGAGCGAGGGATCCATTCCAGATTGCCTCAAAATATGCTCAGACTGTTCCCATGAGGCACAGGGTCAGAGCTGATTTGCATATAGCCAGTGTCTAACCCAGGGTGGTGTGGAGTGCAAAAAAACGATGGATTTAGGCCCAGATCCTTGTACTGGGATGAATGTATGACATTGTTCTACATTCTGTCCATCAACTGTGTTTTTTGCAATTTTCACCCCGAGTGGGCTGGGTATGCTCAGACGTGAATCCCAGGCTCTCCACACCACTGGAGTCAAGCTATCCAGGCTTATGAAGGCTGATAGCCAGAAACCGGTCCTTGGATGCTTGATTCCGGTCTGGGAAAGACATGGCTTGGTAGTTCGGACTGGACTGTTCCCATGAGGCACAGGGTCAAAGCTGATTTGCATATAGCCAGTGTCTAACCCAGGGTGGTGTGGAGTGCAAAAAAACGATTGATTTAGGCCCAGATCCTTGTACTGGGATGAATGTATGACATTCTGTCCATCAACTGTGTTTTTTGCAATTTTCACCCCGAGTGGGCTGGGTATGCTCAGACGTGAGTCCCAGGCTCTCCACACCACTGGAGTCAAGCTATCCAGGCGGAGAAGGCTGATAGCCAGAAACCGGGCCCTTGGATGCTTGATTCTGGTCTGGGAAAGACATGGCTTGGTAGTTCGGACTGGACTGTTCCCATGAGGCACAGGGTCAGAGCTGATTTGCATATAGCCAGTGTCTAACCCAGGGTGGTGTGGAGTGCAAAAAACGATGGATTTAGGCCCAGATCCTTGTACTGGGATGAATGTATGACATTGTTCTACATTCTGTCCATCAACTGTGTTTTTTGCAATTTTCACCCCGAGTGGGCTGGGTATGCTCAGACGTGAGTCCCAGGCTCTTCACACCACTGGAGTCAAGCTATCCAGGCTGATGAAGGCTGATAGCCAGAAACCGGTCCTTGGATGCTTGATTCCGGTCTGGGAAAGACATGGCTTGGTAGTTCGGACTGGACTGTTCCCATGATGCACAGGGTCAGAGCTGATTTGCATATAGCCAGTGTCTAACCCAGGGTGGTGTGGAGTGCAACAAAAACGATGGATTTAGGCCCAGATCCTTGTACTGGGATGAATGTATGACATTGTTCTACATTCTGTCCATCAACTGTGTTTTTTGCAATTTTCACCCCGAGTGGGCTGGGTATGCTCAGACGTGAATCCCAGGCTCTCCACACCACTGGAGTCAAGCTATCCAGGCTTATGAAGGCTGATAGCCAGAAACCGGTCCTTGGATGCTTGATTCCGGTCTGGGAAAGACATGGCTTGGTAGTTCGGACTGGACTGTTCCCATGAGGCACAGGGTCAAAGCTGATTTGCATATAGCCAGTGTCTAACCCAGGGTGGTGTGGAGTGCAAAAAAACGATGGATTTAGGCCCAGATCCTTGTACTGGGATGAATGTATGACATTGTTCTACATTCTGTCCATCAATAGTGTTTTTTTTGCAATTTTCACCCCGAGTGGGCTGGGTATGCTCAGACGTGAGTCCCAGGCTCTCCACACCACTGGAGTCAAGCTATCCAGGCTGATGAAAGCTGATAGCCAGAAACCGGTTCTTGGATGCTTGATTCCAGTCTGGGAAAGACATGGCTTGGTAGTTCGAACTGGACTGTTCCCATGAGGCACAGGGTCAGAGCTGATTTGCATATAGCCAGTATCTAACCCAGGGTGGTGTGGAGTGCAAAAAAAGGATGGATTTAGGCCCAGATCCTTGTACTGGGATGAATGTATGACATTGTTATACATTCTGTCCATCAACTGTGTTTTTTTCAAAATAGGACAAGTCACGCCACTTCTAAACAAGCATTGGAAATGCAATAGGTCTCGCATTAGGAAAGTTTTAGTTATTGGTCTTATAAATGACTTTTTTTTTTATTTATGTGTTCTTTTTTAAAATATCTAAATTAATAGCTTTGTCATTTACAATGCCAATAGTTTTAACTTTCGCAAATGTGACACCTATAACAGTGGGGAATAAAGCAATGCAAGAAAGTGAGAACAACAAAAGAAAGGAGACTGGGAGAAAGGGAAGAGAGAGAAAGAGGAATAGTGAGAGATAGGCAAAAAGAGAACTGGAGAGTGAGAATAAGGATGTAGGGGCAGGTGCAAAGGAGAGAAGTAAAGAGAGGTACACAAGAGAGTGAAGACAGTGCGGACACTAGTGAAAGAGAAAGTAAAATAAAAACGGAACACGATGTGGAAGGTATGGGAAACACCGAGCCTAAAAATAAATGGGGGCACGGAAAAGGAGAAAAAAGACTTATCAAGAACAATCCATAGGGTGCCTCTATGTCACCTTGACAGCATGCTTCCTGTATGCAAATGCCATCTAACATATCAGCGCATTCTGGAAGATGTAGTCTTTCCTTGGTTGAAAGGAAACCATAGGATTTAACGAACCTTGTAATGATGCCACCTAAAAAGAAAAGGCCAGGGCTGCGACAACGTTGGCCCCTTGGCGTGTTGCTATCCGGGCACCCTAAACATACCTGCACTGAGTCATGCGTGTAGAACTGGAGGCAGGCGGTGCTCTTTGATGCAAGGCATGCGATAAAAAAAATAAGGCTGTGGTTTGGAATGCCAATAAAGTTTATCAAAATGGATCAATTTGTTTGCTTTGGAATTCCCAAAAGTCGACGTAATGCATCCCTCGCTTCAAAGAAAAGTGCACTCGCAGTGGGAGAGCTGAGGGACTCACAATAAAATACAGCGTGCCAAATTATAATAAATAACAAGACGGAGGGAAGGCAGAGAAGGGGAGGGGGGAGGAGCGCCTGGAGAACAGGAAGACAGAAACGACTGCGAGGCTCCGGGTAAGAGAGGAACGAACCGCTTGTTGTATGCGTCTGTTTTGCCTGCATTTGGAAAAAAGTCCGATACTGAGTGCCTGGAAGCGAGTAATAGCGCCCCGTATAACAGTGTACCAACACTGCCTATTTTCTCTCACTTAAAAACTGAATGTGTTACCAACGACATAAAGAAAAAACGTGCCAAATTGAATAAACAGTGCACTCACAGTGGGAGAGCTGAGGGACTCACAATAAGATACAGCGTGCCAAATTATAATAAATAACAAGACGGAGGGAAGGCAGAGAAGGGGAGGGGGAGGAGAAATGTGACACGGCGGGCAGGGGAGGGGGCGGAGCGGGGAGAGCGGCGATGAGGGTGTGAAGCAGCAGGGGCCTTTAAAGTGAAGCTTGCGCATTGACCTAAAAGCGCACGGGCACAGCACCAAATCGCCAGTTGGGATACTAGTTGGGTAAAGTCTGTTTAAGTCGCTATAGTCTCGCTCTGCTCAATGCGCATGCGCATTGAGAGGCGAGACCTAAAAAACCTGGCCTTGACCCCAAGGACATGAACAACTTCAGACCGGTTTTGAACCTCCCTCTCTTATCCAAAAGTCTTGAAAGATGTGTGCTATCAAAGTTAACCCAACACCTAGAGAACACTAATCTACTTGACCCACAACAATCAGGGTTCAGAAAGGGCTGCAGCACTGAAACCGCAATCCTAAATGTCCTGGATGATCTGCACATGTCACTCGACTCCAACCAATGCAGCCTTCTCATCCTCTTAGACCTCTCGGCTGCGTTCGACACAGTTGATCATACCCTGCTACTCAATGTCCTCCAGGAGAGAGCTGGCATTGAAAAGAAGGTTCTAAAATGGTTCTCCTCCTTTCTCAACAACCGCACACAAAGAATAAAAATCAACAGCTTTGAATCGGACCCCCTCCACATTAGTAGAAGGAGTTCCACAAGGGTCAGTACTCTCCCCACAACTTTTCAACATCTACATGGAACCCCTCACCTCACTTCTAAGGAACGCCAACATCCCCTTCCACCTCTACGCAGACGACACACAACTCTATCTGGAAACCACATTGATTGCAGACATTCACAGACTGAACGGTACACTCATGGCGGTCCAACATGGCTCTCACCCAACCACCTCAAACTCAATGAAGAGAAAACAGAGGTGCTCCTCCTCTAGAATAGAGATGAAACCCCCCAAATAGTAGAATGGCTCAAAGCCTTAAACGCCTTTAATGATACTCTTGACCCAACAGACTCTGTAAAATCCCTAGGGATTACTCTCGACCCCAAACTGGACATGAAAAAACACATCTCAAAAACCGCCAAAAGTGCGTTACTTAACCTGAAACTTCTCTACAAAATAAAACCCTTCCTCCCCCGAATGATCTGAAACAGGCCACTGAGGCACTGGTGCTCTCCAGAATTGACTATGGCATTGCAGCTCTGACTGGAACAGCCAAATCTCACCTGGGACCTCTTACCACTACCCTCAACGTCGCAGCAAGAATGGTCACAGGAACAAAGAAATTTGAGCACATCTCACCGGCACTCAAGGAACTGAAGTGGCTCCCTATAGACGAACGAGCCAGCTTTCGTACAGCTTGCCTCACACACAAAGCCCTGCACACAGACAAACCAGAATATCTGGCCGCCAAACTCAAAAGAGACGGTCAGTCTAGGAACCTCAGAAGTTCCAACAAGCTCCTACTCATCCCTCTGAAATCACGGAAACACAAAACCTCAAATAAATCCTTTGCGGGAAATGCTCCCAGGATCTGGATCTCCATCCCCCCCCATATCAGAATGACCGCCTCCTTCCCGAAATTCAAGACTCTACTCAAAGCCCTCTTCATCGAGTGCTCTGGAGCGTAACGAGAAACTCACATTTGTCTGTGATTGACCGCTATCTCTTTGATCCTAGAGCCGGATGAATCGGTCTTGATCTTCGCCCTGTACTGCGCTCAAGTTGATGTTGTGCAGACTTTTACTTCCGGCTTGTGTTCTTTGTTCTTGTTTATCGTCCACATTTTCCTTTTGATGCAGATACAATGTCGGGGAGCCCAAATCTCTCTGTAGTTTCTGCCAGGCCCAACTCGTGGTGGAGACTGCCTGAATGTCATGCGGGTCTCGTGGGAAACTAATTAATGGGTCTAAATTAGTATGCAGGTCTCCAACATATAAAATAACATCATCTGCGTACAGGAACACCAGGAGAGGCCCAGTGTTAAACTGGATTCCTCTATGCATGTGTAGTTCTTGAAACTGTCGAACTAGTGGGGCCATGTCTCATATGAATAGAAGTGGCGATAGGGGGTAGCACTGTCTGGTTCCTCGTGTTAACGAGAAGGGGTGATATATTGTACCATTTATGCGGATCCTGGCAGGGGCAGTGTATAGGAAGGATGTGAGATCAATAAATCACCTAGGCATGCCCATCCTACACATTACTGATAATAAAAATGGCCACTCCAAGGAGTCAAAGGCTTTCTCTGTATCTAATAGGACCGCCGCTGGAGGGACTGATGGATTAATTCTGTGTATTACTGCAAACAGCGCACGCAAATTCAAGGAAGTAGATCTATGTGGTACAAAGTCGGATTGAACTGGGGAGATTATTTTGTCCATTAAGAGGAAAAGTCACAGAGCGATCGTTTTTACTAATATTTTATAATCAAGGTTTAGCAATGACAATGGCCTGTAGGACAAGCACAACAAGGGATCCTTACCAGGCTTGGGCAGCAGGACAATCACTGCTTCTCTGAGAGTGGGGGTTAGCTGTTTATGTTCTAGAGCCTCGTTATAGACCTCAAGGAGTAATGGGGCCAATATATCTTTATACGTTTTGTAGAATTCACCAGTAAAGCCATCAAGGCGAGGCGCAGTTGAGCCATGAAGTGCCTCAATTGCACTGATGATTTCATCAGTAGAAAGTGGTTCAGACAAAAACTTCTGCATATATTTTTCCAAGTATACCAATGCAATTTCTGAAAAGTAATTATCTTGTTCAGCCGGGTTGTGTACAATTTTGGACGTATACTATTATTCATAATATGTAAGGAATGCATCGCTTATCTCAGCTGTACCCGTTAAGAGGGCATCGAATTCTGTCTTTAACTTAGTGATGTATGATTTGGCGTATGGCGGCCTCAATAGTCGTGATAGAATACGACCCGGTCTCTCACCTTCGCCATATCTTCACGCCATGGCGTATTTGGATAAAAAGTGAGTTTCCATGTCGGCAGCTTTGCGAATTTCAGCAAGTAACGCCAATTGGCATTTCTGGACCTCCATACTTGGGGAGAGTAAATGTGCAGTGTCAGTTTCATTGAGTTTGAATCCTGGCTAAGATCCTTCTGAGGTCTTTCAGCATGCTTGGCAATGGTGACTCCCCTAATGTAGGCCTGAAAGGCCTCCCAGAGTACAGCCCATGTGTCCACAGACCCCATATTTAATTAAAAATACTCTTCAATTCCCTCCCTGATTTCAGAGTGAAACAAATCATCATTTAGCGCCTTGTGCGGGAATCTCCACTGCCGTTCCTGACCTTCCAGTCTGGGAATGCAAAGTGTGAGTATCACAGGAGAGTGGTCTGAATATGTCCTGCCGGAGGAGAATTACTGTAGATTTAACATGTTGATATTGTAGGGGAGGTTAGCCAGTAATCTATGCGGGTCCACGTGTCGTGTTGGACCGAGTAATGTGTATAACCAGGGACGATAGGGTTGCGCTTTCTCCAAATGTCCGAAAGTGGCAGTTTATCACATGGACAGCAGAGCACGCCGAGCTCGTGGCTTGGGGTCTGTTGAAGTGGAAGAACAATCTAATGTCTGGTGTATAAGTATATTAAAATCTCCCCCCCATTAAAAGTCTGGGCTGTCTACTTTGGTGCATATAGGCAACAACAAAGTAACAACTTGTCCCATCAATTTGCCCACAACAATGGTGCAGCGGCCTTCGCTATCCGAGTGGCTCCTATGTAGTGAAAAGGGGAGTCTCTTGTGCATCAAAATCGCAGTGCCCCTAGCATATGTGCTATAATTCGGAAAAAACAGTGCGGTCCCCAGTTGGCTGCAAAATGTGTAACATCAGACATAGGAAGGTGCATCTCCTGCAAGAAGGCTATATCTATGTTGTGTCTTTGCAGGTAGTGCATAACTTGTTTTCCTTTCCTGGGGTTGTTTAGCCCCCTAACGTTCCATGTGATCACGGACAGATCGGAGAAACCTTGGGCTTAAGGTACGTTGTCATCGAATCTATGAAACAACATCTTAAGTGTGGAGTACACGGCAAGCAACATCTGAAACTTATTCAAACTACTGGTAGTCCAGCTATAATAAACAGTTTGTGAACAATTCCCCACCCATCCTCACATCGCAATGCGCAAGGAACCACCCCATATGATCTATCACCTAATGCATCATGTAAGCATCCCAGCCAAAACAGTGGACATTCAATACAATAGATTACAATCTGTGGTTTTTCAAAATTACTAAAGCAGATGGGGGGGAGGCAACGCTCCGGCAGATCCTGGCTATGCAAACCAATGTTAAACTATAGTAGTTATTCTGTCTCAACTGATCTCAGAACAACTTAGGCGCTTATACCATTGTTAGACTTGGTCGGCTAGTGTGTTACTCATGAGAAAAAAGGTTTACGCTTGCTACTGAACCACTGTGAGGTGGGGAAGAGCACATGGCTTCATCTCTTTGTTGACTACTAGATTGTTTGTAAGATCTGCAAAATTCTTGTGCATCTGAAGGAGTGTCAAAGATACAGGGTCTCCCATTGATGTCTACCCTTAGTCTGGCGGGGTAAAGCATTCCACACCGAAGGCTCAAGTTTTGTAGCGTAGCTTTAACACCAGAGTACTTGCAGCGAGCTTCCTGAACCATAGCCGTAAAGTCTGGGTAAAGAGCGATTGTGGAGCCCTGCCAGGACAGTTCTCCACGTTCCCTGGCTAATCGAAGGGGCGAGTCTCGGTCGCGAAAGTTCATAATGCATGAGGTGATGGGCTGCGGCGGGCAACCAGGGTTAGGGCGATGGCCAGGCGAGCGTTGGGCATGTTCCACCACAAACCAAAGATGTCCAGGAGCAGTGTTCCCAGAAATAGATCTATCAGTCCAGTATTTGTTGACTCCGGCACACCAAGAATGGGAAGATTGTTGTGGTGGCTGTGGGCTTCCAAATCTTCATTCTTGATTGCTACCTCCTTTAGTATTTTCTCCATGCGTTCAAGTCTTTTAGTGGAATGGGCCGCTAATACTTGTACTTTGGTAGAAATACAAACATTTGCCTACATGGCTTGGCAATAGGTTAAATGCAGCTTGTTTACTTATTAATTATTATCACAATTTTTTGTTATGTATTTAGCCAAAAGATTATTTGACTTCATACCGCTATACTTTGTTATTATTATTATATATTATTTTGTGTGTTTTGTAATGCATTTTTCTTGACTATGTTATTGAACAGATAGCTGCAAAACATACTGACCCAGGACAGTAAGCCAGGTGGGCATAATTTTCAACTTCTTTAGAAATTAATCTTATTATGTCAAACATAATTTTCTAAATGAAAGTAACGCTGAACTTTTCCAGGCTTGTACATAAAACATGGCAGATTTTTAAAAGTTTGTGATTGACCCCTAAATTCTTTTAACTTTGATACCCACTTTGACAGTGCATAGCAGTAATCAAGAATAATCCACAACCTGTGCTTATTTCCCTTTTTGTGCAGAATGTCAAAAGTGCTTAGATGGTGAGGTACAGACAATATCACTGTTCACAAGCATTCTTAATAACTGATAAAATAGGATGGTGTCTTCAGCTCATACATTTTAACTAAGCATGGGCGCAAAATCCGTTCCGCTCGCGGATTTTGCGGATTTTTGGCAAATTTGCGATCCGCGAATTCCCGCGAATTTGCCGAAAATCTGAGCAGAACGGATCCGGGGGGCAAAAGTTCAAGCTTCAAGCTTGTAACTATTTTAGAACGGCGCCGGCAAGCTGCCAGCACCATTCTAAAATAGTTACTAAGTTAGCTTCAACAGGAAGCACTAATAGATAAAATGCAGGTGCTCGAGCACCTGCTTTATTTTATCTATTAGTGCTTCCTGATGAAGCTAACTTAGTAACTATTTTACAATGGCGCTGGCAGCTTGCCGGCGCCATTCTAAAATAAAACAGGAGTGGGGCAGAGGGCAGAAGGTCACAGAGTGGGGCAGAGGGCAGAAGGGCACAGCACCGAGTGGGGCAAGGGGCACAAGAATGAGTGGGGCAAGGGGCACAAGGGCACAACAACGAGTGGGGCAAGGGGCACAAGGGCACAACAACGAGTGGGGCAAGGGGCACAAGGGCACAACAACGATTGGGGCAGAGGGCAGAATGGCACAACAACGAGTGGGGCAAGGGGCACAAGGGCACAACAACGATTGGGGCAGAGGGCAGAATGGCACAAAAACGAGTGGGGCAGAGGGCAGGATGGCACAAAAATGAGTGGGGCAGAGGGCAGAATGGCACAAAAACGAGTGGGGCAAGGGGCACAAGGGCACAACAACGACTGGGGCAAAGGGCAGAATGGCACAAAAACGAGTGGGGCAAGGGGCACAAGGGCACAACAATGATTGGGGCAGAGGGCAGAATGGCACAAAAACTAGTAGGGCAAGGGCCACAAGGGCACAACAACGAGTGGGGCAAAGGGCAGAATGGCACAAAAACGAGTGGGGCAAGGGGTACAAGGGCACAAAAACGAGTGGGGCAGAGGGCAGAATGGCACAAAAACGAGTGGGGCAAAGGGCAGAATGGCACAAAAACGAGTGGGGCAAGGGGCACAAGGGCACAACAACGAGTGGGGTAAGGGGCACAAGGGCACAACAGCGATTGGGGCAGAGGGCAGAATGGCACAAAAACGAGTAGGGCAAGGGGCACAAGGGCACAAAAACGAGTGGGGCAGAGGGCAGAATGGCACAAAAACGAGTGGGGCAAGGGGTACAAGGGCACAAAAACGAGTGGGGCAGAGGGCAGAATGGCACAAAAACGAGTGGGGCAAAGGGCAGAATGGCACAAAAACGAGTGGGGCAAGGGGCACAAGGGCACAACAACGAGTGGGGCAAGGGGCACAAGGGCACAACAACGAGTGGGGCAAAGGGCAGAATGGCGCAAAAACGAGTGGGGCAAGGGGCACAAGGGCACAACAACGAGTGGGGCAAGGGGCACAAGGGCACAACAACGATTGGGGCAGAGGGCAGAATGGCACAAAAACGAGTAGGGCAAGGGGCACAAGGGCACAACAACGAGTGGGGCAAAGGGCAGAATGGCACAAAAACGAGTGGGGCAAGGGGCACAAGGGCACAACAACGAGTGGGGCAAGGGGCACAACAGCGATTGGGGCAGAGGGCAGAATGGCACAAAAACGAGTAGGGCAAGGGGCACAAGGGCACAAAAACGAGTGGGGCAGAGGGCAGAATGGCACAAAAACGAGTGGGGCAAAGGGCAGAATGGCACAAAAACGAGTGGGGCAAGGGGCACAAGGGCACAAAAACGAGTGGGGCAGAGGGCAGAATGGCACAAAAACAAGTGGGGCAAAGGGCAGAATGGCACAAAAACGAGTGGGGCAAGGGGCACAAGGGCACAACAACGAGTGGGGCAAGGGGCACAAGGGCACAACAACGATTGGGGCAGAGGGCAGAATGGTGCAAAAACGAGTAGGGCAAGGGGCACAAGGGCACAAAAACGAGTGGGGCGGAGGGCAGAATGGCACAACAACGAGTGGGGCAAGGGGCACAAGGACACAACAACGATTGGGGCAGAGGGCAGAATGGCACAAAAACAAGTGGGGCAAGGGGCAGAAGGGCACAAAAAAAAACGAGAGGGTGGCAGTGATGAACCAGAGAGCGCATCGCGGTCTCGCACAAAAAAAACCCCGCGAACACGCAAAGCACCCCGCGAACACGCCAAGAGCCCCGCGAACACAAAAAAATCCGCGAATTTTGCAGATGGCGAGTTCGCAAATCCGCAAATTCGCGGATCGCAAATTCGCAAAATTCGCCCATGCTTAATTTTAACCATCCTCTGGTTATAAAGGATTACATGATGAAAGGTTGAGGCATTTGCTACAGTCGCAAGTGTTGCCCATTAGGTAAAGGAAAGGTTTATAAGAGATATTTTGTGCGTTAACTCACATCTGGAGTGACTCCCAAAGCAGACTGCGTGACCACACCTGCAGTAGCAGACCACAGCCAACCTGACAACTTCTTCACTAGACTGAAATCTCAGCTAGAAACCACAATGCTGTGGCTTGGGTTATGAGTATCCTGGAGGAATAGGTACACCAGGAAACAATCCAACACTCCAGCGTTCAGAATTTAATAGGTACAATAAATATCACCACTACCAGGTGTTGAGTTGTTTGCACAGGGATCGAGAGTTAACCAAAAACTAAGTAATCGAGGCCAAAACCGTGAGAAAGCTCTTGGCAGACCTGTCATCAGAAGGGTGAAACACTTGTTGGCTGAAGCTACTGATTTCAATAAGCAACAGAATATAGGGCCAGATGTATCAAGATTACATTTTGCGAGTCTATAATAGCGAATTTCACCGATTCATTCATTCATTATTGATGTTAGGGACTCGCCGAAGGGAGGCGTTCAGTCTGCCCCTTACTTTGCTATGACAAAATTAAAAAATAATATGCATGAGTTGTACAGTCATAAGCACCGTGTTATTGTAGAAAAACCGTGCAAAATATATTGGATTCCCTAACACCTTATATCCGTATGAAAGCACACTGTACAAAAAATAAATAAGTGCTCTTTTTTCAGTTCTAAAATGCAAAGAGTAATATAATCATGGTTCAAAAATATTTTTTGTTAAATGTGGCAGTTCGGGAGACAAAATATAAAAAAATATTTTTCAAGTGATTCTCCACCATAACCAATTTTCTAAGAAAAAACAGTAAAACACAAGACCTAAACCAAAATAAATATTTGCTAAGCGCTAAAAAAAAAAGAGACCACCTTTTGAACCAACATTTTAAAGGGCACATCATTCCTTCCACACAATATCTATTTGACTTACTTATACAACTGAGAATATAGTGCTGCAAAAATATTTGCTCAAAACGTGTGCCATTCCAAGCCAAATACATGGTTGCCTTCTGGGGCTGCAGACGGTAGGTCATGCACTAGCATCAGCGGTGTTTAATGCGTGGTGGATATGCTGCTGGTATTATGAAGTGCCTGACTCAGACATAAAGGACGGACCAGGGTGTTCAGAGATAGCAAGACTCTTACTTTGTTCAGCGGCGTCTGCTTTCAACCTTTGAGGTATTTCGGCGAAGGATGTTTCTGTCTTGCATAGTCTGCAAACGCAGATGCGACTGGGTCAGAGTAGAAAGTCACTGACATCGGCCTTCCGTTATCCAGCGAGAAACTATTGGGGGATTTTTCAGCATCAACGCCCCGTCCTGAAAAATAGGCCTGGAGAGTCCTGAAAAACTAAGGACAAAGAAAGATAACCTTTAGAGCAGAGACAGCAATTTAGAATTATGTAACTTTGGAGATGTTTGGTGATCTTTTCTAAAAACAATCGGAATATCGCTATATGACCACGCTACTCTTACATGTGAAAACAAACATAACACAACGTGTATTTGTAAAGAGCACGTTCACCCGTGGCCATCTTGGCGCTGAATAACAGATGTTTATTGTTACCCAACTCCATGGTACTAATTTAATCAACCTCAAAAGGATGAAAGGCTGAGTGGACCGGCCAAGATTTGAACCTGTGTCTGTGAGTTCAAACACAGGCTCCTACAGTGGAGGTATTAGTCCACTGAGCCACCAGACCTAGAAAGAACATATTGTATCTACTATGCTTGATACTAGAGTTCACTCTATTAACAACATTCCCATTTTTGGCAAGTAAGGGAAAAGGAGAGAAACACAGTTTACGAACACCTCCCTTCTGACCACAACTGTTTCATTGTGTGAGGAGCACCATGAAATATATCTTTATGTGCACACTTCGTGTAATGAAGTGAGTATATCCTTTATTTTTCATATCCCAGTTATGTTTTAGAAACAATCTTCAGTTGTGTCCATACATCCACCCATGTGCCTTTAGAAGCACCTCTTTCCATTAAGTCCCTGCAGAGAAGTTTTTTACATTACTGCCAGGACGCAATGTAAGATTCAAAAGAAGTTAAATGCTTCTCATTTTTCTGCAAGTATCAAATTGTAATAACTCCGGCTCTGTGGACATCTCTGCCATACCATGAATTTGCACAAATGATGAAACCAAAAATTCTCAACACAGAGCAGGAATCGTTATTTCTACCCTGTTTAATTACATTATATATGTACAAGGCCTATTGACAAAGAAAGTAGAAAAGGAGCTCTCAGAGTTTTAAATTTATGTCTAAGAGTAGTTTGACTACTTTCTGCGATTCATGAATTTCGAAGCATGCCAAGCTGTGCCTGGCACGGGTTTCCAATGCAGATTCCATTGACATATAGTCCAACATTCCCGATTCTGGCGTAAAGCTTCAGAGTTTTAAATCTTATTTATTTATTTATTTTAAATTTTATATAGCGCGCAGTTACCCTTGGGCATCCCAGCGCTTTTCCAGACACCATCAGATGATAAAAACGGCAAGATTAGTACAGTCAAGCAGGAAACAAGTGAGTTTTAAGACATTTGCGGAATCGCAAAGTGCAAGTCTCGGCACGCAATTCAAAAGGGAGCGAGTTCCACAGCTTCGCTGTGTTAACTGAAAATCTTCTCCCGCCGGTACGGGCCCTTTTAACTCTGGGGACTAAGAGAAAGTGTTTTTGATCAGAGCGCAGCGTTCTGCTCGCTTTATATGGGACCACTAAATTCCTCAGTATTGGGGGGCCCTTCCCCAAGAGGATTTTGTGGGCTGTACAAAGTGCTTTAAATTTGACTCTTTCCCGCACTGGCAACCAGTGCAACGCCTTTAGAGCAGGTCTGGCAGACTGTGTCCTGGGAATGCCCATGAGCACTAAAACACACGGAAGGTACAGAAGGTCTCAGAAATACAGAGGGAGAGAGAAGAAAATAGCAAATCTCTCTATTGGGACCTAATAGTGTCCTCTTTACATGCCCAGAATACACAGTTAATCTGGAAACAGCCAAGAAAACAAAAACAAGAGAAGATACACAAGGAGAGGAAAAAGATACCCATCAGCCCACTCATAAGTGGAATCTCGTCATCTGGGTATATGTTGGTAAATGGTGTCCTCTAGGGTCTGCCTTGGAAACAATCCATAGGACTGCCTAGTGATGGACCCAGAACATTTCACCAACAGATGACAGTATATGAGCGGGAGGGGTTGAGGTTGCAGTGCTCAAAGAAAAGGAAGAAGAAAAGGAAAATAATCCAAGTGATTCTAAAAATACCTACGATGATGTCATGAAATACTTTATTAGGGCTGACCATCAAAGTGGTATGGTTAAAAACAGTATGCTGATAGCATGTAAGGAATTGCTACCCACCAATGTTGTTATTCGGTCAACATGTTTCAGCCTCAAGGGCTTTCGTCAGGACCTATGGTGCTACTGCAACACTTACTTAAGTGATGTGAAAGTGGGATCTACATCTGCTTTCCAAACTGAAAAGAGTGTATCTTCTCCTGCATAGACACAATACAAAAGACAGAAACAGAGACATGGACAAATTATGTCAACAAAAAGAAATGCACAGACTGCAAACTCTCGTTTCTATGGTCTTTATAATATGGCTATGAACACTTGAAAGACACTCACCCTTATTGTGGGGAGAGAAAACCTCACCTCACCTGGCCACTGCTCAGGAAGAAAGGGAGGCCACGCACTGGAAATAAACAGAACACTTAGAAAGTTATAACCAGTGGTAGTAGAAACACAATATACAGACAAGAAAAACTGGATTCAAAACACATAAATCAGAGACACACATGGTGACACAATGGCCAGACTGGTTTCCTCTTGCATCAGGAAAGTATACCACAAAGCCTCACTGACTGCACTGCTTGCACAAACCTGTAGACCTATAAAGTACAAAGGCCCAGGTAGCCAGCCGCAGTCACTGGGAATAGAGGCGCCTACTCCTGTGCTTTCCACCTAGTACTCAAAGACCAAAGACCAAAGCAATAATGCTATTGACTGTCCCACCACCACTGACCTCTCCGTCGTTGCCTCGGAGTGAAAACTGAGCCGAGGGGGAGGCGACGACTGATGGTCACACGCGATGTTAAATACACTGCAGTGGACCTGAAAGGAAACTCCTTTGTTTCAAAAATTGATTGGCTCATGTGTAGGCCAATGGGAATCGGCTCACAGGCAGCCAACCGTGACCTACACTGATAAGCCTGCAGTGGACCTGAGAAGAAGGAAACTCCTTTGTTTCAAAATTTGATTGGCTCATGTGTAGGCCAATGGGAATCGGCTCACAGGCAGCCAACCGTGACCTACACTGATAAGCCTGCAGTGAACCTGAAAGGAAACTCCTTTGTTTCAAAATTTGATTGGCTCATGTGTAGGCCAATGGGAATCGGCTCACAGGCAGCCAACCGTGACCTACACTGATAAGCCTGCAGTGGACCCAGTGTTGGAGCTCAATGGAAGTAACCCTCATGCCAAAGGCTGTTACCACAAGGACTCTGTGTTCGGAAAAACAATCATGCGCAATCACAGCTGCATCCAAGGAATGTCATCATTCAATCTTTCTGTGTCACTATGAAGTTTGAAAACCCACTTCTGTTCTTTCCTCAATAGGAAAAGTGAAACATCCGTGACGTGACTAGGTATGTAAGGTTGTTCTAGAACCAACCATCTCAGTTCATCTGGACTATGTCTCTTGTCAAGGAAGTGAGTGGTGAGCCGTGTTGCCTGTTTTCTGCGTCTCATGGTGCTCATATGTTCCTGCACGCGCACAGTGGGGAACCCTTTTTGATAAGAGGGGAGATCGAACGATTTTTCAGAACCTTCAGGCTGCACTATTTCTTCAAAAACAAAGAAACAGATACCCCGACTGAAGATACAAACACAGGTCTTAAAGTTAGATCCACTTTCATGCCCCTGTTGCAACAAGTACCATCCAAGGTTGGCACTTTTGAGGCTGCAATACTACAAGACCTCAAATCTATGGACTTTTCCAAAGAGGGGAACTACCAGAATATATCAAAAAAGAGACAGATCAGCCCTGGACACTCTCTCGAAAGACACGGGGATAGTGATTAAACCAGCGGACAAGGGGGGTGCCATAGTCATTCTTAACACTACTGACTACCGAGCTGAATGCCTGAGACAACTAGGCAATGCACAGTCCTACACCCTCCTTGCTGAAAATCCCACGCCTAGACTAATCTATGGACTTTTCCAAAGAGGGGAACTACCAGAATATATCAAAAAAGAGACAGATCAGCCCTGGACACTCTCTCGAAAGACACGGGGATAGTGATTAAACCAGCGGACAAGGGGGGTGCCATAGTCATTCTTAACACTACTGACTACCGAGCTGAATGCCTGAGACAACTAGGCAATGCACAGTCCTACACCCTCCTTGCTGAAAATCCCACGCCTAGACTAACTAATGAGATCAAACATCTGGTAGAGGAAGCCAGCGCAGAAGGCTGGATTACTCCGAAAGAGGCAATCTTTCTAGTCACCAAGTGTCCCATCACTCCCTACTTTTACATCCTCCCAAAGATTCATAAGCCTGCGAGACCCCCTCCGGGCCGTCCGATCATTTTGGGCATTGGATCTTTGCTCGAACCTCTGTCCTCCTTTGTTGACATCTTTTTAAGTCCCATTGTTAAGACAATGCCGACCTACCTTCAGGACACCAAAGATGTCCTGCGCATTCTACCTGAGGTGACCTTCGACATTAATACTGACATTTTAGCTAGTTTTGATGTCGAATCTTTGTACACTTGTATTACTCAAATGGATACACTACAAACTGTACAAGAACTTTTAGAGGCTTTCCCTTCTACCTTGACAACTCCCACTCACTTTGTCATGGAATTAGCTCGGATTGCTATGACCGAGAACTTTTTTGCCTTTGAGGATTCCCTGTATTTACAAACCTCGGGGACATCAATGGGCAGCAAATTTGCCCCCAGCCTGGCTAATTTGTATGTCCACCAGTTTGAGACCCACCACGTGTTGAGCACCAACAACCCTCATCATCATCAATTGATGATGTGGAAGCGGTACATCGACGACATTCTTGTCGTCTGGCGTGGCGATGTACCTTCCCTCTTGTTGTTTCAAGAGTGGCTGAATGGTCAGAATGCTTTTTTGAGGTTTACCCTTGAGCATAGTAGAACAGAGCTCCCCTTCTTGGATCTTGTCATCTTTCCAGAAGATGGCCATTTGGCGAGCTCCTTGTATCGGAAACCCATGGCTCGGAACTCCCTGCTGAGATTCGATAGCCATCACCCCCGGTCCCTCCGTGAGAACCTCCCCTTTGGACAGTTCTTGAGGGTCCGGAGGAATTGTTCAAACATTCCAGACTTCCGCTGAAAAGCGAAAGATCTCTCCATGAAGTTGAAAGTGAGACGCTATCCGAATAACCTTGTCCGGACTTCAATGAAACGCGCTGCGAATAACCATCGCGAAGCGCTGCTTGAGCCTCCAGTTGTCAAACCACCACTAGACAGATTGGTGTGCGTGACAACGTACAACACATCATCTTCTAAAATCCAAAAGATGATCAGGAAAAGGTGGCGCATTCTGAACAGCTCCGGTGAGACCATTCCCCTTCCACTCTTTTCTTTTAAAAGAGGGAACAACTTGAGAGACTCTCTTGTGCATACACGACCTCGGCAAGAAGTATGTGAACCCCCGCAAACTCTATGGGGTCTGCCCCCGGTACGAGGACATCATCCCTGCGGGAATTGCTCAGTATGCCCACTGACCAGCAAAACACTTGAAGTGGACATTGGGACCTCGCGACCATGGCAATTGAAACACCACACTAATTGCAACAGTGAGAAAGTGATATACCAGATTACCTGCCCCTGTGGACTAAGGTATATCGGCATGACCGCAAGAAAAATCAAATTGCGCGTGCAGGAACATATGAGCACCATGAGACGCAGAAAACAGGCAACACGGCTCACCACTCACTTCCTTGACAAGAGACATAGTCCAGATGAACTGAGATGGTTGGTTCTAGAACAACCTTACATACCTAGTCACGTCACGGATGTTTCACTTTTCCTATTGAGGAAAGAACAGAAGTGGGTTTTCAAACTTCATAGTGACACAGAAGGATTGAATGATGACATTCCTTGGATGCAGCTGTGATTGCGCATGATTGTTTTTCCGAACACAGAGTCCTTGTGGTAACAGCCTTTGGCATGAGGGTTACCTCCATTGAGCTCCAACACTGGGTCCACTGCAGGCTTATCAGTGTAGGTCACGGTTGGCTGCCTGTGAGCCGATTCCCATTGGCCTACACATGAGCCAATCAAATTTTGAAACAAAGGAGTTTCCTTTCAGGTCCACTGCAGGCTTATCAGTGTAGGTCACGGTTGGCTGCCTGTGAGCCGATTCCCATTGGCCTACACATGAGCCAATCAAATTTTGAAACAAAGGAGTTTCCTTTCAGGTCCACTGCATGCTTATCAGTGTAGGTCACGGTTGGCTGCCTGTGAGCCGATTCCCATTGGCCCACACATGAGCCAATCAAATTTTGAAACAAAGGAGTTTCCTTCTTCTCAGGTCCACTGCAGGTTTATCAGTGTAGGTCACGGTTGGCTGCCTGTGAGCCGATTCCCATTGGCCTACACATGAGCCAATCAATTTTTGAAACAAAGGAGTTTCCTTTCAGGTCCACTGCAGTGTATTTAACATCGCGTGTGACCATCAGTCGTCGCCTCCCCCTCGGCTCAGTTTTCACTCCGAGGCAACGACGGAGAGGTCAGTGGTGGTGGGACAGTCAATAGCATTATTGCTTTGGTCTTTGGTCTTTGAGTACTAGGTGGAAAGCACAGGAGTAGGCGCCTCTATTCCCAGTGACTGCGGCTGGCTACCTGGGCCTTTGTACTTTATAGGTCTACAGGTTTGTGCAAGCAGTGCAGTCAGTGAGGCTTTGTGGTATACTTTCCTGATGCAAGAGAAAACCAGTCTGGCCATTGTGTCACCATGTGTGTCTCTGATTTATGTGTTTTGAATCCAGTTTTTCTTGTCTGTATATTGTGTTTCTACTACCACTGGTTATAACTTTCTAAGTGTTCTGTTTATTTCCAGTGCGTGGCCTCCCTTTCTTCCTGAGCAGTGGCCAGGTGAGGTGAGGTTTTCTCTCCCCACAATAAGGGTGAGTGTCTTTCAAGTGTTCATAGCCATATTATAAAGACCATAGAAACGAGAGTTTGCAGTCTGTGCATTTCTTTTTGTTGACATAATTTGTCCATGTCTCTGTTTCTGTCTTTTGTATTGTGTCTATGCAGGAGAAGATACACTCTTTTCAGTTTGGAAAGCAGATGTAGATCCCACTTTCACATCACTTAAGTAAGTGTTGCAGTAGCACCATAGGTCCTGACGAAAGCCCTTGAGGCTGAAACATGTTGACCGAATAACAACATTGGTGGGTAGCAATTCCTTACATGCTATCAGCATACTGTTTTTAACCATACCACTTTGATGGTCAGCCCTAATAAAGTATTTCATGACATCATCGTAGGTATTTTTAGAATCACTTGGATTATTTTCCTTTTCTTCTTCCTTTTCTTTGAGCACTGCAACCTCAACCCCTCCCGCTCATATACTGTCATCTGTTGGTGAAATGTTCTGGGTCCATCACTAGGCAGTCCTATGGATTGTTTCCAAGGCAGACCCTAGAGGACACCATTTACCAACATATACCCAGATGACGAGATTCCACTTATGAGTGGGCTGATGGGTATCTTTTTCCTCTCCTTGTGTATCTTCTCTTGTTTTTGTTTTCTTGGCTGTTTCCAGATTAACTGTGTATTCTGGGCATGTAAAGAGGACACTATTAGGTCCCAATAGAGAGATTTGCTATTTTCTTCTCTCTCCCTCTGTATTTCTGAGACCTTCTGTACCTTCCGTGTGTTTTAGTGTCTAGTTGGGGGACTAGGTACCAGTAGGTCTATAATAATTTTTTCCCCTCGGACCCCCCCTTAACCGTTTATCTCTCTGCAATGCCCATGAGCAGCCTTGCTGCCGCATTTTGGACCTGCTGGAGTTTGTTCAAAGTGGATTCCGGGGCGCCCAAAAAGATTGCATTACTGTAATCCAGTCTTGATGTAATCAGACCCTGGATTAACAGCTTCCTTGATGGTACAGGCAGAAGAGGAAAAATTTTGCGAGCTGACCGTAGCAGGGCAAAACACACTCCTGCAGTTTTCTTGGCATGGGTCCTAAACGATAAATCTTGATCTAACCAGACCCCCAAGCTCTTGATCACCTCTTTCGAGCAAGGGAGGTCTCCCATGCAACTCGGCCAGCTGGTCAGTGGGAGTGAAGAGATTTTACTCCCTAAAAGCATTATTTCTGTCTTCGAGCCATTCAGCTTAAGAGCTGACTCATCCATCCAAGTATGAACTTCCGACAGGCAGGAGTGCAGTAGGTCGGGATTCTCTACCAGTTGGGATAAGGTGACCACCAACTGCGTATCATCCGCATAATTGACGATCTTAATGTCGTAGGGGGCCACCACATCCTCCAGGGGGGCCATATAAACATTAAACAATGTCGGGCTGAGAGACGAGCCCTGTGGCACTCCGCACTGGAGGGGAATAGATGTAGATCGATGACTGCCTTCCCAAACCTGGTATGTACGTCCGGTAAGAAATGACCACAGCCACTTCAGGGCAACCCCTGACACGCCTACCTCTGACAGCCGCTGAATCAACACCTGATGGTTCACGGTGTCGAACCCCGCACTGAGGTCCAGGAGGATCACTGCCACTGACCCTCCTGAATCCAAAATGCGTCTAGTTTCATCCACGACTGCCAAGAGGGCAGTGTCAGTGCCCTGGCCTGGGCGGAATCCGGTTTGTGAATCTCGAAGCAGTCCGTTGGACTCCAGGAAGCCCGACAGTTGTTGATTCACCAGCCTTTCCGCAATTTTGCCGAGACCCGGCAACAAAGAGATGGGCCTAAAGTTTGCCAGGTCTACGGGGTCTAGACTAGGCTTCTTTAGGAGTGCCTTTACAACCGCTGTTTTCCAGCTCGGTGGCACCGAACCCAGGGCAAAGGAAGCATTCATTAAATCTGTGATGGGGGCCCCGATGGAAGCTGCTGCTAGTTTAAGGGACTTCATAGGGACCGGGTCCATGGGAGAGCCGCTTTTCATGGATCCAAGGGCTTTCAAAACTTCCGCCACTGCTACTGGGCCAAAAGAATCTAAATGGATAGATGCCTCACTAGGCTGTGTTGCTATGTTTGGCTTATGATTGAAATGAGGCAACTGGGGCTGAGGCAGGGTATTTAGAACCTTCTCAATTTTCGTATGAAAGAAGTCTGCGAGCTCCATACACTTCTGTTCATCATGGGTAACCACGGGCTCAGGGACTTTGAGGAGTTCTTTGACCACTTTAAAAGTCTCTCTGGCAGAGCTAGAGGCGGATTTTATATGCTCTTCAAAAAATTGGGCTTTAGCCTTCCGAAGAGCAAATTTATAGCCCCTCATTGCAACGCGATATTCCTCTCGCCTAGTTATCTCCCATTTCTTTCTCCACAACCTCTCCAGCTTTTTACAACCCTTCCTAAGGGATCGAAGCTCAGCAGTGTACCATGGAGCGGATCCAATTCTTTTCTCCCTCTTTTGCACTCTCTTTTTCGGAATAAGAGCATCAAGAGAGGCGGTCAGCCATTGATTGAAATTGGCGTCTCCCTTAATTGGATCCGCATCGAAGGGAAGGGGCATGTCTTCCAGCTTAGAGGTCCAGTCCTCAATCGATAACCTGGACCACGCTCTGTCCACCAAAAAAGCCTGCTTGGCAGTTGTGGGCGGCACGTCGACTTGCCAGAAAGCCGATACCAAAAAATGGTCAGTCCACGGGAGAGGAATTGCTGGCCCCACCACCAATCGGGGAATGTTGGAGAACATAGGGTCTAGTAAGTGCCCTTATCATGCGTCGCCCCAGCATTGATTAAGGCCAACTCGCAAGCTTTCAGATCATCCTGAAGATCTCGGGCTCCTAGGTCGGCAGAATCATTGAAGTGGAGATTAAGATCTCCCAATACTAAGAAATTAGTCGTGGATGAGGCCAAGGACGTCACAGTTTCCATTAAGGAGCTAGCAAAGTTACCCACACAGCCCGGGGGCCGGTAGATCAGTAAACCTGATAGAGATACTGTAGGACATATCCGAAAGGAGAATTGGCAACTCTCGCAGTCCGCAACTAAGCCATTTTGAGCCCTACATACATATGTATCCTTGTATAAAATAGCAATGCCACCCCCTCGCCCTTCAGGTCTGTCAAGATGATACACAAGAAAACCGGACGGAAGAGCTTGCACTATGTCGGCATCGGAAATCCAGTAATGGCCTTATTATAGCTTTCTCTAGTCTAAAATTACCTAATCTTCAATGCAAGTCAATGGAGAAGATTAATGACACCGATTTATTTTTGAAAACCTTCAAGGGCATACACCCCCCTAATTAATATATTTTCTGCTATATAGTTGGGTACAAGTGCTTTCAGTCGGATATGGTGAGGTGTCTATTGGATTTTTACATAGCCATAGGCAAAATCGCTCACACACTCACCCTCTCTCTATTTTGAAATTGTTCAAACATGGTGGTTATTTTTTACAAAATCTTGTGTTTTCTCTTACTTACTAACCCTACCAATCTGCATTCCATTTCCTTGCCACTGCCCCTTAAGTCCCTCTCATGCAACTTAACATGAAATGCCAGCGTGGTTGTTGGAAAATCTGAAACTCATGCCCCCCCTCCGTCACACTGACCAAGCTACGCCGCTGACACCCTTCTTCTGTGTGGTGTTCTCAGTGGTTGATATTACCGCACAGAGGCAATAGAATACCCATTTTTTCGTGGGGGAAATAATTTCCCCATTTAGAAACTCCCTTCTCAACACCCTCATTACCTCTGATGATTCATTTCCTTTTCCACCTGGGCAAGTGTTTTTTCAGTCTTTTATCCTGGGGAAGGTTTTATGCCATTATTTGGCCGGAGTACATGTCCGACCCTTTCCGGGCTGGAAAGAGGAATGTGAGGAATTTGTGAATGCTCACAAATATAAATGTGTGTTCACAAACTTCCAAAGCTAGCCATGCCTTGGAACGACCTCAATCCCACCCGTGAGTGGGATTCTTGGGTGAGCTCTGCAGTAACTGAGGTGGTCTCCACTCAAGGACATGGGCTTACGTCTCCCTGGACTCCCTTGATGAGTTCCTGGAAGGTGTAACTAAGGTATATTTGATCATAAACGTACAGTTACTGCCAGATCTATCTTTGTGTATAGGCTCCTGTGTGCGCATCCGGAGAGCACCAAGTAGTATAAGTATTGTGGCCTCTCCACAACCACGAAAAGGGCCGATCCTCTGCTGCTTGTCTTTGGATCCATAGGATCATCGTTCTGTGCTAGTTTGTTCCTGGTTTGAGCACTGTCATTTTGTGATGTGCTGCAAGGATTTGACAGCTTTGTTGTAGTCTGCCGCTCTTTGGGGCCCACCAGAAGGAGGGAAGGGGACACTGACCACAGACACAGGAATGGTGTGATAAAGGCCGCTTTATTGGAATCAGGTGCACCCTGCCTAAACCCAACCTTGGCCTGCGCCGCACAAAACTATGTCTCACTAAATAAGTGAATGCCTAACAACACCCCCCCCCCACCACCCCAAATGGATCCCCAACATTGCAAACTCATACACATCATATAACATCCCGTCTGCAACCTACCCACCTGCCTACAACTGGAAAAAACCTCAGTGTCCCCCACCGCCTACAAAAAACCAACCCAGGCCTCTTCCAATACCCCCAACTACCCCCTTTTTAACTAGGAGAAGCGCCACTCGAAAGCCGCATTAGCGTCTTTCGACCCCCCCCCCTAGGACACCAGCCTCCTCGGGTACCTGCGCACCCCAACGCCGCATCCAGTGCCTCCTTCAACTGTACGATGTATAGCTCCATCCCATATCGTGAGAGATGAACCCCATCCTCCCGAAAGAAATACACCGCCCCGTACCTAAGCTCGGGATGCTCCATCCTGCCTATCCCCTCCCTGGCACAGAAATCCTTCATCTCCCTGTTGATCTTTCTCCTCATCCTGTCAATAGCTCCCGGGCGCTCAGCTCCCCTCCAACACCTTCTGGGAATAAAAGCCGACCAAATCAAATGACAACCTGACCACTGTCGCTAACAAATCTCGTTTCATCTGCTTGACCAGTGCCAAACCTTTACATTGCACTAGGTCATTTTCACCCAGATGTATAACTACCACATCCAGGCACACCCCCCCCGACCACATTATTCAGCAAGGGCTTCAACTCATGCCAACGCATTCCCCCCTTTCCCCGTCAATGACATCTAAACAATCTGTCATCCAATTCCAAGTTGAGCGTCCGGTGCTTGTCCCATTGAGCCCTCTCAGCCCGCTTGACAAATGAGTGTCCCACAATGTAAATGTTCAGAAGCGCCACCTCCGGCCCCGCCACAGCACCTGAAAAGACACACATGTAAGAGGGCGAAACATAAAGGTCAGACCGTCCCCTCTACCCCCGTATTCTGACATATCTCCTGTATCAGACTTCCAGCGCCCCAGCAGCTTGATCTCCTCCGTCCCCCACCCACACCGCGCTGCCTCCGTCGCCGCCCTGATTCTAAAAGAATGCGTCCCGAACGCCTTCGGGTCCTCACCCATAGTCTGTAGGGCGTGCCGCAGGACCCACAAAGCCTGAGCCGCCGTCACCCTGCCACCTTCTTTCCGACCAAAGACCTCGTCATCCGTCACACTTCGGCCCGCCGCCAGTCGGCGACTCCACATCGCCGGACACACCCCATCCCGCCCCCCCGGTCCCAACACCACCCACGTCCCCACACCCCTTTGATCCGTCTTTGAGCGTCGCAAGCGCACTGCCACTTCCCGGGCCCGCATCTCCACGTCCTCCCACCGGAGACCCCGCCCTCCTTTCACACCCACCAGCCCCGACACCCGAAAAGCTCCAAAAAACAGCCAGGACATGAGTGTGGAAAACAACACCGTCTCCTCCCCGTTGTGACACACCGACGGCAGCGCAGCAATCAAGTCCACCAGCAAAACCCCAGTTATCGGCCGACGCTGAGCCATGCCCGCTCCCCTCTCCCTCGCCCACCCTTCCAGGAAACGAGTCCCCAACTCACCCGCCGACGGTGGATACCCCCACCACAACCTCCCCATGAACGCCACCGCGCCAGCTTGCCCGCAATCGTGAACCGCGACAAACCTCTGTCCATCAAGCTCAACATGAATCGCACCACCTGTTCCTCCCGCCGCCAGGGATCCCCCCACCTTACCCCACCAGAGCGCCGAAACTCCTCCCACGCCTGTGAATACGCCTTCCACGTGGACTCAGCCACCGATGCCCTCACCAGCTGAACGACCTGGTGTCTCCCACTGACCAGAGCTCCCCCGGGACCGGCGTCTTGACCATCTCCGCCGCCATGGCTAGCCCATGGAACCTCTGCCACTGTGAACGAGACAAGGCATCCGCAATGTCATTGTCCGCACGTGGCGCGCATTAAACATAATGTCATTCTCCAAACAGCGCAGCACAAAAACTCTCTTCAGCTTCAACACCTGGGGGTCCCCTGCCGACTGCCTGTTCACCACATGCACCACCGACATGTTATCCACCCGGAACAACACCCGCTTGTGCGCCAACTCAGCCGCCCACACCGTGACCGCCACCAACAACGGAAACAACTCCAGAAAAGCAATGCTCCGTCCCCCCGCCTGCCAATGTGTCGGCTATCGCTCGGCGCACCATCTCCCGTCCCAATACAGGCCAAAACCGCCGACACCCGCCGCATCGGAGTACCTTTTTTAGTGTCGAGTAGTGAAGAGTTTATTTCGTGTCACGTGATCGGCAGTACGAACCGGCTCGCGCTTGAGTGAAGGTGTGCAAACTATGGATTGGTCCGAAAAAAATAAAGTAAGTGGCATTGGTTGTTGGGCCCAGTAACAGAAAGTGGTTTTAAATGCTATAGCGTGACAAGAACTAATCACGCTTCCCTTGTACTATTAGGGTTCTTAGAGAGGAAGTGCCTGGTTTCGATTTAAATGCAGGATGAGCAAGCTCACTCTTGTATGGCAGTGTGCACATTAAGTAGCTGGATTTCTCCGGATGATATTAAGTAAGTGGCATTTCCTAGCCGCGGGCTCTATATAAGAAAAACGTTTTTGTACGCCACGGCATGTCAGTTATTTCTCCCGCTCTTCCATGTTTTACTAGTGTACTTCGAGAACAAGAGCTTGGAATTTGTTGAAAGGGTACCATATTGCAAGGGGGCCCATACGCGAAAATTAAGAGAATCAGCTACGGAGTAATGTCCAGTGACTCCCACGGACACAATAGGTGAGTCGTATTTAAGAGTTGTGGCCAATGTGGTATTAAAAATGACACAAGCAGTATCTAAAAGGTGTCGGTTGCTGTTTTTTCTAGTTCTCCATGACTGAATAAAAGCGTTTCCTTGAAAGTCCATTTTAAGAGGACACATACATTATTGAAGGCAAATACAATGGTAAATAGGTTTTTGCACGGACGACTATAGGTGCATGAAGGTGGCTTGTTACTTGTGGCTTTTTATTGAAACACGACACAGGGTGGTTTATTCATTCACAGCAACACTATACTTGGAAGGTCTGTTGTAAGTTGAAATGCACGGGGTGTACATACGTTTTAGAGTAAAGGCACTAAGGGTGTGATTCCTTATCTAGTCTGACCACTTCGAGGCTACTTTGGTATTCGAATATGTATATATGTAAATATTGAATATAAAACCCTGATCTCTTAACATACTTACTATAGGATGTATATAGTTATATATGATTTTTTGATCCTGTAGACGGAATATCCTATTAGCCCGAGTCCTGATGAGGCCCATACTGTGAGGGCTGAAACGCGTCGACATTTTGTTCAAAGAAGACTCCAGCCAAAGTATATTAAGTTGTGAAGAAAACAATTTTTTTTGCAAAGAGCAAAGGACTTAAGATAGGTCTAAAAAAAGATATAGACTTGTTATACTCCTTGTTGATAGGTCTGGTTGATCTTACTTGAGAAGGAATGCTGAGTCTTTACATGTAGCAAGCATCCTTTAGAAAGAAATTGGGCTACAGCATTTGAAAAAGAAATGCCAATGGATCAATGTATGTATATTTGATTGTATATATTTATGTAAAAAGTGTTGTGTATATACATATATATGTGTTTGTTTGTTTACACGTACGAAGTGGGCTTAAAAATAAGATTAGCCTAAATCTAATTCTTTTTCAATTAAATTGAAAGACAAATAAGAAAAAAATAATATATTGTGTGCTCTTTGTGGAGGTGGGAAGTCTTACAAAAAGAAATATAAGAAGTCATTCTGTTAAAGATAATATATTTGTCATAGGATGGGACAATTTAGGTATCTCACCTAATACTAAAAGTGTTCTATTGGTGTCCTAGGCATCATTTGTTTTTTGATATATAGCATCGGGGTACAGCGTCACGTCCCACGCCCAGTCCTCCGACGGCGCCATCAGCACACCATTGAACCGTTCCAGGAAAACCCGCCACATCCGCAAATCCTCCTTCAACCAGGCCGATAGACACACGTGGTGATGGGGCAGCGTCAAGCCCGACAGCGCCAAACCCAGCCACCGACAGATGGTATGACCCGCTCGCACCACGCGACATGGATAGAATAGAATAGAAGGTGAATTTATAGACATGCAAAGTTAAGATGCCCCAGGAGAACTTGCACCTCCAAAACCAACACCTTCTGTTTTCCTAGCATGTCGCCCACCAACGCCAACATAGCCGACCTCTTGTCCTCCGGCAGGTGTGCTTCCATGGCCGCTGAGTCGACCTCTATACCGAGAAAGGACAACACCGTACTGGGGCCGTGCGTCTTCTCCGGCACCAGGGGAACCCCAAATTCCTCCATCATCCCCGCCAAACTGTCCAGCAAGCGCTGGCAGTCCGTCGCACCGGGTCGTCCCACCAGGAAGAAGTCATCCAGGTAGTGCGTCACCATCTCAGAGCCTGTGCCCCTGGAAAAAGCCCACTGCAAAAAGGAACTGAAGCGCTCAAAAAGCACGCAGGAGATGGAACACCCCATCGGCAGTGCCTTGTCCACAAAGAAGCCACCGTCAAACTGGATCCCCAGTAACTGGTGGTCCTCCGGGTGTACCGGGAGCAAGCGGAACGCCGACTTAATGTCACACTTCGCCATCATAGCGTCCCGCCCCACCCCTGAAACGAGCTTCCGCGCCACATCCACCGAGGAGTAGGACACCGACGCCAAGTCCGACGCGATGAAATCGTTGACTGACCCACCTGCCGGCCACGACAGGTGTTGAATCAGCCGGAATTGCCCCGGCTCCTTCTTGGGCACCATCCCTATCGGGGATATAATCAACCCCGGCAGCGGCGGCTCCGCAAATGGGCCCAACATACGGCCCTCCTTGACCTCCTTGAACAGCTTCTCCCTCACAATACCTCTGTGGGCCTGTACAGATTTCAGATTGTCCGCCCAGCGCGCAATCTGCGGGCCCTCATAGCTCAGCCGAAAACCCTCCCGAAACCAGCTTCGCAACACGGCCGCGTCGTCCGCCCGCGGGTACGCCGCCAGCCATGGCTCCATCCGTGCCACTCTAACTGGTGTACGAGCCTTTTCCCAAAGCCCCAGACCCCCCCGGCCACCTCCCCTCCCCCCGCCCTGCAATCCACCTTGCGCGGGCTGCTGTCCTGGCGGCCCCGTGTCACCCCAGCAGTGTACCACCGGGTGTCGCCACCCGCACTTAGAGCACTCGTGCCGGAAACGGCACACCTGCCGGCCACACGCCCCCTTATTGAAGTCCCAGCAGGCCCCGATTGTGCTCTGACCGTTGGGCTCACCCTAACCCACCTCCCCGCGGGTGGGGCGGGCCAAAAAGGGGGCCGGCGCGAGCGGCAAACCGCTGGCCGTATAGACGGTGCGATCAAACTTGGCGCCACCCATCGTCTGCTAGTAAAGGTCAGAATCCAGCTCCCCCCACTTCGCCTCCGGGCCGGTCTCCATCCGCGCCCGGAACTCCTCGTCATAATGGGACCAGGCGTACCCCCCATATGTCACCTGCACCCTCCGCACCACGTCCATGTACTTGAATAGCGCGATGGACCGATACGCTGGTGTATATTAGAAAAGCCGCTGACCAGTTATCGAGTGTCAACGGGACCTTGGGGCGCCGAGCCAACTCCTGCTCTTCCTCCTTGGACCCCTCCTTCGAAGTCAGTTCCCTATGCAACAGCTTTAGAATCTCAATGTACTCCCCCTTTCAGATCTTCTCCCTCGTCGCCAGCGACAAGTGCGCCCCCAGCGGCTTGGTCACCCCCATGTATTCCACACCGGCACCACGCAACTCTCCTTACTCCCCGCCGCGGCCGCCCCCGCCTCCACGCCCCCCGAAGCCGTCCCCCCACCAGCACACGACCCGACCGCGCTTGCCGGTGCCCCGCCATCCATTCCCACCCCCGTGTCTTTTACATACCGACCTTTCACCAGCCGTACCTCATCATCCCCCCAAGTATCCGTCCCCACCGACACCTGCACACAGCGCCTCTTGTCCGCACCACTCCCCACTCCGTCTCCAACCTTACCTGGCGTCAAGGTTGGCGTCCGAGCCGGATCCCGCCGCCTAACCAGTGGAGCTGAGGGGGCCGTCACCCTGGGCGCGTCCTGCTGCGGCCGGACCTGCAACACACTGCCAACAACATTACTAGATCCCCCTCCCGTATCTCAACCTCCTCCTCAGACTCCCCATCCCCAACATCCTGTAGCCCCCGGCCGTCCCCACTGGACTTCAGCCGGCTCAACCCCGCCTTCTCTCTGCACACCCGCATCAGATCCACCAGATCCACGCATTCGCCCCCTCCTGCCGCCGCACTCGTACCAACAGTCAAAGTAACAGGAGCAGCATGCACCCTCCTACCCCCGGCGGCCGATGTGACCCTTCGGGGTGGGCTGCCATGTCCCACGTTGGAGCGCGACCGCCCGTACCAGGCAGAGCCTTCCCATCCCCTCAGTGGAACGGAGCCGCATGCTGCTCACCCGAGCCCCTCGCCAACATGTCCTGGCAATGAAAAAAGGTGGAGTCCAGCATGCCGGGGAAAAAAGGCCCTTCCTGCTCCCCCCACGTGCTGCTCCCGTCCCAACCCCGCTGTCCCACTCGGCCCCACCGCGCAGAGTGTCCCCCCCTCGGCGCCGGGCGCCCCCAGCTCCCGCCCCACCCCCCTGACCCCCAACGCCACCACTCCTCCCATTCCGGCCACTGCGGTCCCGCCCCACCCCCCCCGCCCCCCGGACTCTCATCCCGGTCCCACCCCCCAAACCATCCCCCCCACTCCCCGTCGCCTCCCCCCCGGCCCCAACCGCCACCCGTGTTCCCCCTGCCACCTCCGCACCCCCCCGCCCCTCACCTCAGCTCCCGGCCACCCGCTCCCCACTCCCCCCTCCCCCTCCCGAGTGACGGAGACCTGCTCGAGCCCACCACGCTCGCCCCCTCCCCGGACGAGGACCCCCAGTCCAGCTCACTCTCCGCGCCCCCCCCGTCCACCCCCTCCCCCTTCCCTCTCCACCCCTCTCCTCCTCCATATCTGACTCTCTATTAATAGGGGTGACCCTGCCCCCCTTGCCTCCTGTCCGGCCCCCACCCCCTCTTCCCTCCCCCCACCCTCCTGCTCCTGCAACACCCCTGCTCCCCTCCCCGGCTCCTGCTGCCTGGCCCTCACCCACCACTCCTGGCGGCCACCCCCCGCCAACCTCCGAGGCCCCCGCCCCCCTGTCAGGGACCGCACCGCCACCTCCCCCGGCCCCCGCCCGCCCCCCTGCCCCGCCCACAAATTGAAAGGTAGTGCGTCCCTGGAGTCCTCCAGCCCCCTTCGCACTCTTCTGTGCCTTACCGCGCCTCGCGGCCTTGCCCCGCCGGCCTCCCCCTCCCGCCTCCCTCCCACCCCTCCCACCTCCCGTGGCCCTCCGTGGTTGTGACCGTGGAGGCCCACAGGCGATCACTGCTGCCGCGGTGCCGTTGGCAGCGCGCCGCGCCGGCCTTACCTGGAGGTCGGGTCGCACCAGGTCCATGCGGCCCGCCTCCCCGAGCAACCTCAGCACCTCCTGGACCCGGTGGTCACCCAACGCTGCCATTTCCTCTGCGTCCTCACTGCCATGAAAAGCCTCCCGACACTAGGCACCACCGCTACCTGCCGCGACGCCAAGACCCAAACCACGGAGCACAAGCACCAAAACACGCAAAAAACACATGCCCCAACGATTCCGACCGGCTCCTGTGTCACTGTCCCACAAAAAGGTGGACAGTGACACACACTTTCCGGCTACATCCACCCCCAGCCCAAAAACCACCCAAAAATCGCCCAACTGCCCTCCGCCAGCCCAAAAACAGCCCAACAGCCCTTCCTGTCTGTCCTGGTCATGTGTCTCCCTCCCCTCCTACCGGCCACAAAAAAACCCATGGGGGCAAGCCTCCCGCTGGTCGGCAGCCCCCCAAATCCCCATTCTGACCTCAAATATCACATATTTGTCTTTGGGACTAATTGATCAAAGTGTGAAAAAAATTAAAATCATCTAACAAAGCTGCACACACATCCCTGTGCTAGAGCATTTACAGCAAACCTGCGAAATAAACATGCACACAAAAAATAATTAACATTGAAGAGCAATGGAGGCTGAAACCTTGCTCTAAAGTGATCGATTGTAGGATACCCTCACTAGGACAACCTACAGTGACGTTACCACACGCACGCTTTCTTGTAAGCAACAGGGCGACATTGCCTTTATTTCAACGTAGGATGCCAGGCCCTGATCTCATGTTGCAGCAGTGAATTGTACCCTTGAGCTGTGCTTACCTTGCTTGCCCTTCCAGCTGCCACAGCTCCTTGTATTATTCTTTCCCGAGACCACTCCCCTATTCTATCCTGTCATGATGATCGATGCTAGGGTTGCTGTTCTTCTGACTATGCTTCGATGTCTCTGTCTTAGTTTGACTTGTCATCTCATGTGATGGTGTTTCACCTTCACCTATGCCACCCTTCTGCCATCTTGCTCCTGTGCACTGATTGCTCAACAGATGCGATCCCAAGTTGTAATTTTGCAGGGCTATCTGTGCGTCCCAGCAGGAGACAGGAGTGTAACATAGGAGCATAGGTCATTGACAAGCACAATCTACTCTACAAAAAGTGCCATTTTTGTGCCGCGCATGTCTTTCATCTTGCTTGTGTCCAGTCTCATGCCCGGGGACCAAGATCTACATTTATGTCTGTGTCTGTACTCCTCTCCTCTCTCCCTTGTTGTGTGAGATAATTCTTCCTGCCACACCTAGCATCTTCCATGTACATTCTATGGGGCATGTTTTCACTGTCCTATATCCATTGATCAAATTTCGATTTAGCCAAGCAATCTATTTGACTTGGTGATATTGTAAAGTAGATGTGCTTTTGAGCAGTGTGGTTTTTGTAGCCAAATCGCAGGTGTATGAATGTGGAGCAAGGGAGTACCCCCCGCCCCCAAATTTCCCCCACTTTAATTCATACGGTAATGCGATTCGGCAAGCCCAATGCACCGTAGAAGAGTTCCCTTTAGCCTTCCTTCCATCAATCTATCATTCCATGCTCTTGCCCTTCCATTCAGCCATTCTTTCACCAGTTCATGCATTCATTGTTTTGCCATTCTATCTATCCATTCATTCATCCATGCTCAATTTATTCACCCACACATCAAACCATCCTTTCTTTCATTCATCTGTTCACCCATCCATCCTTTAACTATTTTACCCTTCCATTCACCCTTGAATTTATTCACCCACTCATCTATTCACACGCTAATTTATCCATCCGTGCATCCTTCAGACCACTCATCCTTCTTTTCACTTCATCTGTTTACCTATCGGTCATTTCAACCTTCAATGCATTTATTCTTCCAAGCATCCATCCAGCCACTCACCATTCTCTTATTCCATTCATTCGACCATCCGTTCACCTTCCCACATCTGTTGATCCTGTCACCCTTGTCCTGGTCCTCTCTCTCATTCATTCATCCAACCATCCTTTTGCCCTTCCTTCTTCTCACCAGCCTTCCTTACGCCTTTACTTCTTTTTATCCTTCCAATATGCCTTTCTTCCTTCCACCGATACATCCTTAATTTTTCCTTTTCTTTTGTTCATCTTTTCTTCCTTCCTTTCATAGGTCCTTACTTCCAACCTTCCTCTCTTCCTTTTCCTCTTTTCTCCACTTATCCATTTTTCTTTCCCCTCCTACGTATATTTTCTTTCTTATCTTTCTGTTCCATGTATCTTTTTCACTCTCTCTCTCTCTCTCTCTCTCTCCTCCCACTCTCTTTTTAGGTCCAGCATTCGAGACCTCTTGTATATACTTTAGTATATACTTATATATTAGTATATACTTATATGTGTATGCATTGTGTGGGCTCTGGAGATCAGCCCTAGGACTTGTCTGCTTCCGCTTCGGGACTTTTTTTTCTGTTCAACTGCTTCTATTTAACTGTCTTAATAAAAAAGGCCCTGTGGAGGTCAGTAAAATACCAGAATTGCTTTCTGCTGAGGGACTTTCTTTTTTTCTTTTTTCTGGCAACTGCCTCTATTTAGCTTTCTTGATAGAAAACGACCAGCAGAGGTCAGTAAAATACCAGAATCGCTTTAGCATTCTCTAGATTCCAGTCCATAGAAATTGTCTTCCACGAGCACCAGTAGACAATAATATTTTTTGAGCACCTGTAGACAATAATATATTTTTCAAATCTTGTATTTTCAGTGACATGACCACCGAAGGCCCTGATTTTATATTAAAAACAGAGCTATGGACTATACCATTTCCAGCTGAAAGGCAATATTCCTCTCCATGTGTTCCCATACCTGGCGTGTCACGCAGTTTGGTGCTTACTTTCCACCATGTTAAAGAACAGTAGATGTTTCAGCACCCAGGCTAATGTGCTGCATAGCTAAATACATCCTCGCTGAGTCCCACGCTGTTTAATCTGTACGTGAGACCGCTGGCTGATGTCGCTAGGCAGTGGGGCCTAACTTTGGTCTCATACGCCGACGACACACAGCTGGCGGTTACTCTCAGCGGGGATGCGGAAGTTGATGCCCCCAGGTTTCAGGATGGACTGAAGGCGGTGGCTAGCTGGTTGACGGGGAACTGTCTCCAGCTGAATGCCACTAAGACAGAGGTCATGATTGTCGGAAGGGGAGCGGAACTTTGGGGTGACCAATGGTGGCCATCAGAGTTGGGACCATCCCCGACGCCGGTGTTGGAGCTGAAAAATCTAGGAGTTTGGTTAGACTCGGGTCTTACCTTTGTAGGACATACTAAAAGAACAGCTGCATGTTGCTTTGGTCTGTTGAGAGGCTTAAGACCTGTCCTCAAGTACTTCGACGCCCCAACTAGACAGTTAGTAATCCAAGCCACTGTCATCTCTCGCCTGGATTACGCGAGCTCTCTTCTCGCTGGGGCGAATCAGGCTGAGCTTACTCGACTGCAGCGGGTACAAAATGCCGCAGCCAGGGCGATTGTCGGCCTGCCTAGATTTTGCTCGGTGGCGAACGTCCTTCGCTCCCTACACTGGCTTCCAGTGAGGAAGCGTATTCTTTTCAAGGTTCTTTGCCTGGCCTTTAAGATCCTGAGAGGCATTGGCCCTGAAATTTTGGCTTGCTCTCTTTCTTTCTATGTCCCTACTCGCACTCTTTGCTCCCAGGGCCAGGCCTTGGCTGTAGTTCCTAGATACAGGCTTTGCCGTATGGGGGGACGCTCCTTTGGTGTAAAAGCGCCATCAGCTTGGAACTCTCTCCCGGTGGAAATTCGCCAGTTAGAGGATCTCATGGCTTTTCGGAAAGCCTTGAAAACATTCCTGTTTTAGTCCTCTCCCTTAGCCCCAGCCCGTTTAAAGCACCTTTAAATTAGTGTGGTCCTTCCTGTTTCCCTTCTTGCTGTGTTATGTTTCTTTTATGCACTTCCTTGTCAAATGCGCCAGGACGCTCCTTAGCTGGAGTAGCTGTGCGCACAATAAAAAGCAATAACATAACATAACATAACATATAAGGTCCCAAAGGCGAGACCGATTGCACTGCAAATGCTTGTTTCTCCCTCTCATAATTTTTCGCTCTGTCTGTCTCTCCCTTTTTGTCTTCCATTTTTATCAGTCCCCCTTCCCAGTCTCCTATGCTATGCGTGGCTCCAAACATCTCCGCTCTTTGCAGGTTTTCTTTTGTATTGTCAATGATGAGCTTTTACCTGCAGATTTACAGTCAGAAAAAGCCCACAAATAACTAATCAGCATTTTTGAACCCTGCCTACATTCTGTAGTCCCCAGTGGCAATCCCACCCACCACTCCAGCTGCTAAAGCCTGATATGGAGGCCTCCTCAACAGATGTAGTCGCCTGTGTTGGGACTTGCAGATGATGCTCTGCTCCGCTGGCTGATTGCTCTTTCTTTTGAGCAGTGTTTGTGATTGGGGTTGATATGGCCTGTCACCTGTCCAGTGGCACGGCGTGCTTCTGTGTTCCCAATGAGCTGTGGGTGGGCTGCTCTGGTGTTCTGCTTCAGGAGGTCTACTTGCCATGTGCATTGAGGTGTAAATGTAAATGTAAATGTAGTACACTTGTAAAGCGCACAGCTGCCCCAGCAACGGGGCGTCCCGGCGCTGTATAACTCTGGGGAACCCGTCCTGGCTTTCCCTGTGGGATGGTCCCTTGCTGGGAGTCCCCAAGGTGGAGCCAGGCATCCCCGGAATTGGTGGGGCCGTTGTGGAGATTAGGCAAGCTAATGCCCAGAGTTGCCGAGTGGAACCCCTGATTAGAGTAAGCACCGAAGCGAGAATTATCGAGTCCGCTGACCAAGGTCCACGACCCTGCCGCGTCGGGAATTGAACCCTGGTCCCAGGCTGACTTCTGCTCTCAGGCCTGCCGCCTCTAACCAGTGAGCCACACTACTCCATGTATAGGACACCGCAGCCAAACATGTACATTAGAATCCGGGGGTGATTCGAGAGTTGTCATTGGGAGCTCTTGGTTAGATACCTCAGGAGCATGTTATTGTACTGTTTGCGGTTACCTGAATAAAATTGTGCACCTCTACTACTTACCTGTGTCTTCCTGAGATGTATTTGGCATGTTAGGACCTATAATTCTGTATATGTCCGTGAAGTTTGTTGAATGATGCAAAGCATTATTACAGCTCCCACCACACTGAAAGGGCCTCCTGACTCTTGAATCACAGCTAAGAGGCACCGAGTTGCCCTAGTGAGTTGCTTAGCTTCTCTGGTCCAAAGTATGTTTCAGAACAAGGGAGTAGCCAGAAAATTAAAATACTCCCCACTTGAAACATGAACCCTACCTGTAATCACACAGAAAGCGTATAGGCAAATGCAACCCTCCTTAGAAGTGTTCCCATCACCCCTCTATTCATCACTCCTTTCTCTCTCCCATCTATTAATTTCCCATCTATTCATTCCTCCATATGTCCATCCCTCCACCTTTTCATCCACCTATCTAACAGTACTTTCTTCCATCTACCCATCCTTTCACTCTTTCATATACATCCTTCATTTCAACGATCCATCCATCAATATATTGGAGGAGGGTGTGTGCACACTGCATTATATCCCAGCACATAGTTGTCCTTCTTCAGTAGAGAGCAACACATTCTTTTTGGGGTGCTGGAAATGCTGCCTAAAGTATTCTCGGGTCACTGTACCACTCGCTGGGCACAGGTGCCTCTACCAGAGCTTGTCGGCTCATTAGCTCAAGGGAGCTTTTTCAAACAGGAGGAGGGTGGGTGCACACTGCCTCTCATCCCAGGACTCAGTTTGCCTCGATACATCATAGTAAATGCAGTGCCTGATAACACTTACCTTACTTTGGTAACAAGCTTTAGTTTTTCACCCTTGTTGGTGCAGCTGGTGCTGTGTATCTCTGAACACGTGTGTCAGGATAGTTGTCCTTCTTCAGTAGAGAGCAACACATTCTTTGTGGGGGTGCTGGAAATGCTGCCCAAAGTCTTCATTCATTCGTTCACCCTTTTGCCTAGCAATCCTTTCACTCTTACATCCATCCTTTTACCTTTCCATTTTTTCACCATTGCACTTACCCATCCTTACACCCCTCAATTATATCTTTCTGCTTTTTTTTCTTCTTTCCTTTCAAGTCTCCTTCCTTCCACCCATTTTTACTCTCCCCATTTTCTACCTCTACTTATCTTTTGTTCTCATGTATACCTTTGCCTCTCTTACCTCTGTCTCTCATCCCTACTTTTTCTCTTTGTCCCCAGTTCTGTTTCCCCTATTTTTATTATTCCTCTTTATTAGGTTTCCTTAACTGTGTGTCAGCCCATAGGCCACATCCTCTGTCTCGTTTTTTCCTAACATGTTTATAAGTATTTGTCTGCAGACAGAAGAGGCCCATAAATAATGAGTTAATGTTCTACTGGTAAGCAATTCACCAGCCCATCCAGCCAAGAGGCAGCCTACGCCTACGCCACTGCCACTGTTTTAGAACTTACCACAAGCTAAGCCTAACAGTGAGGAGGATATACTTGATCCATTTTCAGGATGAAATGATATGAATGAAGTATAGAAGACCCTCACATATCAGTAGTAATATCCATTCTCTCAAAAGAGTAGAGTCAATTGGGCACAACGAGTATGACCTTGAGGATTGAGTGCATGAAACAATCCCAGCAGTAAGTGTTCTAGAAAGAGTAAAGGGCCAAAATTCTACAAGGTGAAGGCAGCTGCTTTAATAGGTGCATGGTGGCTGAATCAGGCTGAGGAAGTCCATGGATAATTTATCTTCTAAACATCTGTCAGCAGGCCCAACCAAAACATTTATCAACTTAGACTTAGACAAAGGCCCCAGAAGGTTCTCACACGTCGAATTCACGTATTCCTGTATGTAACCTCTATTGAATTACTCGAGTAGGGAACTTGGTTGCTGATTAAAGTGAATAAGCCTAAAGGAAAATGCTCTTGTTCTATTCAGCTTCTCGTTGGTCTTGTAGTGCCTTTTTTAATATATAAATTTTTTATTCGGCACAGAGCCATAAAAGTACATAAAAACATATAAATTGATTAGAATCAATTGGCGCAGTACGTAATAAATACACTAATAACATCATTCCAGCAATACAATTTAGCAGCACATTTACATACAAAATATGTGCAAATCAAGCAACAAGAAAAATAGGATCACTGGACTCCAGATATTTGGACCTTAATCTCCACATACAAACCAGAAATCGTGAGACAGCAAACACTATGGTTTGCCTTATATCGCTTCTCAATATCCTAGTTGCTGTTCTAAAATCTGTTATGCACAAAAGCCTACAAAGTGGAAGTATCCATTTTTTTCTGCTTTTCTTTGTAAGCTGGGTTAAAGAGCAAAACATGGTAGATGGTCTTGTTGAATCCAGCACAAAGAGGACAGAGTCCTTCCATATCCCTATATGCTCGCTGACATTTAAAAGTAAAGAAACAGAGGGAGAGTCCCATAATGGAATTTCAAGTGTAAGGATTTAGCTGAAAGGGGCTCTACCTCATAAAAAAAGGGTTCCAATTCAAAATCAACTTTAAAATCAAGAAATGCATAAGGTAGAAACCCTATGCTCACTTGCCCAATATATGTGGATGTCTTATACTACAAATACTTGGTCATCCCACTAGAGTTTGCTGGAGTAATCAAAGATTCTCACAGCCCAATTGGATAAAGGTTTGCCTGATATACCTGAATCATGGTATTTTGACGCACCAGGTGACGTGAGGACATCCTCTAGACCCTGTTGATAAGCTAGTAGCTCGGGTGTCACCCAAATTCTGCACCAATACAGTATTGGCCAAAGCCCTATTTTGCGCTAAGAGCTCTCAGTCCCAGGTCTAATCGCAAGGGAATGAGCGGGGTGCTAACAGGGAGGTTGGTCAGTGAACACATAAAACAATTTTAAGCTTTGTCCAACGAGCTGCATTTTTGTGGCCCCAAAGATCCGCAACATAGGATGCGACATCAACAGCTTGCATGTTATAAATTTGTAGAGATGGGGAAATGGGGCGAACTTGGTAGTGCCTTTTTGCCCTTCATCTCTAGTATGAAGCAAACAGGAACAGGCTTTGGAAATACATACAATAACCACCCCTCTCCTCCAGAATTTGGACGTTTGTAAGAAGATGGCTTTATTTATTTTTTAACATGTACGTAGAACAACCAGGACAAAGAGAGTTATATGGGTTTTTTACATATCACCCAAAAACATGAAATGGGCTAGTGAGATAAAGAAGGAACAGATAGCCAAAACATTTGTGACCTTTGAGTTCGTAATGGTGCCAAGAAGACTGAACCTTTCATGAAAGTCTGATTAGTGGATAAAGTGACTGTAAGTAATTACCAAAAAGTCATAGTGTAGAGTCTGTTGAAAGGCAGTAAATTACAATTTTTTTAAGACAGGTTAGCATTGAGTTAGAAATACTTTGAAAATATGTGTTTTGAACTTTGTGAAAGCAAAGAGAGGCATGAGCTTCTAAGGCTAGCAAGTAGAGAATTCAATCCAGCTACCACTGGCACAGAAAATGACTGTTCTCTTGCTAATGAGAACTTGAATTTGGGGAGTTCTAGCGGCAGAGACTCCTTGTTTCTCAGACCTCTAGATTCTCTTTAGATGGTTGACTCTCAGACTAAATACAGAGAAATAATGTCTTGTCCTGTCAGATAAGACGGAATTCTTAGGTTTTCTTGTGGAATCAGTTTTTTTAAATACAAACAGGGCTTGAGGTACTATTTACTTCTTAGGGCCGATTACGACCTTGGTGATAGAGCACCGGGTCCGCCCGCTGCCGCACCACCATAGCCGTAGTCGGGCCACCCGCCAGATTAGGAGATTCCTCCTATCGACAGGCTTTGTTTTTTGTCATTCCTATGGTGGGGCCTCAAAAAACAAGCACTGCAATGGGAACGGCAAAAATAGTTCTTGCACGCACGGACTGAAAAGTTCATTCCGTGCAGTAACTTGTGTGCATGCACACATGGGGGGGCATGTGTTGTGCCCCCCGTGTTCATCTACATCAAAGTGAACGGTTTAAAGAGACCTAAGTAATTGGGAGAGGCTGACAGGAAGACTGGTTGCTTTTTGAGAATGCCGGAGAGTCAATATCTAACTGGAGGCCTGAAAACGTCTTGGAGGAATAAGGATACAAGACGGTTTGCCACAAATTAGTAGGCAAATGTACTAATTAATTAGCCGATAACAACATTAATAAGCTGATAATAAAACAGATATAAAGGTTAGGTAAAATTAGACTAATTAATTAAAACAGATAGTGTGGATGTGCAATATATAATGCTTTAGAGATTTTCCAGATTCACCTTGTTTTATATTATGGCTGCTGAGATGAAAATAATAGTAATATCGCACACAAAGTTTGAGTACTGATTAGTCATATTACATAACCAATCAATATAAACACTAATTTCTGTGAGTGTCTACTGCTTTCAGATAGCAGGGTGAGAGTTAGAACAAGTACATATAACCCCTGTAGATAAAAGTATAATTGACCGGGTTGTCTGACTCAAAACATTGCAGATCTAGATGAGCATGACAACTCATTATAGAGAAGAATTAGAGACACCTGTCTGTTTTCTTTTTCCTTTTCTCCGAGGAAGAAAGGGGTTGGGAGGAACAATAACCAACACCTCTTGGGCGTAAGAAAATCTTTCCAGGTGTGCCCCTCCAATTTGGAGTTTTACAACATGGCATCCAACTGTATAGGTCGAACACTAAGGGCTTAAAAGACACAAAGATTAGCCCTTATTTTGAATAAAGATTAAAGTGTTTGTGAGCAATGGCTGGAAAGCAAAAACAACTAGTTAGAGGACATAGAAATTCTGCCTAGCCATTACTACCCATTTAATGGCTAAGGGATTCCCATTAAAAGGGGGCGCAATAGTACCAATTGCCAGAGTAGAACCAGTGTGTACTATGGAAGTATTTTAACCAGGGCCATTCATAGAGTATGTCAATAATGACCCTCCATCTCAATATAATCCATTAAGTGTATTTTGAAGTGTCTTTAACACACATTGTGAATTTAATGCTGTTGTAGGAAAAACTCTTAAAATAATTCAAAAAATACGTTCAGGACCACTTACAATGCAAGGACATACTTGGCAAGTGTGTTCTAAATGAAAACCACACCCAGAGCGAGACTATCTCTCTATAACAGAGATGAGGGATATGCACCTGCAATTATAAAGATTTACAGACAATTGAGGCAACATGTAATACAACATCAAGGCACAGAAGTGATAGGAGCTGTCCAAACATCTATTAAAGCAAAGGCTCCAAATATTCATCCACAGGCAATAAATGCTATAATGAGGCGACTATGTAAAGTTGAATATTAAACATGTGTTGACCGATGGTTATGGTACCAGCTGTACAACAGCGTCAGTCATGGGAAATGTGTTTGCTACCCTATTCATGACAACTAATTCAGGAGAAGCATGGGCTTTCATTGCAGGGGATATAAAGATGAAACTTAAGGAGAATATAGACATTATAGTTAGGATACTTCTTGGTAATATTAAAAACAGTGCAGAACTATTGGCCTTCGTAAATTCCTAAAGATCAGAAAATGCTCAAGTATATGTAGCCATGGGAAGAGACACCTTAGATTTTAGACCGCTGAGATCCCAGTTAAAAACAGAGATAGAAAATGTGGAACCAAAGAAATAACGGAAGCCAGAACTACAACAATCTCAGAAGCAGAACATTAAGTTGTGGGTGGATTTAAAAAGACGGCACAATCTTGTTGTGAAGACGAAGAGAATTGAGGATATTATCTGAGAGATAGAAAGGAAGGGTACCACAGATACATCAATTATCTGATGATCATTATTCTTATTCTTCACAGAATAGTTGAGATAAGAAGACGGAGTTCAGTAAAGGCGCCTGTTCTTTCTTATGACCTGCTAAAAGGTCAGCCTATCAGCAGGGAAGAGGACACAGTCGAGGGTCATGACCCTCAAAACCTCAGTTTCAGAAGAAAAGAGTGGCTGCAGCAAAAAAACATGATGCTTTACAAAAAGAGTTATATTGAGGAGCACAACATGGGTGGTGGCTGTGCTAGACAATGCAGCAGAAATAATTGTAGCCCAACAGAAACTCAAGCCTCTAATAATCTTGGCGGAGACTAGTTATTATATGCAAAGGGAACACCAGATGGGTGTTTAAATGAAATGTATTTAATACATAGAGATATTGAACAAACATTTGGTTGATTATTATGATATAATTCTAGCACAAGAGAATTGGCCAATACAAGTTATTATTAAGGCTCCATTAAGGGAGGTAGTTATAATATGAGCATTTTCCTCTTTGGTGTCCCAGTCACGTAAGGACTTGTATGCTACACAATGGGCATTCCAGTTGCCTTCTGCATTATACAAAATCAAGCAAGTTGGCATAAAGGTGCAACAGGCCACATAATTCCTTTGTGAAATGAACCACAGTGTCAAAAGCAATATCCAATAAACCCATAAGCCTAGAAAAATGGTAAATGAATTATAGACGAATCATAATACCAAGGAATAATTGTCCCATGTCCATCAACAATGAACACTCACGTTTAAACGATCTTGAAAAAATATAAATCATGTAGCATAGTGTTAGATTGTCACAATTTGAATTCACATTAAAAAACATATGCAGTACAAAATGTGCATAGCACTGGACTAATGATGCAATTAACATGCAAAAAATATAGAAGCACATCGGACAAAGCAAATGAATTGTTTATAAAGTTTAGTACCAGAATCATATCATTTAACCATCTTTACTTTGGGAGAAGATCGGTCTTGCATGACTTCCTCCGGGGTATATAAATACCCCTTGGGTGTTTTCAGCAAAAATAATATTACAATGTGATACTAAACAGATGATGATTTGGAAGAATTGTTGCAACATTAAGACCTTATAGTCAAAATTGTTAGTAGAAACAGGTTGCAAACTAAACGAATTTTGTTCTAGAATATGAGTTATGTATGCAGTGAGGGGAACGGGCTCGCGCCCTCAAATCCCCTATAGAAATTACAAGCATTAATAAGTTTCTTGAATTTTGCCAGAACATACTTGCCACATTATACTGAGAGAGTACAAATTCCATATCAGTCGAATACATCTAGATTTCCCAGAAAGGAATGTAGAAAGGAAAATATGCAGATGCTTAGAGACTTGCAGAGAGATATGATTGGTACAACTCACTTGCAAAAGATAACCCACCGAATTTAGGACCAGCTGTCCGACCCTTTTATTTTGCGAGTTGCGAATTGCATTGTTTTGCGACTCACAAAATGGAATGTCCAACAGTGTCTCAGACACTGTTTGCAGTTCCCAATGGGGTTGCAAATGACCTGCCTCATTAATATTCATGAGGCAGGTCGCACTTTGCGACCCCATTGGGAATGGACAGCACTCACAGGAATGGTGGCCTGCTGGGCCCAGCCGACCACCATGTCTGTCACTGCTTTTTCAATAAAGCATTTTTTGTAAAAAAAAAAAACAGTACGTTTTAATTAAAGGAAAACAGGATGCATTTAAAAAACAAATTGAAACCTTTATGTTTCATTTTTTACGAGTAGTGAGTGTTCCATTTGACCACTGCCGGCTCCTAAAAAACATTTTCGCTGCCAGTCACAAAGGGGAAGGGTCCCCTAGGGGACCCCTTCCTGCTTGCGAGTGGCTTACCACCTGTTTAAAATAGGTGGTAAACTGCAAGATTTTTGCGACCGCAATTGCGGTCGCAAAACAATCGCACATAGAAGTGCAACATAGAAGTGCAACTCGCTATTAGGAAGGAACACCTTTGGCACGCCTCTTCCTAATAGCGAGTCGCAACCACTATTTTGCGAGTCGGTAATAGGTTACCAACGCGCAAAGTAGAATTTGTACATTTCACAGACCTATTTTGCGGTCGCAAACGGGCCAATTTCAAGTTTGCAACCACAAAAAACGGTTGTACATCTGACACTTAGTGATTTGAGTGGTACCTAGTCAACCAGGATATACATATATTCTGTACAGTGATGGACACATTACATGTACTACATACTATAGACTTCTGCAGGGGAACAATTTACTGCAAGAGAAAAAATATTCACTGCAGGGCAAACTGCTATCATGAAAGAGTAACCCACACCCCAAGGAAAAAAAATATAAATTCAGTAATACCAATATCTTCTCTAGAATCTGCTGCTAAAGTAATCATTCCAAATTCACAAGCATTGCACATCTATTAGATACAGTGGGCCACGTCAGGCCAGTACTAACATGACCCTACTTTATAGACATAAAAGTTCCTACAATATCCATTGGAATTTGCAGACACCCCATCTACAAAACGTTCAACACTGGTTAATCTGTAAAGCCTCCAAAAGGCATAAAGCATCTGGTGCAGCAGTGAAAGAAAAACCTAGGGGTTTTGTGAATCTAAAATTAACAATATACATATGAAGCTTTTAGCAGACTCGACTGCACAAATGGCAGAATTAAATTAATTCCGCTGGCAATAAAAATAACTAACAAATCAGCTCCAACATAATCGTATTCGACTCATCTTTTTGAGTACGGGGATCCAAAAGTGATTTGAAATATCAGGAGCTCAATGGAGTAAGGTGATGAGAGCAAAACCGCCTTGGGCTTGGATAGATGGCCTCCAATGCCAGCTTCCACTGATCAATTCCAGCACACTGTGCCATGCTAGAAAGAAAGCGTTGACTCAAAAGTCAATTTTGCAGCAGATCAAGCTTCAAAAGGTGCCATATAGGTTCGGGTTTATAAGGTAGCAGAAATAGCCTGGTCAAAACCATAATCAACCCTGACATACATACAGCAGTCCAATCACTGCACAGCAAAAAAGCTTTGCCTCCTAATTTTCCAGAGAAGTACACATAATTCCTGGGACAAGAAAAGACCCTTACTGCATATATACCTAAACTAGGGTAACATTTCATTCTATAAAAATCTACCAAATTGACAATAATAAAGTCAGCTTGTGAAGGAATACGCTCTACACATGCTGGGGTGTGTGCAATGTTATGCACCCTCTAGGAACATTAGTGGTGACTAGTTGTATGACAGAACCCACATGCATTTACCTCGCATGCCTTTACATCACAGTTGCTACTCAACTGTGACATTATCATGTGTTACTTTACCACACGATGTTACATCGACTTGCTGTAGGGGGCTCTGGACTTTGGAATAGTATAAATCACTATTCCAACTCCAGTCTACGCAACAGTAGGGAAGGTTTTGGACTTAAAAATCCAACACCAGTCCAACAATGCATCCCCTAAAGCAAGTAGTTGTAAGGACTTGGGTGGTAAAGTAATGTGTGGTAATGTCACCGTAGGGGTAGTGACTGCATTGTAAAGGCAGGTCGTTGTTGTGACTGCGGGGTAACAGATGTTTCCCCTGGTGGTCCTAGATGAAAAAACAAACTAAACAATATGCATTACAATGCAAAATTTGTCACAAAATCAAACTTTTGACAATTATTGGACCTTTAACATTTCCATTGGAAAAAGCTCTGCATTCTTTCTAAATTCTGTACAAGGACCACATCAATCCATAACAACCAGTAGAACGGTACAAATATATAATAGTGGCACTAGACCCATGCACCCCATTTATGCGGGTATGGCAGCAATACCAGGTTATAGCTTGTGCAGTCATAACATTTTTGTTAGGAATAGTAGCTAGGAGTGGAGTTTATATATTTCATTCTGACCACGTTCCAGCTTTTACCTCTAAGGCGTTAGCTGAGGCACTTGCTAAGGACGGGGTAAATCTCCAATTTCCACTCTTCTTTAGGCCCAGTTCAAACGGAATTGGTGGGAGTTAAAATGGTACGTTAAAAAAAGCCTTTGCAGAGAGGGTATTAGACAATGAGGGGTCATGGATCTAACACCTGTTAGGTGCACATAGAGAAATAAATAATATGTAAAGACATGTATTGTTGAACTGCTCTCCTTAAGAGATGCTCTATGAAGCCATAATTTATGTACCGGACCATCTAGGACAGGAAGATCCGTATGATCAATCATGCCTCACTCTATTGCAGGATTTGCAGAATACCCGGACTAGTTTAAGTCAGCCCTCAGCTCTGCCATATCCTGTGGGATCACTGACACAATATTGAGGGAGAAAATATTGCTTGACAGAAGTATTGTTTAAAACTAACATCATCCAAAAACATAAAATAAATAAATATATATATATATATATATATAATGCTACAACGCATGCAATTACATTGCGTTCGGTAACAACACAGTTGTTACAACAACCGTGTTGTAACAATGCAATGCCATTACCATGCAAGTCATTACATCGACTTGCAGTAGATGGCGCTCTAATATTAGGAATAGTATCATTTAATATACCAACTGCAGCCTACGCAACAGTAGGGAAGGTGTTGGAATAGTGAATTATACTATTCCTTATGTTAGAGCACCATCTACTGCAAGTCGCTGTAATGACTTGCGTAGTAATGGCATTGCGTTGTAACAATGCGGTTGTTGTAAGGACATTGTTGTAAAGGTATCATGGTCAAATGACCGCGTTGTAAAGGTTGCATATATATTTACTGAAAAAAACAAAAGTTACCAGACATTATTATTAGAAAACAGAATTAAAAAAAACCCACTAGAAATTCACTGAAAAAAATACAGTTTAGAGATGCGTTATAGTCAGGCTCACATTTCACTCATACAAAACCAGAAAAATTCAGTAGTTATGGTCATTGACATTATTGATGACATCACTGATGACATCTAAAATGACATCACTGAAGAGTGTTTTCTAAAGGTTTATGAATGATAAATATAGTAAGCTACTACATAGCTTAAATTTGTATACTTTGTGTACTAAAAATGAGTGATACTATTTCTAACATATATTTTGTGAGTGGCTGTGTGACTATGTATCCGTATGTTTGTGGGTGTCTGAGTGGCTGTATGGCTGTGTGAGAAGATAGGTGAGTGGCTGTATAGGTGGGCGGTTGTTCGACAAGCTGTATGAGCGAGATGTTCTAAGAGTTTATGATTGTGAAACATATATACTAACCTGCTACAAAATGTAAATTAGTATACTAGATGCACAACAACTGAGTGATACTTCTTCTAACATATATATGTGAGTGGCTCTGTAACTGTATATAGCCTTGTGTGTATGGGTGTGTGAGTGGATGTATGGTAATATAAGTGGGTGTGTGAGTAGCTGTGTGGGTGAGTGAGGAGCTATGTGAGTGGCAGTACTGTTGAGTGAGTGCGTGTTCCAGTGGCTTTATGGGTGAGTGAGTGGCCGTATAAGTGGTTCTACGGGTGGGTAAGTGGGCGTGAAGTGACTGTATGGGTTAGTGGGTGTCTGAAAAGCTGTATGAGTGAGTGACTGGGTGTGTAAGTAGCTGTATGGGTGAGTCAGTGGGTGTTTGAGTGGGTGTTTATTTGAGTGCCTGTATTGAACAGCGAGTATCTGTGTGAATGGCTGTATGGGTGATTGAGCGGATGTGTTTGTGTTTATATGGATGTGTGAATGGGTATGTAAGTGGTTGTGTGAGTGAGTGTGTGAGTGCTTGTATGGGTGAGTCAGTGGGTGTGTTCAGACGCTGTATGGGATAGTGAGTAGATGTGTGAGTGACTGTAGGTAATAAGGGTGTGTGTGAGCAGCTGTATGGGTGAGTGTGTGGCTGTGTGACGTGCTGAATAGGTGAGTGACTGGTTGTATGAGTGGCTGTATGGGTAAGTGTATGTATGGGTAAGTGAATGGCTGTTTGAGTTGGTGTTTGGTTACGTGAGTGAGTGAGTGTCTGTGTGAATGGCCTGTATAGGTGAGTGAGCGGATGTGTGAGTGCTTGTATGTATGTGTGAATGGGTATGTTAGTGATTGTGTCGGTGTGAGAGTGTGTGTGTGCTTGTATACATGAGTGAGTGGCTATGTTCAGAGGCTGTATTGGTGAGTGAGTGAGTGACTGTAGGTACATAAGCGGATGTGAGCAGCTGTATGGGTGAGTGTGTGGCTATGTGACTGGCTCAATGGGTGTGACTGATTGCATGAGTGGTTGTATGGGTGAGTGTATGTTTGAGTGAATGGCTGTGTGAGTGAGTGATTGTATGAGTGGCTGTATGGAGGAGTAGGTGGGCGAGTGAGTATTGGAATGAGTTTTTGAATGGGAATGTGGTATGGGTCTGTGAATGGGTCTATGAGTGGTTGTGTGGGTGTGTGAGTGGGCGTACGAGAGGTTGTATGGGTGTGTGAGTTATTCTGTTGATGATGTCATGAGTGATGTAATATGTGAAGTCATAAGAAGTGCATTGGAGAGGCGTAACTTATAGTTAGTGTAGGAAGGTGGAATCTGACTGCATGGTTTCCCCCACTTTTTTCTTGGTGTTTTGATGGTTTTTGACTTAGTGTTCCTGGGATCCCGCTAATCAGGACCACGGCCTAGCTGCTTTCTCTCTAAATTGATTCCATGTACTTTAGGTACACTCCAGATTGGATACTGGGGTACTCTTGTGAGTCCCTAGTATATGGTATACTATATACCAAGGGCATAGGTACATCAGAGGCCTACCAGGGGCTGCAGCATGTATTATGCCACCCCTGGGAAGCCTTCCAAAATGACACCACAGGTCTGCTACTGCAGCCTGGGTAAGGTGGTGTATGCACCCCTTACTTAGATATAGGTTCCGTATATCTATCTTATATCACTACACATATAAACCCATCAGTGACCCCTGTGGCAGGCCTTATCAATCCTGAAGGCAGGGTTCTGGGTTTTGTGTGAGAGGGTGCCTATGCATGAGCAGGGCTCCTCTGCAGCCTTCGGAATCTATTATCCAGGCTTGTTCTGTGATGCAGCCAGACCATATACTCTTAAGTGAATTATAACCTCGCGGTAAATGCTAACTTTGGAATGGCTGCAAGGAAACATGTCGTGTTTGGTGTCAAACACCTTGGAATCATACCTCTCCGCCACTCCTGGAGGCGGAGGAATGATTCCACCATCCTAGACTACACCGGTACACCCGGTACCAGCTTAACAGAACACTGCCAACACAAAATGTATGCTGCAGCCACAGACACAACTCTGGCCTCCTACTGCTGGAGGAAACTCCGGCAGGGAAGGCCTGGACAATATGTTTCCTGTCGCAGGGAGATGTAACTACCTCCCAGACAGGCTTTAGTGGATTGGGGCTGGGTCGGTGTACTCCAAGAGTGCTTTGATGTCTGCACTGGGGGAACACCTGGTGTCCCTGTGCATAGTCCAGCTCAAACCGGTTGCAGGGGCTACCAGCCCCTGCTCTGGCACAAAACTGGACAAAGGGATATGGGTGTAACCACCCCTCTATCCTGACCCTCCCGTAGGTGGGTCCCCAGAGTTTGTCCCACCCCTTCCTTGGGTATAACGTAGGAACCCCTGACTACAGGACTTTAGATTTACCTGGACGAAACTCTGATACTGAATCCTGTAACTTCGATGATCTACAAGGCGTTAGATAACGGAAGAATCTCCCTTGGAGTAAAGGAGTTACTCCCCTGCTTAGCAGGCACTAAAGATGTATTGGACCGGTCTGCATCTCCGAAGCTCCCACCTGACTCCAAAGAATTTTGCAACACATGAGGTGGGTTCCCATGGTCTCTGATGTCGATCTGTGCGCTCAGCAAGTCTGAGGCCTGTATCCCTCATGGAGACCGTGCAACCCGAACCCCTGGACACCGCAGCCATTTGCAGAAGCATCAGCTTTGAGGCGACCTCTGAGACTGAACTTTGGGTTACTTGTAGCCCTGACCCCGAGCAGAATTTCCACTGAAGATTGCTGGTCTACACTCTACAAGTGTTCCATGGGCTGGTCCTTTGTGTTTTCTCTCAAGGTCCCATCGCAATCCCTGGTCTGTCAACTGGTGGGTCATTGAGAAGTCAACTTGAACTCTGATTAGGCTTCCCTGGTTGCTCCAGATGTGCCCTGACTCTCCATTGCTTGGGGAATCCCCCCAGACCTTGCTGGTCCGCACCGAAGCATCTTTTCGCTTTTTGCATGGGTTTCTGTTGCCAAGGCTTGTTGTGTTCAATCAGAGCACCGACACTGCAGCATTCGACCTCCTTTGTGGGACAGCTCGAATCCAGCTCCTGGTTGTCGTTGACGCCTCCTGGTCCTCGTGGCTGTGGAGTCAAGCTTCACCTCTTGACACCTGAAGCACCCGGCATCGGTGGGCATTCATCTATCTTGCACTTGGTCACTGGCAAGTGACCAAGACCCTGTCCCCTCTGCTTTCAGGTTCTTCACATCTTTGATCCAGGCTCGGATCCTCCTGGACTCTTCTCCTCTTCACGGCATCAGCACTTTGCAGCAGATCGCTATTGAAATCAACGACGATTCCCGACACCATTTGACACCTATGCACCTGGCTTCCCTGGGTGAGGTAACTGGAGTACTCTGGTGCTCCCGTGCGTGTTGGCCCTAGAGCCCCTTAAGTCTGAAGGGGTTTGCTCAAAGTCCTCTCCTAAGTGTCCTTAACTTCTAAAATTCCAACCGCGACTTTCCCATAAAATTGTACGGGACTCGCGCCTGTGTTCTCATACTACACGCATCCCCCGTGGGTCTCCTTTGTCACTACCTTGGGTGGTTCCTTGAGGTCCCCGCGATTCTACGTGCTCTAGGCACTATGTCTAGTCAAGTCTTGGTTCTTATACCACTTTCTTAATATATGGTTTCGTCCGCCCCTGGGGCCCATTGTATATTGTGCTATTTACTGTTGTTTTAGAAGTGTATCTTGGACTCTAATCTCATAAAGAGATTAGTAGTGAGTGTTTAGAAATAAATGCATATATTTTATATATACCTTGTGTGGTTCTCCATTCATTTAGTGATTCAAGAGGTTATAAACTGGTAAACCAAGCTGCTTTACACTCCTTCAAGACTTAGCCTGAAGCCTGCTCTCCATAGCTACCACTTAGATAGCTTTCAATAAAGGTTGTCTTAATCCTATCATCAGTAAAGGTTGTTTGGACTGGTGCAAGGTGCCCACTAAAACTAGTGGACAGCATATGCCAGGCCAACTTCTCATAATGAGCTCAGGGAACTATAACTGGGGAAATTCTATGGTTTTGTACGAGTGAAATCTGAGCCTAACTATAATGTCCCTGCAACCTTTGGTTGTTTTTAAATGAATTTCTGTGTTTTTTTAACTAATAATCACGTTTGCAGAGTGGTGGAGAAAGGGGGCAGGGCCCCTGACCAGCTCTCAGGTATCCCGCTGTGTCTGACTTACTTGAGGTAACAGGGGGGCTTCTTGGCCCCCAAGAACCCTCAGAATCCAAGAGGGCTTTATACCCAGCCAGTATTGAGCCAGGAGGTGCATTTGAAGAGTGGTGGAGAAAGGGGACAGGACCATTACGTTGTGTGGGACTTACTTGACGTAACCGGAGGGGTTCTTTTCCCGCAAAGACCCTCAACATCCCAGGGGATTTCATCCCCCAACCAGTCGTGCACCAGGAGGCGCGTTTGCAGAGTGGTCGTGAAAGGGTGTGGGACCTCCAGCAACTTGCCGGAGCCCGCTTTTTATTTTCTTAGAGGAGGGGGCCCTTCTCCCCAGGCCGATTCCAACCCCGGGGACACCATTTGCAAGGGCCTGGCCCAGGACTTGGTATATTTCTAATAAGGGAGGAGGCCACGTGAGTCCCACCTACAGGCCGATTTCGGGGCCCGGCCAGGGATCCCATCCCACGGGGCCTGGCTTTTTATTTATTTTATTTTAAACATGGGGATGGGGCCCAAGCATCATTGCTTCAACACTTTGATATTGCGTATGTAGATAATCCAGGTAGCATACACAAATGTTATCATCCCAACAACAATTACCACTCTCGTGTCCGAACGCAAAGTGCGTAGTGCATGATCATAATGACGAAAGCCCAAAAGATTACATACTGGCCTCAGCCATAGTTATCGTAGTCTATCATAGACTGGACAGAAAAAGGCAAAATGGCAGAATTTCTTCCACTGAATTACATGAGGGACATATGTTAGAACTGCAATACTGCATGCCCCATTTTATACAGAGACTATTTAACAGCAGAACCCCATTCGTCCATTTTAAAAAGAGTTGCAGAGGAATATGACTTGAAAGGTTGCCAAAAAATGATTCATGAGTGGGGGAGAGCTTGATGCCAAAAAAATGATCAGTGAGACTACCCTTTTTGAAACATTTCAGCTACCTCAACCACAGATATTGCTTTAGTTATTCTTTGGAGCGAGGGACGTTTTTTTACCATGCCGGGATCCGACAGCAAAGGCAAGCCTATCTCATACAGTGTGACTTTAATATAGACAAACCAAGCAATCCTCTCATAACCCAGAAATTTAAGAGGAGCCCTGATCACAACTTTGTATGATTCTAGTCTGTCTGTGGACCAAAGTCTGTGCCAGTACCAAATAGGGGGACACATAATAAGTTGATTTATAGGGACAATCCCCAAATCAAGGGGCACTCTGGGGAGGTTACGAATGTGCAACAAGAGGGGTAAAATGAATTATTACTACTACAGCCTGTGCAACACTAGGGGAAGCTTTGGACGTCGGAGGGGTTATATTTTCTATTCCCACCCGAGTCTGTTTAACAGTAGGGAAAAGGGTCTGTCTTTGGAGTGGGTAAATTTAGTATTCTCACTACAGTCTAAGCGACAGTAGGGAAAGTACTTCACTTCAAACACATTACATATTTGAATAATCCTATTTATTTAGGAAAAAACATTATTATTAATTAACATTAAGTGTGTGTGTGTGTGTGTGTGTGTGTGTGTATAGTTGCCAGTAGGTAGTTATAGTTAGGATGTAGTTTCCATGGGAAGTGCGTTTTTTCAGTTGTCAATTACTTTGGTGTCGTTTGGCGAATTCTCGCGAAATTTTCAATACTAGTTTGCGGCTCAGTTCAGCTGCTGTCTTGAAATTTTCAGGGTTATCAGTCAAGTGAGGGGGTGAGAAAAAGGGGGTCCCAAAACGTGTTTGTTATTTTCCATAGGAACTTTAGACACGGCTACAGCCCGAACTGTTGAACAGAATCATTTGGCAGAAAGATAGCTGTTGGTCCAGAAAGCGCCCGTTTTGTAAATTAGTGTAAATGCAAGTAGTTGCAGAGTTATTTAAAGAAATTTCCAGTTGTATATATAGGGACGCAGAAGATCAGTGACCCCTCCGAATCTCGTGCTGAGATCTGATTGGCTCCAAACACTTCAAACCAGAAAGTGTGGGCAGCCATCTTGTGACTCAGCTTGAACAGAGTCACAGAACAAACATTAACAAAAATAAAAGAGGGCAGGGTAGAAGTATCCTGGTCCCCTAAGCCTCTTGGGGGAGGTCCCAAAAGGGCCACGCAGGGCCAAATAAAGCCTTTTTTTTTTTAATTAGTTTCGGCAGGAACAAAGTGTGGCCTCACCATGCTTTATTACTAATCGGCCCCTGGGTGGGCAAGGTGCCCACCCAGGGGGCATTTTAATAAAGGAGGGGTGCAAATGGGTCCTCCCTTCTGGAGCTTATTGATGCCCCCGGGACCGCCACCTCCCTGAGGACTTCCTCAAACTGAATGCGGGGGCTGCCAGCCACGGAGACAACCACCTCCACGGGGCAAATTCTAAGAAAGGAGGCGGCCCTCCTCCTGGAGCCGTACAAGGCCCTGGGGACCGCCACCCCCATGTCCAGCACCTGCTATTTTTCAGGGTGCCCAACCATGGGACATAGCTGTTTGCTATGGTTTGGCTGGAGCTTTACTGCTCCCACCAAGCCATAGCAAACTATAATTCATACATAAAAAAATGCTCTTGCTTGCAAGAAGCAGAGCAAAATTGCTAATACACAGAGGGAGCTGCGTGTTTAGCATCTCCCAATGTGTCAAAGCAAAGGGAGCTGCCAGGGACTGCAGGGGCCTTCAGGCTCCCCACGCAGTCCCCATTAGTGGTGAGTTGGTGACCAGGGCACCTACTATAGAGGCCAGGCCTCAGGGGAAGGGGTCCAAAATCAGCACGGGGAGGAGGGCTGCGCAGCTCACCAACCCCATTTTAAAAAGCCTGGCCCCGGGGGATTGGCTTTGTGGGCCGAAATTGTCCCAGGGAATGGGAGCCATGCGGCATCCCTCCCCTAAAAAATAAAAAATAAAAATAATGTACTGGGAAGTTGCCAAGGCCCTGTTCACTTTCACCACCACTATACTAACGCGCCTCCTGGTGCACAACTGGTTGGGGGATGAAGTCCCCTTGGCTGCAGAAGGGCCTTGGGGGCCGATAAGCCCTCCTGTTACCTCCAGTAGCAGGTTAGTATAAATGTTTAACACCCATAAACTCTTAAAAACACGTACACTCAATTGATGGTGTCATCAGTGATGTCATTTGAGATGTCATCAGTGATGTCACCATGTAATGAGTAATGTAATATGTGGGGTATAAGCAATGCATTGCGGGCCGTAAGTTATAGTTAGCTCAGGTAACTATAACTGCTGAAATAACAGTTTTTTATGAGTGAAATCCGGCACATTTTGAAATAGTTTTACTTCATTTTCTTGCCATTTTTAAACTTGGTAACACTGTTTAGGAACTGGTTGCACCCCATTAGTACCAATTTAACACCCAAATTTAGCATTGGGAAACAGAAAGTTGACTATTCCAGCTTTTCAAAGGCGCTTCCCACATGCACCAAGATGTGTCGCTGCATTTTTAGTAACTTTTTAACTGTTTGAGATAGAAAGCAATTTTCTTGTTAAAATCTGTAGATTATGCAGCAGATGATGGATTATGTGGCAAATGCGTCAAATGCATAATTATGCCGAAATCGCCGTTACACAGTTGTTATAGTTAGGAAATAGAATTAGAAAAACCTTAGAAATTCACTGAAAAAAACCAAAGGTTACCGGGATGTTATAGTTGGGCTTAGATTTCACTCATAAAAAACAGTTATTTCAGCAGTTATAGTTACCTGAGCTAACTATAACTTACGGTCCGCAATGCATTGCTGGTACTAATGGGGTGCAACCAGTTCCTAAACAGTGTTACCAAGTTTAAAAATGGCAAGAAAATGAAGTAAAACTATTTCAAAATGTGCCGGATTATGCCGCATAATTTGCCTTTTCTTGCCACATAATTTACTCACCCTGCCACATAATTTAGCTCTCTCCTACCGCATAATTCCAGTGGTCCTGATGTTAGGGTAATCCAATGCAGTGATTTTGTTCCTGTTTATATTTCACATGCTTTACTTAATCTTGCTTCCCTCAAGAGTGCTAACTATTATCAGCATGTGTGTTTCTGTATTTCATTTCACAGCATATTACTCTTGGATGATGCACCCTTTGTACTGAGTCGCCTCCAGGTGTTTATAACAGACTACAGTTGAGCACTTTGGAGTTGAGGATGCAGGAAGTACAGCTTTCACACTGTGCCTGTCTGTGGGTCAAAAAGGTGTTCAAATTACATGATCATTCAAAATATGCCCGCTCAGCAGAGCACAAAGAGCAATGGTCCTGTATTCCAGTTGTGCTTCTATGCAAATGTGTGCGTAAGATCTACTTATTGGTTAAAACAACAAGGTGAAAGGAAAATAATGTATTGTTGTTACTCATTTTACTTAAACAGCTAACAACCATTGACAAAATCCAGTCGCAGGTGTGGGGTTTGGTTTAATTTTAATTATTTAAAAACCACAAAAAAACTTTTCTTTAGCTGGCCCGATCCGATTACAATTCCGCGTCGTCTCTGCTTAGGGGCCTCACATGTTCCTATTCTGCACGGAGCCCCACATATCCTAGGACCGGCCCTGCGACGAAGCATAGCCCACTGTGCACCCTAAGCAGAGAACTGTCCCAGGAGCGGGCTCGTGCAGCCACCAAAGAGGCTGCGAGCACTGCAGTCAAAATAAGCGACCTGTGCGGCTGGGCCCTGCTGAAAAAGCCACATTAAAAAAGAGAGATATGACATTAATCAGCCGGCAGAGCTTGGAGCGGCCCGTACCTGTGGGGCGCCCTCTAATGCAACAAGCCGTCTACCTCGGTGAGTGAGAGCGCTTGACCACAAGCATCAATTTATAGATAAGTAGATATGCAGCCAGCACCTCGCTTAGAGATAGAAGAGTGAGGCCGGCGTAAACTTGCAGCACATGGTCTGCACATTCATCATGGTGCCTACTGACTAGATTCATGGTTAATGTTGTTAACGACTGCTTGCTATGGTAGGAGGTACATGATTCCTGCATTGCAGTGTCAGGAAGAAGGTCATTATCTGGATCGGAGATGCTGATCTTAATCTGAATGACAAATAAAGTCAGTGGGGAAACACAGTGAAAGTAGGTGGGGAGTGGACCCACCCATCGTGCCTGTGACATGTGCAGGCAGGACCTGGACAGGAGCTCTGAAGTGCTGCCTCGCTGGGAACGCTGCATTCAATACTACAGCACAATGAACAATGAGATCCAACTAAAAAATATGCATGGTGCACTGGAAAAATGCGACCCATGAGCGGTTGACGACGTTTCTCCGCTACTAACAAACCTCCTGGGCTTCGCACCTGCACTTGAATCAGGAAATTGAGCAGCTTAGCCATAGGGAAAACTGATAAACAGCAGTAAAAGCTGATGTTCGTAGCTCGACAATCCAGGAAATCCCTACAACATGCACTGTTGGACTCAGAGCAAGACCTATAAGCAGGTGGCGGGTCCACTTTGGAAAGCAGACTGCTAGCAATGCAGCAAATCCTGCAATCCATTGATAGCAAAATTGATGTATTAAATCTGCGGATGGACCACATGGCAGCAAAGTTCGATAAGCTGGCCATGTTCAGTGCGGGACATTTTTCTATAGTGCTGATTGTAGAACTCGCTCATAGGTCTCTTTACCCCCAGACCAATACCAGGTGCTCCTCTGAGGCCCATTATCGCTAAGCTGCTGAACTACTGAGATCACAATGCTGCACTTAGACTGGTGCATGAGGTGGGTGCCATGTCATATTAAAGGAACGGGGCGGCGCTGTACCCAGACTTCACAGCAGCAGTCCAGGTGGCGCAGCAAGAGTTTCTACCATTGAAGAAAAGGCGACAGATTATGGGCATGCAGTGTAGTGTAGTTCCTATATCCCTAACAGGCTCTGCACATTGGAATAACATACACTATAGATTTGACATAGGACTGAGATCAGTATGTCTTTATCGAGTATATTAAACTTAATTGTGTGTGTGCCAGCTAACTCAGAGGTCACTAGAAACTTTCTCGAATGAACAAGAAGGGATGAGTCTCTGACAACTTCATAAACATGACAGCTTTGTTTCCCCTATAATCAAAACATTATCTTCAGAGTCGTGGAAACAATAGATAACTATTTCACTCAGTCAATCTTGCATGCTTCATTTCTACAGAGTTGCATAGAAATAGTGAGACGGGCGTTTCAATAAAAGGGTTTATTGAACAGTCTTATTTCTCATGCAAGAGATATGAACTGCTACAATCGTTAGACAGAATGCAAAGTATAATGCGTACAGTGTAAACAGTTGTTGGACCTGCGATGGGCAAGCCCAGCACAAAGGGGGTAGCTTGGCTCAAGTGTCAAGGCAGTGAAGGCTGTAGGGCTAAGCCAGCTCTGACCCAATAATAACCCCCTGCACAGTCACACCAAAAAGAAGGACACCACACTACTGCTGTAGAAAAATACGATTCCTTTATATAAAAGTTCTCTGCTGTAAATAAGGATCAATTGGGGAAGCACATTCACATTTCATTTGTTACCGCACTCTGGGATTCAGGTTGAGAATAAATACAGTAAATAGGACTTCAGGAAAACTGGTGTTGCATAAATATTAGGAATAGCTCTATCAATAAATAAAATGAATATCAGGTTTATATATCACCAATACATGGAATAATAAAGCCTGGTTCATTTAAATGCATAACCACATTTTCATTCTGGTATCGCTGCCACCAACTAAATAAATCAGGAAGTTTACATTTGCAAGATAAACCCACTTTGAAAAGGATAACAGTACTTGTGGAATCATGGGGAATGCATGCGGGCTCCTCTGGATTCACGGTGCACTGGGGACTCTTTTATGTTCACGCGGGGCCCATGCGCTTAGAGACCCTGGGGTGATAACGCGCTATATAAATTGAAATAAATAAATAAATAAATAAATGCGCGTGTACCTAAAGACAAGGAAACACGGTAAATATGACATTTGGCCCTCCGCTGCCACCGGGGAAGGATGTCCGCTTGCCGGTGTGGTTTACTTGAGCCTACGGCAATATCGCAGGCACCAGGGTAGCACAGTTCGAAGTCAGTAGACGAACGAACGGCTGCCAGCGGGGTCACTCAGTCTCAGCGCTCGCTCAAATCAACGCCGGTACACAGTTCCTTGATAACGCAGCACCCCTCCAGGGGAAACGACCCACCTCACTACGGCTGCAATCGAATAGCGATTCACTCGGGGCACAGCACTTCCTACGCCAGCATCAGGGTTCTCAGGGGCTTCACGGAGCTCCCTCCGACTTCCTCATACGGGGGCTGGTCCCGCCCACGGCAACAGTTTCCCGGGTCTCTGGGAAAGGGCAGGGACGCTAATCCCGCCCAATGAAGGTCGGCCTCTCCCCGCCCCGGCGCACCACCTCACCTTCGATCACTGCACAACCAGGAAGCGCGCAACGCCGGTGGGGCTCGGAGATGTCCGAGTCCCCCGCGATAGGCACATTCACGAAGGGGGCACTGTGGAAGGTCGTGACTCGCCTTTTCTTCACGATTTCGCCACCGGGGGGGGCGGGGAGGCACATAAACTTGGCCACAGTCTTTTGGGGCAATGAGGCACTAGCTGGGCAGGCGCTGTAGGCGCAAGGTTACTGGAACACGCCTGACTGGAACGCCAGTCAGGAATCAGGCTATTAACCCTTGCCACTCTACTGCCTGTGCTCTCAGCCACCTCAGGGGTCAGCAGGGCAGGTGTCACTCTGGTGTCAAGTCTGGAATCTGAGTTACATCTAAAATGGCCGCCAGGGACTGGGCTTTATATAGCCAGTGCCCTGAGGTACTGGCACGAGCCAGAAGGTTCTAGAACCTTCCCTGGCTGTGTCAATGGCATGGCACTTTTGAGGTGTCTTTTGGTCACTCAGAGCCACCGTACTGGGGCTCTGGAGCAGCCATTTTGTGTACCTGAGGAAAGTTATGAAATTCCTGTCAGGAAAGCGCGCCAACCAGAAAGGGCGCCAAAACCTCAAAAGGTCAGGGTTCAAGGAGGCTCCAATGGGAGTCACTCACATGAGGGAAATATGTGTCCACCATTTTAAGGTTAAACACACACAGGTTGCCAACCTCAATTTTCATGTCCACAGGTTTCGCCAGGCGCCTTGTACATAGGTGCCAGAAACCTTGTGAGCAACTGGGTGTCAAGGAACACCTAGCCCCATGAAACAACACACAAAAAGGTCCTGGTAGACAAATAAAAAGCGGCAAATTTTGGGAGGTTCAGGGGAACAAAAGAAATCATATTGGTGAGGGGACTCTCAGAAGCAGACGGGTCCAACACACGTCCCCCCCAGCCGAAAGTGGGGAGAACTACCCAACCCCTTGGGAGTCCTCAACACTAAGGCGGAAATACCTGGAGAGACCGTCTGCATTGACCTGGTCAACTCCGGGCCGATGTTCTACCCGAAAGTCCATTCCCTGTAGGGAGATAGACCACCTCAACAGTTTGGGGTTTTCCCCCTTCATCTGCATGAGCCAGCGAAGGGGTCGGTGGTCTGTCTGAACAAGGAAGTGTGAACCAAACAAGTATGGTCGCAGCTTCTTCAGTGCCCAGACCACCGCAAAGGCTTCCCGCTCAATGGTACTCCACCTCTGTTCCCGGGGAAGCAGTCTCCGTGACAAAAAGACCACGGGTTGATCCAGACCCTCTTCATTGAGTTGTGATAACACCGCCCCAATGCCAATATCGGATGCATCTGTCTGGACAATGAACTCTTTCGAAAAATCTGGAGCCTTCAGGACTGGAGCTTTACACAATGCTTGTTTCAGAGTGTCGAAGGCTCGCTGGCAAGCCTCCGTCCAGATGACTCTCCTGGGTTGCTTTTTGGCCGTGAGTTCTGTAAGGGGTGCCACGATAGTGCCATACCCCTTCACGAACCGTCTGTAGTAACCTGTGAGGCCCAGGAAGGCTTGGACCTCAGTCTGGGTCTTGGGGGGGTTCCAGGCCATGATTGCCTCAATCTTCGCCTGAAGGGGCTGCACCGTTCCCCGGCCCACCAAGTACCTAAGTACACTACCGACCCCTGTCCAATCTGACATTTGCTGGCCTTGATCGTCAAGCCAGCCCGTTCCAGGGCCTGGAGAACGGCTTGCAAGTGCTGCAAGTGATCCTCCCAACTGCTACTGAAGACAGCTATGTCATCCAAGTTAGCAGCAGAGAATGACTCCATCCCGGTGAGGATCGTGTTCACCAGCCGCTGGAAAGTGGCAGGAGCGTTCTTGAGCCCGAAAGGCATAACGCAGAACTGGTAGTGTCCATCAGGTGTGGAGAAGGCTGACCTTTCCTTGGCTCCATCAGTCATGGGAATCTGCCAGTACCCTGCAGTGAGGTCAATGGTACTGAGATATTGGGCAGCTCCCAACCGGTCAATCAATTCATCCGCCCGAGGGATCGGGTGAGCATCGGTTTTCGTTACAGAATTGAGTCCTCGGTAATCCACACAGAATCGTAATTCTGGTGGGGTGCCAGGTGGGGCAGCTTTGGGTACCCAAACCACCGGGCTGGACCAAGGGCTGTTCGAAGGTTCGATGACTCCTAGCTCCAGCATCTTGGCTACCTCGCTTCGGATGCTGGCCTTCACCTTGTCAGACAGCCGGTAAGACTTTGACTTCACAGGTGGGCTGTCTCCTGTGTCCACGTCGTGGGTACACAGATGGGTCTTACCCGGGACAAGGGAGAACAGCGGAGCGAATGTCCCCAGGACCTGGCGACATTCCTCCTGCTGCTCAGGAGTCAGGGATGGTGAGAGTTTTACTCCCTCCTCTGACCCATCCTTTTCTTGAGACGCAAGGAGGTCGGGGAGAGGCTCTGTGTCCTCTTCCTCCGATCCGTCAGTCACCATTACCAACATGACTTCGGGCCTCTCGAAGTGGGGCTTAAGGCGATTGGCATGTAACACCCGATGCGGATGCCGAGGGGTCCTTACGTCCACCAGATAGGTAGACTTGCCCATCTTCTCCAATACCTCATAGGGGCCTGTCCAACGGTCCTGGAGAGCACTCAGCTCCCCCGGCTCCATCACCCACACCTTCTGTCCAGGCTCCAACTCCACTGGGTGAGCATTGTGGTCATACCACGCTTTCATAACTGCTTGACCGGCTTCCAAGTTGTCAGAAGCTTGCTTCCACAACTTAGCCATTTGGCTTCGGAAGGCCAGCATGTAGCTCACCACATCCTGGGGAACTTTCCGGGGAGACTTTTCCCAGGAGTCCCTCACCAGGCTGAGTGGTCCACGTACAGGGTGCCCGTACAAAAGCTCAAAGGGGCTGAAGCCCACTCCCTTCTGTGGCACTTCCCTGTAGGAAAAGAGCAAACAGGGTCGGAGGACGTCCCATTTCCTCCGCAGGCTTTCGGGTAGACTTCTGATCATACCCTTTAAGGTTTGGTTGAACCTCTCCACGAGGCCATTGGCCTGTGGGTGATAAGGAGTGGTGAACCGGTAGGTCACTCCACACTCCTTCCACATTGCCCGCATATACGCTGACATGAAGTTGGTCCCCCTGTCAGACAAAACTTCTTTGGGGAATCCCACTCGGGTAAAGATCCCCATCAGGGCCTTCGCCACTACCGGTGCAGTAATGGTTCTCAGAGGAACTGCCTCTGGATACCTTGTGGCGTGATCCACCAGTACCAGGATAAACCTGTGACCGGATGATGTCGGTGGATCTAGGGGCCCGGCAATGTCGATGCCCACCCTTTCAAAGGGGGTGCCAACGACGGGAAGTAGTTCCAGGGGAGCCTTCAGCTTCATCCCTGTTTTCCCACTGGCTTGGCATGACACGCACGACCGACAGTATGTGTCGGACGCCACCCTCATTCGAGGCCAATAAAAGTGGGGGACAAGCCGGGCAAAGGTCTTGTCCTGACCCAAGTGTCCTGCCAAGGGAATCTCATGAGCCAACTCTAATAGGAAGGCTCGGTAACACTGTGGCCAGGGCCCGTGACAGTCCGTGCACTGGCGCCCTGGGTTCACTGTAGAGGAGACCTTCCTCCCAGTAAACACGATGGTTCCCAGGCTCGTTATCTGCTGCCTGGGCTTCAGCCTGTTGCCTCAGACCCTCGAGGGTGGGACATTCCCTCTGTCCCTTGCTTAGTTCCTCCCTGGACGGTCCTCCCTCCACTCGCCACTCAGCGGGGATAGTTAGGTCCTCCATCAGAACCATGTCCTCCTCCGCGGACTCCGGGTCCACCTCCACAGGTGGCCTATCCGTCTCACGGGGCACGGACATCGAGGCAGGCTCCTCCTGTCCTCGAGATGCTCCCTCATCAGCAGCTGGGTGGGCCATTGTTCCAGGCTCCAACCCATACGACTTCTCCTTCCGAGCAGCCGCAGACCTGGTACTCACACAGGCCCAATCAGGTGTACCCAGCATCTCAGAATGAGTCCGGTATTCCACCTCCTTCCAAGCATTGTGCTCCATATCATTGCCCAGTAGACAGTCGACTGGCACGGCAGGGCTTACGGCAACTCGAAGTGAACCTGCAACCCCTCCCCACTCAAAGGGAACCTCGGCCACGGGATAGTGGCACATTCTGCCGTCAGCCATCGCGGCTGGGTGAAGTACGCCTGGAATCACCTGCTCTGAAGACACCAGATGACTCCTTACCATAGTCATACTGGCTCCTGTATCTCTCAGAGCTTCCCCTCTGTGGCCGTTGATGGTGACCCACTGCCCATACTTGGTAGTATTTGAGGGCACCTAGATCTTTGGAACCATCTCCCGATCACCCAGGGACACTAAGGTGACACCCGCCCACTCCCCCCCCTTAACTAAGGGCATCTCCTCCCCGAGCACTACACTAGCGACTCCCGGGGCTTTTCCTCCAGTGGGAGGGGGTGGTCTCTTTGGGCATTTCACGTCTCCTTTATAATGTCCAACACCACCGCACTCAAAGCAATGGACAACCCTTGGCTGCTGACTCTGGCCAGGATTAGGGTTCTTTAGCGGGTTAGCCTTAGAGTTGGGAAAGGAACTTTTCCCCTTAAAATTATTTTGGGGGCCTTTGGAGAACACCTTTTTCTTGTTATCTCCCCCCTCTTTCTTCTGGGGAGCGCCCTGTCCGGACTTCTGAGAATCTCCTCCCGCCCCCCTCGTGGACACTCGGGTACTTGTCCAAATGTCCGCCTCCTCAGCAAGCTTACGGGGGCAAGTAAGTTTGCTGTCTACCAGGTGTTGCCTCAGCTCGGGAAGACATTTCTCGAGTAGATGTTCCTTGAGTATTAGGTCGTACAACCCTCGATAGTCTTCCACCTCACTACCTTGGACCCACCCATCTAGGGCTTTCTTGGCATAATCCAGGAAGTCAACCCAATTCTGTGAACTCAGTTTGTGGCTGCCCCTAAACCCCTGCCGGTATTTCTCTGGGGTCAACCCAAACTTTCTGATGAGCGCCACCTTCATGGCGGGGTAATCTACCTGCTCCTCCCGGTCTAGTGCCAATAGGGCATCCCTACCTGTCGGAGGCATGTACCGGTATAATCCACCACCCCAATGCTTCTCATGGATCCCATGGGCTCTTAAGGAGACCTCATAGGCGGTCAGCCACTTGGCTATGTCGTCTCCAGCATTATAACTGGCGACCACGTCCTTGGGTAAATGAGGCCTGGGCTCCCTGACAAATTCCTTTGACTCGACACCCCCCGGAGTGATGTTACGGGCCTGGAGGTCGAGCTCTCGTAGCTTGAGCTCATGTTCCATCCTCCTCCCTTCTCTCTCTCTCCTATCTTCCATCTCCAGCTTGGCCAACTCCCATCTGAACTGTCTCTCCTCTCTCCTGTCGGCTAACTCGGTCTCTGACAACCCTCTTGAGGATACACTGCTGCCCTCCCGTGAGGCTACCTTGGGGCTGATTGACATCTCAAGCACCCCCAGGGGACATTCCGCAGTTCCCTCAATGACAGTACCTCTGTTTGACTCCTCCTCCTCTACCGTTCCCTCCGGCTGTGCTTCCACCCAGGCTCGCAGACTAGTACGGAGCTCCTCTCTTTTGTCCCCTCGCCTAACGAACACTCCCTTTTCCTGACAGAAATCCTTGAGCTGTGCCACAGTATAGGTCTCCAGCTCTGACATTTCGAATTCCATCTTGTCAGTGAAAAGTGTGGACAACCACCACGAAGTAGGTTATAAGGATATGAGACTCTGAGGGTCACCTCCATCCACCTCCAGAAGAGAATTTGGAAAAAACTAAATGTTAAATCAGAGGGCCGCTGGGAGAAAACTCCGGGTGTGTACACTGAATTATTATGGGGTACAGAACAAGCACGACTCGCAATCCCAACCGCTGAGCACCAATTTTATGTTGGACCTGCGATGGGCAAGCCCAGCACAAAGGGGGTAGCTTGGCTCAAGTGTCAAGGCAGTGAAGGCTGTAGGGCTAAGCCGGCTCTGACCCAATAATAACCCCCTGCACAGTCACACCAAAAAGAAGGACACCACACCACTGCTGTAGAAAAATACGATTCCTTTATATAAAAGTTCTCTGCTGTAAATAGGGATCAATTGGGGAAGCACATTCACATTTCATTTGTTACAGCACTCTGGGATTCAGGTTGAGAATAAATACAGTTAATAGGACTTCAGGAACACTGGTGTTGCATAAATATTAGGAATAGCTCTATCAATAAATAAAATGAATATCAGGTTTATATATCACCAATACATAGAATAATAAAGCCTGGTTCATTTAAATGCATAACCACATTTTCATTCTGGTATCGCTGCCACCAATTAAATAAATCAGCAAGTTTACATTTGCAAGATAAACCCACTTTGAAAAGGATAACAGTACTTGTGAAATCATGGGGAATGCATGCGGGCTTCTCTGGATTCACGGTGCACTGGGGACTCTTTTATGTTCACGCGGGGCCCATGCGCGTGTACCTAAAGACAAGGAAACACGGTAAATATGACATTTGGCCCTCCGCTGCCACCGGGGAAGGATGTCCGCTTGCCGGTGTGGTTTACTTGAGCCTACGGCAATATCGCAGGCACCAGGGTAGCACAGTTCAAAGTCAGTAGACGAACGAACGGCTGCCAGCGGGGTCACTCAGTCTCAGCGCTCGCTCAAATCAACGCCGGTGCACAGTTCCTTGATAACGCGGCACCCCTCCAGGGAAAACGACCCACCTCACTACGGCTGCAATCGAATAGCGATTCAGTCGGGGCACAGCACTTCCTACGCCAGCATCAGGGTTCTCAGGGGCTTCACGGACCTCCCTCCGACTTCCTCATACGGGAGCTGGTCCCGCCCACGGCAACAGTTTCCCGGGTCTCTGGGAAAGGGCAGGGACGCTAATCCCGCCCGATGAATGCCGGCCTCTCCCCGCCCCGGCGCACCACCTCACCTTCGATCACTGCACAACCAGGAAGCGTGCAACGCCGGTGGGGCTCGGAGACATCCGAGTCCCCCGCGATAGGCGCTATTCACGAAGGGGGCACTGTTTTCTTCACGATTTCGCCACCGGGGGGGGCGGGGAGGCACATAAACTTGGCCACAGTCTTTTGGGGCAATGAGGCACTAGCTGGGCAGGCGCTGTAGGTGCAAGGTTACTGGAACAGGCCTGACTGGAACGCCAGTCAGGAATCAGGCTATTAACCCTTGCCACTCTACTGCCTGTGCTCTCAGCCACCTCAGGGGTCAGCAGGGCAGGTGTCACTCTGGTGTCAAGTCTGGAATCTGAATTACATCTAAAATGGCCGCCAGGGACTGGGCTTTATATAGCCAGTGCCCTGAGGTACTGGCACGAGCCAGAAGGTTCTAGAACCTTCCCTGGCTGTGTCAATGGCATGGCACTTTTGAGGTGTCTTTGGTCACTCAGGGCCACCGTACTGGGGCTCTGGGCCAGCCATTTTGTGTACCTGAGGAAAGTTATGAAATTCCTGTCAGGAAAGCGCGCCAACCAGAAAGGGCGCCAAAACCTCAAAAGGTCAGGGTTCAAGGAGGCTCCAATGGGAGTCACTCACATGAGGGAAATATGTGTCCACCATTTTAAGGTTAACACACACACAGGTTGCCAACCTCAGTTTTCATGTCCACAGGTTTCGCCAGGCGCCTTGTACATAGGTGCCAGAAACCTTGTGAGCAACTGGGTGTCAAGGAACACCTAGCCCCATGAAACAACACACAAAAAGGTCCTGGTAGACAAATAAAAAGCGGCAAATTTTGGGAGGTTCAGGGGAACAAAAGAAATCATATTGGTGAGGGGACTCTCAGAAGCAGACGGGTCCAACAACAGTAATATAAAATAATACTGTAATAGCATTGTCTGTTGCTTTGACATATATAAAAATACATACATAAATAACATAGGCTAAAATACTCAACTGGTGCTTCTAAAATACGCCTACCTACGTCTGGAACGAGGGAAGTAGTAGGTGCTGCTTTAGCATAGGTTTAGTTTTGCTAAGATTTGCCAAAGGTTTCTCTAGGTTCTAATCAGCTCCATACCTTAGAATGAGAGAGGTTGGTATCTCATTCTCGGGACTCAATTTCCCAACACCCCGCAAGGGGAGTCAGAAACACTGGAGCTGGATTCTCGGCAGGAGGATGACAGCGTCTAGTCAGTGCGTCAGCTGGAGAGTTGGCTTCCTTGGGGACTTGCTGAGGTGAGCTGCGTCGTACAAGTAGGTAGTCGAACTGCACTGAACCACACCGTGCTTTGCCATAGCAAGTGAAGGTATATTTATACCTTGAAGGTGTTTAGGAATGCCGGTATTGACATAAAAGCCAGGCATATGAACGTCATGAATGAACCCCTAAGGAATAGATGTTCATGCATAATAAACGAGTTCTTGGAGAAATCAATATCCAAGCAAGGGGAAGTCCCTAACGGCTTAAAAGTCTGTTTTTTTCCAGAACTCGTTGTGACGTAGATGAACGGATGGAAGTAGCCATGCCTGTATTTGGGTAGCATGGACTATGACTAAATAAGGACTGGATATCTATGCCTATATAAGGGCAATGTGAAATGTACCTGTATAAGGGCATGAATCGGGAAATGCATACGGAATCTAAATCGATACACAACACCCACTCCACTTTCTTATGTACGATGTTACTAAGTTCTAAACATGTTAAACATATCTAAATCATATCTACACATGAAGTGCTAAAAGCATGTTTCAAACTACATTGTAAAAAATGTAGTCAAACTATTGCATTGGCGCTGTACACATTAAAGCAATGTTTAATTCTAAGCATATATTGACATTTTGAAATGCTAAATGAATGAATTGACTCTGTAAAGATCACTGTGTCAATGTATGACCATTTATTCTGTAAAATGTTCCTATATACCTTTTCACCCCCTCCCTCCCTCCTTGCACATACTCCTTGACCCCCTGCCTACCATATGACCCCTGTTTCTGTATACCCCCCCTATTTATTGCTTTCATTTTGTCAACCGATTCTTTCTGTATTACTCTTGAACCTGTAAAGCGCTCTGATACCCTCACGGGTCAAGTTCGCGCTCTATAAAACTTTAAAATAAAATAAATAAATGAATCATGAAAATATACATTTATGAAATGGCTCGTAAATACAGTAGAAAAAAGCCAAAACCATTTGATGTCAGATTACATAAAACTGTTTGTATGTGGACAAGGTCATATGTTGTCTCTGGAATTTTCAAAGACTTCTTGCTCTTTACGAATAGTTCTACTATAAGCAGATTACTTGTGCCAAAAAATGTAAAATACACATTTGGAAAAAAAATTCATTTCATTTCATTTAATCTTTATTTCGGCTCTTTTTGGCCATAAAACATACATTATTACACAATACAATATACACAGTAAATACACATGCCAATAGGAAGCAGAAATTTTACATTCCAACAATTAGAACCTAAGGGTCATCCCTGTTAAAAAAAGGCATAAAAAATAAAAATCAAATATATTTACAGTTTTCATCTCCAGCATATCTCATGGTAGCATGGCCTGCACTAAGTACACATGTATACTACCTATAGATCAAGAGCCATGTTTTTCCGTGTATACCCAACATTTAATAGGAATCTGCTTACACAAAACACTATGAGGCGTCTAGTGTCAGTTTTAACAATCCTAAAAGCTTCCTGGTAAGATCGAATACCTAGGGCTTTACACAAGGGTTTGATCCATCTTTTCCTAGCTTTATCATAGGCAGTACAAAAAAACAATATGTGAGTATCATCTTCTCTCATATTTAGTTCACAACATGTACAGTTTGTACTTTTTAGTTGCCCTGACATCTTATTCCATTTTGCTAGTACAACTTTCGTTTTTAGTATACCATATCTGAATTTTAAGTACAGGCTTTTTGCCAAGGCTGGTTGTATTTCATTTAAAAATTCCTCAAACAGTGGAATATCCTTAAAATCAAGAAAACTGCGTGTGATGGATCCACAAGGATGGATATTTTGGTAATTGTGATAAATATAAAACCAAAATTGATTCTTAACCTGGATCTTGCATCTTTGAGTCAAACAAGATGGATCATCCTAAAAATGAGCAAGGCCTATTCGATGGAACCAATTATTAACATGTCTAAGCCAAGGATTTGTATTGTAGGCATCTAGACTCTTGACTTCAGTAATACCTTCTCTATAATCTATGAGTTCAGGAGTACTCCACAGTCTGACCCAAAACAACAGTGGCCTAAGTTGTGCAATATGATCCATTCTTTTCATGTTTAAATCCAAAAACATTGGTACAAGTGGAGTACGTTTGGGCAGTTTTAATAATCTTCTAAAGAAGTTATTTTCACAAATCGTGAAGATGTTACATGCTTTTATGCCCCAGATTTCTGCTCCATATAAAGCACCAGATTGAACCTTAAATTTGTAAACTTCTAGTGCTTGTGAAATGGACTTACTAAGACTTGACCCATGGCGCTTTATAATCGGTAAAGAGCTCTGGTTAATATAGTTTTACTCTTTTCGATTTGTGTGCTCCATGAAGTTTTTGAATCAAGGGAAACACCCAAGTACGAAAAGTTTGTAACCAGATCAAGTCTTTGATTATTCAAAAAGAATTGTCCATTAAAAGATTTATGAGGGTTTATAGACATACATTTGGTTTTTTTCGCATTTATTTCAAGACCCTTTGAGTCACAATATGATGAAAAAGCGTTCAAAAGGGTTTGAAGACCCATGGGCGTTTGCGAGATCAAGATTGTATCGTCTGCAAATAAAAGGGATGGAACTCTCACCCCATTCAGCTTTGGGGAGTCATTACTACACCTATCTAAGATTTCTGGGATGTCGTTGACAAATAAAGAAAAAAGTGTAGGAGCCAACACACATCCTTGGCGGACCCCACGTCTAATCGGGATGGGATCAGTTAGTTCTCCTTTCGGGCCCCAACGCACTCTTGCAAAATTGTTATCATGTAATCTTGCTATCTGTTGGAGTATACAGGTTGGTAACCCCAATGCAAACAAACAATCCCATAAACGATCCCGCAAAACTAAATCAAAAGCTGCCCTAAGATCAACGAAAGCTACATAAATATGTCCTTTTAACAAAAAGACATATTTCCAACATATGCAACAAAACCTAAAAACCTGGTCGATCGTACTTATGTTCTTTCTAAAACCTGCTTGGAATTTAGTAAGAATTTCATTCTCATCAATCCATGTTTCCATACGATTTAAAAGATGCCTTGAAACATTTTTTGGTAAAATGTCCAAAAGACAAATGGGACGATAATTGGATGGATCTTGTCGATCCCCCTTTATAAAAACTAAAATAATTTCTGCTCCCCGCCAACTATGGGGTAACTTCCCACCGGCAACTATTGTATTAAAAAGCTTATTTATATATACCGCCCAGATACTGGTCTCATGTTTATATAGGTCCCCTGGTATTTTATCTAAACCTGGGGCTTTACCATTTTTCACCGCGGATAATGCTATCTCAGTTTCCTCTAAGCTAAACTCTACAGTTATAGTAGTTGACCCCATCCAGGGGCTATTTACCACATCAAATTTATCACTATCAGGGGCTTTATACAGATGGGTGAAATAATCAACCCAAGTTTGTTCATTAATAAACACGTCATCCGGTGACCTTCCTCCAGTATTCTCATTAGCAACTAATTGCCAGAAGCCCACATTATCCTTAAGTTTAACAGCTGTAAGCATCTTCTCCCAACATTCCTCATCCCATTCAATTCTAGCCATTCGCTGCACCCTCCTATATTCTTGCCTTAGAGTCCTAATAACGTAAGTTGTATTACTCTTTATTGCCTCTAGGAGCTTACTCTTGCAATTACGACATTCTTTGTTATACCATTGTTTGGTGCCAATGGAACTGGTTTTGTTCAACCTTTTTTTATGCGGCATTTTCGTCACAAATGGTACCAAGGCACTAAAAAATTCATTATGCAAGTTAATAAAAACCTCACCCTCTACTGGTTGAAGTAGATATTTTCCAAAAATGTCCGCAAATAATGAGTAGATATTGGATAATGCCTCCTTGTTACTTAATAAACTAGCCCATTTAAGGGATCTCCTATTATTACTTATTAAAGGACCAGTATGAGTTTGATTATCCAAAATATTTTGCGTCATCGAAATCCTAGAGCTGGGGACTAGACTAGAGTCCATTGACAAACGCAATGGGCGATGGTCAAAAAATGTAATCATAGGAAAAGTTAGTACCTTGTTTTAAAAAATGAAGGTCAAATTCAAAGTCTCTCAGAACACTGTGTGCCAAATACAAAAATCAGTGTTAGGGCTCAGAGAAAACATGAAATCTTCTATGTCTGTTGACAAAAAGTCATCTACCATTGTAGGTGAAAGTTGGAGTACCTCGTTTAGAAAATTAACTGCACATCGATGTGAAGCATCGCCGTCAGCTTTGGTCACATTAGCAATGTTCCTATTGGATGGTACCTGTGCGCCTGTTGTTTCCTTACGTACCTCAGCAGTTGCAATTTGCTTCTGTGAGATCTCAATGAATGCCGTCATCAGAATTGGTAGCCGCTGGGGACAACACAAAGCATAGGCTACTACTGGGTCCAACAAAGTATCAACATCCGTTGGCATGACTGATAGGAGTGTCAGTTGTCCTGCACAACCTTAGGTTTCTTGCAGGAGCGGGGGGTGTGTCCCAAATAAAAGACCCTCATGCACGTGATGGGTAGGGTGGAGTTGGAGCGGTGTATCTTGATTCTCCGCTTTTTTTATTCACGTGTGTGCATAATCATCAGGTCGATCAAGTTATGCAACCTCCACCAGGAGGTGTTGACCCAAGGTTGAAGCAGTAGTGAGCCAGTGATGAGGGAATATTAAAAAAGCCCGGATAACCAGAATGAAATTTTAATGAATCTGGGTTCGGGTCTTTTGAACTCTGGTATAGTGCATCATGGGATACTTATTAGGAGTAGTTGATGCACTCAGAGTATCGTTAAAAACATTGCGTGAAGGGAAAAGGAATTAGGTCGACATGTTTCTGCCTTCCACGCCTTAATAGGACTTACAGGCATTCATCAGGACCGTTATGTGAAATAACGTGAGGGTAATGGTGTGGTCAAAGTGCTCAAAATGGAGTGATAAGAAAAAGGTATAATGACCTGTCTCTTGTTTCAAATGAGGTCGCAATGTACCTGTTGGAAAAAGAATATATACACATACGTTTTCAACACAAAGGGGAGAGGGTACAGGGGGAGACACCAAACAGAAAACTGTATCTCAAGTCTATCATTGACAGACTATAGCAACAACTAAAAAATGGCAATACTTCATTCATGGCTGCTATCAATGACAATGTCAACTCTCTCTTCAAACTCTCCATACTCTGACAGAGGGTCAAGGCATGCTCAGAGGTGGATATAACATGCAAATAGAGTCAGAGTTAATGCCTCTGCAATGTATCAAATTGTAAAACGAACTTAACGTTATCAGAACCGTGTTGTGCTCGCTGAAATGTCATTGTGAGATCTTACACACATCCAGTTAAACATATGGTTCTACGTTTATCCGATGTTCCAAAAGAAAACTGTATAGTGCCGTGCTTAAACACACGTGTTCTTTTCAAGGCGTGCTTTTGGTATCTAACATGCTTAATTCGGCATATTGGTATATTTACCTCGCGCATGTAAATTACGCGCTCCAGTCAGGTTTAAGAGGCTTGAGGGGGACTAGACAAAAGGGGAAAAGGTGTTATTTTTAAAAGCGGTTAGCAGCGATACTTGCGGTTGTTGGACTGTCTGGTTTTCAGTCGCGCTACCTATTTCGTCCTGCCCTGGCGTCTTCTGCGAGCGCGCTGCCTTCTTTCACCTGGAAACAGAACTTTCTCTTTCCGCCCTGTAATGACTATGGGCGTCAAATCTGATTGGTTGTGCCGCGTGTCGCCATGACGACCTGTGGTGACGCTCACGCTGTACTCTGGGTTGTTCGTATTGATTAATGTTTATTAGCGAGTTTGTTTGTTTTTGTTCACAAGTGTGTGATTGCAGCGGGGACTCCGTTTGCATATAAGAACTGATTTTGAAGCCTTTAGGCACGATATAATGGTTTAGAAGCCTTTAGGCACGATATAATGATCTAAGTCTGTGTCCAGAAAGTAGGTGGAAGCAGAGACTACATTGTTAAGCCCGCAGAGAGGGAACAGTTACTTGAACCAACTATGGTGGATCTTTTGCACGATATGATGATATTTGTTTATGTCCCGAAATGTGTAGGGGCAAAGACTTCATTGTAAGCTAGCAAAGAGGTAGATCAAGGGAGGATCTTAATGCACGATATGGTGATATTTGTTTGTGTCCCGATTTGGGTAGAGGCAGAGAATTCAGTGTAAGCCAGCATAGAGGTAGAACAAGGGAGGAGGAATCACTGGACCTAGTTAAGGTGATGTTCAAGGTGGTACATATTTTATTGTCTGTTGAGACTGAGCCAGGGGATATTGTCATTCAGCTCCCGATCAGTTCCCAGTCTATGTACCCACCTCTGTTCTTTTTCAAAGAGGATTTTTTCAGCATTCCTGTCTTTCTTAGATAAAGTTTCTAGGATGACCCAGTTGAGATCTTGAGTTGTATGGCCCTTCTCGAGGAAATGGTTGGCCATTTTTGTGGTGCTCTTCTTACATTTCACGTTGCTTTTATGTTCGCAAAGTCTCTGCTTGGCTTTTCTACATGTCATGCCTATGTATCTGAGGTTACATGGGCAAGTGATCATGTATATCACGTGGGTGGTATTGCAGTTGGTGTGATGGCGTATAGTCCATTTGAAATCCGGTAGTAATTGGAGTTCTTTGGTAGGTCTTGTCAAACTGCAAACCGAGCATGAACCACAAGGGTAGTGTCCTGTTACTTGGGGATTACCCCATGGGTCAACTAATCCTCTTGTGGGTTTTGGTGGAGGTCTGGTATGGACAAGGATGTCTCTCAAATTTCGTCTCCTTTTGTTTGCAAACCTCGGCTTTGGCCATGAGAGGTTCCCTGATGTTAAGATGCGCCAGTTCTTATTGATGATTTTCTTGACATTGTTTGTCACTGGGCTGTATGTGGTTACACAGGTGACTTCCTCCGAGGGTGATTTTGGTGTGGTCTCCAAGAGTGCTTCCCTATTTTGATTTCTCGCACGTTTTTTGCATTTATTGATCACTCTTTGTGGGTAATCTCGTGCCTCTAGTTTTTTGCATAGATCATTAGCTTGTGACTTGTATTCATTGATGTTACTGCAATTACGTTTAAGCCTGAGAAATTGGCTGTATGGCAAGTTCTCCTTCAGAGGGCGAGGGTGAAAGCTCTTGAAAGAGAGTAGGCTGTTTTTAACAGTTGTCTTGAAGAACGTCCGGGTCTGGAGAGTTCCTTCTGACGCATAGATTGTTACATCCAGAAAGTCTATGCTTTTCCGGTTCTTGCAGTAAGTGAATTTTAGACAGTCATCTCTCTGGTTAAGCCAGATGTGGAACTCACTTAGGCTGGTTTCGTCCCCTAGCCAGATGACGAAAATGTCGTCTATATACCGTTTCCAGAACAGTATATGACGATGATAAGGGTTGTTGTTCTCCTTCAGGATGTGTAGGTCCTCAAAAGTACTGACGTAAAGCCCCGCCACGCTTGGGGCAAAGGTGCTGCCCATTGATGTCCCATGGCACTGTAGGTATAGATCGTCTTTGTATTGGAAGAATTTTTCCATAAGTGCCAGCCGGCAGCATTCCAATACAAAGTGCCTTGGCGTTTTATAATTCCAGGTTGAATTGAAAAGTATGCTCTCAAGAGTATCCATTGTTTTGTTCTGTGGGAGGCTTGTATATAAGCTCTCGACATCGAATCCGACCAAGAGCATGGTGTCAGGAGAGTATTCAATATCTTGTAACTTGGTTAATAAGTCTCTTGTGTCTCGTAAATACGTCGGTGTCTTTTGGACCAGAGGTCTAAGGTATTGGTCTGCAAACTGCGACAAGGGTTCTAACAAAGAACCTATACCCGACACAATCGGACGTCCAGGTGGTGGTACTCGTCCTTTATGTGTTTTCGGTAACGAGTAGAAGTAGGGAGTCCGAGGTGTGTGGGTCCTGAGATAGTCCCCTTCTTTCTTTGAGATCCAGTCGTTGGTCTCAGCCTCTTCTATCATCATCGCGATGGTTCTCTGTAATCTCGATGTTGGGTCTAGGGTCAGAACTTTATAAAATTTCTCATCCTTGAGGAGGTCCAAACATTGTTGGTCATAGCCCTCAGCTGTAAGGAGAACCACTCCTCCGCCTTTATCGGCCGGTTTGATGACTATGTTATGATCTTCTTTGAGGGCATTGAGAGCTGTCTGTTCCGCTCTGGAGAGATTTTGAAACGGTTTTGGAGGTTCATCTGCTAGCCCATCTATGGCTTTGAAGATGGCCTGCTCGAAAGTCAGTATTTCAATTGGAATTTGAGAATTCAGGGGACAAAAAGATGACTTGTTCCTCAAGGTGGTATCTCCTTCCCTGTTGGGAATTTGGTCTCCTTTGAAAAATGCTTTTAACTTCAATTTGCGGCAGAACTCTGCAACTTCGCATTTGGTTTTGAATAGATCCAGCTTCGGAGTCGGGACATATCCAAGTCTGTACAGACGAGGAGTGTAACCAAAGCCAAAACCGGTACAACCACGAATCCCTCATCGTGAATCTCACTGAGAAGGTCCTAACCCAGGATGAAGAACTCGTACTCAACAAAGGACTTGGATATGCCCCGACTCCGAAGCTGGATCTATTCAAAACCAAATGGGAAGTTGCAGAGTTCTGCCGCAAATTGAAGTTAAAAGCCTTTTTCAAAGGAGACCAAATTCCCAACAGGGAAGGAGATACCACCTTGAGGAACAAGTCATCTTTTTGTCCCCTGAATTCTCAAATTCCAATTGAAATACTGACTTTCGAGCAGGCCATCTTCAAAGCCATAGATGGGCTAGCAGATGAACCTCCAAAACCCTTTCAAAATCTCTCCAGAGCGGAACAGACAGCTCTCAATGCCCTCAAAGAAGATCATAACATAGTCATCAAACCGGCCGATAAAGGCGGAGGGGTGGTTCTCCTTACAGCTGAGGGCTATGACCAACAATGTTTGGACCTCCTCAAGGATGAGAAATTTTATAACGTTCTGACCCAAGACCCAACATCGAGATTACAGAGAACCATCGCGATGATGATAGAAGAGGCTGAGACCAACGACTGGATCTCAAAGAAAGAAGGGGACTATCTCAGGACCCACACACCTCGGACTCCCTACTTCTACTCGTTACCGAAAACACATAAAGGACGAGTACCACCACCTGGACGTCCGATTGTGTCGGGTATAGGTTCTTTGTTAGAACCCTTGTCGCAGTTTGCAGACCAATACCTTAGACCTCTGGTCCAAAAGACACCGACGTATTTACGAGACACAAGAGACTTATTAACCAAGTTACAAGATATTGAATACTCTCCTGACACCATGCTCTTGGTCGGATTCGATGTCGAGAGCTTATATACAAGCCTCCCACAGAACAAAACAATGGATACTCTTGAGAGCATACTTTTCAATTCAACCTGGAATTATAAAACGCCAAGGCACTTTGTATTGGAATGCTGCCGGCTGGCACTTATGGAAAATTTCTTCCAATAAAAAGACGATCTATACCTACAGTGCCATGGGACATCAATGGGCAGCACCTTTGCCCCAAGCGTAGCGGGGCTTTACGTCAGTACCTTTGAGGACCTACACATCCTGAAGGAGAACAACAACCCTTATCATCGTCATATACTGTTCTGGAAACGGTATATAGACGACATTTTCGTCATCTGGCTAGGGGACGAAACCAGCCTAAGTGAGTTCCACATCTGGCTTAACCAGAGAGATGACTGTCTAAAATTCACTTACTGCAAGAACCGGAAAAGCATAGACTTTCTGGATGTAACAATCTATGCGGCAGAAGGAACTCTCCAGACCCGGACGTTCTTCAAGACAACTGCTAAAAACAGCCTACTCTCTTTCAAGAGCTTTCACCCTCGCCCTCTGAAGGAGAACTTGCCATACAGCCAATTTCTCAGGCTTAAACGTAATTGCAGTAACATCAATGAATACAAGTCACAAGCTAATGATCTATGCAAAAAACTAGAGGCACGAGATTACCCACAAAGAGTGATCAATAAATGCAAAAAACGTGCGAGAAATCAAAATAGGGAAGCACTCTTGGAGACCACACCAAAATCACCCTCGGAGGAAGTCACCTGTGTAACCACATACAGCCCAGTGACAAACAATGTCAAGAAAATCATCAATAAGAACTGGCGCATCTTAACATCAGGGAACCTTTCATGGCCAAAGCCGAGGTTTGCAAACAAAAGGAGCCGAAATTTGAGAGACATCCTTGTCCATACCAGACCTCCACCAAAACCCACAAGAGGATTAGTTGAACAATTGGGGAAATCCCCAAGTAACAGGACACTACCCTTGTGGTTCATGCTCGGTTTGCAGTTTGACAAGACCTACCAAAGAACTCCAATTACTACCGGATTTCAAATGGACTATACGCCATCACACCAACTGCAATACCACCCACGTGATACACATGATCACTTGCCCATGTAACCTCAGATACATAGGCATGACATGTAGAAAAGCCAAGCAGAGACTTTGCGAACATAAAAGCAACGTGAAATGTAAGAAGAGCACCACAAAAATGGACAACCATTTCCTCGAGAAGGGCCATACAACTCAAGATCTCAACTGGGTCATCCTAGAAACTTTATCTAAGAAAGACAGGAATGCTGAAAAAATCCTCTTTGAAAAAGAACAGAGGTGGGTACATAGACTGGGAACTGATCGGGAGCTGAATGACAATATCCCCTGGCTCAGTCTCAACAGACAATAAAATATGTACCACCTTGAACATCACCTTAACTAGGTCCAGTGATTCCTCCTCCCTTGTTCTACCTCTATGCTGGCTTACACTGAATTCTCTGCCTCTACCCAAATCGGGACACAAACAAATATCACCATATCGTGCATTAAGATCCTCCCTTGATCTACCTCTTTGCTAGCTTACAATGAAGTCTTTGCCCCTACACATTTCGGGACATAAACAAATATCATCATATCGTGCAAAAGATCCACCATAGTTGGTTCAAGTAACTGTTCCCTCTCTGCGGGCTTAACAATGAAGTCTCTGCTTCCACCTACTTTCTGGACACAGACTTAGATCATTATATCGTGCCTAAAGGCTTCTAAACCATTATATTGTGCCTAAAGGCTTCAAAATCAGTTCTTATATGCAAACGGAGTCCCCGCTGCAATCACACACTTGTGAACAAAAACAAACAAACTCGCTAATAAACATTAATCAATACGAACAACCCAGAGTACAGCGTGAGCGTCACCACAGGTCGTCATGGCGACACGCGGCACAACCAATCAGATTTGACGCCCATAGTCATTACAGGGCGGAAAGAGAAAGTTCTGTTTCCGGGTGAAAGAAGGCAGCGCGCTCGCAGAAGACGCCAGGGCAGGACGAAATAGGTAGCGCGACTGAAAACCAGACAGTCCAACAACCGCAAGTATCGCTGCTAACCGCTTTTAAAAATAACACCTTTTCCCCTTTTGTCTAGTCCCCCTCAAGCCTCTTAAACCTGACTGGAGCGCGTAATTTACATGCGCGAGGTAAATATACCAATATGCCGAATTAAGCATGTTAGATACCAAAAGCACGCCTTGAAAAGAACACGTGTGTTCAAGCACGGCACTATACAGTTTTCTTTTGGAACATCGGATAAACGTAGAACCATATGTTTAACTGGATGTGTGTAAGATCTCACAATGACATTTCAGCGAGCACAACACGGTTCTGATAACGTTAAGTTCGTTTTACAATTTGATACATTGCAGAGGCATTAACTCTGACTCTATTTGCATGTTATATCCACCTCTGAGCATGCCTTGACCCTCTGTCAGAGTATGGAGAGTTTGAAGAGAGAGTTGACATTGCCATTGATAGCAGCCATGAATGAAGTATTGCCATTTTTTAGTTGTTGCTATAGTCTGTCAATGATAGACTTGAGATACAGTTTTCTGTTTGGTGTCTCCCCCTGTACCCTCTCCCCTTTGTGTTGAAAACGTATGTGTATATATTCTTTTTCCAACAGGTACATTGCGACCTCATTTGAAACAAGAGACAGGTCATTATACCTTTTTCTTATCACTCCATTTTGAGCACTTTGACCACACCATTACCCTCACGTTATTTCACATAACGGTCCTGATGAATGCCTGTAAGTCCTATTAAGGCGTAGAAGGCAGAAACATGTCGACCTAATTCCTTTTCCCTTCACGCAATGTTTTTAACGATACTCTGAGTGCATCAACTACTCCTAATAAGTATCCCATGATGCACTATACCAGAGTTCAAAAGACCCGAACCCAGATTCATTAAAATTTCATTCTGGTTATCCGGGCTTTTTTAATATTCCCTCATCACTGGCTCACTACTGCTTCAACCTTGGGTCAACACCTCCTGGTGGAGGTTGCATAACTTGATCGACCTGATGATTATGCACACACGTGAATAAAAAAAGCGGAGAATCAAGATACACTGCTCCAACTCCACCCTACCCATCACGTGCATGAGGGTCTTTTATTTGGGACACACCCCCCGCTCCTGCAAGAAACCTAAGGTTGTGCAGGACAAGTGATCCTTCCCCGTTTGATTATTGAATTCTACTTTGGAAACTGAATGGATCAGCTTTCTACCTCCCTCGTTTTGATGATAAGATGATAGGAGTGTCAGACAGGTGTCTAGAATGCATTCTTTCCACAAAGCAGACAGCGTAAAACAGGTAAGATGCAATCTTTCCAAAATGGGCTGAAAAACAGAAACCATGTGGTATTTAATTCTCGTAGATGAGGTAGTCCCAAAATTTGGACGATGCGCGCACGACACTTCATCGCCAGTAGAGTTGTCTCCATGGAGAACTGGGTGTCGCTGGTGATTTGGCTTGCCATATCATAGCAGTATGAGCAAAAATAGTATCCCTGCAACGAGTCCTAAAAGGAAGGGCAGTCCGCCAAACACAGAGTGCACGAAGTTTGGAATTATTCCTAGGACTGCTTGAAAAGGTGCTAACAGTCTGGAAAATACCGTCTTAAATACATTTACAATACCGCTCGTATCAGACATGTTTAAGATACAACTTTCTGAGAAATGTATAGGGTAGTTTGTATTCAAAAGGGCATGTATCTCGGCAGAAGTCCTTGTAACTTGTAGATCATAGGTCTCTTTGGCCGAGGTCAGTGGCACTGTTTTTTGCAAAATAATGGCTTTCATTCTGCTTAGAGTATCAATTTGTATATAAGAGATGTTCAGTGAAGGCCAAAGTGGCGACGCCCTGACTTACTTGGTTTTTGGAAACAATACTTGCATACAGCAAGTGACCCTGGATGACACAGTTATTAGATATGGTATACCTGGCAACAGGCCACAGCAGCTGTGATCGTTCAACATGAGGTAACTCCCATCCGAAAGTTGTCCAAAAATTGGCTCAATCACTGCAGCTGGTTAACCTTGCAGGTGACAGGATAAGTTGTTAGAGAAACCATCACAGGCTCCGTGTAAATTAATACCCCAACAAAGGAGGGAACCGCTTAGTGCATTTTCACAGTTTGAACCGCTAATAAACACTTCACGCACCCCACTCCAACATCTGTGTGTGTATGGTAATTCCCAGGATGTCTTGATGTATTCTTTACCCAACCCTCTCATATGTGCCTGCTGGTATGTGTTTTAGGCAATACTGAAAATGGAAAATTGTAACAGGCAGAGTGATTGTTCCATGTATAATCCATTCAGTAGCTGGTTTCTCGGCTACAGAGAATGGCAATCTTTCTAGGGCTGGACGTAGTTTGCGAAGTAGCGCTACGCGAAGCAAAGCAAAGTGCACTTCGCACTACGCGAGCAATGCGTAGCACTACGCGAACTGCGTAGTACCCTGTTCGCACTGTGCAAGATGCCGTTTTTAATGATTGCACAGTGCGGACAAGCATCCAGCATTGTGCAATCATTGAAAACGGCATCTTGCACAGTGCGAGCTGTAGTTTTCTGCCGCTCGATTAGATTTTTACTCGAGCGGCAGCTTTCTCAACGCGGACTGGTAGTTTCTCATCGGGAGCATTCGCGAGCATAAGCGACCACTCGCAATGAGAAACCTGACCTCCCCGCGTTGAGAATCTCGCCAGGAGGTTTATTTTCCACTCTCGCAATCAGCAACTTGATGTTGCTAATCGCGAACGAGAAAAAGTCTTGTCGGGATGTCATTTTGCTTGCTCGCGGTCGCCAACTTGACGTTGAGGACGGCGAGCAAGCAAAAAATGACCGCTGCGCTATGCTATGCTACTCGTGTTTGCACTGTGCTACGTGCAGTTTGCGTAGTGCGAAGTAGCGCAAACTACGCAAGCGTAGCGTAGTACTTTGCCCAGGGTTAAATCTTTCCAGTTTTTCAAAGCTCAGCACCGTATAGTCTGCTCCCCTCTGTGCCAGTTTGATCTGTTTATCAGTGAGATTCACTTCTGAAAACAGTGACGTAGAATTGATTAAATGCCAAGGCACATAGCCTGATTAAAGGTTTTGTAATGTCCAGCCTGTAGCATGATAGAACGTAATTGCGACTGACCATGTTGCAACATGACCAAGTCCTGTTCCATGATGTCTATGGCAGAAGACACTATGCCGTCCAATGTTCTGGACGACAGAGTCGTTAACCCATTGTCAACCACAGATAGAGATTTCTCTGAATTAATACAATCAATTTCTCGTATTCGTTCTGCAGTCTCTGATTGCTTAATCTTCCATATTTCATTATATGCAGCATTTATACCTGCATATATAAAACGTTTTTGACGTAGTCTTTTTTGGTCCCAGCAAGAATTCCCTAAGATCTGCGGCATCTTTAAGTAAAGATAAGTGTTGCTTTTACATCGTTAAGTGTAGATCTCTGTAGCCAATCAAGGCTGAGCTTCCCTACACTGTATGTTGTTACTATTTGAACATATCTTGGGTCTGGCCTATTGAATGTGAAACCCTGTGTTTTGTTCAGGAATCTATCTTGACAGTTGTTTGTGTCTGTGGGCCAGATCAACCATTTATTCCAATCTGTATCTGTTCAGTTGTGATGCAAAATAGTATGTACGTCGACCTCCCCCTCTGAAGTGTTATCACTCTCAGGTGTAGGTGTAGGTATGGATGGATTGTTCATGACATTTATCTTAGCTAACCCCAGGCAAGACGTCTGTTGGACAGTGTCATTCAAAAACATAATTTGCTCAGGGATGACACAGGCTCTAAACATAGCTTCTATCCCCTGCACTTGCCAATCAGACAGTTTTTGTCTCAATGTTGTCTTTCCAAATGTTGAAACCTAATTTAGACAGCTGGGCATAAAAGGCCGCAGAATAAATCAGTTTTGTATTTGTTAACATACATTTCATTCCTGTTTTGTTTACACTTTTAAAGTAAAACGATTCAGCATTGGATACATTGAACCCTGAGAAGTATGGAAATTTCAAAGTAAATGTTTTTGAGCTTCCCTTTGGTGGCGTAGGACAATGTTCCCATTGGTTATATATTAATACATTTCTAGGAATTGCAGATTTGTGCAAGAAATGATGACCATAATGGTTATAACAATACATTTCTTCATAGTCTGATGAACCTTCTAAATATTCATGATTTGTGAACACTGCAGACATTTCTAGATCTGACATCATATTATTAACAGTCTCGAAGTCCCAATCATCCGAAAAGGTCCTAGATGAAACAAAGTCACTTAATGAAATCTTGAATAAGTGTGGAATCTTCAACAGCTCCGACGGGCTCAAAGTGTTTTTTCCCAAGCTATACCATCTGGTATAGAAACGGCTGTGATGTTCACTGATGACAAGTCTCTTTGTTCACAATGGGATGATTTGTGTGGCTTGAGGAGTAAGTTGACTTTCTTACTTGCTGTGTCCATTTTGGCATATCTTTCATTTATCAGCATACCCAGAGTTATTACCAGAGTTAACCAAAGTAGAAGAAATATTCCCAACACAATCCAAAGTTCAGTCCATGGTGAAACCAGATAAGTCTTTTCCAGGTGATGAAAAAAGTCAGTTGCTTGTTCTTTGAAAGTTCTTTTAGCTGGCGTCATTTCAGGTTCACTGGGATCCTCAGAAAACGTATCAAAGTTAATGAAATAGCCAGAGGCAGTTCTGTCAATGGTTGGGATTGCATCCAGATTTGTTGAAATCGCTGGAACCCCTTGATCACTTGATACTTCATTGTAGACAGGTGCTACTTCGTTGTAGACAGGTGTTTCATTACGAACTATTATTTGGGTCTCAAGAGGTACAAGTTCCATAGCTTTGTTGCTTAGTCCTTCTTTTCTTACTGCAGATTCTTCAATGGTGATGAGTCTCTCAGTTTGAACCTCTTGGATTGTAGCTAGAGGAGTGTGTCTGCTACGTTGGCAGAGTCCACTTGGCCTACTGCTTAGTATCGGCCACATATTGTGGTTTTATCAGGTCGATGGACACAAACCTGTTCTCCTTTTTACCAGCAAGGGGCGCCAGTAAATCTGTTCTTGATCCATGGATTGTTAGGACAGGTACTGGTTGTCTGTAAGAAGGCCCAAATTCCTTCTTGTCCATGATCTTTTCTCTGACTAGATCACCAAGCTTTGGGATCTAGACAGGCCTTGCTGGGACGGTTGGTTTGTCCCCAGTGGCGGTTGGCTTCAGGAACACGTTGCTTCCCTTTGTTCTTAGTTCATTTAAGAACAACAGCCAAACGATCTTTGATATCAAATGTCTTTTGTTCCACCACTGATGTCTGACAATCAAGATCAGAAACCAACATTCTTGTCCCAAAAAGGACCTCATATGGAGTGATACCACCTAGAGTACTCTTATTAGATGTTTAACCCACCTGTCACCTGAACCTAATACCCTAGGTGTTATAGATTGCTTTATGTCCCGTTTGTTTCTCTCCACAACCAAATTTCCCTCAGGATGGAATGAACTAGAGTACCGCAATGCAAAGCCCAATTTGGCCATGGCATCTTTGTAACGTCGAGAGCTAAACGCAGGACCCTGGTCAGAATGTAGCGTGCCAACTGCATATGTGACGATAGAGACTCGCAAATCTTTTATAACAGTTCGAGCGTCAGCCAAGCGCTGAGGCCACATCCAAATAAACCTAGAACATGAATCAACTGTGACCATGAGATATTTATAGTTACTGATGGAGCGAGGGTGAAAACAAAAGATTTTGTATACCCTTCCCATAACTGTAATATGTATTAATCATGTGGATTTAATGTTAACCAACGTAGAATAGAAAGCACACACACATACACATGGGATACTAATTTGCTTGTGCTGCAAACTGTCATACATTAACTATGTGAATTTGTCTTACTAATATAGTGCGGAAATGCTTTAATTTAATAGAATTATATGCATGTATGCTTATTAGAAGTATTATTGTGGCAGAAACGACAGAGAATCGTGAGAAAACAACGCATATGTATTGCTTAAATGCTAGGTAACCACTAACAGGGTGAACTTAGAATGGAGGGATGTAAACAGAAGGGCTTTCCTTCGAAATCTAATGTTTAATTGTGTTTGTTTCTATTATAGTTCCTGTTATGGCCCATTAGGCCTAGTAAAACATGGAGGTTTGGCGAGACTCAGAGAAAATGTCTTTCTACGCATGCGTGACTGTGCTCGAGAGATGTGCAAGCGGTCTGTACCTGTGCTGTTCATGTGAAGGTCAGCGTGGCCTGAAGAGCAGAATGGTGCCAAGTTGTCAGTGTTGTGAGCCTGGGAAAGTACAGTGAAGTGATAAGTTTAAGGACAAGAATGAAAGATTGCAACAAACAAACAGAACTTTATTGTACTTAAGGAAACGACTAGGCGAAAACCTGGACAATGAGGAGATGAGGTTATCCTCATCCACCCCTTGAATGGACCATTGAGAGATGAGTATGGACCCTAAAATTTCAAATTTTATTTAGATAGTTAGGGAAAAACGGTATAAAGGAGGTCGTTTGGAAGAGAGAAAAAAGCTTGCTTCGAATTACTTCTCGCACCACGACATGCTGTCGAAATGATCGATTTTCTTTGGTTCAAAGACTTTGACATTTTTCTTGACTTTAACTTTTGACGGGGTCGGAGTCTTGATGGGTGGTGAACACCAAGAAAGATAGAGAGAACTTTGCTGTTTGTAATCCTGATTTCCATTACCGAGAAGATGGGTAATATGTCTTTGACTTATTTTGCTTCTGAACTATTCTGCTAATAAATGTAAACTGTTTGAATTTAGCTTTCCTCTTTACTTTAGGTGAATAATAAAATGCTTAACTGAATTTGAACAAGACTTAAATAAAAGTAACGTCATGCTAGGAGATCTCAAACGAAAATAAAAATTAAACAAATGGAGAATGAAGCTGGTCTTGTTATCCATTAGCTAACTTCTACTAGCTGATCCATTGACCAAACAGTGAGGTGTCTCAAATGTTTTTCTCGAGAATTAAGACCATGGTAAGATTTAATAAATGTAGATGTATATAAATGTATAGAATTTAGATTAAATAGATGAATTAAGGCACTCCGCTATTTCAGCAGCTCGTCCTCTGGTTTTCACTGATTCTGGGAGCAGTGTGATTTGTGTGAATGAGTGACTCGCAGTGTTATGGGCCCCACCATTGTGTAAAATGTGATAGCTCCTGGGATATAAGTTGATGCTTAAGAGGGTTGTTTTAGAGCAGCGCTGGATCATTACCATCCCTTTGTAAGGGACTGCAGTGGTCCAGGTAAACGCAAGCTAATTGTCTATCTGAGATTAACAGGGGCGTCTGCGCAGGACGTTTCACAGTAGATACTTTCATCTTCAGCCATATTTCGCAATCCAAAACATAGTTTCGGGTTTGTTTCCTAATACCTGCCCACCAGTATCTCTGTTTTAATAATGATATTGTGGCGGAAACACCTGCATGAGCAGAGCCCTTCATGTGCTGCTAGGATTAGTCCTAATCTATGTTCCATGTTTGGAATTACCTTTTCCCCCACTCCAGGGATTCGAGCAAACGGAACATTGTTTGCATCAGTTATATATGAGTATTTGAGTCGAAACCCTTTAGGTAACGTACTACCGCTGCCTTTACTTGTAGTATTGACAGCCAGCATTATTTTGCTGTCTATTTTCGTTTTTGAATGAGTGATTGCAGCTATGGAAGCCATTTGCACAGCTGCCTTTGCGGCTTCATCAGCCAATGAATTCCCTTCAACGTAAACGCCATCATGTTGATGACTCAGCGTGTGTATCACGTGAGTGTTTTGTAGTCCTTCTCGTAACTGAACTACTTGTTCCCAAAGCGTTTTATGCTTGATTGTGCCACCTTTTTGAACCCGTTTTCAAGCCAATTCTGTAAATATTTATTGTAAGCTTGGACACAATAGAAAGAATGGCACACTATGAGTGTGGGGAATTCGCGATCCGTATTTTCAAGTGCCATTTTGAATGCTTGTTGTTCAGCTCGCTGAGCTGTACAATCTCCTAGAGATTGCGTTTTGTGACCATAGGTCTGAATTTGCCATCGCTCATACGACCTTTAAAGATCGCGCATTCTGCACTGTAAGCTTGTTTACCCCCGGTAGCGGGCTGTGCTGATCCATCAGTATCAATTATACATTCATATTGTTCTAGAGGCAGAATTTCAGTAGGCAGAGGACATTCTTGTTCGTATTGCAGGAGTGCTTGGGTTTTCAAATAACGATCAAAAACGTATTCGACATCAGTTGCAGCAAGAGAATTAACCCCATGTATCCATCTCGCGGAATGCTCGCTTTTGTCACTGCCTCTAAGGCAGGTACAGGAGTTACGACCATAATGCGTTTTCCCTGTGCTAGGGCTATCTCTTTTGCTACAGTGGTTTGAACAGTTCCCAGAATTTTTCTGCAGAAGTGAATTTCATTTCTGCTTGTGTGTACAAATGTGATTTGTATGCAATTGGTACCTTTTCATCTTCATTAAAAGTTAAGTAGGTGAATCCTCATTGACCCGGAATGATTTGGATCATTAAGTTGCGTACGTTTACGCGTGTTTGCAAATGTTTTGTTGCTACCATGTCAGTTTGGAGTGAATGCAAAATTTCTGTGTGTTCTTTTTTCCAATTTACTGTGTTAAAATCAGGTTTGATTAATTAGTAGAGAGGTTTAACCCTTTCTGCGTAGTGTAGAATGTACATTCTTCCAAAATTCAGAAAACCTAGAATCGACTGTAAGTTTTTCAGCGTTTTTGGAGGTTGGATCAGCGCACACTTTTCTAAAAAGTTGGCTGTCAGGTTTTTGCCTTCAATTGATAATTCGTATCCCAGAAAAAGAACACTGAGATGGGCAATTCTTGATTTTTTTAAATTGAATTTATACCCCTCAGAGGTGAAGCCCAGTATAATGGTGTTCACCCTATTCAAGTGCCTGTCCAAGTCATCCTCTGTCAGATAGATGTCGTCGACATATGACAATGCCTCATCATCATAAGTTTGTAGTAACTCTGTTACCCTTGCTGAGAATAACCCAGGACTATTCTTGAATCCTTGAGGGAGACAACAGAAGTGACGCTGTGTCCCTATTATTGAGAAAGTGGTCAAATACCTACTTTCTGGTGCAATGTTTTGACAAAAGAAACCGTTAGAATTATCTAATGTGGTTTTATATTTTTTATGCACAATGTTATTCATTAATGCCGTACTGTGTGTATTTTGCACTGCAAATGTTTTGCAACAAGAGTTTAGATGTCTGTAATCCAAAACTAGACAATATGTATTGTCTGGTTTGGAAACAGGAACCAAAGGATTGTTCATTGATGAGGTGCATGTTTCAATCACCCCCTGGTATTCAAATTGAGCTAAGATCTCCCTGACCTGTTTTTTAGGATCGTGCTTAACTGGGTACTGCCTTTGTGCAGTTAGTTGATTTTTTTATTGGATTGTATGGTGAGTAGAGTCCTCATCCCATCCTGCATGATTTTTGCATAAGGCAGGAGCTTGGGCGACTGCCCATTTCCTGACATAGGTATATTTTAAATGTATTGGAATATGATTAGAGAAGGCTGGCATAACGATGTCTTCCCCACGTGAGCACTCCCTGACAAATTCTGGTTGCCAGTCTTGTTCAGCTAGAAGTATGTCATAACCCTTAGAAAGTCGCTCCCAAAAGAGTGCTTTCACTTTTCTTGGTATATCTTCCTCCATCCGGAGTGTTATTTCATATAACTTATGTGGAGAACTAACCCTGGTATCTGCAGTTTCAACTTGAATGTCTTCATTCAAGTCCACGGTCTCCAGAAGACCATTCAGGTTCTGGCGAGCTATTGTGACTTCTGTTGCACTGTCCAACATTGTCTGATCCCATTCTCCGTTCTTGAGTTGTTTCCTCAAGATCCTCGGCATGTCTGATTTTTAGACCTGCTACCTTCTTTTTGGTGAATTGAGGTTTTAATTTTTCTGAACGTGTTGATCATCTTTGGACTTCATGCGTTCTTCCTTGTTGTCTGACCATCCTCTTCTTTCGGATTTCTGTGATGAAGTCTGATAGGTACGAGAGGAACATGTATCAGTGTCTTGATATCTATCAGGTTTTTTCAAATTATCCCCATTCCTGAGGTCATACCTCCTTTAAGAAGGCTCCTTTTGAGGAGACCTACCTCGGGAATGAGAGCGCTTAGAAGTTTGTTTGCTATTTTCCCACTTCTTTTTAGAAGGAGTAGCAGTGTTTTTAGTGAAGACCTTTTCAGGACTTTCAGACGGTTGGGGTTTCACTGGTTTCCCACCCAAACTGTCTCTGCCTAATTCTTCATAGGATTTTCCAATTATTCTGGCTAGTTCTTGTGGTTGCTCTGTTACATCAAATTCCCTTAATTTTTGGTGGCTCGCCACTGATGCTGCTTCTCCTTTATTATTAGATAATATTATTGTAGTGACCTGTTTGAAATCTTTCAGTAGTTTCATACCTAAATTTAGAGCAGGCTCTGACCCATATTAGTTCTGAATTTGTTTCAGGACATCAGGTATTACCACCATTGACGGAACACTGTGTATTTTAGTGTAGATTGCAGCGAAGACTGTACCCCAAGTGGTGCAGTCCTCCAGATGTGGTGTGATCCCCATTGGTAAACAGATTGTTAAACTTCAGTGTTTCTCATGAGGGCTAGTATTTGGAAATACTGCTTTGATTTGAGTAAGTTTCTGAGCTATCCAGAATGAAATTTGTTCATGTGTTGTGGGTAATTTACCAATGACTGCGTGTCAAGTCTGTGGTGTCATTTTTAGTGTATTCCCCTGGTGAGAGGTTTGTTGTTAAATAACTATTGTAGGTTGGACTGTAAGAGTCCGCATAATGTATTGGACCAATTTTCTGTAGATTTTGATTAACTCTTTAAGTTGAGCTAGTAAGTCTACATCTGACATCTCATTAATGTCAGGATGTGGTGTATAGCCGGCTAAAACTGGCCATGTAAATCCTGGTCTACCTAGCGGACCGAGCCTGGTAATGTGATTTAAATGTTTTAGGGCGCCGTTAAACCAGAGCTCATGCTCCTGGTAAGTGAGTGGAATTTCAATATCCTCAAAAGGAATATATTCCTCTGGTGGATCATCTTCTTTGTAGAAGTGAAACATACATGTTACTGGATTTGCTTCTGGGAAGACTATCCATAAATAGAATGTCTCTGTCTGGTGATATTCATGTGCCTCTATCACAGAAACTGCCCTACCACCTCTCGATGATAGGCAATGCTTTATACGTTTTATAGTGATGTCTTTCCTTAAATTTTGAGGAATTATTACAGCATTCCCCTCGGTTTCTTGGAAACCTGTATAGTTTAAAGCTCTGTCGGCGTTGTCGCCTGGAGGCTCCACTGGCCCCGGGATTATCTTCGTCGGCCATTTAGTTAACTGAAAGTTTGCACAGCAAGTTTCAAGGGAACAAAGATAAGGTGCACAATATTTTGGAACACTGTATCCTTCAACGTTGAACAAACCAAGAAGCTAATACATAAGATTTTTTGTCCTACTCAGCTATGGCGGATATTATCCCTTACCCACTCCAGACGTCTATTGGAGTATTACGGAAAAAGGGGTCTCTGAGAAAAGCACGACTGAGTTACTTTAGTACCTAGCGTTACATTAGTGCCTTACCAAACCGTTGGGCGCCATTTAGTGTAGTTCCTATATCCCTAATAGGCTCTGCGATTTGGAATAACATACAATATAGATTTGACGTAGGACTGAGGTCAGTACATCTCTATCGAGTATATTCAACTTAATTGTGTGTGTGCCAGCTAACTCAGAGGTCACTAGAAACTTTCTCGAATAAACAAGAAGGGATTAGTCTCTGACAACCGCATAAACATGACGACTTTGTTTCCCCTAGAATTGAAACAATATCTTCAGATTCGTGGAAACAATAGAGAACTTTTTCACTCAGTCAATCGTGCATGCTTCGTTTCTACAGAGTTGCATAGAAATAGTGAGACGGGCGTTTCAATAAAAGGGTTTATTGAACAGTCTATTTTCTCATGCAAGAGATATGAACTGCTACAATGCAAAGTATAATGCGTACAGCATAAACAGTAATATAAAAGAATACTATAATAGCATTGTCTGTTGCTATGACATATATAAAAATACATACATAAATAACATAGGCTAGAATACTCAACTGGTGCTTCTAAAATATGCCTACCCCGGTGTACCTAACCTAAGTACGAGGGAAGTAGTAGGGAAGTAGTAGGTGCTCCTATAGCATAGGTTTAGTTTTGCCAAAGGTTTCTCTAGGTTCTAATCAGTGCCATACCTTAGAATGAGAGAGGTTGGTATCTCTTTCCCGGGACTCGATTTCCCAACACCACGCAAGGGGAGTCAGAAACACTGGAGCTGGATTCTCGGCAGGAGGATGACAGCGTATAGTCAGTGCGTCAGCTGGAGAGTTGGCTTCCTTCGGGACGTGCTGTGGCGATCTGCGTCGTGCACGTAGGTAGTCGAACTGCAGCGAACCCCACCGTGCTTTGCCATAGCAAGTGAAGGTATATTTATACCTTGAAGGTGTTTAGGAATGCCAGTATCGACGTAAAAGTCGGGCACAGGAACGTCATGATGAACCCCTATGGAATAGATGTTCATGCATAATAAATGAGTTCTTGGAGTATTCAATATCCAAGCAAGGGGAAGTCCCTAGCGGCTTAAGAGTCTGGTTTTCCAAGAACTCGTTGTGACGTAGATGAACGGATGGAAGTAGCCATGCCTGTATTTGGGTAGCATGGACTATGCCTAAATAAGGACTGGATAGCTATGCCTATATAAGGGCAATGTGAAATGTACCTATATAAGGGCATGAATCGGGAAATGCATACGGAATCTAAATCGATACACAACAGCAGTATGCAATGCTGTACCCGGACAGGTTGAGGCAAAAATCTTCACAACTCCCAAATAAGCTGATAATGAGGATAGCAGTCTAGAATACAGCTGGTTGACTCACCTGCTGTTCAGAGACTTGACACATGCCACACAGTGAGGTACCGAGGATGGGAGGTGCCGCTGTTAATTTAGATTAATCGCTGGGGCTGTTATATGCATAAATATTACAGGTACAATACTGTATGGCACCTACTCCCAGAGAACTGCTAAGTCTGATTGTTAGAGTAATTCATTAGAGCAGTTGTGTACACTGATGTAATAGATGGTGTTGGAATGGCATTGCATTAGCAGTACTTAGCTATTGGGATATATACGTAGGTCCTTGAGCTACTGCCTCGACCACTCACACTCCATGGGTGAATATTTGCCACTAGCACCCCCTAGAGGGAGTACCCCAAGTGTTTGTGGTTTATGTTGTAAAAGCTTGCATGCAAGCCCGAAGGCTTGTTAGTCATGTTACTCAAGAGTTTTCCTGTTCATCCGGGGAAATCTTTGGCATGATTGGGATGCTGAGGTGGCTGAGATGAGAGTTTGGATTACGAAACTCATCTGCCATCATACAATATGGTTGCCACAAATACTTCATTATCACAGACACGTTGAGGCAAAACTTATTAATTGATATTGGCTGAGCATAGGGCCGGCACCACATTAGAGTCACCAGAAGGCCGCATGTCATGGGTTACATGGAATGTGATGGGCCTCGACAACCCATAGAAAACGAGACAAGGGTTAGCGTACTTGAACTGACACAGAATTCAGGTTGTGCCACCACAAGAAATGCACCTTACATGACACACAGAGCATGCCATTGCACCTAAATAAGCTAGGGTGAGGGTGGCCTCCTCCTACTCCTCATACTCAAGAGGGGTAATGGTTCTAATAAAAAAAGATATGCCTTTCACTCTTACCCACTCAGAGACAGATGATCAAGAAAGATATGTAATTATGCAAGAATAGATATATGGTACCTTGATCACTATTGTCAATGTTTATGGGCCTAATGTAGATGACCCAGAGTTGTATACGAATGTAGGGAAACAATTGTACACACTGCCATCACCACAGTCATCTGTGGTGGGGATTTCAACACTTCCTTGGATCCACACAAGGATCACTCGTCCATGACGGCTGGGGCTGGTAGGCAGGCAGTGGGGTTGATAAGTGAAGGAATGCGGGAAAGTGGCCTCCTTGATTCCGCAGACTGAGGAATTGGGAAGGCAAAGAGGGTACCTACCATTCATCTGTTCATAACTCCTGGTCCCAAATGGACTACTCGATAGTGACAAGGAAGGTCAATGCATGGACGTCCTCCATTAGGCACCTACCAAAAACATTGTCTGATCATGCCCAGGTTCTATTAGTGATAAGTATTCCAACACATATCCCACCCAGTTTCAGTGGCGATTGTACGCGTCCTCCTTATTAGACTAGGTTGCATAAAAGCAGTGAGGGTGGTGATAGTAGACTATTTCCATAACAATGTGGGGGTCAGTATAAAGTAACGCTACAATATGGGAGTAATTTAAGGTGATAATATGATATAAATTTTATTGTTTCAATTAATTAAAATTGTTACAATGGAAAACCAGAGGAAATGTTCCAACACTTAATTAATTCAGTTATGGTCGGTATCTATTCAACAAATAATAAATACCGTTTGAATAAAATAGATTTAAAATGTTACATTTTACGCTAAAATAAGTAAAACAGTACAAATAGTGTCAATGCCTTGAATTAGTGACAATCCCTGATTAGGCGATGATTTAGAGTTTTTTCATTGAAGTGTAAACTTTCGCTAATTTTTGTGGGACCTATAAAAGTTTCCATTGCGACTGTGCGTGTACGTGTTCGGTGCTTTGCCGCAGGACTTCAATTAAAGTGCAATGTGCGAGGCATTAGCTAAAAATTCTTTCACCTTGTGTGCGAATTTCGCAAATCTTGCCAATTCGGTTGGAATGTCCAAGCTAAAGAGAAGTTCCATCGCATTTTGACATGTACGTGTTCCATATTTTAGAAACAATGGGTTTAGTAAAGTGTGGGGTGCCTGTGCTAAACAGTGGCATATGCAGACCAAATGAGCCATGGTTTCCTCATATTGTTGGCACAGTCGGCAACTACTGACCACCTCTAATGATTTCCAGCACATGTTAATGTCTTTTATCAGCAGTACCATAATTCTCACTGCTAAAATTCACTTTAAGATTAACTTATTTAAGGCGGCGTCAAGGTAGGGCTGCTTTAGGTGGTCCTCATTGGAGGTGGCAAGAATCCCAAAGTTACTACTGGAGAGCCTCAGTTCCTTCATATCCTCTTCCTTAGAGAGTGATCTAACTTGTTTTCTTAAAATCGATTTTAGGATATCGGGCTGATGGACAAAATCCTGCCAGTTGGACATGTCAAGCTGAAATTCAGTACAGACTGTGTGGAGCCTGTTGGACCACGAGTTATTTTCTTCCTCAAAAATAGTTTTTAAGATTGCTTTCATTGAATGCGGGGGAGCTGCACATACCCCACGAAAGAACCAGACAATCGAGGCCCAATGCTCGTAACTCTGTTTGTTTAGCCCGAATTCCAGTCGGAGCAGTGCATTCCGGGCATGTATTGGTATTTGAAAGATTCGCTTAAACACTCGACAATTGGCTTGTTTCTTGATGTTACTAAAAGCTGCTGGGAATGCTAATTGGCCATATGTGAGAGAGGGTAACAATTTAGCGTTTATGACCTTTCTGATAGATTTGGTGTATGGGCCACTTCATTTAGAATTCAGTATGCATAGGGCATACAACACTACCTTAGCTTTTGTTTCCATGGAAGCGATGTGTGCCGTGGGTTTCGCATTGCTCGTGAGCCAGACACCAGGGTAGTTATATTTGGTCGTTGTTGTGATATTCAAGATGCCTAGTTTCCAGCGTTGTCTAAGTTTATTGGCATACTTCCAAAATATCACCACCTTCGTCTTTCCTGCATTTGCATTTTAGGTCATTGTTGTTGTTGTACTTGTTTAAAGCTTACAATAGTCGTTGCATGCCCGTTTTGGTGTGGTCCAATAACACCATATCATCCGCATACTGCATTAAGAATAATCTAGTCGAGCCAATTTTAGGTGACAGAAGATTAGCCTTGAATAATGATTTGCCAAGGTCTGCCGTATACAAGTTAAAAAGGAGGGGCGCCAGTACAAAGCCTTGTTTCAGCCCTCGATCTGTTGGGATTTGTCCTAAGTTTCCCCTTACCCATGTTCCGCTGTAAAGGCTGATTAGCAGTATTGGCGGTACCCCCCAATTTTGCAATTTTCGCCACAACAGGCTTTGGTTAACGACGTTAAATGCCGCAGAATAGTCCCGAAACATGCAAACAGTGGCAGCTGCTTTTTCTGAGTGGACTGTTCTGTTAGGTAGGCTAAAATATTATCCATCGTTGATGCTCGAGGCCTAAAACCGGATTGGTAGGCTGGAAGGATTTCATTGATGTCGGCCTCCTGTAAATCCTGCAGGAGCAGGCTTGCATATCCTTTTGCCTCAATGTCCAGACGAGCAATCAGTCCATAGTTCATTGGGTCCCCAGTGTCTCCCTTTTTATGAATGGGTTGCAGCAGGGAGCCTTTCCAGGTCTCCGGGACTGTTGAATTGGTCAGGCAATAGTGGTAGAATGGTGTAAGTATGGTACCCCAGAAATTGCAGTCTTCTTTGAAGAGATGTCCCGGTAAACCATTGGGGCCTGGTGCTCCATCCCTTTTGATGTTCTTTAGGATTAGTGTGACACTTCGTCATTCGAGGGCTTCCCCTTTGCTGTCTGTACTGCTAAATCCTGGATGGATGGAGCATGTTAATTCGCAAATCATCGATGATATGTGGTTGTAGCTGATGAATGCGGCCACATGGGCAATCCATGAATAGCTGGAAACCATGTTGCGCCTATCGTGGCCGTGTCCAGAGAGCCAATTGATGTATGACCAAAATTCTGCCTGTTTGTTTGGGGACAGCAGGCTACAGATGTACAATCATTGGGACTCTTGCTGTTTTCTTTTGCTGTCCCATACGTATTTTCTGTGTATTTTCCTAGCTATGAGTTGATTTTGGAATGTTTTAACCTTTCCCTCTCGTTTATGGATGCGAATGGCTGTTATCAGGGCCCGCTTGCTTTGGCCCACTTTTGCCCACATTTGTGGTGGATGGCAACAGATCCCTTCCCCAGATGTTCGTCGGTGGTTTGTTTGTCTGAATGTCAAAAGCTCATAGACCTCTGTCGCTAGTTTGATCCAATTTTCGCCCACGTTACCTGCTGTAAATTCGTGAGCAAGACTGGGCCAGATCACTTTCCACCAACATAGTGCTGTTGTATCTATTGTGTTCCATTTTATTCTCCTCTGTAAGGTGTGAATTTCCTCCCCCTTAGTGGAACCCATTGTGGCAACGAGCGGTTGCATGGCCATCTGTAATGCAAAGGTTATGGCCATTGGGAGATGATCGCTCGTCTGGAGCACAGGTTTCTGAGTTTCTGACACATGTCCATACAAGCGTTTACACACGAAGATATAATCGATCATGGTTTTGATTTGCCCCAGTAGTACTATGTCTGAGGCCATCTTGCAGTGGTTGAGGATTTGTATTGTTTTTAATCTATATGCTTTTAAAAATGTATTAATTAACTTTCCTGCTATGTCCATTGGCAGGGCATCATTGGGTGCAGTCCCTAGGTTACGAGTATTAAAATCACCAGCGATTATAATCCCACAATTTGGCTGGCTGCTTAGTAGCTCTTCCAGTGCGTCCAATAGGGACCTCATGGCGCCAGGTCTTGATGATTCCTTGCAGTTAAAGTAGATGTTCACAAGTAAAATATTTAATGGGAGGCTGTTCAATTTGAAGCCATGCAAAGGAGTAGCTTGGGCCATAGCTGTGTTGAGTAGGGGTGTAGCTTTTATGTTACAACTGATACGTGTGTATATAGATAGTCCCCCCAACGGTCTTCCGAATATGTTATGCTTTTTTGCTGGCTGTTGAAATTCTGTGAAGCCTGGAATGGCCGCTGAGGATAGCAGCCAAGTTTCTTTAAGGCATAACAGATCCCAAGACTGTAGGAAGTCAACTGCTTCCGTGTTCTTGTTGTTTTTAACCCATACACATTCCATGAGATTACTTTCACGGTGTCCCTCAATCCAGTGATATCAGAATATTTACTTTGTTTGCTAGGAGCAATATGTTCTTATTGATGGTCTGGTTGTTGGTGTTCCTTCCTGTTTGTTTCTTTTGAGGTCCATCTTTTCGCTTACGCCTTGCGCCTTGTTTGAGTCAAGTTAGGTGAAAGGTATATATTTAAGTTGGGGATAGCTGTAGTACGGGCAACGTGTTTTGTTCTTTTTAGGCAGGACTTTCGTGTGCACTCTGTGTTTTTGATGTTAATGCCGGCTTTTAACATAAACTGATATTTTTCATCTTTGGGGAAGTGTACCTTGATCCCTCAATTTGCAAAACAATCTTTTTCTGTCATAATTATTTGTGGTATAATGTCATTTTTCCATTTTAATATTGACAACTCTTTTGTTTAATTGTTGCCCAAAAGCTTAAATTGGACTTGAATCAGGTCTTGGGACACGACCGACGAGAGCTTAGGGATGTGTTGAAATATTTGAACAATATTGTTCCTGTTTAGAATGTCGGTGCATCCCCGTGATATGTATTCGGGTGTGAAGATTGTGACATTATTCTCCTCTTTAATTTGCCTTTGAGCCTTATGAGGTTCATCAGGCTGATGTTTGGCCAGTCCATATATAGTTTATAGTTTCCCCAGGTGTCATTTTGAATTGATATCGGTGAGCCTGCCGTTTCTTGGACAGTAATATGGGACCTGGTTTCCTGCATGTGAATTTCTGGATACTGCTTTATAGGTGAAGTACCTGCGCTGACTGTTTGTGGTGGCGCTTCCAGCACAGGATGCGACCCCTCTTCCATTTTGTCTGGCAGTCCTTCATTGTTTTGGGGATTTGTGTTTATTTTTGGCTTTATTATATTATTTGAATGGCCTGGTGCCACAGTTTTGGTTTTGGAAAATCGGGTAGAATTTCTGTGTCTCCATGTTCTTTATTACAAAAGCCAGTGATTCTCTCAGACCCAGCTGTATTTCCTTTATTCGGCTCCGTTGGTTTTAGCTTGTTTTGTCAAGCGTTGCTTTGCTCTCCGTGATAGTGTTTTGCACGGTTCTGTGGTGATTTCCAGGTTGATTATCCCACTGACGTTACTGTGCAAAGTTTCACCTGTGCTGGATTCCTCATGTTTAGGTGTGCTTTGATGCATCACTGCTGCTAGTTGTGAAGATGACGGAGGTGTATCCTTGCACGGGTTGGATGTGCCATCTTGATTTTTATTCTGCTCGGTGAGCTTTTGTACTGGGCGTATATTGCCCACGCCGAGGTTCGTCTTACTCATGGCTGTTTGTGGTGGCACATTAGAGATGCTTGCTACACTCGCTGGGTCATTAATTCCATTTGCATCCTTCAATGTTCTTTCGGGAGTTCTTTGTTGGGGCTGAGCTGTAATGGTCCGATTTCTTTGCTTAAGTTCTGTAATAATAGATGTTAGAACCTCTGGAAGTGAGCTAAGTTTCTCTACTATAGCTAAACACGAACATCTGGTTGGTGGAAGTTTTCTCAACAGGTCAAGTTTTCCACTTAGAGAAACGGTTTTAGCTTCTGTGTTGATCATAATAAGGGTCTTCAGGCTGGGGTTCTCAAATCCATACGTACCCATCTCAAGCATATAGCATCTCAAGCATATAGAATCTGTACTATTGAGGTTAGAGAGGAAGTATGAAGTTGATCCAAACTTAGCCACATTGGCGGAGATCCGGGAGAGGGTCACTGAATACAATGAGACGGCAGAACAGGAAGTCCAGCACATGTCAAGGAGGTGGAAAGCCAGAGGCTGCACTTTAGCAGGCAAAATTGAAGAGCCCTGGGTGCGGTCGTATATAATTGAGGTGGCGACTGTGGATGGCACATTGTGCCATGATATGCTAGGCATTCTTAACGCCTTTGTTAGCATTTACGAGCACATGTATGCTGACCACAGATCAGTGGAAGAGGTGTAAACGGCAGACTACCTTGAGGATATTGCTTTGGTGTGGCCTTCCAAAGCTCACAGAGAATTCCTGGCACCGCAGTTTTCAACAGAAGAAATAAAGGAGGCTATCTGTACTCTACCTGATGGAAAGGCAACTGAGAAAGATAGATTACCTGGGGAGTTTTATAAAGAATATATACATTTATTGGCCCCATTTCTGCACGCAATGTATTTAGAAGCATTTCAAAAACAAATTCTCTCATCAACATTCCGGGAAGTGCTAAGGGCACCTAATTAAAACCTGATAAACTCCCCCAAAAGTGTGAATAATACAGTCCACGTTGCATAATCTGCGTACCTTATTTGCGGTGCTGCAACAATTGGAACCCACACTTCCATCTGCGGCTGTCCTTTTGGATGACACAAAGGATTTCGACTTCATCTAATGGCAGTTTATGTTCGGGATACTACACCAAATGAGAGTCCCACAGGCCTTCTTGTGCTGGATAAAACAATTGTATACTAGACTTGTGGCTAGGGTGAAAGTGAATTAACACACATTCGGGACTTTCTAGATTTTTAGGGGCACGAGGCAGGAGTGCCTGCTGTTCCCTCTTCTGTTTGCAATAGCATTCGAGCCATTGGTGTGCATACAGCAACGTCGGTATACAAGTGCGGCACTGCGCTTTCTTCATTGACCGTTGGCCATATAGTTCTATGCTAACAACATGGTGCTGTATGTTAGGGGTCCTGGATCTAACTTAGAACCCCTTATATGAGAAAACCTACGATACGAATGGCACTCAGGATTATGGTTAAACTGGCCACAGTCAAATATATTTCCCCTGACACTGGACACCGTGCCGCATGCACTGGAGTACCCTCTAGAATGGTGTGATGACCATATCCAATATCTGGTGATATGGGTACATAGAGATTCCAATTTGGTCACAAGTTACATTTATGGTAGAGCAGTCCTACGACTTGAGGATCGAGTGTCCTGTGCAGACAGAATAGAACTTATTAAAATGGTAGTGTTACCAACATTTTTGTATTTCTTTATAAATATTCCTATACTCCTGACACATATACTTCCTGTACGCTACGCTCCCTATTAATTAGGTTGGCATGGGCAGGGAAGCAACCTAGGATAAGCTGGGATGTATTGACGCTCCCATACAGTCAGGGAGGGTTTGAAGCTCCAGACTTACAACTATACTACCTATGTGCGCAAGGGCACTTTGCTCATTACTGGCACTCCCACCTAAATACACCTCACACATGGCAGTGGAAAGTGATAATGTATATCCAGTGCCTCTCCAAGCAATGAATCTAAGCACTCATGTTAGTCTACCAGAGAGTGATAAATACTGTTGCGGGACATGAGGGCTGCAGTCGCCCAGACAGGCGCTAACGGGGCCGAGGACTACATTTCCCGGCAGCATAGCGCGACGCATGACGTAGAGGAGGCTCTTCCGCTGTCACGTGATGGGGAAGCTTTCTAAATCGGACAGCAAGGGGAAAACGCTGCCGATTATTCCGAATCTGTCCTGAGTGTCTGAGGTCCGGCTGGAGCTGGCATTGGCGTAAGGCACCACTCTTCAGTTACTCGACTGTAGGAACAGCGCTGTGTGTCCTATTACTTTACCCTTTGGAGATTTGCTTGGGTTGTTTTCCGTGTTTTCCTTTGGAACTTGAAAGAGTGCCTTATTCTCCTCTTGTGGATTCCATGGGAGTTGCACAGTAACTATGGGCAAAATCACCTTGTGAAAAGGTTACCGTTTATTGACATTTCCTGATACTTACTTAAGACGTTAAGGCACCCATTTCCCTGCGTTGGCGAACTCCTTTCTGTTGTTGCCTTGGAGTTCTTGCGAGGGAAAGATTGAGTTGCCCTTTGTGTGGATAGAGGAACTAAGAGTACCAGTGATTCTATTTTGCCACTACAAAATATATAGAGTGACGTAACTCTTGTTTATATACCCGTACCTTGGATTATTACCTTTTCTGGTATTTGCTGAAGCAGAATGTTTTCTTGAATTTAAAGCATAACAGGCCAGAGATAGTTATTTCATTTCTATGCATGCCGTTCTTTTCTTACTACAGGGGTGGTGAATGAGCAGAAATGTTTCCTCGCATTATTTCAGGTATACACATAGGACTACCTATAGCAGAGTGTATCGTGTGCGTATACATTGAGAACAGATTTCAACCTATTTTATTGTATTTTCAGCATATTGGAAATAGAGAGGGTCAAGCTCATCCCTCCTAGTATCAGGTCATGAGTATTTTCTTTTACAGGTTAGTAGAGTGAAGGGGTATGCATTCACAGTAAACAAATTGAGTAAGACTGTTAGTATTTATTATTCTGTATTTCTTTGTTTGTGTCTTCTCACAGATCTCCCTCCCTGCTGTCCCCATCCTTTCCTTCGCTCGCTTGACCATCCTTTAGTCTGTGTATTATTAATTACAGACTTGGGGCGGTTGAGAGATGGACCCCATATAGCATCGAACCAATCCTGAGGATATGAACGGCCTGGAACAGACTAATCGGCCCACGAATAACCATATCCTCCTGGTTGTGTCGATGCTATAATGGCCACCATGGATGATATAGTGGCAGCTTTGGCCTTAGTGCAGGTGGAATTGACTGCTTCACGTAATGATACCGCAGCTTTACAGGCACGTGTAGATAGGATGCAACGCAATCCATTTGATTTTGGTAACCCTATACCACCTACTGCTAGCGCAATGGTAGTAGAAATATCCACTCCAATCCCTTTAGCTCCTCCCGAGAAATTTACAGGGGACATGCAGAAGGTGCAAGTCTTTTTGACCCAAGTATTGCTGCATTTCAACTGCAAACCTAAGGTATTCTCTACCAACCAAGCCAGAGTCTCGTTTTTGATTTCTTATTTAGCGGGAGACGCTGTACAATGGGCTGTCCCGCTTGTGAGAAGAGATGATCCCATGTTATATGATTGGGACGAATTCAGAGCAGAATTCGAGAAAACCTTTGACCGAAGAGCAGACACGTTTTCAGCAGATAGAGAATTACTGGAACTGAAACAAGGAAACAAAGATCTATTGAGTTATCTGGATACCTTCAGGAGGTTAGTTGCCGAAACTCAATGACCAGAAAGTAAACAGTCAGCCATCTTTTACCAAGGCCTTAAAGATGAACTAAAAGATATTATCGCTCAAGTGGATCTGCAACCTCAAACTTGCTCGTCTTTGATGGAACTCACTATGCGTCTAGACCATAGAATGAGAGAACGCAAAGGTGATTGCAGACGGAAAGAGAGATACCCATCCAGGTATGAGAAACCCAGAGGACCAGAAATGGGAATAACAGTTCCAGAGCCTATGGAAATCGGAACTATCAGAGCCTCTTTGACAGGGAAAGAAAGAGAACATAGAAGGAAGAATGGATTATGTCTTTACTGCTGTAAGAAGGGCCATTACCTTCGTGAGTGTTCGGTAAAGCCCAAGTTTGGGCGTGCTCGATTGGGAGCAACGACAACCAATATCCCGAAAACACAGTCGGAAAACTAAAGAACTCGAGACCTAATGAAGGGGAGTTTTCGAGTGGTCAATGTATCCCTTCTTTAAGAAAAGAAATTAATAATCTCAAAGAACATTTCTTTATATCGATAACGATGGTTATCAACCAAAAACCCTGTACCATACAAGCCATGATTGACTCTGGAGCTACCGGATGTTTTATGGATATTACCGAAGACATAAGATTAGGTATTCCATTAATCTCCAAACCACAACCTAAGGAGGTTTTTGCGGTGGATGGCAAATGACTAGAATCTGGTCCAATATGTCAAACCACAGAACCATGTATGGTTGAATGTTTACCAGGACATCGTGAAGTTCCATCGTTCAACATCATACCAGCGCCGTCCTATGGATTAATATTGGGTTTACCATGGTTATCCACACATAACCCAGACATTGATTGGAAAAACAAAACACTGACCTTGGATTCTGACTATTGTAAGGTTCATTGTTGGAATACATTGGGTAATCGGAAAGAAAATACCTTATACATAGCTACTGCTGCCGAAAAAGACATGGTCCTGCCATCGTGTTACGAACAGTTTCGGGATGTTTTTGATAACCAGAAGGCTGAACAACTTCCACCACATAGACCTTACGATTGTCAGATTGATTTGAAATCAGGGTCAGTGGTACCATGTGGGAGAATATACGCTCTAACAGAGCCTGAAAATCAACATTTGCACCAGTATCTGGATAAGTATTTGGAATTGGGATTTATCTGTCCTTCTTCATCTCCGGCAGCTTACCCACTTTTCTTTATACCCAAAGCGAACGGAGAATTGAGGACTTGTATTGACTTCAGGGCTTTGAATTCGATAACCATCCGTAATCAATATCCTCTTCCGTTGATTTCCGTTTTGTTGGAGCAGGTAAAAGGAGCGGTAATTTTTACCAAATTGGATCTGCGCGGGGCCTATCATTTGGTAAGAATGCGTCAAGGAGACGAATGGAAGACGGCATTTAAGACGCGGTATGGGCTATATGAATATTTGGTGATGCCCTTCGGCCTCTGTAATGCACCTGCAGCATTTCAATTCTTTTTGAACGACGTTTTAAAAGAGTATTTGGATAAAATCGTCGTTGTTTACATAGACGATATTTTGATATACTCTATGCAAGTCACAGATCATGTACAACATGTGAGTCTCATACTAACAACCTTGAGAAAACATCACCTTTTTTGTAAAATCAGTAAATGTGAGTTCAATGTCTCCAAGGTGGAATTTTTGGGAGTGATGCTTACCCCATCTGGCCAAGAAATGGCAGAGAGAAAGGTCAAAGCAATCTCTGATTGGCCTAGTCCAAAGAACGTCAAGGATATTCAATGTTTCATGGGATTTGCTAATTTTTATAGACGCTTTATATTCCTTTTTTCCAACAAAGCAGCCCCAATCACTCACCTCACCAAGAAGAAGGTACCATTTCACTGGACGACGGAAGCTCAAAAGGCATTTGAGGAATTAAAGAAAGCGTTCATCACTGCTCCTATCTTAACACATGCCATTCCTGCCCTGCCATTTATTGTGGAGGCTGATGCTTCGGATGTGGCAATGGGGCAGTCCTCTCTCAGAGACACCATCACGGGTCAACTTCATCCTGTAGCTTTTATGTCGAAGAAGTTAAACCAAGCAGAGCAAAATTATACCATCACGGAAAAGGAGTTGCTTGCCATAAAAGAAGCCTTTGGAGAATGGAGACATTGGGAGCTCGTCACGCCATCACGGTGTATACAGATCATCGGAACCTACAGTTTCTAAGAACAGTTCGCCTTCTCACTCCTAGATTGTTACGTTGGATGACTTTCTTTGAAGAATACAATTTCATTGTAACCTTTCGCCCTGGAAGTCAGAACAAGAAAGCGGATGCGTTATCTTGACAAGATTCGACGATACAATCCTACAATCATCCTGAAAGAGCCATTTTGTCATCTCATCAAGTTATTGGGGTGGTTCACACCGAGCAGTTTTTACAAGAAGTGAGGAGAGGGCTACAAACCTTTACATGGAGAGAGTGGAGGAAACATCACTTGGAATGGACGCAGAAACATGGTGTGTTGATGAAAGGAACTCAAATATTCCTGCCCAATACGAAGTTGAGAAATTTAGCCTTTCAGTGGTGTCACTCGGATCCTAGTGCCGGCCATCAGGGAAAGGAAAAGACGTGCGAAAAGCTGCTGCGACAATTCTGGTGGCCAACTTTGAGAAAAGACATACGGGAATGGATCAGGAATTGTGTGGTATGTGCACAAACAAAAGCATTAACAGGAAAACCTCAAGGATTGTTACAACCTTTACCCACACCGGATGTGCCATGGGAAAGTTTTTCGTTGGATTTTATTGTGGGCCTTCCAGCTGACAAAGGGCACACAGTAATCTTGGTTATAATAGACTATTTGACCAAGATGGGGCATTTCATCGCTTGTAAAACGATCCCCACGGCAGGTCAACTGGCTACTCTGCTGATGGACCATGTGGTGAAGTTGCATGGACTGCCAAAAGTGATTGTTTCGGATCGAGGACCGCAATTCACCGCCAAATTCTGGAAGGAGTGATGTTCTGCATTACATATTTCATTGGCTTTGTCAACTAGTTACATCCACAAACAGATGGTCAAACTGAGAGACTAAATCGCACTTTGAAGCAATATCTGAGAAGCTATGTTGACTGTAACACAGATATGTGGGTAGAATGGCTTTGGTTGGCAGAGATTGCTTATAATAATGCACAACACTGTTCCACAAAACATACTCCGTTCTATAGTACCTATGGTTTTCATCCCAGATTCATTCCCTTCAGTGCTCCTGGAAGGAGCGATCATATACCTGAAGTGAAGGACAGAATAGCACACATTCAGAAAGTGATCATAGACACAAAAAAACATTTAGTACAGGCAAAGCTGCAATACAAAAGACAGGCTGACAAACACCGTAGGCAAGGGCCCACCTACGAGAAAGGGGGTTTGGTGTGCTTGTCAACACGACACATCCGTTTTAGACGGTATAGTGTGTTCAATCCCAGGTTCATAGGTCCCTTTAAGGTGGTGAAACATGTAAACCCAGTGGCGGTTCGTCTTTCCTTGCCTAAGCATATCAAGATATACCCGGTGTTTCACGTTTCTTTGTTGAAACCTGCAGCGGGACCTGCAATATCCAGGCCGGCCGCGGTATGGGTTGATCAGGAGGAAGAAAACGAGGTGGAAAGGGTCCTCGATTCCAAGATCTTGCGTGCTAAATTGTGTTTTTTGATTGCATGGAAAGGGTACGGTGTGGAGGAGAACTCCTGGGAACTGGCCTCTCCTGTACACGCCCCCAGACTAGTGGCTGCTTTTTACCGCCGCCACCCTGACAAGCCATGTTCCTGTCTGTGCTCTCGGGGAGGGGGATGTACTGTTGCACGACACGAGGGCTGCAGTCACCCAGACAGGCACTAACGGGGCCGAGGACTACATTTCCCGGCAGCATAGCGTGACGCATGACGTATGGGACGCTCTTCCGCTGTCACGTGATGCGGAAGCTTTCTAAATTGGACAGCAAGGGGAAAACGCTGCAGATTATTCGGAATCTGTCCTGAGTGTCTGAGGTCCGGCGAGAGCTGGCATTGGCGTAAGGGTAAGGGTGCCTGTGGCACCACTCTTCAGTTACTCGGCTGTAGGAACAGCGCTGTGTGTCCTATTACTTTACCCTTTGGAGATTTGCTTGGGTTGTTTTCCGTGTTTTCCTTTGGAACTTGAAAGAGTGCCTTATTCTCCTCTTGTGGATTCCGTGGGAGTGGCACAGTAACTATGGGAAAAATCACCTTGTGAAAAGGTTATCATTTATTGACATTTCCTGATACTTATTTAAGACGTTAAGGCACCCATTTCCCTGCGTTGGCGAACTCCTTTCTGTTGTTGCCTTGGAGTTCTTGCGAGGGAAAGATTGAGTTGCCCTTTGTGTGGATAGAGGAACTAAGAGTACCAGTGATTCTATTTTGCCACTACAAAATATATAGAGTGACGTAACTTGTTTATATACCCGTACCTTGGATTATTACCTTTTCTGGTATTTGCTAAAGCAGAATGTTTTCTTGAATTTTAAGCATAACAGGCCAGAGATAGTTATTTCATTTCTATGCATGCCGTTCTTTTCTTACTACAGGGGTGGTGAATGAGCAGAAAAGTTTCCTCGCATTATTTCAGGTATACATATAGGACTACCTATAGCAGAGTGTATCGTGTGCGTATACATTGAGAACAGATTTCAACCTATTTTATTGTATTTTCAGCATATTGGAAATAGAGAGGTTCAAGCTCATCCCTCCTGGTATCAGGTCATCAGTATTTTCTTTTACAGGTTAGTAGAGTGAAGGGGTATGTATTCACAATAAACCAATTGAGTAAGACTGTTAGTATTTATTATTCTGTATTTCTTTGTGCCTTCTCACAGATCTCCCTCCCTGCTGTCCCCATCCTTTTCTTTGCTCGCTTGACCATCCTTTAGTCTGTGTATTATTAATTACAGACTTGGGGCGGTTGAGAGGTGGACCCCATATAGCATAGAACCAATCCTGAGGATTCGAACGGCCTGGAACAAATACAAATACAATGTACCACGCAAGCGTTGCAATTGTTGTGAAAGAGAACACAAATAGAGTCCCTCTATGCACCGGCCTTACCACTTGAGCACCACCCCGCAATCTCAGTGATGAGGGAACTTGGATTGTTGGCCATTTTGAATGCAGCGGGACTGAAAACGCTAGGAGATGTGTACCCAGGGGGAATCTTTATCTCTTCTGCTGACCTGCACAGTAACGGCGCTGAATCCCCAATGCTCCTGTTTACTTAGAGTAGACTCTGGGTAGCTCTCCGCAGTATATATCCACAGTTCCCTGCAGCGCCATGAACGATGAGGGTGTTCCAACTGTTACTTATGACCTATATACATAGGCATTTAATCACACAATTGTACAATGCGCTCCAGGTGGATAGGTGACCGATCCCAACTGGACCTCTTGTCAAATGGAATAAACCACTCAACGTACAGCTCAGTGTAGACGACTGTGACTTTTACTATACACTAACAGACAAATTAACTTCAAACTGTAAACTTATATTCATCCACTTTAAATAGTTACATCAAATGTACTATACCCCGATTCAACTATGAAATTTTGGGCTCCGATAGATGGCAAACTGTGTTCGATGCAGAGTGCCACACGCTGATTCTTTACACCTGGCATGGGGTTGCCCACTGGTCCACCTATATTGGGAATAGGTGACACATACACTCCCAAAGGTGATTATGAAATCGGTAGAATGTGCTCCTTAAACCTGCCTACTGGGTCTGGTTAAATCTCTGCAACCTCCTAACTGCATTCTGTTGGCTATAACATTGTTATTGGCAAAGAAGAAGGTCTCCATACACTGGGGTAAAAAAAATTAGACGATCCACCAACACTGGTTAACAGACTTGGCATATAGTCATGATCAACTTGAATGTTATGCAGAGGAGCTCCCCAAAGCCTCTCGCCCAAAGAATATATGAAGCCCCTTTACCACATCTACTAACTGTCCAGGACAAATGGTAAACACATTGTGACTCTAAATTATCCTTTTACAGAACTTACATGTTGTCTACCTTAATTTGAACAATGTGGGCAAATATGACTGATGTACTGTGATGATACATTGATGGTAATATTTGTTGTGATGTTATGTAACTAGAAAAGCATAAATAAACTAATAAAACATTTTTTTAAAGGATGGTGCAAGGAGAATATGTTCCAGAAATAGAAGACCCAGCTGCTAAGTTTACAAATGTAAATAATGACATTGAGATACATAGTGTTACTAAAGGAGTGTCTTGCCAGAAAATGAGAGTCACCTTGCTGCATTATGGCTTCTATCGGTAAGAGTTAGATCATTGAATCTTAGGGACAGCAAGAACTGTCCAAATTCCACACAGTTTGCATCTTGATTTAGAAGACGTCTTGCCTCTGAGTCCTTTATCAAATTAATGGACAAAGACACTGTGAAGGATTTTCTTATGAAATTGCAAGCACATTCTTCTATGTACAATGCTGACCCTCAACTCACTGTGAAAAAGTTTAAGCAGATATTCTGCTACAGCTGATATGTTGATTAGTATCTACATATACCAAATGTAACAAGGACATTGCTATGGAAACAGTGCCCAGTTCCGATGAATGGGACTAAACCTGAGTTGAGATGAAATTTCGATATAATCAAAATGCTAAAAATCTAATGTGCACATTTAACTTTTCAGACAAAGTATGCAGAAAATGGTTATTCTGCTTGGAATGCAACCCCACTAGTAAAATCAGTTTGGGGAACTGTCAAATGGCACCTTGATGAGGTGAGAAAACTACTCCCAGAGCAGGACAATGCCTTGGGTGTGAGGCGGGTGTCTATTCCCCTCATAGGTTGGCAGGAAGCTGGTAGATTCAAGAGTCTAATGCATTATTTACAGCATGTTAAACAATTCAGGAATGATGCAGGATTTGCTGATGTAAATTAATTGCTAATACCTTTGATACCTAGAGAAAATTATTTTCACTTCAGAGGCCTGTCTTCAAATTTTCGTTAAAGTAACCACAAAAAAGAGGATGCTCATATGCTTGGCCACAAATCTTGGGAAAGCACAGGAGCTCTGAACAGGGTCCCAAGGATCCTGCAATCATGGGGCCTGATCTACAAAGGTAAACGTACACATTGTTTTGGCATCCACAACCCTCAAGTTTAATTTTACAAATTTTACTAATAATAGTTTTTGTTGTGGTATAATTCACGACACAGATTGATGTCAGTCTTTTAAGAGTTGTGTATTCGTCAGAGAAACCCCAAATGATCCCTGCCAGACACAGCTGGGCCAACTGTCAATGATGCCACTATAGATGACATCAAGATGGAACGACATGTACATCACAGAGATGTGCCATTCCAGCCTAGCTGGAAAAACCTTATTACAATATAACACATCTCCCCATCTTACACTGAAACAAACAAAATAATAAAAAATTAAATAGATAAAACAGAAATGAATAAGACATAAGTCTATTGATAAAGAAGAACAAATAAAGAAAGAAACATGTAAAACTCAAGCAACATAGTCACCCAAATACGCTGGAGTTCTCCTTTCCCCCGACTCCCTCAAGACACGAGATGAGCCCATCAACCCATCTCCCTCTCTTCCAACAACAACTTCATCTTCAGACTCAGCAGTTCCCTCCAATGGCAAACGAACATCAGACTGTCCCCTAGAAAATTCAGCATCAGTCATCAACATCCACAGTGAAAACACAGCAGATTCAGTGTCCTGCTCTAAATTCTCTTCATGATTACCATTTCGCCTCTGATACAATGCAACACATCTCAAATTCCATGTTTGGCCATTCATCAACTTGACCTAATTTCCTCCAACAGCCTTCACTTTAAAAGGCCCTCTGAATTTAAAAAAAAATTTGCTGTGACTCGAAGCAACATTAGGGTCCTGGGTGTGCCAGAACGATTGGAGGCGGGTAATGCCGAGCGCTTCCTGGAGACCTGGATTCGGACTCAGCTGTGTCCGCAGAGCCTGTCGAGTGTCTTCGTCATCGAACAGGCGCATCGGGCCCTGGTTCCGCCTCCGCGCCCGGTTGAGCCCCCGAGGGCACTGATCGCTAAGATTCTGAACTATAAGGACCGGGACTGCATACTGAAGGCGGCAAGGGAGGCGGCGACTCTCACCATAGAAAACAGTCATGTGTCCATTTATCCTGACTACACCCAGCAGGTCCAGGAGCAGAGGAAGTCCTACTTGGGGGTCAAGCAGAAACTCCGGGAGATGATGCTTCAATACATGCTATTGTATCCGGCCAAGCTCAAGGTGATCTCGCAGGGCCGGGCGCACTTCTTTGAATCCCCAGCGGAGGTATGGGAGTGGCTGGAGTTTAGGGGTGATGACCTGCCCCCGGAGGAGCGCGGGGGGCCCCGTGAGACGTGGGGGACCCGTCCTCCGAGACGACATCAAGGACGACGGAGGCGCCGGTCTGGATGGGAGTGCTCCGAGGGGCCTAGGGTCACGGTGTGAGAAGATGGTGCTCTGCTTCTGGGTCCCCCAATGGCGGGGGCTGGTCCGGGGTCCCCGGGTGCGCCCGACCCTGAAGAAGTGTTGGTTCCAGACACCTTGCAAAACGCTGTGCCGGATACGGCCGCTGCGGCCCCGGTGATCCCGGAGACTGGACTTTCCGAGCCATTGACGGAGATGGCCCCGTCTTGAGGTACTGTCAGACTTTTACTGTGTTGCACTCAATTTTGGGGGCCCTCTGTTGGGTCCTTGGGTTGCTGGGGGCACCTGTGGCCCGTACTATTTGCCCCTGGATGGCTGGGTGGAGTGGAGGACTTGCATCCTACCGAAGGTAGACTGTCAGGTGGGGAGTATTTGCATTCGGATGGAGTGGAGCCCGACCTTGGGCTGCTGCCCTTAGCTGTTTTAACTCAGTTATTATTCATACCGGAAATTGATTCCTAAAGTGAAAAAGCAAAAAACATAAGAGCCCAAAAACACAGGTGTCCAATATACATATACACAAAGCAGATTATCGTTATTAAAAGTAGAGGAGAGAGCTCTACTATTTATTCATAATAAAAATCTCCTCATATGACAGTACACAAATGTTACAATATCTACAAATCCAGACAGAAGGGGTTACGGAGAGAAAACAAAGGTGTATTTAGAGTGAAATTCAAGTGCTCGTGCAAAGGATAGAAAGGACCAAGCGGTCAGGGGATATTGATTGGTATGATGACCAAGAAATTTGTTAGCTTAGATGTAGACAGAGCCAGCCCTCAAACGTTAGTTCGTAATGAAGTTTGTAATTGTCTTAGCAAAGGTCCCTTTGCTTAGATGGTTTTTTGATCTTCAAGGAAGGGTTGATGGGCAGGGGCATAAGAGATGCCGGCTCACTGTAGGGAAAAGCTGTCGACGTTTCGACCCAAGGATAAACAGGGCAAATTATATCCTCATGGACGGGTCTTCATCAGGACGGGGCGATGAAGGGGAAAGAGGATAGTTACATTGGATTCATGTAACCCCAGTAGTTAAGTAGGACACCCTGTTAGTGGTGTGCCTATATGCCAACTGGTCAATGACTGACAGACAGAGCCCCATTGATAGGCCACGCAGTTCTACGGAAGAGACACAGCGTGTATATTGCTTCACAGAAAACCCAACTCATCATCTTTTCGCCGACTGAGCGAGGTACTCGAGAGCACGCTTGCTCGGCTCTCTTTTAACGAATTGTCCAGTTGGCATATAGGCACACCACTAACAGGGTGTCCTACTTAACTACTGGGGTTACATGAATCCAATGTAACTATCCTCTTTCCCCTTCATCGCCCCGTCCTGATGAAGACCCGTCCATGAGGATATAATTTGCCCTGTTTATCCTTGGGTCGAAACGTCGACAGCTTTTCCCTACAGTGAGCCGGCATCTCTTATGCCCCTGCCCATCAACCCTTCCTTGAAGATCAAAAAACCATCTAAGCAAAGGGACCTTTGCTAAGACAATTACAAACTTCATTACGAACTAACGTTTGAGGGCTGGCTCTGTCTACATCTAAGCTAACAAATTTCTTGGTCATCATACCAATCAATATCCCCTGACCGCTTGGTCCTTTCTATCCTTTGCACGAGCACTTGAATTTCACTCTAAATACACCTTTGTTTTCTCTCCGTAACCCCTTCTGTCTGGATTTGTAGATATTGTAACATTTGTGTACTGTCATATGAGGAGATTTTTATTATGAATAAATAGTAGAGCTCTCTCCTCTACTTTTAATAACGATAATCTGCTTTGTGTATATGTATATTGGACACCTGTGTTTTTGGGCTCTTATGTTTTTTGCTTTTTCACTTTAGGAATCAATTTCCGGTATGAATAATAACTGAGTTAAAAATTGTTTGAAGATTTGTGTATAGAATTCTATGTCTAGGACCACTATATCTGTAATACTTGATACCCAGGTCCTAGGACTCATTTCGGGTTACCCCATATATAATAACGCTGCCCTTAGCTGAGCCTAGTGAATGTCCTGTGAGTTTGGGTCCCGTGGGGAGCTGGACGGGGGGGGGGGGGTGGTGTTGGTTGGTTTGTTTTGTGGGTGAGTGTTGTGTGGGGCGAATGGGGTGGCTGTGTACGTCCTGGCACCGGCAGGGGGAGGGCAGGGTAGCATGTTTTGTTGTTGCTCATGGGTGGGGGTGGGGGGAGATGTTCTGGGGGATTTGTGGGGTCAGGGGTTTTCGGGGGGTGGGTTGGATTGAGAAGGAGAGTTGTTGCTGGCATCAAATGTACTATGATTCAGGTTCCTGAGTGGTTGGTCATGGGGGTTGGCCCTACCAATCTAGATAGTGCTCGGGCCCGAGGGTGGCGGATCAAGATGTGTGTGTCGAATGGCCCGGATGGGCGTAATCTCCAACTATGGGTTTTAAATTCTTAACTTGGAACGTGCGCGGATTGAGCTCTTGCACCAAGAGACACATGGGGTTTCCGTTGCTTGTCTCCAGGAGACCCACTTGAACGAGGGGGGTGCTCAGAAGTTGTCCAGGAAATGGAGGGGCCAGGTATTCCATTCCTCCTTCTCCACCTATGCAAGGGGGGTTCTAATCTGGGTGGCGCCGGGGGTTCCCTGTGCCGTTCAGTATGTCGAGGCGGACATTGAAGGCAGGTACCAGCTGTTGCGGGTCAAGTTGGATGGTAGGGATTTCCTGCTCTTGAATTCCTATGCCCCGAATGTCGATGACCCTGGCTTTTTTTCGCATCTTCAGGAACTCATTGTCTCGGACCTAGACGCCCCCTTCCTCTGGTTTGGGGATTTTAATTGCGTGATGGATCCGGATCTGGATCGGCATCCCCCTCGCTCTGGCACGAAGCCGCGTATGACGGCGCGCCTCAGGGAAGTGATGCATAATCTGGGAGCTGTGGATGTGTGGCGAATGGGCCACCCCACTCAGCGCCTATATACTTGTTATACCCCGACGCACGACACCCATAGTAGGCTGGACCGTATCCTTGCGGCTAATATAGCGGTTAATATGACGGTTACTCACCAGGCCCGTTTTCTGTCGGATCATGCTCCAGTGACGTGCATGGCGCAATGGGCTGACCAGGCTACGCGTCCCCGTACCTGGCGGATGCCAATGGACCTATTGCAGGACCCGGTGGGGAAAGACCATGTGGCGACTGCCCTGACTAATTATATAGATTTGAACTGGGAAGGCGGTGATTTGTCATACTCCACCAAATGGGAGGCCCTGAAAGCAGTGGTGCGTGGTGGCTGTATGGGCCTCACCTATGGGGTCCGGAAGCACTTGCTCTGTGAGTTACGGGACGCAGAAGATAGGCTGCGGCGCTGTCAGTCTATACCGGATCCCGTTGCCTCGGACCTGGAGGCGGAGGTGGAGGTCTAGGTGTCCATCCATGACATTCTTACCCGTCTGGACAAGTATACCTTGGGCCAATATAGGCAGCGTCTTCACCGCGAGGAGGACAAGTCCGGTCGACTGCTGGGCTGGATTCTGCGTCGTGAATTTGCACCGGAGCAGATGATATGGTGCACTCGGAGTCTGATATTCTCGAGGTCCTTCGATCTCACCTGCAGACGGTGTATACTGCCGACCCCTCGGTCACGGAGGCCTCCTATCAGCCTTACCTCCATGTTACCAGCTAGGCACACCTGCAACACGAATAGAACCATTCTTTAGGAGACTCTCGAACGGGAGTTACATTCTAATAGTAGATCGCAGATGTTGTAGTTTGCTGCCCGGAAAACCTTATCTCATAACCGTGACTAGGAAGGTCATGTGCTGTGAACGAGTATTGTTCCCTAACGATTCTCCAGACAGGGAGGCAAGGTTATGGCCAGATTTGAAAATTGCTTCTATTCGAATAGATACTTTAAGCAGAATGAAGACTGTGCTCCTACAGACGCCGACCAGGCTCACGTCATCAAAAGAAACGTATGATCTCCAAGTTGCAAGGACAACAGAAGAGATTCATTCATTATTATCAACTAATTCCCCCATACATTTCGCAGAAATACTGAACTAAATCTTAAATATTTCTGATACCACTGGTGTCTCCAGTGTATTTAAAGCAGTGTTTTCGGGTGCTTTAACTCCATTCAAAGCCATCCTGGGTATTTTTCCAGACTTTGTCCATTCCATTTTTGGCGGACTTCCACTCCTTTTGGGACTAGTAGCGGGTATTCTATTTTTGATCCTGTTATTTCGCTATGGCAAACCATGTCACAGACAAAACACCTGCGACAAGGGAAGAAATGATCCTAGCCATTGGCTACCGGGACCACAGAACTAAAGTCCTTGGACTAGCACGGCTTCGGGACCTGAACATGACTTGGTCTCTTTCATTTAGACCAATGTGGCAAAGTTGTGTTATGCCTGTATTAAGGTGCTTGCTATGCGGCGAAGAATGCGTGTTCGACACCTGTCTGGCACTACAATCGGATGTGCCAATGGACGCAGATACCTTGTTGGGTCCGGTAACGGCTCATGCATTGTACTGTCCCCAGCAGCTACCAATCCTGATGACGGCATTCGTGGAGACTTCACCACTATGATTGAGGGGTAGTGAAGCACAAGATGAAAGCAGCATCGATCAGGTACGACCTTCAGTCAGCTATGCTGATCAAAACATCAATGGAGGCAATCATGCTCAGGCTCATGAATGCATGGTAACAACCTTTTCCGAATTAGTGGAACTTACGCAAGAAGCTGTTGACAGTTTTTTCAACAGTCTAAATGATATGATGTTTTCACCAGAGCAGCAGGAATAACTTTGAGCAAACTAGAACTCTGAGTTCCCTACATCCTGAATTTGGCCTTCAACATTTAAATAGCGATATGAAAAAAAAATTCTCATCAGTTTTTCAGACTGCAAGAACCTTTTTTCCCAATTCAAAAATATTTACGATTTTTGGGACACTTATCTTCTGCTTAAAGTAGACATTATTCTTAGAGAACTAAATTTCTATTTTAGGTAGTCACGAGACATTCGCTATCCTCTAGCACTATTATACATAACTTTATGATTATGATGAAATGGTCTCGCACTTTTTTTTCTGTATTAAGAGCCATTTCATGTGTGGTTTTCGCATTTATTCATGCTGAATTTAGAAATATGCGTTATATGTTTAGCATTATTAGACTGCTTGTGCATATAGTACACGTGATAGTACATGTGATTATGTTTCAAAATTTTCAGGATACATATGAATGTATTTTGGGGTGGTACGGTATACACAAACGCTACTGGGTTCACTATGCCTAGATTTGTAAATATGGACATAGTCTACGTGGAGTGGGTGTGATGTATTCCTATAGGTACTGTATCGATTCCCCTATTCCTGACCCTGGTTTGGTTAATAATTAACTAGCAGCCATCTAACGGTGCAAAAACCGTTATCTGATTAAGCCACACCACGGCACAGAAGCGCGTTATCTGATTAGGTCATAACGCATGCCATCTAATTAGACAAGCGATATTCCTCCAGCCCCTGATAAGGCATACGGAGTTCTCAAAACAAATCAAACCTACAGCGACCTGGGAAATTCCCATAACCATTGTTTTGATTTCACCGAGAACTTCAGCAAAAGAATGTGCGAACGAGCCCGTTCATATGACATCCTTATTGACGTATATATGTCCATCCTTACGTCAATCTCGGCACCTTTCAGGTATAAATATTACAGACATTGCCTTAAGCAAACACATGCGGTGGTGACGAGATCGGAGCAGCGAGACGTGCCGAGGAGCCCAGCAGAGAGCGAAGCCCACAGGCGCTGCCCCGCCTTCCTGACGCGCTGAGAACGAGACGCTGCCTTTCTCCTGCTGAGAAATCCAGCTCCGGCGCTTCCAAGCAGCCCTCGCAGGCAGCTGGAATATCAAGACCTGGGATAAGAGATACCAGCCCTCCATCATTCTAGATCTCAGGTACAGAACTGAATAACCCCTTGCAGAGAATTCTCGAATCAGTCCCTTGGCAAACAAACTTAACTTAAACTGCTACTTATCTACTCCCGCCCACGTATTAGGCTTAGGTCAGGTACACTGGGGTAGGCGTGGTTAGAAGCACCAGTTGAGTATGATTAGTCAAATGTATATATGTATGTATCTATTTTATCCATTTTAAAGTATCATATGGCTCAGAAGCCATATCAATGCTTTTACAGTATTATTTTATAATTCTGTCTTTACTGTATGCACTTTACTTAACTACAAGTATTGCAATAATAGCGATTCATTTCTCTTGTATGAGAAAGGAGACTGATCAATAAATAACATCTTTTATTGAACACGCCCGTCTCTTCCTTTTCTCTACAATCTGGTGAAACTAAGAATGCACTGAACTGACTGAGTAAAATAAGTTGTCTTTTGTTTTCACACGACTCTAGAGATACACTATTGATTAGGGGAGAGCAAAGTTGTCATGTTCTATGGTTGTCAGAAACTAAATCCCTTCTTGTCTATCCAGGGAGGTTAAAATCCTCCTTGCCTATTCGAGAAAGTTTCTAGTGAACTCTGAGCTAGCTGGCAAACACAAAACTTTAAGTCTAATATCGTCGGTAGAAGACCTAGTTAACCTCTGCCCTAGGTCTGTACTATTGAAGATATTATTCCAATGCGCAGAGCCTATTGGGATAATAGGAACTACACTACAGTCTGACTCTTACGGCCCTCTCGGCGGAGGCGGCTGAGGAACTGGATGCGGCCTTGACACTCCGAGAGGTCGGGGTGGCGTTAGCCGCCCTTCCGCGGGCTAAGGCGCCGGGCGGGGACGGTTTCACGCCTGAATTTTACCATTCGTTTGGGGACGTCCTGGGCCTCCTCCTCTTGCAGGTCTATAATGAGGCCCTGGGGTGTGGCGTTCTTCCGCCCACCATGAATCAGGGGGAGGTTTGTATGCTTTTGAAACCAGGGGGGGACAGTTGCGACCCAGCGGCGTTTCGGCCTATCACTCTGATTAATACAGACGTGAAGATCCTTACCAGACTCTTGGCCACTTGCCTGGCCCCACACATGGCACACTTGGTCCATCCAGACCAATGTGGGTTTATCCCTGGTCGCAACACTGCAATGAACCTGCGGTGTCTGAACCATGTCCTTCACGAGGTGCGTGGTGGCGAGGACCCCCACGTCCTGGTGTCGATTGATCTAGCTAAGGCCTTCGACACTGTCAGCTGGGGGTATCTGTTGGAGGTGCTCCAGAATGCGGGCCTGGGGCTGGTGTTTTGCAATTGGATCTGGTTGCTCTACGGGGCACCCAGGGCTAGGGTTCGGCTTGGGTCGGCCCGCTCCGAGGAGTGGTCTTTGGGGAGGGGCACTCGTCAGGGGTGCCCCCTGTCGCCGCTCCTTTTCGCCTTGGCGATGGAGCCCTTGGCGGTTTCCATTCGTGCTGAGATGGAGCAGTGGGGCATTAAGGTGGGAAACACTGTGAACGTGATCTCCCTCTATGCAGCCGACGCCCTATTCTATTTGACCTCCCCGAGCGACTCGCTCCCCGCTTTACTGCGGCTGCTAGACCGCTTTGGTGCGCCTCCTGTGCCTGGAGCTGAGATGGGAGTTGGAGGCCTTCAGATATCTGGGCATTCAGGTGGCTTCGTCTGATGAACAACTGCTGGTCCGCAACGCTGACCGGGTGCTTAGCTCTCTGCACCAATCTGTGTCCTTCTGGAATACGCTACCTCTTTCCCTCATGGGGCGGCTATCGGTCGCTAAAATGGTGGTGTTGCCCAGAATATTATACGTCCTGCAAAATACGCTATGCCCGCTTCCCCCGCGAATATTCCGTACGCTTAATTCACTGCTTACGTCTTTACTCTGGGCAGGCGGGCGTAGTAGGGTCGCCCTGCATACTGTGGTTCGGAGCTGGGAGGAAGGAGGCCTGGAGGCTCCGCGGTTTGACCTCTATTACTACGCAGTGCAGCTCCTGCCAGCCGCAAGGTGGTTCGCGGGCGCAGACAACTGGGAGCTGCAGCTCCTAGCGGGCAGAGCAGGTGAGACGGCATTGCGGGTGGCTTTGATGCAGGGACGGGGGGCGGACGAGGCCCTGCCCTATGTCGTGCGCCATGCAGCGGGGGTCTGGCAGCGGTTCGTCGAGAAGATCTTGCGGCGGGCCCCCTTTCATAGGGAGCTACTGGTGTGGATTTTGGCCCCTGTGCTCCAGATGGAGGAGAATGTATCCTTCCGGGAATGGCGGGACGGTGGGTGTGAGACGCTGGCCGACCTTTATCCAGACGACTTCTTCGTGTCTTATGAGAGAGCTATGGAAGCCTTTGACCTAAGCAGGGGACAGTATCTGCACTATAGGGGAATCCAGGAGATGGCGAGGGCGACCTGGCCTCAGTTCCCGGAGGCGCCCCCACTGACACACACCCTCAACATCCTCCTCTCCTGCGGTAGAGGATGGAGGCTGATCACTTTATTGTATTCTGCAATGAGACGGGACTCAGCCCCGCCGCTCCGGCCGTCCTGGGTGGCCTGGGAGGGGGACCTGGGGAGGGCTCTGGAGCCGGGACAGCACAGACGTATGGGCTCCTGACCCGGAAAGTCTCGTGCAATGCACGGTTCAAATTGATCCACTTTAACTTTATGCATCGTACCTACATGACCCCGGTATCCTTGCACCGTATCTCTGTGGATAGGCGGAACGATTGCCCTAGGTGCGGGACGGTGGGAGCTGGATTCTTCCACTTGGCTTGGAAGTGCCCACAGGTCGGTAGTTTCTGGAGGGAGGTGGTGGAGCACATCGGCCGGGTCACAGGCCTTCGGATTGCCTTGGATCCGCTTCACTGTCTCTTGGCCCTGGTGCCCAAGCCCAAAAAGAGGAACTTGTCTTACAAGTTGCTGCAGTTGCTACTGGTGTTAGCTAGGCGGCACGTGTCAATTACTTGGATGGGGCATAGGGCCCTTAAGTTCTCCCTATGGCTTCGGGTTGTCAGAGAGTGGTCCCTGGCTGAGGAAACACAGATGCAGCGCACGCGCCGCGATGAGAGGCTTCAGGAGGACTTGCTAGCTTGGAGGATGATGTGTGCTGAGGGGTTGCCTGATGATGACTCGGATGCCACCAGTGCTGAATTGTTCACCCCTGAGGAGTCTGGGTCCGAGTTGGCTGAGGCGGGAGGCGGGGGGAGGGACCAGTGTCGGAGTAGTGCCCGGCTGGGCGCGCACGAATGTTCCATATTGTATTACTATGTACCTTGTCTTGATTCCCAGAGGATTGATTAGAACTGGGACGTCTGCATCCTCTCGGGCCGCGGAGTAGGTAACCTGACTCTTTACATGTACTCTGTTAATGATGCCACGTATTGGGGGTATTTGTTCTGTTGCTATTTGTTAGACTGTATTTCTATTGGAAAATGTATCCATACAGACGGATGGGAGACGGGATCAATAGAAGACGTGGGAAGGGGTATAAACGGAAAACGGTGGATGCTAGTGATGCACAAGTACTTTTAGCGAACGATTATGTTTATCCTTGTGGCACTTCTCACCTTTACGCCGCCCGGCCTCCGGGCTGTGGGCCTAGTGGCTGTGTATTCTACTGTAGGATGATTTTGGTTATTTCACCTGGCAGTGCCTATGCGTAGATTTGCTTGATAATGTCTTCTATATCTTCCGCAATACACATATTTTTCAAAAAAAGAAAAAAATTTGCTGTGACCTCCTGGCTTAACTTTGACCCAAACACCCACATCAATGACAAGTCTTACATTTTATTTTAATTCACACTCTTATTTAAACCACCTAAAACTGATGTTTCACACATCCATGACGGCACCAATTTAGTACCAGCTTTCCTTCCACGCATCACAAATGGACTCTCTCTCAAAATAGAGTTTGAAGTTGTCCGATATGCCCAAAGCATTTCACTTACAGATCTATGTACAGATAAACCTGCACTATGTGCCAATTGCATTGTGCCCTTCACCATTCTATTTATCCGCTCAACCAGTCCATTTCCTTGTGGATTATACAATGAGCAACATGAGTGTTTAACTCCCACAGAATCCCAAAAACTTTTCATCTCACAAGAAGTCAATTGTGTACCATTATCAGTAAGGAGTACTGATGGAAAGCCTTCCCTCTTGAACACCTCAGGCAATACACCAATGGTAGCGGCAGTGGTAATACAACTCATGAATGCAACTCAACCCACTTTGACTTTGTATCAACCAACACCAGAGCATATTTTTTATTATCTGGTAGGAATGTAAAAGGACCAATAAAATCCAAACACACCTTCTCCCAAACCTTCTCTGCTTGAGAAACATGCTGCAGCTCCTGAGAGGATCCCAAACCAACCCTCAACCTTTTTTCCGATTCTTTGCAAGCTTGACACCTCTCTACCTAACCTTTTGCCTGTCGATCCATATAAGGCCACCAATAACTCTCCCTCAACCTCTTTATAGTCATGGTTTGCCCTAAATGCCCCTCATGCGCTAAACTAATCAATCTTGTGTGTAGACTAGAAGGTGGCACAAATTTGTCCTGACGCATGATCATTCCATCTTGAGTTATAAATAATTCATTCACCACCTTCAAAAACGGTCTCACACCTTCCGGTAGCTTACTCTCTCTCTCCGCGTACTACCTTTCATCATACGCACAACCCCAGTCAAAACTGCATCCTCTTGTATTTCCTTTATTCAAGTACTTCTTGGAATAGCATTCGCAAACCCTTCCATTGCATCATCAATATTTGCCACTACTTCTTCAGTAGGTAAGCCTGAAACCATTCCTTCTTTATCTGGAAGTCGTGACAAACAGTCTGCAACTCTGTTTCTGCAGCCAGGGGCATTTTCAACCTTACAGTCAAACTCTTGCAATCTTACAGCAAGCCTAGCTAGTCTACCAGAACAATTCTTAATACCTCCAGGGCCCAGAACCTTTAATAAAGGTTTGTGATCTGTACGCAACTTAAATGGACTACCCCGCAAAAACACTCTGAAATGATTAGTGGCCCAAGCCGCCGCCAAGGTCTCCCTCTCAATTACGGAGTTGCGTTCTGCTTCAGACAATGAACCTGAAGCAAATGCAACTGTCTTCTCGTCCTTGCCATGCTTTTGCGCAAGAACTGCCCCAATGCCCACAGCACTGGCATCCACTATAACAATACTATCAACCCCATTTTTAAACGGAGTTAACACTCCTGCATGTGCAATGTCATTTTTTATCATATCAAAAAGCAGACTGTTGTAGTTCCTCCCACACAAATCTTTTTCCATGCCTTAGTAGTACCCTTAAAGGTTCTGTCTTGTGAGCAAAATCAAAAACACATTTAGAATAATACTCTACAAGACCCACAACGGGGTCTCAAAGTGTCTCTATCATGTGGCGCTTGTGCATTAACAATTGCACTAACTGGAGGAGGAGCTACGCGCGCATCCGAGATGGCCGCGTGAGCACAGGGCTCCCGAGTCCCTCGCTGCCCTCCGCATATATCCTGAAGGATATCCTGACTTTGACCACGGGTTCTTGAAGATGAACCTCAGCTGACACCTTAGCTGTTTTCAAAATTTCATTTGGACTTCGGGAACCGCAGATACGCCGATCGGAGTTTTTGAGGCCCGCCCTACGGTGACACCGGTAGCTGGCACACCAAGACGCCGGGAAGTAGTTGAACAACAACGGCCTGAGGGGCTACCCCTGTTGCCCTGAGTTGACTTTCGGTTTCGTTTCTGGGCCTCTGCCTCCTCTGATTGTGTGGTCGCCTTGTGCCCCCATCGGGGTTCAGCCTAACTCTGCCTCCTGACTATACGCCAACTGTTGTGAGGGTTTGGGTATTGGGCTGAGCTGTTGCTTTTGCCCTTTTTGCCCACTTTCGTGATTTTCAGGGGTCTGGTGGTGAGCGGCCATTTTCACTAGGTCTCGCGGGCCCCTTCGGGGCTCACCATTCAAAATGACTACCAGGCCTGACAACGAGAAGCGGAAGACTAAAACGCCTCTTCGCGGGGGACCGATTCAAACCAACGTTATGGATCGCTATACTCAACCCAAGGGGTCCCCCGGTAGCGCCAGTCGAGCTTTGGAGGGCCCCAATGACGACCCGACTGCGTCGACTGAATTGACTTTGCAGGATGTCATGGGCGCCATTGCCAACATGAAGGCTTCCATCGGTCAGCAATATGAGGCTCTCGCTCTCAAAATTGACACTGTGGCAGTTGATGTTACTTTGATCAGAGCTGATTTGTCAAAGACCAACGAAAGGGTCAAGTCTCTCGACCTGAAGACTTCTAGCCTCACGACCTATGTATCTGGTCTGCAGACGGAGGTTGGATGCTTGCGCTCCTCCAGTGACCTCATGGCTCATCGACTGGAGGATTTTGAAAACAGGGCCCGGCTCAACAACATACGCCTTATTGGGGTCCCTGAAGCTTCTGGTGCTGTGGCAACTGATCTCCTTGTGGAAGACATCGTCTTGAATCACCTGGCCCCTACAGGCCTGAGTAAATTCTTTGCTGTGGAGCGTGCCCATCGAGTGCCGGGCGGAAAACCAAAGTCGGGCGCCTCACCGAGGAGAAGTGTGGCTCAGTGGTTAGAGGCGGCAGACCCGGAAGCTGAGATCGGCCGTGGACCAGGGTTCGATTCCCTGCCTCGGCGGGTCTCAGGCTCTAAAATTCCACGGACTCGATAATTCTCGCTCCGGTGCCTACTTGACTCACGGGGTCACACTCTGCGACTCTGGGCAATAGCTTGCTTAATCTCCACTACGGCCCCTCGCGGTGGGATGCCTGGCTTTCACCTTGTGGATACCCTGCCGGGGTATCTCACAGGGGAATACCAGGACGGGTTCCCTAAGCAAGCGCTTAGATACCGTGTCGGTGATTTGCGCTATATAAATACATGTACATTTACATTTACCTATCATCGCCAGGATCTTCAATTTCAGGGACAGAGACACTATTCTGCAGGCTTCGAGAGTAAGTGGCCCCGTAAAATTCGAGAAAACGACGGTGAATTTCTACCCGGACTTCACGCAGCTTGTTCAGAGGCAAAGGATGGGGTCTCAGGGAATGTAGCGAAGGCTAAGAGACTTGGGCATGAAATATGCAATGCTATTTCCAACCAGGCTGCATGTCGAATACGAAGACCGGACTCTCTTCTTTGAGCGTCCTGACGGAGTTAGTGACTGGCTGGATACCCTTCCCGAACAGACTGACTCAACCGGGCATCCGGGTGGAGCCGAGGGCAGCGTATCGGAACAAGAGTGACATTGTGATCCCTGATTTCTGAACATTCACGTGTTATTCGGCTGGGTTCGCTACTTCTTCTATTACTGTGTTCTATTGCTATATACCCGGGGTGGCGGGGGGAGTGGGACTCTTTCCTCCTTTGGGGTTTCTTTTTGTAGACTAGTTTAATGATAGGGCGACAGGCACACTGCAAGTTGGGGTGGCTTTCGAGTCTAACGCAGGGGTGCAGGGTGGGGGGTGTTGTAACGGGTTCTCATTGGGGGGTGTTGGGGGGTTCTTGGGTGTTTGTGGGTTTCTTTCAAGGCAACGTATCATATTTATTTTTGATCAGATCATTGTGTTTGTTATGGGGTGGATTCTGCACTTCTTTCTGGGATGGGGGTTATTGGGTTGAAACTAATGTGTTGGAATGTCAATGGGTTGGGGGATAGGATAAAACGGGGTGTGGTGTTACAGTTATTGAGGCGCCTCTCCCCCGATATTGTGTTGTTGCAGGAAACGCATCTGGTTGGGACCACGTGCCATGCCATGAATCGGCGAGGGTATCGTCTTGTGGCACACTCTGGCTTCACCTCTGGTTCTAGGGGTGTGGGTATCCTCATCAGGTCCTCCCTCCCTTTGGCAATTGATGATGTGATTCTTGACGATAGGGGGCGCTATGCTGCTCTCACTGGTAGGTGGGAGGGGAGGACTGTCTCCTTTGTTACTGTTTATATCCCGCCAGGTCTACAGACCTCGACTTTTGCGGATCTTGGGCGTGTAGTACTGGGGCTCCCTGAGGGATTCTTGGTGTTGGGCGGAGACTTCAATTCGGTTGTCTCCGGTAAAATAGATCGCCACCCCCACAGGGATCTTCCCAAATCGCAATCCTGGTTGAGTGGGTTCTTGGAGACCCTGGGTCTGGTAGACTGTTGGAGGTTGCTGCACCCGGATCAGGTGCAATACACATTTCACTCTGGAGCCCATGGCAGTCTGTCCAGACTCGACTATATTCTGGTGCCGGCGGCGCTGTCCTCCTCCATTAGGGAGGTGAGGCACCTCGCCCGGGGCATATCCGACCACTCCCCAGTCTGGCTTAGCATGAATACTTCTATGAGTAATGAGGGACGCGTCGCCCCTTTGAACCCCTGGTTTCTTCGCAATCCCAAGATCCGTGCCGAGTTGTCGAAATCCCTCGATCACTATTTTGTAGAAAATGTGGGGTCTGTGTCATCTGCTGCATCGTTGTGGGAAGCGTTTAAGACTGTGATACGTGGGCAGGCTTTATCTCTGATCGCTAACGCCAAGAAAAGTAAGCATGAAGAAGTGGTACGTCTGGAGGCGGAGATAGCCGCGCTGGAGAGTGACTTGGAGCGAGGAGTGTCCCGTGCCAAGCTTCATTCCCTCAGCCTCAAACAATTAGATTATAGGACCCTGGTTACTGATGCTGCGAAGGTCATGAGCAGGGAACAGCAGGGCAGACTGTATGTTGTTGGGGATAAGGCGGGTAAATTGATTGCGTGGCTGGACAAGAAAGAAAGGGCGAATCGTGTAGTTCCTGTGATTGAGAACCTTGACGGAGTGTGCGTGACTGACCCGGCTGCAATCGTTGAAAGCTTTGCGGAGCACTTCCGAATTGTGTATGCTCCGGTCTCCGACAGCCCGGAGGCCGCCTCTCATTTGTTGCTCCGCGATATTACTTTGCCCTGCCTATCTGCGGCTGACAGGGACCTGATGGACGCGGTGCTGTCGGCTGATGAGGTGGCTACCGCCATTCGCTCAGTGCGCTCTGGCAAGGCCATGGGTCCTAATGGTCTACCCATTGAACTGTATAAATTGTGTCCAGACAAATTGGCTCCATATCTTCGTGATATGTTCCTAGAGTCCCGCGACTCTGGTTCCCTTCCACGTGACCAGCGTCTCGCTAATATTGTAGTGATTCACAAGGAGGGGAAGCCGCGGGATCACTGTTCATCTTATAGACCAATCTCGCTTCTAAACGCTGAACCAAAAATTCAGGCTAAGTTATTGGCTCACCGCCTGACGAACGTTATTAGCGACCTGGTCCATCCGGATCAGTCCAGTTTTATCCCGCATCGTAACACAGCGCTCAATCTGCAGCCCTTGCACGGTGTTCTTGCGAGGGCGGCGTCTTTTCGTGAGCCAGCCATCTTGGCTTCCTTGGACGCTACGATGGCTTTCGATACTCTAGAGTGGCCTCATCTTTGGGCCGCTCTTGTGAAATTCGGATTCGGCCCCGGGTTCATCGGCTGGGTGAAACTTTTGTATGCGGAGCCATTGGCGCGGGTGGTTGTGAATGGTCGAGTCTCTGCGTCTTTTGTCCTCGGGAGGGGCACGCGACAGGGCTGCCCGTTGTCCCCATTGCTTTTCGCGCTTGCCCTCGAGCCGCTGACTGCCTGGTTGCGCTGGGAGCCCTCGCTTAAGGGGATCCAGTTGTCCCCGGACTTTGAGGATCGCGTCTCGCTCTATGCCGATGGTATCCTATTGTACCTTACGTCCCCTTGAAAATCTCTGAATGTTTTGTTTGACGTGCTTACTTCGTTTGGGAAGAATTCGGGCCTTGTGATCAACTGGGCTAAATCCTGTGTATACGTGCTCTCGGGCGGTCCCCCTCCTTTGCCTCGCAGATGCCCCATTCGGGTCTCTCCGACGGGCTGTAAGTATTTGGGGATTTTTATATCTTTGGACCCTGTGGCTCGCTATGAACGTAATCTGCTCCCTCCCTTTCAAAGATTGAGACTGGATGTTGTGCGCTGGCGCGGGCTGCCCCTTTCACCGCTCGGGCGCGCAGCCCTTTTTAAAATGATGGCCCTGCCGCGATTTTTGTACGCGCTTCAGAATACGTTCGATGTTATTCCGGCAAGCTACTTTCGAGAGGTTGAGAGCCTGCAGAGACGGTTAATCTGTGACGGACGTTCGCCTATTGCCCTCGCTAAGCTCACTCTTCCCTGGTATGACGGGGGTATAGCGCTGCCGGATATTAGTCGTTACTATTGGGCCTCACAGCTGAGTGCGATTAATCATGCGCATTACGCTCCTGCTCCTAACCCGGCGTTCGAGATGGATAAATATTTGCTACCGGGCGGGGACTACAGACGGGCGCTCTACTCCAGGGCGCGCGGGCAAGGATTTATCCGGCCCTACCAAGATTGCTGTACGCGTGTGGCATGCTGCGAATGCATCTGTGGGATGGAGAGATAGATTGACTGGTGCGACCCCGTTGTATGCTTCTGAAAGGTTGGGATGTCTCTGGAAAACGAAAGGGTTTGAAAAATGAGATATGATTGGTATTAGCTGCGTGGGCGATCTTTGGGTCAAGAGCAAAATCAAGACCTTTGCAGCATTAAACACAGAATATGAATTGAGTGACAGGGAATTCTTCCGATATGCACAGATTCACCATGCCTTAAGTTCGGCTCTCCCTGTGGGTACCGTCATCCCCGAGTCCTCCCCCCTTGAAGATAGGGTTCTTGACGGCCACGTCCCCGATAGTACCATTTCCCTGATATATAAGAAGTTGAATAACACCCGGGTGGATCTGCTGGTGCGTCTTAGGGAGGTTTGGACCGGTGATGGTTTGGAGCTGGACGACGAGGATTGGCAAGCTGCATTGTCCTCGCCTAAAGAAGTTGCGATTCCTGCCCGTCTCCGTCTCGTTCAGCTCAAAATCTTACATCGTGTACACATCACTGGTCCAAACTTGATGCGTATGGGTTATTTCTCAGACGGGTTATGTAAGCGTGGTTGTGGGATGTTTGGAACTTTCCTCCATATACTTTGGGAGTGTCCGGAGGTGGTGACGTTCTGGAATAATGTGCATGCCGTGATGGCTAGGGCCACGGGAGTGGTGTTACTGCCCGAGGCCAGAGGATGCCTGTTGAATGTGTGGGAGCCGAATGATTATAGTGTGGCCCAGACACAGTGGGCGACCCTTGGGAATATGATTGCTAAAAGGGATGTTGCCCAGTTGTGGGGTTCCCAGCGGCCGCCCACGGTCTCGGTATGGAAGGAGAATATGGACTGGTGTATGTTCAGGGAGAAGACTGTGTATGTGGCGCGGGGCAAACCTAGAAAATGGAATAGCATCTGGAGCCAATGGAACGCATACCGTGGAAATATATGTTCGCCTCCGTTTGTGGAAATCCCCGAAGTCCCCCTGTCCCCCTGAGCCGACATTCCATATATTGTGTGCTTTATGTTATTCTCAATTTGTTTCCCCGCTGGCCCCCCCTCCCCACACCATGTGCCATTGATCTACTGTGTAACATTGTGCCTAGGTGTCCTCCCCTGTGAACACATGTCCATGTACATTGTTTCCTCTATTGCCTTGTATGTTGTTTTTTCATTTTAATAAAATTTGAATAAAAAATAAATAAAAAAATAAAAACAATTGCACTAACTAAATTTTATTTTGGTCTTACACCTTCACTTCTAACAAGATGGCCTAAGTACTCTACCTCTCTGTGTCATGAATTTGCATTTCTCTTTACACAAAGTTAACCTTGCTTTTGCAATGCAATTTAACACTTTAGCTAATGTTTGATCAATCTCATCCTTTCCAAACACCAGGATGTCGTCTTGGAACACAACAGCCTTTTTCTACTCCTGAAAGAACAGTAGACATTAAACGCTGAAAAACACTAGCAGCAGAACATAAACCAAATGGAAGGCTGCAAAACTGAAAAGTGCCTTCAACAGTAATAAAGGAAGTAAGAGGTTTAGAGTAAGCTTAACTTGGTGATATGCACATCTCATATCGAGCTTCGAGAAAACTTTCGCACCATTAAGCATTAGAATCAGTTCATTAATATTTGGCAACGGAAATTTGTCCATTATCACATTTTCATTCAAACTTCTCAAGTCAACACACAACCTGAGAGATCCATCCGCATTTTTCGTTATCACAACCGGAGATAACCATTCTGCCACCTCTACAGGTTCTATTACTTTATCTTCCAAGAGTTGTTGAATGATCTCTTTCACCTTTTCCCTGCCAGCCATTGGTACTCTCCTTGCCACATGCTTAACTGGAATTGAGTTTTTCTTTAATTTGATTTCATGCTCATAGTTCTTAAATTGACCCAGCCTTGGCTCAAAGACAGCCTGGTGCTGTTCTAACAGTTCATTCAGATTCGACTTATCCACGACCATAACAGGCACTGCAGCCCTTGGATCAACCTTGATATCTAGATCATACTGATGTGGCCAGCCTAGAATTGGTGGTCCTTCTTCAGCCACATAAACTTTGTCAAGGGTGTGCCTTCCTTGGAATACAATCTTGGCTTCTAAGTATCCCACCACACTGATATAATTTCCTTGATACGATCTTAAAACAACATCTGAACTTGTAAATGTCTCGTCAGGCCATGTTTCTTTAAATACAACAAACGGAATGATCTTATAAAGCGAACCAGTATCCACCATCAATGATACTTTCCGACCATTTATTTCAAAGTCTGCTTTCGGTCGTGATCTTCTCCTTTCTTCTCCTTCCACATCAGCAATTGCAGAATCGTTTTCGCCATCTACAACTATTACCCGATAAGTTGTTTGTACATCTCCCACACTACTCACTTTCTCCCCTTGCTGTTTACACATTCTTGCCAGATGGCCTTTCTTACCACACTTTAGGCAATCCTTACCAACTGCGTAACATTGTTTAGAATCAGCCATATGATAGCTGCAACCACACCTGAGGCAATGTCGACCAGCATACTTTCCTGGTAGTTTACTTATTGCTTTTTGATACCTGTTTTTGTTGCCACCACCGGCCATAGTCTGGGCTTTATTTTTTACAGCATTGACCCCCTCAGAGTCATCATCTAGAACCGCCACTTCATTTTCTTTGCTGCTACTTGGATTAATCTTCAATTCACGCATGCACTTTTCCGACTCCTCCACAACCTTTGCAATGGCTATTGCATCCTTGAGCGTAGGATTGCTTGCCGCCCACAGCCTCTCTTGAGTCTTCTTACAACAGCACTGAACAATTAATTGATCTCTTATCATCTCCTCGTGCATCACACCAAATTCACATTTGGCTGAAAGTTCCCTCAACCTTACGACAAAGTCATCAATACTTTCATTTGAGCGTTGAGGTTGTGTATAAAATTTGTGTCGTTTCATTACCACATTAACTTGTTTTGCAAACTTTTTTTCCAATCTTAATACAACCTCCTTGTACACATCCTCCATAACTCCTCCTTGTGCATTACCTTCAGGTGGAAGATATTTGAAGATATGTTGCCCCTCCTTACCTAATGATCCTAAAAGTAATGCTTTTTTCCTTATTGCAGGAAACTTTGCACCATCTAAAGCTATGAGATAATTCTTAAAGCACTCTATCCATTCCTTACTCTCTATTGGAGGTTCCCCTGATGACATAAGGAAAGGTGGTGGCGCAACTATTGCACTGGTTTCATCCATTTTCACTTAATTACAATGAGTGTGTTATATTTCTTTTCCACAAGGTAGCAGCAAACTCAATCAGATTGTACTTTAAACTAGAATGCCTTTTCTCAATGGTTGTATTGACCAATGGGAATGAACGTAGCTTTTAACGACTTTCGTTTTTTTCCAGACTGCAACCTGCCGTCCAGAGTGAGCTTCAATTCCACAGTAAGTTGCTTTACTTATTTCTTTTTTTAAAACACTACACGTCTAGCCAGTCTTACACACTCACAGTTATGCACGCTGGTTTTGTTATTTTCACAAATTTGCCACCGAGTCTTTTCCAATGCAGCACTCTCCTTACTGCGTGACATTAAAATGATGGCTCGCTGCTCGCTCTGCCTCCCTTTTCACTAGTGCTTATGACACCGAGTCTTTTCCTACGCAGCACTCTCCTTACAGCGTGACATTAAAATAACGGCTCGCTGCTCGCTCTGCCTCTCTTTTCACCAGCGCTTATGGCACCTGCTCCTCGCCATGCTTTCCTTTCTATTTCAAATTTTAAACAGCGCGACATTCACTAAATAGCAGTTCAGTGTTTGTTCGTTCTTTATTGACAACAGAGCTAAAATAACATTACTCTGCTCACTTGCCCTTTATTAACACCAGCGCTTATAGCTGCTTTATTTTCTAATGAGACGACATTCACCAATTGACTGTCCGGTGCTTACTTATATTTAATCCGACTGAAGAGAAGGGGTCAAAGAGAGCACATTCCTAGAGCACATATACAAGAAAGACTAATAAGTCTCGTAGTATCAACAACGCTTGAGCTGCATATATCCTGTGATCTCAATTTTTTGGTCAAGACAAATGAGCAAAAAAAGTTCATATTTTCATTTTCTTTATTTGAAGATCCATAAAGTTATACTTGATAAGAAACAGCCGACACGTGTTTCGTCAGTACTATGAATCAGTACACTGACTTTTTCAAGGCATAGTAGTGATCAAAAAGTCCATACGATCCTGTAAGATCACTCAAATTGTCGTTGTGTGGGATTAGGCAAATCAATGTACCATCTCATGCTCCCAAAACGGTGAAAGATCCCCACATTTAGTAAACATTGGATCCAAAACAATATGTAATTGAGACTCCCTGTATGGGGTACATGGATAATGTTCCACACTTGGTCAGGTAGGAAAATCTTAAGTCAGGCTGGTCGGGCAAGTGAAGCACAGCGCAAACGTGACAGCGAACTGCAGCCCCGCCCCGAAGAAGTTTAGAGGCGATAACATAAGTGACTCCACATGATAACGAAGCCAAAGAAACACTTAAGATTTTCCTACCTGACCGAGTGTGGAACATTATCCAAAACAATATGTAGTTGAGACTCCTTGTATGGGGTAATACAAGGAGTCTCAACTACATATTGTTTTGGATCCAATTTTTACTAAATGTGGGGATCTTTCACCGTTTTCGGAGCATGAGATGGTACATTGATTTGCCTAATCCCACACAACGACAATTTGAGTGATCTTACAGGATCGTATGGACTTTTTGATCACTACTATGCCTTGAAAAAGTCAGTGTATTGATTCATAGTACTGACGAAACACGTGTCGGCTGTTTCTTATCAAGTATAACTTTATGGATCTTCAAATAAAGAAAATGAAAATATGAACTTTTTTTGCTCATTTGTCTTGTCCAAAAAATTGAGCTCACAGGATATATACAGCTCAAGCGTTGTTGATACTACGAGACTTATTAGTCTTTCTTGTATATGTGCTCTAGGAATGTGCTCTCTTTGACCCCTTCTCTTCAGTTGTACATTTGTTAATCTTTTGATTGTCATTGGTCCCTCTTGGTAGTGGGGGACAGTGGTCCATGTAGCACTCCGCCTTTAAAAAACGAAAGATTTTTTACTTATCCAGTACTGTTGTTCATCTTAAAATCATTTGTGTATGTGCGGTCTTTTCCAATTTGGATACACCACTACCGATCTCTCTGTGTTTTTATATTTAATCTACACCTGCGCTTATATCCTTAGCTCCCTGCTGTGCTCTCCTTACCGTTACTGTTTCAATTCTTTAAATTCAGTGCTGTGTGTCGCGTTAAACACTAAACTCTGCCTTCTTGCCGAACTCACTTTTCCTTTCTTCACCGCAGCACGAGTCTTTCGGCAGTATTTCCTTTCTTCACACTGTCTGCAGAGTGTAACCTGTGTTTTCCCGGTTAGTCTCTACTCAACATTTCAACCTTTCCCTGCTGTTACTCTTCACATATGCTGCTGTACTTGACAAGTTAGGTTCTTCTTCGGGGTTTTAATCTATCTCTGGCGCATTCCCGTGTCTGGCCAAGCGTCGCCAAAATTGTTGTGGTATAATTCAAGACACAGATTGATGTCAGTCTTTTAAGAGTAGTTTATTCATCAGGGAAAACCCAAACGATCCCTGCCAGACAAAGCTGGGCCAACTGTCAATGATGCCACTACAGATGACATAAAGATGGAACGATATGTACATCACAGAGATGTGCCATTCCAGCCTAGCTGGAAAAGCCTTTTTTTTTATTTGTTTATTGGGTTTTAGCATTCATTATGACATTTCTGGCGCAGTACATTAGTGCAATGCTATGTAAATACAATAATAAGAAAAAAAAGGTGTACATTCTCAAGCATGAGCATTGTGCTGTAAGACTGTTTTTTAACTGTTTGGTCCATGGGTACATGAATCATGTTCCTGCAATGTCCGTACTGTGCATCTCATAATACGGAACTGTCGGGGGGAGTTGAAACACCTCTCTCAGCGTATTAGCAACCCTACATCTCATTTAGGTGGAATCTGTCGTTCTGGGTGTACATGACGGGGTCGTTCTGATGTGCACCCCTTGGTGTTGCCGTGTCAACCTTGTCTATGTGCGTTCCCAATAAATCTCTGGCGGGGGACTCCACCAGTTCGAACTTGCAAACATTTCTAACTGTTGAGGCAAACAATTGGGAGGGAGAAACAAGAGGGGTGAGGGAGTTTTCCAACTGAGCTTTGGTGGGATTTCTCTTATCCCTGGAATCCTGCTTCTGTACTATGTGGAGATGTGGTGGTGCGTGCAGGGCGGAGTGGGCCGGGGACGAGAGCCCCTATGGCAATCCTCGTGTTGTCGAGGGGTGATCGTATTGTGTGGGTACCACTCAGGGTTGGGCCCGGGGTGGCGGACTTGTGTCACGGTACCTCTGTAGTAGGGGGGGCCAGAACGGCCGGCTGTACCTGGGACTGTGAGGCCGTGGGCGTCTCTGGTGGGTTCGTTGCCTGTGTAAATTCATGCATTAATTGCGCCCATTCTAAGGAGAAAGGGTGCTTACGGCTTCCCTTCAGTTCTTCCTCCCGGAGTGTCTCTTCCTCTGCTTTCCCCCATTTGTTCATGGCGCCTATACAGGCTGCTCCCGGAGGCCCCGTGGGGGATCTCCAGTACATGGCTATTCCCCTTTTTGCTAAGAGGATGGCTAGGGACATAAATCGATATTGTACTTTCTCGGTCTTCCGCCTGCGGAAGATCCCAAGTGCACATGCCTCCCATGTGGACATAGTCGTAATGTTGGTGATTGCTCTGAGTGTCCGATGAACCCTGTCCTAAAAACTGTTAAGTGTGGGGCAGTCCCAAAACATGTGTTTGAAGTCTGCTGCAGGGGCTTGACAACGAGGGCATGCAAAGTGTGTATCTGGGAAGAATTGATGGAGGCGGTGTGGTGTGAAGTAGGCTCTGTGGAGAATATTAAAATGTATGTTCCGGAATCGCGCATTTCGGGAAACTTTTTGGGGGTACTCCAGAGCTGTGTTCCATTCTTTATCATGGACTACCCTCCCCATGTCCATTTCCCACTTTTGACGTAAGGGCTGAAGGGATGGGAGGATCAGCTCACGCATGGCTTTGTAAAGCCAAGTGACCAAATGACGTCCCACTCCCATGTGTAATATCGCGTGGATCACTGGGTGTGTTGGAGGTTCCCCTGTGTTAGGGTTCCAGTACCTATGGCTGCTATCTAGAATCTGTCCATGTATTAGAAATTGCTTGGGTGGGAGATTGTATTACTCCATCATATGGTCATATGTTTTAACTGTATTCTTTGTTTGCGCCGTGTTATGCTGTTTTCAAATCCACAAACCTTGTGTGACTCACATTCCCATTGCCCGCACTGTCCCCTCCGCTTGCCGCAGACGATTAGGTGCTGTGGCCGGATACGCCTCATCTGTGACACAGCAGACCTCTTTCCCAAAGAACTACAAGTCCCAGCGCGCTTGCGCTGTACACGGGACTACAAAGGGAGGGGTGATTGCTTGCTCGCGAGAACTCCTTGCTTACCGGGGCCGCTCAGATTAAGTGTGCTGCTCCTGAAGATTGTGCCTGCTAATAACATAGCTCACCTGAGGCGAAAAGCCGCGTGATAATTTGCTTGCTGCTTTTTAAAAATATTGTTTTAACTGTATTCTTTGTTTGCGCCGTGTTATGCTGTTTTAAAATCCACAAACCTTGTGTGACTCATATTCCCATTGCCCGCACTGTCCCCTCCGCTTTCCGCAGACGATTAGGTGCTGTGGCCGGAGACGCCTCATCTGTGACACGGCAGACCTCTTTTCCAAAGAACTACAAGTCCCAGCGGTCTTGCGCTGTACACGGGACTACAAAGGGAGATGGCCACTTCTCCGCGCAGCGGACGCGTCCAGCGGGCGCGTGCAGCAGGCGCGGGCGCGTGCAGCGGGCACGCCGCTGTCGCGCCGAAGTCGAGCCTAAGTCCAGCCCGTCCGCGCCCGTCCGCGCCAGGCCAGGCCCAGGGGCCACTAATTCTTCTCAGGAAGACCATACCTCTGGTCACCATGGTAACATTATTAAATATACTGCGGGGAAATTAAAATCGTTTAGACATGTGCCATGTACACATTGTTTAACTTGTACACCTCCTATTCATGGTTTTAACTGTAATAACTGTGGGTTTTCTTTGGGCAGGATGAGCAGATGTAAACAGTGGAAACGTCCACATAAGTATGGCAAATCGATTATTACTCAACCATCCTCTACTACTCCCAAACTCCAGTTTTGGAGTATAAACTGTAGGTCTCTTTCTAAGCACAAAAATCATATTTATGATTTTCTAGTCGATGAAAGACCGGATGCCTTGTTCCTGACTGAAACTTGGCTCCACGCGAGCTCTGGACCTGACATTGCTTTTGCAATTCCTACTGGCTATGTTATGGTCAAGAAAGATAGAGACACTGGCAAGGGAGGCGGCATTGCCATAATCTTCAAAACTATTTACAGCTGTAAGTTTGAAGCCTTTCCCCTTCAAGGATGCGAGGCTGCTCAATTCAAACTAGCAATTAGTGCTCAGATGACTCTATCTGGTCTACTGATATATCGTCCCCCTGGGAATTCCAATGCATGGACGACATCCTTTTCTGAAACTATTGCCCCGTTGATTTTGAAGGCTGCAAATTTCACCATTTTGGGGGATCTGAACCTACATTTGGAAGACCCTCAGTGCACTGTCAGTAAAACTTTTTTAGCTGATTTAGAAGCTCTTAATATACTGTTGTGCAATTCAGGGTCTACGCATTCTGCAGGACATTTATTAGATCCTGTCCTCTCGAACCTTCCGTATGACTGTGAACCTGCCGCTCGCCCTTTGGAATGGTTGGACCATTTCGCAGTTCAGTTTTCTCTTTCTTATACTAAGATTACAGCATCTGGTGGTGCTGATACAGGTGAGAGTATACGTCGTTGGGGCAAGCTTAACATCACTGATCTTAACTCGCACCTGTCTGATACCTTACCGGATGTTGACTCATCTCTGCTGGTGCTGGAGACGGCAGTTTCCAAATGGCTAATTACTGCTGTTGACAAACTTGTTCCACTGGTACCTAGGCACCTTCTACCCCACCGTCACCCTGCGGCATGGTTTTCGGAAAATTTAAAAACCATGAAATCTCAATGTAAGGCCCTCGAGAGGAAATGGAGACGTTCTTACTCTCCGTCTCGCAAGGTGGCATATAGGGAAGCTCTTAGAGACTACCTCAAACAATGTAAAACGGCTAGAGCGACCTATTTTGCCAATACCGTAACACACGCTCAGAACTGTCCTCCCATGCTTTTTTCTGTGGTAAAAAAATTGACAGGTGCAGATTGTACTCCTGCCCCTCCTGTTCTGAATGAGGCACAATGCAATTCCATCGCCGAGTTTTTCATCACTAAGGTGGAACGTATCTATGACTCTTTGAGTCCTCTACCTCTGAATGAAGAATTATCATCTATGCCTGGGCCTGTTCTAAACAGTCAGCCCACCCTGACAGTCAAACTTACTGAATGGCCACTTTTTGATGACGTCTCTTTTGCTCACTGCCTGGAGAGCATCAAATCCGGTTCCCCTCGTGATCCTTTACCGGCTAAGATCCTTAAACAACTTGATTTGGACTCTCGTTGCGTTGTGATGAAACTCCTCAATTTCTCGTTGATAGAGTCTCATGTTCCACAGGAGTGGAAACATGCGATGATTATTCCTCTGCTCAAAAAGGCTGGAGCTGATGTCTCTAATTGATCCAACTTCAGGCCTATTTCGTTGTTGCCCATTTTTTCTAAGATCTTGGAAAGGCACATCAACTCACAGCTGACCCTCTTGGTAGAGAGTTTGGGTTTTCTGCATCCATCGCAATCCGGCTTCAGAGCACACCATTCCACAGAGACCACACTTCTAGGAGTTACTGAGAATTTACGGCACGGTATCGATCGCGGGGATACATCTGCACTTATCCTTTTGGATTTAAGTGCGGCGTTCGATACCGTGTCCCATTCCATCCTTCTCGCAACTCTTCAATCCTTGGGAGTTGTGGGCTCTGCTTTGGCTTGGATAGCCACTTTTTTAAGTGGTCGTACTTTTCAAGTTTTCTCAGCTAAAGCATCCTCGAAAATACGTTCATCGGCGTACGGCGTTCCCCAGGGGTCTATTCTTAGTCCATTACTATTTAACATCTATGTTAGACCCCTGGCCACTATCGTGGAGGAAGCCGGTCTGACTTTATTTTCATACGCCGATGATACGCAAATCATTTTCTCCCTCTCCAACACGGAAGGTAATAACATCTCGGCTCTTAAGCAGGGTTTGACCCGAGTGGCGGAGTGGATGCAGAGTAATTTCCTCAAGTTAAATGGGGATAAGACCGAGGTTGTGATCCTGGGCAAGGGTAAAGATCTATGGAGTCCTCAGCATTGGCCTGAGAGTATGGGTCCTACCCCTCAACCCGTTGCTCAGGTTCGCAATCTCACAGATAATGTCTGTGTTAGGGGCTCTCGTCATGTCTGTAACTACTTATTTAAGCCACAGTTCTATTCCGCTCCATCGTGCAGTCAGGACCTCCCCCTCCCGCACAACCACCCTCCACACCGCCAATAACATCCCAGCCGTTTGCTCCCTGAAGGGTTCTAGGAAAGTGATGAACAGGGGGGAACTTAAAAACAACTTTCGGGAAACGTTCCCAATGTAAGGGGCCTACTGCTCGATACAATAAGTCCAAACTGTACATCTCGTACTGTCTCTAGTTCGTTTCGTGCGGGGGGTGGTTTGGCGTCGTCACTGGTGGTCAGTGTTTTGGGTGCCCACTTCATGTTGTATCTGTAAGTGTGCCCGCACTTGCCTGTACCTCTCGCCTGTGGTTCGCGGTGCCTGGCAGTGTACGCCTTCCTGGGATGTCCCGGTCGTGCTGTGTCATCATCCTGTTGTGTTTCATATCAGCATGTCAGCAGTTTGTGGGGTCACTAGCGGTGGTGTGGCTGAGCCCTCTCTGGAGGTGCGTGTGTCACTGAGTTCCTCTTCTGACGTGAAGAGATGTGGGCCACGTTCCCCCTCTGAGCTATCTCCCGCGTGCCGGGTTCCCGCCGCCGCCTGCAAGGCCCTTGTCCGGTCTGCTATTATTTGTTCCAGATCTGGGGAATTCTTGGTGCCGGGGACCGACAGACGACTCAGCTGTGTAAGGGTGACTCGTTTGGAGCGCAGTCGCCGCCCACTGGGGAGTCTATGGTGTGGCTTGGTTCTGCATTCAGGAGGTCATCGCTGTGTTGCTCCAGCCAATTTCTCGCCTCTACCGGGTCTGTGAAAAAGTGCGTGGATCCTCCGTGGATAATCTTAAGGCGGGCTGGGAAGAGGAGTGCATACTGCACGTTGTTTTGACGTAGGGTTTGTTTCACCGCTAGGAATATGGCCCGTTGACGCTGTACTGCTTGGGAGTAGTCCGGGAACAGCATTACATGTTTGTCCTCGACTCTGAGTGTTTTCACTTGTCTGGCTGCTCGCAGTACCGCATCCCGGTCTTGATAATGTAGCAGCTTGAGCAAAAACGGCCTGGGTGGGGAACCCGGAGGTGGCTTCTGGGCTGGAACCCTGTGCGCTCTCTCTACCGAGAAGAATGGTGATAGGTCCTGGGCCACGGTGAAGGTTTTAATCCAAGTTTCTATGTATCGTGTGGGGTCTGTCCCCTCCACACCTTCTGGTAAGTTGAGGACTCGTATGTTGCTCCGGCGAGAGCGGCCCTCCAAATCATCGGTTTTGCGCTCCAGGGATTTCACTTTGTTCTGTAGCTCTTTGATGGCTTCCTGGTGTGTCTGTACCTGCGGCCCCATAACTTGCAGTGTCTTTTCCCCTTGGTTTACTTTTTCAGCCAATTTCCTGTGATCGTCCCTCAATAGGTTGAGGTCCGTGGCCAGTTCGCCGAATTTACTTTCCATAGACACACGGGATTGTTCTATTGCTGCTAGTACTTTGTCCAGCTTGTCTGACATATCGTCTGAGTGCGGTGGTTCTCCATTCTGTATGATCCCCGATGGCCCTGGGGAGGGTTGTCTCCCCGTTATCGGGGCTTGTGTCGTGGTCATTGTTCGTTGTGGTCTCCCCATTTCCACACCCGTGAGATAATGGATCTTGATGGCAAACCCTGCGTAGCTAGGTCTTGAGGATCTTGCAAATGGGGGCGCGACCCGTCTTCTCCTCTCCACTTGGCAGATTTCCTAGTCCTTGTCTGCTGTTTTGGTATGTCGCTAGAGCCCACCACCTGCTCCCGCCACCTTACGTGTATATGTCACCAGGTGCACTGTGTGCCATGCAGTCTCCGGGCCCAGCCCCCGCACTTCGGGATCGCCTGGAGGGGCCAGCTGCCGTCCGAAGACTCGTGCCGAGCGGGGCCCCTGCGCACGTCCCCTATTGTTGCCGGTTAGGTTCTTCAGTGGACTCCCTCTGCTCGGGATGGCCTCTGGTCCGACACTCTCCTCCTTTCCTCTCTGTGTCGTCCCGTGGCCCCCTGCGAATCCGGCTCCTCTTTTAGGCCTGGCTCTTTTCCGCTGGTACCCAGAACCCCTCCGTTTAGTTGCGGAAAGGGGAGGGCAAGGCTCCACCCCTCCACTGCACCTGTGGGGCCTTATACCTCCTCCCCGTCGGTGTGCCGCATGCAATTCCTCGCTCCAGTCAGTACCGACCAATGTTCGCCACCATCTTGTGTAGGGCCGGTGGTTTTTAATGCACGGCCTTTCAACAGTTCATCCCCCACAGCACTCCGGGCCCTGACGTCCCGGTCCTCCGTGCTGATCGTTATGGGGGGTCAGAGGAGGATCTGGGATCTCTCGTCGTTCACGGGACCATACAAGGGGGCCTCGTCCAGGCAGGAGGCCCGCTCAACCGTCGACTCTCGCGGGGTTGGCAGGAACCTACCAAGACGACCCTCTGTGCTCTGGGATCTCTCGTCGTTCACGGGACCATACAGGGGGGGGCTCGTCCAGGCAGGAGGCCCGCTCAACCGTCGACTCTCACGGGGTTGGCAGGAACCTACCAAGACGACCCTCTGTGCTCTCCAGGTGGTGGGGGTGCGGTGTCGGCGTCTTCGCCACAGTATCTGTGCTGTACGTGTCTATGGGGACCTTCTCCCCCAGCCTCAGCCACAGCAACCAGTGGGGGCCGCTTTATGGAGGCAACTCTAGTATCCGCCTCACATCCTTCTCCCTGGCATCTTTCATGTGTCCGTGCGAACCCCCGCTCTCGCCGCAGCTCTCTCTATTACAACACTGGACACCCAGGGTCTCAGCTCCCAGCTCGCGCTTCTCAGGGGACTGCAGCAGGACCCGAAGCGGGTATGGCGCCAGCACTCAGTTTTGGAGGTGGGGGGGCTTTCCTTGGGGGGGTTCCTGTCTCACCCCCGCCCCACTATTCCAGATTCGCTACGGGTGCCCTTCCAATATGAACCCCTCGCGCTTTGGATTCTGGTGTTCCGGCACTTGATGCCCGCCACATCAGTCACTGGGGCTCCCCAGGCAGGCAAGGATCCCCCACGCTGTGAGCCCGCGCACCCTCCGGGTATCACCTGGCGTACTCACAGTAGTGTCGGGCGGCGTGGGCTCAACTCCGATGCATCCTCCCCATTGTCGATAAGTCGCGCGCGGCCGTGTGGGGCACGGGGTCGCTGGGCTCCTCTCCTCCAGGCCTCCTAATAACGGTCCGTGGGCGCCGTCATTTTAGGTGGGCTCAGACGGCGGTGGGCCGATCCTGTAGCTCCGCTCCCGCATTGGCTAGGCGAAATGTCAGAGTATCGCTGGCATCGTCGTGGGCTCCCAGCTTCACTGAAATGTGAGCTGGTGAGGTTTTGGCATCCTGCGCCAGGCTAGGCAATGGTCATGTGGGCAGCCGATCGGAGCACTAAGAGAGTGCGTCCACCATCTTGGCTGGCTTGGCCACGCCCCCAGCTGGAAAAGCCTTATTACTCTATAACAGTTTTATTACTGTGGAGACTTAGAGGCTTGTCTTAACATTTTCTGAGTCTCCTCAAATTCTGTCCTTGGAGGCTGATCAGGAGGTCAACCTTATGAACTTTGGATTCCACTTCTTTATTCTGGGTACCAGAGAGAGAAGGCCCAGTCACTCAGGGTTCTTCTCGGCTCACAGGCTTCAAGTTTAGTCCTCTTCTGATCTTCCTCAGTGGGTGTCTGCTATCATCTATCTCTGCCACAGCCGACAGAGATAGATGATAACAGACGCCAACGCGATCATACAGTGGACAATAATGGAGGAAAGACGGAAAGTAAAATAATCTGCACAGAGAGCAAAGCGGTTAAATAAAAACTCAATACTGGAAGCACAGAATACTAAGAATTAAAAGACCATTCTTATCTCTTACACCTTGAGAAAGCCCTGGCTTGCGGGCCACATGGAGCGAAATACATGTTGGCTGACCTGTATGTGAAGTAGCTCTTTAGGATTATATATACAATTAAAAATGTAAGAATAATACCAAACAATGTCAAACTTGTACGAAACATTTGGGAACATTTCCCTAACCAGAATCTTGCTTACAAAATACTTTCACATGATATTACCCATTGCTCAGGATCACTCTAACAAACTCTCAAAAATAAATGGGTCAGGGGTTCCACCTATTTCCTAGAGCAATGAGAAAAAGACTTGAAATTAAAGGCAAGGCATTAACTGGACCCTAATACCCCTCAAACTTCTCTTGCGTCCTATGTGTGTGGTAGGGGAGGCCCTTTCAAACTTATACTGGGTGCTTCCTTCTGTCTGGACAGAGCTAAACCTCTCTGAAGAACTATAATGATAGTGAAACACGTCAGGGTTTGCTTTTATTCATTCCACATTGGCTTGGATGGTATTTTACCACTCCAAAGCTGTAATACTGTGCCTAGAGTGGTAAAAGGCTTTTGTCATTTTATAGCTCAGCATGGATGGCACTGTGCTCATCCTATGCTAAAAGATTTTGCTGAGTAATGGCAAAAGACTTTGTCCCATTCTAGCTCGGTGTGGATGTCATTGTGCTAATCCTATGCTAAAATCTTTGCTAGAAAAACAGACATTTGAGGTGAGCAAATTCTGCGTGTTACTGGTGTTGTAGAGTACTTTATACTGGAGCGGCTCTCCATCTAAACTTGGGAACTACCCAGAGTTCACTGCTTCTTTTTTGCATGTATAGCTATCTACACCTACCTATAGATCCCAAAGGTTACAGGGACATTATAGTTAGGAAATGAAATACAAAAAAAATGTAGAAATTCACTGAAAAAACAAAGGTTACAGGGACATTATAGTTAGGTGTGTACAAAACCAGAAAAATTCAGCCATTCTTGTAAGTGAGCAAACTATTACTAGCACCCCCATAATGCACTGCTTATGACCTCACATATTACATCACTCATGACATGGTCAGTAACATCACTGATGACATCATTCCATTTCCTAACGATAACGTCCCTGTAACCTTTGTTTTTTTTGAGTGAATTTGTAAGTTTTTTTAAATGCTATATCTTCCTGCATTTACCAATGCTTGTTCCTCGTCTGCTTCTCTTATCAGTATCCCATCGCAAAAAATACTGTTAATATCCGCTTTAGTGGAACTATTTTTGCATGAAGTTCTGGCTCTTTCTGCTTTTTTGTCTTGCAACAGATTCATATAGCGCTACTTATCACCAACTGGGATTACATGATTAGCCCAGAACCACAGGATGTTGCATCGGCGAGACTCGAACAGGGATCCCCAGCTCTCGAGTCAGCAGCTATGCCCGCTGCGCACATCCTCTCCACTCTTGTGATGCTTGTAAGGGAGCTCTTTCCTTCGTCCAGGATGGTGATTGAGAAAAACAGTTTCATTATATAGGCCAAACCAATGCATTACCAATGTTTATTTATAATGCACTCAATATGGTTGTTCAGCCTCTTCTTAATCGTTATGTTTTCTCATAAAGGATCATAGTAGCTTTACAATATCTTCATGGAATCTCACACTTTTGATCCAGCTGGGAGCTACAAACACATCCCCAAGTCCCCTATATTCAAAATCTTAAATTTAACCACTTAGCCCCTTCACTGCGGCGCGAATTCCGCTGCAGTGCAAGGGGGGGGGGGCGGGGTTGGGCGTGGCGCTGCGGTACTCATGACAAATGCAAAAACAACAGTTGATGGACAGAATGCAGAACAATGTTATACATTCACCCCAGTACAGAGATCTGGGCCTAAATCCATCGGTTTTTGCTCACCACACCATCCCAGTTCAGACATTGCCATATGCAAATCAGCCTTGACCCTGTGCCTCATGGGAACAGTCCAGCCCGAACTGCCAAGCCATGTCTTCCCTGGACAGGAATCAAGCATTCTAGGACAAAACTGATTTGCATATGGCCATGTCTGAACTGGGGTGGTGGAGTGGGCTAAAGAATGATGATGGATTAAACCCAGATCAGTTGACTGGGGGTGAGTGTTTGATTTGCTCAAGCACTCCGTCCATCATCCCCTTTGGTATTGCTTTGTTCACCCTGAGTTGGGTAGGGTATGCCCAGACGTGGGTCCCTTGCTCACTCTACCACTGGATTCAAGATAGCCTGGCGGATGAGGATTATGGATCCGAAACCGGTCCCAGGATGCTTGTTTCCGGTCCAGGGAAGACATGGCTTGGTAGTTCGGGCTGGACTGTTCCCATGAGGCACAGGGTCAGACTAATTTGCATATGGCCATATCTGAACTGGGGTGGGGGAGTGGGCTAAAGAATGATGATGGATTAAACCCAGATCATTTGACTGGGGGTAGTGTTTGATTTGCTCAAGCACTCCGTCCATCATCCCCTTTGGTATTGGGGTACTCATGACGGCTCCCGGCCGCCATAAATCACGGTGGGCGTCTGCTCATGAGGGCCGGGAGCAGTCAGAACGCCGCCCACTGATTAATTCTCCCGCACAGGTGAGGAATTAATAGCACGTGGGCGGGGCGGCAACGTTCTGACGGCTCCCAGCAGTCATGAGCACACACCTACTGTGACTCATGACGGCCGGGAGCCGTCATGAGCATCGAAAAGGTTAACTGCTGATCTTTCTATAGCATATCTACTTGGGAAACATGTTTACTGTTTCAAATGTCACAAAGCACAGACATAAGCAATCCTGTAGTAAGCATCGCTTCTGCTTAGAATATGTATTGTGCAGATGTTTGCTGTATCATGTATCGGGCTTTATGTGCAGTGGAGATCTAACCACAAGAGGGCGACATGTATATTATTCATTTTTGAAGACCTGTATAGAGCAAACTTGGACCAAGGGCTCTTTACTTGTGAGCCTAGTCAAATTACTTTTAAAAGGAACAGGGAGATTTAGTGATTTGCCCAGGATCACAAGATGTTGAGCCAAGGCTGGGAATCGAACACTGTCCCCAGTTCCAGAGCCTGCATCTATGGCAGTTAGACCGCATCTCCTTCTTCTGTGTGGTTACAAAGAGTATGCAACAGCTTTTTCATATCTAAAGGAAGCTGGATTAATTGGGCAAAGTAGTGGGAGTAGGGAGAGTGTGGATGTGTCACTTCGCTTGTAACTCTGTAAGAGGATGGATGACTGGTGGAGATAGGTGCTGAGTTCGAGAGAACAAAGTGAACCTCAAGTTTAAGTCTGGATTCCTTAGCAAACAGGCTTCTCACTGCAGATGGCTGCATGGAGTCCATTCTAAACTAACATTTACTTTCCTGCCAGTTTGAGCAAGTGGCATGAAGTAAAGCATTTCAAATGTTATTTTGGCTGTGACACAACATCAGCGCAGGTCATCAAATGGGACTGGATTCCCTTAGCTGAAATGCATTTTGTAGTCTCTGAATATTCTTGTGTGGAGCCACAAGCATTAGCTACCACCCCCTCATTCTTGATTGGTTGTAGGATAAGTGAACATTTGTCTCGGTTAGTCTGTGATCAAGCCCAGCATTTTGCCCTGCTTTTTTTTTTTTGCAGAGTTTTATATAACGCGAACTAGACCCGAACTGAATCGGGTATCAGAGCGCTTTACATAGCACCAGTTACGTTACATGAGGACACGCATTCATTTTTAGGCACGGGGAGATTAAGTGATTTGCCCAGAATCACAGGAGGTTTTTTTTGGCGTCGTTAGCAAGACTCGAACCCAGATCCCCAGGTCCGAGGTCGAGCGCCCTAGCCGTTAGGCCAACTCCTCTCCTGCTTGCTGTACGGCATCCGTAAGAAATCATACCATTGTCTTTTTAAACAGTTGATATGGGATACAAAAAAAGTGTGAACCACTGGGCACACAAACAATCCAGGGAAAACATTTGTATTCACTCCCTGCAACCCCCAAGCTCTAAAGCTGTTCCGGGGTCAAATAGAGGAATTTTTGTATATTTTGATTTTCTGTTGGGTACCATGAACAATAAGTTGTCACCCGAGAGAGTTTGAGGAAGGAGAGGTAACTCATAGATATAAGACACTGAAGATATTGTAAGCCACCACATATGTCTACCTCTGCCTTGAATGTCTGCAGTAATGGAAAACCCTTAAGATTGGAATACAGCAGGCGTGTACATGTTAGGCATCTGTGACAACTGATTTGTTTACATCATATAAAAGTGTTTTGTTTCGCACTGTGTGCTAAGTATTAGGCTCAAACCGCGGAGAACAAGTTCAGCACGACATAAACAATCTAGCACTTCCCAGGGAGGAATTGTGTGCGCAGATGTATGTGAGAAGTAACATTTTCAGATTTCAATTGTTACTAGTTTATGCTAAAATTACACAGTAAGGTGTTTCAGGTGAGTTGGTCGGTTCAGAGTTTTGAGTTTTACACACTCCTAGGCAAAAGACCATTTTCATTATGATGTTGCAGCTGGTTTTATTTAGTTATTTATTTATTTTTGGGGCATACTAGGGAGCCAACATGTAGGTACTGGTTTACGTGCCCAAGACTTGGGAAATATTAGAGTTGGTTTTTTTACATCACACACGCCTTTTCACCATCGGGATAAATTACCCCACTTAGCGTTGTGGTTTTAATCTTTGTCTGATTCTAATAATGCTAGGTTTAAATAGAGGTTATGTGATTAAACTTTTCTGTATATATTTAATTATGGAAAATATCTGCCATCATGCTCATGTTTCTGTGGTACTGGCTCTGAACCCATGGTCTATGGTGAAACCTAGCAAAACCAACAGTTTTTTTCTTTCTTTCTTTTTTTATTATTTGGTAAAAAGAATTGTAGAGGTACACATCCTAATCTGACGAATCTGTAGATCTTGGAAAAAACGTTATGAACCGGGATCCACAGCTCTCGAGTCAGCAGCTCTGGCCGCTGCGCCACATCCTCTCCACTCTTGTGATACTTGTAAGGGAGCTCTTTATTTTGTCCCATACAGTGATTGATAGAAAAAGCTTATTATTCATTACATAGGCGAAACTGATGCATTACCAGTGCATGTTTAGGAAGTACTTCCGTTTACAGAGTGGTGAAGAAAGGTGGCGGAGACTCTTACTAGCTCTCAGGAATCCCGCAGTGTAGGACTTATAGGAGGTACCTGGAGGGCTTCTTGGCCCCTAAGGTCCCAGCAGGAGTAAAGTGGACTTAATCACCCCACCAATATTGCGTCTGGAACCACGTTTGCAGAGTTGTGGAGAAAGGGGACATGGCCTCTGAAGACCTCTTAGCAATCCCGCTGTATGGGACTCACTCGAGGTAACAGGAGGGGTAGTTGGCCCCAAGGACTTCCTTGGGGCCAACTACCCCATCTGTTACCTCCAGTATGTCCCACACAGTGGACACTTTCGTAGAAGACACATGGTTAGCCATCCTCACCGCACAATACACTTAAAAATGGCTATTCCTAAGGCCCAAGAAACGCTCGCCATTATTGTAGCACCAGCAACAAGTGGTCTATTATGACCACAGAAGACATACAAATGATGAACGGAATGCAGAACAAATCAAAACATTCAACCCCAGTCAAGAGATCTGGGTTAAATCCATCATTCTTTTGCTCACCATGCCACCCCAGTTTAGACCTGGCCATATGCAAATCAGTTTTGACCCTGTGCCTCATGAGAACAGTCCAGCCCGAACTGCCAAGCCAGGTCCTCCCTGGAACGGAAACAAGCATCCTAGGAGCGGTTTTGGGGTTTCACCCCTCTTCAGCCAGGAAAGCTTGATTCCAGTGGCACAGTGAATGGTTGTGGTCACTACTCAGAAAGAGTAGGTACAGTAACGCATGTATTGTCTCTTTATATAGACGATATAATACTATATATCAAGAACCTGTATGAGGATCTACGCCCAATAGCCAATACCTTCACACTCTTTGAACGGATCTCGGGATAACTATTAATACGACCAAATCACACACCTTTCTTTTTAAATGTGACCCGCGGCCCCCACCAGTGGTATTTGGGGATCAGTAGCTCCAAGCGGCACCCACCACCTAGGGATCCAAATATATAGAATGCCTCAGGATCCACTAGAAGGTAGTTTCCAAAAGGCAATATCCTCCCTGCTGTCCCAGGTAACTATTTTACTAATTTACCCATAGTGATCCTAACACAGTGTTATACACCCCTAAACACGCTTTTGACAGAACTGATATGGGGAGCAGGCCGTAAAAGGATAGGACCATCAAAACCATAGTTGCAGACCAAGAAAGATGGCATAGGAGCACCGGATTTCTGAGCATATTGTTTCGCAAGTCAATTACAATAGCTAGCATTCAGGCATGAAATAGGCTATACGCAGAACAACCTAGAACAGGGTGTTTTACACACATTATTGTTCCCCCGAACAAAGGTTCTACCTACGGCTACATTGCTATTAAAAACAGCCCTTGCATACTGGAGGCTAGTCCTGCAATGCACAAAGCGAATCACTCCCTACGCCCAGAATATCCTACTTCTGGGCCTCCCTACCACAACGGGATTACTACCGAAGCTCCAGATATGCTTATGGGATAAGGCAGGAGCAACAACAGTAGGGGTATTATTAAGAGATGGGATGCAACTTAATCATGCAGATTTTATCCACGAGCAAGGTCTTCCAGACTCCCTATTTCTAATACATGCAAACATTACACGATATGTCAAGATGCACTGGTCTCCGAACGGCACAGAACCTCCCACACATTAATTTGTCCACTCACTATACCTGATGGGCAATGGCAGACATCTGATTAGATGGTTATACAGAGGCCTACGCACACAAGCCGTTGTACCCCTTACACATTTAAGAGAAAAGTGGGGGCAAGAACTGGGCACGGTACTCCAGGGCAAGGAATGGGAAACCATACTGGCTTTCCCTAAGAAAATATCACACAACCACTGATTCAAATTTTTACAATACATGATACTGCACAGAGTGTATCTAACACCGCACAGATTGCACAAAATGTACCAGGAAGTGCCTGCAAAAGGCCCAAGATGTGCGGCCCCAGATGGGAATTTGTTACTTATGCTATGGGTATGTCTGATCCTTTCACCCTTATGGTCGCAAGTGACGGACACAATAAATGAAATAACGGGGGGAACACACTGGAACACAGCTGAAAGTTGTATATTGGGCTTACACCACCGACCCAAAAACCAAAAGACAAAAGTGAAATTTGCAGACCTAGCTCTACTCATTGCAAAGCATTTAATAACCAAAAGATGGAAATCATCCTCCCCACCCAACATATTGGATTGGTGGAAGGATGTAGTTCAATGGGGGAAGGCTGAAAGTGACGCAGTACACAGGGAGTAACACAGTGGATTGCAAAAAACACCAAAATCAATGGAATGGGATGTAATGTTGGAATCTTTTAAAGCCCTTGATACACAAATACATTGACACTTCGAATACTGTCCACTCTGCTACTAACACAATGATGCAGACCGTAACTTCTAAGCCATAACGCTTAGGAGCAACACACTTGAACAACATTAAAGCAACATAACCATAATGCTATGAGCAGACCTTACAAACAACAGTACCCTGACAATTTCCCCATATGTCAAAGAATTGCAGGTACCAGATCCAGCGAAACCTTGATAATCATTATGCTAGAATTTAAGATAGGCCACGTCTCAGATACAGAAAACGATTGAGCACTAAGTAAGGGGAAGGAGGGGGGGAAGTTCCTAAGTTTATACACAAGACAGACAGAAGGTAGTGCACTTGGATAATGTATAACAGGATAAATGTATGTAGCTTTGATTTATATCCATGCTAAAGACTGTGTACATGTGAAATGATACAGATGTAGTCCAAATAGCAATGTGAAACCATTGAAATCACATGTACTGCATAAACTAAAAAATCAATAATGTTTGTGAAAAAAAGCCCCACACAGCGGGATTGCTGAGAGGTTTTTGGTGGCCATGCCCGCTTTCTCCCCCATTCTGCAAACGCGCCTCCTTGCACACTACTAGTTGGGGGAAAAGTCCACTTGGCTATGAGGGTCCTTGGGGGGGAAACTACCCCTCCTGTTACCACCAGTAAGTCCCACACACACACAGTGGGTTTGCTAAGAGGATTTGGGCGTCCACGCGCCCTTTCTCCACCACTCTGCAAACATGCCTCCTTGCACACTACAAGTTGAGGGTTGAAGGTCCTGTGGTTTTTGGGGGCAACTACCCCTCCTGTTACCTCCAGGAAGACCCACATAGCTGGATTGCTGAGAGTTCATCAGAGGCCTTGCCCCCTTTCTCCACCACTCTGCAAACACGCCTCCTGGTGCACCACTGGTGGGGGGAAGAAGTCTACTTTAATCCTGAAGCCCTCAGGAGGAAAGGGTACATCATCCCCCCACCTGCAGTGCACCATTGGGAACGACTGCCGAGTTATGGAGAAAGGGGGCATGGCCTACAACCACCTCTCAGCAATCCAGCTGTGTGGGACGTACTGGAGGTAACAGGAGGTCTTGTTGTCCCCTAGGGACACTCAACAGTCAAGGGGTCCTCATTTCCCAACCAGCAGCACGCCAGGAGGCACATTTGCGGAGTAGTGTAGAAAGGGGGCGGCCCCCCACAACTTGTGGTCCAATTTTGTTTCTTTATGGGAGGATAGCCGCGAGGCCCCCATCTCCAGGGCCTGGCCTGTAGTTTGGGTGCCCTGGTCCCATCCATGGCACCACTCTTTAAATGTTGGGGACCATGGGGGAACCTGAAGGCCCCCTCGGTCCCTGCCGGCTCCCCACCTCTTGCAGGATCCAGCATTGCTTTGAGACTCAGGGAGTTGCTAACATGCAGCTCCTGGATCTCAAAGCAATGTCTGTTTCCCTGCTCAATTACAACAGGCAGGGAAACAAATTGCTCTGCTTTCAACAAGCAAGAGCATTTTTGCTCTCACTTGTTGAAAGCAAAGTTTAGTTTGCATTGGCATCGTAGGAGTGGTGCTCGCACTATGCCAAAGCAAACTGCAATGTCCTGGGGTGGGCACCACCGAACATTGCTGGAGCCGGCCCTGGGAGGTGGCGGTACCCAGACCCATCTAGGGCTCCATGAGGGGGGCCTCGTGGACCCCCTCTTTCAATTATTTAGCCTTGGGGAGTTGGTGGTCTCTGGGCAACTGAGGAGTTGTGTGGCTTCCCCGAAAATATCTTATTTCAGCCCCAGGAAGGTAGCGGTCTTCGAGGCTTGCATTCTAAATAATAAAATATTTATGTACCCTGGGGAGGCAGTGCTCCCCTGGACAGCAGGGGGGCCAAGTGCCCCCCCCCACATTTCTATACTACAGTACCCTGGGAAGGTGGTGGTCCCCAGGGCAGCGGGGGACCACCACCACTCCCCCGCATAATATTACTTTCCCGGGAGGTGGCGGAACCTGGGCTGCGGGGAAGGCCGTAGGAACTCCCCCGCATTTTGTTTAAATTAAATAATGTAAGTACCCTGGGGAGGTGGTGGTCCCTGGGGCAGCAGGGGAACTGAATGCTGCCCCCGCATTTTAGTGTTCAGTGCTCCGGGGAGGTGGTTAAGAAAAGCCTAGGAGGGGAGAGCCATGAGCCCCCTCCTTGATTACCCTCATGCCCCCGGGATTTGGCCCACCCAGGAGCGTTAGAAAAAAACATGCAGTAGCCCCTGCAGCGTGGATTTTTCTGGGCGTAAATTAGCAGATTAACCTTGCGAGTCTAATGTGGATTAACCCATGAATTGGATGCAAAATGTAAAAAAATGCTTTTAAACCATGGTGGTGTCCCTGTGGGACCCTCCACACCATATCTTGGGGGTCACGATATTCCTGTCCTGCCCCCTTTGCTTTATTTTTTACTTTTTTCCAGGGACTCGGCTTCTAGCAGAGTACCACAATGGCTGCCAACACTTCCTTGTTGAAGTGTTGGCAGCCAATCAAATTTTAGTAGGATCCGCGAGTCCACTGCAAGGACTCGCATCCGCAGATATCTTTTTTTGTAAACTTTAATTTCTCTAAAACTACTGAATGGATTTAGACCAAATCACAAAAGGCATGCTTTCTGGACCAACATCTAACTTTTTTGCCAAAATTCTGTTCAGCAGTTTGGGCTGTGGTTGTTTTAAAAAAAATGAAAAATCCCCACAGACATAACATGACGAAAACATGTTTTGGGAACCTACTTTTTCCCCAGCTGCCACTTGACGGATCATCCCGAAACTTTCAACACAGCAACTGAACCAAAAAGGGGAAGTTTTGTGAGAATTGTGAGGAGATTTGTCGAGAGGTGCCAAAGTTAGTTGCAAAACAATAAACGGTTTTCCTATGTAAACTTTGGTCCTAACTATAACTACCTACTGGGAACCACCAGTAAGTAATTAATTTATACTTTTCATATATTTATATATTAATTACCTACTGGTGGTTCCCAGTAGGTCAGTGGTTCCTAAACTTTTTAGACCCGCGGCTCCCTTGACATAATTGGGCGTTGGCCTCGGCTCCCCATCAGGTCCATTTTTGAGTGGGTGGGGTGATGAAAGCCCGACCACAGGTGCTGGAATGTACAGTGATTACGAAGGAGATGTAATAAATGAGGACATGTTATGTCACATGGCTACTTTTGGTATGGAGGCTTACTGGTGCTGTGGGCAAACACATACAATAACGTTGACTCAAATTGTAAGGTAAACTAATGTATAATCAGGGATAGAAAAGATAAGCAGGTAGCTCAATGGGTAAATTGGACTGCAGTGGGAGATGTCTGCATTCTCACTTAACATGCAGCCAGTTGCATGCAACGCTCAAGACGTCACTGCATCACCTGGCGTTCGATTAAAATAAAGCACTGTATGTGTATAACAGTGGCACCGGGCTGTAATAAAACAGATTCGAGTTTTAAAGCAGCAGCCCAGCATTCAATAGTTTTTCAACTACTCTGAAATTTCATTAAAAAATCATGTGCTTAGATAAGCCCTTTTCAGTAAATGTGTGGGTGTTTTCAAACATGCGTGTGCCACTGCATTTCAATGCTTTGTTTTACAGTACATACAGAGTGATGAACATTTTGAAAGCATGGAGCGTGAGCAATGTGTATTCTTAACTTTGGAAAATATGGGAAGCAAGCTGAGAACATGGTATTGTCAGTGGCATGAAAGATTACAATGCACATAGCACAGTTTGCCAGACATCTCAAAGAACCCCCCCCAAAACTCCAGAAACACTTACCTCATCGTAACTTGACCCCTTTGCCTCACATGATCCAGTTTATCCGATTTTTCTATTATAAGAGGGCAGATGGCAGCAAAAACACCCGCTCTGCATCACTGTCCTGATAATGCCTGGCCCAGCCTAAGTGCACACGCTCTTTATTTGTGACACGTCATGCGCTGGTTCAAACCATTCCAGACGCTGACTGGTGTGGCTTCCGTAACTCCCCCACATGGCATTCCCACATGGTTTACAAGGGGCCTGCAAATGCACCTTACAAAAAAGATAAGTGCATGTCTTTATAACGACGCCGTAGAATAAAAAACAAAAAATCACAGAGTGCACAATCTGCATCACTAATTCAGAAAGCATCGGGTTAAAGTTACAGTACAGAACCTTTCCCACATTCCCAAGAAGTGTGCAGCGCCCCTGGTGACATCTGATGGCGCACCGGGGTGCCGCGGTGCACAGTTTGGGAATTACTGCAGTAGGTAGTTATAGTTTGACCAAGTTTCCATAGAGAGAGATTTTTTTGTTTTGCTGATAACTTTGGCGCTGTTTAATGAATCTTCTCCAATTTTTTTAAACTAGTTTGCCATTCACTTTAGCTACTGTCTGGAAAGTTTCAGGGTGAATTATCAAATTGGGGCTGGGAATCGCTTTTTGCACGGGCCATTTCCCATAGGGATTTTAGCTACAACTACAGCCCGAACCGCTGAACGGAACTACACCAAATTTGACAGAAAGCTATATCTTGGTCCAGAAAGAGTGCTTTTTGTAATTTGGTGTAAATCTGTCAAGTAGGTTTGACGGTATTAAAGAAAAAAGATGTATGTATATCTACAGATGAGGATCAACCGCGTTGGATCCGAGGATCCACGTGCCAACAGCAATGCCGTAATTGGCTGGCCACAACATGAGAGGAAAGTTGCAGCTGCCATTTTGTGGACCCAGACATGGTTTCCAGAGGGGGAATAAAGTATAAGTAGGATATAAGGGGGCTAGATACAGATATCTTAAATCCATCCATTTTCTTTTTTCATGTGTAGGGATTTGCAGATCCCTTTGGTGCTCAGCACAGCCCCCGTGCGAATTCCTGGTGGATCTGCAGATGTAGACCACAATTAAAAAAACACCTACACCTACTCACAGACCCACAAAACCACTCACACACCAGTCATAGACCCACACGCCACTCACACACCCACATAGCCACTCACACATCCACTCACAGACCAACAAAACCACTCAAATACTCACATAAACACTCACTCCCGTCACACAGCCATACACCCACTCGCACACTCATACATTCACTCACACACCCACTCAGACTCACAAACCCACTCACACACCCACTCACAGAGCAACAGTTACTCACACACCCACTCACACATCTGTACACCCACGCACACACCTACTGCCACACCCACACACAGATCTACAGAACTACTCGCACATCCACCCACACAACCACTCTCACTCACACACCCACTTGCACACCCACACAACCACTCACATGCCCATATAGCCACTCACAGACCCACACAGGTACTCACACAACCACTCACACACCCACACAACCACTCACACACCCACTAACACATCTCTACACCAACTCACACACCCATACAGTCACACACACCCACACAACCACTCAGACAAACACTCATATACCCTCACAACTAGAGACCTGCTCACACACCCACTCACAGACCCACCTACACACATATGCAATGACTCACACACCTGAACAGGGTAAGCTTGAGCTAATATATATGCTATACTTTGCAATTAGGTGATTCTCACTTTGCAATTAGTTGATTCCTCTATTTAGTACTCCCGTGGATGCATGCATGCCCGCTCAGTCTTCCACCTTACTAGCAGGATCACCTCTGTTCTATAGTGGCAAATATGGAATATGTGCTTTACATACAGTGAACCACCTCCTAACAAATAGTGAATCACCCTCTGCCATTCTTCCCTTTTTAGATGAGGATATTACCCCTTTAGTTATTTTTTGACATATTGTACTGATATTTTGATAAACTTCTATTGATAGCTCTTTTCTTTCTCTTTAACTATTGTAATATCCTATTCCAGATTATAAGTTATGGATATTGATACAAAGAGAGAGACATACATTGTTTGTTCAACTTTCGCTCTCACCATCGATACCTTAGTAAGTGATTTCCTACATCTTGAGTTCAGGTCCCTTTGACCATTTAGCCCCTATATCTATTTGATCGATCGACTAGAATAGTCCCCCCCTCACATTGACTCTTTTGATCTATGATATTACCAGATTTATTAGCAATTGGAAGTGCATTATATCACCAATATAGGTGATATTTAGATGGGCATTTTTGACAGATGATTTTTCATATACAGATCCATCCCCTTATGTCAAATGTGTGAGTATTATCAAGTCACTCATATACGAATTACATATCTCTTTACATTTAGAGCTTACCCACTAGCTTGGCACCCTAAGAAGAGATTTTCCCCAATGTCTCCTTATTGGTTGCTCAACAGGTACTATCTCTACTCACAATTACCACTGCTCAAATATAGGAATGCTAGTTTGTACCTTGTGTAGCTATATTCAACTAGCTATACAAGTAGGGAGTTATTGTCATTTAGGTACTATATAGTTTATTTCTTTGTTGTTATTTTTGGTTGTTATATTGTAATGTAATTCGGAATGTAATTTCTAAACAAAATAGTCATATATGTGTTTCGATTTACTTAAAAATTAATTATGTTTTTCAGACACTATTGTGGCTCCTGAGGAAGGCGTTTCCAACAACGCCGAAACACGCGTCGAATAATATTGTTTGCCACTGTTACGGAATTTTTTATATGTTTTTTTATGTATTATATGATTATTGTATATTTTGCTGGTTGTATAATTGATTTATATTCATGCCTTTTTATCAATTGGTTTTAATATGAACATTTATATACGTATTAAATGAAATATAGTTTTTTATAATCACTTGGTTGTGTTTCCTTTATGCAATTTCTCCCTCCTTATGTGTTAATATTATGCCATATTGTTTACACTGTTTATTTCCCTGTACCACGAATTGATTTTCTTAACAGGGGGTCCTTGTTATTTACATTATTATCACACACCTGAACAGCCACTCACACACCCACTCAGAGACCCACAAAACCACCTACACCCACTTAAACACCCCCACACACACTCCCACTCACAGACCCATCAAGTCACTCACACACCCACTCATACAGCCATTCACACAGCCAGTCAAACGCAGACACACCCACCACACACTCACACAGCCACTTACACACCCACACAACCACTCACACACCCAGGAATAGGGACATTATAGTTAGGAAATAGCATTACAAAAATTAGAAATTCACTAACAAAAAAGCAGAGGTTACAGGGAAGTCATACTTAGGAAATAGCATTAAAAACACATAAAAATGACCTAAGGAAAACCAAAGGTTACAGGTAAGTATTAGTTAGGAAATAGAATTTTAAAAAACCTTACAAATTCACAATAAAAAACAAAGGTTACAGGGGCGTTATAGTTAGGTTCAGATTTTACACACACAAAACAAAGGAATTCAGCAGTTATAGTTATCTCAAGTAACTATAACTTGTGAGCTAAGGTAACCATAACTCAAGCCCTAACCATGCACTGCTAATTACCCCACTTATTACATAACCCATGACATCTTCAATGACATCATTGATAATATCACAGAAACATTTGCAGTAAAATTATTGATGAAATACTGTGCATGGCTAAGGCGCGAGTTATAGTTCCTTAGGGCACGAATATAGCACCTTCGCCATGCACTGCTAATTACCGCACATATTACATCACTCATGGCATCTCATGGCATCTTCTATGACATCATTGATAATATCACTGCAACATTTGCAGTGAAATTATTGATGAGGAAACTTTGCATGGCTGAGGTGCGGGTTATAGTAAACTTAGGGTATGAGTTATAGTTGCTTGAGAGAACTATAACTGCTGAACTTCAATAATTTTGTGTGTGTAAAATCCGAACCTAACTATAACGTCCCGGTAACCTTTGATTTTTTTCAGTGAATGTATATATATACTAGCAGCCCGCCCCAGCGTTGCCTGGGGCAGAAAGGGGCTGCGGGCAGTACACCCGCTCCCGCCCTGACCCCCTCCCGCACCGACTCCCTCTCCCCCCGACTCACTCCCGCCCCAACTCACTCCCGCCCCCCTCCCGCCCCGACTCACTCCCGCCCCGACTCACTCGCGCTCCGACATTTTCCTTTACTGCTGCATCCTTCTTGCCTCCCCCTGCATCACACAGTCTCGCACTGAACTTTCCCTTTCCTAACCTGTGCCGCCGCTCCTCACTGCACAGCCGCTCGTCACTGCACCGCCGCTCCTCCTTCGTCGTCATCACGCACGTCGCGGTCATCACGCACGTCGCGTCGCGGCCAGCGCTAGGTCCCGGCCGGCGCTACTTTCAGGGGGCTACTTTGTTTACAAACTTAATTTTTTTTCTTTACTTTTTTTTTACATTTATATAGCCTATGTCCATCTACACACCCTGACATTTTCATAGATGTATCGGGTGTGTAGATTGGCGCTGTGGTTCCCGAGTTTACCTGGCCAAAAGGTGCAAGTTCTCTCTTTATAATAGTAGTATAGATACACACTTAGGAATGGCACTCGGATTGAACATGTGGGGGTATGTGGGAGGGTTTGTATCATGAGTACTTGACTGAAAATTAACACCTTAAAGGGATAAAATCATCCTCCCCCAATTGTCGGAAATTGTATATAGGTTGTAAATATTTGGGTGTAAAGTGTATATAGTGTAAATCAATTACAATGAGTACTTTACGGTGAATGAATAATGTACAAAGTTTGATGACCACAATGCACATTGAAAAACATCCACAAAATGGCGACCACCATCGAGCCATTATGTAAAAGCAAGGTTGACAGTCTAGACTATAATCGAAAGGAAAAAGGGGGTTTTTGTACTGCACTCAGCACTTTAAAAATGGTTTAGACACTAGGGACTCTATGGTCCAGTGGAAGGCTTGTAGTAGCCGAAACGCGTAGGCCGTCCTAAACGATGCACGTTATTTGGCACATGGTGTGTAAATAAATAATTTTGTTAAAATCAACCTGTTGCTGTGCCGTGACTTCTATCGCAAGGAGCGAGCTGAGAAGATTCCAAGGAATATATATATATATATATATATATATATATATATATATATATATATATATATATATATATATTCCGCACAGCCCTTCCCAAGGAAGGATTAAGTACGCACTCACAAGGTTATAATAACGCGTCGGTTTTCTGTGCTGTGATGCTGGAAATCGTGAAAATAAACTAAGAATCTGGGAAAATTATAACCTTGTAAGTGAGTACTTAATCCTTCCTTGGGAAGGGGTGTGCGGAATAATTGAAGGCTGGGCTCGGCTGAGAAGTACTGCACCGAAGACAGATGCGCCAGGGGTCTTGCGAATCTTGGAGCCATTCCGGAATATATATATATATATATATATATATATATATATATATATATATATATATATATATATATATATATATATATATATATATATATATATAATTCAAATAGACTTTATTCGGGCAAAATTTAAGCCATAGAAGTACTATAAAAGAATAAATGAATAGATCAGTGAAAAGAAAACAGTTAAAAATATCATACAACATTTAAATGAAGAATAGTAGCACAAGTCAACCCAATTATAGCAGCAAAGTTTTTTTTATCCCTTACAGCATTTTTTAAGAAACAGCCCCCATGGAACCAAACCTCCTCAGTTGCAGAAGAAGCTTAACTGTATCTTTAACATGCCTTCTATTAGAATAATTATTTTCAAAAAGCAGCAATAAAGACATCCTGGTATATCGTTCATAAAATTTACAGAAAAACATAAAATGCATTGTTTGATCAGTTTCCCATCACAATCACAGGGAATAGCAGCTAGATTTATTTTGAAACCAATGGGGGAACTAAACAGGTATTTGACAGTGTCAGCTATTAAGCAGTGCAGGAGTGAATTTTCCCAGCGACCCAGCAGCAGCCAAAGATAGTTTGTGGGGCAATTCAGAGCTTTCAGAGATTGATATGCCATTATCTGGGTCTTACCTTCCATTTTTCTAAGACGACAGGTCTCCTCATGATCACAAAGTGCAAGTGCTACATCTTTTTTATTAAGACTTATACATGTGCCTGGCTCAGCAAAAGCCCTCTGCAGGCCGATTTTACTAAGTTCAGTTTTAACATATAACAAACAGGAGATTTGAAGACCAGTATCACAAAACAGGAAGTGCATTATAATATCTCTAGATAGGGCAGCCTCCTCATTCTTCCAGATTGACAGCCATAGTAATATTGGTCAGGGTCCTTAATAATTCTTAGCTAGATAGATAGACAGACAGACAGACAGACAGACAGACAGACAGACAGACAGACAGATAGATAGATAGATAGATAGATAGATAGATAGATAGATATATAGATAGATAGATAGATAGATAGATAGATAGATAGATAGATAATTAAACTCTGCATGTCTACATATATAGTTTATTGGATTGTGCCATGCCATTTTTAGGTTTTGCCTGTCCAGTGAATGCGCTGTGCTTGTGAAATCGCTTGTATTTAATAAATCTTAAAAGGGGGCTCTTATCAGATTCCAATGCCGAATTACTGTGTCCATTCGCTTTAGTGTGGAATTTTTTTTTTGTTAACTTCCCCTGGCTGTATGAATTTACAGTCCTTCTACTAAAGCTGTTCACATTGTTTAAGCCCCATTCACTATCAAGATAAGATCTCTTCCCGCTGTTCAAACTGTTTAGGCCCCCCTCACTGTCAAGATAAGATCTCTTCCCACGGAAAAGGTACACAGCTTCTAACAGTATGCTGGAATGCTTGCTTTTTATTACTTAGTTGAGTAAAGCAGATGCTTTAGCCTTAGAAAATGTGAGATATTTCCTATTCATGCCGCAGTACCTTTCTTTGCACTTTGTAGGCATTATCAGTTTGATTTTTTCAACGTAATCTATTTGGTCATTGTAATCAAATTAGAAATGTTGTAATTAACATTGCGATAAAAAAAAGGTAATAAACAAGAGTTATGCTATATTTTACTACTAAACAAGCAGCCACAAGTGCTGTTACCTTGCAGACAACAGGGTCGTGATTTGAATGGTGCAGCAGGTGCAGTACCACTGGCCCGAAAGTTGTCAGAACTCCTCTAAACACATAATATTGATATATTTGACTACTAAACAGGCCGTCACATGTGCATTTACCTTGCAGACAACACGGTCATGATCTGAATGATACAGCAGGTGCACTAGCACCAGGCCCAAAAGTTGTCAGCACTTCTCTAAACACCTAATATTGCTATATTTTACTACTATAGAGACAGTCGCAATTGCAGTTACCTTGCAATTAAAAGGGGCTTGATTTAAATAGTCCAGCAGGTTCAGTGGTACTGGGGCCAAAGGTTATCATAACTCCACCAAACACTAAATATTGCTATATTTTACTACTAAGCAGGCGGTCACAAGTTCAGTTATCTTGCAGGAAACGGGGTCATTATTTGAATGGTGCATTTGGCACCGGGCCTAAAAGTTATATTTTACCTACTGGACAGGGAGACACAGTTGCAGTATCTTGCCAGGTGCAGTGGCACTGGGACCACAAGCTTTAGGGACCCCACTAAAAGAAGAATATTGTTAAATTTTACTACCAAACAGGCAGTTACAAGTGCAGTTATCTAGCAGGCACAAGAGCCATGATTTCAATGGTGCAGGTGGTGCCGGGGCACCGGGCCAAAAGTTGTCAGAACTCCTCTAAACACCAAATAATGCTACTATTTATCTACTAAATAAGCAGTCGCAAACGCAGGTACCATGCAGGCACTAGGGTCATGATTTCAATGGTGCAACAGGTGAAGTGGCACCGGCCAAAAAGTTGTCGGAACTCCTCTAAACACATATTATTGCAATGACATCAATTAATTATATTATTTCCCTCTTTCATTTTATTTTGCAAGATTTTACTATTGCTCAAGTGCACTATACCAATAGTAACAGCACAATATATTGCCGTTTTGTACATAAACAAGTCCTAACACTAAATATTGCTATATTTTACTACTAAGCAGGCGGTCACAAGTTCAGGTATCTTGCAGGAAACAGGGTCATTATTTGAATGGTGCATTTGGCACCGGGCCCAAAAGTTATATTTTACCTACTGGACAGGGAGACACAATTGCAGTATCTTGCCAGGTGCAGTAGCACTGGGACCACAAGCTCTAGGGACCCCACTAAATGCAGAATATTGTTAAATTTTACTACTAAACAGGCAGTTACAAGTGAAGTTATCTAGCAGGCACTTGGGTCATGATTTTAATGGTGCAACAGGTGAAGTGGCACTGGGCCAAAAAGTTGTCAGAACTCCTCTAAACACATATTGCAATTACATCAATTAATTATATTATTTCCCTCTTTCATTTTATTTTGCACGATTTTACGATTGCTCAAGTGCACTATACCACTAGTAACAGCACAATATATTGCCTTTTTATACATAAACAAGTTCTAACACCTTAACAGACTTTCTATAACTTATAATGTACAACTACTCAGCAAGCTACAACGTACGACAAAAACAGCTTATTATTAAGCACATAGACGAAACCTAATGCATTTACCGATGCTTGTTTCATTTGTATTCCTTTTCAAATAATGTATTTAACTAAATACCAGAATACCAGGGGTAAAATGTGGGTAGCCGTTTGACCGCTTGAAGGCATTGCAACATGCAGTCCTGGGGTCAGTAAACAGTGTCTTTTTTTATTCATTTCTATTTTTACTGTAGCAATAATGTTGTGAATGTGCGTTAATTAGTGCTGTTGTTCTACAAAAAATATTATTGGAGTACGTGTATTTTCCCTTATCTGCATCTGGGTGTGTGTGAGAGAGAATGTCATTTTTATGCATTTATGGCACTTTTTCTTTTATAACGAACGTACTGAAATGATTATAAAGCAAGAAAAATGAATCAGGACTAAACGAATTACTTATCACGGCAAAACTGCTTTACGCCACAGCGGCACTCTGTGTAGTTAGCAAACAAGTCTACAATAAATAAATGATATCCGAGGCGCAGACTGGCATTTCACGTTTTTGGGCACACTGTGCGGTGCAGGTGTTCCAAGCAGCTTACCAGGTCTCTGTTTCTGGGGTTGTCCAGCGGCTTCCACTTCTCCTCTGCCCGCAAGGGCGCCCCCCGAGCACAGCCCAGCAGAGCCAGGGCGAGGGAGAGGGCTAGGACCAGGACTTTCCACATGCTGGGACCGAGAGGTGCGCGCAGGGCGAGGGACGCACACGGCGGGGTCCAGAAACTACAGCCGGCTGCAGCCCCACACGACTCCAGCTGCCAGAGGAAGGAAGAGAAGGGAACATTAGCCTCGAAGACAGCGCCGCATGAGTGAGGTGAGGTGAATGAATGAATGCACGCTGTATTTTAACGCCTCACATCGTGCATGGCTTGCCTTCATGGACTACTCACTAATACCTGAAATGGAAAGGTGTACACATTTCTAGAAATGTACTTTAAATAACTGTAGCTATAATTCATCAAGCGCACCTGTTACTTGAATATATTCTAATTGTAAATGTCTTTATATGGCGCTTAGAACCCCTGACGTGTCATTTAAGCGCTTTTTTGCGGCGAGTAGTACGCTACTCAGAACCCAAGATTAGTAAGTATATGTCAATAGAAGCAAACATCTCAGAACTCCACCCGCAACAGCGGCCACAGGCGCCCAACGTCTGGAAAACATGCAGCATGAGTTTTTATCACCTGTGCGGGGACTCGCGCAGGACACCGCGCAGGACACCACAGAACAACCATTAAAACAGAACCCAGCCAAGCTTTCCTCTTAATATGCGCGAATAGACTTCTGTCCTGGGGCAGGCGGGCACTGCACACCAGAGACACACTAGCCGTGAGCCGTACAGGTAAAAAAACATCACGACGCAGACAGCCCTCCTCGAGGCGCAGCAGGTAAACACACAGAGTCCCGCGCGCCTGCGGCTTACCAGGGGGCTAGTGGCGCTCCGGTGCGGCTGCATGCGCAGCAGCTCCATTGGCGCCACTTTTATGTCTGACGGTCAGAGTGTGGGTGGCTGTCACTGACGTGAGCAGGGAGTGTATGAATTACAGTAATGAGCCCGTCCATGACAAGGAGGCCCTTGCGAATTACGCTTGAGTCTTCGGTGGTAACGAGGCCTTCGACCTCATGAACGACCTCCGCGCGCTCCCCCGCCTTCCTCCACGCCCCCGCCAGCACGATATTCTGTCCCGCGGGGACAGCTCTTCTGTCTCTGCTGCTCAGAAAATATTGGACAACTTTTCATGAAACATTGAATTTGGAGCGAGCGTCGATCCTCTCAAGATCACTGTGAACCTTAAGGAAGAATTTGCAAATAGTTCATGTCATACGTGTACAGATGTGTTGTTTCACTGCTAGAGAAGAACACGATTTATACAAAAAGCAATGGGTGTATATTACATTATATCTTAAAGTGACACCTCTGGTGCCTGGGAAAGTCTAAACTTATTTTCTAATACATATGAATAACATAAAAGTAAAATATAAATTCGTTAATTGACCTGCTTTTCGTCACCGGACTTGCTCTGACCGATTTTAGATTACAAATGCTCTAACATCACCACATTAATTTCTCCTAGCTAAGGGACATCGGAGGCCCCTAATTAACAGCGTCTCGCACCCTAATTATGCAGCAGATTACCCACCTCTGGAAAACGCTGGCCTCCTCAGATCCTATTTTACCTCACACTTAAGGGGCGGCAGCACTGACCCCTACCGACAACGCCGGCCATTACAACATCCATCGGGCTTCACTCTCCAAGGGCCGCCTGTCCCTTACCTAACTCACCGCCACGCTCGATATCCTCAAGCTACAGCCCGCCTCTCGGCAGGTTGGCCGCGGGACTTTACAGAGTTGACCTGCTTAGACTCCAAGTGTCCATCCTAGGAGCCTGAAGCCCGTCGCTATCTCCCTCTAACACTTGACTGCCCTCCCCCACCCCCGCGCGAACAAATCAACCCCACCCCACGCAACCAGTGAGATTGGCGCAATCAAGGCCCACTCAACAAGTCACTCAACCCTAGCTCTCTCCCTCACAAGGGGGCTGCCCGTTCCCTACTCGATGGCCACCTGAGCCAACCAATTTAGCTGAGGGCATCTGCATTCTTGGTCCCAGGGCCCACCCTTAGAGAGGTCCCCTGACCGCTCTTCCTACTCCCCCCACCTCCTAGACATCCGGCCCCCTCCTCTAGTCCACCCCCTCGGTGCATCCTCGGTGCGCAACACCCCAGCACATACCGCGTCGTACAGCCCTACCCCCCTCCGGTTAGTCACCCCTTACCTTCCGTGCCGAATCAACCCAGCCCCCCTCCGTCTTACTCCCCCCCCCTTCCTTGCACCAGAGGTCACACGCCTCCCCTAGTCCAGCTAGGATGCCCCCGGCTGCGCAATTGGACACGCTTCTTTGCCACTCACTCAACCACCTGTCTCCACGAGGGCAGAACACCTTCGCTATAACATTCCCATGCAGCCTCTCCTTCAAAGCTAAAAAACGTTTCAAACAGAATTTAATCAGGCAACACCCCGAAACACTAGTTGTTGACACTTACCACTGCTCATCTAGAGGACAGAGGAAAATGGACGTCATTTTCCATACCAACAGGCCTGACCTGCGGGTCACCATCTTTAACTCACTCCTCCCCGTCTCCAAAACCACCTTCACAGAAACACAACCGCAAACTAACAATCTCCCCCCTGAACCAACAGTCCCTGACCGGAGACCTCTCCATAACCATTTTTAGGTCTCGCCTGTCGATGCGCATGCGCATCGAGCAAGCGAGACTATAGGGGCTCATCGACTCTTTATCTAACTTGCAAGGAATCGTGGCGATTCCTTGCAGTGCCCGTGACTTTTAAGCTCAATGCGCATGTGCATTGAGCTTAAAAGCGCGTGCACAGCCGCCCGCATTCCTCCGACACCTTTGAAGTGAAGCTTAGCTTCACTTCAAAGGCCCGGCTTCTTCACACCCACATGCCGCTCTGCCCCGCTCCGCCCCCTCCCCTGAGTCATCCTGCCTGCCCCTTCCCGCCGTGTCGCATTTCTCCTCCCCCCTCCCCTCTCTTCCCTCCGTCTTGTTTCTTTTGGCGATGTTCTTGTGTTCAAAAGCGGTCTTCACAAGCCTTTAGCATAAGTACACGGTCTGAATTCCATCGCCGGATCTGAAACGTTGACAGTGTCAGGGGTTAGCTAACACCACTCTCCGTCCGTCTACTAATGGTTATGTAAAACTACAATTTCATTTAATGTATCGCCTCACACAGCAGTCCAGTCCTGCTGTTTCTATACGCTGTAAATCATATGTTACTGTTAACCAGCTTAATAGTAATCGACTCAGGAGAATGGCAGCCAGCCTCGTCAGGATTCGAACTCAGGACTTGCAGATGCACCACATGCTTCAGAACGGGCATTCCCCTCACTGAACAGGGTGGTTTCGGACCAGTAATCCGTTTGCAACCAACACTCCCACACCGAGTGGTCTTAGTCAAACGTTGTGTAGAATGTCAGCCATGCTTTCTTGTGTAGGTCGGACAGAGGCAGTGAACTGAACCCAGCCCGCCTATCATGAGCATAAGTTGTTGGTACTCTGGTCGGTGCAGTGTTTCTCCTGCGCCCCCCTTCCTAGCTCAGGGTGACGGGGTTAAAGAGCTTCGAGTCGGGCTGAATGCAAGGACTGAACAGGATATTGCGCAGCCTGCTGTTCAGGACGTTTCCTCGGATTCCGCCTTTTGTTTGATTCAGCTGGGCTGAGATTTTCCAGAAGTGTCCCCGACCTTAAGATATCTCTGGGTTGCTGACCCTCCCATTCAAAACATCATTAGCGCTCTGTCGATGCTTAGAGTTCAGTCAGCTGGATTTATTTGCAGTTAGTATTTTATTTATTGAATAACATGTTATTCTCTATTTCTTATGCGGCCTTTGATTCAGGGTTGTAAAATCCTATGCAGGTATAAACGTATTTTCATAATGGCGTTGGGGCTTGTCAGTGAGTGGCACTTGGGTAAAGCGCTGGAAACTGAACAGTACGTAGGTTAAACAAACCTGCTTTTGTAACGCTGCTCCATAGGTATGGGAAGACGTTAAGTACATGTACTTCCGTTCACTGTGATGGGGGTGCTCCAGTGAACGTGCCTCGCATCTAATCGCGTGTTTGTGTCTATCCCACGCAAGGTCTGCCCCATCCATATTTCCATAAACGTGCGGTGTGTCGTCATTTTTCTGGCGTATTGGTACATGGTCGCAGCGTGCGGTTGTGGTCTGCCTCATAGTACTTTGGTGGTGACAGTCACCAAAAGCATGCAACCCTGTCCCTGGTAGCCGCTCCTCCGCACCTAGAAATGACACTTGCGTGAACCTAGAGTGGCTTAGTTTTGGGGAGCGTGACCTGAGCATATGCCAAGCATGCTTGCTGGACCTGAAGGAATCCTCGTAAACATGAAACCTTTCCTTCACCGAATTCAGTCAGTAATAGTACTGTGTACATATGTATATAATCTACTTCACTTGTTGCGTCCGATTGTTAGTGACTTTAGATACACGTTATGAGTTGTACCCGTGTGCTGCTAATAAGTTGAACACTGAGACTCTTTCCCACAAGCCTATCCTCAAACTCCCATGATCACTCAACAGCAACACTCCACATCACACCTCGCTTGTTTGAACAAATAAAAATATCCTCAAGCCAGTGTATTTCTTATTTATGCGCCCTCCTTTTTACTTGTTTTGAATCTCCCAAAGGGACAACAATTGAGTGTTATTGTTCTCCTTGTTTTGAATCTCCAAAGGGAACATTTATTGAGTGTTATAGGGGCGTTCCTTTCTAACCTCTGCTACTGCCCTGTGGCTTTTGAAGGAAATGGTGTCTTAACAGTTAAACGAGGCAGACAAGTAGTGAGGCTGTTATTGTATGTACATAACGTGATGTATAGGCTCCGGATGGCAAAACCTAACTTGACCTGAAAATACACCCTGACTTTTGGAAGTTAAATATGTCTGCCGATCAGTTTTATTCCAGGATGCTTGAAACGTAATGCTCCTAATATTTCTAAACTGATGCGTGGGAAGCAGCGTTTGGATCACTTATGTACTTTGCACAGATTACGCTGTCGTATGTGTGCCTTGCCTGCACTTTTAGAGTATTAAAGGGCTAACTAGCTGGCATGTGAGATGCACGTGCAGATCATAGCAGGGGGTCATAGATACTGTAGACAATTTGTAGACAGCCAAGACCCAGGTAGTCCAGTGTTTGGGGATCCAGATTACGACTCAGATCAGTGGCTAAATATGCAGTGAAACCCAAGATAATCGTTAGAAAATGACCATGAAGGCCGATGGGATTAGCAGTGATGGGATAATGGCTTTTCACTTGGAGTTGTTACTGGCCGCAGAGATGCTTAGATAATGAATAAGTCATGTGCCTGTTAGTTTCACCAGGTTCCTTGATGGCTCTCTGTATGTAACCCATTCCTGCAGCTGGATGCTTGTTTATTTACTTCATGGGTGCCCTCGGAATTCTCACTGGCATTGCTATTATAGTCTTCAAAACGAGTTTCACAGGCTCTGCCTGGTTCATAATCTCTTGATTTTTGGCTTGGATATGGGTCCTATATCGTACTCTGAATATGTAATACCAGTGGGTGTGTGTTTGCTTCTAAGTGTCTAAGTAGAAGTCTTCCTGTCCCGTCTCATGCTTTCTAGTTTATCTGTCAATTCAATGTCCCAAAGTTGGTGTGTATGTAAACCAGCACCTCTTTCTTGCTCCCATACCTTTGATACATTTACCTGCAGAGCAGGAGGTTGAGACATGGTGAGATGAAGGTAGAGCGCCGGCGCTGATGCCACAAGCCCCTCTTTTTCTTAAGCGCTTCTGCCTTGTTTTATTTGTAATTCTTTAGCATTGGCTACAGGAAACAAAAATGCTAAACATTTACAAAAAAAACCCATAAACAATTCTAAAAGCACTAACTCTAATGGTGCGAGACCTATTGCATTTCCAATGCTTGTTGTGAATGGCACCATTCTAATCCAGGCGAAAGACGAGAACCTAGAGTTCTTCGACTCTCTCTTCCCCACACTTAAGATGGCTACTGCTCTCTACCCACACAAACAACACCCCCCCCCCATGGCTCCTTACAAACTCCTAGTCTTCGGAGCATGTTTTCGCCACCACAGCGTCCCCACCCTACCTTGCTTAGTCACTCCGCCAATCATACGTCCTCACCAGCCCTAGCTCCCCCTATATCCCAACCCCCGTCCTCCACCCATCGCACCCAACCTTCCAGTACATTCAGGGCTCAGCTCCGCCCACCCTCCCCTCCTCTCCCCCTCACCCAAGCTGACGCAACACCTCGACCTTATAGAAGCGCAGATCGCTACCTTGATCCATGGCCGGCAGGAAACCTTATCCGCCCTAGGGAATCTCCAGCTGCCCTCCCCTCCCTCCGCACCACCCCACATCCCTCCGCCTCTCCTTAGGAATGACTCTCCGACCCCAAACCGGTCCCTTCCCCCCCAGGTTCCCTGCCTCCACTCACTAAAGTCCAGACTGAGTCGCGAGCAGACAGTCCCAGAAGAACTATAACCTCCCTCTCCCCCCAGGAAGTGAGCGCACTCGTCGCATTTTACGAACTCCCCTCGAACCAGCTAGCCCAGGCACCACACCTAAACTCTACTCTCATCTCCTTGATCCAAGTCATCACCAGAGTGGGTAGGGACCCGCCCCCCCGCAGAGCCACTAGACTTCCAATGTATCTATCCTCCATACCCAGAGCCAAGCCTGACAATTTGAAATCAAAAGAAGACCCCCCCCCATTAACTGTATGCTTATCAACAGCCGGTCCGCAGTCAAACATGCAACGGAAATAGCTGAATCCATCCTCTCTCATGACCTGGATGTAGCCTTCATCACGGAACCGTGGCTAAACACCCTATCCCTCCCCATTCTGGACATGCTGGTGCCGCCCGGTTTCTCAATTATCAGCAAAGATAGGCCCGTACACAAAGGTGGCGGCATAGCAATTATCCACAAAAGTGACCTCTCCATCTCTGAAACTCCCGCCTGCCTGTACAATTCCTTCGAATGCCTGTCGGTCAACTTCAAATCTCCCACTCATAGTTCACTTCAATGCCATCTCCTTTACCATCCTCCAGGCAACTCCTACGAATTTGGAGCTCAGCTGTCGGACCTGATCACCCAATCCGCACTCAACAGCGACCACAGTTTAATTTTGGGCGACCTCAACCTAAGATGAAACAAACCTAATAACCGGCTCATTCAATCTCTCAACACCCTTCTGCAAGATAACGATATGATCCAACACAGCTCAGAGGAAACGCACCATAGAGGAGCGATCCCGGATGCAATCATTGCGGACAAAAATACAATCACGATTGATCACATCATTCCGGTGGACTGGTCAGTCCCCACATCATTCTCTTTCATATCAACCATTCGGCCCTACCCCTTCCACCCACTCAAGCCTCCCCTAAGTGGGTCGGGAACACATCCAGAGTCCCCCTAGACAAGCTAGAAGAAGGACTCAGCTCACTCCTCCCGAACACGACGGAGTCCCTCTCAACCACGGAACTCACCTCGCTCTACCATTCCAACTTGGAGCTCACCCTGGATCAGCTCGCACCTCTGAAACTAAAAAAACCCAGAAGCATCCCCTTTAGGTCTTGGTTCTCTACTGACATTAATGAGGAAGGAAGACACCTCAGATCCCTGGAAAGAACCTGGAGATACAACCCCACCTCCCTCCACCGGGATCAACTCAAGGCAGCACGCAAAAACTACTATAGTCATATCAAGTGCAAAAAGTCATTCTTCTTCTGTTCTGCATTAGACAATGCCAAAAACCGCCCCAAAGAACTCTTCAACATCATTAGGAACCAAACCTCCATTCCAGGAACAGCCAACTTGGCAGCGTCCAAAACCCATTGCGACAACTTTGCAAGGTTTTTCAATGAAAAAATTTGCCAAAATTGACCGTTCATTCAGCTCGAAGCCCTCCTCCCGCACAGAAACCCAGAATCCTGCAACTAACCAAATCCCCCCAGTAACCTCGTCTATCCGCTGGTCATCCTTCCGGCCTGTCCAGGATGAAATGATAAGCAATCTTATCGCCTCCGCTAAACCCCCGTCTCACTCCCTCGATCAGCTACCCTTGAGACTGACCAAGGAGCTGAAGCTCACTCTAGCCCCAATCTGGGGCAAGATCATCAACAGCTCCTTGAGCGAGGGTTCCATTCCTGACTGTCTCAAATGAGGACATGTCACGCCACGTCTAAAAATACCTGGCCTTGACCCCACGGACATGAACAACTTCAGACCAGTCTCGAACCTTCCGCTCCTATCCAAAATTCTTGAAAGATGTGTGCTCTCACAGTTAACCCAACACCTAGAGAACACTAAACTTGACCCACACCAATCAGGGTTCAGAAAGGGCTGCAGCACTGAAACCATAATCCTAAATGTCCTAGATGATCTGCACATGTCACTCGACTCCAACCAATGTGCCTTCACATCCTCCTTGACCTCTCGGCTGCGTTCGACACAGTTGATCATACCCTGCTACTCAATGTCCTCCAGGAGAGAGTGGGCATTGAAAAGACGGTCTTAAAATGGTTCTCCTCTTTTCTCAACAACCGCCCTCAAAGAATAAAGATCAACAGCTTCGAATCGGACCCCCTCCCATCAGTAGAGGAGTTCCTCAAGGGTCAGTACTCTCCCCGCAACTCTTCAACATCTACATGGAAACCCTCACCTCACTTCTAAGGAACTCCAACATCCACCTCCACCTCTACGCGGATGACACACCACTCTATTTGGAAACCACATCGATCACAGACATTCACAGACTAAACGGTACACTCATGGAGGTCCAACATTGGCTCTCAGCCAACCACCTCAAACTTTGTGAAGAAAAAACGGAAGTGCTCTTCATTTCGAATAAAGATAAAAAAAAACAAATAGTGGAATGGCTCAAAGCCTTAAACGCCCTCAATGTCTCTCTAGCGCCAACGGACTCCGCAAAATCCCTAGGGATCACTCTCGACCCCAAACTGGACATGAAAAAACACATCTTAAAAATCACTAAAAGTGTATTCCTTAACCTGAAACTTCTCTACAAAATTAAACCCTTTCTCCCCCAAAAAGATCTGAAACAGGCAACTCAGGCACTGGTGCTCTCCAGAATTGACTATGGCATCGCAGTGCTGACTGGAACAGCCAAATCTCACCCCTCAATGCAGCAGCAAGAAAGGTCACAGGAACAAAGAAATATGAGCACATCTCTCCTGCACTCAAGGAACTGAAGTGGCTCCCAGTAGACCAACGAGCCAGCTTCCGTACAGCTTGCCTCACACATAAAGCCCTGCATACAGGTAAACCAGAATATCTGGCCACCAAACTCAAAAGGGCCAGTCAGTCCAGGAACCTCTGAAGCTCCAGCACACTCCTACTCATCCCTCTGAAATCACAGAAACACAAAACCTCAAATAAATCCTTTGCGGGTAATGCTCCCAGGATTTGAAACTCCATCCACCCCCCCATATCAGAATGACCGCCTCCTTCCTGCAATTCAAGACGCTACTCAAAGCCCCCTTCCTTGAGCGCTCCGGTTCATAATGAGAACCCAACGCCTGACTGTGAAAGACCGCTATCTCTTTGAACACAGAGCCGGCTGATTTGCTCCTGATCTCCGTCCTGTAGTGCGCTCAAGTTGATGTTGTGCAGACTTTACTTCCTGCCTGTGTTCCTTGTTCTTGTTGTTCAGTCCACATTTTCATTTGTTGCATATCTGTATTTGCTGTGAAGCGCTCTGATACCCTCGGGTCCAGTCAGCACTATACAAAACTTCAATAAATAAATAAATAAACTAAAACCTGTAGGGCAGGCTTTAGAGCTGGTGGTGCCCGGTGCGACAATGTTGTTGGCGCCCCCCTCCAATGATCTCCTCACACACACAGATTTCCTCACCATCACCCTTTAACAGTGCTCAAGTTTCCATAACCACTCTCTCTCAGATGCATATATAGCGCCACTCATACCAGTGTAAGATGTCAGAGCACTTTGCATCACATACACATTAGAGAGACAACCAATCATACATTTGTAAATCAGTATATAGGAAATGTTACATAAGACAGAGAACTGCAAAGTGTAGGAGTCACATGCCATCAATACTGGTAGGCAGAATAGTTTAATAGTGCTGGGTCTAGAGAAGCACAAACTCGGAATTTAAAAAGGAATATCATAGTTGGGGGTTCTCTTTAATAATGAGAATAGATTTCTACCCAAATTAATCCTTTTTGCAACATTAATCTTTGCTCAAATCCATACTTTACAGCCTGCATGCAGTTCTTTGATAAAAGTTAACAGCTCTGTATTAGGATTTTAACTTATAAATTGCAAGTAACAAATTGATGTCGCTTTTAAAAGCAGTAATCCACTAGCTTATTTACATTCTATGCACTTCGTAATCTGCACGGTACTTGTATTTTGCAACAGGCGTATTAACCCGCTGCACTACTATAGTGAGTCAAAACACCAATTAAACAAAACTCCAATCTCTCTTCAGGAAGAACATTAATCACATGAGTTATCCTGAAATTTTTTTTGATTGCCTGGAAATTGCTGGAGGAAACGAACGCGGCAGCAGGTGCTTTAAAATAATAATAAACTTGCAAACATGGCGGTCCCCTGGAAGTCAGCACCTGGTGCGGTGGCACCAGTCACACTGCCCTAGAGCTGGCCCTGTTGACCTGCACGGACACAATGTATTAATGTTTATGGGGTGTGCTATACTTTTCTATAGAGATATATTACCCCCCCTCACATATCTTGTCCTCCTCGTCCATGTCCTTACTTTGTGAGGTGAGTGGTGACTCCTTCTCTGACAGAGTCCACCACACTTCTGTATCAAAGATTCTATTACCATGTGTTTTTTTTCCAATGTTTATTTCCAGGGGCGATGCCTGGTCACTAAGATTGGATGGGTGTGAGCTTCAGATTTCCAGACAATCACGCTGGCATATAATGTTACAGTACACTATTTGCCAAGCAGGGCGCATGAGACGAGCTAAAGAGGCAATAGAAAGGTGCTGGAATGCAGATATGGAATGAGTACTAAGTGAGAGAAACACAGTCTTTTGTAAAATATTCAACATTTTGGGGACTTTCAAAACAGAGATGAGAGTGTGCATGTGTTTTTGTCAGTGTGAGCCTGGAAAAATCCCAGGTGAAACTAGAAAGACACCTCACCATATCCAACTGAAAGAACCTGTACCCAACTATTCATCAGAAAATACATTTATTGAGGGGGTGTAATACCTCAAACACCCTCCTGGAAGCTATACTCCTTTTTATTACATTCACGCATAAAGCGTCCCTACTTCCTCATCTTTCCCCAGCATTTTCTGTGTCTGCAACAGATGAGGTTAGCCAAGAACATTTATTAGGTCTCGCCTGTCGATGCGCATGCGCATCGAGCAAGCGAGACTATAGGGGCTCATCCAGACTTTATCTAACTTGCAAGGAATCGTGGCGATTCCTTGCAGTGCCCGTGACTTTTAAGCTCAATGCGCATGTGCATTGAGCTTAAAAGCGCGTGCACATGCACCCAGCCGCCTACTCTCTCTCTCAGCCTTCCCACAACTCCGCCCCCTCACTACTTGATTGCACGGCCGCTAGGCCGTGCCTCCCCTACTCTCCTCCCCCCTCCTCCTCTCCTCCCATGCCTGCCTGCCTCAACTCTCCGCCTCCCGCCCCCTCCCCCTGCACGGCCGCTAGGCCGTGCCTCCCCTACTCTCCTCCCCCCTCCTCCTCTCCTCCCATGCCTGCCTGCCTCAACTCTCCGCCTCCCGCCCCCTCCCCCTAGTTGAGCCTTGTGACGCTTACTCACATCGGAGTCGAATGTCCAGTAAAAACGAAGGAAAGACTGATTGAGGAAGCGATGAAGAAATACTGGGTGAAAAAATCAGGCACCCGAAGCTTTGTCCTTTTATAATGACAGGTCTAATATGTGCTGAAATTGGAAAAAAAGCCATAAGATGTGATTTGTGTTCGATCAGCAGTATAACTAATCAAAGTTAAATCGCACGGAGGCACACTTGCTAACGAGAAAAATTCATTAACAAATACGTATGAGTAAGCATTGCATAGCAAATAAACAATTACTCAGGCATAATCAAGAGCAGGCGTTTTCCCCCAAAGAACTGAAACACCAGAAATCGATATCTTGCCGTTCAGGGACTTCGAGAGATAAATTGTGGTGGTTCCAATATGGCCGCTCGGCTGTAGCAATCGGAGACTTGAGTAACACAGTCCACTCTCTATGTTTACTAGAGGCGCCAATTTCAGTTTTTTTTAAAACCGTACTGGAACCTCTGCAGCTGTTATATTAAGGGAGCAGAAAACGTCTATTCAGGTAACATGGGGAGAGGTGTGCAGCCGATGGGTTGGGTTGAGTTGACACCAGGGAATGCAGGCACAGGAGTCGCCTCGATCGTACTGCAAACATACACGAATTTAGGGATTCTTAGTCATCCAGTGGTATAAAGCTGTCATTTGCCAATAACAGTTTTGTCAGTGGCAACTTCGTTTTTGCAATCGCTTGGACATAGAAAACCGGCCCCATGTCACAACGGTTTCCGGTAGTTCTACGGTGACCAGATGTTCGCAACTAAATCATCGGCAATGTTAATCGTTTTGGCTTGAGTTGTACATGAAAATACAAACTTGCTCTATTGCCTCTGACTGTTCGTGTCTCTATTCTGGGCTGCTACTGTCGCGTGATTTTCTTTTCATTTCTTCTAATCTTTTTAACACTTAGTTCTGACCACGTCCAGTGGAATAGATGTGCTGATCAAATATTTCTCTGTGATTAACAGGTTTGCATTCCTGGCTTGACTTTTATCTCATGTGGCAGGGAGCGCACTGCAGACACCACGCCACGCAACGCCACTCATCCACGCAACGCCACTCACCCACGCAACGCCACTCACCCACGCAACGCCACTCACCCACGCAACGCCACTCACCCACGCAACGCCACTCACCCACGCAACGCCACTCACCCACGCAACGCCACTCACCCACGCAACGCCACTCACCCACCGCCACTCACTCAATGCCACTCACCCACGCAACGCCACTCATCCACGCAACGCCACTCATCCACGCAACGCCACTCATCCACGCAACGCCACTCACCCACGCAACGCCACACACCCACGCAACGCCACTCACCCACGCAACGCCACTCACCCACGCAACGCCACTCACCCACGCAACGCCAAGTAACCAAAAACATTTCCATGACAAAAAGGAGTCTCTGGCCCTTAATCCACCCACCATATGCAAGCGTTTTCATCAGCATAGCATATAGCATATCTACTAGTGATTTTTAGTTAAAGCTTTTACAAATGTTTATTGCTTTTTTGATTTGTAATTCTTTAGCATTGGCTACAAAAAATAAAAATGCAAAAGATTTACAACAAAAAACCCATAAACAATTCTAAATGCACTAACTCTAACGCTGCGAGACCTATTGCATTTCCAATGCTTGTTTTTATTATTGTAATATATTTCTCCTGCTCAGTAAACGGGATCAAAAAGTTGTAAAAAGTCACAATGAGATCTGCTTACAAGGTAGAGCTTTTCATTTATGCTGGGTTCCTGGTATTTGGTGTTTTCTCTGCATTGACTATCACTGCGTTCCCGGCTCCTATGTTGGGTGGAAGCATGGAGCACATTACTGTGCCGGCAGTCGGTCCGCTCAGGAACAAGCAAGATGGTATTCCAGCCCTTTCTCGGTGCGTTTTGAGGCTCGTGGCAGACACTGATAAGGCAGCGGGGTTTCTTTGATGCCGATATTTTGCAAGTATGGGATTTCATTCCTGTAAGAAATTAAAGTGGAAACACAACACAAGAAAAACTTCAAACCAATTTTGTAAAATAGAGTACATTTTGTTACATAAAATGACACCTAAATGCAAAAATTCGATAAGTCGAACCAGACGGATGATTTTTAAAAGTTTGTGGTAAAAATAGTGCCAAAACCACAAAGTGCCAACCACAGGGATCCAGTTGCGCAAGGCCAAATTGAGCGCTCATGTTTCTTGTCACCCTACGAAAACCACACATTCTTCTGTTTCTTTGTTAGCATAATCTTAAAAACAGATATTGAGTGCTACTCAAGGGTACTTTTATTCAAGTGATGCTTCATTCTAAATATATCATAAACAAAGTAGAATCCACTGAAGAGTGAATGTGGTCCCTACAATGGTGGGGAGCACTTAGTTTTTTTAAAATACCTCTCACACACCAAAAGGACCCTTGGTGTCATGCTTCATCATCGGGTCTTCGCACCCCTCTACGGGATGCAGCGTGCTACTACCTACGACTACGCGGGAGCACTTATACACAGACTATGTGTGGTGTGTGTAGGGTGGTGGTTTGTCAGTGAGTAGTGGGGTTTGGAATGTGATAGGTGATGATTAAAAAATACCTGGCTCGTGGGATAGACAAATTTTAATATGCCCCCGGGCTGGTATTGTTAAAAGGGTGCGGTGGGAGGTTACCAATGTATAGTGATGTACATTAACCTCGCTTGTGCGTCGACATGTTTCGGAGTCTAAAACTCCTTCTTCAGGACGGGGTTGCACAAATCCCCACCGTACTCACATATGTTAAAAAAGTGTACAGTGAACAGTTCCAGCGGAGCCGCGTCGAGGGGAGGGAGACTGACCCAACAAACAGCAATCGTTGCATAGTGGCCCGATTCAACCCCCAAAACGCAAGGAGGCTCATGAGGCTTATCGAGTTTTATTATTAAGTCTTTTCTTACCGCAATGCCAAATGGGCAAAAGACTACGAATAATATTGTGAAATAGGTGCAAATAGACCCTTCACTTTTCTGTATAATTCACTCTTTTAACATATGTGAGTAAGGTGGGGATTTGTGCAACCCTGTCCTGACACTTCAAACAGTGAACACAGTGAAAAGGCACCACAAAAAGAGACCAAACCTGATTAGAAAAATAGAGTAGTTTTTAATAAATAAAACAAGACCAAAACAAAAAAATCTAATTGGTAGAACCAAAGAAATGCTTTTTTAAAGATTTCATCAAGAATAGTGTAAAAAAGCACAAAAAGCCAATTGTGGATATTTGGTCGTGCCCGACCGGGACAAAGTCACAGGTATAGGCTGACCACGATGGAGCGTGAGCTGGATATCAGGACCCAGTGAGGCCCGATGAACAAGAGTACCTTAAATCTTAGTTGCAGAGTGTTGTGAGGTCCCGCATCTAGGATGCGTTGCGCTCCCAAATAGATGGTTCTGTTCCGAGGAGCTATGATGGGAGGTCCTTCACCGTTGTTGAGGATCCCATTGACAAGTGCTTGCAATAAGAAGTCAGTCTTTGAGGAAGCGCCTCGCAGTCAAAGTGATGCGCTGTTTCCAAAGAGCTGTAAGGCTGTAATGCAAGAACCTGCGTTGTCATAGAGGCTGCCATCAACAAGAGATTTACAATGCAAGAGCCGGCGTCAGTAAAGCTTTGCACAGTGGCAGTTCCAATGCGGGCTACGAGGTTGATACGGAGTATTTGTGCTGGGAGAAATCTTGCAGCAGAGGCAAAGCGTCGCTTCTGCTCTGGATTGCGGCGCTCTGCAGAGGAGATGCGTCGTTCCTGCTGGATACACAGATGGGCTGGCAGAGCACCTCAAGCTCACTTCCAAGGGCCCAAGACTGGGGTGGCACCACTTGGCAGGGTAGAACTCACAAATGTCAGAGTGGGGGTGCTGGGTCCATGGTTGTTGGAGCCTTCTGTCCCTGAGGCTCTAGTCAGGAGGCCACCCAACTAGCCCTTGGTTATACTCTGGGGTCCTGGGTTCAACAGTTGCAGGTCAAGGCACGGGATCAGCAAGCATCCGGTCAGCACAGCAGGATAGCAGTCCTTCATATCAGCAGTCCAGCAGAGTGGCAGTCCTTTTGGGAAGCAGGGCAGTTCTTCTTCCTTGCAGAGTATCCACAGGTCCAGAAGTGTATTGAAGAGTTGGTTTCTGAGGTCCATATTTATACCCAGTTCTACCTTTGTAGTAGGAAAGGCTTCGAGAGGGTTCCATTTGAAATCCACAGGCACCTGCCTCCCCTGCGCTGGCTCCAAACAAACGAGAAGGGGTATGCTGCGTGGAGGCAGAACACAGCCTATACAAGTGTAAGTAGGGCTATGCGTAACTCTCCCCTCCCATCATGCCAGTTATGGCCCATCTAGGCATACCTAAGCTTTCTATTGTGTGTGGCTGCCTAGGAGGAATACACAAAGCCCAAACTGTCAGCTACACCAAAACATGTGACCCATGGACAGGCTAAAGGCACTAAATGGCTAAGGCAGGAAAATGCTACTTTCTAAAAGTGCCTTTTTCAAAAATTCAAAGCCAGCTGCAGAGGTCTCCACTATGCCCCTAGACCTAGACTTACATGCCCACACCAGATGCTGACATATTCGATATCACAGGCTGCTCCTGGATATCTGATGCAAAGCACTGACCTGATAGCATCACTATAACACTGTTGGCAGCTCAAAGGGTGCAAAATGCTCTCTGTTGTGTCCACTGCCTTAAGTCTGATCCTCTAACTACACCTCATTAGACACTGACACAATCTGTCTCCTGTTGACTCCCAGGATGCTGTTGTGCCCTATCTGACTGCACACATTCACAGTGAGGTCTCATGGCATGCTGCTGCAGAGCACCCTCCTGTGCACCTTTGCCCCACACTGGAAATACACGTTCCAGAACATCACCGCCACCTCTTATCAGCTTGCAGACTGTTGTTAGTCGCTTATATGCACTGCCATCAAATTCTGACACTTCGGCCCTTATTAGGAGTGGCCCAGTAAATGGGCCGGATTTTTCCCACATCAGGATTTACTGATACTAGGGGGTACCGGTAACTTAGGGGTGGGGAAAATCTGGCCCATTGTGAATTGGACCCCGACGGTCCACTAAGAAATGAGGAGCTACCAAGGGATTCATTCATTTGGGGTTCGATTTCCCCAGTAATTCCTCTCTTTGAGAGCTACTATAAGGAGCTGAAATATCCTGGTGAGTGGTAAGAGATCTGTGGTATTTCCACAGATCTCAGAATTCCAATGGGGGCATTAACTGCTGTTACTGGTCATAGGAATTAAGAGGCCACTAATAATTATAGTCTTAGAAGCTGAAATACGGCACACTGAAACTCGCCCTACCACCATATGCTTGCTGAACACTTCTAAAGGTCCTGGGGTGGGGGGTGGGGTCCTCAGGCACAGTGAGCCACTGGAGTCAAGCTATCCTGGCTGATGAGGGGTGAAACCCCAAAACCGGTCCTAGGATGCTTGTTTCCAGTCCACGGAGGACCTGGCTGGGCAGTTCAGGCTGGACTGTTCCCATTGGGCGCAGGGTCAAGACTGATTTGCAAATGGTTGGATCCACACTGGAATCACATGGTGAGCAAAAAAACGATGGATTTAGGCCCAGATATCTGTACTGGGGTGAATGTTTGACATTGTTTCGCATTCTATCCATCAATTGTTCTTTTTGCATTTGTCACCCTGAGTGGGACGGGTACGCCCAGACGTGGGTCCCTTGCTCTCCATGCCACTGGAGTCAAGCTATCCTGGCTGATGAGGGGGGAATCCCGAAACAGGTCGTAGGTTGCTTGTTTATAGTCCAGGGAGCACCTGGCCTGGCAGTTCTGGCTGGACTGTTCCCATTGCGCATAGGGTCAAGACTGATTTGCATATGGCTGGATCCAAACTGGAATGGCATGGTGAGAAAAAAACAATGGATTTAGGCCCAGATCTCTGTACTGGGGTGAATGTATGTCATATTCTACATTCTGTCCATCAATTATCTTTTTGCACTTGAACAAATACAGCCTAATTTATCTCGTGAGTCCACAATAACAACTTGGACTACCAATGAAATAGTGAACAAGATCCTAGACATAAGTGCATTTTTTATGGAATGTGGCATTAAGGTTGAGAATTGCACCCCCATAAAATACCCCTCAATCCTAGAGGTATTAGCACCAAATGTGGAAAAAGAAAGAATGAATGTGGAAAGTAAAAAGGTAAATCCATTACTTAGAGGTGCTACCGGCCCATTGGGTAAATCATCTTGCAATTCAGGCTTGTTGATTACTACTACTCTGACAGAAGTGCGTATCTGCGAATTGCTACCTAGAAATAATATGCAACTGGAGGATTGGTCTTGGCTCCCAGCAACCCTGGCAAATGTGCATCAAGGAGACGAGAATTGAATTCTGCCTGTTGCAAATGGCAAAGATGTGCAATTGAGGATATGTTCATGGAATGTACATGAGCAGGCCAATCTATTGTCCGATCCAGATACTATTCTGTTTCTAAACTCATTTGCAATTCTACCACTTCAAGAAATGTGGAGAGAACAAGCGACACCTTTGCTTGGGTTTAATGAGTTCCACCTCCCGGCAGTACGCCCTAATTAATCAGGCCATCCAAAGTGTGGGCTCTCATGCTATATTGCGGCTGTATTAATTGTAACAGTAGAAGTAGTTCACTTTCAATTGGATTGGTTACAATCCCTTGTATTGCGGTATGAAGGCCTATGTTTGATAATACTTAATGCATATTTAAGTACAAGGAAAAATAAGATTACAAAGTTCTATACCTTACGGGATATCAAAAGCTCCTTAATAATTCAGCATTCAGAAGCCGGATTTATAGTTTCTGGTGATTCCAATTTATATTTGGTCACTTTAAATCCCATAAATGGAAAGATTAATTGTATTGAAAAGGAGTGTTGAAGTGTACCAGCTAGGTTTTACTATGCTAAAAGAAAATTCCACAGTTGTGCCCTCTTTTAAACAATCTAAATATGGTTCAATCATTGACTATTCTTTTATTTCAGAAAATGTAAGCCCAAAACTCATCGAATACCAGGTGACCCCTCGACTTGAGAGTGATCACAACCCTCAGATAGTTAAACTACAAATGCCAATAAACTATAATATTAGATCTAGAGAGCTACCGAACATGATCCATTCTTCAAATAATCTGAAAAGACTAATGTGGCATATGGCTAAACACAAAGAAATAATACAGGCTGCAAAAGCAATAATAAAGGATAGTGACCAGTGTGAAGAGGAGGTAGGTTATATGATTTATAAATGGAATTATATAACAACATCCATGGTGGGAAAATTTTCAATACGACATCATAAGAAAACTAATATTATATCAAGTTCTCTGAATAAATGGTTTACTTCTAAGCTATGCAAGCTAAAACAATCACTTAACAGAGCTGTACTAGATGCCTACTCCCACAGACACCAGCAATCATAATACGTCTATAAGGACAAAATGAAGACATTAAGAAGATCTTATAGACTAGATGTTTGTGTGGCTAAATCATATTACCAAACTGGGCTTTGGAATAGTTTACTTCACGCCTCCAAACAATATAATGTAAAGAAGTTTTGGAAATAATCAACAATGTAGAAAGGGGAGGCAGTAGGGCCTACTGTAACAACAATACAGTGTGTGGACTCGCACAGCCGGGTAATCCGAAATTATACTCTTGTTTGAAAGTGTGGCGTGCTACTGAGGTATCGCTGTCTGTTCCTAACAGCGTGGGTCTCAAATGACTATTACAAAGCACCTCCAATGTTTGGGTTTGCTCCTCGGTGCACAGCTGCAAGAAAGCCGATGGCTTTTTTACCAGTTCATAAATTGAAAACCAAATAAATTTTGTTCGTAAAGCAGAATTGCTTTTTATTTTTCTTTCAAATCATTTTTTTCATGATCATTGAATGTCTTTTGCTTTCATTATGCAAATAATCCAATACATCCTCTCAAGGGTTTAAATCACCGTAACATTTGTTCCCAATGCATTTCGGGCGGTCATTGCGCCCTTCATCAGGGGATTTATTTATTTTTATTTATTTATTTGCTTGTATAGCGCAGAACTCGACCCCCGAAGGGGTATCTCCGCGCTTGGTTCGCCAATAATGTCAGAATCCGAGCCTTACAGAGGAGTCAACTGGACTATGCTTCTAAAAACAAGTGTGTCTTCAGTATTTTTCTGAAGGAAAGAAGATTGGGATTTTGCCTCATACTAATGTGGAGTTTATTCCAGAGGGTGGGCCCTATGTATGAAAGGGCTCGGCCACCCTGCCTAGCCTTCCTAATAGGGGGAACCTTTAGTAGAAGTTGGCTGCTGGAACGCAGGGAGCGTTCCGGTTTATGAAATTGAAATTTTTGGGTCAGGTATTTTGGGCCGGAGACAAAGAGACTCTTGTGTATGATGCAGCATATCTTAAACTTAATGCGCTGGCGTATGGGCAGCCACTGAACCTCTTCCAAAAGAGGCCTAGACGGAGTTCTCGAGCGAGCATTGAGGACTAGCCTGGCCGCTGTGTTTTGGGCCACTTGCAGTCGGTTAAGCACGTTCTCATTGGCGGAGATGAGAAGACCGTTACAGTAATCTAACCGACTTATCACAAGGGCCTGGACAAGGGTCTTCCTATAGACGTCTGATAGAAAAGGAAATACTCGTCTTAGAAGACCAATTGTCCGAAAACATGATCCAGTCACCAAGTTCACATGTTCTTTTAGAACTAGTCCCTGATCTAGTCGCACTCCCAGATTCTTCACAGATTGCTTTGGGCATGGGACAGGTCCTAAGTCCAAGGGCCACCAGTCTGGTGACCAGAGGAGATTGGCTTTCCCAAAAAGCATCACCTCGGTCTTGCCAACATTGCTCTGAAGGCAGTTGGAGGTCATCCACTAGACACTGCTCTCATGCCTTCAGCAAAAGCATTCTTAATAGCAGGGGTGAGAGTCTGGAAGGGGAACAAGAGCTGGGTGTCGTCGGCATACGACACTGGGGTAAATCTGTATGCTCTCACAATGTCAGCAAGGGGGGCCACATACACATTAAATAATGTGGGGCTTAGGCATGAGCCCTGTGGGACCCCCTTAGTGAGCTCCCTAGAGGTGGAACAATAGGAGCCCAAGCTGACGCTTTGTGAGCGGCCAGAGAGAAAACTCTCTAGCCAGGACAGTGCCACACCTCCAATCCCCACTCTCTGCAGACGACCGAGAAGAATCTCATGTGACACAGTGTCAAAAGCTGCAGACAGGTCTAACAGCACCAGAATCATGGAGCCTCCTCTATCCTGTGCCATCTTGATGTTGTCTGCCACGGAGAGGAGCGCAGATTCGATGCTGTAGTTGGGGCTGAACCCAGATTGAGAATGGTCCAGACCCCCTGTTGCCTCGATGAAATTGGACACATGAGTGTTCACATGTTTCTCGGTCAATTTGCTCAAGAATGGCAGTAGGGAGATGGGGCAGAGGTTGGAAAAATCTGTCCATGGTATGGCAGAGTTCTTCCGAATCTGATTTACTACTGCTTTTTTCCAGTCTTGTGGTATTTGTCCCTCTTTAAGAGAGAGATTCATGATGGTTTGTATCATTGGGCAGAGTAGATTGCTCAATGAGGCAGTTATTTTATCTGGGAGGAGAGCTAGGGGAGAGCCTGTTTTCATGTTGCTTATCAAGGACAAAATGTCATTTTGGCTAGCCTCTGAGAAAGCCATCAAAGTACCCTTGTGTGTGCTAGAATGGGCCCGAGTACAGATAGCAGTATTTTTAGAGTTGTTGACCTTAGTAATTTTTTCATAAATAGCCTCTATTTTGTTTTAAAAAAATAGGGAGATGTCATTACATAAGGTTTGGGAGAATTCATCAGGACGCTCACAGGCCGAGGCTTTCACGAAGGTCTGCTAGATCCTGTTTAATTCTCTGGAGGAATTGCCTGCTTCTGCTAGCTGTGATGCCAGATAATTTTTCCAAGCTAGTCTGATGTTTTTGTAGTAGGAAGACATGGCTTCAGAGTGGGTCTTCTTACTCTCTTTGGTGTGGGTTTTGACCTCCTATGTGGGTAGAGCCATTGTTCTGTATCTTGAATCCTAAAAGAGCAAGGTCGGAAAACAAGGACAAGTTTTCAGGATGATCAGGGGTATCAGCATGAAAGTTGAAGTCCCCTAACAGAAGAAAAATTTCTTTGGCTCTAAGATGTTGTGCTAATAGCTCAGTTAGGGACACAATAATTCTTAAAGTAAAGAAAGTATACATATCAATGGTCTGTCTCAGTTTGTATTCCCTATTTAAAGGTCCATGCTGTTATAGTGACTGTCATGCTACATGCTGCAGTTCTGTAAGGTGGAAATTAACGTGCCTCTCACATGCATTAGTTCAAGATATTTCTGATATGGGACATGTGCTCTTTTTTTGGTGAAAGTCAAAACAATGTCCTCGGTTGTTGTTAGTCTGAATATATAAATGGGTATGGTGACCGTGCCTCCCTGATTAATGGCCGTGGTTATGGTGACGTGCTATTGATTTTGAAGTAGTATGAAAAAAGGTGGTTTACACGCTGATGCGTGTTCTTAAAATCAAAGTGTGATTGTAAGCATGCAAAGACTTACGCGGTGGAAACCAAGTTCCGAACGAATCTATGAGACAAAAAATGTAAGCATACGGAAACGTTAATCCGATGCTATAATGTAGTTAGTGCCGTTGGTCCCCCCGTTAAGAAGGTACTTACTTGGGTAGTTAGTAGTGCTTCGCGTGTTTCAAATACGATGTGCTCTGTGTTCGGCGAAATCGTGTGGAGTGTAAAGTCGAGAACGTATTCTAACGTGTGTTCGTGAGTAGCAAGAAGAAACGAAGGACTAATGTGATGGTCCCAACTATGGGCGCCATCTTAGACTGGTGAGAAAAGTACATAGTCGGGTTGAAAACTCTGGTTTGTTCCCATTATGAGTTGGTGTAGTCATGGACTGTACACATATTCATGAGAATCTGTATGAATTCTCTTATTTAAACACATGTGCGATTAACATTACACTGAACATATGATACATATACAATAAGAATCTGCTCATGATGTAGTAAGGTTCTGTGGTTAAAGATAACAAGAACATTCAATTCTGTCATTGAGCCCGTTTGGCTGCATCGTGCTCATGTATCGGATCCAATAGTTTTCTCTCTTCAATAGGGTATTCTTATTGTTCATTCCTGGTTTGATGACTTCTAAAATGAGAAATTTTAGTTGTGCTATGGAATGATTTTTTTCCAGAAAGTGCGATGCCACTGTGGATTTCGTATTTTTAGTCCTGATATTGCTTTTGTGCTCTAGTATTCTCGCTCGTATCTTCCTCTCTGTATGCCCCACATAGCTGGATCCACAAGGGCATTTTAACATGTAGATTACATTGGCTGTATTGCATGTTGCATTCACTTTCAATCAGATTTTCGTGCCTTTCATGGGATGGTGAGTGAAATTGCCCGGGATGATATTATGGCAGTTACTGCAATTATAGCACGGTACTAGGCCTTTACATGTCACCGAGGTAGGACTCTCCTTAGTTCTGGTCAGCATTTCTTTGAGGTTCCGGCCTCTTGTGTACACGAATATAGGATTTTGATCAAACAGACCTTTGAAGTCCAGTTCTCCGCTCAATAGTGGCCAGTGTTTTAAAATGATGTTTCTGAATTTGGGACTAATGATGGAATATTTGGAGACTACTACCATTCTTTTATTGTCTTTCTTCTCTTTGATGGACAACAAGTCCTTTCTGTTGATTTGTTTACATCGTTCTTCTGCTTTGTTTAAAACATCTATGGAGTATCCTTTGTTTTTGAATCTGTTAAGCATGAATCTCATCTTTTGTTCACTTGTGACGGCTGAGGAAACAATGCGTTTAACTCTGAGGAGTTGAGAGAACTCCAGGTTCAGTTTCAACCCGGGTCTGTGAAAGCTGTTGTAATGCAAAAGAGAATTGCGATCTGTAGTTTTGCGATACATTGTGGTAGATATGCTTCCATTTCTCTGATGTATTTCTACATCTAAGAAGTGAATGAGTTCTTTGTTAATGTCCCACGTGAATTGATTACGTTCATCTGTTTGATTCTTGTTGTCAAGAAATATCTGTAAAGATTGACAGGTGCCAGACCACAGTATAAAGATGTCATCAATAAATCGCAAGTATAATCTTCCATGCGTCTGCCAAGAGGGATCATTCAAGATATATGTTTCTTCAAAAGTTTTCATAAAAAGGTTTGCATATGCAGGCGCTGCACAATTTCCCATGGATGTCCCACAGAGTTGTAAAAACCACTTATCGTTGAAATTGAAGTAACTGTGGTACAAGGTGAATACCAGTAGTTCCATCAAAAATGTTTGCAAATCTCCATCTAAGGTGGAATTGATGAGTACCTGCTCTACGGCTTCCAATCCGAGATTGTGCGGTATTGATGTGTATAAAGATCGCAGATCAACTTTACATAGTTGTATGTCTTCATCTTTAAATAAGGTAGAACATGATTCAAGTTTGACTAAAAAGTCTGTAGTGTCTCTGATATAGGAATTTGTAGCAATAATAAATGGTTGTAGATATTTGTCTATTAGTTTACCAATGGGTTCATGGATTGTGCCTTTATTTGACACTATCGGTCTGAAAGGGGGTCTTGTTGGATTTTTATGTATTTTTGGCACCATGTAAAGTACCAGCGCTTTCGGGTTCATCTGGATAAGGTATCTTTTTGCTTTTTCGGTGATGGTACCATTGTCAAAGGCTTTCATGATGATGTTATTGAGAATAGTCGAGTATTCGGTTGTTGGATCTCTTTCCAAAGGAGCATAAGTATTCGCGTCAGACGTGTGTAGAATGACTTCTTGTTGGTAAAATGAAGTGTCCATAATCACCAGTGCTCCCCCTTTATCTGCATTTTGACAAGTGATAGATTTATTGTTAGCTAATTTTTGTAATGTGTTTCTTTCTTTGGTTGTTAAATTGCTTCTTTTGGACGTTTGTTGAAATGTTAAGGCTGATATGTCACGTTTGATTAGATTTTCGAATGTGTCAATGATTTTGTGACTCTGTGGTGCCATGTACGTACTCCGGGGTCTCAAGCCTCTCAAAATGTCATCCTCTTGGATTGATGGTGGTACCACGTTTGTGAAAAAGTGTCGAAGTCGGATGTTCCGTAGTAATTTGTACGTGCTAACTTCCAATTCTAATGTGTTCATCATGGTGGTAGGGACAAAAGTTTGTCCTTTCTGTAAGGTACGGGTATCTTCTGTTGTCAGTTGGTACGAAGAAATGAATATTACTAGATTATCATGTTCTGTTATTTCTTTCTGGTGCCCTTCTTGTTCTGGACTTCTACTGAAGTTTTTGCTGTTTCTGGGGTTTTGCCCCGCCTGGGTCTGCCTGTTCTTCTTGACCTTCTACTAAAAAATGAACCGCAGTTGTGGATGTGGTTGGTTCTTGTGCCTCAGCCCGGGTAGCTCGTGATCCAGTTTGTGTTCTTGTTTCTCCGTCCGAAGATGATGTTCCATTCTCTGAATATGGATTGTATGAACGATTTGGGCCTCGGCGGGCATACACTTCTGCCCAAGTGTATACCTCGCCGAGCTTGTAATCTATGGTATCTCGCTTGAATTTGCGTATTTTCCGGTCTTGAATTTCCTGTGTGTATTTGTTTAATTGTGTATTGATGTCATCTAACATTTTGGTGAAATCTGCGGTTTCCATAGAATTTGTCAGCTCTGTCTTTATGTGTGAAACTTCCAAAGTTAATTCTTCTAGTGCTTTCGACAGTTCCTCTATGATGAGCAGGATTAAATCCAGTGAGCACTTATTAAGTATGGCGTACCATTTTTCTGCAAAACGAGAGTTATTTTTACATAGTAACGGTTTTAGAGGGACCCTCAGGCCCCTGGGGATCCGTTGAGCGCGGTGGTACCTGACGAGCGTGCTCGCATGTAGTTTTTGATTGGACTCTCTTTTCAATAGGTAGAGTAATTGCTTGATGTTACTTTCTTTACTTGGGGTGTTTGTTGCGGGTGAAATATCCTCTTGGATCAAACCATAAATCTTGGTGGCATCATCCGTTGTAAAAGCTAATGTGTCCGCTTTTGAATCCGTGAGGCTCGAAATGGAATCATAATTCATTTTGAGAAAATAGGGCGTGTGTCGTCCTGGGACAGAAATTTGTGAATCAACAATACAGTGTGTGGACCCGACTATGTAATTTTCTCACCAGTCTAAGATGGCGCCCATAGTTGGGACCATCACATTAGTCCTTCGTTTCTTCTTACTACTCACGAACACACGTTAGAATACGTTCTCGACTTTACACTCCACACGATTTTGCCGAACACAGAGCACGTCGTATTTGAAACACGCGAAGCACTACTAACTACCCAAGTAAGTACCTTCTTAACGGGGGGACCAAGGGCACTAACTGCATTATAGCATCGGATTAACGTTTCCGTATGCTTACATTTTTTGTCTCATAGATTCGTTCGGAACTTGGTTTCCACCGCGTAAGTCTTTGCATGCTTACAATCACACTTTGATTTTAAGAACACGCATCAGCGTGTAAACCACCTTTTTTCATACTACTTCAAAATCAATAGTACTTCACCATAACCACGGCCATTAATCAGGGCGGCACGGTCACCATACCCACTTATATATTCAGACTAACAACAACCGAGGACATTGTTTTGACTTTCACCAAAAAAAGAGCACATGTCCCATATCAGAAATATCTTGAACTAATGCATGTGAGAGGCACGTTAATTTCCACCTTACAGAACTGCAGCATGTAGCATGACAGTCACTATAACAGCATGGACTTTTAAATAGGGAATACAAACTGAGACAGACCATTGATATTTATACTTTCTTTACTTTTAGAATTTTCCCCTGATGAAGGGCGCAATGACCGCCCGAAATGCATTGGGAACAAATGTTACGGTGATTTAAACCCTTGAGAGGATGTATTGGATTATTTGCATAATGAAAGCAAAAGACATTCAATGATCATGAAAAAAATGATTTGAAAGAAAAATAAAAAGCAATTCTGCTTTACGAACAAAATTTATTTGGTTTCCTATTGTAATAACATCAAGGAAACTGAGTGGGTAAATTTTATCACCAATCTATACGGCATAGTTTACCCAGTTGTGAAAAAAAATATATATTTTAACTGTGAAAAAAATTGTAAACCAATTACTGAGATAGAGAATAGTACGAGCCTGGGTATGAACAATATTGGTAAATTTAGCGACAGTAGCCCTGACTTGAAGAGTGATCTGGATCATATAAGTTGTAATGAAATAACTACCCTTTTACATGGCCTTCGTTCAAATGGGTCTCCCGGTCCTAATGGTCTTCCCAATACCTTATTCCATGCCGCTATTGATATGTGGGCTGAAATATAACCCCCTTGTTCAATGAGGTATCAAAATCGGAAATTGTGCCTGTATAATGGCAAGGTAGTATTCTGCAGCCCATTTATAAAAGCGGACCGGTCAACAACCCTGCTAATTACAGGTTGATTTCCTGAACTGATGTTGATGCCAAGGTCTTTGCCTCACGTCTATTGATGGACCTGGAAAAATGGGCATCACAGCAAGGTATAATTCCCCTCAATCAAACAGGTTTTCGTATGAGTTTATCTATTATTACCAACTTGTTAGCCCTAACTCTATTAGCAGAGTGGCAAGGTATAAAAAAACTAAATCTGTGCATTGCCTTCATAGATTTAAAGGCAGCTTTTGATTTAGTTCCACGTGATTTATTATAGAAAAAACTGGTTGGCTGGGACATTCTATGGAACTTGATAGAGGCCATAATTCTGTTGTGTGCCAATACTTGGGTTCAAGTTAGGTTGGGTGACGGTGGCACATTATCACAAAAAGTTAAAACCTATAATGGCTTAAAGCAGTGTTGTGTCCTTGTACCTTGCCTTTTAAATCTATTTTTATAAGATCTTCTGCAGCACTTTGATTCTGTTAATGCCCATTTTCTAAGATTAGGTGAGGTGCAAATTAGTTATCTTGAATATGCAGATGATACTATTCTGTTGAGTCAACCCCCTGTAGGCTTCAAAGATTGAAAGATGCCGTTGACGATTATATCTTTATAAAGGGCCTGGAATTTAATGTGAAAAAAACTAGAATTATGGAAATTGGTCCAGACTAACTCATGGAGGGCCAGAGGTAGGCCGACTGAAATTGTAAAAACCTATAGATATTTAGGTATTTTATTTGATAATACAGTGTTGTTTAAGAATAAGTTTAAAGATCTTAGGGTAAAAACTGTAACCTTGATTCATGCTTTTCAATGCCTGCATAAATCACTGAATTGCCAATCATATGAACATCTTCTTAAAGTCATGAGAGCAAAGCTGAAACCTACTATCACATACGGCTCACCGATTACCAGGGGGAAAGATACGAAGCTTCTGGACCCTATTGGTAATCAAGGCTTATAAAGCAACATTTGGGATCCCCAGGTCAGTGGGTCAAGCTGAAATAAGATTAGAGTTTGGCCTCCAAAGACCGTGTATGGTGTCGCAAAAAGCATTTTTGAAATGCAGGTACTCTATTTTTCACCCGTCTCTTTAGCGAACAACTGCAGGCTTGAAATAACTAAATCTGTATATTCTGCTACCTAGAGATCCTATATTTTAACTTGTTTACATGAAATTGGCTTACAGATCGGGCTTAATGAATTGATTATGCCCAATTATAAATTAATCCTAAAAAAACAAAGCAAAATTAACTACTTTAATGTGGATGAAACTGTCTTAGCAACAAAAAGTCAGGCATGGACTGTGATCAACTCATATCAGTCATTGCGTATTCAGCCATACCTCAATGCCCACTTTTCGGCTTCAATAAAAAAAGTTTTTAAAAATTAGAATGGGATTAAACCAAACCAAGGAGGGCACGCCAACTTTGATTCAGCAGTGGGCTAGTACCAACTGTAGATTTTGTGGGTGGCCACATGAATCTTTACTGCATAGTATGTGTGTGCCTAAATTGGCTGAAAATACATCGCATATTTTTTAAACCTTTATTGTTGAAGTTTGAGGTAAGGTCGGCACGTCAGGCTCCTTTTTTAAGTTTATCTGGCGAGTTGATTCTGCTTCTATGTCAAATGATAACGCTTTTAGCTGCTGTTCAAAAATGTTTGGGATTGATTGCTTAAGGCATATTATAATTAAATTAAATGATTTTAAGAGAAATATTAAATACCTGAATGCATTGTAACTGCTTAGCTTGCACATTATGGCCTCCAGAAAGATTTATTGTCTTTGCTGCCATGGTAATCTATTAGAAACTCAAATATTAAAGATACTGATGCACCTTTATTGCCTGTCTGCACAATGGAAGATACTGATGCACTTTTATAGCTTTTTTGCACAATGGAATAAATCTTTACCTCACTTCTGCACTTTCATATATAATGATCCAGTTCATGTTTTAATGGATTTTATAGATGATTTAAATATTGATTTATAAAGTTAACTGGATTTTAATTTATAACTATGAATGTAATTACAAATTGTTGAGGATACTTGTATGGTTGTGATGCAGTGGAAAGGGGCTTTGCAAAATTTACCATCAGAAACCAATTTCAACACCTACCAGTCCCTTCCGTTGGGTAATTTAAAACAAAGATATCAAAACAGGTCACCAATAACCATATAATTTATGTGGTCCTCTCTCTCCAATGGACCTTTTAGAGTAGACATGGATTGGCAAAGGATAGACGGAATACTGACCGTATGAGGGCCAAACAGGTGAAATAATTCAAACACTATATTAAAAATGACATTAATAATGACAAACTCTGATTACTTTTCAACTTGCTTTTATCTACTTTTAAAGAAATTGTGAATGCTCATCAAGTACAATACATCTTGAATCATCGATCACCACACAAGAGAACTTTAATACAGTAATTCATAATAACATCTGACAACGAGCCATGAGTGAGTGGATATGTAAAGAGACAAAAGAACATTTGCAAATAAGATTTATGCAAATTCAGAATATCATACGGACCTAAGAATTCGTGTAGCATGAAACGAAATGCTAACAGTCAGAAAAGCCACTCTCCAGCCAGAAGAGTAAGTTGAGCCCCCTCACAAAGGTATGAGGAACAAAGTTAGAGTCAGGATCAGCAAAACAACAGCCAGACAGTTAAGTAGGGGAAACAGTAACACAGCCCATCTCCTCTCGCAAAGTCAAAGTCTCCAAAACACTGCCATACATTTCTAACACTAGTAATAATACCCTTATTCCCTAAAGATCCAGCCCCCATGTATCAAAACACAAAAATCTGCAATTCTGATTGGACCAGGCCAAGGGGTGTCTGATCACTCCACTTTCCTTTTTTTTTTTAAATTTTTTTTTAATTTTTCAAAGGCAGAGGCAGAACAAAATACAAAGATGGAGCAAGGCACAGTAATAACAAAAATAAGACAGTAATAATAAGACGATAGACATCAATAACAAAATTCAAAACAAAATTCAAAACAATACGTTACACAATACTGTCACTTTAAATTGTGAACATATTTAAATTAAATCCAATTATCAATGGGAAGCCATAACTTCCTAGCAAATAACTTTTTTTTTCGTCCTTTCAATTTATAAACTGCATTATCCATTCGATAAGTATCTAACAGTTTACCTAGCCATTGTTCAAATGAAGGTGGGTCAGCATCTAACCATCTTGAAGTTATACAAAAGCGATAAATGGACATTCCAATGAAAAGAAAATACTCTTGATCAACAGATAAGCTCTCGGGTGGAAAGTATACACCAAAGATAGTGATAGAAGGACATAGTTTGATGTTGACATTTAACAAATTAGTCAGAAAATGTTCTATCTTATTTTTAAATACAGTAAGTTTAGAACAGCTAAAGAACATATGACATGAATCGGCTGCTAAAATACCGCACCGACTACAATTAATGCCTTTCGTGGCTTTCCATTTAGCAAGTTTAGCAGGTGTATAATACAGATCCAGGGAGGCCATATAATGTTGGCTTTTGAGAGAGCTGTTAATTAGTACTGTGTTACTGAGCTCAAATGCCCTTACCAGATCAATCCCTACTATAGACAGTTTTCTCTCCCACTTCTGGGCTTGTTGATCCAGGTCATCGGGTAGCCTATTTATCATCAGCTGATAGATGGTACCGATACGGGCATCCTTCCTGCCACTCTCCAAAATTTCATTAGGCTCCATTACCTCACTGTAAAGCAAATTTTTCCTAACCAAAAAACTCCGAATTTGTAAGTACTTAAAAAAATCATGTCTAAAAAGACCAAATATATTTTGGAGTTCAGAGAAAGACATTAAGGTCCCAGCTGAATACAATTGCCCAATTAGTTGAATCGATCCCAAACAAAATCCAGAAGTAGGAATACTTTGAGGCATCCCTAATATTGAAATGTTACAACGTATAGGTGTATAGAAATTATATTTAGGGATAATCCGCAAAACTTTGTTCATCTGTTTCCAAGCCAAAAAAGCAGAAAGCAAAATCTTAAATTTTGTTTTTTTATAATAGCTCGGCTCCGTAAATATTAATAATGATTGTCGCACATAATCACCCATAAGCATTTCGAAAATGGAAGGTGCTTTACTGATTTCATTGACATGGTCATGAAATAGTAAAACTTTAATAATTTTAAGGGTAATGGCCCAATAGTATAACCTAAAATTCGGGAATCCTAACCCGGCACGCCCTTGCGAAAGTGTGCACCACTTGATAGCTCTTCTTGACCGGCGATACCCCCATAAAAATCTAGACAGCATCCTATCTATTTTATTAAAAAGAGACATGCTAAAAAATAAGGGGATAGTACGGAAAAAATAAAGAAACTTAGGGAAGATTAGCATTTTAATGACGTTAGTCCGTCCAAATAGAGATAGATGTAAGTTGTTTATCCTTTCCAAAGTCCTATTAGTAGATGCAAGTAAAGGGTCCAGATTTAAGCCAACAATGTCATCTATTTTAGAAGATAAAGTTACACCAAGATATGTAGCAGTAGGGTTAATTGGCAAGTCCAGGGGCATACCTATTTTAGAATGTATAATTTGAGTTTTAGAAACATTCAGTTTATAGCCGGAGAATTTGCCAAATTCGCTAGCAACTTCGATTATTTTAGGTAGAGCTGTAGCGGAGTCAGAAGTTACGATGGCCACGTCGTCGGCGTATGCTAGAACTTTATAGTCTGTTTCATGGAGTCGGACAGGAGGAATACCAGGTTCTGTAATTAATCTGTTCAAATAAGGCTCTAAATAAAGTGCAAATAAAAGTGGAGAACAAGGGCACCCTTGTCTAGTCCCCCTAGTGATAGAGAATGATCTAGAAATGTCGGTGCCAAGTCTTATTACTCCATTTGCGTTAAAATAAAGTGACTGTATAGCTTTAATAAATTGTAATGGGAAGCCCTTCCATTCTAGCACCGACCAAAGGAACCCCCAGTCAACTCTATCGAACGCCTTTTCAGCATCGAGTAAAATCACTCCGACTGGGGATTCCTTTGCTTGAGCCCAATCCAACAAGGCAATAACACGTTTGACATGATCTGTGGTATCCCTATGTTTGATAAACCCGTGTTGTATATGAGAGACCAGACTGGTCATAACATCATTTAGTCTGTTGGCAAGAATTTTAGAGTATATCTTGCTATCTGCCGTGATGAGGGAGATGGGACGATATGATCTTGCTAGAGGCAAGATGGCTGCCGTGAGGAAGGCTGTGTGAGCAGCTCGTTCCCTGGTTCCAGACATCCGGGAGGAAAGGAGAAGGATAGACTTACTGCCTGAGATGACTTGCCGTGGCAGCGGCCCCGAGCCTCATTCCAATTGATTTGGCTTTGTATCGCTGCTTACGGTCGCGCTTTTAGTGTATATTGGCGCTTCCCCCTGGAGTTGCAAGTCGTTGGACGCTGGACGCTGGACGGAGCCGTTTGAGGCGTTGACCACTTCCGCCTGGTCGCCCGTGTACGCGGAGCACAATCAGGTTCTTTCTGCGAGTGGTGGAAAATACCTCGGGGAAAGCGTTTTGCAGCCAGCATATCGGCGAATTGAATGTGAATGCGATACAAACTATCCTCCTGAACTATACGAATGTTGCTAAACTTTTCGGTGCTTAGTCGGCGATCTCCGCTGTGGCGCGCCACACTTTGTTTGCTCTGGGCGCAGAGCAGTGTCTTCCCTGGCAGAGGCGGAGGCGGAGGCGGTTCGCGAAAAGGAAAAAAGAAGACACCGCTGCCCTCGTCTGTCAGCACCCGCAGCAACAGGAGAGACGCGGTTGAGGGGATTGCAATGGCTGAGGCTGAGACTCCGGAGGTAGTACGCCCGACTCCTGCTAAAACCGTGATAAAACAGGGTAAGAACACTAATAAACCCCCTGTTAAAAACAGTGAACCTTCTAGTGCTAAAAATGTCACGCTACAGACACTGCCTGTCCTCTTTGAGAAACAAGTGGCTAGAAAAAAAATAATTGAAAATAACCTGCAAACTACAGAGACAGTTCAAATACAGTTTGAACAATCTGCTATTACAGCTGAAAATGATAATAACTTGCCGAATAATCCCTCAAACCTGACCAATCCTTCGAAGAAGGGTATGATGGGAGATGTAGTTTTTGGTGGAGTTGGTATCAATCGTTCCTGCTCTCTCCCCACGCTAGTATTATCCGCATCAGCGGAGAATGACCCACAGAAGGCAATGGAGATCTCCACACAGTATATAAATCCAGAAGCCTCGGAGAAGTTCTTTTCGTTGTCTGAACTTTCCTCGGATGAGGCAACAGGCGTACATAAAGACTGGGCTGAGCTTAGCTGCGAGAGTTTATCTGTGGATGATGAATCTAGTGCGAGTCCTGATATTAACACAGCCACTACTATAAAGAAAAAACTCTGGAAGAAGAGGTCATTACGTTTGGGGGGTAAAGAAGTCGCCTCTAATTCACCTACTGAGGCTAATGTCTTACCCTCTATTCATGTACTCGATCCTACTAATGGTGCTACTGACATTGTGGGAGCCAACTCTAATCCTGTCTCCGATTCGGTTATGCCCCAGGAAAGCAGTGAAGGCACCGAGGAGATCACTCTGAAAACGATTTATGATACCATGATGAGCCATAGGGCGGAGAGCAAGGCTGAAAATCTACGCACACAGATGACCTGTGCTAAGGTTAAAAATTCAGTTCGCCGAGCAATTAAGATGTGCTCGGAGACTACCAATAGAGTCGCTGAAGCAGAGGCCAGGATTGCAGTCCTGGAAGAAGAAAGCATGGCACAGAGGCAGGAAGTTGGTGACTTCATAGCTCTAAAGGAAGACTTGTCGGATAAGATTGCTAATCTGGAGAATCAGGCTCGTAGGAGCAATCTACGCTTTCTGGGAATTCCCGAAAATAAGGAAGGGTCTGACCCACGGAGGTTTATCATCAATCTACTAAAGGATGCTTTCCCTGAAATGGTAGACTGGGACTGGTCACGAGAAGTTCAACGTGCGCATAGGTTCCCCTTTATTGTACGGAATCCACGACAAGGCCAAGAAAATTATCCCAGGGCTATTCTGGTCTCATTTAATAACTTCCTTGCTCGAGAAGCTATTTATATGACTGCGAGACCAGACAAGAAAGCGGATGGTCTCGGCTGTCAGTTTTTTGTACGACCGGATTACTGCCAAGCTACAGTGGCCCAACGGTGGCGACTTAGACAACTGATTCCCAATTTCCAAAAGAAAGAGGTCGCCGTCTTTCTCCAAGGCCCAGCAAAGTTAAAGACTATATTCAAGGGCTCTGTAAAATATTTCATTTCAGAGGTCAAAGCCAAAGAGTATTTGGATTCCATATGAGTTACAATTAGTAATTAAGGCTCTTTAGGTTGTAAGGTTAATACATTATTGTATTGTATATTGCAGAATCACTAGGATTAGAAGGGCTACTAGCTTAATTAATCTTTTTGGAAGCTTCAATTCCGCTTTCTCTGTTCTTTTCTCTTCTCAGCAGGATTGTTTAGCTTCTCTTATTTCCGTTCTTCTTCCTTCTTCCTTCTAAACTCTCTCTTCCCTCTCTTTTTTTTATTTTTATATCTCTTTATTGGTCTTTCCTTCCTTTTCTTCTCGCCAGGATGTTCTGGTCTAGGGACACGGCACCCATACGTTCTAGGAACTGGTAGTTCCTATGCCTCATATGTTGGGGAGGGTGGGGGGAGGGGTTTCGGGGGTTGGGGTGGGGGTGGGTTTGGGCAGCGGGGGGTGGTGGGGGTGTAAGGCAGAGGTGTTCAATACAATGATGGTCACTAAGGTTGATGTATTTAAGGCAGGGATGGCTATAATGTGGATAAAGTATAATTTGGAGGTGCAAATCTTTGTGACGATGGCCAGTAATTGTTATTCTATATTGTTTTTGAAATGTATAAACGGCTGAAAATTTGCACTATTAATATTAATGGCCTTAATGATTTAAAGAAGATTGCTATGTTTCGTACTATGCTTCTAACTCTGAATATTGACTTGTTATGTGTTCAGGAAACTCATATTTCTTGGGACAAACGCTCTCTCCTGAATAATTTAGGGTTAGAAGTTCTGATTACATCTAAACAAACGGGTATCAAGAGAGGCGTTGCTATTTGTATGCGAAAGGGAGTAGGGAAGTGTGTTAAAACATCCTCTGATAAATGGGGGAGATGGGGGCTTGCTGAATTAAAAATTGGGAGTTTTAGATTTACTCTATGTTGTTTGTATGGCCCCAACTTGGATGACGCTGAGTTATTCAATCTTATTAACACAGAATTATCCACTTGGACACAGCCGATAATAATGTGTGGTGACCTTAATATCCATATACCAGCCGATTGGAATATTAAACTAGGAAAAAGATATATGGGCCGTAAGATTCAAGCCTACAAAGCACTTAGAGATCTGGTCCTATGTAACGGGCTAACCGATGTTTGGAATAAGCTTTTTTATAATGATCCTGGTTACACTTTTTTTTCTACCCCCCATCAAAAATTTGTCCGTCTTGATTATTTTTTTGTATCCTCTGTCTTTTTGGAGCAAATTCGTATCGAAATATTACCACAGGTCATCTCTGATCATAATCCTATCATTGCCGAGATTCAACTCCCTACTGACTGTCAAAGTCCCAACAGATCTTGGTCATTTCAGAGGAGTTTATTATTAGACGAAGAGTATCTTCAGTTTATGGTCACAACTATCAAAGAATATTTTTCTATAAATAACGATTCTGCCTCCCCTCAGGTAGTTTGGGATTCTTTTAAATCAGTCGTACGGGGGGAAACTATTAGTTTCGCAAATTATAGAAGGCAAAGAAATCAAAAAGATTTCAAAGATAGGCTAAATAAGGTTAGACTGGCCGAGCTCGAATTATCTACTGCCTGTAAAAATAATACTAGCATAGAGGATGCACAAAATCAACTAACTATCGTACGCTCAGGCCTCCGAACACATTTGGCTGAAGAAGTAGCCGTAAAATTTAAACGACATAAAACAGAACGCTATGAACTTAGCGAACGCACGGGGAAAATCTTAGCGCAGCGCCTACGCCAAAAATCTTCTTTTAGTGAAATACAATGTATCAAAGACATAAATGGGGTACTTAAAGAAAACAAGGCAGGAATATTAGATGCATTCTATGGCTTCTATAAAGCATTGTATAATGACGAAAAAAACGAAGTCGACAAGACTCTTAATCCTATAAACTACCTTCTAAACTCTAATCAACTGTCGTTATGTACAGATGATAATGCTTCCTTTGCTAGGCCAATAAGCTGGGAAGAGATTGAAGAGGCCATTCTGAGCCTAGCTGCTGGTAAAGCTATGGGGTCCGATCAGATCCCTCTTGAATTCTATCGGACGTTTAGGCATCTGTTGAAGGCAGAACTATTAAAAAATTTTAATGTAGCATTCCAAGATTATCCTCCTGATTCTTGGTCGACTGCCATTATCGTTGTCTTTGTAAAAAAAAATAAGGATGCAAAGGAATTGATCCGATCACTCCACTTTCCAGTGCACCTGACTCTCAACAGTTTCTTTGTCTTTAGAAAACCATCGTCATCGTCCTTCAGCAGAGGAAACTCCGATAATTTCTTCCACAGCTTGCACATGGCGCTCCGTAGCATGGTATCAAAACTTTCAACACAGAGAAGTCGCAATCTCTTCCAGACTCGCCTGGTTCAGTTGAAGATTCTACATAGGGTCTATGTGTCGGGGGACAGGCTCGTTAGCATGGGAGGAGTGTCTGACAGGATGTGCAGGAGGGAATGTAGACAGAAGGGTACTTTCATTCATACAATATGGGAATGTACAACTATCCAGAGTTACTGGAAGGGGGTACACAAGTGTATAAATGAGGTGCTTGAGGTGAGACTCCGGTCTGAAGCCAAACAATGTCTGTTAAATGTCTGGGAGCCTACTGATTTGAAAAGCAGGGGAGAAACGTGGGTCACACTGGGCCTGATGGTGGCTAAGAGAAACATTGCCCGAATGTGGGGTGCTGGAGTGTCACCTACATTGACTACCTGGAAAGCGGACATGGATTGGTTAGAGAAAAGACGGTGTATGTTGCACGGGATGCCCCAAAAAGTGGTCCGCAATTTGAAACAAATGGAATGTGTACAGAGGGAATATTTGTGTCCCACCTACTGTCCCTCCCCTGGAAGAACCTTTTACACCATGAGTTCCTACTTTCCCTGTCCTATCGTTGTGGTTCATCATTGGAATGATGTCTATGTATGTCTGAGATATTGTCTATCCATCTGTAACAAGAAATGCCGTTTTTCTCCGTTTAATAAAAAGAGTTATTAAAAAGAAAACTTTCAACACGATTGCCCACAAGAACACTTTCTCCAGTTGGCAAGGAAATTCCATTAATAACATTCATGACTCCCTCCGCACAACCATGGCCATCCTCAGGAACTCTCTAAGGACAAAGTACATTTCGTTGCAGCCTACGTTTTAGAAAGCAAATTAAACTTAAAAAGACTTTGAGGTCTTCACTGCAAAACAGAAACGTGTGCTTTTTGTCTAGGAAAAACAAATAAACAAGTAATTACCGTGACACAACAAAACTTTGTTATTAATGCTTAGCATTTCTCTACACGTTATGTATACAGTTTTAGACAGTTAGTGCAAAGGAAAAAATTTCTCTTTTAAAACTCATGTCTTTTATCATTATTTTCTTTAGGCTGTTGTTTCTGCATTAATCATTCACGTTTGAGGCCTACTAGAAAAGCACTGGAAATACTAATCTCTTTCCAACACGTAGTTGCGCAATTTTATGTTATTCCCCTTTTTAGTTTTTCACTGTTAGTTTTCACACCACTTTGCTAATAATCCACACAATGAGAAGTTTGATCCGAGCAGGTTTTATTTCGCAAAAACCCTGTTAGCAACTCAATAAGTTGTTTTACACAGAAGCTTACAAATGGTTCTATTATTATGGTATGGCCAATAATTATAAGTGCCTACTATCTATAGGAATGTGATAATGTTTTATAAACTGTTTTGTCCTTAAGATGTTTTAATTTTAATGATGTTTGTTAATAAAGCAATAAACAATTTAATCAATCAATCACTCTGGATAACAGCCGTAAACGGTGGTACCAGGTGCCCTTCGAATGACAATAACCTCGTAATGTAGTCATCCAGGCTTTGAAGGCTCGTGTGATTGATTCTGTGTGTGTGCGGGTTGTGACTTCACACCCACGTCAACTGGAAATCATGTTTAAATGTGGTTATGTGTGAGAGGTGCAAACCGGAAACTCCAATTCTGCAAGCACCGGTTATATAGAATCATTAGAGGAGGAAACATTTGGTTCATAATGTGTATTGTATTAATAATGTTCTATTTTCATACCTTGACCTTGTTATCTCCCGTATAAGGGGCTTTCCTCATATCGCTCTCAAACATAGTGGTTACAATGCAATTCTAAGAGAAAAAACAAATTAACATGGCTCTATATTTATATCAAATGTCAACCCTGCAAGCTATCTGCCGGAAGAGAAACTGCTAAACGAAACCAAATGCAGAAAGAGCGGTGCTGTCCAGTGTATTTGCGGTCTTGGAGGTAAGGCTCGAGTGATGCTATAGTAAGGGTTTTCATTCACCACAAAATCAGTTCTACTAAGCTAGTAAAATCTGAATTTGCCCCAAATCTTAACAGGTGTAAGAAAAGGCTAAAAACGATTGCGCCTCAAATACCTGTGCTTAACCTATGTTCTTTACCCGCGGACACCCATCTTACATTTTTGACTGTTATATTGTTGGTCTACCCCTAGGAATTTGTACTTGAGAGTGTACCACAAGTACAAATTCTAGGTTAGACTCTGATGGTCCTCCTACGCTCAAGAGTGCAAGGCTGACGGTCACGACACACAACGGAAGCACCGCCAATGATGTCATCGGCTTGACTCGCTGAGTAAATCTCATGCGTTCTATTTTCTGCCCTTGACGCAACACAATGCTGCCATTTTTCACGCTGTGCTCCACTGCATGACGTACAGTTGATTTGGACTTATGAATCCTTGGTACGGGGCGTGGCCTATGTAAGTAAGGTTATGGCCTAAAAACATGTGAAATGAATTCTGAACTGTACCCTTCCTTTACAAGGAAATCTGAAAGCAACAAGATACATATGTGGACGTTTATATTTCCTCCTTTTTCTAAAGCATTAGCAGTACATCTGGCAAAGTTTTTCCTGAGGATTATTAAATAATTGAAATATTTCTGCATGATTTACAACAGTTTGCTATTGTCATGTACTGCATGCAAGAGCAACATTGAGTGTAAAGGGGATTACTTGGATTTATCAATGAAGGGCGCAGTAATTAAACAAAACCATTTGAAAATATGAGTTGAAAAACATGTCTCTAACAGTTCTCTCTAGCCTTTGCCTCCGTGGAATACCATGGGAAACCCACATATTAATAAAGGGTGGTTTCAGGTAGCCTTCTGCCTCCACAACAGCTGAGGGAACCCCAAATTCGTGCTGGGAAGGGCTCTTTAGCACATTCTCCACCAGGAAATCCTCCACACCTGTTGAGAAGATTGGCAAGCACCCCCTTCCGATTGTTTCATGTCATCCACAAATAGCTTATCCTTGTTTTTATTCTTTGTATTATTACACTCATGGGGGGCATATTTACAAGGAGCTAGCATCACCGTAGCATCATTTTTTTGACGCAGCGGCGGAGCAATTAGTGCTCCACACTGCTCCATATTTATTAACTGATGCATTGAGCCCAATGTGCCAGTTTGTAGAGGCCTGCGTCACTTTATACCTGCGCCAGGTATAATGTATGCAGGGTAGGCGTTCCCATGTTAAAAGCCATGTAGAAGTGACACAGTGAAATTTACAACTTTCCACTACGCCACTCTACGACTTGACAGTGTCAACATCCCTACTCCTTCTCAAACCAGGCATAAGGATTGACGCAGGGCTTTTAACATGGGAATCTCCTCTGTGTGCTGATGCAATGCTGGAGTTGCGTCAGTCTTACGACCTACTCCAGCACTGCGTCACTTTATCGCTGTATTGTAAATACAGTGCACCTATGGCGTCACTGCGAGCCACTGATCATGCGGGCCGGACATCCAAGAGGGCCACAACATTCACCACCACCACCCCCAGGACCATGCCAACCCCGGGCCCTACCCAGAGCACCCCTCACCTCCCCAGGAGCAAGATACTGCACATCAACGGCATGAAACCATGAACAAAGGCACCCGCCTGATGTCGCACCATTACAAGAATCAACATACATGTGAGTGGTGTAGAGTCAAAAGATCGAGTTTTAAATATCGACTGGACACAATATCGAGTAAAAAATATAGAATGGACATAATATCGACTAGACATAATATAGACAACAAAAATATCGACTTGAAAAAATTAATATCGAATAGAATGGAAATAATATCGAATCAAAAATATAGAATGGACATAATATCGACTAGACATAATATAGACAACAAAAATATCGAATTTAAGGTAAGTTAATATTATTTTTTATTTTTTGTGTAATATAATTCTGTAGCGGGTTGTGGGTTTATAGGGGAATAGGGTGGGAAGTAATTTAATTATAATTAATTAAATATGTTAATTTATTTATTGTTATTTAATTAGAATTAATTGTTAATTAATTATTAATTGGTAATAATTAAAATATATTTGGAAATTAATTACAATTGACTAATTGATAAATATGTTAATTTTAGTAATTTATTTTCTGTAGCGGGTTGTGGGTTTATAGGGGAATAGGGTGGGAAGTAATTTAATTATAATTAATTAAATATGTTAATTTATTTATTGATATTTATTTTCAATTAATTGTTAATTAATTATTAATTGGTAATTAATTAAAATATAATTGGTAATTAATTATAATTGATTAATTGATAAATATGTTAATTTTATTTAATTATTTTCTGTAGCGGGTTGTGGGTTTATAGGGGAATAGGGTAGGAAGTAATGTAATTATAATTAATTAAATATGTCATTTAATTGATTGGTATTTATTTAGAATTAATTGTTAATTAATTATTAATAGGTAAATAATTAAAATATAATTGGTAATTAAAATTAATTGATTAATTATTAAATTGTAAATTAGTTTATTGTTAATAAGTAATTAATTAGTATTAGTAGGTAATTTTTTTAATTCAATAATTATAATTTGTATTTATAAATAATTATTTAATATATTTTATACAATTGTAAAATATTTTAATTAATTTGTAATTGGTATTACTATTTATGTTATTTATATTTATATATGAAGTATTTACTTCCCCTACTATTGCACTCACTGGAGTTGGAATAGTAATTTTTACCCCTACACTATCCAACACTTTCCCTACTGTTGCACTCTCTGGAGTTGGAATAGTAATTTTAACCCCTACGCTATCCAACTCTTTCCCTACTGTTGCACTCTCTGGAGTTGGAATAGTAATTTTAACCCCTACGCTATCCAACGCTTTCCCTACTGTTGCACTCTCTGGAGTGGGAATAGTAATTTTTACCCCTCGCTATCCAACACTTTCCCTACTGTTGCACTCTCTGGAGTGGGAATAGTAATTTTAACCTCTACGCTATCCAACTCTTTCCCTACTGTTGCACTCTCTGGAGTGGGAATGGTAATTTTAACCCCTACGCTATCCAACGCTTTCCCTACTGTTGCACTCTCTGGAGTGGGAATAGTAATTTCTACCCCAACGCTATCCAATGCTTTCCCTACTGTTGCACTCTCTGGAGTGGGAATAGTAATTTTAACCCCTACGCTATCCAACGCTTTCCCTACTGTTGCACTCTCAGGAGTGGGAATAGTAATTTGAACCCCTACGCTATTCAACTCTTTCCCTACTGTTGCACTCTCTGGAGTGGGAATAGTAATTTTTACCCCTACGCTACCCAACGCTTTCCATACTGTTGCACTCTCTGGAGTGGGAATAGTAATTTTTACCCCTACGCTATGCAACGCTTTACCTACTGTTGCACTCGCTGGAGTGGTAATAGTAATTTTTACCCCTACGCTATCCAACTCTTTCCCTACTGTTGCACTCTCTGGAGTGGGAATAGTAATTTTTACCCCTCCGCTATCCAACGCTTTCTCTACTGTTGCACTCACTGGAGTCGTTACAGTAAATTTAAACCTCTTGCTATCCTACGGTAAAAATATTGTATATGTTTTGTTAATAATATGTAAATATATATATATGTATTAAAAATAAATCATTTTTTTAAAAGCTACATTAATTATGTTTTGATACGTTTATTTAAGCATTTTAAATAAGTTAAAATTAATTTTATTTATTATTATATTACTTTTAAATTACATTTAAGACATTTAAAAAATTCGATATTTTGACAGTCTATATTTTTTACACTCGATATTTTGGAATCGATATTTTTGTACTTACCTGTTTGAATATAGGGAGTCGATATTTTAGCAGTCGATATTTTTACCTCGATATTTTGTACTCTCGATATTTTGACTGTCGATATTCTGTCAGTGATCCCATGTGAGTACAGAAAACCGGATTTATTCATTCACCATTGAAAGTCCAAACAAAATATCACATTCTAATTTGTCCCCTAACAACTATTATTAAGAGTCATGGCGGGGCATCCTTGGACAATCAGTGAGTCACAGCCTGCAAGACAATATCCAAGATAAGAAGGTGTGTCAGGCACTCATCAAAGGACAAAGAGAGAGAGAGAGAGAGCGCGAGAGTTAAAGAAAGAGAGGGACTGAACAAGGAGTGCTTGGCCAATCGGGCCCTTGGCTCATTTAGACATGCTAACTGCTGCATGTATTTCGTAATTGATGCACCCTAATCAAAGGCCTGGCATTAAAGTCAGCGCGAAGGACACATCACATTTAAGAAATGCAAGCAGTAGTCAGATTAAAATTAGGTATGAAAGCTTCTTTGTCTCAATACACAAGGTGAAAGGACAACCGAACCCCCGATCTTGGTCCTGAATGCGTCTGGCAAACCCTGTGTGAGATACCATACCAGCCTCCGACGACTCCCACACCATGAACTGCGCTAATGAAAGACCAACGTGCCCCCACCCCAGACACACTGGTCCCTGCACGAGCTACACCTGCAAGGAATCCCCTTGACACATTGGTAAAAAAACAACCCATTCGTCCAAATGGTGCACACACATACGACTCTTTGCCCAGAGCTGTGGCATATCGTCCACTGAACTGCCGCCGGTCTGAGAATTGCCAGTGCTATGAGACCAACAAACGCAATGGCAGGCAATCCCGGGCACATGCACTACCCCTGTCACGTGGAACTGTACTGTGCACTAATGCTGCATCTGTTGGGATCACTGCCAATGGCAGTGTTGCAAATCAGTGTCCGTCTTGCCTACGTCACCTGCGTCCAGCCCTGGTTCCACTGTTGATCATGCACATTGGAGTGGCTGATGGAGGTCTGCCTATCCCGCGCAACGGTAGCTGAATTGGATTATGACCTGACAGTGCGGCCCCTATTGGCCCACGAACAGAAGTGCCACCGGAACACCCGTGCATGGGATGCACTGATCTTTGGCACATTTGCTGGCAGTTGATGCATGAGAGATTGCACAACTCTTGTGTGCAGTGACCACATCGAGGCTGTCCACTATTGGGCTGTGTTGCGGATTGGTGAAACGGCGTGGACTGAGCACATCTGCCCGGACCAGTTAATGGATTGGCTCAACCTGGTGTTCCTTGAACCAGACAATGACGTACTAGTGGAACAGATTGCCCATGAAGCTGCGCTTGCATTCATAGACGAGTAACTAGGTTCCTGCAGCCACATCGGATTGTCACCCACAGCACAGGTCCCAACACCTTGTTGAATCGTGGGGAATGCTCACATATCCCACCACAACAGATGACATGTCTGCCTTCGTCTGGACTCAGAATGCATGTGCATGGAACTACGCGTGTGTACCCACACCTGTGCAAGGTGATGCAGTTCCATGGTTGGAAAGGCATAGTTTGGCAACGTTCCCAATTCGTACATACTGCTGGGGTGAGAGTACACACATGGCAATGTAGTACAAAATGTGAGCTTGTAGGACCCTTTCACCAGATCACTGTCAGCAGAGCAGACAGTCGGCGCTATCCGTAGGTACAGCACTATGCAGATCCCATGGGCTGTGAGTCGTGCCCCCTCACACGGGGCAATGAGCAGACTCCAAACATCACATGACTCGTCCAGCAAGGTAAGGTGGGCTGAGACCATTGCCATCTGTAATGGTTTTGTGTAAATTTTTGCCTCTCCATTTCTTGCACCTCAACATGTTCACATGCTGCGTGTAAGTGTCTTAAGCATTTCCCTGCATGTTGTGGCCCTTGCCTTGTCCGTACTGACACGCACATGCCAATAAAGTCTACGCAACTTCACTGGTGTCTAACTGTGATGAGGGTTGATTAGATTAACAAATCGTGTGCCACAATGAGTATCATCCCTACACAGAGAGGGACTGACTGATGCATGTACAATGGGGGGTAGGTCCCTTTTGGCAGCTCCACCTCTGTAAGCCAGACATTGAATTTGAGATAGTTGCTGGCAGACCGGTGCACTTACGTGTCTTCAGCAATGTTAGTCTGGAGTCTAAACTCTTGCCATGTGGAGCAATGTTATACATAAAAAAAGAATGTGTCCACACGGATGGGTGTGAGTAGGTATGCAAAGTGATGTTCTGTTGTCACATGTGATGGAGGACACCACTTCTAGCCTGCTACCGAAGAGGTGTGGTGCAGCGGCCAGGGCAGCTGACTTCAGAGCACAGGGTTCACGGTTCGATCCCCGGCTCCGGCAGCAGCTCAGCTCAGCACCATGTGACTCTGGGCAATAGCTCACTTAATTTCCACAACATCCCCCAGTGCCTTGAGACCCGTAAGGGTGAGTAGTTCGCGCTTTACAAATACAGATTTATTTAAGCTACCGATTTTGTCATTTCGACTCACAGCCCTACCTATTTGATACATGGACGTATGCCTACGTTGGGGGGTTGCAAGATTGTTGTTCATGTGCAATGAGGCCACAGCTAGTTCACACCTTCACAGTCATCTAATTGGCCATGTGGCTCAGGGTCAAACATGCACATTGATGTCATTTACCAGGGTGTACCTTCTAGTACTATCAATGTCCTTACATCCATCCATACTTTCATACTTGAGTTAACATAGACATGACACATCTGTGTGATTTCGAATGTTTTATTTACATTCTGGTGAATGCCGGAGCTGGAGCTGTACATGGCCATGCCTAGCCCACATTACATGCAAGCCCAGTGGTAGGCCAACCAGAGTCCTTTGAGGATTGAAAAGTGAATTGGAAGAGGGAGTGCAATCTGCAGCAGGATTGCTGGGTAATTTGCAACCAGTGAAGATATGGCAGTCCATGTTGGGGTCCAGGTGAATGTCGCAGAGTGTTCCGGGGGTCTGGGCAGAGATCTTAACTGGGTCAATGATCCCTGCCTGGCCTTTCCTCCATAATGACCACAGCAAGGGCATGCCTGACTACATTGGCCACATTTTTGCACAGCTTGTCCCTGATGGATGCATGCCAGGCACACCACCCAATGGAGCACTGCTATGTGTTCTTCTCTAATGCAGACAGGTCCTTTTCCCATCTTGATTATTTCTTGCTCCGTAAAATGGAGAGCCACAGGGTACTCAATATCCAAATCTTGGGAGGGGCCTATCAGACCATTCGCCTGTGCTGCTCGACCTCGTCTGAGGGCCTGCTCTGCCCACCGCAGGGTGGCACCTGTACCACTGGTGCCAGCGGTACAGGGAATTCAGTGAGGCCTGCCAGCAATTTTGGGGAAGATACTTAAAAGAAAACAGTGGGTTGGTAGACTCCCTGAGCACTCTTTGGAAGGCTATGAAGGCCACCCTGATTTGTTGCAATAAGAGCCAAAGTGGGCAGACTCAACAAAAGATATGTGACTTGGAGCCCGATATAGTCGAACAACAACGGCACTACTTAACTACAGCAGGAGATTTAATCCTGAGGGACTCCTTACACACCCAGACACTTTTGAGACAGGAACATATGCAGGAGGCCTGGGAGGCGTGGTTGGCTACATGCAGCTGGATATATCAGTCAGGAAAAAAGACCAGTAAAACCCTCCACTGGCTGTGCACTATACGGTCATTATACTATACTGAAAATGACCAGGGCGTGCACATCACGGGTAGTGAAAGCATTGCGCATACCTTCACTTCATATTATCACCCTTTGTACAGCCTTGATCGGGAGGGGAGACAGGCAGACCAGTGTCAATTCATTGCGGACCGCCTAGTGACCCACCTTGATCCCGCCGATAGGGAAATCTTGGAGGCCGATGCTACCCCTAGGTAATTAGGAGAGGCCCTGATGCAGCTCCAGCCAGGCAAGGTACTGGGCCTCAATGGGTTCCCCACAGAGTTCTGGAAGCTTCTGTGGTTTCAGGTGGGTCCTCTCCTGTTGCAGACCTTCCGGAAGGCATTGAAGGAGGGCCTACTACCCAGGGATTTTCAGGTGGCAGTTATAATGGTGATTCCCAAACTGGGCCTGAGTAGTTCATGCTGTGAGGAGTACAGACCTCACTTCTGAACATAGAAGTTAAGATTTGGGTCAAGGTGCTGGCCAATAGATTAATGGGGGTGATTGGAAAACGTGTTCATCCTGATCAATCTGGGTTTGTTCCCCAAAGGGCCACTAGACACAACATTAGAAGAGTCCACAACACTATTGAGATAAGTCAGTCAGTCAGATGGGTCATCAGGCTTTGCTTATGGTTGATTTCCAGAGGAATTTGATTCAGTGGACTGGGACTACCTTTTCACACTGTTTGCGCAGCTACAGTTCAGATCCAAATACATTGGATACGTTAGGTTGCTGTAAACCCACCTCCAGGCCAGTGTACAGGTCGGTAATGCTGTATTCTCCTGAATCGCCATAGGCAGTGACACCTGACAGGGTGCCTGCTCTCCCTCTTGGTCTTCGCCTTGGCAATGGAAACCCTGGAGGCTTGGGTGAGAATTTACGTATTACTCCGAAGTTTCCAATGGTCTCTCACAGTGAGCGGCATAATCTCTCTATATGCAAAAGACATCTTAATATTCCTTGATGACCCTACTAATTCGGGACGGCAAGCCCTGCAAATATGTAACACAATCGGGATCTACTCAGGACTTCGCATAAAAAAAGCTAAGTCATCCATCTACCCCGGATGTATGTCATTACATCGCATTCTAATACCACGCATACCATTACAACGCGGGTATTACAACGTGATGACAATAACATCGCATGCCATTACATTGCATACTTTTACCACGAGTATGCTTTTACCATGCATGCCATTACAACGCAAAGGCATGCGTGGTAAAGCTATACTTATGGTAAAAGTATGCAATGTAAGTTACATCTCTATCCCTACACCTACACAACAAACTACTCCCACCCTTACACTACCCCAACCCAAAAACACTACCACACTACTACACTACCCACACTACCCACACTACTCCCACCCTTACACTACCCTAAACCCTAAAACACTACTACGCTACCCACACTACTCCCACCCCTACACTACCCTAAACCCTAAAACACTACTACGCTACCCACACTACTCCCACCCCTACACTACCCTAAACCCTAAAACACTACTACGCTACCCACACTACTCCCACCCCTACACTACCCTAAACCCTAAAACACTACTACGCTACCCACACTACTCCCACCCCTACACTACCCTAAACCCTAAAACACTACTACGCTACCCACACTACTCCCACCCCTACACTACCCTAAACCCTAAAACACTACTACGCTACCCACACTACTCCCACCCCTACACTACCCTAAACCCTAAAACACTACTACGCTACCCACACTACTCCCACCCCTACACTACCCTAAACCCTAAAACACTACTACGCTACCCACACTACTCCCACCCTTACACTACCCTAAACCCTAAAACACTACTACGTTACCCACACTACTCCCACCCCTACACTACCCTAAACCCTAAAACACTACTACATTACCCACACTACTCCCACCCCTACACTACCCTAAACCCTAAAACACTACTACGCTACCCACACTACTCCCACCCCTACACTACCCTAAAACACTACTACGCTACCCACACTACTCCCACCCCTACACTAGCCTAAACCCCAAAACACTACCACGCTACCCACACTACTCCCACCCCTACACTACCCTAAACCCTAATACACTACAATAAACATACACTACAACACTACACTACCCAAAAACCTAAATCACTACACTACATAAACACTACACTACCCTCCCTAATACACTACACTAAATAAACACAACACCACAACACACATTAAAACGTTTTAAAAAAACACAAACATTACCACACTACTTTAAAACTGCCCTAAACCCTACATAAGTAACCCCCACCCCATGCGCAAAACCCCTTACCTGTCTCCTCTCCAACGTCGTTTACGGATCCCGCAGAGTTTAAAAGCTACACGTACAAAACCATCAACCAAGGCAAATTTGAGACGGGGTCCACATGATAAACAGGGAAGAGCTCGCAAATCACATTTTTCACAATTAGCTGAACAACAACTGTGGCAGGTTCAGCGCGCCTCATTTTCATTTGTGAGCTCAAATTTGGTTATCCGTCCGCTTTTATGCAAATGTGATGCCCGAATTAAATGGACTGAGCGCTGATGGATAAATGACACGCGCTGCCCTGAAGGGGAACAACAATTACACATTACATCGCATGCGTTGTAAAAGCGCATGCGATGTAATGGTATATGCGATGTAATGGTATGCGTTGTTTTACCACGCGTTGTAACATCACATGCGTTGTAATACATGCGATGTAAAAGCAACGCGTGGTAAAACCCGCGTTGTAATGGTTGTTCCCCTAAGAATCACCCGTTGCCTGATGATCATGCTGTGGGCCTCGGAGAGGTGGGTATGTCCACACGGGTACATATATCTAGGGGTACATGTCACCGAGAATAGAGCCAAGGTGTAAGAGAACAAGCTGGTTGGATTAGCCAGAGACATTACATTTTGGAACTCCCTCACACTGTCGTTGCGTGGCCGTTTGGCCATCTTCAAAATTATCTTGCTGCCAAGACTCTTATATCAACTCCAGAACTTCTCCTTCCCGGTGGGGAGAGGCTTCTTTGCCAGGGCCTATGCCCTCTTGCGCGAGCTCCTGAGGAATGGAGAAACACCCTGCATTGCCCTCGACGCACAAGTTACTACTTGTGTAACAATATATCTGTAAGAGACATTAGTTAGTATTAGATTCCTTACCTTAGAATATCCCCAGGCATCAGACTGGATCCGGAAATTTTTGCGTAGCAGTACCCTTGCGCGTCGGTAGGCGTCGTCTGCGGCTCCGCGTCCGTCGTCGGCATCGTGGGCGCCATGATGATGTCGTCAGAGTACTTAGACGCCGCATCCGCGTGCTGACGTCAGTTCTTAGACACAGCTTTTCCGCGCCAGAAACGCAGAGCCATGTTAAAAACCAACACTGGTGCCATTGAACTAGGGCCCTGAAATGGGGTAACCCTAACCCTAGATATTGGTTCGCAGAACGGGGAGGATGGGTGGGTCGGTAAGGAATCTAATACTAACTAATGTCTCTTACAGATATATCGTTACACAAGTAGTAACTTGTGCATCTGAAAGAGACACGTTAGTATTAGATTCCTTACCTTAGAATAGATACCCCAGCAATACCAACCCTGGTGGTGGGTCTGCGAACCAATAATCACACCAGAAAGTCCTGGAGGACGGAACGGCCAAAGAAGCCATCCCTCCGGACTTGGCTGTCCAGGCAGTAGTGTCTTGCAAACGTGTGCAGCGATGCCCACGTAGCTGCCTGACAGATGTCTTGTAAGGGCACTCCCCTGCCCAGGGCAGTGGTAGTCGCCGTGGGTCGGGTAGAATGAGCCCGCAATCCAACAGGGGGCTCCTTCTTAGCCAAGGAGTAACATGCCTGGATGCACAAGATGATCCACCGGGAGGTGGTCCTCTTGTGTACCGCTTTCCCCTTCTTAGCGCCCACGTAACCAACAAAGAGTTGGTCATCCACCCGGAACTGGCGTGTGCGATCCAAGTAGAATGAGAGCGCACGTTTTGGGTCCAGACAGTGGAGCTGCTCTTCCTCTTTAGAGGGATGCAGTGGCGGGAAGAAGGTTAGCAAGGTGGTAGACTGCCCGATGTGGAAGGCTGTGACAACCTTGGGCAGGAAAGAAGGCTTAGTACGCAACACCACTTTGTCCGGATGGACAGAAAGGAAAGGTGGAGTACAAGAAAGGGCCTGGGGCTCACTCACTCTCCTGGCAGAGGTGATGGCAACCAGGGAAGCAGTCTTCAGAGTAAGAAGGCGAAGAGGACAGGTGTGAAGCGGCTCAAAGGGAGCGCACATCAAAAACGTAAGAACCAGGTTCAAGTCCCACTGAGGCATCACAAACGGAACAGGAGGGAATGTGTGTGTGATGCCTTTTAGAAATCTATTTACAATAGGGGACTTGAACAAAGAAGGTTGATCAGGCAGCCTTAGAAAGGCTGAAAGGGCAGAAAGGTAGCCCTTGATAGTGCCCAGAGCAGAGCCCTGCTGGGCAAGAGAAAGAAGGAATAGAAGAACCTCAGAAAGAGGGGCAGCAAGAGGATCCACAGCCTTTGCTGTGCACCATGACACATATTTGTCCCACCTGCAGGCGTATACCGACTTTGTGGAGGGACGCCTGGCTGCCAGAATGACATTACAGACTTCAGGAGGCAAGTCAAATGGCCTCAACTGTCGCCACTCAATCTCCAAGCATGGAGGTGGAGACTGGACAGGTTCGGGTGGAGGACCGTCCCCTGCTGCTGCGACAGAAGGTCCTCCTGAAGAGGCAGACGAACCGGGGGATCGACTGACATACTGAGTAGCTCTGGATACCAGTACCTTCGAGCCCAGTCCAAAGCCACAAGGATGACTTGGGCCCGGTCGCGCTTGATCTTCTTCAGCACTCTGGGCAGAAGTGGTATAGGCGGAAAGGCGTACAGTAGACCGCAACTCCACTCGCGACGAAAAGCGTCTCCGAGCGAGTGCCGCCTTGGAAATTCCAACGCGCAGAACTGATGACATTGCGCGTTCTCTTCGGTGGCGAATAGATCTAACCAAGGCTCTCCCCATCGCTGAAAGAGGCCTTGCGCCACGTCCGAGTTCAGACGCCATTCGTGATCCATCATGCACCGACGGCTGAGCTCGTCCGCCCTGGCGTTCAGAGATCCTGCCAGGTGTTGAGCCACCAGGGTCACGCCCTGGCGTTCCAGCCACTGCCAGAGGCACAGAGCCTCCTGGCAAAGGGTCCACGACCCCACCCCGCCCTGTTTGTTGCAGTACCACATGGCGCTGGTGTTGTCCGTGAACACCTGCACTACACTCCCCCGGACAGAGGGGAGGAATGCTTTCAGTGCTAGACGAATCGCCCGTAACTCCAACAGGTTGATGTGGAACCGGGCCTCCGCCGGAGACCAGAGGCCTCTGATCTCCACCTCTCCCATGTGGCCTCCTCAGCCCTGGAGGGATGCATCCGTCACAACTACGGGAGAAGGGAGAGGGATCTGCCGCTGACCCAATCGCGGTCCGTGAGCCACTACTGCAGTTGTCTCGCAGTGCCCTCCGAGATCAGGACGTGGTCGGATAGGTTGCCCTGATGCTGGGCCCACTGAAACTTCATGTCCCACTGCAGAGCCCGCATCCGCCACCTGGCGAGATGCACCAGCAGGATGCAGGAGGCCATCAGCCCCATAAGCCGCAGCGTCAACCTGACCGAGACCCGGGATAACGGCTGAAAGATGGGAATCAGAGCCTGAATATCCCGGACCCGCTGCTCGGGTGGATAAACCCGAAACCGCGCCGAGTCGAGAACCGCTCCGATGAAAAGGAGCTTCTGAGAGGGGCACAGGTGTGACTTCGGCACATTGATGGAGAATCCCAGCCGGTGCAGGAGATCTGCCGTAGTCTGGAGGTGGCTGACGACTGTCTGGGGCGAGCCCGCCTTCAACAACCAGTCGTCGAGGTAGTGGAAGACTGAAACCCCTAACCTGCGCAGATGAGCTGCGACCACCGCCATCACCTTTGTGAACACCCGTGGGGCGCTGGTAAGGCCGAAGGGGAGCACGGTATACTGAAAGTGCTCGTGGCCAACCGTGAACCGCAGGTAGCGCCGGCAGGACGGGGATGTGGAAATAAGCGTCCTGCAAGTCCAACGCTACCATCCAGTCTCCTGGGTCCAGGGCAGCTAGGACCTGAGCCAGTGTCAGCATCTTGAACTTCTCCTTCCGGAGGAAGCCGTTGACGTTCCTTAGGTCCAAGATAGGGCGTAGGCCCCCTTTGCCCTTCTTGGGTACCAGAAAGTAGTGGGAGTAGCAACCACACCCTACTTCTGGCCCAGGAACGCGCTCGATGGCTCCCTTGGCCAAAAGGGCCGTAAATTCCTCCTGCAGAAGTCGCAAATGATCCCCCGATACACGGTGGTTCTGCGGTGGCATGGCTGGAGGAGTCGCCTCGAAGGTGAGGGAGTAGCCCCTTCGGACGATCTGCAGCACCCACCTGTCCGAAGTGATGGTGCGCCAGTGGAGGTGGTGATGGCGAACCCTGCCCCCCACTGGCGTCACATGGGCCTGAAAGCACGGACGAAGAGGGTTTTGAGGCGGATGCTGCGGGGGAAGGTGTGGACTGACCTCGCCGTTGTCCCCGACCGCTGGGACGGCGGTTTCCACAGCCGCCACCACGTTGGGTATCACCCTGCGGAGCGTGGCTGGCAGCACGTGTGGGTACACCCCTTCCGTGGCCACGAAAGGAGCGAAAGACAGCCGATTGCTGGTGCGGGGCCGAGAGGCCCAAGGACTTGGCCGTAGCCCTGGAGTCCTTAAAGCGCTCGAGCGCATGGTCTGCCTTGTCGCCAAAGAGGCGACGGCCATCAAACGGCATGTCCATCAAAGTGTTTTGGACATCGGCCAAAAAGTTGGCTGACCTCAACCAGGCGTGACGTCTGACCGCCACCGTCATTGCCATCGCTCTACCTAATGAGTCGGTGGTATCCAGCCCACACCGTATAGAATATTTGGCTGCATCCCGGCCCTCCACAAGGGCTTGGCCGAGTTTGGCCCGTACCTCCAATGGACACTCTGGCAGCACTTCCGCAACCGTATCCCACAGAGAGTGGGTGTAGCGGCCCAAGAGGCATGCGGTGTTGGAAGACCACAGTCCCCGTCTAAGGGACGAGAAGATCTTTTTGCCGTACTGCTCGTACCTCTTGGATTCCCTGTCCGGCGGTGCCGACGGGAATGCGGTCTGGGAATTGGAGGCCTGGATGACCAGGCTCTCGGGGGTAGGGTGGGTGGACAGGAAACATGGGTCGCCCGGGGCTGGGCGGTGGCGTCTGGCCACGTTCCTATCTATGGGCGAACCTGTAGCGGGCTTGGACCAAGTGCCCAGAAAAACGTCGGTCAAGGCCTCATTAAAGGGCTCAGAGCCTCGGCCGAGCTTGACTGCGGTTTAAGGACCTCAGTGAGGAGATTAGTCCTCATGGCCGCGACGGGGAGCTCAAGGCCCAAGGCATTGGCAGCCCTCATCAACACCACACTGTAGGTTGCCCCCTCCTCTGAAGCCACGGTAGGAGGGGAGACAAAACCAGTGTCTGGAGAGGTGTCCAGGCCACTGGCCTCCCCAAGGTCTCCTGCCCAGTCCTCATGAGACTGACACTCTCGGGTCAGAGGGTCCTCAGAACCCTCCCAATCCCCTTCATCACCCATCTCCTGAAACTCAGGGTTCTTAATGAATGGGGCCTGTTCATAGAAGTGAAACTCCCCAAACTACGTCTGGAGCGGCACCCATCGGGGCCGTCCCGACGTTGGAACAGGAACGAAGGGGGCATCGTGGACGGCGCCGCCCGAGAACGGCGCCGGAGGCGACACCTGATGGTACGACGCCGAGGAGGTCGTAAGGTCCACCGGCGACGATCCAGATCCCGAAGAAGGTCTAGCGGGGTCCCGAGGCGCCGGTCCCGAAGGCGCCGGCGGCGCCTGGGCCGCTGTACCCTGCGGCGCCGGGCCCGAAGGCACCAGCGGCGTCGGGATTGTGGGACCTTGCGGCGCCAGGCCCGAAGGCGTCGGCAGCGTCGGGGCCGAAGCCCCCGACCCGCTAGAGGCCCCAGACGGGTTCGCTAGGCCCAAAGGCGCCGCGGAGCCCGTCGGAGGAGAGAGTTTCCTCATGGCCATGAGGAAGCGCTCGATCTCCACCGGCGTCGTGTTGAGCCCAGGGACCGGAGGGTGTGGAGCTGAACGCGGCACCCGCGACTCCGACGGAGCCACGTGGGTGGTGTCACCCGAACCCCCGGCCGCATCGCGCGAGCGTCGGGGGGAGTCCGCAGAGCGATGACGCCTCTTGGACTTCTTGTGCTTCTTACCTGACGACGACTTCGACCCGGAGGAGTGCGGCCTACTCTCGGAGCTGTGGTGGCTCCGAGCCCGCGACCTGTCCCTCGACCTCCCGTGGGACCGAGACCTCTCGCGGCGCAGGACCGACTGCCGGAGTTCGAGTCGCCTGCGGGACCGCTCCTGCCTGGCTTTCGAAGAGAGGGCCCGGCAGTCGGAGCAGGCCTTGTCGTCGTGGTCGACGCCTAGACAAGTTAGACACAGGTGGTGAGGATCGGTGACCGACATCGTGCGGTCGCAATCCTCGCAGTGTTTAAAGCCAGGCATCCCTACGGCACCAATCGGATTCGAAAGACTTCGGGAAATGATCAAAAATGATCCAAAAAGTTAGTCAAATATTGACTAGGGTTACTGCTTTTTCCAGATCTGTGCTTGCTGGCGCGGAAAAAAGAAGAACTGACGTCAGCACGCGGAGGCGGCGTCTAAGTGCTCCGACGACGTCATCACGGCGCCCACGACGCCGACGACGGACGCGGAGCCGCAGACGACGCCTACCGACGCGCAAGGGTACTGCTATGCAAACATTTCCGGATCCAGTCTGACGCCTGGGGATATTCTAAGGTAAGGAATCTAATACTAACGTGTCTCTTTCAGATAAATGCTGCAGGCCCACCTTTCAGGGATGTATAGCCACCCGGTTCTGCTGTTATATTACACAGCGGTAATTGTTATCAATGGGAGAGAGAGGAAAAGAGAGGCTTGTTCTCTTCCCCTAAAATGAATTTGGAGAATCAATAGGAACTAGCTATTAAATGGAAGCTTGTGATGTGTGTTTCTGGAGTAAGGAAAAAACATTTGTTTTTTATGAAAGCCCTCACCCACCAACCTAGTTGGTAGCATGCTTCATCATCGGGCCCCACCCGGTGGCACCAAGTGTGCCCCGGGTGTGCTACGATGCCTGTTTACAGCGGAGCGGTTATTGATTAGTGAGTGTGCAGTGATAGTGTGTGAGTATAGGTTAAAAACTGTCCTGGGGTCCCACTATCCAAAAGGTTTATTTTATTATTGGGACCTTGGCAGCATTAAAAGCAAGGCGGCGGATGTGAGAGGAGGTAATATGGTCTTCCGCATCTAGTGTGGTTAACATGTTTCAGCCAGGCCTCATATTAACCTGGCTTTCATCAGGACCTCTATGTGAAAAGAAGTGATTAAAAAGTGGTCTATAGAGTATATGCGACCAGCTATGTGACGCATTTGCTAAGGTGCGATATAGGTAAGAGGAGAATTTTCTCTAATGGTTTTGTACCTATACTGATGTGATTTGATTTGATTGTGAAATTTGTATAGCACACAAATGCCCGGAGGCTTCTAGGCGCTGTGTGAAGGACTCTGCCGGATCATAGGCTAAAGGAGAAATTAGTAAGAGAATAGTCAGGTTTTTTAGCGATTTTATAAAAGAGAGTAACGTTGGGATATTTTTTATCTCTATCCGAAGCAAATTCCAAAGTTTCACTGTGCCCAGTACAAAGCTCCTTCCTCCCCAACAAGAGTTCTTGTATATAGGAGTCTGTAGGAGCTTAAATTGAGCTGAGCGTAGATTTTTGGTGGGCTGATACCAGATGAGATTTTGTTTGAGGAACGCGGGTCCGGTTCCGTGCAAATCTTTGTACGCTACAGAGAGGCATTTAAAATCTGTCCTCTTATTTACGGGGAGCCAGTGAAGCTTCCTTAGGTCTTGTGATATAGACTGGAATTTGGGTATATCCAGCAGCAGTCTGGTGGCTGCATTCTGTGCCCGCTGGAGTTTGAGAATGTATTGTTTTTGGAGGCCTACGTATAAGGCATTTCCATAGTCGAGCCTGGCCATGGCTACAGCCATTACAAGAGTTTTTACCGCTTCACGAGGGATGAAGGTGTGAATTTTCCTAATTGATTTTAGTTTAAGAAAGACCGAAGAGGAAACCTTGCTGACCTGTTGTTGAAAGGTAAGTCTGTCATCAAACATGAAGCACAGGTTCCTCACCTTGCAGACTGGGGCCAGAAGAATTCCCATCCTGGGAGGTCACCAGTTTTTTGCCCAGAAAGAGGTATCAGATCCTAGCAGGAGAACCTCGGTTTTGCTTCCGTTAAGCTTTAGGCCATTTGCAGTCATCCATTGGTCTACGTGAGACATACATTGGCTAAAGCATTCAGCGGTTTCCTCTGAGTTGTTTGAAATGGACACTACTATTTGAGTATCGTCCGCGTAGGAAAACAGTGAAAAGCCAAACTGCCTGATGATGTTAGCCAAAGGGGCCACATACAGATTAAATAGTGTAGGGCTCAACAAGGAGCCCTGTTGCACCCCACAAGGAAGCGTGAACCGTTCTGAGCAAGAGTCGCCAATCTGAACATATTGGAACCTATTGTTCAAATATGATTTAATCAGGCTAAGAGCACTATTCTTGACACCCGCCTCTTGGAGCCTTTTTATAAGGATGTCATGTTTCACGGTGTCAAAAGCTGCCGATAGATCCAATAGGATCAAGGCGGCTTTGGCACCAGTGTCCAATATTGCCCGGAGTTCCTCTGCTGCATTTACCAAGGGAGTCTCCGTGCTGTGTCCCTGTTGGAAACCATATTGTGAGGAATCCAACAGGTCTGCTGAGGAAACAAATGAGGAAAAATGGAAATTTAGGATTTTTTCCAAGACCTTGGCCAGGAAAGGGATCCTCGCAATAGGTCTAAAGCTCGGGTCACGGGTCCAGATTGGTTTTTTTTAACAAAGGGAATCGAAACTGTTTTCCACGCATCGGGGAAGATGCCTGAGCTGGTGATTTCGTTAAAAAGAAAACCGAGTTACTTGCTAATGCTGTTGGATGCCATTTGAAACATTTTAGGTGGGCAGGGGTCTGTGGGCGCTCCGGATTTTGTAGAGCTTACTACCTGCGAGATCTGTTCTATGCTTGGTGGAGTAAAGGAATCTAAAACTTTGTTGGAACCTGGGAATGTTATGGTAGGGGTATCATTTATATAGCCAGTGCCCTTGCCTGGAAGAGATTCAAAGATAGTTTGCACTTTGTCCTTGAAAAACCTTGCCAGTTGGTTGCAGAATTCCACACTGCTGTCTACTTTTTGACACTCACACACTTTTTGATACTCACACACTATCACTGCACACTCACTAATAAATACCCGCTCCGCTGTAAACAGGCGTCGCAGCACACCCGGGCACACTCGTGCCACCGGGTGGGGCCCGATGATGAAGCATGCCACCAACTCAGTTGGTGTGTGAGGGTTTTCATAAAAAAACAAATGTTTCCTTATTCCAGAAACATACATCACGAGCTTCCATTTAATAGCTAGATCTTCTTGATTCTTCAGATTACAGAGCGGCACACCTCTTGGTGCTCAATGACTGGTGGTTTGAGGACCCAGCCTATGCGGTATAAGGGTGGGTCATGGGTCGTGACAGCCACCCACACCTGTTTTATGGCAGTGACCTACCCCGATCCTTACTTCCACACGAGTGGTGCTGACTGCTTGTGGAGAGGCCATGAAAGCCACGGGATGGGCTGACCGACTCATGTTGCAAACCCTGTTATAGAGGGGGACAAAACTTCCCCAAGTAGCTGCACTCCATGAATTTGTCAAGTAAGACACCATAGGCGTAACGACTCTCAGGGTCGTGCTCACAAACAGGTCTCTTAAGTACTTCACAGTGCTGCAGGAAGAATACCAAATGCACCGCACTCATGTTTTTTTGGATACCTCCAGCGTCGGCATGCTCTCACCCCATACTCGTCTTGGATACTGAAATCCCAGCCTTCTCACCCCTAAAGGTGAAAATCCTGCTCACAGACATTAAAACCCACAGACTGTCTGTTCTCTACCAAACACTGCTATTTCAACAATCAGACCCTTCCGTGATGGTGAGGGAGGCATGGTCCAGGGACCTTGTCCAGCTTGAGGACAAGGATTGGAGGGAGGCAGTGATGACCCCAAGAAAAGTGGCGCTGGCCTCTCAGTTCCGTCTCATCCAAATTAAACTACTGCATTGCACGTATCTTACACAGTTGTTCAGAATGGGGCTGATTAACTCGGGGTGCCATCTGCGCTGCGCTGATGCCACTGGGAATTTACTGCACATCTTCTGGAGCTGACCCATCCTGTCGCATTTCTGGGAGCGGCTGCTAGGGACTCTGGGGATGGTGTTGGGTTGGAGGGTTCCCAGAGAGTCAAAACTGATTCTGCTGCACATTGCGGATAATGTGGGGGAAAATATTTGTCAGAGACCACTGCTCTGGCTGGGGTTGGTCATAGCCAGAGGAGACGTTGCAAAATCATGGAAGGACGCAAAGGCCCCCTCCTGGGATGGTTGGACTAAAGGCATGGACTACTGCATGGGAATGGAGCGCCTGATATAGCAGGCTAAGAGCTGCCCACAAACATTTCTAGATCTGGAAAGCTTGGACCGACCACCGAGAGATACACATTACATATGTCCATCTATGCTCTGGTCCATGAATAATGAGATATGCTCCTTTGAGGCTATGAAACGCTGAGTTACAAGGGGGGAGGGGCTCAATGATTTAAAAGTTTACCTAGTTAAATGTGTTAATGCCCAATGCATTTCTGGTGCATAGCACAACATTCAGAGTGTAATTGTATTCTAACGGCGACAGTTTGTTTGTATGACTTCCCATGTTTTGTGCCGGGCTTAGCTTTTGCTGAAACTTCAATAAAGAATATATATTTTTAAAAGGTGGATGCCATACTGGCCAAAATATTATTTATCTTCCGAACCAAAGTAAAGTTCACATCAAGCTGGTCCAAAGGAGACCTCTTTGCTAGAAATGTGGGAAAAGAGGATTTCTCCAAATTCTTCAGCTCTTTTAGGGCCATGGGCTTAAATACCTCATGGGAAGTTAGAGCATAAGCCTGCAGGACCCAATGCTGAGTATAACAAACCTTGTCATCCTGCTGGGGTTTCTCCTGGAACTTTAGCACATCTCTAATATGTGCAGCCCCCTCCACCAAGTGATGCTCTTGAGCGTACTTTTCTTTAGGGTCCTCTTTTAGGTCCTCGTAGGAGGCCAGCCTCTTCCTTTTCTTATGTGGTTCCCCCAAGACTGTGTGTACTGTGTCCTTGATCACATACTCTAATTCTGATCTTGTAAGTGTAAGCAACACCACCTCCTGTAGCTCTGCTTCATTAGCTAAGTCCTGGTGGTTCTCTATGCACTTTTTATGTTCCACAGTGACCTCTGAACCTAGAGCACTGCCTTCCTCCATCAGCACAGAGGGACTCTGCTTTCAGGTGAGCTTAGCATGTCAACCATTTGTAGCGAGCTGACTTATTTAAGGGCCCATAATAATACAATTATTAAATAATTAAATGATCGGTTAACTACTCTGGGTTTAAATTATCAGCCAACAATTCAGAGCCTTTCTTTCCTCTTGGCCCACCTAGAATTATATCTGCTGCTCTGCCCAGTCGATGCGAGTGCAGATACATATAAAGTAGGTACATGACCCTTGTCGCACGGACTGTGACAGGACCAAAAAAAAAAGCTACCCAACACTCTGGCCCACGGGACCCACAAAAACAACCCACACAGTGGCCCTTCAAGCTGGCCCATCTGGCAATGCCAGGGTGCCCAACGGGCCAGGCCAACACGGATCACCTCCAAGACATTTCAAGTTGTAAGTATAAACTTTAGACACCTTGAACGTGTAAAAAGAAGAACTGGTGCGTGGCTCTTCGTCATATTGAAGAAGAACAGGACGTTCTGACCCTCAGTGGCTCCCTCAGCCGCCGACGCTCACCCCAAGCTCTCTGGACATTGATGGAGGAGCCGCCGGGGTTATGCTGCTCTCCTGGGCGCACTTCCAGCCGGAGACAAGGTAACTGAGGGGCTCTCTCATAATCCTATCACACAAGGCTTTTAAAAACCTTTCTGTTTCCGATAGTGTGTATGCTCGCGCGAAGACAAACAGAGGGGATCCAGAAGCAATTTATATCAACATATTATTATTATAATGTTTGTGTAATGTTGGTGCTCAGCAGCAGCAGGCCCGGCCCGCGCCTCACTGCTGCGGGTTCAATAGGCTTCTTCGGACGGTGCCGACATTATGGATCATAATAATCATAACACTCCTGGGGCGCAGCATCTCAGCGTTAGTCCTCATTTATCTGTAGCATAATATGAATAAGGTGAGCAGGGGACTATAATGGAACCAGACCGGATCCGTGCATGCGTAGACAGCTTATTGCAAAGTTAAAACTTATTTTGACATTTACTGCAAATGAGAGCATAAGGGTATAATACCTCACGGTGTTAGTCATGAGGTTAATATTAACACATGTCTGGTATAGACTTAATCACTAAAGCTGTTGCATATCGAGACAATAACAACTATTGCAACATCATCTACATCATAATATTCCAATTACTGTGTATTGCAAATTGAATGCGTGCTTATTGCCATTGTATCTTTTTTAAGGCAGAACCTTTTGTCATGGATATGAAAACAAAGTCACTTTGGGTCAGCCACCTTAAGACAATGCTTGTTGGGTCAGGTCAGCCTCCAAGAGGTCCTTGGTTGGTGGCGGCCAGGGCTTAGCAAGAAATGTCAACTTCCGGCCTGTGACACCACAGGACTGGACTGCATGAATCTCAGCAGATGCATCCCGCCTATCACAGAGTGCGTCACTTCCAGCTCACCTATTACTCCAAGGAAGTTCACAGCTTAAAAGGCCCATTCGGCCTAGTGTAGCTATGTGGGCGGTGGGCTCTCGGTCCGTGCCCACTTCCAGGGCTGCTGGCTGCTCCTGCTCCCGTACAGTGCTTACTCCTCCGGCTCTGCTGTCAAGGGGACTGAGATTCCCTCAGGGGGGATTGCTTCTTGGAAAGACCAAAAAAACGATTTCGGCAACATGCATCAGGAGCAAGGAAGCAGTGCAGTAAAACAAATAATAAAAAAATAGTAGGTCACCAAAAGAGAAAACTACCTCTAGATAATAAACTGAAAGCAAAAACAGTGTTCTCTGGAGAGCAGATGACGACCATTATTAGCAAAGTACATTTCTGGCTCGTGCCTCTCCATTGATTGGTGAGGATGTGTGGCACTGTGGGTTGTGCAGGAATGCAAGAATGGGTAATGAGTCAATGAACGAATGCACGAGTGAGTGACGCGGTTAATTAATAACTCACCGCTGAATAAAGAGGCACTTTCAGTTATAAGCTAGACCTACAGCTTTGCCAATGCCCTCTAGTAATAGATTTGATTTTTAAATATATCATTCACGTGAAAATCTAAAGTTTCTTATACACAGAGGGGCATATTCTCAAGGAGTTATCGCTGAGTTATCAGCACTTTATCGCAGCCATAGTCGCGATAAATTTATCACCCCATTCACAAGCTGGTGCTAACAGCCCATACCAGTTTACCTGCTATAGCAGCCGCAAAACACATCACCACAGATGACCCCCGCAACTATCGCTAATGAGATGCAGAGTAGGCGTTCCCGTGCAAAAAGCCGCGACAACACCATGTCGCAACATTCTCAACGACCAGCCAGATCGGCGATAAGACCACAAAACATGCGATAAGGCGCGTTAGCAGCAAGAAACTAACACTTGCTCTGACCTGGTATAAAGTTGGACCACAACCTGCACCACAAAAGGGAGCTCAGCCCAGAGCTACACCTGAAGGGCAACTGATGCCGTGGAGCCACCGATCATGCAGCCCAGACACCCAAGAGGGCCACAACACCCACCACCACCACCCCCAGGACCCCCCCTCCCCACGCCCCCGGTCAAAGACATGCCACAACAACTACACAAAACATGTACAAAATAACACGCCTGATGTCGCGCAATCACATTTGGTGACATGCATGTGTCGTCACAAAAAGGAGCGTCACACATTCACCTTCATATCAACAAATGAAAATTAATTTAAATAAACACAGAATAGAAATGAAGACACATGGCGGCTCCCCTCGGGACAATCTGTAGATCACAGCCTGCAAGACAAAACTCATGATGAGAAGGTGTCTTGCGCACAAAGGACAGAGATAGAGCAAATGAGAGAGAGAGATACAGAGAGAGAGATACAGAGAGAGAGAGAAAGAGAGGGAGAGAGAGAAAGAGAGGGAGAGACAGATATACCGAGAGGGAGAGAGAGAGAAAGAGAGGGAGAGAGAGACAGACGTACCGAGAGGGAGAGAGAGAGAAAGATGGACAGAGAGGGAGAGAAAGATGGACAGAGAGGAAACAGAGTCCAGATACATGAATGGCAGAGTACGTACAATTGCACACAACATCATCGCCTGCCCGCCCCTGCGCACCCAGGCAGCTGCACCACAGCCCCTCCCGCCGCCCAGTGGTGCATGCCCACCCCTGCGCACCCAGGCAGCTGCACCCCAGCCCCTCCCGCTGCCCAGCCCTGCGCACCCAGGCTTCCCTGCTCACCTTCCGCCACTGGCGTATCGCAATGAGGGCCCACCACGTGCCGGTGCAAGCCCCAAGCCCGGGGCCCTCAAACATTGGACCCTCCACATCATGCAGCCCCACTCCACAGGCCACCAGGTCTCACATTTGATTCTGGGTCTTGATTTTGCCATGGCAGAAGACATACCAGTGCACCCGGCATCATCGCAGGCTGCACACCCGCTCAGCCCTTGAGGTGCGACTAACTCTGTGATCCGGGGTGCAATGCCACGTGGCGGTAGGCACGCGCTACCCGCTGGCTCTAGCCTACGCTGCGGTCCAGCAGGGCACACAAATTCTGAGCAGTCCCGACCGCCGGTACAGGGCATCATGGCAGGCTGCACACCCGCTCAGCACTTAAGGTGCCCCTACCTCAGTGCACCCAAAGTCACCATCCCGTGGCGGTGTTCCTGTGCCGGCCACAAAGTATCCGATGCCACCAAGTCTGTGCCCCCAAAGTCATGGACCCTGTATGATTGGGTATCGTGTTGCTCCGGTCCTGGGGAATGTGATGTTGCAGGGCCCGAGGCCCTCATGCCTACATTAATACCACACGGATGCACCCAGATAGAGAGTGGAAATGGCATCGAGCACGTGCGCCCAGCCCTTTTTATTGGCAGGGTCACATGTCCTGTGATGCGTGTGCTGGATGGGTGAGGTGTGGGTGTAAACCAGCCATGAGGGAGTGGCTGTGGAATGCTGACAACTAGACCTGTGATCAGCAGATCACTAGCGTGAAGACCTGGGAAATGTAGCATTGCCATCCCCCCCTGTGATCGTAAGCGGAGTAGGTTGGCCTGTCGTATGCCAGTCCAGCGCAAGGGTTTGTAAATGACCCCGGGGCCCTGGGCATGGTTCTGTACTGGGCTGGACAAGGAAATACCTCATGCATGTGTCCCTGTTGTTTTGTCAGCGCCACCCGGACCACATTCAGCAATGTGTCCCCCCGTGACCCCTGTTCTACAACATGAGCCACATGGACGTAAAAGGAGTCCAGTGAGCCTACATTCATCCATACTTCCACACTTGAAAGACCATAGACATGACACATTTGTATGATTATGAATGTTTAATGCACATTTAGTGGAGTGTTGCATCTGGAGCAGTACAGGGCCATGCAAACCCCACATGATGATGTTGCCCATGGAGGACCAGTTAGAGTCCTTCAGGGAATGAAAAGTCCAAAGGAAGAGGACGGGTTCAGTTCACAGTCAGATTGCTTTGTCATTGGCGATCAAACAGCATATGTCAGTCCATATCGAGGTCCAAGGTGAGTGTCGCAGAGTGCATCGGGGGACAGTGGAAGGTGATTATGCAGAGGGCAGAACCAAGCTGAAGTCGGCCCTATGGCGTAGATGCATGCTACTGCGTCCTTCTTACCACGAGCGACATTCAGCTGCATCTTCATCCACTGCTGTGTCATGTGCCTCATTGTGTGGGTGGTGGTGTTCTGTCTCCAGCACTGTGTGGCAGTGACACACCAGTGGCCGGAGGTGGAAGGTCTGCCGCACTGTGTGGCACTGACACTTTAGGGGGGGGAGATGTGGATGTAGTGGTAGCAGCAGCATGCATCAGCATTAGGTCTTGTGGCATCAATGCTATGAGGATGGTTTTGAAGTCATTGAGGAACCCAGCTACCACTCGCTGGTGTACAGCCATGGCAGCCGCTCGTTCTGCATTTGATCGCTCCATGCTCTCCATTAACCTCAGCATGTTTGATGTGCGACATCGCTAGAGCCACTCTGATTGGACAGTTGTTCTATTCTCTGAGTCAGGGCTCCAGCGATGTCAGCCATGGTCCGTTGGAGAGCATGGAGCAGACTGTGGGTGTCGGTTGGGGACCGTGAGTGGTCCCTGATGGGACTTAGACACCCACGTATGGCATCTAGTGTGTCTGCTATGTGGTTGAAGCCCACCAGCACCTGTTCAGCCAGATTCACCTGGCACCCCAACACACAGCATTGGAAGGCCATGTGTTCTTCGTGGGGGTCCTGTGAGGCAGCCGTGGTGGTGGGTGCTGCCTGCTGTGTGGTCTTTGAAGGGGGTGGGGTCTCCTTGCAGCTGCTTGGCTGCCCAGCTCCTGGAAGTGGGCTGTGTTGGCTGTCCACGAGCTGTTGGAGGGCATTGGAGTCGAAGCTGTGGTGGTCCTCTTCGTCATCAGAGAAGAGAGGGTTGGGCTGCTCTGCAGGAGGTGTTGATTCTCCCCCTGCAGTGTGAAGGGTAGATGTTTAACAATGTGTCCACATGTATGTTGTCGCATTGTACGTTTTCATACAGACAGCATGACTGGGTGCATTGTGGCTCTGTGGGAGGAGCAGCCTATTTGATGGGGGACAGTGGACATTTCGACAACAGACGTTTGTGTGTTTGTACTTGTACATTATCAAATCACATTTCCCTGCAATGCCAATTGTGATTGGCCAGTGTCTGCACCCAAGCGACACCAGTTGTGTCCTGTGTTCTTTTGTAGATGTTTTGCGGTTTGTACAACCTTGTTGTCAGTGTTAGTGTGCTCTGCATGTTATGCGTGTGTGCTGCATTTTGGGGGAGTCGCCTCTACAGCTCTGATTTTGCTGCCCCTTATCCCTTTCATGCGGTGTGCCTTTGACTTCTGTGCTTGTACAGTGCTGACATGTAGCAAACTTGGGTACATTGGTCTCTTGATGGGAGTTGGGGGCTGGGGCATGGTTTGTCCGCAGATGTGCTCTACTTAATTGTACATGTGTGCCACTGTGCCCATCTACCCCATCCCCCCAGTCCCTGGTCGTTACTCACCCTGGTGCTGTTGTGTCCGGTCATGTTGAGCAGTGTCCGGTCCCCCGACTCCTGCCACTGTCTCCCCACTGATGACTGTGGACACCATTTCCTCCATCTCGTCCAGCACCTCCTGTGGCGCAGGACTCCCACCTCCAGTCTGCATTGCTGCCTTCTGGTTGTTGATGAGTTTTAGCTTGGTTTTGAGCTTGACATCATTCCAGCGCCTCTTGACCTCTTCCATTTTCCTCTTCAAGACTCTGACTGCATTCACCTTGTCCACGATGGACTGCCATAGTTAATTTTTTGTTGCCAATGACACAGTGGAGGTGACAAATAGTTGTTGATGGTGTTCTACCACCTCCGTTATCAGGATCCTGTTTTCCTGCGAACTGAACCGCTTCTTCCTACTCTTCTTCTCCTTGGCCTTCCCTGACCCCGAGGTCCCAAGCTGGTCCTTTGGGGGGTGATGGGGGTGGGGGGGACTTGAGGGGTTCTGGTTCTCCTCCGCACTTGCATCATCCATTGTGCTTCCCTGTTGTTTGGCATTTGTCTGTTTTTTTTCTACTTTTATGGTGATTGTTTCTGCCTGACGCGTGTGAATTGCAGGCCTGTTGCTGGTTTTTGCAGATTTTTGTATCGCGATTGGCCTCATCTCAGCTTTTTTTGCGTTCGTGTTTCACCTTTTTGCGGATTGGCGTTGATTTTAATGTGATCATTTGACGTGTTATCTGGAGACTATCGCATGGTACCGCCGTGTTGTGAATACTTGGTTAACATGGCGTTATTTTCCCGTGATAGACTGCTATGTTGTGTGCAGCGTGAAGTTACTTTTGCGATGATTATCACATGTTCTTGAGAATATCCCTCAATGTTTGTGACAAAACTCAGAAGTTGCTCCGCATAGGGATGCTGACATTGCCTTATACACAAGGGAGAACTGTGCATCATGGAGGTGTTCGGGTTTGAAGAATATTGAGAATAGGTTGTGGAGGCAATGAAAACATATGTTGTGTCTCCTAGTACCATATGCATCCTTGTCAAGTACAATCTTTGGTGCCATGTAATTTTATTGTTTCTTAGAGTTTGCAAGAGGTCTGGTGGTGATGCCTCACAGTGATGTAAAGAACAGTTGACTGTAGGAAGCTGGCTCTTTATACAGTGGAGCAAAACGAGGTACACTGTGTAATGAGTCCAAGCAACCCTTATTGGTTTACAGAGGCAAAAATGATAACACTAAGGGCGACATGTATCAAGCCATTTTGTGTTCGCAAATCAGCCGATTCGCAAACACAAAAAATGCATGTCCCGCGTATCAAACCGTTTTTTGCGATTCAGTAACCTGTTACCGAACCGCAAAATGGGTTTGCTATTTGGCAGCGTCGGATCGGTAACGCGGGCACTCGGGCAAGACCCGAGGGGGCCGATGTCCAGTTCCAGTTGTGGGCTGCTTTTTTTAGCAGTCTGGGGGGGCCGATTTGGGCGGTTTCTGCGTTGTTTGATGCAGCCAGCGTCCCAGTGAGTGCCTGAGTGGCCTTTCTGGAGATAATTGGGGATCCATCCCCTCCCTCTTTTCAAAGGCAGAGTTTTCGCGCCCTTTTTCTCGCTGGTATGCATATTGAGCGGGGCAGGAGGGCTGAGCAGAAGTGGCCTCACATGTTTTCAGGTGTGTTTCACCAGTGTAACCTAATCCGTGCATTTTTTAACCCCCCCTTTTTAAAAAATAACATTTAGCAGAAACAGTGTTTTGCAGAAAGGCAATATGCAAATGTGGGCCACTTTTTTTTAGCCTGCCGTGCCGATTTTTAATCCCAATCCAACCCTGCTATTCGTTATTTGACGGGAGCATGATTAGGGTGCCCCTTCCAAATACCGAACTGTAATCGGTATGTATGAATGTTTTGTGACCGTGAATACGGTTTCAAAAACATTCACATTTTATCCCCAACTTCAAGTTGGTGGTGACCCATTCATAAACAGAAAGGGGTCCCAGGAAGGGGTCCCTTACCAGGAAGGAGTCTCCTATGGACCCTTTCGCCTTTGCGAATGTATGCAAAAAAAATTGGGGAGCAGGCCCTGCCTGCATTTAAAAAATGAAAGGAAAACTTTTCATTTTGTTTTTGTAAAGCATCCTTGAATGAAAACGGGCTGTTTTACAAAAAAAGATTGCTTTATTTATAAGCAATCACAGACGTGGTCTGTTGACCTCATCTACCATCCCTGTGATTTTTGCAGTTCCTAATGGATTGTAATTTACGATGTACCTCTTTAATATTCATGAGCTAGGTCATTTGCTGCCCACTGGGAATCACAGAAAGTGTTCAACACCCTTTCATACAGGCCGTTTTGCGATATCCCAATTGCGAATCGCAAGGATTCACAATTAGGGAATCGCAAAACGTTTTTATAATACATCTGGCCCTAAAATGTTCTCTTCTCCTGTCTCACCACCAAAGCACTGAATACTCTACCCCTCCGCACCCCACCCTCGCTGACTGACTTCAGGAAGGGGCCAAAGACCTGGCTCTTTGACGAAACCTGCAGCTAGCAACTGGATACCCTCTTGGGTGATAAGTCACACTCTACAAATTAAACTTGGTTGATTGATTGGTCCATCTCTTTTTTGGTAGTGTGGGCGAGCAGTTTAGGCTTATCAAAGGGTAGTGATAAGCATTTGTTGAACTCACAGAGGCAATAAATGGAACAAACACTCAAGAATAAATCTGAGATCAATTTAGAAAAATAAGTCTTATTTTTATATACATTTTGTTACCAAGAACTTCGTTATCAAGTAAGTATTTTTTTTACTTCTAGGTTTTTGATCGTGGAAATAGGTTGTAATGTATTGGGTTTTTATTAGATAACATCTTTAGCCACCCTGCCCTAGGTACTAGTGGTACCATTTACTAAGGACTTACAGGAGGTGCTAAAGTTATTGCCAATTGGGGAAATAATTGTACAGTTTAACGGAAAGAGATCAGACACGGGGGACATGGATAGGAGGAACCCAGTGCACTTCGGTGAAAATTGCATCAGATACAAGGCAAAAAGTGAGGGTGACAATGTCAACAAGCATTTGCAATGCAATAGGTCTCGCATTTACGCAGGTTTAAGCTATTGGCATTGTAAATGACAATGCGTTTTATTTATGTTTTAAAAACCAAAACAGGCTGGCTTGTATCCAGTGAGCCTGGGACCCACCACTGAGCATTCCGGTGCATTTAGGGCGAGAAAGCAAAAGATACCCAGATGATGGACGGAATGCAGAGCAACTCAAACATTCATCCCCAGTCAATAGATCTGGGTTAAATCCATTGTTCTTTTGCTCACCATGCCACCCCAGTTTAGACCCAGCCATATGAAAATCAGTCATGACCTTGGGCCCAATGGAAACAGTCCAGCCCGAACTGCCAGGTCAGGTCCTCCCTGGACTGATCCCATGAGGCACATGATCAAGACTGATTTGCATATGGCCAAACTGGGTTGGCATGGTGAGCAAAAGAACAATGGATTTAACCCAGATGTATTGACTTGGGTGAATGTTTTATTTGCTCTGCATTCCATCCATCATCTGTGTGTCTTTTGCTTTCTTGCCCTGGACCACCTAGTGGGCACTAACCAGAGCAAAAACATCAGAGGAGTAGCCATTTTGGTAAAAAAACAAGCCAATGCGCGTATTTTAGAGTCCTTGACTGATCCCGGAGGTAGATGGGTGACCGTAAAATTAGCAATTCAAGGTTCTCTTTTGACAGTGGTAGGCTATTATGGTCCCAATCAGGACGATCCCTCTACATTGAAAACCATCTTTGCTAACTTGCTGGATTTTCCGGGGCCTGTGATTCTGGCAGGCGATTTCAACATAGTCCTAGATCCTGTCTTAGATAAATCCCCTAATAGCAGAGCGAATGTATTGTCCAAATCTCGCACCTATTTACAAACCATGATGACACAGATGGGCTTGTGTGATGTATGGAGAGAAAGGTCGGGTGTAAAACTATGCGTAGCAATTATGATGGGACCCCCTCAAAATTTAAAGTACGGCCAGGGAACAGAGGGGAAAAAAACAGAACAGTAAGAAAGGTGTTCCCTCAATGGCCACAATTTTTCAACCTAGGAATGCATCCCATTCTTAGTATGACATAGGTGACAGATTCACAACAAACTTTTTTTAAAGAATTTTCTTCAAAAAATATATGAAGTTTTTTATTTTCCATTAAGCATTGCTTTCAAGTTTTTATATTTTTTCATAATATTAATTCATAGGAGACATTTAATCACATAAATTACATTTCATGAATAATTTCATGGTTCATACAAATAGAAAGAATATATAATGACAATAGCAATATACACAAAAAAAAACAATTTATACAATCACATATGCCCCTGATATCACACAATCAATCACAACATACTACCACATTCATACTATCACTACATTCAAACCCTCAACATCTGAAAACGGGAACTGAGTCTTAGTAGGCAGGGAGCCCCCCGCCAACTGGTCGGTCTCAAAACACCGTCTGAGACCCCGCACTTGGTCGACGCGCGTTTCGGCAGCACAAGGCCACCTTCCTCAGGACCTCTTCCAGGCAGTCAAGCCCACATGTACAGGGGACGATTAAAAACCATTTATTCTTCTTGGTTCAGAGAGGACGATGTCACAAGCATGAACCATGTGTGAAAATAAATCAAGGGAGTTTACATTGCAGTACCCCAGTTCAAATGAGAAGAGAAATTCATAAACATCCAGTTATATCATAAAAAAAGGTAACGTGGATCCGATGATGCAGATCCTGATATGGGATACAACTTTTGATCGAATCCGTAGGTCCTGCTCTCCCAATCAAGACATCCTACTCTTGTGTCCTTCCATGTAAGATAGGGGCTAAAATAAATCACTTCCCATATCAACGAATGACTTTCTGCAATGTTGCACGGGATGTAAGCAATCACGATCTACAGCTGGATGGTGTAACTCCAAACTAGGCGTATCCTACTATAATAATAAATATGCTCATAAATCAAGGATAGATCATATCCTGGTTAGTCACGATCTTAGGGGTAGGATTAAGAACATGGGCTATTTGACACCACACCTATTGGACCATGCAGCGGTCTGGATGGACTTATGCTTGGTAGGGGGTGCGCCCACATGGAATTGGACATTTGATCATGTATTGCTTCTAGACAATTTAGAGGTTACACATTTATCGCAAGAATATGAATGGTTTTTTGGGTTGAACATCGGCACTGCAGCGATCTCAATGGTTTGGGATTCCTGAAAGGCGTTCTTAAGGGGGATAGTCATAAACAGAGTATGTCTTAAGAATAGGCAATGCAGAGAAGAACTGACACAAAAAGAGTCTGCTATGAAGGCAGTTGAGACTAGGTTGAATACGGAAATAGATGCAGCTAGAAGACAGGAAGCTATATCAGAACTACAAACCCTTAAAGATCAGCTCGATACTATCATCCAGCAAAGGGTCATGAGAAGATGGGAAGCCAGTAACATGGCACATTTTGAATATGGGGATGGAGCCAGCAAACTTCTGGCTTGGAAGGTCAAGTCAGATAAGACACGGAACTTGATAAAACTGATAGAAAGCGAGGATAATTCCTCTTCAGTGTCTACGGATGAAGAAATTGGCGAGGCTTTCCTTACTTTTTTCCAGACACTTTATACGGAGGACAATGAGGTGGGTAAGGCCCTTGTGCAGGATTGGTTAGGGATATGTATATTAACTACCCTAACTCCCCTTCAGCGAGATAACTTGGAGCAGGACATATCCGAGCAGGAGGTTAGGAAGGCTATCGCCGCTTGTAAAAAGAATAAGGCAGCTGGGCCAGATGGGCTTCCGGCGGGATTCTATAAATCTTTGGGAGATGCAATAATACCCACAATGACGGAATTGTTCAATAAAATATCATCTGAGGGTATTATACCTCCTGCCTCCTGGGGTCAAGCCTATTATTTCATTAATTTTGAAAGGAGGAAAGAATCTGGCAAGCTGTGGGTCTTATAGGCCGATCTCTCTTCTCAATACGGATTATAAAGTATTCGCAAGGATCCTGGCTGACAGGCTGGGAGGTGTAGCAGGTAGTATGCTACACACGAACCAAAAGGGTTTTGTAAATGGCAGAAATCTATCAGATTTAACTCATGATCTTATAGGTGCAATCGATCTGGCCTCTACCTTCTCTTTACCTCTGGCAGTTATGACATTGGATGCCACTAAGGCATTCAACAAGGTCAACTGGACTTATTTAATAGCCGTTATGGCAAAGTTCAATCTAGGAAAAAAATGTTGTCGAGCTACACAGCTTATGTATCAAGATCCCACTGCAAGACTCCTAGTCAATGGGAAATTGACCAATTCTTTTAAGATCACAAGGGGCACCAGACAGGGCTGTCCACTCTACCCGCTCCTTTTTGACTTGTACATTGAGCCCTGTGCTCATCGTCTGAGGGAAGATCAAAGTATTATACCGTTTAAGTTTGGAGCATGGGAGAGGAAGGTCGCCCTATATGCCGATGACATTATGATCTTGTCATCGGAGTTGAAGGTGTCTTTCCCTCAGGTTATTAGATTAGCGCAAGAGTTTGGCCAGATATCAGGCTATGAAGTGAATGCAGAAAAAACAGAGATTATGGTATGGAATTTGTCCGGGAATGGGTACCAAACCAAGGGTGACATGAGGTATCTAGGTGTTAGGATCGTACAAGATATAGATAGAATAGCAGGGACCAACATTGCAAATATTACTAGAGATTGCCAAAACCTTATGAAATCCTGGGTACATCTTCCTCTGACTATTTTTGGGAGAATTCATTTAATTAAAATGGTTATATTACCTAAAATTACTTTCCTCTTCAACACCATCCCTCTGCATATAAAAAAAGGCAATAGATCAACTGCAACAAGCCATAAATTAACTTGCCTGGGCATATAAATCCACAAGAATAGCGTGGAAAAAGCTGAGGCGTAGAAGGGACAAGGGGGGTTTTACGCTCCCTGACCTTCTGTATTATGCCTGGGCCTTTCAGGCATCTCATTCCCGGATGTTGTTGAAATCCCCAGACGGCTCGGGAAGAGGCACTATGTTTGCTGAAATGCTGAAAGGGACTGGACTACCACTTCAGGGTTTTCTTTTTAAGTTTGGGGATCAAAAGTTCTTCAACAAGATAAGGTTGAAGGTCCTCTTAGCTGCAGCACGAATGTGGTTCAGAATTAAGCACTGTACCGGGCTCAATTATTATTCTAGCCTTGCTCCCATTTGGGACTCACCGGGAGCCCCGTAATGTTTAAAGGATAAACTAGCAATCCCACTTAAACAGCAGGGTTAACAGTATGGAAAGATCTGGCCTTGGATGGGTTCCTTTTACCTTGGGAATTCTTTCATAACACACTGGAGAATGATATGTGCAGGTTTAAGTATATACAATTGCTGAGCTGGTCGCAGAATCCTAATAAGCTGATAGGGGTAGGAAAAACCTTAGAGGATCAATTGGTCTCTAGGCCTGTAGGGGAGAAAGAAGTCTCTTTTTTCTATTGGTCTCTAGCTGAAACCATTGATGGAGAGTTTAAATTGGCAGAGGAATTGTGGGGAGCCTTCATGTAAATGTAATGTAAATGTATTGGACTTGTAAAGCGCACGGCTGCCCGTAAGCGTCCCGGCGCTTGCTTAGGGAACCCGTCCTGGTATTCCCCTGTGAGAAACCCCGGCAGGGTGTCCACAAGGTGAAAGCCAGGCATCCCGCCGCGAGGGGCCGTAGTGGAGATTAAGCAAGCTATTGCCCAGAGTCGCAGAGTGTGACCCCGTGAGTTGAGTAGGCACCAGAGCGAGAAATGTCGAGTCCGTGGAATTTTTGAGCCCGAGACCCGCCGAGGCGGGGAATCGAACCCTGGTCCACGGTCGATCTCAGCTTCCGGGTCTGCCGCCTCTAACCACTGAGCCACGCCAGATGTGTGCTGGGAGGAGGTGTGGCAGACCTCCTTCCAGACACTGTTCTCTATAGTGAAACCTGCTTGGTTGAGCAGGAATCACTATTTTACAATACACAGGGCCTACCTATCTCCAGCTAGACTCTCTAAAATAGCAAAGGGTTCCTTAGTTAGGTGCAAGAAATGCGATTTGGTAAATGCCACAGATATACACATGTTCAAAGAGTGCCCAGCAATAACAACATTTTGGGAAAGTGTAGTGGCAACCCTATTGGATATCATAGCGATTCCAATCAAAAGTTCTCTTGCCCTGATTATATTTGGCATAGTTAGTGAGGTTTCAGGTCCTGCAAGGGGATTCCTCTTTTATTCAATTATTTTAGCTAGGAGAGAGATCTGTAGGAGATGCGTAGAGGCTGTACCCCCAACCTATTCAGATTGGTTATCCTCGCTCTATAAAATTTCCAAGATAGACTTGGATAGACTACCGAATAGTAAGAGGAAAGTAATTTGGGAGGGGTTGCTTAATTGGTCGCAGCATTAGTTATCTTGTGGTTAACTTTTAGAGATATAGGGTGTATGTTGGTAATGTTTTCGAGTCTAAAATACCATCTCTGATCCTATGATTATGCCTCGTTGGACACTCTCAGACTGGATCGGGTCTTGCTGGGCGACCAACTTACCATTTTGCATAGACCTTGACCAACAGTCATTCGTGGTTCTTCCATTGAAGAGAGTGAGACCACCCCATTCCTAGGAAAGGGGCATGTGACTTTTGGTTGGTTTGTCATATACCGGTAGTCGGGCATGGTCTGAGGCGGATAAGGATTAAAAAGAAGAAAAAAAAAGACTGATTTGCATATGGCCAAACTGGGGTGGCATGGTGAGCAAAAGAACAATGGATTTAACCCAGATCCATTGACTTGGGTGAATGTTTTATTTGCTCTGCATTTCATCCATCATCTGTGTGTCTTTTGCTTTCTCGCCCTAAGTTCGCCGGGTGTGCCCAGACGTGGGTCCTGGGCTCACTGTGCCACTGGATTCAAGCTAGCCAGGCTGATGAGGGGTGATGGCCCGAAACCAGTCGCAGAATGCTTGCTTCCGGTCTAGGGAGGATCTGGCTTGGCTGTTCGGGCTGGACTGTCCCCATGAGGCACTGGGGCAAGACTGATTTGCATATGGTTAGGTCTAAACTGGAGTGGCATGGTGAGCAAAAGAACAATGGATTTAACCCGATTCTATTGACTGGGGATGAATGTTTGATTTGCTCTGCATTCCGTCCATCATCTGGGTATCTTTTGCTTTCTTGCCCTAAGTGCACGGGTATGCTCACTGGTGGGTCCCAGGCTCACTGTGCCACTGGATTCAAGCCAGCCTGGCTGATGAGGGGTGATGCCCCGAAACCGATCCCAGGATGCTTGTTTCCGGTCCAGGGAGGACCTGGCTTGGCAGTTCAGGCTGGACTGTTCCCATGAGGCACAGTGTCAAGACTGATTTGCATATGGCTGAGTCTAAACTGGGCTGGTATGGTTAGCAAAAGAACTATGGATTTAGCCCAGATCTAATGAAAAGGGGGGGCCCTCGGCCCCCCCGCACGCATGGCGGCGCGGCGACCGTCGCCCCCACTTTTCCCTTTTGTCATTCGGCGGTGGGGGCGTGCCCTGGGGGTGCGGCCCACCGCCGATTGGCCGGCGGCCTTCCTGACCCGGATCCAATTTAGTGGTTCCGGGTCAGGGGGGGCGGGCGATAGGAGGGGCCAACCGGCCCCTCGGGAATAAGAGGTGGGGAGCGCCCAGGAGACCCCCTTGTCCCTGGACGCTCCCCCGCTAAACGTTGTGCCCCGCGTTCGGGGCCTCTTTGTTTTTTAAATTTTTTCGTTTTCTATTTTAGGTCTTGCCGAGGGCCGCGTGAGCAGTTTCGGGATTACCGAGGTTCCCGCCGCTGAACGAGCTGAGCCAGCAGCGTCGCGAGAGGATTGCCGCGGTAAACCTCCCACCGCCGGAGAGCAGCTAGAGGAGTCGCGTCGCCGGTGTCCGGAGCAGCAGGGGAGCGGGCACGGGCCGCTGTGAGGTATTGTGCAGGGGGAGGAGGGCTGCAGCCAGTCGTGCGGTGAGGAGCCGGGCGGAAACAAATACCGGGCCCGATACCGCCGGTTCACCCGCATATACCGGGCAAGTAGCGCGAGCAGAGTGTGAGGTGCCTCTTGAGTCAATGCCGGCGTATAGATAACCGGGCAGCGATCTGTTCAGGAGCAAGAAGGGTTTCCCGCTACTTTAGAGCGGAGCGGGTAGGTTGATCGAGCGGCGCGCATACGTGCGCAGGTAACGGAAGGGTGTGATTCACACGGGGGAAAGCGAAGCAGGGTCAAACAGGGCAGGACTTGGGGGGGAGACCCTGCTACATTCCGTAAAATTGTGCAATTTAACCGTTTTTGCTAGGGGGGAGCACAGGAAGTGTGGTTGAATTTTAAAAAACAATACACTGTATTGTGTGTGATTAATGGTGCTCTCCCAAGTATTAAGGTCAATTTTATTTCAGGAGTTACCCTGTTGCAGTGGTGCATGTGTCTGATTAATTACCATATCATACTATTTGGGAAATTCAATTGTTTAACTGGGGTGGAGTACAAGAAGTGGGGTCTGATTTAAAGGCAATACATTGTATTATGTGTAATTGACGGTGTTCTCCCAGGTATTAACAAGAAGTTATTTGAAGAGTTAATGTGAAACCATTAGCTATGGTACGGTGGAGCACAAGAAGTGGGGTTTAAATGTAAAGGCTTTACAACAAGGTGTTAATGTTATTTTCCATTCCAGGCTTTTAGCGACACTATTGGTCCAATCCATCCTTCAGAGAGGACGTAAGGAGGGTCAACGCGCAGCCTGGTTGGGGAACGTGATCACGGACGGTTAGCGTGGGCGAGTGCACGGGACTGTTCGGTAAGAGGGGTACGGGGGGCTAGCATTCATTGCTCCAGGTGGCCGCCGGGTGGGTCTACATTAGGTTTACTCACCCCCTTACATAAGCGGACAAGCCGCTAGTGTTGCGGTCACCGTTGCATGGTGCTGAAAGCCCCCTGGTGACCCTCCATCAAAAAGGTACACAGAGTTGGCCTGTTGTGATATTGAGAGAGTAGGCTGCGGTTGTTTGGGGTAGCATCATGCCAGGTCCACGGGGTGGAAAGAAGGGGTCCAACATGGAGGCTATGATGCGGGCCATGATGCGTGACATGAAAGAAATGAAACAGCAGCTAGGGAAAGTAAATGAGCTGGAAGCACGGTTGAATGAGAGGCATGGTGACGCCCCAGGCCCATCGGGTAGGCCTATCCGCAAGAGGGTTGCACCAGTGCCAAGGGGGGATTTTATCACCCCACCTACGAAGTCTAAGTCCAAGAGACCCAGGGATGCCACCCCCACCCCAGGGCCAGTAGAGCCGGTACCTTCCGTGCCGTCGGCGGTCGTGCCACCCCCGCATATACCTATGCCTACACCCCTTGCCCCCGTGGTGCCGGTGCCTGTAGGTCAACCAGTAGACGCTGGGCCTGCTTCCCCACCGGTGCCCACAATCCCGGGTACAGGTGTGCCACACCCGGCACCCGCCCTGCCAGCTGCGCCAGTACCACAGGGCATAACCCCAGTGGTACCTGTTGTCCCGGGGGGTAATTTCGAGTCAACGCCCCCTGAATTGTTATCCCAGATAACGGCCTTGATGCCATGGCTCCAAAAAGGGGGAGCTTTCCCGAATTCTGCAGACCATGCAGCAGAGGCGGCGAAGTTTGTGGAAAAAATCAGATTGGCAGCGGTCGCCAACAGTGTTGCATTGCCAGTATCTTCTCCCCTTGCAGGTCCAAGTGTTCCCCAGCTGGACGGATTGAATGGGCAGCCGCCCCCGGTGCCCGCACTTGGTAAGGAAGTGGCATTGCCGCTCTTGGGGGACGGTGTTCTACCTTCCAGGAGCGAGAATTTGGCTCAGCATGTGTCATTAGCTGTGAAAGAGATGATTTGGGCGGATAAGTACGTGTACATTTATTCTCTGTTGTTAGATAATAGGGAAATGGAGCAGGCGAAAGCACTAAAAGAGTGGATGCTTCCAAGCGAATGGAGGGCGCAGTGTACTAGATTTAGGGTTGAGGAAACTCTCAACAACTGGATGAAAGCATGGGCTGTATTCACTGCAATTAAGGCTGAGCGCCCTCCAGATTTACAGGCAGCATTGGCATGCTACTCAAGCAGGATTGTGGGGTGGAGTGAACAGTATTCTGGGGAGGCATGGAAGGGGTATGATGTCAATTTCAGGAAGGCATTGGAATTCAATAGATCATTGCCATGGGACACGGTAGACTCCATGGCGTGGCATAAACAGTTCTCCGATACCGCACCCCCCCCTCAGTTCAGTGCTGTCAAGGTGTTCACTAGGCCACAACAGCCCTTTCGGCCCCCCCAAACGAGTGAGGTACCTGGGAAGTTTAGGACAAGTGGGTCAGAGAAAAAAGGGGTGTGCTGGGATTTTAATAGGCGCACCTGCACAAGGGCCGCGTGTAAGTTTAGACATGCATGTTCCTCCTGTGGGCACCCCTCTCATCCAGAAACTGCCTGTAGGTCCAAGCAGGGAAATACAGGTCAGCGGGGTAGGGGAAAGCCACTATAAGATAGACCGGTTGGGCCCCCCCACTCCAGTGGATGTGGTGGCAATGATTCCATGGTTGAACAGATACCCGGACCACACATCAGCCACCCTACTCCAGGAAGGTTTTTCTAAAGGCTTCAGGATCCCGGCAGCGGGATACACAGGTAGCGCACACTGTAGAAACCAATTGTCAGTCAAGCATAACCCGGCGGTGGTGGCCGCCAAAATTGACAAGGAGCTATCATTAGGCAGGATAGCTGGCCCTTTTTCTGAAGTGCCAGTACCCAATTTTGTGTGTTCCCCGCTAGGAGTTGTCCCCAAAAAAGAGAAAGGGCAATTCAGATTGATCCATAACCTGTCAGCACCCAGGGGGACGTCACTGAATGATGCCATTGACGAGGGTATTTGTAGTGTTAAATATGCCTCTTTTGATCAGGCGGTTAACCTATTGCAGGCCACGGGACCCGGGGCGCTGATGGCAAAATCAGACATAGAATCAGCCTTTCGCCTCCTTCCGGTCCACCCAGCGGATCAGCGTCTGTTAGGTTTCACTTTTGGGGATATGTTCTACATGGACAAATGCATGCCGATGGGTTGTTCTATATCTTGCGCATACTTTGAGATGTTTAGTTCCTTCCTTGAATGGGCCATGAGACAAGTGACGGGCCATCAGCGGGTCATGCATTATTTAGACGATTTCCTCTTCCTAGGTACAGCGGGGTCTCAGGAGTGTGCACTGGCATTGCAGGAATTTTGCGTGCTCATGCGGGCTTTTGGGGTCCCGCTTGCGCCCGGGAAGACAGTTGGCCCGACCACCTGCTTAGAATTCCTCGGCATTGAGATTGACTCACTAGAAGGATGTTTTAGATTACCCAGGGAAAAAGTGGACAAATTCAAGTCAGCCCTGCACTTATGCCTCCGCAAGGAGAAGGTCACTCTGCATCAACTACAGGAGGTGGTAGGCCAATTGAATTTCGCACTGAGAATCATCCCCATGGCTCGCCCTTTCTCTCGCGCCATCGCTCACGCGATGAAGGGGCTGAGGGAAAAGCACCACCGCACTCGCCTATCGGCTGAAATTCGCCAGGATATGCTTATTTGGATGGCATTCCTGGAGGATTTTAACGGTAGGGTGGTCTGGCCCGGCCCGCTCACAACGTCAGCGGAGTTGGGCCTATGGACTGATGCGGCCGGTGGTGTGGGCTTTGGCGCCATGCTAGGGAACAGGTGGGTCGCTCAGCAGTGGCCGGAAGAATGGAAGACATGGGGTCTGACCAGCAACATTGGCTTCCTTGAACTCTTCCCAATATGGGTGGCACTGATGGTCTGGCCCGAACACCTATGTAACCAATCAGTGGTGTTTTGGTCAGATAACATGACAGTGGTGGAATGTATCAACCAGCAGGGGGCGAGGGGGCGCGGTGCCCTTTCATACTTCGGCTGGTCAAAGAAATTGTTCTGCGGTGCCTTAAGCTGAATGCTAATTTTAGGGCCAAACATGTCCCTGGTGTTCTAAACTGTGCAGCTGACTCCCTCTCTCGCTTCAAAATGCAGGTTTTCAGGGAGCACCTTCCCACAGCAGACCCCTCGCCAGCACGCTTCCCAGCAGTACTTTGGCAGATTGGTGCCCCAGATTACAGGACCTCGTGGTCGCTAGCCTAGCCCCCAGGACCAAGACGGCTTACGAAGGGGCGTTTCGGTCTTATTGTTCCTTTTTGGGGCCACAGTGGGAAGCGCTTTGGGCGGAGGAGGATGGTTTTGCAGCCTATTTAGAATGGATGCATAGGGAGGGGCGCTCGGTGGCAGCTGCGAACAGACATAGGGCAGCGGTGTCATTCTTCGCCCAAGCTAGGGGCTTCCGGGATCCCACTAATACCTTTATGATACGTAAGGCTTTAAGGGGATGGCGCCGTATTCAGGGACACCAAAAGGATAAGCGAAAGCCCATTGGATTGGCCCGGCTGACAGCCTTACTGGGCACGCTGGAGACTGTTTGTAGCTCGGAGTGGGAGGTGCTTCTTTTTAAGGCGGCATTCTCCTTGGCATTCTATGGGGCGCTGAGAATTAGCGAGCTTGTGGCAGGTTCCAAGTCTGACCTACTGGGCGGCCTGCAAAAAGATAGTGTGACGATAAGGGGGGACACCATGTGGGTGATTATCCAAAAGTCAAAAACCGACCAGGAGGCTAGGGGTCACACCATAGTTCTGCAACGAGCCCCCGCCAACCCGTGCTGCCCGGTGAGGCACGTGGAAGTATTCCACGGACGGTTGGTAGGCTCAGCGGGCAGGGCATTGCTCTGTCACGCCGACGGGAGCCCCTTGACCAGGTATCAATTCAGGAAAGTATTGGAGATGGGGGTTAGGAAAGCAGGTCTTGACCCTAAAGATTTTGGCTCTCATTCCTTCAGGATTGGGGCAGCAACTGAGGCGGTGGCGGGGGGCCTCCCAGTGGAAAGAGTGAAGACCATTGGGAGATGGTCTTCAGAGTGCTATAAACGTTATGTTCGGATTGACATGCTATGATTACATGTCACTCACGCCTGATTTCTTTCCGCTCTCTTACAGTTTCTCAGACCTGTTACGCAGGGGAGGAATTTGTCGTCGGGCACCGGCAACATACATCAACTCCGAGCGGCGACCAGGAAATAATGAAGAACAATGTCTGGATTGTTGGTCATTCGTATGTGAAACGAGCAGAATGTGTCTTTCTGTCAGGTGACAAGAGGAAAAGGGCGGCACAGCTAGGGTTGGACATCACGTTCTTTGGCAGAGGGGGGTTGTGTCTTCACGAGTTCAGGGGGTTCTTCCAAGGGCTTTTAGCACGCCAGCAATCTCCACCGTCAGTGGTGATACTTCACCTTGGGGAGAATGATTTGGCAACACTGGGTAGGCGCATTCTGATTGAGGAGATTATTTCAACGGCGGGTTGGATGGCTAGGACCTGCCCCGGTTGCACACTAGTATGGTCACAACTCATACCTCGACTACAGTGGCGGGGGGGCATTCGGTCAGGGCGTTGAATCACTCGGTAAAGAGGATCAACACACGGTTGGATAGGTTGTTTCGATCCCCCTTGTTACAGTCAATACCTCATGGGTGTATCTGGGGCGACAAGTATTACTTGAGGGACGGGGTTCATTTAACTCAGGAAGGGAATGTCTTGTGGTCTGACAATATCTGGGCCTGGCTAGAGGGATTTGTGAGTAGGAGGGTTCCTTAAGTAGGGGCTAGAGGGGGGAGGCCAGATCGTCGGTTAACAATGCTGGCCTGTGGCGGTAAGGTCATTATCGGTGAGCACATATTTGAGGTCTGAGGGGGCGGGCATCATCCTATGGAGGTTCCCGCCCAGGGGGAGGGGCCTGCGGGCCACTCCCAGAACTCCAGGGGCAAGGTAATAGGCAAAGGAGCGCGGGTAGGAGTAGTTCACGCTTTCCTTAGGCTGGTAGCCACCCCGCGCGCGTGGACTCATGACGCCACCGGCGCAGAGTAAGGGCCCTCCTTTAGTGGGTAAATGGAGTTTAGGGCGTAGACCGGGCAATTCCCGGGGTAACACTGCGCATGCGCACTTATATGGGGGAGGCGCAGCTTGTAGGACCTGACACCGGTAGTGACCCTGCCATATGGCCAGAAATGTACAAAAATCAAGTTTAGGATGTTTAGTCTAAGTTAGGAACAACATGTATTAGAGTTTTGTTAAGGTCAGGCTCTCAAACTTGTTGATAAGAATGTGAACTAAATGTCCTGCTGATTTTTGTATTCATTGTTGATTATGCAATTAAAACCTTTTAATTTCATACTTTAATAAATACGGCCGGGCGACTAGCGCCCGCCTTCCAAAAAGTAAAGACGTCTCGTGTCCACGTTCCTGGGTGTTGGGTGCCGGATTGGGGGGGAGGCGGCAGCTAGTCGCTGACCATGTGAAAAGGGGGGGCCCTCGGCCCCCCCGCACGCATGGCGGCGCGGCGACCGTCGCCCCCACTTTTCCCTTTTGTCATTCGGCGGTGGGGGCGTGCCCTGGGGGTGCGGCCCACCGCCGATTGGCCGGCGGCCTTCCTGACCCAGATCCAATTTAGTGGTTCCGGGTCAGGGGGGGCGGGCGATAGGAGGGGCCAACCGGCCCCTCGGGAATAAGAGGTGGGGAGCGCCCAGGAGACCCCCTTGTCCCTGGACGCTCCCCCGCTAAACGTTGTGCCCCGCGTTCGGGGCCTCTTTGTTTTCCCACCCACCATCCCTTGGAACAAAAGTCTCGTAGCAGTTTTATGTCTGGTTGAATGGTAAGTTTCGAAGGTACGGTCCACAGTAGAGATGGATCTGTTGGTGTATTTTGTGATGCGTTTGTTTAGGAATTTTTTCCCCTTTTTTAGCGAAACAGGTGTGAAGTGAATTGTATTTGATGCCAGGTGTCTTTAGGCCTTTTTTCCTTTGTAGCTATACGTTGATGCTGTTATTTAGCGAAACATGTGTGAAGTGAATTGTATTTGATGCCATGTGTCTTGAGGCCCTTTTTCCCTTTTTTAGCTATACGTTGATACTGTTATTTATTAGCCAGTGTAGCTGTCCTTTAGAATTTTTTCCATAGGTCGTCGTATTTATTAGGTATGGGGCATGCGGTAAGGTCATTATCGGTGAGCACATATTTGAGGTCTGAGGGGGCGGGCATCATCCTATGGAGGTTCCCGCCCAGGGGGAGGGGCCTGCGGGCCACTCCCAGAACTCCAGGGGCAAGGTAATAGGCAAAGGAGCGCGGGTAGGAGTAGTTCACGCTTTCCTTAGGCTGGTAGCCACCCCGCGCGCGTGGACTCATGACGCCACCGGCGCAGAGTAAGGGCCCTCCTTTAGTGGGTAAATGGAGTTTAGGGCGTAGACCGGGCAATTCCCGGGGTAACACTGCGCATGCGCACTTATATGGGGGAGGCGCAGCTTGTAGGACCTGACACCGGTAGTGACCCTGCCATATGGCCAGAAATGTACAAAAATCAAGTTTAGGATGTTTAGTCTAAGTTAGGAACAACATGTATTAGAGTTTTGTTAAGGTCAGGCTCTCAAACGTGTTGATAAGAATGTGAACTAAATGTCCTGCTGATTTTTGTATTCATTGTTGATTATGCAATTAAAACCTTTTAATTTCATACTTTAATAAATACGGCCGGGCGACTAGCGCCCGCCTTCCAAAAAGTAAAGACGTCTCGTGTCCACGTTCCTGGGTGTTGGGTGCCGGATTGGGGGGGAGGCGGCAGCTAGTCGCTGACCATGTGGATTTAACCCACATCTATTGATGCGGGTGGGGAGGGGGGTGAATGTTTTGATTTGCTCTGCATTCCATCCATCGTCTGTGTGTCGTTTGGTTTCTCGACCTAAAAGGGGCACTTTCCTACATTACCCCAACAATAAATTAAGTGTTTTACCTTCCTGTTTATATATTCATAAACAATAACTATCTGTTACTTATGCGTAGTCAGCCATGGATGTTTTAACTGTGTTTTATGTGACCAATTAGAAACGCACATTGTTTTCCATTATATAATGGTTGTTTCATGAGGACTTGATTATACAAAGAGATGTACTGCAGTCATTTGTATTACTTAATCTGCAGCAGCCAGGCAAGGGCAGCAGCCAGTTCATGATTACCGTGGGGTTGGATGTGCAACCTCTGTGCTCAACAAGTAGCGCCTTAGAAATGTGCAGCTCTAGACCTGCGGAGGGTACACGGATTGTGCAAGCTGTGCATTCACATTCAAGAGTAAATGTATAATTTGATGTGGGAAGCACTTGCTTAACTCAAGGGTACAGGCCTCATTCAGCAGGCAGTGAAAGGTCAGCGTTCAGTGATAGGCAGCTGTTCCACCCGCACCTCATTCAAGGATTGGGATGAAGGCAGAACCACCGGCAAGTTTGCCATCCTGAATGCCCTTGTGTTGGTGCATCCTCAAGTAGTGTATGCAGGAACTGCAAATACATCCCCTTCGGGGATGTATTTGCAGTTCCTGCATACACTACTTGAGGATTATCTGATGGTGTTGTGACGGATAACACCGCCCTTCGTGAGCACCCTTACCTGAACAACTGGTTTCACAAAGTTCATTTACCTTTGCTGTGCACCCCCGATTTTTCATTACTTGTGCTGGTGCACCCTTCAGTTTACCTACTATTCAGCGGGTGCCATATTTAGAACCGCACTCAATGCCTGCCCTGTTCTTCTTGTACGGGCCCTCCATGTGCACATTGGCGACCCCCGACCGACCAATGAAAAATGCCACCCCTTTCCACCCATGCGGCGGTAGACGGCTCCCAGTGCATCAGACACACAATTCTTGTTTCGGAATACAAGCCTCAAATTTGGGGGTATTTCTTCAGCAATTAAAGAGCGCTCCAACAAGTCCACTCAGGCCATGCCACAGCGGAGACCAGCTGTTAATGGGTTCTTTTTTTTAATCAAAATGGTGACTCCTGGCCAATGTTGATGCTTGATTGGCTGGTTTTAACACGGGACTCTAGTAATAGTTTCCTATCAATAGCACTCCACTAACACAGGTTTAATCTGTCCTTTTAGCACGCGCACCGGCGTGCTAGTTACTGTCTAATTGCGTGGAGCTGGTATTTTCCTGTTTCCGGGTACCCTGCCGCCTTTGTCGCCTTGTGATTTCCAAAGCATCGTTCACTACGTCACGCAAGTCATTAAAGAAAAATGTGTCTATTTTTATGTTCGCCTCTTTGAATAGCCTTCCACAAGAAAATGCTTTTAGTGCTACATTTAAATACCATACATTCATGCCCATTTAAAATTGATGGCAAAGTTGATGAATAACTGATTAGTTCTTCGGTATATATTTTCTATAGTTTCTAAACCTTAAAATGCGTCTTTCTCTCCCACATATAGCGCGCGGCAGGAGCTCCAAGGAATGCCGCTGTTCTGTGGATGACATCCTTTCAAAGCGGAAGTGGGAATAGAGAACGATAGAGTTTGTTTTTCTATTGGATTTAGGGAGAAAAAAAGAAACTGAGATAGAGAAGGTCTGAATCGGGTGCAATGGTTGGGTGCTGGCTGTGGTGTGTATAATAAAAAAACGTTACTGGCCTCTTGCTCAAAGGACTATCACAGCATCTGCAGAAACAGTCATATAATATAGTGTACGCATGACACTTTTAAACATACCTAGTTATCCTTTATGAAAAGGTAATTAATAAATAATGGCACTGTTGTGTACTTCCTACCAATCCGTAGGACCTGCGCATTGTTTGGAGAACATAAACCAAGGATTTGGTGTCAAGACTGATTCTAGACACCCCCGCAGCATATGTTTGCCTGTAGACCAGCTAGCTCACAGTGCCACTGTAAGCCTTCCTAACCTAACAGGCAGCGAATGGTTTCTGGCAACCACCGAACATAAAAAGCCTGACCCCTCAGGGATCGTGGAAACAGTACAGAACCTATCACTCAGTCACTCGTGCTCACTTATTCTCAGAGAAATATACAGAGAATACACAGTGGGACTTTTGAAATAATATTTATTGAACCAACTTTATTCTCACATAAAATATGTTTTCTGCAATGATTAGTAGACAGAAGCAGATAAACGTGATTACAAGCACCAAAAGCGTAAATAGTAGCTATATATTTCTACCATGGTGCTAAACAATTGATATATATGCAGAGATATAAACAAGGCAGTAATTCAGCGTCCTCCTTCTATGCGAACCCTAGTCTGAGTGCACCTAGAGTGTGTGTAGGTGTAATCAATCAATTAATCAATTAGGGGAATTGTAAGGGCACTACTCACCCGTGAGGGTCGCAAGGTGCTGGGGGGTGGGTAAGCAGCTGCGTCAGTTGAAAAGTCAGATCTTGAGTGTCTTCCTGAAGATGTTCAGGGAGGGGGCGCAAGCAACAAGAAGATTGATTTCCTGGACATCACAATAGTGGTAGAGGAAGGCACTCTACATACCACCCTATTCAGGAAACCTGCGGAACGGAATTCATTATTACAGTATTCTAGCCACCACCCCAGGAGTCTCCGGGATAATTTACCCTATGGACAGTTCCTCCGTGTACGTAGGAACTGCAGTAAAAAGGAAGATTACATGCTACAATCCGAGATCCTGATGTCACGCCTAATAGAGAGAGGCTACCCCAAGCGACTCATCAAACGCTCGAGGAAAAGAGCATGGTTCTGCCACCGTGAAATACTTCTAGAACCAACAGTACGCAATTGTCCATTGGAAGAACGTATGATTTGTGTCACTACTTTTTCGACCAAGAGCCAGTCCATCAAAAAGGTTATAAACAAACACTGGAGCCTAATTGCAAAGGATCTAGACATAATGAATGTGCCGATGCATGCCTTTAAAAAGGCACGAAATGTCAAGGATCATGTAGTTTCATCTTTCCTGGAATGTTCTCCTGAACCCACTATAACTTCATGTTGGAACCAATCTCCAGTAGTGGGACATTACAGGTGCGGGAAGTGTAAAGCATGCCCGTTTACCATTCAAGCTAAGGAATTTGTCTTTAAACATCATCGACATAGACTTAACCAACACACGAATTGCAATACAAAAAATGTAATTTATGGAATTGTCTGTCCATGCGACCTCATCTATATCGGTCAGACTCAGCAACAGGTGAAGGCCAGGTTCCTTGCACACTGTAGCAGAATTAGATGCAAGGTACCCGGGGCACCCCTGGTTGAACATTGTACTACACACAATCACTTACCTGACTCACTCAGATGGGTAGTTCTAGAACACATCACATTAGGCCCCAGGGGAGGTGATTTATCCAACATTCTTAACATCAGAGAGCTCAAATGGATCTATACCTTCAATTCCGTAGTAGAAGGTCTTAATGAATCAGAAAATAGTTTTGCCCAATTGGCCGTCCTTTAGGGTAACAACTTGCTTTCTGTCTATTTTCATACATTTGTGACTGTGCTTTCTAACTGTTTTTCTCCTTTTCATCACATGGAATGTTGGAGTCTACACTATCCTGTGAGATTTGTGCACTCCGGTATGCATAGTAAATTGTTAATCCAATGTTCATTTTGATATGGATAACAGGTTGAGATAGTCTTTTTCAAGCTGGGAGTGTACTGCATGGAATATCTTTTATGGAATGATGTAAATATGAGTCTCGTACTGTCCTGTGAAGACAAGTGTATTCAGAAACAGACTGTGACTGTTTTTATAAAATTTGCCCATTATGTCTCTCATCATTTATATCTAAAAGAATGAGCTCCACTGGAGGGCGTTTTCGAACAGACAACATAAAGTGCTGGGATTTAAACCACCCTTTGTTATTTGTGCATCCCAAGCTCCACTGCTTTAATATTATTATGTGGTAAAATACGATGCGCTAATAAGCTCGATATACTTGGAGTATAATACTGAATATTGCAATGTATTGATGCAACAAGTCTTTTTTTCTGCTAACGACCATGTGGAGAGTTAAGTCTGTCGTCCACCACTATGCAAACAAACGTAACTCCGCCCCCTAGTCCCCAACCGACCAGGAAATACAAAAACGCGAGGTTTTACCGGCAAGGCACACAGAGCGTGGCAGCCTTGCTGAGACACCCCGTTCGAGTGAAAAGGAACGCGGAATTCTTATGTTGCACAAGACAACGAGGTAAAGCATGTCCATCATACCAAATGGGGGTCTGTACTACGAGTCAGCCCGACCATTTTTGGTTTCCCTCAACTTGTGTTTCTTTATTCGATCGTAGGACACAGTTGAACGGATTCATAGAAATCTTCGCCCACTCTCTTTTGATGATTCGGCGGTTGAGGTAGGCGGCTCTGATTTCAGTTCAGTGTTGATAGATTTCATGTATTGCACCCTGGCGCATACAGAACCCATACTACCGCGTTAATTAATCCCTCCCTCTAGGTGAGATGGCACCCTCCCGTGACAAGTGGTGAGGAAGATACTAATGCCGGTAATGGTTTTTATCCATTGGTTGTTTATGACTGTGAAACCTGATGATAAGTGTCCTAGTGATTTTTACGTTTTGGAACAATTGTCTTCTTTTCTTAAACAGGTGAATTTCCCCATATGTCTTTTCTGAGAAGTGGTGAGACTAACAAGTCTAGGGATTTATAGATAATCTCCTGCTGCCTTTACCGGTAAAGACAATGTTGTGTGTGTGTATGTAGATATTTTAAGAAATCCACAATCATGCATTTTCAATACTAGTTCCTCTTACGGAATCCCGTTTTTTTGCATATAGGTATCCAAGATTACTTTATTTGTCCGCGATGGAATAAGCAGGCCTGAATGAATTTGCCTGCACGCTACACACAGGATCCTTTCTCTCTAATTTATAAGGATCTGTTGATAGTGGTGAGCCCGCCTCCAAGTGAATATCTCTTTGAGATACCTTGAGTTGGTGTTATGTATGGGATTTAGTTGTTTTTCTAAATAGGTTTTTCTAAATAGGTATTCCATTTCTGCTATGTAGGTTGGAAAACCTTGGTCAATCTTCGAGGGACACTACAGTCTCGTAACAATATATCAACCGATATAGGCTGGGAGTTAACTACATGAGTGTCTATTGTTTCTCCGTTTGGAACTCCACGTTTTTCTTGTGATAACATACTCCTTATCACAGGTGGGTTGGAGACCTCTTTCAAAGTTGTGTAATGATTTAGACCCGTTGTTTAGACCTTTTATGTACTAGCTGATCCCCTTTTTCAATACTAGTCTTCTCTCTAACATTTAGAGTTACCAACCATCAACCTGGACTAAGATAATCCACCTTTTGAAATCTACCCCTATCGCCCCTTGTGGAAGGTGAGCGTTAGCCTTTATATTTTATTCTTACGCATGAGATTCAGACAGTGTCAGATAACACGGTTTTCTTCGTTTTCATTGATTGTCTTGTACCACCATCCTATGAATTTTAATACAGGAATGGTGTGTCCCTAATTCGTTGTTTGTAATTGCTCCCTAGGATATTGCCCACCCACAACAATGCTTGTCCTGATGAAGACCCTTTCGTAAGGAAAAGAATCCTACAGATTTTGGGTCGAAACGTAGACCACTACGTAACTTAAGACCAGCTCCGGTCCCCATCTAGACACTCATGGCTATAACGGAGTTAGGCCTTTTTGGACATTTACAATTTAGGACTCTTGTAGAGCCTACAAGTGTGGCCCTGATGCCAAGGGACCACAGTTATATTGTTTTAGTGGATTGAATAAGACTTGTCACTGAATGAATCAGTTCACACTTATCCTACCCCCTACACTTTCCCTCACGTCACCCCCTCCCCGTTGTGAATGTGGGCGTGTACACTGTAACATATAGTAATTGTATAATGAACACTACCTATTGATTAGGATGTATGCAATCTTGAAGTAAAATCTTTTTTGCACCAAAAACGTTGTTTTGGAATTTATGTATACAAATGCCTATATTTGTAATCTTTTTCTGGTCTCGGGACCCCTTCCCGTCTTTCCATTAGTTACCCAGGTCCCCCTTGACTGTATTGGGTATAACCCTGTTTGTTATAACAAAGGACTATCACAGCATCTGCAGAAACAGTCATATAATATAGTGTACGCATGACACTTTTAAACATACCTAGTTATCCTTTATGAAAAGGTAATTAATAAATAATGGCACTGTTGTGTACTTCCTACCAATCCGTAGGACCTGCGCATTGTTTGGAGAACATAAACCAAGGATTTGGTGTCAAGACTGATTCTAGACACCCCCGCAGCATATGTTTGCCTGTAGACCAGCTAGCTCACAGTGCCACTGTAAGCCTTCCTAACCTAACAGGCAGCGAATGGTTTCTGGCAACCACCGAACATAAAAAGCCTGACCCCTCAGGGATCGTGGAAACAGTACAGAACCTATCACTCAGTCACTCGTGCTCACTTATTCTCAGAGAAATATACAGAGAATACACAGTGGGACTTTTGAAATAATATTTATTGAACCAACTTTATTCTCACATAAAATATGTTTTCTGCAATGATTAGTAGACAGAAGCAGATAAACGTGATTACAAGCACCAAAAGCGTAAATAGTAGCTATATATTTCTACCATGGTGCTAAACAATTGATATATATGCAGAGATATAAACAAGGCAGTAATTCAGCGTCCTCCTTCTATGCGAACCCTAGTCTGAGTGCACCTAGAGTGTGTGTAGGTGTAATCAATCAATTAATCAATTAGGGGAATTGTAAGGGCACTACTCACCCGTGAGGGTCGCAAGGTGCTGGGGGGTGGGTAAGCAGCTGCGTCAGTTGAAAAGTCAGATCTTGAGTGTCTTCCTGAAGATGTTCAGGGAGGGGGCGCATCTGATGCCGTGCGGGAGCTCGTTCCAGGTCTTGGCCACGATGTAGCAGAAGGCCCTTCTGCCTGTTCTTGCTCTGCGGATACGTGGAGTTTCGGCGAGGGCGAGGTTGGCGGATCGTAGGTGTCGCTTCGGTAGGTGGAAGGAGATTCTTTTGTTGAGGTATTGGTGTTCGATGTTGTGAAGGCATTGGTAGGCGTGGGTGAGTATCTTGAAAGTAACTCTCTTTGCGATGGGGAGCAAGTGGAGGTCTCGTAGGTGTTGGGTGATGTGTTTGTGTCGTGGGATGTTGAGAACGAGTCTGGCTGCGGTGTTCTGTATGGTCTGGAGTTTGCAGAGCAAAGACTTGTTGATCCGGGCGTACAGGGCATTTCCGTAGAAGTGTCGGCTGGTTATGAGAGCATGGGTGAATGGTCCTTCTTGATTCGGATGGGATCCATATGTAGGTCTTCCAGGGGATGCGGAGGGTGTTGAAACAGCTGGAGGCAATGACATTGACTTGTGAGGTCATGGAGACAGAGGAGTTGAGTACGATGCCGAGGTTCTGTGCTTGGTCCGGGAGGGTGGGAGGACTGCCGAGGGCTGTGGGCAACCAGGTAATGTCCCATGCAGATGGGGAGGGTCAGAGGAGGAGGACTTCACTCTTTTCTGAGTTAAGTTTCAGGCAACTGCTGCTCATCCGGGAAGCGATGTCCCTCATTCCTTCCTGGAAGTTAATTTTGGTGGTGATGGGGTCCTTGGTGAAGGAGAGGATGAGCTGGGTGTCGTCTGCGTAGGATACTATGCTGAGTCCGTGCTATCTGACAATGGCGGTGAGGGGGGCCATGTAGATGTTGAAGAGAGAGAGGCTGAGCGACGAGCCTTGGGGTACTCCGCAGTTGATTTCCGTGGTTTCAGGGAGAAAGGGTGGGAGTCTGATTCTTTGGGTTCTGCCGGTTCTTTGTATGCCGGCATCGTGGAGTCTGGTGGTGAGTGTGCGGTGGGAGACGGTGTTGAAAGCTGCAGAGAAGTCGAGTAGGATCAGGGCCGCGGTGTGTCTTTGGTCGAGGAGGGTGCAGATGGCATCTGTGGCGGCGAGTAGGGCGGTCTCGGTGCTGTGGTTGCTGCGGAATCCGGATTGGGAGGGATCGAGGATGGAGTTTTCTCCGCTGAATTTTGTTAGCTGTGCATTGAAGGTCTTCTTGGTGACTTTGGCCGCGAAGGGGAGGAGAGGGAGATGGGGTGGTAGTTCTTGAGATCCGTGGAGTGCTAAATAAAAAATAAAAAAAATCTCCTTGATTATGATTTATGATCTAGAAGGATACAACTCATCCTGCGAAACCAAAATGCTCTTGGGTGAGACAAATACAAGAGTAGAGGGGAAAAGTATCCAACCTACCACAGACAACTGAGATAGACAACAAAGTCACCTAATCATGAGCAAGGGGCCGACCCAGAGCCCACTCTAAGGCCTTTTAAAAAAAAATCCACACAATGTAGTGCAGCATCCAAATTTGTTGAGCAGAATTGCAGAGGGGAAAACTAGTGCAGCACAATATCTATAAAGAGTAGCCTGCTGTACTGGCACATAAACAGGCTGAGGTTTGTACTGGAGGCGTACCTTCCAGTACAAATTCCTATGCATAGGCAATCTCAGAGGGCTCCCATTCATTGCTTGAGCGCTGTGCACTGCAGCACACATTCATTGCATAATTTTTTTGTTTTTTGTTAAATGAAACCATTTATTCAAATTTGTGCCAGCTTCACTAGCATGTTGGGCTTTGCTTTAGAATCTATGGGTGTTTGTTGATCCATACCAGTGACATCATCCCATTTGATGCAAAGTGATGCAAAATGGAACAATGTGCCGCAAAATCATATCGTATGTTTTGTTGTGAAAGGTTCACCTTTTCAGCGTGAAACACCTTTTGCTCTGGATAATAAATAGCATGCATCACTTTGCGTCACACTAGTGATGGACTAAACCCTTCATAGTCAATATGGGCTCACATATATGTTATGCTGTGGAATCTGGGACTATGGGAGGGAATGTCATAATAATGATGCTGTAGAACCATGCTAGTATGGGATGTTCAGTATTAAAAGGCTTAGAGTGAAAGGTGATGTATGACTGATGTCTGGGATGTTTCTCCAGAGACTCATTAAGTCAATAAATTGTTGAGAACTCACAGGACTGGAGCCTTTTGTTTATTTGAAAGAAACAAGGCTTTTACATTGTCCACAAGGATGATTAAGACATATTGGACATGTGGAGAATAGCCTAAAATCATGGTGAAAAGTGGGGAGAAATGTGTGCTCGACGCAACTCTGGAAGCTAACGCACAGTGTTTTAGTTAAGCGCAATCTGAAGACTGTCTCACAGTCTACATGTGGGAAATATTACTATTGGAGATTGCGGCTAATTTTGAACTCTCCAAAGTGTTCCCCAATGTTCAAAGTTTCAATGAACGCTTACCTCGTACTGCTGGGTTTCCCTAGGCAGAACCAAAGTGCCAAGGGTATGCGTGCGTACTCCACGCTTGAAGGTTCAGCGAGGTGGAGAGCATATAAGCCCCTCCACCCACTGAAACAGACGCCAGGCAATGCAGTGTGCAACATCAGTTTGGAGCGGTACAAACTCAACAATCCAAGAGAAAACGATGCAATGTGACGTAGTTTCAGCCATCTAGGAAGGCTGGTCTCTGCAAGCTGAGCATAAAAGGGGATACGCTGTTTTTCAGTAGAGTGCATGGCAATTGGCATGCCAGTGAGGAATTATGCCTGCAAAGGAATCTTTACGTGGTGATAGGCACACCACAGAGGATCAAGCCTATTTTTTATTTCTACTTAAGGGGTGATAAGCACACCACAGATGATTTGTGCCTGCTTTGGTTTTCTGCTTATGCGGTGATAGACACACCTCAAAGGATTTGTGCCTATTCTCAATTTCTGCTGGTTTTGTGTTATTCAGTACCTGCACAAAGTGACTAATAGGTGAGACACACTGCTAAAGATTGTGCCTGCTTTAACTTTTGAAAGGTGATCGTCATCTTATTTGTTTTCATTAAAAAAGGGAAGAACAAGCACATAGGAAGAGTGGAGAGGAATTGAGTGGGTTAGATAATTTATCTGGTGTGTTTATAAATGTATTCTTGTTTCATTTATGCTTGAGTGGCTATTGCAGCTGCAATGCAGATCGTTATGGCACCTCAATTCTTTTTATCCTCTCTAGGCAAGCCCAACATAAAATGGTGCCGGTGGAAGAAGGTGTTCGAAAGGTATGCAAGGGTATGTGGTTCCTTACCAAACTCAGAAAGGAAGACAGCCCTGTTGCTGCATTGTTTAGGGCTGGAAGAGCAAGAGGTGTTTGATCACTTCCCAGGAATATCGGAAAGTGATGTGTTGAACTTGTATGAATACAAGTTGTGTATCAAAAAACTGGATATACATTATTTGTCAAAGGTTAATACAGTACTAGAGAGGTACCTCTTTGGCAAAAGGGCACGAAGATGTGGATAATCTGTGGAAGACTACACTACGGATCTGAGGAAACTCACATCTTCATGTACATTTTCTAGGAACGTGGAAGAGAGGTTTAGGGATCAGTTCATGCTGGGGTGCAATAAGGATAAAGTCAGGGATGAATTATGGCAGAAGGATGGTCCTACACTGGATGAGGAGTTGGTAATAGCAAAGAATATAGAACACTCAATGTAGTGTGTGGATGTAATTATAAAAGACTCAGTACAGGAAAGTAATGTAGTCAAAACAGAAGTACAGTGCACATAAAAGAGGTTAAATGTCCAGAATAAATGTTTTATATGTAGGAGCAAAAAATATTTGGCTTTCCGTAAAGAATGCCCAATGATAAGAGCAGAATGAAGAAATTGTGGAAAGAAAGGCCATTTTCAAAGTGAATGTAAGAGCAAGAGAAATAAGAAAAAGGTCAATGAAGTGGATGTGAAGCAAGAGGACAGTGACAGTGAGTGTGGTCAGATTGTACTGCAGGTTGAGAATGGTAAAGGAAACTCCAGTAGATCAGATTCTAGTGGATGGGGAGAGCATGGGAATGTTATTTGAGTTAGCGGCGAAAACAACCTTAGTTTCCAATCCATTTTTCATTCAACAACGTACGGGTAAGGTGATATTACAGACATCAAACCATATGCATATAGAGGGGAACCAATACAAATTAGAAGGACATTTTGTTGGTTTGATCGAATACAAAGGGAGGTATGTTTCTGGGAAAGTTTATGTTTTGTCACTCAGTCTTAGCATTCTGAGTTGGATCCACCAAAGGGATCTTGGAGTAATGCTGGATCCCAACAATGCTCCCTCTATAAACTTGAAGAAGAGGGGCCAACATGTTTGGACTGTGGTAAATGACTCAGAAAGAGTGAATTTTGGTTTGAAAATGAGGGATATGTTTCCTTTTGTGTTCAAGAAAGAGCGGAGTTGCTTGAAGGTGTACATGCATAAAGTAAAGAAAGATGCACAACTAGTGTGTGGCAAGGTGTGTAATGTACCGTTTCCAGTGAGAGCAGTTATGCAAGCTGGATTAGAAAGATTAGAAAAAGAAGGTGAGATAGAAGAGGTTATGGGAATGGAATGGCTGGCTCCGGTGGTTGTAGAAAGTAAAAGTAATGGTGAGCTAAGGTGGTCTATGGACCTGAGAGTTGAACAGATGCGTAGTGGTGGACAAGTACCCCATCTAAGATAGCAGGCATGTTGACATTGGTAAGTGTCACCAAATATTTTCAAGCATTGACCTTAAATCAGCATATCACCAGATTGAGTTAGATTATGATTCGAAAGATTGCACGCAATTTGTCGCACCTTTTGGGACATTCAGCTATAGAATGATGCCATTCGGACAGGGGTCAGCGCCATCAGTCTTTCAGAAGGCGATGGAAAGGGCGCTGAAAGGTTTACAGGGAATCAAAGTTTACCAAGACGATATGTTGATATTTGGTTGTGATGTGGAAGAACATGATAAACGAGTGAGAGAGGTCTTTAGGCTATTGAATTAAGTAAATATGACAATCAAGGGTGATAAGTGTACATTTAGGCAATCTAACATTGACATAAGGCATAAGGGCAGCTTGTTTGATGTCATAACCTGTTTATCCCCACCCACGAACAAGGATGAGGTTCTACATTTTTTTTTTTTGAATGGCTGAGTATTATGGGAAGTTTGTGCCTAATTTTGCGATGAAGAGTGAGAGGATAAGGGGTCTTCTGAAGAAAGGAATGAAGTTCTTGTGGGACCAAGAATGTGAGCAGGAATTCAAGATGATAAAGTTAAGGCTGGCTAAGTTAGCATCACATAGCCTAAAGGGACTGTAGACACAATACGCTGTGATTGTGAACAAGACGTTGGCCATTTATTGGACAATAAAGAAAATGAAGACATTTCTCTGGGGCTTTGTAATCGCTGTGAGGGTGGATCACAAACCACTAAACGATTTTGTTTTTTACAAAAAAAGGCATTGATGCTGCTTCGACCAGAATCACAAAGTGAATGGTAGCACTGCATGAATATATATTTGTTTGTTGAGTAGCACATTCCAGGGGCAAGAAATGTGGTGGTGGATTCTTTGTCAAGTTTGGTGTCACATGAAGATAAGGAGTTGGTGGAAGAAGATATAATTGATGAATATGTGAATGTGTATGTGTCACTGAAGGTGAGGTGATTTCTGAAGAGCAGTGGAAGACAATGACTGAAGCTGAAGGTGTGATACTGAATGTTTTCAAACTTCTGAATGGTGGGCCAACGAAGATAGATGGTGTTCATACCTGGGGCCCGATGTAGGTAGCCCAATACCGGTCGGTAATGGCCGAAATGACCGAATTTCGGCCGTTACCGTCCGGTATTAGGTTTTCCAGTTGTAGGAGGCCAAAATGAAGGATTCGGTAATTTACCGAATCGGTAATTTAAGGAATCTGTAAATTACCGAATCCTTAAGATACCGAATCGGTAATTTACCGAATCCTTAATGTAGGAAGCACTCAAGTGAGTGCTTTTCACAATTAAGGATTCGTTATATACCACCAACTACAAGTTGGTGGTAAATAACGAAAACCGTAAAAAATGCAATTTTGTGCTTTTTTTAACAGTGCCATGTGGCAGACAAACATGCCCTTAGGGCATGTATGTGTACCACATGTGCACCCATGCACTATTCAGGGGTGCAACAGGGTGTCAATGTGACACCCGGCCACCCTTGTAAGTCTTCCCCCTATTACCGATTCAGTATTTACCGAATCGGTAATTTTCATTCATTCGTATGGGCCTCCAGGCCCAAAGGAATGAATGGGGAATACCGAACCGGTAAACACCGAATCAGTATTTACCGAATTTTACAGATTCGGTAAAATATACCGAATCATTAGCTACATACCATTTACCGATTCTAAAATACTGAATCGGTAAAATTCGGTATTTTAGAATCGGTAAATGGTATTTACCTACATATGGCCCCAAATGTGGAAAACTCTGGAATGTGAAGGATGAATTATCAGAGAAACAGGGGTTGTTGTTCAGAGGGACAAGGTTGATTCCTTCAGAATCCCTTAGAAGAGACTTCGAAAAGATGGTGCATAAGGGACATGGGGTGTCTAAAACTAAGGAGAGACTAAGAATGATGTACAGCAATGGATGTCAAAGTGGAAAAATTTGTATGTAGAGTGAAAAAGTGCTTAAGCCCTGGACCCAACCGATGGTTGTTAAGGATTTACCCAACGGGCCATGGGAAGAAGTAGCGCTTGATATATTGGGTCCAATCCATTCAAAGGCAGGGACAATGTACGTCTTGGTATTGCTAGATATTTGTTCAAGGTGGCCAGAATTGGCATTTATCCATAGAATAATAACAAGGTATGTGGTGTTTTTTTTTAAGGATCTCATCGGGAGAGAGGAAATACCTAGTGAATTACTGACTGATAATGGAGTTCAGTTAGTTTCCAGGGAAATGATGTAATTTTTGGCAGAAAATGCCAAGTCAAGACTTTAGGGTGTAGAGTTTTAATAGAGTAGTTGTGGTGTGAATCAATGAAAGAAGGGTGATGCTAGGTGGTGAAAATGACGATGTCGGGAAAGATGGGAAGACAAGTCGGTTGGAAGTAAGAAGGAGCCAAAGAGTTGTAACCGCACCCAAAAATGTAGACGATTTTAGTAGGAATTCGTGAAGGGCTTCCCTTACCGATCTACTGCTAATGATGGTGTCTCCATCTGCTTGATTCTCATTGGGCTTCTTATTCTGTACACATATTGCACTGTATAGTATTTTACCTGTTGTTGCCTGTTTCTTCAGTTACGCATCAGCTCAAATATAGTTAAGGGTACTAGTAAGATGTTATAGTGGTCATGCATAAGGTCATGGTGGGTGGGTTGGTGTCTTTTGTTATATTAGGGGAAGGTGTGTAGTATCTGGGACTGTGGAAGGGATGCTGTAGAACCATGCTTGCATGGGATGTACTGTATAAGAATGTTTAGATCTGAACAGGAGTGAATGTTGGCAGCTGTGTAACTGATGGCTGAGATGTTTCTCTAAAGACTCAGAGTCAATAAATTGTTGAGAACTCACAGGACTGGAGGCTCCTGTTTATTTGAAAGAAATGAGGAATTTGTACGGGAGGTATACCCTTTGAATGCAAATCCCTATGTATAGGCAAGCTCAGAGGGTTGTCATGCGTTGCTTGCGTGCTGTGCACGGCAGCACACATTAATTGCATCATTTTTTGTGTGAAATGGAACCACTTACCCCAATATGTGCCTGCTTCACTAGCATATTGTGGTTGCTTTAGAATCTATGGGTGTTTGTTGATCCAACCTAAGTGACACCCCCCATCCCACTTTGAAGTACAGTGATGCAAAATGGCACAATGTGCAGATGTGCAGGTGAATCAAAGTATTTTTTGTGTTGTGAAAAGTTCACCTTTTTCAACGTAAAACAACTTTTGCTCTGGCTAATAAGTAGCATGCGTCCCTTCAGGTCAGGCTAGTGTTGGACTAAACACTCAGTAAATATGAACTTGCATATATGTTATGTATTGGAAATAATAGCTATGCCTACAGACACCCAACGCTGCTGTAGAAGTTACCACACCTCTCTTAAAGAGAGTCCAAACTCACGTGCGGCACACGGAGGAAACACTGTTTCCTTGGCCAGCCCTTGGATGGGTGTCCATGTGGGCAAACACTGAAACATTCTGAGAGCAAACTCTGACACTAGGTTCCTTCAGGCTGCTACAAAAATTAGATCAGTTGGTCAATCCCATATGTTCACAATTAGTTTACCGTCTTCAGTACCACAGAGCAGAGCTTATTCCCATAGACCCATCAAATCTCACCTCGCACACAGTCATTGTGACATCATCAGTCATTTGAACTAATCAGGTCACGTGCTGCCATCTGAACCAGATAAAACTGTATTTCAGACACACTTATCACTCACTAAGTGATCCTACTAGGGTTTAAAACAACAATTCTGTCCCAAGTGGGAGTCGTTCTTCATTTGTCACACCACATGCAATTGGTCTTGAGGTATAACATCAATAAAACACACTTCTTAACCATGATGAGGATTAGCACCATACTTTGCCCATGTAGAAGTGTTTTTGAAACGTGGAAAACAATACTTAATTTAGATGATTTTAAGTTGCCATGACTAGGCCGCAACCAGCTTGCATGGACATTCATTCACATTTGCATAAAGAAAGTGCTCTTTTGAATGTATGTGAACGAGCATTCTGCACATGCATGTGTTTCTCTGTGTCTTTTTGCATTTCATAAAATCAATAAAACAGAAGCCTTATTCGATGTGATATTTATTTTATAAAATATAACGGTATTAATTTGTGTTCCTTTAAAGGAAGACATGTCCAGAATGTTCCTGATGGTCGTAATTTTTAAGACCCATTGCCTAAGCTTCAATGAAAGAGTCATTCATTCGCTGAATGTGTTGTTTGTTAAGTTACAAATGAGCAGGGTAGGTATTTACTAGGTGCATCATATTTGATGTATTTTTTGTAATGTGAATAATCATTTTTTAGTTGTTTTAGAGACTGCCTTATGTCATGTTTCTTGCATTATTGGATTTTGACTTATGATCGTTGAATCCCCATGATTTAATGAACAACTTTTTGCCTTTTGTAATGAACTACACTTTGAATAAACCCATGTGGTTATGACCTAAATTCTTTTCTTGTGGAGGTTTTATTTAATAGGATTGTTCTTCGTATTATGAAGACTCTGCCAGTCTCGATCTTCAGTGTCAACCCACTTAATTATTTTACTTAGACCCCTTGCTGACTTCTCCCTGCAACTGGTCGAACTGCTAGCTCCTTATGTAAACTCGTGTAAAAACTTTCTACTCTTATGAGATTTTAATGTACACAGTGAATGCTCTTCAAACTCAGATGCACAGACACTTTTGACTGACCTATCTCTGCCAGGTTTATCCAAGCTCAACGAAGGTCCAACCCACAAAGCCGGACACACCTTAGATATTATTTTTTCCAACTCCCCTACGATTCATTGTGAAGGCCCTCAACAACTTACCTGGTCTGATCATTGTGTTATTGAATTTGCCCTCTCTGATCCCACTGACTTGGAAATAATCAAACCTGAAAATCATTCCTACCGCAGACAGTGGAAGAAAGTCACAGAGGAGAACTTTCAAGCTGTCTTTCAGAGGCCAAACATTCTGACATCAGATAATATTGAAGAAGCCCTGCTCAAATATAATTCGGCTGTCTCCACAGCTATAGACTATATTGCACCTCTGAAAAAGGTACCTAGTCCTCCTAACAGACCACAGGCAGCTTGGTTCTCTAGCCAATTGCGAGCTCAAAAACAACTCTGCAGGAAGTTGGAGAGACTGTTGCGCCTCTCTCATAAAGACTTTGACAAGGCTCAATTCCAGTCCACCCTATCAGCTACCATAAAAACATAAAGGCATCACGCAAATCGTATATTACTTCTCAGTTAGCCATGGTCGGAACTCTTCCAAAATGCTACACCAAATTCTCCAATCTTTTGTTAACACCAAAGCCTGTGATAGTATAGAGGCCCCTACTCAATTACTATGCAATGAAACTGCCCACTATCTTGCTCAAAAGATAGAGCTCATCTATGAAAAAATTATTGGAGCAGGAGATATGCCTGAGACCCAAATGATTACTTATCAGTTTAATCTTACTGATGATCAGACACTAGAGAACTTCCCTACTATCTCACTAATGGAGGTTGAATTATTGATTAATAAAATTAAATCCGGCTCTCCCGCAGATTACATTCCTGCAAAGATCGTCCCTTCCCTGGCCAAAATTGTGTCTTCCACCATGCAGTCTTATCAACCTCTCCTTAAAAGAAGGGCACGTACCATAAGAGTGGAAAATCACCCAGGGTTAGGCCGATTTGTAAGACTACTAAACTCCCATGGACAGAACTCTCCAACCTCCGCCCTATCTCGCTCCTTCCATTTGTCAGTAAGCTGTTGGAAAAACATGTAAACTCCCACCTCTCCAATTTTGTCGAACAAGCTGGTTGTCTAGATCCTTCCCAGTCCGGTTTCAGGCCCAAATACAGCACAGAATCAGCATTACTAGCGGTCACAGACAACATCAGGATGACCCTAGATAATGGCCATTCCATGATTCTGGTGCTGGTGCAGTCTCACATAGCATCCTGACTAAAAGACTGGAAGAGATCGGATTAAGAAAAACGGCCTTACAATGGATGAAGAGCTTTCTATCTGACCGCTCTCAGGTGGTTAACCTAGGACCTCACCGATCGACCCCCACAAAATTGTCCAAGGGAGTACCTCAGGGCTCATGCCTAAGCCCCACATTATTTAACATCTATGTTGCTCCCTTGGCAAATCTCCTGAGGTCCCATGGGTTCATCCCCATATCATATGCCGATGACACCCAATTACTCTTCTCATTCAACAAACTCTCCTTAGAAGCTCGGGTGGCCTTCTCCAATGGAATGAGAGCAATATCACACTGGATGAGGAAGAATTTCCTCCAGTGTAATGTGGGAAAAACAGAAATCATGCTCTTTGAAGAGGCACCCCTTCTGCGGACACCCGACTGGTGGCCGACAGATCTAGGCCCCCACCCTGTACCCAGGACAGTGGTCAAAAGCCTGGGGATCCGGCTAGACCAGGCACTCACAATGAAGGAGCATACGGATCAAACTGCGGGGTCCTGCTTCCATGTAATGGGCCTACTACGCCGAATCTTCCCTCTACTCCCTGATCCCTCCCGGAAAACCCTTGTCCAGGCACTCATACTGAGTCACCTTGACTACTGTAACGGCCTGTTAGCCTCGGCCAACGAAGCTTCATTGGCCAGATTACAGGTAGTTCAGAACTCGGCAGCACGACTGGTTCTTAACGCTCCACCGAGAACTCCCTCCTGCCCTCTTCTGATGAAACTACACTGGCTTCCCATCCGCCAAAGGATCAAGTTTAAAATCTACTGCACCATACACAAGGCATTGTATAGCTTAGACCCCTCATATCTTTCTGAGAAATTCAAGCTTTATGTTCCCCCGAGAGCTCTCCGCTCAAGCACCAAACAGATGCTGACGGTACCTCGAGTGAAAAGAACAAGACTAGGAGGAAGGGCTCTTTCCTATCTTGGCCCTCATTACTGAAATGAGCTGCACCTACATCTGAGACAATGCCTAGACCATCTACACTTCAGGAAGATGCTTAAAACTACTCTTATCGGCACCTGTTAGTTTGCGGGGGCCACACCTCTACCTCATGTTCTGCTTAAGCGCAGAGATCACCCTTCGGGGGTCGATTCTAGCACTATATAAGCTTATAAATAAATAAATACATAAATAAAATAAAGCATAAACAACATCTACCAGTACTTCTGCAAATATGCCCTGCTGCTCATAGCATGTGGTGTGGGGCAGTCTCTATGACGACAAATCAAATCAAGCCCAGGAGAGCCTGGGTCATAGGAAATAAAGGTATGCCAATCAACTGTAAATCTGTAGTACATTGTCATAGCACAGTGGGCTGCTGTAGGAAGCTGGCTTTGTATACACTAATCCAAAGTAAGGTATTGTAAGCAGAGAGACAAGTGAATCCCCAGAGGCTTACAGAAACCAAAGGAGATAATACTAAAAGCTTCCTTTGTCGTAGTGCGGGCGAGCAGTTAGGCTCATCAGAGGGATGTGTTAAGTGTTTTGGTACACACTCAGGCAATAAGTGATTACACACACTCAAAGACTGAATCCAAGACTAATTATTTTGTATAAAACTATATTACTTTGCTACTTTATTTTTGGAACCAAGAGGAAATCAGTTGCAGGTAAGTATAATTTTAAGACTACCAATACTTCTCAAATACAGAAGGCAATAGAAATACTTTACAGTAGTAGAAATACTTTTGTGTTGTCAATCAAGAACAGTAGTAAAACTTAGCAATTGTAAAAGATGAACTTTGAGTGCAATAGGAAGAAATGCAATGCAATCATATGGGAGGAAAACAGATATGCACCATTACAGGTAAGTGCTCTACTTACACATCCAGTCTTCGAGGGTTTAGACCAACACTGGGCAAGGGTCAGAGCAAGATAGGTACTGCACCACCACCAGCATTGGGAGGCCTGGTGTAGAGGTCACTGGGCCCAATGTTAGTCAATGGAGACTGGGGGCACCCATGAGATGTGCTGGTTGCAGGTAAGTACCCGCGTTTTCAGAGCACAGGCCCCCGTAATTTTAGGAACGCATGGGATCACAAAGCAGCACCAAAGCTACACAACCAGCGGTACAGGGTTGGCTGGGTACAGGGTGCAAACACAGCATTGGGCGTCCAATGCAATCTAATGGAGATCCTTCTTTTTGGAAACAGACCGAAGGCGTCAAGCCTGAGGTTGGAGGCAGAAAACCAGTGACAGCACAGGCAAGTTGGGATTTTGGGGGTCACAGGGGCACCACTGGTCAAGCTCCCCAAAGCACAAGGGCCACTAGTCGAGGGTTGCCTTTAGATGTAGGATTTATTCTTACCGGGCCAGTCGCGGTTGGGTGAACCCTTCGGATTTACACTGCAGGTGCCATCGTGGAGGTCAGCCAACACTGGATTTGAGGTCAGTATAGCTGGGGAGACTTCCCTGGACAGATGAGCCACTCAGACTCGGGCGTCGGGTGCAGAGTGGGAAGGACTTGTGGTTCCAGATAGCATAGGAGTCCTTGGAGTTGATTTCTTCTGGACAGGTCCGCTGGAGATTGGAGCCTCTTTCAAAAGCAGCAGTTAGTCCTGCAAGGGTTTTCATAGGTCACTGGCTGCAAGAAAGGTCGCTTTTTTATTGCAGGCTCTTCGAAGCTGGAGACAGGATGGTAGGGCTGGGGCCAAGGCAGTTGTCCTCATCAGGCTTCTCTGCAGGTTCAGTTTCATGTATGTTTTCTTTCTTCTTAGGTCGTTGCAGATATGAGGATCAAGGTTCAGGGGTGCCCCTGAATACTGAATGAAGGGGCGGCACTAGCACTGGCAGGTAGCAGCCAATGGGCTACTTACCTGTAGCGTGACTAAACCCTTTGTATGTCCCCTCCCTTTGGGGGGGGGAGGCAACCCCTAATGTGATTGTCTAAAATCCTTCCATTCAATATGGAGTATTTTCTAAGAAGGGGGCCACCTCAGTCCAGGACCCATTATTGGTGGTCCTGGCAGAGAGGGGACGCACCTCTCTTGTTTACTCATCTTCCCACCAACCTTGCAGCCAAAAGGGGGGCTTGGTCAGGGGGGGGGGGGTCAGGAATCTCCACTAGCTGGATAGGCCCTGGCTAGCACAACAAAGGGCAGGAAGTCTTGGAGACTCACTGCCCTGAATGATGTTCATGTTTGGGGGCACCCATGCAGGCTTTGTTCCTGTCAGAAACATGTCCGAGTGTGGCAGGCTGGTGCAGACCAGTCAGCTGCACATTAGTGAGTTTATCATTTTCAGGAGGAATCTCTAAGAAGCCCTCTGAGTGCATTTTGAAATAAATCCAACACTAATCAGTGTGGGTTTATTATGCTGAGAAGTTTCATACCAAACTTCTTAGCATTCAGTAAAGCCAACATGGAGCAGTGGAGTTCGTAATTACAAACTTCCAGCCCATGTACTCAATATGACTTCACTGCACTTACAATGTCTAAGAATGGACTTAGACACTGTAGTAACCTTTGGTAGAAAGAAGGCTCTAGTTCACAGAACCAGCTCATTGGGGTGGTTTATGGTGGATAAACACAGAGAGCCTTTTTTTTTTTTTTTAGCCTACACTCAGAGCCTGAATCCCACTCACATGCCATTCAGAGGTGATGGCAATCAGGAACAAAGTTTTAATGGTGAGAAGCTGCAAATAACAGCTGTGGAATAGCTTGAATGGAGTACACATTAAATAAGTAAGCATAAGATTGAGGTCTCACTGGGGCATCCCAAACGGAGAAAGGGGGAACATGTTTTCCGCACTTTCAGAAATTGCATCACAACTGGAGATTTAAACAAGGACTGATCAGGCAATCGTCAGAAGGCCCAGAGGGCCGAAAGATAACCCTTAATCGCGTCCAGAGCAAGGTCTTGCCAGGCAAGAGGCAGAGAAACAATAAAAACAGACAGTTTGGCTTGGACGGGGTCAACCTCACAAGTTCGGCACCAAACCACAAATTTGGCCCAACAACAAGCATATACAGTTTTTGTCGAGAGACGGCTGGATGTCAAGATGACATCAAACACATCTACAGGAAGGTCAAAAATTTTCAGCTGTCACCGCTCAATCTTCAGGCATGAGGAAATGGCTTTGAAGGCCCGGTGTAGAATCCTGCCCTGTTGCTGCAACAGCAGATCCTCTGGGGGAAGCCTGATCACAGGATATATGCTCAAGCACAAGAGTTCTGGATAGCCCTGGTCTGTCCTGATCTTGAGAACTCAGGACAGGAATGGTATCAATTGTAAGGCATACAGGAGTCCTGGGTTCCAGTAACGCCAGAAAGTGTCTTAAAGCGAGCGAAGCCTTTGGAAACTTCAACGTGCAGGTGTTGACATTGCATGTTCTCTGTGGTGGCAAACAGATCTAGCCAAAGTCAGGGCCGGCTTTAACACTGGTGGCGCCCTGTGTGACAGTGTTTGTTGGCGCCCCCCCGATGACCACCTCTGCCACGGATTCCCTCGCTTCAGAAAAAGGGGGTGGTGATGAACAGAGTGTCTGAATTAAGCAGACCACTCTTACCCAGTCCAAAGATCAGGGCTTGACCCATCACCGTTATTTAGCTCACTGCCCCATCCCAGCTCAGAACCTGGCTATATGCAAATTAGTCTGTCCCTGGCCCAGTGCATCATGGGAACAGGGCAGACCAAACTACCAAGCCAATTCTTCACCAGAAAGGAGACAAGCTTCCGGGGACCGGTTTCTGGCATTTCAGCCGTCGTCGGCCCGGCTTGCTTGAATCCTGATGGAGCAGTGAGCAAGGGACTCATGTCTGAGTATACCCTGCCACACCTATAGTGGCCAAAACCGATTCAGAAAAAGGGGGTGGTGATGAACAGAGTGTCTGAATTAAGCAGACCACTCTTACCCAGTCCAAAGATCAGGGCTTGATCCATCACCGTTATTTAGCTCACTGCCCCATCCCAGCTCAGAACCTGGCTATATGCAAATTAGTCTGTCCCTGGCCCAGTGCATCATGGGAACAGGGCAGACCAAACTACCAAGCCAATTCTTCACCAGAAAGGAGACAAGCTTCCGGGGACCGGATTCTGGCATTTCAGCCGTCGTCGGCCCGGCTTGCTTGAATCCTGATGGAGCAGTGAGCAAGGGACTCATGTCCGAGTATACCCTGCCACACCTATAGTGGCCAAAAACGATTCAGAAAAAGGGGGTGGTGATGAACAGATTCCCTAGCTAGCACCCTTTAACAGTGCCCCTCAAGTCTCCATAACCACTGTCTCTCAGATTCATTTAGTTTTATAGCACCACTCATACAAGTGTAAAGCGTCAGAGCACTTTACATCACACACTTTACACACACACAATCATATGTGTGTAAATCAGTGTATAGGAAATTTTACATCAGACAGGACTACAATGTGTAGTGTAGGAGTAACATGTCATCAATACTGGTCGGCAAAATAGCTTGAGTCCTTATTCTGGAAAAGCACAAATTCAGAAATTAAAACATAACATCATTGTTAGGGGTTTTATTTAAAAATAAGAATTATTTTCTACCCAAGTGAACCCTTTTGGCCAGGTTAGTATAATGATAGACTGGGCAAAGAAACATATAGCTTTAACACATAACTTGCAGTTTGCATGCAGCTCTTTGATGACAGTTAATAGCTCAATGCTCTATATTAGGATTTTGGCTTATAAATGAAAAGTAACAAAAGGATCTCTCTTACAGAAGCAGTAACCCACTGACCTATTTACATTTGATGCACGTTGTTATCTGCATGCTACACATTCTTAGCCCTCTGCACTATCTTAGGATGAGTCAAAACTTCCACTAGACAAACCTTAGGTCTCTTTCCAAGAAGACGATTAACCACCAGAGTTATCTCAACATTTTAATTGATTCCTGAAAATTGCTGGAGGCCAGGAAGACGTGAGCAGGTGCTTTTAAAATGCTAATATACTTGCAAAAATGACGCCCCCACCCCATGTCAGCGCCTGGTGCGCTGGCACCGATCGCACCGCCCTAGAGCCGGCCCTGGCCAAAGTTCTCCCAATTCACGGATGAGACAGTGTGCCACATTTGGGTGTAACTGCCACTCATGATCCGCTAGGCGCAGAGGGCTGAATCCATCTACCTTGGCGTTCATGGAGCCCATCATGGGGTTCGCCACAAGGAAAATACTGTGGTGGTCCAGATATTTCCAGAGGCACAAGCCCTCCAGGCATAGGATATGTGACCCCACTCATCCTGTTTGTTGCAGTACCACATGGCGGTGGTGCTCTCCACGACCATCTGCACCAGCCTACACTTTCAGCGCCAAGCAGATGGCCGCCTGCTCCGAAATATTGATATGGGGGAAAGGACTCTGATGGAGACCAGGGGACTCTGATCCCCATCTCACCACCACCCAAGTCCAGAAGCGATGCACTGGCAGTGGCGGCGGCCGCTTATCTTCAATGGTAGGGTGGCCACAGGGGGAGGACAGGGGTTTGGAGGCAGAGGGGGTGGAAATAAAATAAAATGAAAAAATAAAAAACGTACCTGCTGCTTCGCTCCGGTGGACAGCCACCTCGCTGCTCATCTCATCGCTGTTGGACCGGAAGGGGATGGGTCCTCAGGGCATAGGCTCCCCATTCAATCCAGATGCTGCTATCACATCAGAGCAGCGCCAGGATTGGTATGATCAGCCTGGTTTGCCGCTCAAATGGTGCATTGGAGCCTGTGCCTTTTCGCCAAACGTGCTATGTTACACAGCTGGGTTGGAGAAACATGAGTGAGCATGTGGGTTTGGCCGACCTAGGACAGCCGGCGAAGCACACATGCGCACTTATGAGTGCACTCTACGCCTTTTCCTTGACATGCCCTGCACCGCCCTATAGTTATTGCAGGGTTCAGACAGACAGCATAAATAAAATAAAAATAACTGTCATTGTCATTTAATTTATCATCTGCTGGCGCGACTGTGGGGCTACCCTTCTCCTTAATTACGAAGGAGCCACCCCTGCGCATTGGTCACAACCATCAGCTCGGGTGGGAAAGGGAGAGGAGTCTGATGCTGACTGTTGGAATTGCCCTTTTTTGCAGGGTCATCCCTGAACTTTTTGCCTTCCTCCTAGTCTTTTTTTCTGACCTGGTGTTGGTGGTTTTAGGACTCTGGGCACTTTAGCACTGCTGTCCAGTGTAAAGTGCCTGTGCTCTCTGTGGTAAACATGGTAAGATTGGTCTACACCAGTTTTGCGTATTTAATTTACCTATCAGTCCCCAGTAAAGCTGTATCTAATATACCCGGGGCCATTAAATAAAATGCTACTGGTGGGTTTGCAGCGCTGATTGCGCCACCCACCATAGTAGCCTTTAAAACGCGTCTCAGGCCTCTGCCATTGCAGGGCCTGTGCACGCAGAGTTACTGTTGCTGTGAAGTGGCGCCTAAAGTGTGAGCCACGTCTGTGACCCCCTTTTTACTGCATGTCAGTCACCCCTAAGGTAGGCCCTAGCTAGTCCTATTGGCAGGGTGCATTTGGGGTAAAAGGTAGGACATGTACCTTAAGTGTGTGACATGTCCTGGTAGTGACATCCAGCCATTTTGGTTTCTCACTGCTGTGAGGCTGCCCTCTCGCAGGAATGCATTGAGGATTCCCTGAGAAGTGTTTCAGTAGTAACTCCTGATATGAGAGGAGCAGTGTGGTCAAGTTTGATATGTTTGGAACAGTGATAGCAAATGCTCCGCAACGGTGTGCGCAGATTTATTATCACTATTTTAGAAATGCCACTTTTAGAAGTTGGCATTTCTGTGTGCTATGTGTCTCTGCCTACCTGATGTGTATTGCATGTCTGGCTCTGGAGTGACAGGGGCTGGTGAGGTATGTGGCTCCAGAGGGGCAGGGCGAGTCAGCGCTAGGCTGAATAGGAGACCTACATTTGGAGTACTGGGAGGAGTAGTCCCCTGGTGTGTCTGATGACCAAGCCCCCAACTGACAAGGGGAGTAGAAGCACTGTAAACTTAGTGCTCCAGTACCCCCCCCCCCCGAACCAGTGGAGACTGGTTCCCCAAGCCCTGTGACAGGGCAGGACAAAGGGAAATGTAGTATAAATATCGGGGCTGTTCTTGGGGGTTGTTTGGACCTGCTGGGCCCCAGGAGGAACTGCCAAGAGAAACTGCCCCCTGCTGGAGGGCCCTGTGAGCCTGTCTGCCTGGGCCCAGCTTTGCTTTCTGGACTCTGGTTCTAGCGCCTTGTGAGCACTATATCTTTATTGCTGGAGCCCCAGAGAGGGAGACTCCAACCATGCCAGGACAGGAGGATTGCTTGTGCCCTGCAGCGCTAGGCTGCGAAGTATCCTGAGGGGAATCCCGGCGTGGGGACTCCCCCGTGATCCTTAGAAGCAGAGCGGGAGCCTACCCCGTATTTTTGTGCATTCCAGGACAGGAGGAGGGCTCGTACCCTGCAGCTCTGGGCTGCGAAGTATCCTGAGGGGAATGCCGGCGTGGGGATTCCTCCGTTGCCCTAAAAACTGGGCGGGAGTCCCAGCCCGCGACTTTGAGTTGCTGGAAGAGGCCGCCACACCACGAGCAGCGACCCGGAAGTCAGGCAAGCTGCCTGGTTGTAGGCGGAGCCAGGAAGAGGAAGCGCCGTCCGGAAGACAGGCAATGTTGTGCCTGAAGGAAGGCGGGAGCCTACCCCGCCACCGTGAGCGCAAGCGGAGAAGGCTGCAGAGCTTACATTCTGGCGGGAGCCCACCCCACGTGGCTGTATCCAGAGGACACTGGGAGAAGTGAAGAGAGGTCCTGCCAGCGGGGCCTGCCAGGCACCTTGCTGGGGCCTGATTCAGCAACCAGCGTCTGCCCCCAAAGAAGCTCCGGTGAGTGGGGCTACACTTGAGCATTTTTCTTCGTGCCGTGAGCGGCACCGGAAGAGCCCCGGTGAGGGGGGCACTCGTCAGGCACGGTTGGTGTCGATTTTTGAAGAGCATAGCTGCAACAAAAGGGGCATTTCTTTGTGGCACCAGGAGGAGCCCAGTGATTGGGGCTCCCAAGGCATGGTTGGTGCCAAGGCTAAATTTCTCCAGCTGCACCGCAAGAGTGTGGGCAGCTGCAAGGTGGGGGCATTTTGTCATGAAAGTCCCGGAGTGGGGCTCAAGAGGCACTGTGGTGCCGGGGCTAATCTTTACAGCTGCACCACGAGAGCGCGGGCTGCAACAACGGGGCATTTCTTGTCATAAGGAGGAAGGGGTGAGATGCGCCCCAGTGTAGTGCGCACATTTGTGGTGGTTGCATTGGCAGACAGAGGGACAGTGGAAGGCCCTATAATTGAGAGCCCTGACTTTCGTGACAGAGGGCATTTGGGGACAGCCCAGACGGTCCCCAAGGAAGCCTAGTTGGCTTGGGTCATTTGGTGTCCTGGTGTGGCGTAAGGCCCCAGATGATGTGTGCACCTTCCTAGTGTTACTGGGGTGCACTGCTGGTTATTAGGATGTAAGCCTAATATGATGCCTAATGCTAATGTATAATGTGTTTTTGCCTAATGTGATGCAGACATAATGATGTTATAAGATTGAGGATGTTATAATACAGTATGCTCAGAGAATTTATTGTTTGTTATTTGCAGATGGTTTCCCTGATGAAGGTGGTTTAACCACCGAAATGCATTGGATGAAATTTATTCTTTGGATGAAATTTATATTCTTACAAATGAATATATAGTGTGAATTGAACACTAAAACCCAAGTTTAATGAAATAAAACAGAATGTATGAAACTGATTAAGAGTGAAGCATTATTTATAAGGAAGGCTGGATTTTCTCAGCAACACACCAAGTGCCTAGGGGGACAGTTGTATATGGCATACGACTGCAACCGACCAATGTATTGAACACACTCCTGGCGGGGAGTGATACCCTGGAGCACGGAATATACTATAAATTGCAGATTAAAGAGGCAGTGCACGACCAAAGTCATTAGCGAGTACAGTATTTTGCCAGTAGTTACTGGTTGTGTTTTACTACCTGTTCTTATGGTTCTGACAGTGGCCCGATTATACCTGTCATGTATATAATCCCCTGTAAATTACTACCTGGTGCCAGTTAGCCCAGTGTATATGTGTAGTTATGATCTAATATGTTTATGATAATACAAAGGCTATTTTTGATACAACCTTGTTTGGAGTTTCTTTTGTAGTGTGCCTAGTGTGTAGCTGCTGAGTGTGTGTGTGTTGCGCAAAAGCCTTACACATTGCCTCTGGGATAAGCCTGACTGCTCATGCCAATCTACCAAGGGGGTGACCAGGGGTTATCTTCAGCGTGTAATCCCTTGCCCTAACTAGAGTGGTGGTTTCTGCCTTGCTTAGGCGCATGCCCTAGCCAACCAGAAATTCCATTTCTAACACTGACATGATCACAGTACATGAACCACCACTGCAGATCCCTGGCAGTCTCCTCTAAAATCTAACCGGGGTTGGGGATATTCCCATGATATAGAGCCCACTTGGGACATCAGATCCTACTGTAGAGCTCATGTATCCGACCTGGCATGTTCAACCAGCAGGATGCATGGGGGAAATCATTCCAGGCATCATCAGAGCCTACATCACCGAAATCCAGGACTGAGGCTGAACGATCTGGATCCTAGCCTGAATGTTCTGGACTCTCTTTCCCAGGGGCAAGGCATGAAACTGAAGAGTGTCCAGAATAACTCAGATGAAGGGGATCATCTGTGAAGGAGTCAGGTGTGACTTTGGCACGTTAATAGTGAACCTCAAGATGACAGGAGGTTGCCTGTAGTCTGTAGGTTGTTGACGACTGCTGGGGCAAGCCCACCTTCAAGAGCTATCCGTCGAGGTAAGGGAAAGACTATATCCCCTCACCATAGAAGCTGTGCTGCAGCCACTGCCATCACTTTTGTGAACACCCGAGGGGCACTTGTGAGACCGAAGGGGAGTACAATGAACTGAAAATGCTCCTCTCCTACTATGAACCACAGGTAGCATTGATGGGCCAGCAGGATGCGAATAGGGAAATAGGTGTCCTGCAGGTGCAATGCCCCCCTTCTAGTCTCCAGGGTCAAAAGAAGACAAGACCAGCGCCAGGGTGAGCATTTCAAACTTCTTTTAGAGGAAGGCATTGAGATGGCGCAGGTCTAGAAGAGGTCCACGACCTCTGTCCTTCTTGGGCACCATAATGTAGGAAAAATTGCAACCACATCCCGACCGCACAGCCTGTAACGAAAATGGAGTTGACGGTGCCCCAGGTGCTGGGAGTGGAGCTGACGTACGAGTTACTTACCTTCGGTAACGGTGTATCTGGTGGAGACGATTCTAGCCACAGATTCCTTAACATAGAATTATCCCCAGGCGTGAGACTGGATCCGGAAAACTTTTCTGCCACAGCATCCCTGCGCACCAGGAGGGACGGCACCACGTGACTCCGCCCTGACGTCGTGTGCGTTGGTGACGTCAGCGACGATACATAAGTTCCACCCCGGTGCGCCTACGTCAGTTTTCTTCAGAGAACTTTTCCGTGCCACAACGCGGAACCATCACAAACAAAACTGAGAGAATACTGGAACAGTGTGTGAAAACCCAGCTATAAAGAAGGAAAATAAATGAAAGGTGAGGAACAGCACCATCCAGAATAGTGCCAGGCACTAAGCCATGGAATGAAAGAATAGAGCGCAGCTACTGCAAGCAAGCCAACAACCAACAGAACAGCCTCCGTGGAGGCAGAAAGCATGTGAAAAAGGGCACAGCAGACGAAGAAGTCTGCAACCACTGCCCGGAGCCAAGAAGGGGTCCAAGGCCAGAATGGAAGAGCAATGACAAGTCATCCCCCAACAACACCAGCAGGGGGGATCCCCTAAAAAGAACCAAGGGTTGAGACCCAGCCAGGGGACCTCAACCCTAAGGACTGTAAGCGTCAGATGTGAAAGCAACAAAAGGAAGCAGGGCACAAACGAACCCTCCATTGGAGACCAAATGCATGGGCACCGAAGCACCCAGGCATTCGTCACCCAATCACCATAAAGAAGGAATAGAGCAACAACAACAACCAGGTGAGCATCCTCCTAGGGAGGGAGTAAGAAAAAGGCACTCACAGAGGAACGCTGTCCTGAAGCAGGCGAGTTTAGAAGACCGAGAAGGGTCCTCGCAGAAACGGGGAGGCAGGGCGGGTCATGAAGGAATCTGCGGCTAGAACCGTCTCTACCAGATACAACGTTACTGAAGGTAAGTAACTCATACATCTGATAGAGACTACTAGCCGCAGATTCCTTAACGTAGAATAGATACCCTAGCCATAACCAAAGGGAAGGAGGGTCTGCGAGAAGACCTCTCCAGCTCAGACGAGCACAAGACCCCCAGCAGGGGACCAGTCACGGGGGCAGGGAAAAATAGCCTCGTCCAGCGCAACAGGGGATGAGTCCCAGGCCCTAGGCTGAAAAGAACCTCAGCATCGCAGAGGAACATCTGCCCCACAGGGGATGTATTAGAACGACAAAAAAGGGCAACCCGGCCTTAACCAACAGGAGAAGCAAGGGTAATACAAAGGAGGCCAAAACACCTCAAGCCCAGTCAACGTACCAGGGACCTCCACCAGAAGCCCCAAGGTACCGACAACTCAGAGGAAGAAGAGCCACCTACAGACTCCAAGGAGAAGAGGCAGAAGCATGGCAAAGCCCTCCACCAGGAAACATACCCAGTGATGAGGGCAGCCGAGCCCATCACAGCCAGAAGACAAGACAGAACGGCGCCTCGGCAATAAGGCAGACGGAATCTCACAATGGCCCCGCAGGACAGAAGCAAGAGCGCCAGGGTGCACGCCGAGGCCTCCGTCCACATAACAGAAGAGAAGGCGGGGGCAGCCAGCCGCTGACAACGCTACGAAACCAAACGCCCGGATCACGTCGGGCTCGGAACAAAGGCAAGCCCAGTAAACCATCCCGAACAACCCCAAAAGTGGACTGCCCTGGACAGAACCGATGCACGAAGCAGTGTGATCAGCTAGAAGAGAACAGGAGAAACAAGTAGGACGAACCAGGCTGTCAACACAGGAAATGGCAGGCAAAGGGCAAAACACCGAGTCACAACGCCGTAGACGGCCAAGCCATGCCCCAGTAAGGGCCAAAGACCGCACCATCGTAATACAGCCACACCAGGAAGGGCGACAAACCCGCAAGGAGGAGTCAACACCCTCCCCGCATAAGACAGGGCTATACAATAGCTACATGTACCCCACATAGGGTAGGACACGTCCCAAGAAAGCATGGGAACCACTCTTAGGGAAAAAAACAATCCTGCATCAGAGGACTAAATCATAGACCTGCGGCAGAAACCACAGAAGGCGTAGTAATCAGCCGGAAAGCACAGGCATACCAAAAAAGGGGGCTGGACCAGCAGCCAACTGAAGAGCAGGGCCAACCAAGGACCCCGAGGGCACAGTAACCCTCACAGAAAGTGTAACAGCCACTCAAAAAACCAAATACCAGGAGCAAGTGGGACAACGCCTCCCACCAAGACCCAGAGGATCAGCAAACCAACTTACTGAGGAGGAGGAGAAGGAGGACGGAGCCCCGCAAGAAGAAGCTGAATGGCAGAGCCTGCATGAGTATTAAACAGCAGGACCCCATCAAAAGGGAGGTCGACCAGACGCTCTCTAATATTTTCAGGAAAAACAGTGTCGCGTAGCCAAGCATGGTGACGGAGAACCACAGAAGTGGCCATAGCACGGCCAACAGCATCAGCAACATCCAAAGCTGCACGAAGAATAAACGCGGCCAACTCTCTACCATCCAACACATGGCCCTGCAGATCAGCATCGGCACCCTCATTAGAGACATGAGAAAGAAGGGACTCCACAGAATCCCACAGGCTAGAAGTAGCCCTGGTCAGCAGACACAAAGTGTTAAGCGCCATCAAGGAAGCACTGGAAGAAGCGAAGACATTACATCCCCATTAAACCACCGGGCCTCGGAGAGAACACCACAGGCAAACACAGAAAGGCATTTAGCAGTAGAGTGCCTTGAGTAAAAGGGTGGAAAGAAAGACAGATTGGGTCGTGCGGAGCAGGACGATGGCAGTGCAGTAGTGCCTGAGGCACCAGATCGCCCGTGGCAGGTTGCCTCCAAGCCCCCATAAGAGAATTATGGAGTGACGCTTCAAAAGGAAGGAACAACTCCCGTCCACCAGACCCCTGGTGGAGAATCACCAAGAGGTTGTCTGTAGGAAATGGAGTGACAGGTCCACCCATCCTCAGAATACCAGCAGCTGTGGAAATGGCCCGAACAAAGACAACACTGACCTCAGTAGGGTGTCACGGAGGTGAAAGAAATTCCTCCATGAGTGACGGTTGCAGACTGAGCCACCCATCCTCAAGTCCAGGGGAAGCGGCCAGCCCCGGCATAGAGGAGGATCCACAGAGTAATGGGTAACCTGAGGGGCCCCGGAGGAGGGTGGAGAGTCCGGTGGAGACGGCAGCCGCGAGCCACAGAAAGAAGGGTTCGAGGATTTTGGCCGTGGGCACGGCGAAGAGCCTTCCCTGGAAGATGCCGGTGAAAAGGCAACTACACGGCGCCCTGTCTCCGGGGAGGAACACACCAACAGATGACAGACCTCAGGAGACGAAGGGACCTCAGGAGACTAATCCAGAACCCGACGCCGGTGCGGCTCCGTGGAGTCTGCCATCGGCACCTGATCATGGTCAACCGGTGCCGGTATGGGCCTCCGTGTCGCCGGGCCGACTCCTGCCACCACGTGCTCTCCCGGAGAATAGGGCAGTCACGCCGAGGACCGAGAGGGACTCGGGAAGGCGCCGCATACCCCAGCCTCCGCCGGGGTGGAAGGTTCCCGGCGCCGAAACAGCACCGGCTTGACCTCTGGTGAAGCAGCCGCCTGCTCAGAGGACCGAGGGGGACTCGGGGGCAAGCCCCGGAGTTCTAGTGATCACCTGCGACGCCACAGAGAGCCCTGTAGGGATTTGCGGCGAGGCAGGGATGCTAGGTGCCGAAGAGGGGAGCCCCGAAGGACCACACCCCGACAATGCCACTCTCCTTCGACCTGGAGCCGAAACCTTTGGGGCCGGAGCCGCCGGCGACTCCGCGGAAGCCCCTGTGCGAGGCAAGGGATCCGTGGACGTCTCAGGAGGTGGAGGAAGGGAAAATAAGCCTGCAGAGCCGCAGCATAGGCTGTGATTTGGGCCCTAGTCGCCTCCGGGCCGGGAAACGGCAGGTAGGGAGGTGGCAGACGGGGGCGCACATCCCGGGGGGAGATGGTGCCTGCTGCGGAAGCAGGACAGGGCCTCAGAGACAAACTGAAGGACCTACCAGCCGATGAGGCACGCCCAAGGGTCCTCAGCGAAGGACTATGTCGCAGACGAAACCAGCGACTCCTTGCCTCCGAGGTAGGGGACAGACGCTGCGATGACACCGACCTGGACAACCGCGCCGACTGCAACTTCATCCGGAGATCCCGCCGTGATTTAGGCTTAAGGTGCTGGCAGGCGTCGCAACTCTCCGAGTCGTGGTGCTCACCCAGGCACCACATGCAAATTGGGTGAGGGTCCGTCACCGACATGGAACGTGCACAAGAGGTACATGTCTTGAAGCCCGCAGGCATTCGCACACTGTTCCACTGAACGCCAAGTATGAAAAGGGATAGAAGGCCTGAAAACAGGCCAGGACACAATCCGGATCCATGTTGCACGCAGAAAAGAGAAAAAACTGACGTAGGTGCGCCGGTGTGGGACTTATGTATCCTCGCTGACGTCATGAACGTGGGTGACGTCAGGGCAGAGTCATGTGGTGCCGTCCCCCTGGCGCGCAGGGATGCTATGGCAGAAAAGTTTTCCGGATCCAGTCTTGCGCCTGAGGATAATTCTACGTTAAGGAATCCGCGGCTAGTAGTCTGCATCAGATAGGGCCCCCGGGGGCCTTGGGGCTTCACCCACGCTTGTCCTAAAAATAGGAAATTGTGTGGGTGCCCCTAGTGGGCATCAGGGCACTCACAAAATAATAAAAATAATAATAAATGAACATCAGGAGCTGCTATTTTATTATTCACTACTCGCCAAAGGAGCACTTCATAATGCCCTAGAGCATTGTTTCCCAAACTGTGGGTCACATCCCACTGATGGGTCGCTCAAGTCAGGGCAATAAATAAAGATGTCTTTAAATTCTGTGTTTAACTTGTCACATTTGTCAGTGATTCAAAGATGGAATTCAAATGTCAGGCTGCTTCATTTTCTTGACATGGGGATTGGTGACAATATATATATTTTTTTGCAGTACACAAAAAAATGTAAACACCTGGAAATGACCTGTATGCATCCAACAGTTAGGAAAGCAAAAATGAAGCAAAACAAGCCAATGAACAAGTTACTTACCTTCGGTAACGATATATCTGTAAGAGACATAGACCAGTTATGGATTCCTCACTTTAGAATTGCCCCCAGGCGTCAGAATGAATGCGGAGAATATTTTCATCAGCGGTACCCCTGCGCATCGATAGGTAACGTCGGTCGGCTCCGCATTCGTCGTTGGCGTCGTGGTCGCCCTGATGACGTCGAGGTATCTAGGTAGACGCTGCACTCGCGCGCTAACGTCAGTTCTTTACATGACATTCCACACTAGAAGCGTAGAGCTATGCAAGGCACTGACCACTGGTGCAAGAAAAAACTAGGGCCCTGAAAGGGAGCCCATTACTCTAGAAGTCAGTTCGCAGAACGGGGAGGATGGGCGGGGTGGTGTGGAATCCATAACTAATCTATGTCTCTTACAGATGTATTGTTACCAAAGGTAAGTAACTTGTTCATCTGAAAGAGACAATTAGTTATGTATTCCTCACCTTAGAATAGATACCCCAGCAATACCGACCTCGGAGGTGGGTCGGCGAACCAAGTTCACACCAGAAAGTCCTGGAGAATCGAACCGCCAAAGAAGCTGTCTCTCCGGACTTGGCTGTCCAGGCAGTAGTGTTTGGTAAACGTGTGCCGTGAAGCCCACGCAGCTGCCTGGCAGATGTCATAAGAGGGACTCCACGTCCCAAAGCAGTAGTAGTTGCTGTTGCCCTGGTGGAATAGGCATGCAACCCTACTAGAGATTCCTTTTTCGCCAAGGAATTGCAGTTTTATACAAAGAATGACCCATCAAGAGATGGTCCATTTTTGTACCGTCCAACCTTTTTTTGCACCCACGTAGTCAAAAAAAAGTTGGTCATCCACCCAGAATTGTCTTGTGCGATCCAGATAGAAGGAAAGCGCGTGTTTTGGATCCAGAAGATGGAGCCACTCTGGCAGAAAGAAGGTGGGAAACGTGATGTTCTGTCCTATGTGGAAAGAGGTAACCACTTTGGGAAGGAAAGAAGGCCTAGTGCGAAGGACACTTTTGCCCGGATGAACAGCCAGGAAAGGAGGTTTAGAAGAAAGGGCTTGAAGTTCACTCACCCTGCGAGCAGAGGTGATGGCAACTAAGAAGGCAGCTTTCAAAGTTAAAAGTCTAAGAGGAAAAATATGTAGCGGCTCAAAGGGAGCGCACATAAGATAAGTCAGAACTAAGTTCAAGTCCCACTGGGGCATTACGAAAGGAATAGGAGGGAAGAGATGAATAATGCCCTTAAGGAATCTATTTACAATAGGGCACTTGAAAAGAGAAGGTTGATCAGGAACCCTAAGAAGTGCTGAAATGGATGAGAGACAGCCCTTGAGTGCCCAGGGCAAATCCCTGCTGGGCCAAAGACAGGAGGAACAAGAGAACCTCAGAAAGTGGGGCAGAAAAGGGATTCACAGCCTTTGCTGTGCACCATGCCACAATTTTGTTCCAAATGCAGGTGTATACCGTTTTAGTGGAGGGACACCTGGCTGGCAAGATAAAGTTACAGACTTCTGGATGAAAGGTTGAAAGCCGTCCACTGCCGTTGCTCAATCTCCACGCAAGAAGGTGGAGGCTGAAAAGGTTTGGGTGGACGACCGTCCCATGCTGCTGCGAAGAGGCAGTCTGATCGGAAAATCTCCCGCCATGTGTATGAGCTTGGGATACCAGACTCTTCGTGCCCAATCTGGAGCCACAAGAATGACTTGGGGCCGGTTGCGCTTAATCTACTTCAACACACCGGGCAGAAGAGGTAAAGGCGGAAAGGCGTATAGAAAACTGCAACTCTACTCGCGACAAAAAGCGTTGCCTAGCGAGTGCCGCTTTGGAAACGTGCAGAACTGTTGACATTGCACGTTCTCTTCGGTGGCGAATAGATCTAACCAAGGCTCTCCCACTGCTGAAAGAGACCTTGCACCACCTCAGATTGGAGACGCCATTCGTGATCCATCATGCACCTGTGGCTGAGTTCGTCCGCTCTGGCGTCCAGAGAAACTGCCAGGTGTTGAACCACCAGGGATATGTCCTGATGTTCCAGCCATGTCCAAAGGCAGAGAGCCTCTTGACATAGGGACCCCGCCCTGTTTGTTGCAGTAACACTTGGCGGTGGTGTTTTCCGTGAACACCTGTACTACTCTTCCCCAGACAGAGGGAAGGAAAGCCTTTAGTGCAAGACAAATCGCCCAAAGGTCCAGAAGGTTGATGGGGAGCCCAGATTCCGTCAGAGACCAGAGACCCCTGATCTCCGCCTCTTCCATGTAGCTGCCCCATCCCAGGAGTGACACATCTGTCACCATTGTGAACTCTGGTTGGGGAAGAGAGAGGTATCTGCTGTTGACCCAATCCTGGTTAGTGAGCCACCACTCCAACTGATGGGCAGTCCCCTCCGAGATCTGGACGACATTGGAGAGATTCCCTTGATGCTACGCCCACTGGAACTTGAGGTCCCACTGCAGAGCCTGCATATGCCATCTGGCATGATCAACCAGCAGGATTCCGGAGGCCATGAGGTCGAGCATCCTCAGCGTCATTCTCACTGAAATCCGGGATAGAGGCTGAAACATTGGTATCATAGCCCGAATATCCCAGACTCGCTGCTCGGGAGGATAAGCCAGAAACTGCGCTGTATCCAGAACTGCTTAGATGAAAAGGAGCTTTTGAGAGGGAATCAGGTGCGACTTCGGCAGGTTGATAGTGAACCCAAGCGAATGCTGGAAGTCAGCCGTAATCTGGAGAAGAGAGACGACAGCCAAAGGCAAGCCGTCCTTCGACAGCAAGTCATCGGGATAGGGGAAGGCTGGAACCCCTGACCTGCGCAGATGAGCTGCGACCACCGCCATCACTTTTGTGAACATCTGAGGGACGATGGAAAGGCCAAAGGGGAGCATGGTAAACTGAAAATGCTCGTGGTCTACCATGAACCGTAGGTAACACTGGTGGACTGGCAGGACGGGGATGTGGAAGTAGGCGTCCTGCAAGTCCAACGCTACCATCCAGTCCCCGGGATCGACAGCATATAGGACCTGAGCCAACGTGAGCATTTTGAACTTCTCCTTCAGGAGGAAGCTTTTGAGGGCCCTGATGTCTAAGATAGGATGCAGGCCTTTGTCCTTCTTGGGTACCAGAAAGTAGTGGGAATAGCAACCACAACCTACCTCTAGTACAGAGACCCGTTCGATAGCTCCCTTGGACAAGAGAGGCGTAACTTTCTGGCAGAGAAGGGCCAAGTGATCCTCCGAAATCAATCATTCAGGGAAATGTAAGTCCGCTATTCACCCGTGAGAGTCTCAAGGTGCTGGGGGTGGGGGGGGCAGGGAGTCAGCAGTTCCGTTCAGCCAAAGAGCCAGGTCTTGAGAGCCTTCCTGAAGGTGTTCAGGGATGGGGTGCGTCTGATGTCGATATAGGTCTTGGCCGTGATGTGGAAAAAGGATCTTCCCCCTGCTTTGGCTCTGTGGAAGTGTGGGGTTTCACCGATGACGAGGTGGGAAGATCGGTGGTTCCTTTTGGGTACGTGGAGGGTGATTCTGTCGTTGAGGTATTGGGGTCTGGTGTTGTGTAGGCATTTGTAGACGTGGATGAGTATCTTGAAGGTGACTTCAAGCCGACATGCAAAGGAATGCTGGTGGCATGGAGGAAGGGGTAGTCTCGAAGGGGAGGAGTAGCCCCTTCGGACTATCTGCAAAACCTACCTGTCCGACAGGATGTTTTGCCAGTGGGGGAGGTAATGGTGAATCCTGCCACCCATTGGCCTCTGGTGGCCCTGAAAAGTCGGACTAGGAAGGTTTGGAGGCTGGTGCAAGGGGGGTATGGGTTGACTGCCCGCCCACTGGCCCCCAGACCCATGCTGCTGGGTCCCACGTCCGTGGCCACGCATAGACCGGATAGCCTGCGTGGCCCGATTGGGTGGAACGTTGTGGGGCACCCTTTCCGTAGCCACGAAAGGGACAAAAGGCAGACTGCGTGGGACAGGGAGGTTGCCACGAGGCCCAAGGATCTGGCTGTAGCCCTAGTGTACTTGAAACGCTTGAGTGCTGAGTTTGCCTTGTCACCGAACAGGCGATGGCCATCAAAGAGCATGATCAAAAGGGTGGATTGGACATCCCCCGTAAAACCAGACATCCTCAACCAGGCGTAGCGCCTCGAGGCGACTGAGTTGGAAAAACGTTCTGCCCAGAGAGTCGGCGGTATCCAGCCCACACAGAATGGTGAACCTCGCTGCATCTCGACCCTCAGCAACTGCGTGGGTGAGAACGGCCCGGGCCTCCTCCGGGCACTGTTGGCAGCCCTTGGGCAACTGTATCTCACACCGTATAGGTATAACCGTCCAAGAGGCATGCGTTGTTCACCGACGGCAGCCCTCAAAGGTGGGGGGACAGTAGGGAATGCGCCTTTAGAGGACGAGGCTTGGACCACCAAGCTCTCGGTGTTGGGTGTTGGGAGAGGAAAAGAGGGTCACCTGGGGCAGGGCGGCGGCATTGGGCAATTATCCTGTCCACAGGAGCCCCTGTGCTGGGCTTGGACCAAGTGCCCAGAAGGATTTTTGTGAAGGCTTCATTAAAGTCAGCAAGAGTACTGAGGAGGCCGCTGCCGGCTGAAGCACCTCTGTCAGGTGGTTAGTCCTGACTGCCACCAGAGGAAGCTCGAGGCCCAAGGCCCCGACCGCCCTACGCAACACCACTGCGTGAGAAGCTCCCTCCTTCGTAGTCACGGTAGGGATGAGAGCATGCTATGGTCTGGGGAGGTATCCAAACCACTGGCATCACTAAACTCCTCTCGCCAGTCTGGTTCCTCAAGTTGGTCGGCAAAGGATCCACAGACCCCTTCCAGTCCTCCTCACCCCCCTCTTGCTGCCACTCATGGTGATAGGGAACGCCAGAGATGAACAGCGGTAAAAAAGTATACTACAGCGTTGGTACCGACATCGGGAGACGTTGGTCCGGCACCAGGCCCAAGTCGGGGGTGAGGCCAGGGTTGATGCCGGTAGGGGGCACAACCTGCGTCGGGAGCGTCATCACTGGAATCTGCGCTCAGGAAGGTACTGTGAGGTCGACGGTCTCCGATCCGAATCCAGGCCTGGATCCTCGTGGGCCCTCCGGCACCAGAGTCGCTGGCATCGAAGGACCAGGGGCCCCAGCCGAGTCTGTGGTGCCCGAAGGCGCGCCTGAGGAGTCGGGCTGCCCAAAAATGCTGTGAAGCGCTTCGTAAAAAGCTCGAAGCTGGGCAAGCGATACTCCGGGAAAGGGAAGGCAGCGCGGAGCTATCCCAGGAGCAGGCTCTGAAGATAGAGCAGGAGAGTGACGCTGCTCTGGGTCCTGCGTCACGTCAGCCGACAGACAGGGAGAAGGCTTCTTACTGGAGGAGTGTGAAGACTTTGAGGACGAGAGGAGGTGGCTCCGCCACCGGTGCGAAGACCTTCCTATTGACCGGGATCTAGAACAACGTGGAGCGGACTGCCGGGTTTCAAAGAGCTTTCAGGACCGCTCCCGCAAAGACTTCGGACTCATGGCCCGGTAGTCGGGGCACGACTTCTAAGTAGACACTGCAACATCATCCCGGCAACCACGACGCTAGACGGGGAGTCGACCAACGCCACCTACCGTCGCACAGGGGTACTGCTATGAAAAAATTCTCTGGATCCAGTCTGACGCCTGGGGGTGATTCTAAAGGTAAGGAATCTATAACTACAGTCTCTTCCAGTTTATGCTGAAAAATAATGTTTCAATAATTATCTGCTCCAAAGTGAACAACTTAATTGGCAAGAACAATGACCAACTCAACTTTCCAGTGTACTGTAATTTAACATTAAATGTATGCTTCATGCGTTTCAGGATTGAAAAAATGATCTGATAATTGAGTTTCTAAAATGTAGATTTTGACAGACAACACAAAGGCTCTTATTAAAAATTGGCTGGACTTCACAGCAGAGACACTGGAGTGACGGAATTAAATATACAAGCAGGTTGCTTTGGCCATTATGCATGTCTTCCCCAGACACGAGGAACAAGTGCTTGCACCCAGATTTTTGGGGTGTTTTAACGTGATGTTTTTTACCATTCCAGTGAAAAAACGACATAGATTTTTGGCCTGCTCTGAGCAAGCATATGCGGGACTGGTGGTGGTGGGAAGTAGAAAGGGGTTAGCTGGCGCAGTGGTTCAAGGCACTCTTGCGCCTATCAGAGGCGATCTTTGCTTGCTTCCCACCAGACTGCTCTAGAGGGTGGGAGGGGGCCGGCAGTTTTGCTGCTATAAGCATCTATACTACAGCAATTCTCCCAGACTGGTGTCTTCGGGCACAGAATTATCTGGTCCAAAGTTTACGAACCTGATAATTCTGGACCTTGACAAAAATGTTAATTTCCATGATTATCTTAGTTACAATTGCGGGTAAAAAAACATAACTCGTAATGAGGGCCAAAGTTTTCTTCATGTTTTTTCAATAACGGACACCAACAAATGCAACATAAACAAACATGTACTCAAGAAATGTTTATTAAAAGATAAACTGATCAAATGGATTGGATACACAAGTTCAGTAGATACACATGTAGCACGGTTTGATTGTACGGCCCAAAGTAAACATACTATTTTGCCATTAATCATAGTTGGGAAGCCACAAACATCATAACCAAAATTCACTGTGTTTTGGCCTATAAAGAGCTTTGTTCTTTTAGGTGTGCCGATGTCTTAATAGGACATCATCTCCTGGGGCCTTTTACAAGTCCCATTCTTACTAATGAATGTGTGTCGGCACCCAGACGGACATGCACTGTGCTGCTGTAACGCCAGTAACGTTGTTTTCAATCCTTTTACCTCATTCTGGATGCTACCTCTGTGGCTGGAGTACTGAAAAAGGTTTGACCAGGTCTACCTTAAGTGAACAATGGGCCACAATTCAAGGATTGCGGCAACTGGTGCGTGATTAACAGGGAGTAAGCCGTGTGCGACCTGACTTGTTAAGGTCTGGGCATTAGCAAATTCAGTCTGTTGATAATCTGAAAATTCCTGCAATGTGCTATTGCAGTGTCCTCGCTTTGAGTCATTGGAGGGTTTGGCAACTACGTGTTTGCCACTAAAGTTTTTTTTTGGTAGATATATCAGCCAAGTGGCTGAGCGAAATAGGGATCCTCAGGTATGGCTCCCCCATTGGCATGGTGTCAACCACAGGTTAGTGCTTAAACTTTAATCTTTCTTTATTCCAAAAGTGCCTTGAACCAAAAATATCTACTGGTATATTTCCCTTCAGACTTTCTTTCCAAATCCAAGCTCCGAGGAACAAGCACTGCTGTGCTCTTGGGTGTCCTTTGTGAAATAGGCATCTATTTGACAACATCCGCAAAGATGGGGCGGTCTCATCCACTGCCACCCTTGTGGACTGTTAGGTAGAGTTTGACTTTTTTACTTTCTTCATTCAGTTAATTGGTGAACATGTTAATTGCTGTGGCTCATACTTCACTTGGTAGTAAGCCTGTACCTTGATTCAGGGATGGTAGACGTGGTATATCCAGGTCCTCAGAGGAAGCAGAGGAGTCTCCACTATGACCGTCTTCATGTACTGTTTCTTTGGCAGTTCAGACCCCATGATAAAGTACAGACTTCAGATGGGGATGATTAAGAACTAGATACCAGTGCCAATATATCATATTTGGTACAAAAGGATTAAACTGGTGGGGAGGACCACTAAATACGTTTGATGTGATTTTTCACCTTCGATTATTATTAGAAGTATGTGTAACCTGTCGAGTACCAACGGCTTGGATGTGGTCTCAATCAGAAAGGAGTGGGACTAGAAAGTGGTCCACTGAGGTATAGCTTTGCTTACTTACCAACTGTCTCCATTACCATCCAATCCGTTATCCGTCTCACCACCCGTCTCACCACCAACCACAGTACAGTGGTAATCACAGTTGGTTAATACACGTGGATACTGGTAGCAGGCATTGTTGAAGTGGAGATCAGTTATGGCTCCATAAAGGCGAAGGAGGCACCAGAAGGAGGTGACAGTATAGAATGATGCTGGTGATACGGAAGGAGAGAGCCTGCACCTCCCATCGCTCACACGCCTCAATTACTAAGTTATGCTTGAAGGAAGAATGACTAACGCGTAATGTCCAGAATACAATCAAAGCATGCCCATTGGAAATTGACATATGAAATGACCCTATGGTTTAATGTTAACCGTTGTCACTTCTTTTTTTGCACCTTAAAAAATAGACTCTGAGGAAGTGATACTTTTTATAAAAAATAAACAATGCCATTGGATTACGTTGTCGTTTCACTGAGCAGCGGTATCAATTCCAGCATTTGACAATACTTCAGTTCCATTACAAGTGGTAATCTGATGTCACATGAATTCATTACCAACGGTGGTCAATTCGGAAATTGTGGTGGAAATAGCGGTCCAGTGTAAAACTAAACGTATTTTAATGTGAACGTTGTAAGAAACAGGAAACACTAAAAGTGAAAAGAAACCATCCCACCACCGCAAATTGTATGCCAAATTCCTAGCTTTACCATATATAGCTCGACCTGAAAAAAAATCATAAAAACAATTAGCTATGTTTTCAGGTATCCAAATATTGAACAAACTCCATGGCATCTTCCTGTATTTGAATCTGCCACTATTCGTCCACATGTGACTACCACTGACACATCTCAGATACTTGTAGCAGCTGTAATAATGCACATCAAATGCTGGTCTGATTGTCAGGAGAGGGCTAAAGCAGCACCACTTATAAAAACATATCTGAAGTGCAAAAGAACTATACGAAACAACACAGTGCATGGACAAGGAGCGACACTGTAACAAAGTAAGACACTCGGTATAAATGCATTGGTCCAAAGGCCACTATCAGAATTGTCAAAGGGAGCGGAAGCCGTGCGGCCATCTTCAACAGTTTACTGTGAAAAGAAAAAAAACGTAATTATTGTCAGATATGCAAGATATAAAACAAGGTACATTCACTGCTATAAAACGCTAATGCCTGCACTTAAACACGAGATGTTTCATTCATTCTCGCTTCAAGATCTGCAGTTCTCAATGGACAGTTGGACACTGAAACACGTGAAATTATTTCCATATGTTGACCAGTAAGTAACCGAATTATTCTCTTTTTGAAGTAATAACTATCACACATTCAATTAAGCACTGCAACGAAACATACAGAAAACGTTAGACGTGGTAACACAACGCAAAGCAAAACTAACCACAGTGATTAATATCAAACGCTGACAAAGCCAAACAGCGTGACTTATGGATAATGCACACCACACATACACTGACACCAGCTTAGAATTTTATAAGGTGTGCTCGCTATAGACATTGTAGATAATTAAAAACGACCACCACAAAGCAGCACTCGTTTGGTCCCGTTAGCTACAACAGCAAGTAATGCCCATCAAACAACATTAGTAGAAAAATATTGACACCCATCATGTAACATGCATAGCCCTGATAGGAAGCAGCAATAGCAACACCACAAGAAACGATGGCCTTTCCAAGGGATGGCAGAGGCCAGCTGCACACTCTGAAAGGGTTGTAGGAGACATAACTGCCTTTTCAAGTACAGAACAATGTGAATAACAGTGACAGCTCTGGCTGTGCAGCGGTGTACGGACATTGGCTACATTTTCCAATGCAATAAGCAGTACATATACAGTCTAGGAGAGCCACAAATAACAGATCACTCATCTCAATGAGATGATCCCTGTTAGTGCACTGAGTGGTGTACTGTGCTCACACAGCATAAGTGCACTAGGCCTGGACAGGGCTCACCTCACTATGAAATTGTGTTTTGTGCTTTATTTTTGCGCATGTTGTTTGATGTGTGCATAACTGCCACACAGCCTCTGTTCCGGGTAGCTTCAGATAAACAACCTGGAACCATTTTTGCTGGATCCAAGAAATATGTTGTGCCACAGAAGCATCTTCCTAGAGCATGACACATCTTACTGATGTTAAAATAGGGAGGGAGTAGGTAAATTTAATAGGGACTTATTGTACAGTGACCACAACCATTTATGAACTTGTATAACGTTCACCATCACAAACAAACCCAAGTTTGAGTCACTAGAATGGGAGAACCAAATGGGAGCCTAACAAGGAGTATTTCCTAGATTGTCTTCCAAAATGTTCCTTGTCTCCAGTTTGCTGCTAGGTACACAGTCCCACTTGGACCAGTCTCCTCGAAAGAACCTGCCTGTCCAAGGAACGCGCAAGGAGTAGCATGAGTGACGAGGAGCTGAAAAGAGCTTGCATGCTTGAAAAAGATTGCCTGGTGGTAGAACTGTCCTGTGAAACCTGAGTGATGTGGGCTATGAACATCCCGAGACCAAATGGAGTACCTGCCTAAGAAGCCTAGTAAGGATGGAAGAAAAGGCTGGGTTCATAGAAAGCAGTCTTAAGCACATCCAAATAAACCTGAGATTATGAACATCATACTCCTAATACACTGCCATCCCCAACGGTTACAAGATCTAGAGAAAGGACCGTCAGCACCGACCAGGAGGAGGACTCGCCATTGCACACAAGACCCCCCTCCGTCTCTCCACATACAGTACCAGTAACCCCCAATCCAACACAGAACACCTCCACTTCCAGACAAGCCCCAGGATCACGCTACGCAGCACCCTCATCTACAGACCGCCAGGACCTCGCACTCACCATGCAACCACCAGAACCGAGCTCGCCGCACCCCATGCCATCACCTCCATGATCTACTTTCTACTCGGGGACCTGAACTTCCACCTCAACAACGGCAACGACCCCGACTCCACCTCTCTCCTCGACAAACAAGGACTGAAGCAGCTTGTCAACACGCCCACTTACAAATTGCTCACACCTTCGACGCTATCTTCGCGGGAGGAACAAACATCCACTTCAGCCACACCACCATGCCCCTCTGGACTGACCATCACTGCATCCACTTCACCTTCAACACCACCACTGCACCCAAACCCGCCCTGCGCCCGCCACGACGGAACTGGAGAAAGGTCACAGAGGGGCATCTCAACACAACCATCCGTCAAAACACCCCCATCGCCACGAGCGACACCAACCAGGGAATTTCACCGCTGGGTCTCCTGCTGCGCCGACAAGCTTGCACCCCTCCGCCCCACCAAACAACGCCCTCTAAAAGCCGCTTGGTTCACCACAGAACTTCAAGAAGCCAGACGCTCCTGCAGACTCCTAGAGAAAACCTGGTCAAACCTGAAAACCACAGAAGCATGGAACAACCACAAGAGTGCCCTGAAAGAATACCACCAGCGCATAAGAGACACCAAACGGACAAAGTCCAGACCAACGTGACCAACGCCAAGGAACTGTTCAACGTCATAAAGCAGTTTGCAAAACCCACCTGCGAAGTCACGGACGTCACACCTTCCCAGGAACTCTGCAACAAGCTCAGCTCCTACTTCCATCTGAAGATTAAGGCCCTTTATGACAACTTAAGCGAACCAACGACGAACAGCACCCCCTACCCACTGCCGCCGATAAGCCTACCATCACGTCCTGGAATCCCGCCACCGTCAAACTCATCACTGCGACTATGAAGAAAACCTACTCAGGAGACTCAACGGACCCCTGCCCACTGCACGTGTTCCACAGGGCCACCGCCGTCATCGCACCCGAACTAGGATGCACCATCAACGCCTCCCTCAGATCAGGCTTCGGCCCAGAAGACTGGAAACGGGTGGAGGTAAAACCTCTCCTCAAAAAACCAACGGCCGACCCAACGGACCTGAAAAACTACCGGCCCATCTATCTCTATATCTCTCTCTCTCTAGAGAGAGACTCGTAAATGCCCAGTAGACCGCCTTCATTGAAGACTACTCCATCCTGTATTCCGCGGCAACCATAGCACCGAGACCGCCATCCTCACTGCCACCGTCGACATCCGCATGCTACTGGATCAGGGACACACCATGGCCCTCAATTTTCTAGACCTCTCCGCAGCTTTCAACACCATCTAACATCGCACGCTCACAGCCAGGCTTCACGGCGCGGGAATACAAGGAGCAGCCCTAGACTGGATCCAATCCTTCCTCTCCGGCAGAACCCAGAGGATCCGACTCCCTTCCTTCCTCTACAAACCCACGGAAATCAACTGCTGAGCACCCCAGGGATCATCACTCAGCCCCACGCAACATCGACATGGCCCCCTTCGACGCCATTGTCAGACAGCATGGGCTCAGCATCGTATCCTATGCCAATGACACCCAGCTCATCCTCTCGCTCACGAAGAATGCCGAAGACAACAGACTATGCTTCCAGGAAGGAATGGAGAACGTGGCAGCCTGCCTGAAGCTAAACTCAGAGAAAACCAAGTCCTCATCCACGGACCCTGCACCTCCGCCTGGGACAACACCTGGTGGCCCTCCGCCCTCAGGAGCCCACCAACCCCACAGACCACGCTCGGAACCTCGGCATCATTCTTGACTTCTCCCTCTCCATGAACCGCCAGATCAACGCCGTTGCCTCCACTAGTTTCAACTGCCTTCGCATCCTCCGTGAGACCTTCAAATGGATCCCCCACAACTGCAGAAGGATTGACATCCACGCACTCAGAACCAGAAGACTTGACTACGGCAACGCCCTCTGCGCCAAAATCATCAAAACTCTTCTACACAAACTCCAAACCATCCAGAACGCCGCAGCCAGACTCGTCCTCGGGACACAGTGCCGCGAGCACATGACCCAACACCTAAGAGGTCTCCACTGGCTCACTGTCGAGAAGAGGATCACCTTCAAACTCCTCACCCACGCCTACAAATCCCTCAATAATATCAGACCCAAATACCTAAACAATAGATTATCTTTCCACGTACCCAAGAGTAACCTCTGCTCTGCCGAACTTGCCCAGGCAGAGGTCCCCGCATCCGCAGAAACTGAACAAGCGGGAGAGCTTTCTCCTACATCGCAGCCAAAACCTGGAACGAGCTCCCTGTGAACATCTGATGCTCCCCAACCCTGCACACTTTCAGGAAGGACCCAAGACCTGGCTTTTCGACTGATCCGGAGCCGCTGCCCCTGTGCCTTGAGACCCTCATGGATGAGAAGCGCGTTTTATAAACCCCCTGATTGATTGATTGACTCTCTGTCTTGAGCCTGAAGACCGTTCGAATCAAGACAAGCAGGTTGAGTCTGCATTAAGCCACAACCATAGCAGGCTTCTGGCTGGAAACTCCCTTATAGCATGCGCTTGGTCCCTGAGGCTTTGGATTGCCCACACAAAGGTTCAATCTCACCTTGATCATTAGCACTCTGTGGGTTGAAATGCTGTTTGACACTTTTACTGGATAGTCAATGCAATAGAACCAGAAATGACTGGGGAATACCAGTGAGAAATTCATGGACGTTTAACCAGGTTTTCATACTAGACCACCTTGCTCATGGAAACAAAGATTAAGGGATTTATGAAATCTTAACTGATTATCTGCTCTGTAATCCTTCAAAGTCTACTCTTGTTTGCTCAGTTCCATCAGACATTTTGATGATCTGATTAAATATATGGAGAACCTACCTAAATGACTTGTTGATCCGCTTTAAGAACATTTGAGGAATCAATTCTAAAACAAATCTTATTGGTCTCTGTCTCTAAACATAAGCTACAACACAAGTGGACAATATTAATTTGTTTACTGTAGTCTTCTACAGATGGGAGACATGTCTTAAACCAACAGCAGTGGATTGTCCCGGGTGTCGTTTTCCTGATGCTTATATATTGTTATTTTCTTGCCGATTACTTGGAACATACTAGAATTTTAGCCTAATAACTCAAATCTAGGGTCAACCCAGTAGAATAAAAAGCGACTTACCTTCAGAAATGATCTTTCCGGTGGATAATCTATCTAACTGCAGTTTCTTCACCTGTTGAATAATCTCCAGCTTGACACTGGATCTAGAAACGTCAAAGCTCTCGAAGATGGTGGGGGAATTAAGTCCGCATTAGCACTAAACTGATGTACGCCAATATCAAAGAGTCCATATAGCCCTCACCCAAGCGTATAAATGTCAGTTTCCATCCGTTTTTTTTTTAATGTTGACCGGGCGAGCAACATCAATTAGATACAGCGCAGAGCAACCACTTACTAAGACCTTATTAATTTTCCCTAAGTAACCATCTATCAATGGGGAGGCAGGCGGGATTGAATCAGCAGGTAGATGGAGTCTCAATTAAAATATGGGGAAAGGAGATCCACCCTGAGGGGCAATGAAAGTGGGGAACATAGTGAAAGGTGCAGGACTGCGTACCACCCTCTTCTCCACCAAACTGGCGCTACGACAATGACTTGGGCCCAGTCTTGGTGAGTCTTCCTTGGAACTCGAAAAAACATGGGTATGAGGAGAAATGCGTAGTGAAGCAGAACGCTGCACCTCAACTGAAGTGCATGTCCTAAGCAGTGGTAGAAGTGGGCGGGAATGGAAGGGCACGGCGTGCCCAATCTTCTACAAATTATTTCAGTCCGTTCCCCTACTTCTTACTTTCCACAAAGCATCCCGGGACGGCAAGAATAGTCCTACTTAAAACGATAAAAAAAACATTTTCCCGATTCCAGGGGCTGCTCGCACTTCTCTGTTGAACTACAGAGGCTGCAGCAGCCCCTCCCTGAGCTCACACGGACCAAGGGCAGGCCCATTGTCATTCCGATTGAGGCCAATTATCCCCTTTCGAATGACAATGGCCTGCCCTTTGTGTTAAACAGGGGTTCCCATTCTGTGCGCCGCGCGGCACCCTGGTCCGCCTTTAAAACTAAACAGGGGCGCCATGAACAGATGCTGTAATTATTAATCATGTACTTCCTCTAAGTCAAAGTCTCGAGTAAACTTTTAGCTCAAATTTAAGTTCACTTAAGCCCGGGCGTGCTGATGCCAACGAATGCATCAGTGTGAAAGGCTGTTTGAACTCTGAAGCAGAAGCTGCAGCACATTCGTAAGGAGTATTTCACTGCAAAATATACGTTATGTTTTTTACCACGCAATATGAAACAAATTGCCTTGAATAGACACCAATAGAAAGTAGGTTGCATCACTCACACGCATAGATTACTGATGCTGTTTGTTAGTCATTTTAACTCCAGCTGCACTAAAATTCCTGATTTTTGTTGATGGCTGAGTAAAGGTGTTTCTGTCTGAAGTCAGCAGAGGGCTTTGTCTTACAGGAGCCAATCCAGCTACTAAATGTTGCATGCAGGCCTCGTGGGCAAAGGGGGGCGTTTGGAAGGCTGGGATGGGGGTGGATGGGAGATTCCAGCAAACATTCAGCATGTATTACTAATTTGGGGTGTTATGCACATACCACCAGAGATGGTATCAATGTTTAATTTGGTAGATGTGCATGTTGAGGGGGATTTGGGTATTATAAACAGCACAAAAGAACAGACACTTCCCTGTTAAGCTCATAATTGTCCCAGGGATTGTATATGAACAGCAGGGTCTGGAGCTGTGTAGTGGACTGGACAGAAGGCTGTTTGCCAAAACGAATTTCAGCTGGTGTGAAATTTAACAGCATTGGGCCAGCGAGCCTAAAGCTACAGCTCTTGAGGTGGATGCTAGTAACTCTGAGTGGGCAGTCTGTACAGCAGTCTCACAGAACTGAGTTACTTCTTGGCACTATGTGAACTTTGCTGTGGTTTTTTTAGCTTTTAAAAATTGCTTTGTTCGGAGCCAATGGAATTAAACATCCCGTAAAGTAAATAGATTTTTGAGAGGCAAATGCTTTTTTGCTCAGTCTCTTACCCTCTCTTCTGAGAGTGCCAAGTTTTGTCACTTTTGCTTTTGTGCACTTCACACAGACCACCGAGTACTGAACCACATCTGACTGATTTAGATGACTAGTGACCTGTGTCCAAATTATGGAGTGTGATCTTTTTCTTACAACATAACATTTCATCATTACTAACATAATGCTATTTTGGGATCTTTAGTGCCCTTGAGGCATTGCACAAAGGTGTCATGTTGTGTCTTGGCTCTGCCCAGTGGAGTGTTCGTCCATTGGCTTTTTGGGTAGATTTGTTCATGTTCACTCGAGTGCTTACATTGAACTGGATGACAAATAATTTGCTAACTATACTACTCTACATTCACTCTACTGCTGCTGGCATGCATTGGCACATTAAAGCAATCTTGCTAAAGGTGTAAATGAGAAATCTTTAAGTCGTCCCCCATCCATCACCTGTTCCACTTGGCTCCCTGGAATGATCTCCTCTAGAGGCAATTTTTTAAAACAAAAGATAGTTAAAAAAATTCCATATGCAGACCTCAGATTATTGTTTCTGGCTTACTTAGTAAATTCAAGTGTTTCATTAAACAGCTGTCATATTTTTAATGTGTTACATCTATGATTATAATATCTTCATCTGCTTCATCCAAATTATTTTCAAGGTGAAAAATGGAAATAGCCCCAAATCTGGGCTGACATCCCTTAGCCCACAAAAAAAGTAAAATAATGGGGAGCCATGGCCAATGGCCAATAGGTCAAGGGAGCCGTAGGTCAAAAAAGTTTGGGAACCACTGCCTTTAGCATATCAAGTGCCAGTGAGATCGGAGTTGGTGATTACAGAGGGCTTTCCCCAGAGCACTGTGGGGAACTTGACACCTTGTGTAATTTGTCAATGTTGTACATGGAGTGAACTGGGCAGGAGCAGTGACCAGACAGAAGAGGCAACAGGAAAGGAGAGGTACTAGGGCAGGAGAGGTGACCGGGCAGGAGAAGTAACAGGCAGGAGAAGTAACAGGGCAGGAGAAGTGACAGGCAGGAGAAGTGACGGGGCAGGAGAAGTGAAGGGGCAGGAACGGTTATTAGGCATGGGCAGGAGCGGTAACCAGCAGTAGCAGTGAACAGATAGGTGCAGTGAACAGATAAGAGCAGTGACGGGGCAGGAGAAGTGATGGGATAGGAGAAGTGATGGGGCTGGAGCAGTGATCAGGCAGGAGTGCTGACCGGACAGGAGCAGTGAACGGGCGGTGACAGGGCAGGAAAAGTGAGGGGGTAGAAAATGTGACGAGGCAGGAAAAGTGATGGGCTAGGAGCAGTGACGGGGCAGGAGAGGCAACAGGAAAGGAGAGGTGACTGGGCAGGAGAGGTGATGGGGCAGGAGAGGTGATGGGGCAGGAGAGGTGATGGGGCAGGAGAGGTGACGGGCAGGAGAAGTGACGAAGCATTAGAAGTAATGGGGCAGGAGCAATGATAGATAGGCTTGAGCAGGAGTGGTAACCGAGCAGGAGCAGTGAATGGGGCAGGAGCAGTGAACGGGGCAGGAGCAGTGAACGGGGCAGGAAAAGTGACGGACAGGAGAAGTGACGGGACAGGAGAAGTGACGGGACAGGAGAAGTGACGGGACAGGAAAGTGATGGGACAGGAGAAGTGATGGGACAGGAGAAGTGATGGGACAGGAGAAGTGATGGGACAGGAGAAGTGACGGGACAGGAGAAGTGACGGGACAGGAGAAGTGACGGCACAGGAGAAGTGACTGTGTACAGGAGGAGCCCTGTATTCATGACCTCAATGTTTGAGACGAAAAAATAATCATGGATTTCTGAACAATGAGAGTAAAAACATTAAGGTAACATGTTGTTCCGGCTTATATTTCACACGCTTTGCATAAACTTGTATTCCTTATGAGTGTTTGCTTTTTCCTGAATTAAACTTCAAATAAACATGTGTATCCATTGTTTTAATTAAATAACGTTATAAGCTGTAACTGGTCAGTGAAATGCTAAACGTACTAAAAATGTGTACGTTTTGCTATTTCTAGCCACACCCCTGACTCCGCCCACTGATTCAATCTTCGGTTATTCCCGCCCCCTGATTCTCCACCCACAGTTCCCCTACTTTTTTTTTCCCACTTCGACCACTGGTCCTAAGGCTCCCCTCAATGGACACTGGAGGGTGAAGATCTGCTAACAGTGGGCCTTTTCTGAGGCGGCAATCAAATCCACCTGAGGTGTGGCCAGCAGGGTGGAGATATCCAGGACTACTTTTGGATGAAGACACCACTCGTGACAGGCAAGATAAAGCCAGCTCAGGTTGTTATTTACGACATTCAGATACCCCCTCCAGGTGACTAGCTGTCAACCAGAACCCTTGATGGTGTGCCCAAGACCAGAGTCTTAATGCTTCCTGGCAAAGGAGTTGACACCCTACTCTCCATTGGTGGTTTAAATACCACATGGTGGTCGTTAAGTCCTTCAAGATCTGGACAGACTCACTGCGAAAGAAGGAGAAGGCGTTCAGAGCCAGCTGAATTGCCAGCATCTCTAGCAGGGTGATACGAAGCATGTGCTCTTCTGGAGACCAGACAGCCCTAATTGCCAGATACACCATTTTGGACTCCTAACCCTAGAGTGAAGGCATAATTCACTACTGTGGCCATGGCTGAAGTGGTTGAGGGGTAGAAGAATATCCTTCAGAAATGTTTCTGCTGAATCCCCCACCACACCAGATCTACCGCAGGTAACAGGGAGATAACTGTGGTGTCACACAGGTCTCCTCCATGCTGGAACCAATGCTTGAAGAGGCACCACCGCAAAGTCCTCATGTGCCAACGCATGTGCGTGACCAGGAGAATACGTGCGCCTTCTGCTAGGATGGAACCATCGCCTTGATGTCTTGGACCCTCCTCAAAGGGGAAAGGCATGGAAAAGGATAGTGTCCAGAAATGCTCCTATAAACAAAAAGTGTTGGTAGGGCTGAAGGTGAGAATTAGACTTGCTGATCTAAAAAACCCTGGTCAAATAGCAGAGCTGTTGTCAACTTCAGATGGCACATCACGTCCTTTAGAGATTGTGCTTTGCTCAGCCAGTCATCCTGGTAGGAGAAAACTGGGATCCACGACCGTCTGAGGTGTGCCACAACCACCACCTTGGTGAAAGCCCTAGGTGGCGATGTCAGGACGAGCAGCAAAATGACAAATTGGAAACGATTGGAGCCGACGACAAAGTGCAAGTACCTTGAATTAGATCACCGGTTCAGAAAATGAAAGTACATGTCATCGCCAGAAGTTACCCTGCAAACAGCAGACAGAAAATAGAACCATCACCAGGGGAGCGACCTGGCAGTGTGATGGTGGCAGCACTACCTGCCTCGATCCTGTGTACTGACCTATAATGCAGTATAAACTGCTCGGACTGGTGCTGAGCTGTAATGTAGGCAAACCTCATTATTAATTTGAGATCTCCTAGCTCAGCAATTGTAAGTCTGTGGTTGAGAACATATATATATGCCACACAGATGGGGCCCCACACAGCTGACCCTTGCCACCCACTGCTCCCTTAATCCAACTTGCGAAGCTGGCGGGTTGCCATAGGATCTTTGGCCGGATACCCATTTTGCACCTGCTCGAGAAACGTTTTATATGTTTGTGCTCTATTTTTCTTTTGCAAGGTTTTATTGTTCGTCCCATAGTGCCTTGCCCCGGTCCACACCCACTGGCCTCCGCCAGTGCCCACGGAGGGCAGCCCCTGTTCACAGGGCACTCGCGCATGTGAGACACTGTCATGTATCAGTCATGATGAACATTAACATCACTACATGCAATGCTCAGCCCTACTGCGCTCTTTGCGCAAGATCATGCCACTCCTCCCCGCACAAGCTCGAGCGTTAATAGTCAGGTGCACTATTCTTAGTCGCCTTGACTACTGTAACGCACTGTTACTTGAGTCTCCAGTTGTGCTGCTGGATCGACTCAAAAGAGTTCAGTCGGCCGCCGCCAAGCTAGCTCTTGGCTGGACCAGGAGGTCCTCTGCCACAGCGGCTTTAGCCGAGCTGCACTGGCTCCCTTTAAAGCAGCGAGTGGCCTTCAAAGCCCTTTGCCTTGTTTTTAAGGCTTTGCACGGAGTCGGTCCCAGACCTTTGCAAGCCATGTTTTCCTGGTACACCCCCACCAGAACTCTCCGCTCTGCCTCAGCCTGCCTTGTCACAGTACCTAGATTCAACAAGGTCAGGACTGGGGGTAGATCCTTCAGAGTCGCAGCTGCAAAACTGTGGAACAGTCTGCCCCTTGACATCCGCCAAATATCGCAACTCCTTCCCTTCCGAAAACATATCAAAACCTGGCTTTTCCCTAAATCCTAATCACTTGCTACTCGCTCTCAGTCTCCTCACTTAAGGAGTTTTCTCCAGCGCCAGGATACCTGCAAGGTGACAGCCGCGCTATATAAATGTTTTAAATAATAATAAATAAATTTAAATAATAATGTGAGGGGCATGCATATGCCCTCACCGCTCTGCAGTGTATTCTTACCTGAAGCGCAGAAACACCCATATAGCTTTGTTGCAAAAGATGCATCTCACGCTAACTGAAGCTAATTGGCTTAGACGCCGCTGGAGGGGATGGGTGTTAGCCACAACTTATTCTTAATATGCACACGGTTTTTATGATATGGGTTAGATCAGGTACCCCTCTAGGTGACAGACAAACTAGTTATAAACATGGAGGTACAATATGTCTTGATTCAGGGTCATCTTAATGGTGGCCAGATACTGCTAGGGGTAATCTACGATCCCAACACAGACCCGCGACTACATCTCCACAGACTATCTAATACTCTGGCTGGATGGTGTAACATCCTGCGGCTACTGGGAGGTGACTATAATTCTGTCTTACACACAACACTCAACCGCTCATTTCCTCCACGTTCCCGTACAGCAACCACTGCAAAAGCGCAAGTGCTGAACTGGCTACGACATTGGGACTTAGTCGACATATGGCGTGTCCTCATTCCCGAAACACGCGTCTACTCATTCTACTCCCCGCTGCATGACCTACAAGTCCGAATGGACCGAATAGTGGGGATGAACAGCCTTCTCCCCATGGTCCAATCGATAGAATATCTTGGTCGCACACACTCTGACCAAAAACCTCAGTTTATGTGCCTCTCAGGGAGCCAGATGTACCGGTCACGCCCACATGGCATCTGCAGCCAGTAGCGTTGGAATATCCGGTGTTCAGGGATAGGTTGATTGAGTGGGATGCCTTCAAATTGACCATAAGGAGGCAAATTTGGGAATCACATGGAATATCCGCAAACAGCTGGAGGGCAGTATCACCCGCATTGAAGACTCGCTCATGATGCTCGAGACATAATCATTGACACACCGGAACGGGCTCGGCGTCTGCCTATGGCTCGTTCTGGACACGCTTCACTGCTGTAGTGCCTGCGATGCCTTAAATACACTGCACTCTCGGCCCACACTTGCACCACTTCAGATCGAGCGGGATGGTTACTGGGGTGGCTGATACACCAGGAGCAGCCCCGGAGTCCTTTCCTCTCACTGTGCTCTCACCCTGATCAGCTTCTCCACACTCAGCATGAAATTCATGCGGAGCTTATACAACATTATTCCTCCCTATCAGTGGTGGCTGCTGACATATGAAAGTGGTGCAGTGTAAAATGTCATACTGCACCGTAGCGAGCGAACCTGAAAACCCTAGAAAATTATGAAAAAAGCGTGGACAAATGGTGCATTTTCAAGCAAATTTGAAAAATCAAGAAGGTTAATAAAGCAATTGTGAAAGTGCAGCTATTACATTAATAAAGAGATGTCATATAACATAGGTAGCTGTGTGTCATGGCCATTTCAGGGATTGAGACTACAATTGCAAATTTGGTGTTAGGATTACCATATTGCGGTGTCATGCTCAATTTATTGAACTATAATAACTTCATGAACCACAATATAATAGCTTCATGAACTACACATTCTATTAAAAATTGCAGTTTTGATTTCGGCTTTGCTGTTTAAGGCTCCTTATTAAAATTCCTTTATTTTTTTAATCCCCATGCCTGTCCCAACAGAAAGACAGATCGTAACCTGTAATTTACCGGCCTGCACTGTAACCCCCGATCGTTGCCTAGTCCATTTCAGAATCCAGATAGAACCCAGTAGCAACCCATGTCACCCCTACACCTCAAGAAATACCATCCATTCCCCTTGCCAGCCCCGATCAAAACTCCAAACAAAAATGTATGTATCGTTGTGTAATGACCAGTCTGGTGTTCATGTACAGCACTCTAATACATTCCGGTTAAGTTCGCTCTATATAAAAACCCTTTGGCTTCGCTTAGGCCCAAATGTATTTAGACATATCGTCAATGCGGGCGGGTGCCTGTCGAGTGTCGACATGAAATAGAGCTTCCTGCATGCTCGGCAGGACCTGACCTGTACAATATTAATAATTACAATAGGTGTCACGGCCCACGGGATTGATTCGATGGTGAGAGACAATACGTGGGGACATGTGTATCGACACTGAAGTGTTATAAAATGTACTCCCAGCCCGCATGTATCGTTGTCTGATCATAATGACTGGTGTTCATGTACAGCACTCCAATACGTTTCTGTTTAGTTTGCGCTATATAACAAGCATTGGCATTGCCAATAGGTCTCGCTTGGGGACCTTATAAGTATTTAGTTTTGCAGCACAATATCCGATTATGCAACAAGGATATTGTGCTGCAAAACTAAATACTTATAAGGTCCCACAAGCGAGACCTATTGGCAATGCCAATGCTTGTTATCTCCTGCGCGCGCCGCCAGCCCGGCGAAGAAACTTGTGTTTGCAAACGCTCCATCAAAGCGGGTCTCCGAGGATCAGGTGGGTAACAGAATAAGCAGCAGGCAGGGGCGCGCTGCCAGCCAGCGCAGGCCTTGGCAGATGGGATGACATTACTGTCTTAAGTGTTGAATAGGCTGCTTCTTAATTACAGGGAACATGGCGTTCATACCCTTACAGGCTAAGCTCCCCCGCGCTCTGGTCTACCTTGTTGTCAAAGCCTGCCTGGTGACTCTGAATCTGCACTCTGAATCTGCACTCTGCACTCTGAATCTGCACTCTGCACTCTGAATCTGCACTCTGCACTCTGAATCTGCATTCTGCACTCTGAATCTGCACTCTGCACTCTGAATCTGCACTCTGAATCTGCACTCTGAATCTGCACTCTGAATCTGCACTCTGAATCTGCACTCTGCACTCTGAATCTGCACTCTGAATCTGCACTCTGCACTCTGCACTCTGAATCTGCACTCTGAATCTGCACTCTGAATCGGCACTCTGCACTCTGAATCTGCACTCTGAATCTGCACTGTGCACTCTGAATCTGCACTGTGCACTCTGAATCTGCACTCTGAATCTGCACTGTGCACTCTGAATCTGCACTCTGAATCTGCACTCTGCACTCTGAATCTGCACTCTGCACTCTGAATCTGCACTCTGAATCTGCACTCTGAATCTGCACTCTGCACTCTGAATCTGCACTCTGAATCTGCACTCTGCACTCTGAATCTGCACTCTGCACTCTGAATCTGCACTCTGAATCTGCACTCTGAATCTGCACTCTGCACTCTGAATCTGCACTCTCAATTTGCACTCTGCACTCTGAATCTGCACTCTGAATCTGCACTCTGAATCTGCACTCTGAATCTGCACTCTGCACTCTGAATCTGCACTCTGAATCTGCACTCTGAATCTGCACTCTGCACTCTGAATCTGCACTCTGAATCTGCACTCTGCACTCTGAATCTGCACTCTGAATCTGCACTCTGCACTCTGAACCTGCACTCTGCACTCTGAATCTGCACTCTGAATCTGCACTCTGCACTCTGAATCTGCACTCTGCACTCTGAATCTGCACTCTCAATTTGCACTCTGCACTCTGAATCTGCACTCTGAATCTGCACTCTGAATCTGCACTCTGCACTCTGAATCTGCACTCTGAATCTGCACTCTGCACTCTGAATCTGCACTCTGCACTCTGAATCTGCACTCTGAATCTGCACTCTGCACTCTGAATCTGCACTCTGCACTCTGAATCTGCACTCTGAATCTGCACTCTGAATCTGCACTCTGCACTCTGAATCTGCACTCTGCACTCTGAATCTGCACTCTGAATCTGCACTCTGAATCTGCACTCTGAATCTGCACTCTGCACTCTGAATCTGCACTCTGCACTCTGAATCTGCACTCTGCACTCTGAATCTGCACTCTGCACTCTGAATCTGCACTCTGAATCTACCCTCTGCACTCTGCACTCTGAATCTGCACTCTGCACTCTGAATCTGCACCTGCACTCTGCACTCTGAATCTGCACTCTGCACTCTGAATCTGCACTCTGAATCTGCACTCTGAATCTGCACTCTGCACTCTGAATCTGCACTCTGCACTCTGAATCTGCACTCTGCACTCTGAATCTGCACTCTGCACTCTGCACTCTGAATCTGCACTCTGAATCTGCACTCTGCACTCTGAATCTGCACTCTGCACTCTGAATCTGCACTCTGAATCTAACAACGTGTTCAAATGGCACAGTCACCACGCAGGGGTATTCGAGGATTTAGTGAAGTGCACGCACAGTTCTGCTTGTGTAAATCCACCTTTCGACTGTTTAAACAACAAACGTAACTAGTGCTCATGAAAAGCGCTCCTGCACCTTCGGGTCGAGTTCGCCTATATAAATCTGCAAAAAACAACAAAGTAAAATCTGACGTGGTGACTGGTAGTTAAAACTGCAGACTTGGAATGTGCTGAAATAGTGTACACGTTGTCTGTTGTTTCCAAAGAAAATACGGGGGGGGGGGGAGAGAAATGCACGTCTCGGAGGGCGCATTCCTTTGAAGTGTCTGATGCAATTATGCGAGGCAGGTTGGTTAGGAAGCAAATGGCATGGGAGGGAGGCTGAGGCTTTGATGTGGGAGTGAAGTGAATAATTAGGGGAGGAGAACTGGCAGGCTGATAGGCGGAAGGCTCAGGCAAGCTCGTGCACGAAGGAGCTTGCTGTCACGTGGTTCACGTGAACGTAAACAAAACGCCAGCTGAAAGCCCTTAGTTTCACTAGGATTTTGCCGACATGAATTCGATCCTATCCATTCCTGCGGAATGGGACAGGCTCGACCTAAAAACCCGTTGGCTTCGCTTAGGCCCAAATGCATTTATAGACATACCCTCAATGCGGGCAGGTGCCTGTCGAGTGTCGACATGAAATAGAGCTTCCTGCATGCTCGGCTAGACCTGAGTGACCTGTACGATAATAATTACAGCAAGCGTCACATGACTGATTTGATGGTGAGAGACAATGCATGGGGACATGTGTACCGACACTGAAGTGTTAATGTACTCCCAGGAGAGGGCTGACCCGGTTGAGGCAAAGTTTACACTACAACAGACTGACTGACTTGTCTCGTCTAGATGATCTTCAGTTTGTGATTGTTTTGGTGAAATCATCAATCAAATCAAGCAAGCAGTAGGTGATCAGAGTACGAGCAGTCACTGAACACGAGGCTTGTGTGGCGCAGTCTACTGTACTGCGACGACATCACGGTCGTCATCATTACGTACAAATGGCCAATCACTGTCTGCGTGGCTTCACATAATCCACAGTCATTGGTCATAGTTTCCTAAGTGCCACCCACGAGCGGCACCCAATGCCTCTCAGGACTGACTGCGCGGTGAACACCCGATGCCTCTAAGACAGACAATCCAGATGCTGCTCCAGCAGCACCAGGATTGTCTTGAGCAGGGATATTACCCGCGCATTAGGAGACTGGGGGGGGGGGCTGCGGCATGAAGCAACCCTCGCTCTCAAATGTGCAGGCTAGAGTGGGCATGTTCGGGCTGGTTGAAAAAATTACCAGCCCAAAACTGAACATGCGCACTAAAACTCTTGCTGCTGCGCTACTAGACCACTGTTGTCGGTCAATGAAACCCTGCAGTGCTGCCCCACCCCCTTCACCCCTTCAGCATTCTGACTGCCTCTGGCGCGGCCCGGCAACCGGCCGGCCCGAATTCGAGTCAGTATTAAAAACGTAAGAAGTAGAACGAAGTGTAATAACGAGGAAGAAAGAATCTGCACTCTGCACTCTGAATCTGCACTCTGCACTTTGAATCTGCACTCTGCACTCTGAATCTGCACTCTGAATCTGCACTCTGCACTCTGAAACTGCACTCTGCACTCTGAATCTGCACTCTGCACTCTGAATCTGCACTCTGAATCTGCACTCTGCACTCTGAATCTGCACTCTGCACTCTGAATCTGCACTCTGAATCTGCACTCTGCACTCTGAATCTGCACTCTGCACTCTGAATCTGCACTCTGAATCTGCACTCTGAATCTGCACTCTGCACTCTGAATCTGCACTCTGCACTCTGAATCTGCACTCTGAATCTGCACTCTGAATCTGCACTCTGCACTCTGAATCGGCACTCTGAATCGGCACTCTGAATCGGCACTCTGCACTCTGAATCTGCACTCTGAATCTGCACTGTGCACTCTGAATCTGCACTCTGCACTCTGAATCTGCACTCTGCACTCTGAATCTGCACTCTGCACTCTGAATCTGCACTCTGAATCTGCACTCTGCACTCTGAATCTGCACTCTGAATCTGCACTCTGCACTCTGAATCTGCACTCTGAATCTGCACTCTGCACTCTGAATCTGCACTCTGAATCTGCACTCTGAATCTGCACTCTGCACTCTGAATCTGCACTCTGAATCTGCACTCTGCACTCTGAATCTGCACTCTGCACTCTGAATCTGCACTCTGAATCTGCACTCTGAATCTGCACTCTGCACTCTGCACTCTGAATCTGCACTCTCAATCTGCACTCTCAATTTGCACTCTGCACTCTGAATCTGCACTCTGAATCTGCACTCTGAATCTGCACTCTGAATCTGCACTCTGAATCTGCACTCTGAATCTGCACTCTGCACTCTGAATCTGCACTCTGAATCTGCACTCTGCACTCTGAATCTGCACTCTGAATCTGCACTCTGAATCTGCACTCTGAATCTGCACTCTGCACTCTGAATCTGCACTCTGAATCTGCACTCTGCACTCTGAATCTGCACTCTGAATCTGCACTCTGAATCTGCACTCTGCACTCTGAATCTGCACTCTGCACTCTGAATCTGCACTCTGCACTCTGAATCTGCACTCTGCACTCTGAATCTGCACTCTGCACTCTGAATCTGCACTCTGAATCTGCACTCTGAATCTGCACTCTGAATCTGCACTCTGCACTCTGAATCTGCACTCTGCACTCTGAATCTGCACTCTGAATCTGCACTCTGAATCTGCACTCTGCACTCTGAATCTGCACTCTGCACTCTGAATCTGCACTCTGCACTCTGAATCTGCACTCTGAATCTACACTCTGCACTCTGAATCTGCACTCTGCACTCTGAATCTGCACTCTGAATCTGCACTCTGCACTCTGAATCTGCACTCTGAATCTGCACTCTGCACTCTGAATCTGCACTCTGAATCTGCACTCTGAATCTGCACTCTGCACTCTGAATCTGCACTCTGCACTCTGAATCTGCACTCTGAATCTGCACTCTGAATCTGCACTCTGAATCTGCACTCTGCACTCTGAATCTGCACTCTGCACTCTGAATCTGCACTCTGAATCTGCACTCTGAATCTGCACTCTGCACTCTGAATCTGCACTCTGAATCTAACAACGTGTTCAAATGGCACAGTCACCACGCAGGGGTATTCGAGGATTTAGTGAAGTGCACGCACAGTTCTGCTTGTGTAAATCCACCTTTCGACTGTTTAAACAACAAACGTAACTAGTGCTCATGAAAAGCGCTCCTGCACCTTCGGGTCGAGTTCGCCTATATAAATCTGCAAAAAACAACAAAGTAAAATCTGACGTGGTGACTGGTAGTTAAAACTGCAGACTTGGAATGTGCTGAAATAGTGTACACGTTGTCTGTTGTTTCCAAAGAAAATACGGGGGGGGGGGGAAGAGAAATGCACGTCTCGGAGGGCGTATTCCTTTGAAGTGTCTGGCAGGCTGGTTAGGAAGCAAATGGCATGGGAGGGAGGCTGAGGCTTTGATGTGGGAGTGAAGTGAATAATTAGGGGAGGAGAACTGGCAGGCTGATAGGCGGAAGGCTCAGGCAAGCTCGTGCACGAAGGAGCTTGCTGTCACGTGGTTCACGTGAACGTAAACAAAACGCCAGCTGAAAGCCCTTAGTTTCACTAGGATTTTGCCGACATGAATTCGATCCTATCCATTCCTGCGGAATGGGACAGGCTCGACCTAAAAACCCGTTGGCTTCGCTTAGGCCCAAATGCATTTATAGACATACCCTCAATGCGGGCAGGTGCCTGTCGAGTGTCGACATGAAATAGAGCTTCCTGCATGCTCGGCTAGACCTGAGTGACCTGTACGATAATAATTACAGCAAGCGTCACATGACTGATTTGATGGTGAGAGACAATGCATGGGGACATGTGTACCGACACTGAAGTGTTAATGTACTCCCAGGAGAGGGCTGACCCGGTTGAGGCAAAGTTTACACTACAACAGACTGACTGACTTGTCTCGTCTAGTTGATCTTCAGTTTGCGATTGTTTTGGTGAAATCATCGATCAAATCAAGCAAGCAGTAGGTGACCAGAGTGCGAGCAGTCACTGAACACGAGGCTTGTGTGGCGCAGTCTACTGTACTGCGACGACATCACGGTCGTCATCATTACGTACAAATGGCCAATCACTGTCTGCGTGGCTTCACATAATCCACAGTCATTGGTCATAGTTTCCTAAGTGCCACCCACGAGCGGCACCCAATGCCTCTCAGGACTGACTGCGCGGTGAACACCCGATGCCTCTAAGACAGACAATCCAGATGCTGCTCCAGCAGCACCAGGATTGTCTTGAGCAGGGATATTACCCGCGCATTAGGAGACTGGGGGGGGGGGGCTGCGGCATGAAGCAACCCTCGCTCTCAAATGTGCAGGCTAGAGTGGGCATGTTCGGGCTGGTTGAAAAAATTACCAGCCCAAAACTGAACATGCGCACTAAAACTATTGCTGCTGCGCTGCTAGACCACTGTTGTCGGTCAATGAAACCCTGCAGTGCTGCCCCACCCCCTTCACCCCTTCAGCATTCTGACTGCCTCTGGCGCGGCCCGGCAACCGGCCGGCCCGAATTCGAGTCAGTATTAAAAACGTAAGAAGTAGAACGAAGTGTAATAACGAGGAAGAAATAATGTGGCCATGTGGAATTAGTGGGGCAACGCCCCAGCACCCCAATGGATGCACTGCCACTGCTCCCTATATCAATTGACCCTGGAGGTGGGAGACAACCGTCTGAATGCTTTCTTTAACGCAGTAAGACTCCGTCCTCATCCGGAGGGGGGGGGGGTGGGGGGGAGAGCTCGAAGAACCAATAACACAATTAGAGGTACGTTAGTCATTAGAGCTCTAGCAAAGGGTAAGGCCCCGGTGCCAGATGGCCTCCCAGCCGAATTCTATAAAGCATATACTTCAACATTTACCCCCCCCCCCCCGCCTACACACCTTGTGCAATGTGGCATACACTGTGGCCAGCCCCCGCATCATTAAGTGAAGCCCTGCTCATCTACCTGCCTGTCGCCCTGGTCTCCTATCGTCCCTTAGCGCTGCTAAACACAGATTACAAAATACTGGCTACGGTATTGGCCGACCGGTTGGCCCCCCCTATTCCTTCCATGGTACACTGAAATCAGAACGGGTTTATCCCGGCATGCAAAACTGCTTTAAATCTGTGATTTTTTTTCGTGTTTCCAGATACTCAACTATTAGGTGGCCGCACTCCAGGTGCCTGATCCTTGAGTTGGAAAAGGCTTTTGATTCTCTGGAGTGGGAATTCCTTTTTATGGCGTTACCCCGCTAGAGCATCGGGGATCGCTTCCTGGGCATGGTTAGGCATACCTCTCGGATCCCATTGCCATATGTAGAGGCACAAGGCAAGGATGCCCGCTCTCCCCACTGCTCTTCTCTCTGGCGGTGGAGCCGCTGGCTGCTGCGTTCCGAGCAATTATCTTCTTCTATACCTCCGAGATGTTCAGATGAACTCTGCTGTACTCTCTCAGACGCTCAGTGACTTTGCTGACCTCTTGGGCCAAGTCATGCCTGTTTTCTTTGAATGCAGATTGCCCTGACTCTAACTACATTCTTAACGACACACCCGTTATGTGGCAGCCCTCCGTGTTTAGGTACCTGGGAGTCAGGATTTATTATCAACCAGCAGACCTGCTAGAGGGCAACCTCGGAACAGCCATGACATCAATCCGGTCCCAGATGGTATTCTGGCACTGACTTCCGTTATCAGTCATAGGACAAATTGTGCTTCTAAAAATGGTTGTTTTACCCCTTCTATTGTACTACTTTGCCCACTTGCCCATCTACATTGTACCCCCCTTTTTTTGTAAATTTGGAAGTGCCATGAGGGAAGTCATATGGAACAAGAATTGTTGCCTTGTAGCTCTAACTAAATCATATCTATATGTCGATCAGGGCAGACAGGCAGTCCCCACCATGGAGTAGTATTATCTCGCTTCACAAATATAGTGGGTGGCTAGATGGATGGTGGGGAGGCAGCTAGCTGACACTGACACTCATTTGCCGGTCTGGGTTCTTTCAGGGCTGCTCAGGCTGTTCCACCCATGTGCTCGTGAGACGCCGCCGGATTCATTGCTGCTGGAGGATGCATATTGCTATCAGTATGGACCTGTATGCGCTAGCAGAGCCACTGTTGGGCACACTGAGAGGCCACATAACCACCGCTTATGCAGAACTCGCTGCCTGGCAGACAGCAGGAATAGAGACCTTGGGTGATCTCTACTGGGATGGCACTCTTTTATAAGGTGATGATGGCTGAGGAGGGTCTGTCACCGGGTCAATTCTTACTTTATGTCTCCCTGATTAAGGCACTAGGTGATAAATGGGGAGAGATGTCGGAAGAGTGCCAAGCACATTTGACAGTCCAACAAGACACCTCACAAAATGGTTTGCAGCCTCCCTCTGCTTCTTCACAGCGGTGACGCTCCTACCATTGAGGCAGCGTTGGTACATGGACCTGGCCCGCCCATGCACAGACAGGGAATGGCTGCAATCCTGGAGTGCCCCATCCAAGTCCCCCAAAATGCTTGCTTCCTCCTGATCCAATATCACATCACGCAAAGGGCATACCTCAGCCTGGCCAAAGTAAATACTTCCACAGTGAAGATGCTGCCTGCCCCAGATGCAACTCACTAAATGCTGTTCTTCTGCACAAGTTGTGTGGCCATGCTGTGAGCAACTGGATCTACAAAAGCAGCATCGAGTAATGGCTCCAAGGAGGGAGGAGAGGACTGTAGTGCCCCTGTTAGAACATTAGTTTTTGCCTAAAAAAAAAAAGGTAAAGAGTGCTCCAATGCCTTTGTAGCTTTCCTTATCACTGAGTGAAAAGATGCAACAACCAGTATTAGGTCCTGAAGGAGAATCCAGTTCTAATTTGGAAGAGGTATCCAAACCACTGGCTAAAGTAAGGCCAGCAATTTGCATCGCCAGGTCAGTGGGACTCTGGTCTCAACCGGTCTGATATATCCTAACTGGATCTATGTCTGCTCTAATTCGCTCCATAACACAGAGTCATTTCCTGGCAGGATCCTTCTTCTTCCAGTAATCCGAGACTCCCTTATAGACTGACCATCATAAGTGAGGTGCACTGGCTCCGAGTCCAATGGAATCAGCGACACTGGCAATGCCAGTCTCAGTGCTGGTCGGGGCAGGGGAAGTAGTGTCAGCAGCCATGGTGGTGGAACTATTGGTGGTGCAACATAACATTGAACTGGAGAGAAGAGATGAGGTGTAGCCGTGCTGGAGGAGATCTGGTGAGAGTCGGAGGGTGTTTAAATTACTTACGTCTCCAAGAGTGTTTATTGTGCTTTTTGTGTTTCTTCTAACTGCTCAAGGCATGAGAAGTCGGCAAACCTGAGCAGGCATGGGAACTATGGTAGCCCCATTTGTCAACCTTGGCCTACACCATGAAAAGTTTGGTTTCTCTCTCTTTAATTGCCATAGGGTGTGAAGAACTGCAGGAGCCACATGACTTTTAGTGGTGATCTGACCCCAGGCACCACAGACAGATAGAGAGTCTGTGATGGACATCTGTCCCTTGCAGTCCATACAGGGCTTAAAGACCAAACACTTCAGGGGAGACATTTGCCTAGCACTGCACAAAAGACAAAAAAAATCCCACAGGATACATGCACCCCAAGACACTTCATCTCAATAAGTTTGTGCACTTGCCTTACTTATATATGATGAGCAGCACCCTTCAAAAGCCTATCAAATGCAAGTTATTTTATAACTGAAGACTGCCAGGCTCAAGTAAAGATTATTTCAAGACTGCATTGCAGTATCTGAGGTGAAACATGCTGAAAATATGTCTACAATTGAGGGAAAAGTGCAGCTTGATAGGCTTACATTGAACACTGTGAAAAAAGACTCCTGTCCCTCTAAGGCTGCCAGGAGATTCCACTACCCATGATCATTCTAATGGCAGTTGACTCTCTAAGTCAGTTTAAATGTAGTGATAGAAATAGAGTGAGAAATAAATAAATAAATAAATAAATAAATACATAAACAAAGCTATTTCCATATCGAATGCCCAAGATTAGTATAGTCGGGAAGGCGGGTGAGTCGTTTATGATTTCAATGAAGATTCCTGTGATACAGAACCAGAACAACAAGTAAGAAACCATTTCTTCTGCATCATGGGACCTTCATTGATAGTCTTAAATATTAGAATAAAATAACACGCTATAAGCCACGTTTTTACTGCAATTCTTTGGCCAAAGGCACAAAAGTTTTCTAGCATGAATTCCAGGCACCAAGTTGGCCCACTGAATATTCTGGGGCCAGGGTCAGGCTACTGTTAGCCTGGCAGCACCCGATCAGGTGCTGCTGGCCTTCCATAGACTAGCAGGCAAGCCCCATGGCCCACCATGCTGTAGGCGCAGCCACAGGCCGCTCAGATCACCAGGAACTCTGCTTTTCTGGGACTCCCATCATGCTCCCAGGGCTCTCCGCTGCCCTTTGTGGTTAGAGGCATGGCAATGTCGACATATACAGCCGGAGGATGATGGGCATCGGGAGCGCCAAGTAGGAGCTTGCTTAAACCACATCCACCATCTGTACTGGCCTTGATAAACTATTGACTTAGCTCAAAGCACAAGTTACTACTTGTGTAACGATATATCTGTAAGAGACATTAGTTAGTGATAGATTCCTTGCCTTAGAATATTCCCCAGGCATCAGTCTGGATCCGGAAAGTTTTCTGCTTAACAGTACCCCTGCGCACCAGTAGGTGGCGTTGTGCGGCTCTGCGTCCGTCACTGGCGCCGTAAGCGCCGGGATGACGTCACGGAGACTACTTAGGCGCCACCCATGCGCGCTGACGTCAGTTCTGTACAAGACTTTCCGCGCCGAAACGCAGAGCCATGGAAGATACTGACCAGTGGTGCATAAAACTAGGGCCCTAAAAGGGGATGACCTTAACCCTAGTGATCAGGTCACAGAACGGGGAGGATGGGTGGGGCCGTAAGGAATCTATCACTAACTAATGTCTCTTACAGATATATCGTTACACAAGTAGTAACTTGTGCATCTGAAAGAGACACGTTAGTGATAGATTCCTTACCTTAGAATAGATACCCCAGCAATACCAACCCCGGTGGTGGGTCTGCAAACAAGAATAGATTACACCAAAAAGTCACAGAGCACAGAACGGCCAAAGAAGCCGTCTCTCCGGACCAGACTGTCCAGGCAGTAGTGCTTTGTAAACGTGTGCAGCGAGGCTCACATAGCTGCCTGACAAATGTCCTGCAAGGGAACGCCGCGTCCCAAGGCAGTAGTGGCTCCCGTTGCCCTGGTCGAATGGGCACGCAGCCCCACAGGAGGCTCGTTCTTGGCCAAGGAGTAATATGCTTTGATGCACAAAATGACCCATCGTGGGATGGTCCGTTTGTGCACAGCCCGACCTTTTTCGGCGCCCACGTAGCCAACAAAAAGCTGATCATCCACCCGGAACTGCTGTGTGCACTGCAGACAAAATGTTAGCGCACGTTTTGGGTCCAGACGGTGGAGCATCTCCTCTTCACTCGAAGGATGCGGAGGCGGAAAGAAGGTGGGCAAAGTGATGGAAAGAAGGTGGGCAAAGTGATGGTCTGCCCGATGTGGAGGGGCGTGACAACCTTTGGCAGAAAAGAAGGACGGTCCTTAAAACCGCCTTGTCTGGATGAACAGAAAGGAAAGGAGGTTTGGAAGCTCACTCACTCTTCTGGCAGAGGTGATAGCAACCAGGAAAGCAGTCTTTAGAGTGAGACGATGCAAAGGACAGTTATGAAGGAGCTCAAAGGGAGGGCACATCAGAAAAGTCAAGACAAGATTCAGGTCCCACTGAGGCATTATGAAGAATACGGGTGAAAACGTATGCGTAATGCCTTTAAGAAAAAGGTTAACAACTGGGGACTTAAAAAGGGAAGGCTGATCTAGAAGCCGTACAAAGGCGGAGATGGCCGAAAGATAACTTTTGATAGTGCCCAGAGCAGAGCCCTGCTCAGCCAAAGAGAGAAGTAACAGAAGAACCTCAGAAAGAGGGACAGAAAGGGGATCCACAGCCTTTGCTGCGCACCACACCACAAATCAGTTCCACCTGCAGGCGTATACTGTTTTGGTGGAGGGACACCTGGCTGCCAGAATGACATCACCCACTTCGGGATGAAGATCGAAAGGTGTCAACTTTCGCCGCTCAATCTCCAATCATGGTGGTTGACGCTGGACAGGTTCGGGTGGAGGTCCGTCCCCTGCTGCTGCGACAGAAGATCCTCCCGAAGAGGCAAACGGATCGGGGGAATCGATGCTCATACTGAGTAGCTCGGGATACCATACTCTTCGAGCTCGGTCTGGAGCCACCATAACAACTTGGGCCCAGTCGTGCCTGATCTTCTTCAGCACTCTGGGCAGAAGTGGTATAGGCAGAAAGGCGTACAACAGACCGCAACTCCACTCGCGACAAAAAGCGTCCCCGAGCGAGTGCCGCCTTGGAAACTCCAATGCGCAGAACTGAAGACATTGCGCGTTCTCTTCGGTGGCGAATAGATCTAACTAAGGCTCTCCCCACCGCAGAAAGAGACCTTGTGCCGCGTCCGAGTTCACACGCCATTCGTGATCCGCTATGCACCGGCGGCTGAGTTCGTCCGCCCTGGCGTTCAGAGAACCTGCCAGGTGTTGAACCACCTAGGTAAAGCCTTGATGTTCCAGCCATGTCCAGAGGCGCAGAGCCTCCTGACATTGGGTCCATGGCCACGACCACACCCCGCCCTCCTATATAATGCTACAAATTGTTTTAATCTATTCATAAAAGCACCAAAGTGTACTTCAGGTTTAGTAGTAAGAGACTAAAGGGGTAGAATTGCAAAACTCTTTGGACTCTTCCATTCTCATGGGTTCTGGGTCAACCGGCAGAGGAAGAGAAACATTTGTGTCTGTCCCCTGGAGATCTAGAGGTTCAGGCAAAGAAAGGATGTTGCTAGAATAGTTTGTAATACTGATTGTGGGATGTCAGTCATTTTATAGGGAAAACAAAGAGAGTAGATGAAAGGCTAAGAAGAGGAAAGCAATCATAAGTGGGGCGAAACATCACATTACTGAAGCAAAACAATGTTTCTGGCATTAAGTGGTTAAAGATAATTTGCATGTACAGGAGGACTATTCCACTAAAAATGAATGACAACTATATAACCTATTTTAAATCCCTGGACGAAATCACTATTGTAAAGATATGTACTATATGGCACAGACAAATAAAAAGGCTGCAATTAAATGGAAGGCAGTCGTGTGATCTATTCTGGGCCATACAGCTATGACATTCAGGTGCCCAGTGGTACACTATTATTAATCAGCATGGACCTGTTTTGTTTTTTATCTTAGAAGAACACTGTGCAACTTTACCTGAACAAACCTTTATGCATGACACTTTCTGTGAGAAACATACAAATGTTAAAATTCCTGCTGCCAGTGTAGGACCCATGTTCAACAACACTAATAGGAATTCCTAATTTTTGCTCTCAGTTTCTCTCATTTTGCTTGGTGTTTTAGTGCACTTTCCTGGCTTGTGTTAAATCATCAGTATCCTGATACTTGTAATAGCATTCCAAAATTAAGATCCTTCTCTTATTGGTTGATAAAATATTTTTTTCTGTGAGTTCTCAAATGATTAATCTGTATCAGCCAACTCCTGTCCAGGTTTCGGTATCCTGACAGGGAGGAAGAGGAGTGTCTGATCATTATTAACTAACTACCTCCCCTTGTTCTTTAAAGATTTCCTCAATGGATCCACTTCCTCAACAAAATCACCTTTAAGTAAGAATCAGGTCACTTGAACCAATGTTGTGGGAATTAACACTTACCTTTATGATTTTGTACATCTCTCACTGAGTTTACACTGTTAGTATAAGATGGTACCAGATGGAGCCAGAGGCATTGGAATATTGAACAATAAACGTGTGAACCACAAGGAAAATAAATACCTAGCATATCTGGCTTCATTGAGATGAACAGTAATAGAGACAAAGACAAAATAGGAATGGTCTTATAAAGGAGTATAATCAGCCTACGTCCCTTGCCGCAGGAGAGGAGGATGTTCAAGGTGTGCATCAGTGGTGGGGCGTCTGGGTACTGGGGCCAGGTGACCTTCCGGAGCCCCCAGAAGTGTAGGTATTGTCCCCATCCAAGGCCAAAGGCCTCTTCTGCCTGCTCATAAATAAGAAAGGTATCGTTAGGGTAAAGGTCAGCCAGAACCTCGCAGCCAGGAATGAAAGGACATGTGCTGCCCCATATCAATAAAGGGGGCCAGTATCCAAATCGGGAGCTCTCTGTGAAAGGGTGCCCTCCGTAAGACTCTCTCAACAAACTGCTGTCATATAGCGGCCGTGTGTCGCACAACATAAGGAAGGGACGTATCCGCCCCCTACCTTGCATCAGGGCAACCTGCAGCGTCTGGGTATCTACCCTACTCAAGAGGCGTGTCTCCCAATTGTCAGCGTCTGTAGACCAACGGGCCGCATGTTGCAACTGGGCCGCATAATAATATAGATCGAAGTGCGGGGCTTCAAGGCCCTTCCTCCTTATAGCTGCGGACCACTGTGTGAAGAGCCACCCTACTGCGCCGGCCCGCTCAGAGCAGAGACGTGAGAATACAGGGAAATGACATTGCACGTGTCCCCCACCCTGATACCCCACCGCTCCATGTCGGCACCGACCCGAACAGCGAGGGGCTCTATGGCTAGGGCAAATAGTAGTGGTGAGAGGGGACACCATTGGCGTGTACCCCGTCCCAGCCGCCATTCCTCGGATTTCACCCTGGCACGAGGGGCCGTATACAAGATGCAAATCCAGCTACAAAATTTGGGGCCTAGCCCCATGGCACGGAGGACCTCGAGTAGATAACCCCAGCCGACTGTGTCGAACGCCTTGGCGAGGTCAACGGAAACCAACACCATCTGTTCTTCCCGACCACGGACCTCATGCAGAATGTGATTCAACCGCCGCAGATTCATAGCCGTATTACGTCCCGGCACTGATCCTCGTGAACCAAGTGGGTCATGTACGGTGCTAAGCGCATAGCCAGCAGCTTGCACAAGATCTTAATGTCCGTACTGATCATCGTGATCGGGCGATACGATGAGGGCTCGTGGGCGTCCCCTCCTGGCTTCAGGATCATACATAATCCCGCTCTCAAATGCCTCAAGATAAACCTGCAAAAGGAGTTGGGGGAGTGTACCCGCAAAGGCCTGATAAAACTCAGGGAAATCCGTCACTCCCCGGGGACTTGGCTCTCGGCAGGTGCTGCAGAGCGGCATGCACCTCACCCAGAGTTAGAGCTTCGTCAAGGTCCTCCTGCGCTGACTTAGGGAGAGACCGCAGGGTCAATTCCCGAAGGTAAGGGAGATAAGACGTCTCAGTAACAGTGGGGTCCGCAGCGTACACCCGCTGGAGATGAGACCGAAGGACCAGCAGCAGTCCCACTTCAGAATGGACCGAGCCCCTGTGGGCCCCTGTGGGCCCCGATCCTCTCCGGTTGAAGAATCCAGGCCAAAAGCCGACCCGATTTACCTCCCTCCCGATGGAGATGGTGCCTATATTGTGTAAGGGTATATTTATCGAGCCTATCCAAAATATCGTGGATGCGTGTCTGAGTGTCATGCTCCCCCTCTCTCGTCCCAGTGCCATGGGCTTCCGAGGTCTGTAATTCTAAGAGGCTTTCCGCCTCCTGCAGCTCTTGTTGGAGCATCCGCTGATCGAGTCCAGCGCCTCTTTCCTAGCCTCCTCGGCGGTCTGGACCCACAAGCACTCTGGGCTCCCCCGCGCTCACCCCGCGGGAGAGCTTCTCCCCGAATCTCAAGTCACTCCCAGACCTCCTCCAGGGCATCAAAGAAATGCGCCTTTCCCTGGAATAGGACCTTGAGCTTGGCAGGGTAGAGTAACATGTATTGCATGCTGAGGTCTCGGAGTTTCTGCTCAACAGCGAGGAAGGACTTCCTCTGCTCCTGCACCTGGCGGGTGTAGTCCGGGAAGATAGATACCTTGGCATTATCAAAGGTGAGGTTCGCCGTTTCTCTGGCCGCTTTGAGGATACAGTCCCTATCCCGATAATTCAGGATTTTAGCGATAAGGGCCTGCGGGAGAGCCCTGTGGGCTTGCTCTATCACGAAGACCTCAGACAGACCCGCGGGGCTGAGTTTCGTGCGTATCCAGGTCTCCAAGAATTGTTACGCATTGCCCCCTTCCGAGCGTACTGGAATACCTAGGACCCTGGTGTTACTGTGGCGGGCCCTCCTTTCCACCTCCTCCGCGCTGCGCTCCAGTTCCAATGTCGCAGAGGTGAACTGTGAGACCGTTTTCTTCAGGGAAGCCACCTCCCCCTGCAGCTGGACGAAGTCCCCCTCCGCAGTGGAAACCTTATCCGCTACTTTCCGCAGATCTGCTCGCAACAGGGTCACATCAATGGAGACCGTCTCTACCTGTTTCTCCAGGGCGGTGCGGGATCCCTGAATCGCCTGCAGCCACCTCACTCTCGCCATCTAGACCCGTCTGATGCGTAATCCGCTGCGGGGGAAGCCGTTGCGTGGTGTACTGCGTTATGGTGTTGGGCTGAGAGGCGCGGGGCAGTCTGTTCTTACCCATAGTGCTGGCCTGTGGGGGTCACTCTGGGATCCGCAAGATTCAGCGTCTCAGGTCTACTACTCACAATATGCCCGCCCTGCTAGCGAGCCAGGGGAGGCACGGGCCGACCACGGCCCGCCGCCCTCACTCCCCTCCGACTCAGGCAGCGCAGAAGAAGGCAGAACACAGCCTCCGTGGGGGGCTCCGCCGCAGGCTACCGCCACCCCCAATGTCATGCCACAGTCATTGGAGCCTCAGGGCAAAGCAGGAGTCAGCAGCGGGCACCACCTCCACATCCAACAAGTTCGCAAGAGCCACCACCAGGGGAGCGGCAGTTTCCGGTCCATGCGTTTCACCTCTTGTTATGCAGGCCGCATCCCCAGCCTCGCATATGTGTGGCACTAGATGTCTGTCTGTTATGCGGGCCGCCTCCAGACAGGGCTGCGCCGTAGCTCAGATGGGCCCCAGGAGCACTCGAAAGAGGATCACCCGCACCAGGCTGTCGATGCCTGATCACTGGCCCCCGCGGTCCCTCGCGCGGCCACCTTTCACAAGTGGGGTCCTGAGACAATACTGAGGCCCAGCCTCCCGCGACAGGCCTCATACGACTGTGGGCACTCCCCCCAGCAACAGCAAGACACCCAGTCCTGTCTTCCAATTGCGTGGCTGTCTCAGGGAGCGGACCTCACCAGCACTGATGCAGGCCGCATCCCCGGCCTCTCCTAGGCATGTGCCCGGACCCCTGGCCGCCAGTCAGTCCTCCTCCCGATAGGGTGCTGCCACCGCCCGCACTCGGCCGCACCACCGGAGGAACCACAGGAGCCAACCGGGAGCAGATGGGTTGCTCCAGGCAGTAGAGGCTCCACTGCCATCTCTAGGCCCCTCGCAACACCCCACACAATCCAACCTTCACTCCTTGGGGACAGAGGCCCCCAACGACAGCAGCAAGGTGCCCAGATCAGTCCATCGGACACTCGGCAGGCGCCACCACCGAGTCTCCCTCACACAGGTATAGGCCGCATCCCGGCCTCAGGTAGTTCCGGCCCGGCAGCCTTCCAAGCCCAGCGCTGCAATGTCCGTTTCCAGGCCGCGGACCAGCCTTGCCTCTCTACCGGGTGATGCCCCCGCCAGTAGGGTTCCACGCAGACCAACGGGTCCAGTCCGATCTCTGCAAGAAGGATTTTTTCAGGATTTATGCGGCTGGCCGGTCGGGAGCCGAAGGAGCTCACGTCCTGTCGGCCATGCTGCTTGGCCACGCCCCGGGCAGACAGATCTTTAACTGACTAACAGGAACACTGATTTGCATATGTCTATGGCATATGGAACTTATAATAACATCAATGAGGTCCAAATACTGCTGGGAAAGAATTATACAGCAAAACCTTTAGTTACCCCATAACACATCCCCCTTCCCTTATATTTGAACGCACACACACACACACTGTACTAAAACAATCGACACCTAAGAATATGAATAAAAGAGAATTCATGCAAAGTGAAGACTAATACAGAAAGAACAGAACTATCTATGCATAAATATTTCACTGTTACTATAATACCCTGTATCTAAAAGGAAGAAAATTAACAATGAAGGCAACGTTTAGGAGAACATTAATACTGAAAGAAAGGCATAATTTTATAGTACATAATGTACACAGCAATATGGTCTCCCACATCATCTTTTACCAAGTCTAACTCTTTGATGAGGGATCACCTTTGAAGAAGTGAAGAATTCAGATACTCCTGGAGCATGGAATTCCTTCCCATATCTTTTTTATCACTTTCGGAAAACATGCAGTAGCAGAAACCTATCCAAAAGGCATCCCTAAAAACCTATATACTCCCAAGATAATGACAAATGAGGTAACATACTCCTATATTCCTCATGTAGGGGCACCTGATGGTAGAATGATGTTGAATAATTGAGCTCCATTAAGTACAGCCAAGGTTTCTGAAATATTCAGAGGTGGTAGACAGTTCACTCTCCTGTGTTTGTTAAGGTTTCCGAGGTCCACATACTTCCTTATGCTTTTACCTCCCTCTTAAGGCACCAGCACGTGCAAGCAATTCCGAAGATTCAATATCATCAATAACTCCCAAATTCAATAACCTCTACAGTTCTGTTTTAATGGAATTTATCATTCTATGTTCAACCCCTTTCAACAACCTTAATTTTATCTAAAAAAAATCTGGAAATTTGACAATAAATGAAATGAAATGACTGAACTTGTAAAGCGCACTGCTGCCACAGCAAAGGGGCGTCCTGGCGCTGTACTCATACCGCTGTGGAACCCTTCCTGGCTTTTCCCTGTGAAATGTCCACTCCTGGGCACCCCCAGGGGGAAACCAGGCATCCCAGCGCTGTTGGGGCCGTTGTGGAGATTAAGCAAGCTATTGCTCAGAGTTGCAGAGTGGTACCCATGATTAGAATAGGCACTGAGGCGAGAATTATCAGGTCCGAGGAAATTGAGCCGAAGACCCGCAGAGGCGGGAATTGAACCCTGGTCCCGGGCCAGACCTCTGCATCAGGGTCTGCCGCTCTAACCATTGAGCCACACTTCTCCAATATCTGTGGCATCACCAACTTTAGACACAAACAAGGTTCATTTTGGAGTATTGAGTTTCCAGGTGATGCCCATATCACCATGATGACGCAATCCTAGTTGATTATCTCCATGTTTGGCAATATATACCCTACTAAATTTTCATGATGGAGCCTAGGACATCAATTTTAGTTCCACCATACCCCAATTTTAGTTCCACTATGCCCCAATGGGTTGATGTCAGATAGTAACAATTCAATATCCTACTTCCCAAAATGTTTATTCCAATTCTGATCACCTATCATGGTGTATGGCGAACCTAAATCCATTAGTTCCTTCAATTATTTTTCTCCTGCTACTGTTTCACATTCCAGCATGATTAACAGATTAGAATCCACTCCTTTCTCTTCTATCACAGTTAGAATACTGAATGCAAAACTTTCAACAGTTTGTATTTTGTCACTTTTATGTACTCTGTTATAGTGGGCTTTCTTTCCACACTTTTTCCAGATGGCATTTCAAGAAAAAAAAACTGGTTTATCGGAGAGATGATTCATACTACCACACTTGTAACATTTATAAAGCGACTCTTGCAAAAACACCTCCCAACAGGAACATTCCTACATTTCTTTCTCACTTTCTTTACACAGGTATCTACATTCTCCTCAGCCATCACTTTACTTATTAAATCCGCAGATCTTAAATCAGTGGTCTGAGTATCTGAAAATTCACAAACTAACATCACGGTGTTCTCTGTAGCTTCCACAATTGCCAATGCCTCCGTAAAATCTGGATTTTTGGCTAACAACTTCACCTGAACTCCTAAGTCGTTGTTGTAGTCTACCAGTTGATCTCTTATGAGAGAATTAGTGATTACCCCAAAATCATAAGTGCATGCTGATATTTTCAGGAAAGCTACATAATTACCACACTTTCCGTCTTCCCTTGAATGCCGGAAAAAAATGTATGACGTTCTAAAATAATATCAATTATCATTCCAAAATGTCTCTCTAGCATCAATTCAGACATTTCAAATATATATGATGGTTCATCTTCAGCCAACGCAATGTTTAATTCATCAAGGCTTTCATGTTTATTTTTACCGGCTACACCTAAGGTAAAGGTTCGCCTTTTTCTGATAAAAATGTTGGTGTCTGACACATGCTTGCTGCATCTATATTAATATTGCTAAAGTAGGTAGAAGAAGAGAACAGTATTGTAGTAGTTGCAGAAGCTCAGCTATTAACCTTACAAAAATGTTATCATACTAGATCCTTTATAAAACATTAATTGATGATAATTAGTGAGAGGATATCTACTGTATATTGCTATGCATTTATGGCAGATAATTGACTCCTATTTGTTATCTGCTCTGCTACATATACTGCAAGATCAACGTTCCTGTGAATGAAAGAAAGAAAGAAAAAAACTTGAATGCTGGACGGTCATGAATAATAGTCAGTTCCAAAAGTGGCTACAACTGGAAATTAAAATCTTCACTAGGACCAATGACTACATCAAATCAAGCCATTAAGTGCCTTGCCAGTCAGACTCATTTGATAGCTTTGTTTCTCTAGCTCCACTTTCTTTTCTCCACCAAACAACCAGCAAGTACGGAGATGTCTCACCTCCTATACCACCCTACTGGGCTACCATCCAGATTTAGACTCAGGTTGACCCCAGTGATCTAAAATTAAAAGTACAAACGTATTAATCTTGACTTGGACAAACCACCAACTTCAATCCAATTGTATGCACTCATTGGTCAGCTGAGTGAGGTATTTAGGACTTGGGAAAACGTCAGACGGACAAGGCAATATTTTTGTCGTTTACGTAAAAAACATCACTTTTTTAAAGTGTCTTCAATTGAACTGCGATGGAAAAGCTGTGGGGCTGGCAGGAATGACAGAATGGCATATCAATGCTCTCTGACAACACTTGTGGTGTTGTTAAACTTTTAGAAAGCCTCAACACCTCAGCCAAACAAAATAACTTTACCGTCAGTCAAGGGTGCAACACTGCTGGATGCTCAGAAAAGATAGACACAAACTTGCAGGTAAGCCGCAGGAGCAACACATAAGGATGCACCTGGAAGGGTAATACACAGAAAGAAAGATACTGCAAGGCCAGGACAGAGATAACATAGAAAACGGTCAGAGAGCAGGCATGTAAGTGAGTTTCGTGAGCATAAGCTTGTTTTAGTGATTAACCCTGCCCTTCCTCTATCTTCCAGACCCTTGCTTTACCTATCCTTATAACCAAGACCACTCAAAGAACTGAGGCTGTCAGAGTTTTTGTTTCACTTGCAGGAGAGCAAAAACAGAAAAGGCCAACCCCTCCATCTGCAATATTATGATGACTTCTGTGCAAAGTGGGAAAGCAAGATCTGTGAAACATTAGGTCCTCAAACAAAGGCCTGTGCGTTTCTTTTCTTTTGGACCTCACTGCTCAGTGACACAATACACTCTCTTCAGATTCACCTATCTCGATTATTGACTGTCGAGTTATGTTTCTGTTAGATGAAAATTTTTCACCTTAGCTCAGATTTTTCACCTTGTCAGATGTTATTAGTTTTTGTTTAATTAGTTTAATTACTTTTTTTTAATGTTCCTCTTTTTACTGAAACTTGGCCCACGTATTTCTTTAAGTGGAACGCTGTTTGACTGGCATATTACACACACACCTTAACCATTTTATCAGAGAACTGCCTGCTGGTCGCCCAAAGGTTATGTTTGTGGAAACTTGTTTACCCTCTGTTGAATTTTCAATTTGGGCTGTTTCAGGGGTTTCCCATAGTTCGCCTCAAGAAGGTGGCCTCTATTTTCCATGTCTTGTCGGTGTTTTCCTACAGTACCTATGTGTAACTGAACAAACAATATGTGAATGGAACTGCTCCATAATGTTGAGAAGAAAGTTTCAATATGAGCTTGACCATGGCTCGGTTTGCTAAAGTGCTTTTAGACTGTACACAAGAAGGCAAAAAGCAAAAGCTTACAATCAACATTACTTAAAAATGACCTTGTAGGATGTCACTATAATCAGTTTAATAGATCAGTAAAGGATCTGCAAGGCAATTTTAACAATAATACATGTGGCAAAAGGGATCAGTGATCTGCATTTGCAAAGTTATTTAGCTCTGTGCTCCATAATTTTGGTGATCATGCAGTACTTATTGATCCTTCCTGATCTAGGTGTCCAGGGTATGGAACTCCCATTTTAAGGGGATGATTCCCGAGTAAGACTGCCTGCAGTGCTTGTCCTAGAAGTACATTGTTTCTAAATTGCTTAGTACTCTTATGCATTCTGTGGCATACATACGTCCACTAAACACAAGTAGTGCAACATCCTTATTTTATAACTTGTAGGATAATGTTTTTAAATTATGATAGGTAACATTTAAAAATTAGATAATTCTTTGTTGCAAATCCACTGTAACTGCCTTCTCCTTATGAATCCTGAGGTGCATATACAGTAAGTGCTAACAAGCTACTAACATCATTCATATAATTTTACATATAAATTAAATTGGATTCTATCAATGTTATGATTTCCTCCCTATAGATATGTCTACCTGAAAGTTTTCAATGAAAGCTCAAAAACAATGTGATACCTTGATTTGACGGAAGTAACACTTGAATTCATGACAATCTCCAAAGCAAATACAAGAACCGTAGCCAGAGCTCCAAAGGGATCAGGGTCAAGATGTACATTATACCTATAGACAGAAAAAAATAAAACATTCTTTTTTTTGTAAACAAATTTTATTGAGTTTTTAGACAATTAATACAATAATCTAGCAGTACGAGTGCAATTGCATTCAGCCATCCCTTATTGCCTTTTAGAAGAGGAAACCTCTTAAATGTAACACATCCGGTTATACATATCTGCAGCATAGTTCAAACTGTCCGTTATTGGCCATGCATTACTTACAGAGCAACCTGAATCTGTACAATTGCGTTTTTTAAGCTTTACAACTCCTATACTGCTACCCGAAAAATAATACGTTCTTATGATATTAAATCACTGTAACAGTAAAATGAGTCTTTAATTTCTTGAGATTGTGATGATCAAGGTGAAACACCATCAATTCATCCAGGTTCTGATTAGATTAAACCATTTAGAGTGTGTAAAAGGACCCCTTTAAATTATATAAAGTCCATAACATACAAATGTATATGATTAGACAGTGGCTTCTCTTGGAGCTTCCACTCTGCAGGTACTGGGAGCTTCAAAACTGGACACATGACAGCTTATGAGTAGAAGAGGTAGATTATCCCCATAGGAAATGGATGAACTATGTGTCTAATAGAAATGGCATCAGTGCGGAGGGAAAAAGATGGTGGATGCTCCACCACCTTGCTTCTTGACAAATTCTGGGCTGATATATCCACAGAATGTCAGTAGAGAAGGATCAACTGTGAGGTACAGGAGACACGTCAGTAGGGCAAGCAGATGCTAGCAGGCATGCAGGAGATTTCAGGTACCTCTAAGTTGCGAAAAAGGGGCAGGTGAGTGGTATGGATTTAACTTCTCATCTAGAGTCCTGCATTAAAAGCAGTAGAAACAACTACCAGTAGCTCACAGACACCTTCAGAGTAGCTCACAGCTTCGAATTCATTTTTAAATAAGCATAGGGTCACACTTTCCTTTTAAAGTTAAGGAAATGCTGTGTTTATTATACATTATTATCTTCAGGATACAGATAGCAGGGCATGATAATGAGCTGTGCTGGAGTCAGATATATGACCCTGGGCACATAGGTGAAGAACTGAAGCATTGAGGTATTTATATCTTAAATAAAAGTCCTTGTCAACTCAATATTGGAGCATCAGAACAAAAGGTTGTTTCTGAATGCTTTTAAATTCAAGAACATTTCAAGAGTTAACTTAATGATTAAGATAACTCTACATTTTAATTTTATTCCATTTCAAAGTGTTGCACTTACAAACAGCAGGCCTTTTGTTCCCATTGGCCAGTAGACACTGTGCCATATTTATAACTGAAAGATACTGTCATTTTTTAGGTCTCGGCCTAGCCTACACTGCGCTTGTCCTTTTGTACGCGTTTTGAAAATGGACCTAGAAATTCCACACAGCTCGTGCGTGTTATTTCCTAATTCCATTTACATTGGGCTTTGGGTGCGTGTATTTTTAAAACAGAACACGTAATAGGCCATGGGCGGTCGCGTAGCTCCGCCCATGGCCTATTGGTGTCTGTTATGCGCACCAAAGCCCATATGGCTTCAATTATCGCGGCCAGACGCGTCTGCGATAATTGAAGACATATGCTGGCAGTGGCGCGCGCGCCCGCCGTCCCCGACATGTCCGCTATGCTCGCTGCTGTGCCCGTCCCGCTGCAGCCACACACATTAACGCTCCTCTCACACCAACAACCATCAATGTGTAAACAATGGGCTGCTAACTAGTGTCACTTCCAGGACGTAAGTCATCATGCAAATGCGGAGCACTCTCAATCTGCGAGCAAGGGCCACTCCCACAGCCCATGATAACTCCATGACACATCCAGCCTCTGTCCCCCACGGCCCTCACCGTCTCACTGAGAGTGGACGCGGCACGGTGGCGGCACCGCACACTTCCTGCGGAGCAAGGGAAGCTCCCGTCTCGGATACTTCAAAGGCGCCGCGTCGGTACTCACGGAGGCGGCGGCACCGTAATCAGGGATCCGAGGGGCACGGGCAGGCTGTCTCTGGGCCCACTGCCGCCGGAGTAGAGCTGAGGACCACGGGACGGGGCACACCGGGAGCCATCAGGCGGCAGTGACGCCCAGGAGCCCGGCTCCGAGCGGCCGCAGAGACCCTGTGTCTCTGGCCCCCACGGCCGCATTCCTCCGCAGTGCATCAGGTGCTCTGGCTGCCGGAATGACAGCCCGGGCCTGGAATGTGCAGGCTTCGGAGGCCGAGCTGTTGCCAGCCCCACTGCCAGGAAACAGTGGGCCCATTATAAGAACAAGATCCCCGACACTGCAGAGCGCCCTCAAAACCAGCTCCACAACAGGGCCTTCTTAGTCTCAGACATGCCCCAAACACACAAATGCCAAATGAATAAAACAAGAGTATGCTTTATTTTTTCGTTTCACTTTTTCCAGGAAGAAAAAAAAGTTCAAATTTAGGGCTCACCTTTCAACTCCGCTTCATCCAGAGGGTGCCCCCCTCCGCAGTCACTCACACTCGTCAAACAAACAACACACCCACCTCAGCTCCTGTCTCAGCCGCACTTTCCCGTGCCAGCACTTTTACTGCAGCTGTGTACCTTGCTTGTATGCTTTCAGGGATCCTTCACTGCAGTTACCTATTCAGTGCCTGACAGAACATCACACTCGCTGCAGGACGTGCAGTAGACTGCCCCATTGCTTGCTAAACTGCATCTGTTCTGTCTGTAAGGGAGGCCTGCACCGATTCTGCCAAGTATTAGGCACCTAATGATTGGATCCTGTGACGCATGGGCGCACCTATTTGAAGCACACACCAATGATAGGGATTATTAGATAGTAAAGTGTATGAACTTCCTTTGAAATGGGATTCTAATCACGTTTTTGGATGCTTCCTAAAAGAAGCAGCAGACATCCATTTCCAGATCTCCTGTGAGAGTTAGGGACTTCTCCCCGAGAACATTCAAACTCAAAAACATTTGCATTTCCTCACAAACATAATAAAAACATAGCTGCAAATAAGTGAAAAATATCTTGTTTGGGCAAACCAGCTTCTAGATCTCTTAAGGTAGGTCAATTCAAACATGTAAACACCTACAAAAGAATAATGAGCTATTTAAAAAAAAGAGAGAAAGATATGCGGCTAAACACCTATGCCAAAACAGTTAAACAGCCCACCTCAAGCCCATACCGTATTATGGAGTACTGAAGGCAACTAATTCTGTCTATGGAGAAAAATGTCTGTTTTTGAACTTTGTGCATTGGTCTCTATTAATAAAAGTATGTACATATATCAAGGTGGTTGTTTTTTGCTGCCTCTTTATAGTTCTCGCTTGTGTGACATTTTGTACAACAAGAGGCTTGCAGCCCACCCATTACATACTTAATTACTTGGATGGCACTGTGTGCTAATCTTATGCTTAAAAACATTTCTAGAAAACAGACATTTGAAGTGAGGAGATTCCGAGAGTCGCTGATGGTGCAGGGTGCTCTATATTGGAACTTCTCTCCACCTAAATTTGGGAACTACCCAGAGTGCTCTGCTTCCAATTTTGTATAATTAATATATATATATATATATATATATATATATATACACACACACACACACACACACACACACACGCACACACAGAGCTGTTTCTGCATATACTCCCTACACTACACTTCCATAGGTGGGGATTGAGTGGTGCTGTAGGCGTTGTGGGTTGAGTTGTGCTGTACGCGGTGGGGATTGAGTGGTGCTGTACGCGGTGGGGATTGAGTGGTGCTGTAGGCGTTGCAGGTTGAGTGGTGATGTGGACATTGCGGGTTGAGTGGTGATGTAGGCGTTGCGGGTTGAGTGGTGCTGTACGCGGTGGGGATTGAGTGGTGCTGTAGGCGTTGTGGGTTGAGTGGTGCTGTACGCGGTGGGGATTGAGTGGTGCTGTATGCGCTGGGGATTGAGTGGTGCTGTACGCGTTGCGGGTTGAGTGGTGATGTAGGTGTTGTGGGTTGAGTGGTGCTGTACGCGGTGGGGGTTGAGCGGTGCTGTAGGCGTTGCGAGTTGAGCTGTGCTGTACGCGGTGGGGATTGAGTGGTGATGTAGGCGTTGGGGGTTAAGTGGTGCTGTAGGCGGTGCACGTTTTCAGAAGGCACACTCCTCCAGGCGTCAGTGCACACTTTCACCAGGCACATACCACTATCCATCACTGCATGCTATCACCAGACATACACACCATGAGTTGTCAGTGCACGCTTTCACCGGGCACAAACACCACCAGTGTCAGTGCACGCTTTCACCGGGCACACACCACCAGGCACACACACACTACCAGCCATCAGTGCACAATTTCTACAGGCACACACACCACCAGCCATCAGTGCACGCATCATTTGTTAACGCATCCACAATTAACTATTGTAGCAATCGCAGTATGGCGCACCTTACTTTTAGCTCTGTCGAGGCCTGGCAACAGCCAGGTCTATCCGGGAGCTCACCCTAAGTCCCTAAGGTTGTGAATGATTTAATTGTTTCAATGTTTATGTACAGTGTGGAATTTATCACTGTTCTGCTTTTTTGTTTATATATTGAGTCTAGCTTGAATAATCAATACCAAATAACAGTTAATAAATTTCTGCAAAACATGTGGTTAATGTATGTAATAATGTAAGTGATTTTTGATAATGATTTGGGACCATTCATGTAGAAGTTGACATACATGCTTCGAAACCTTAGGGACTTAGGGTGAGCTCCCGGATAGACCTGGCTGTTGCCAGGCCTCGACAGAGCTAGTTTTTGAGAGTTGTGGGCACAACTCATTACCGGGGTGCTCCTAAAAACAGTTTTAAATCAGAGTACATACGTGCAATTGGTTTACTAGAGGAGTGCAGGTCAATCTCCATACAGTGCACCTTACTTTTAAACATATTCATCTAAAGCGCAGCATGCCACCATTGCTACAAAAATTAATACACATTTTTTTGGCCTACAATTTCTAGACTTTTGTTGCCGTTGGTGTTGCAATATTTAGCAATGCCAATAGCTCATACTTAATTATCCCGAGACCTATTGCATTGTAAATGCTTGTTTCAAACGAGAGAAATCTAAAATGGATAAGGAACATGCTACTTACCCAATATGCATCTGTTCTTGGCATATAAAGCTGTAGAGCCATATGCTTTAGCACAGATCGCCATCTTGTGTTGGGTCCGGATATTTGCACTTTGTTTTTGTTCGAAGAAGCCTTCACAGTCACCAGGTAGGTGATCCCTCATTTTGGTGATAGTGCGCATGGGCATTGACTCCATCCACAGACTGTTTTGCCATAAGGGGGATGATGGAGTTATAAAAGTAGTGAAGGGATGTCCATTTATAGTGTATCTAAGTGAGATAATACTGCAACAGATAAAGGTACCCAGGGAGGCGGGTGGGCAGATATGGCTCAACAGCTCTATATTCCAAGAACAGATGCATAGTGGGTAAGTAGCATTTTCCGTTCGAGGCATATGAGCTGTAGATCATATGCTTTAGCATAGACTATACAGCCATTATCTCCCAAGCGGTGGATAACGTGTATCTGTTGCAGTGGTTTGAAATAGTGTTCCTAAAACTCACTGGCCCACACTAGCATGTTGTTTTGCAAACACATCTACACAATAGTGGTTTGTGAATGTGTGTGGTGTAGACCATGTTGCAGCCTTGCAGATGTCATCTAAGGGTATGTTCCCTAAGAATGCCATAGATGCTCCTAGTTTGCGTGTAGCGTGCGCCCTAGGGGGAATTGTTAATGTGCGCTTAGCTTTAATGTAGCATCTTTGGATGCACTTAACTATCCACCGTGCAATACCTGCTTTTGATATGGGATTGCCTTTATGCGTTGGTGAAAAAGCAACAAAGAGTTGTATAGTTTTTCTAAAAGATTTAGTTCTTTCAATGTAATATAGTATCACTCTTTTTACATCCAATGTGTGAAGAACACGTTCTGCCACTGAGTCTAGTTGAGGGGAAAAAAAGGTAACTCAACATGCTGGTTGAGATGAAATGCAGAAACGACTTTAGGTAAAATTTTGGGGTTAGTCCTAAGAACCACTTTATTTTGGAGAATTTTTAAAAATGGTTCTTGTATAGTTAGTGCCTGGAGCTCACCTACTCTTCTAAGAGATGTGATGGCTATAAGGAAGGCTACCTTCCAAGTGAGAAATTGTAGTTCACGTTTGTGCAATGGCTCAGAGAGTGGACCCATGAGTCTTGTAAGGACTGTATTAAGATTCCACACTAGAGAGGGTGGAAGGCTAGGAGGAATGATTCTTTTGAGTCCTTTCATGAAGGCTTTGACAGCAGGCACTCGAAACAAACACAAGTGTTGTCTGTTTTGTAGGTACGCAGCTATTGCAGCAAGGTGTAAGCGTATATATGTATATGCTAAGTTAGAACGCTGTAAGTGTAACAGATAGCAAATTATTTTTTGTATGGAAGCATCTACTGAATTGATTTTATTGTTTGTACAGTAAATTACAAATCGTTTCCACTTGCTCTTGTGGTAGGACGTCTAGCATCTCTAATGACGGTCATGCAGTCTGGCAGAAGATTAAGGTAGCCAAACTCTATGATTTCAGGTGCCAGATCGCAAGGTTGAGTTGACTGGGATCTGGGGGACATATGTATCCAACCCTTTTCCGTTCGCAAACGGGCCGATTCTCAGAATCAGCCCGTTTGTGAACTGGAAAAGGCCTTTTGGGATGTATCATCCCAAAAGGGCATTGCAAAATAGGGAATCACAAAACTTGCGATTTCCTATTTTGCGATTGCATTTAACCACATCGCTGCTTGGTAGATTCCCCTGCTGTGCTGGAAGGCAACGAAAACGGGTGTGGTCATGACGAGCTCAGCTCGTCATGAGCACCTGAGAGGTATGAGCATGGAAAGGGTTAAGGAATCGCAAATTGTGATTCCTTAAATGCGATGCAAGAAGCACCCAAGTAGTGCGATTTTGGCGTAAGAAATCGCAAATTACCACCAACTTCAAGTTGGTGGTAATTTGCAATTTCTTTGAAAAATTCACCTTTTTGCATTTTTCAAAGTGGCAAGTGGCATGTGGCACACATACATGCCCTTAGGGCATTAATGTGCGCCACATGTGCACACATACATATTTCAGGGGTGCAACAGGGTGTCCTTTTGACACCCTTGCACCCTTGAAATTGCATTCGCAATTTGCGAGTACCCAATGGGTACTCGCAAATTGCGAATGTCTCCCAATGGGTGAGGGAACCAGGATGCGAAGCTTGGGCATTTTGCATTGAGGTGTGTTGTGAAGAGATCTATTTCTGGGTAGCCCCACATCTAGAAGAATGGGACGAGAATTTGAGGATGTAGTTCCCATTTGTGGATCTGTTGCCTCTGATGACTGAGCAGATCTGCAATCTGGTTGTTTACTCCTGGGAGGTGTTCTGCAAGGAGATATAAGTTTTGAGGTATGGCCCATCTCCATAGGCTTTGAGCTAGTTGTGAAAGCTGTAGGGAGAGTGTCCCCCCCCTGTTTTTGTATGTAGTACATTGTTATCATGTTGTCCATATGAACTAGGACAGCTTTGCCTACTAGATGCAGTTGAAAAGCTAAAAAAATTGCTAGTAGCTCCAGATGTTTTATGTGGAGTAGTTTTTGTTGTAGGGTCCACATACCCTGGATGGTATATTTTTGAAGATGAGCTCCCCCAACCAGTGAGCGATGTGTCTGCTTAGCACTATCTGTGGAACCGGGTCGACGAATGGCCGCCCCTTGGAAAGTTTTTGTGTATTCCACAACTGCAGAGAGCGATGGGTGCGGCCGTCCACCAACACTAGATCTGTTAACTGACCTTGAGCCTGGTTCCACTGACGTGCTAAGCATTCCTGTAGGGGACGCATTTGTAGTCTTGCGTAAGGAACGATTAGAATGCAAGAAGCCATCATGCCGATCAATTGCATGAACACTCAGGCTGGTAGTGTGGGTTGAGGCTGAAATTGTGATGACAGATTTTGCATGTTGTGTATCCTGACTGGGTTGGGGTATGCTAGAGCTTTGCAAGTGTTTATTGTGGCTCCTAGATACGCTTGCGTGTTGGACGGCTGGAAGTGAGACTAGGTGAGGTTTACAGTGAATCTCAAGTCGTGAAGCTCCTGAACTGTTTAGTGAGTGTGGTGTAAGCAGCTGTGTTGTGATCTCACTTTGATTAGCCAGTCGTCCAGGCAAGGGAAGACGTGAATGTGTTGTCTTCTTAAATGAGCTGCGACTACTGCCAGACACTTGGTGAAGACTCTGCGTGCTGTAGTTACCCCGAATAGTAGAACTTTGAATTGATAATGTTGTCTGTCCACCACGAACCTGAGATATTTTCTGTGAGCCGGGTGAATGGGAATATGGAAGTAGGTGTCCTTTAAATCTAGGGTGGATAGATAGTCGCCTTGCTGAAGCAATGGGATCACCTGTTGGAAGCTGAACATGTGGATGTGGTCTGACTGAATGCAGAGATTTAGCTGGCTGAGGTCTAGTATAGGCCTGAGAGAGCCCTCCTTTTCTGAAATTAAAAAATACAAGGAGTACACTCCGGTCCCTTGATGATGCAATGGTACTGGTTCTATTGCGTGTTTTTGTAACTGAGAGAGAACCTCTTGTTTTAAGAGGCGGAGATGTTCTGGTGACATTGCACATTCTCTTGGAAGAATAGTTGGGCAAGTGCAGGTAAGTTCCAGGCAGTAACCATACTGGATAATTTTTATTACCCACTTGTATGAGATGATTGACTTCCAGACAGGTAGGAACTGTGAGAGACATCCCCGACAGGAGTGGAATGATCGGGGGTAGTGGAGGGAAGTCACTGTCTGTTGGCAGGGGAAGTGCGGGTGGAGTTACCTCAGCTTCTTCCCTTATTATTATTTCCTATGTAGCCTCCTCGTAAATAACCTCTGGAGGAGGTAGATTGGTTGTTACCCTTATAAGAGGAGGAGGGATTCTCTGTGGACACTGTTTTTGAGCCACCCCTGTAAAAGGAGTGGCGGAGGGAACCCCTGCTAGAAGGTAATTGTAAGGCCTTCATGGACTTTGCAGTTTCCGTGTCTTTCTTCATCTTTTCTAGGGAAGTATCGACAGCTGGCCCAAAAAGATGCTCCTTATCAAAAGGCTGATTAAGTATGGAGGAGTGTACCTCCTGCTTGAATCCAGAGATTCTAAGCCAAGCATGTCTGCGCAATAGTATGCTGATGTTGATGGCACGAGATGCGGTGTCTGCAGCATCTAGTGCGCATTTGATGGAAGTGTTGGTTATGAGCTTCCCTTCTTGAATGAGGTCGTTAGCATTGGTTTTATACTCATCTGGCAAATGTTGCATGAGTTTTTCCAACTCATCGTAGTGAGCCCTATCGTAGCGTGCTAAGAGAGCCTGAGCATTGGTAATGCACCAATGATTAGCTGCCTGCAAAGCCACTCTTTTGCCTGAGACATCAATTAGTTTAGATTCCTTATCAGGAGGAGGGGCGTCTTCTGTGGCTTGAAAGTTAGCCCTCTTGCGGGCGTTAGATACCACAAGAGAGTCTAAGGACAACTGACCTTTTATATATGCAGGGCCTGTAGGAGCGGGCTTGTATTTTTTTATCTTCTCTAGAGTGAGTATTCTCGATCTAACGGGGTCTTTGAATACCTCATCCGTGTGTTTTAACATGCCCTTGAGCATTGGTAAAATATTAGTAGACCTTTGTGAGTGCGCTAGTGTCTCAACAAGGAAATCCTCTTCTAGAGGGTCTGTATGAAGCTCCACCCTGTGATATTGAGCAGCCCTGGTGCTAAGCTGAACATAGCCAATGTTGTCGTCAGGTGGGAAGGGTCTGGAGGGGTACAGGTCGGGGTCATTGTCTTGATCTGGTTCCCTATTATAATTCTCCTAGGGTTCAATCTCCTGTGGTATGTCCTGATCTTGTGGCATATTGTGCTCTACATCCCCATCCCCATAATCTTCATCCTGTAGGTCACGTGACAGTGGAGGTGGTGGTGAATTTGATGGTGTAATGATTACATTTGGGTTAGGAGAGGGAAGTATGTAAAGGGGATAAGGGTTAATATCCATGTCCTTTTTCTTCAGAGGTATAAGGACATCCTCTGAGAGATCCAGCTTCTGTTTTTTAGGAAGAGTGGCCAGAAGGTGTCCAGTTTTAGGGTCAATACTTGGTCTCGTTTGTTTTGGATCCAAAGGTGGCTCCTCGGACCAAGGCTCTTTGGATTGAGTATCTTTTTCTTTAGGAGTTGATTTTGGCGTCGAAGATTTGGGCTGAGAGTCTTTGGGTGGCGAATATTTCTAATCTGAGTGCTTGGTTTTAGTCGGTTTGGGCTCTGAAGCTTTCGGAGTGGAAGGTTTTAGCTCCGAACTTTTCAGCGCGGAGGATCTCTGCTCTGAGTTTTCATGTGTCGAGGATTTCGGCTCCGAAGCTTTCGAGTTAGACGATTTGGACTTTTCAGCACCGAAGCTTTAGATTTGGAGGATTTCGGCTCTGAGGCCTTCGGTGTCGAAGGTGTCTTCGGTGCCGGCGGTGTGGAGACTGGCAAACGCTTTGTCTTATGTTTCGGTGTCGAGGGTGTTGGTTCGGCACCGGAATGGGGCTGCCTCGAGACCGAGCCGGAAGGCTTTTCTTTGTGTTTCATAGCCGGGCTGAAGGGAGGGGAATCTGAAACTTTTTCTCGGTGCCGGCCTGAGCCCGAGGGCGAAGGTGTTGCTGGAGCCTTAGATTTTGGTTGAGTGGACACATGGGGATCTGTACTCAAGGTACGTTGACCCGGAGTGATGTTCAGTTCTTCTTCCATGTCAGAGTCGGCTTCGGACACGGAGACCAGTTCTTCAACCTCGGCTTCTGCAGCTGGACGATGGAAATCTGAATTGTCGCCGAAGATGTCTGGTATGAAGATGTTCCCGCGTTGCATTTCGTGGCATCGAGCCAGATGATCACGAATGGTCTTCTCCGATCAGAATGATTGATACGCTTCACAGTCCTTTCGTCGTGTTCCGGGGATAAGCAGAGGTTGCAAACTTCATGCAAGTTGGTGCGTGGAAATTTAGCACGAGACCTGGGACATACTTTAAATGGAGTCCGTTCCATCGACTGCTGGTGTGGTCGGCACGGGTAGGCCCGACGGCCTGCCCTGAAGTTCCCGATGGAAGGTTTTCTCAGTTTAAACGATACGCGTCGAATGGGAAATCGCGATTGAAAGACAATACCATTGAGGGTAGGGGATTACGCGTAGAAGGGGTTCAAGAACAATACCGAACCGGAACGCAGCGCAGCAATACACATCCGAACCAGACAGTGGGAAAAAACTATCTGGGGATGGAGTCGATGCCCATGCGCACTATCACCAAAAGGAGGAGTCACCTACCTCGTGACTGCAAAGACTTCTTCGAACAAAAACAAAGAGCAAACATCCGACCCCAACACTAGATGACGATCTACGTTAAAGCATATGATCTACAGCTCATATGCCTTGAACAAATATGTCTATGAAACACTGAGTCAATGTTTTCCCCCGTTTTCAATTACGTCTTAATATTTTACGAAGCATATTTCCTCACTTTAAATTTCTCCTATTTAAACAAATGGCTGCACTTTTCTATTATAAATATGTCTACAGGCCACTGGGTGCAAAATGTTTGTTGTTTGTAAATGTGACACTTAGAAATGGGATAACATTTAAAAAATGAGTTTTATGGAATCCATATAAACAAAGTTAACTCTTCAGTTTAATTTTCTCCAATTTCAAAGTGTTGCATGGACACACAAGAGGCATCTTAACCAGTGGCTAGTAGACACACTGTCATGTTTATAACTGAATATTACAGCCTTTTTTAAGTGGGAGACATTTAAAGTGCAGAAAACTGTTCCATAATATGAAATATTTTTGCAGAACATGTTTCTGCACTTTAAATTTCTTATTTATAAAACGGTTGTGTGTTTATGTTAAAAATGTAATAGTGCCAAATGTGGCAAAAGGTATGTCCTGTGTCACAAGTACACACGACACAGAATCTCTTCACACTTAGACATAAAACCCATTCATACACACACGTTTATACATACCCAAAGACCACACTCTCACTGACATATGGCAGCCCTGTCAAAGTGCCCCTTGTCAAAGTATTTTGTTCAGGCCATACTCTTTGGAATTTTGTATCTTTTTTAGAACTATGAATGGAAACATACGCATGGAAAAATGCTCTTTGGAAAATATTCTGTTACCATTATCACAAACAAAGAGCATGGAATACAATTTCTAAGATATGTTTTTTATCTGTTGGAGTGAACTTTAATATTTGATATTACATGATTACCTTAGCTCCATACGAAATGTGTTTATTTATTAAATGTATCAACCTGGCTGAGCACCAGTGTAGTGGGTTGAGCATGCACCAGCCCTTTTAGAACCTATTCCCACTATTCTACCTGTTACAAGTTCGTTAACATACAATGCACGGGTGGGTACTCTGTCATAAACATGATAGATATCCTGCCTGCCTTATTACAACAAGTACATTACGATATAATGCACCTGTGATGAGGTGGACAGGATATCTACTGTGTGTGTGACAGCGTACTTAGTGTGGAAACCGGTTGCCCTCTCTAGAAACCACAAACATCGAAATAAGACTGGACGAACTGCAGCAGCCCATTCTTTAGAGTTATCTTGTTACCAGTTCATGACAAGGTGGAAATAATAAAGAAAATGGAAAGACAAGACCTGGAGAAGGCAGAATTGTTGGCGAACGAGAAGGTGCCTGGAGGTAAAAAAGACACAAAAGTTGATGCTAGAGTTTAAGATAGCATAGAAAGAAGAGCTAAGGAATCCAGAGAGGAAAACAGGTGGAGGAAGAAATGTGGGTGGGAGCAGTCTAAGACATCAGTGGGGGTTCCTTCTGTTACAGTGTGTAAATGGACAAATGAGAACCCGCTTTAGTGTTATTTTAATCCAGGAAACCAAACATCGGGCAGTAGCATTCTGCTACACATTAAGGGTGGACCTTGTCTCTCGTCATGCACAAGTACTGGGTTGCTGCAGAGTTGCTGTTAATGAAGGCTGCATTCCAGGAACGTTGGCAACATTTAGCGGGGCTAAATATTGTGTAACAATATTAAAAGACCATCACAATCAGCAGCATCTGAAGTCAGTGCACAACATTAACCAAAGACAGACTGGGTGATGCTTATTCTTTTCTGTTCTGTCATCAAGAATGTGTATACCCAGTAACCCTCCTAGAGCAATCATTCAGTCTTCATTATTAACATCCCCGACAACGTGTGATCGAATGGATCAGTTTGCTTACTACCCAGTCAGCATTGAAAGTATGGGCATATACACCTCATACAGGGGCAGAAATGTATATGTGCATGAAGAGCCTGGTTATGCTCCCAATTAACGTTTTATGATCAAGAGTACTCACATCCATTTGGCTGATTTATGTCAAAATTAAGTTTTTTTATTTTCATTCACGGCTACTGTCTGTCTAGGCATCGTTAATTTGCAGTGTCTATGCACATTTTTCCATAAGATTTCTGCTAACCTCATATTTGTTGGTAACTGAAAACTCTTTCATTGCTTGAAAGGGAAGAGGAATGATGAGCAACTGCCAACAGAAGGTTGAAATGCCTTCATCACTGGCAGGCTGTGCATGTAGGCTAGTGTTTCGAGGTGGAGCTACACATGGTCTGTTTGGGTAGATTTGGAATTGTTTCATTGGATGATTCTGTCTTTTCCTTAAAGGTTTAGTGCTATGCCTTACACAGTAGAGAACAGTTCTTAGTGATTTACTGAGTTTTACATTTTTGAGCAAGCTTCTTTCATAATTGCCTATGCAGTGAGGGCAATCACTTGTGGAGTGAAGGATTAGGACCATTGACTATTTTGGATGGCCTCAATGAAAGGAGGCGAATCTCAGGAAAATGGAGATGTCTGTCTAGAGGAGTAGGACATCTCTACAGACTTGGCAACCATTTTCCTGTGTTTCCCTTGCAACCAGTTGCTGTTGCTAGCTATGTCTTCTCAACTTGCCTCAAAGATGTCACTAATCCTCCTTTAACTTCTTTCCAGAGTAGTTTGAACATGATATATTGTATTGAGTGAATAATAACTTGAGTAGACTCTGAATCCTATTAACACAGGCATTCGAGTAGCTTTGTTCAGTTCTAAGAGCCCATAGGGCTAACTCGATTATAACTGACATTGTAAAATTGGTCAGAAGATGGGTTGAAGATGAGCTTCTCACTCGTGGCAGGCTCTAACTTTTTAAGAAACTAGTGGCATTTGTTTCTGTTACCAAAGGGGTGAGGGTGGCACAAGGAAAGAGGTTACGCATGGACTGTCTTCTGCTCTACTGAGTCCCTCAGCCTCTCCTGCATTTTTAGCTTCTGACAGCATCCCAAAAGTCTGCTGGTTCCCTTCACCTTACTCCTCAAAGTGAGAATCATGGCGGCTGCAGCATTTTCAGAGGTTGGCGCATACATGGGCAGCATGCTAAGTAGTTGCGTGCAATAAGCCTTGCTGGTTAGGTGCACATACCAGCTGCAGTCTGAGGGCAAACTCCAATTAAAAGCACATTATGACACTATCACTCTCTGCCACTGTCTGCCTCATTAGGGAGCACTTTGGCCACCTTCACATTTGAAAAACCAATCTTATCTCTTTACGAAGCACCTGCAACTGAACTAGGTATTTGATAGACGCCTCAGTTTCTCTCTGGTGCAGTTGTTTCGGATCAGCTCATACCTCTATCTTCCTGGATAAGTTCTTCGGGGCAAGATTGGGAGCTAAGAGGAACTAAGGTGGTGAGCACTCGGAATCACAGTTTTGCTATGCACAGCGGCTCCCAGCAAAGAATTGAGACTATCAGTAGAACTGAAGACCACCATTAGTGCGCTTCCTACCAAATCACACTCCCTTGCATTTTCAACGGCAACCATTAAGCACCCATTATGCCTTAGGTAGAGTAATCTGTCCTTTATTGCTCCACTTAAGTTTCCGATAGCACTTCCAACGACACTTCTAGAAATGAGACAAATGGAAACATAGGGATCACCTAAAACTTTGCGTTGAGATGCTATCCTCATGTTGTCTAGGAGTTTCAACTTTTTTCTGCCGCCTCAGCAGGTTTCCTTCCGAACAACTCTTGAAAGTCTGCATATTGCATACAACAGTTTTTGCCACCTATGTCTGAGCCTCCCTCTAATGTAGGCAAAGTGGAGATATAGTCACTGACTGTTGTTCGATCTCCAACACTCTAATGCCAATCTCCTCCTCCATAGACCTTGCATCTACTTTACTGATTCTGTAGCCATGTCAGCATGTAGGGCATTGGCAGATAGTAGAAACATCTGTTCTATCCTGGTACGGTCTGGCGGACCCAGAGGCTGTTCTGCTTCCGTTTGTGTAGACTCTTACTGAGCACTGCGAGCTGTGAAACAATCAATCAGTTTCTCCTTTTCATTTACCATTACGGCTTCACCTACTCTGCTGTCTTTATCAAAATAAAGTAATCAAGTGGGAAGGGGCTCCTTGCAGCGGGATGCAGTTACGGGCACTACAGCTAAACTCCCAGAGAGCAAGCCAAAAGTGAACTCCGTTCAAGGAGGGCCATGTCCCCAATAGGAAAGGGGACTGTAGCTGTGATACACAGCCAAAGCCTACACAGTACACTTCTCCTCCCACCTTAGTTTGGCAACACAACTGAGACTGCTGGTGGCCTCCGGTTGAGCTCAAGTTCACAACGTTTCTTCAGTCCCCAATAGCATTTTCCAGCCGCAGGCACTATCGATGCCTGCCCAAACTGACATGGAGAACTCATTAGCTATTGTCATCTCAGACATGGGTTGTAAACTCCTGTCAGTTTCACAGAAACGCTGATTGGTCATGAAGGATGCAGAGTCAGGCACTATTGGGGAAGTCACGCCTATCAAAAAAAAAATAGCAGAAACTCTCACTGTCACCTCTTTTCGATTCACTGCCATCACAGGGATGGATGGTGGCCTGCTGGAGTCAGCAGACCACCATGTCTGTGATTGCTTTTAAATAATGCAATCTTTCTTTTTAAACGCAGCCCATTTTCTTGAAAGGAAAATGGGATACGTTTAAAAAGTTAAAAAAATGAAACGTTTAAGTTTCATTTTCTAAGGGCAGGCAGTGATCCTAAGGACCACTGCCTGCACATAAAAAATATGTTTTTCAATCATTCTCAAAGGGGAAGGGGTCCCTTGGGGACTCATTCCCATTTGCGAATGGGTTACCACCAAGTAAAGTGCGAAGGTTTTGCGACTGTATTTTGGTTGCAAAACATCATGCATACCAATGTGAATTAGTATCTGGAATGGATGCCCTAAACAAGCCCCTTCCATATACCGGGTCGCAATTTGGGCTTACATTTGGAAATGCCTTTTTGCGTTGCAAACGACGCGATTCAAACTCAAAAAGGCTTCAAACATCTAGCCCTAAATCACATACTGCAGCATTTGGGGGAGGAATAGAAAGGAGCCTTACCATCATTGAGAGATACATGCCACAAAGAACTTTGTTTGACCTAGTCTATGGCTCAGCTGCCAGCATGGAGAGCTTGCCAGCAGACCTCAACTCCCTCCTCTTCTTCCCCATCTCACTCTTCAAAGCCAGCAGCCTCAGAGAGAGGGAGGAACACCTGGGGCATGAGCCATAGTCTGTATCCACAGACAAAGAAGACTTGACTTTATGTGAAGGAAGCTCTTGTATTCACTGTGTGGTGCCTCAATACATATTCCAGTATCTGTTCTGTGTACATGAAGACATGAATTAGTGGAATACCTGCAGCTAAACTTTAGAACTCTCTTCAGCAAATACATAAAATATCAAAAACCACCTGGAATTCAAGAAGGCTATAAAGAACAAGTTAGCTACCTTCGCTAACACTTTCTAGTGGGTAATCATCTTACCACACATTCCTCACCTTGTGAATCCGCCCGGGTACCAGACTGGATACAGAAAGTAACCTGCACTAACTCCCATGCGCTCGCAGGTTGCACCATCAAACTAAGGGTCAGCTTTGCCCTGCCTTTTGATGGGACAACGTGGATCCACATACAGATGGAACCTCTGCTTGCTGATATAAATGTGTCACTATATCTTCTGTGCCCTTAGAAGAGGAGTGACAGACAAATGAGGATAGACAGTGAGCCAAATCTAAGTTGGGACCTTTTTAACATGAAAAGTCCACTCTTCAGAACGGGGAGCAGTACAAGCAGTGAGGAATCTGTAGTTAGAGTATTCACCAGAAAGAGCGCTACCGAAAGTAAGTATGTTTTTCTTCTGATGAATACTTCCTCACCTCGAGGACTGATACCCATGCACACACCTGAAAAAGATGGAGGGTCTGAGGAGTGGACTTTAGACAAGGAAGTTTTGCAGGACTGGCTAGGCCGTACAGAACCTGAGATTCAAGGCAGTAATGCCTGGTGAAAGTGTTGACAGATGCCCTTGCAACAGACGGGTTACAACGGAATGTCTCTAGCCAGAACCGTAGAGGCAGGCTTGGCCCTGTTGAAATGTGCCCAAAGGTCCTCAAGAGACTCTTACCTGGCCAAAGTGAAGCACGTCTTGATACAGTACAGAGGACAATCCATATCAAAAAGGTTCTCTTCTAGTTTGCCTTCCTTTTCTTTGCACCAGCAAAACCAACGAAAAGCTGATGGACCAGATGGTGTGCCCCAATTCTATGAATGGAAACTAAGAGCCCATTTGTGATCCAACCAGGGCAACTCGTCGTCCTCATTAAAACAAAGTGGGAAGAGCGATAGACTGCCCCACATAATGACGCAATACCACTTTTGGAAGACAGGGCACCCAAATCTGAAGCACTAATTTGTCAAGGAAGATGGTAATGTATGACAGCAGCCCAGATATTACCTGCAGCTCGGTGAAGGGTCATGTGGAAGTCACAGCGAGAGTCAGCAACATCAGGGAGCAAATGTGCATCGGATCGAGGGGGTGAACATCAAGAAAGTAAAATTAAATTAAGATCTAATTGTGGCAAGCAATGTAAGAAAATGTTGCCAAAAGATGGTCAATACGGTAGTCTTCGCACACGGCCACAAATTTAACCCAGCGGTAAGTGTAGGTGGACTTCGTAGAAAGACGGGCGAGCTGCCACACTCGCATCTGCAACATCTGGAGGCAAATCACAAATATTTAGCTGGTTCTGCTCAATATGCATGCAGGCAGGAATATCCATTTCTGTCAAAATGCTTCATTTTTCCAAATGACTCACAGAAAATGGCATGGAAACCTCCATGATATCAGTAATGTATGCACTGTATATGAACTAGACTCTAAAGTGAACTATGTTAAACACTTGAAACAGCTATCACATTTGTAAAGAAAAACCTACATGAAACAGGTAGAGGAATGTTCAATCCAACTGGGGAAACTCCTCAACTTGGTGTATTTGTTTCAGAAGGCTCTTTGATATGGTCATTACCCCTGACAAACTTTTCAATACAATACAAAACTCTTAATGGTATCAATTAACAGTTCTTTGCTCTAGCAAAGCGATGTGCTGTGCATAGTTCCCTTAAAATATTTAATGTGAATTTGCTCGGTATGATCTGGTTATGGATTTAGCTCCACGAGGAGGATTCATGCAACATGCTTGGACTTTAGATGCTGCCCTATTCATACTGAATAACGTTGTACCTTCACAATATTATCATTGTGAAAAGCTAATACGAGAATCTGAAAAGAGAAAGGCATGAAGTCTAATGTTGTAATTATAGTAAGCTGAGTTCCTTGCTCAAGATATTCTGTAACACATTTTACGTCATCACATACATGACTGAACCCCTAATCTTGCAGTAGGAATGTGTTTATGAAAATCATTGTAACTGTTAGTGAAGAACCATGGTTAATTATTTCAATAAGTGATATTTAAAAAAAATAAAGTTTACCTGAGGTTTTTTAACCAAAAAATTAAAGATGGTAAACAGAGGAGTATTAGCCATGTAAGTAAATTCATGATTGTGATATGCATCTCAAGACTGTTAGCAGCATCCTCAATGGCCGGGCTGGAAGGCAATGGTAGTTTTTCCTCCACAGATGAATTAGCGCCGGGTGACTCGCGCTGTAGGTGGTCTCCGTCTGCTGCAGAAGAGTTGCATGAATCATACTTCTCATGCGATTTTTTGAGGGAATTATTAACGGTTGTTTCGGAGCCTGCATTGTGATTTTCAACCTGTGTATTCAATTAAAAGTATAAACATGAATACATTTGAAAAACAGAATAGTATATCTTACTAAGCCTCCTCTGATTAACGTGAGAGATAGTTGTTGTTACGATGCAACAGTACTAACAAGTACAGGTTTATAAGCTATATTGGCATAGTAAAATGCTGTTTCAATGTTTCACAACTTCAACAACCCAGAGGATCCGACCATACTATGTCATGGTAAATAGCGAATTCCTGTGTACATGCACAAGCCAGAATCAGGGGTGCAACAGGGTGTCAAAGTGACACCCTGTCCCCCTTGCAAATTCGGTAATTTTACCGAATCTGTATTTACCGATTCGGTAATTGACATTGATTCCTATGGGCCTCAAGGCCCATAGAAATCAATGGCAATTACCGAATCGGTAAATACAGATTCGGTAATTACCGAATCATACAGATTCGGTAAAAATTACCGAATTTTTTCCTACATCTGATTTACCGAATCTAGAATACCGAATCGGTAAAATTCAGTATTCTAGAGTCGGTAAATCAGATTTACCTACATCGGGCCCTTAGTATCGAAAAGGCTTGTGTACTATTGTTTATGAAAGTGTATATGATTTATTAGGTACAGGCTTAAGTTTTCTATCTGAAAATAATAGCCTACCTCTCTTTCTTGTGTCCCTCTTTGCATTTCAAGGGCTTGTTTCAAGACCTTCACTATAAAAGGATCTCCATGGAGTGCTGCCCTAAAGCTTCTCTCTCCTTCACACTATTCTTCCAATTCAGCTAAGTCTTCCTTATTATTTCTAAGGTTAAGGGAGTAAGGGACTCTTCTCTTTACTCTCTTCTCCCTTTTGGTTCTCTGCAATACAAGTGGGAGAAATTAGTTTCTTCCTGCATGTTTTTTTCTCAGGTAGTGTTGAAATGGTCCACTCTCATTTCATCTAATTAGATCCGGTAATTGAAGTATTACTCCAGGTGTGCTATTTACTATCTGCTGACCTATTTATAAAGGAATGATAGCAGTAGGGTATTTTCCAGAGTTTCCATGGACACAGAACACCCTGACCCAACTGATCTCACAAAAATGACCCTCTATGCACTTTCTGTTTGAGCTATGTGTCTATTAAAGCCTCAACGTTTTCCCCATGTGCTATTACTGGACATTTCTCTGACTTGTCTTGAGAGTCATTACAACTGAGTAAGGTATATATCTTATCCCCACTGTTTGACCAGTAACAGCAGTTCCAGGCAATATAGCCTCATCCTCCATAATAAAAATATTGTGGTCTTTTGGGAATTGCTGGTCTGGGTGGCAGGGATGTAACATGGTTCGTATCCTATGTTCTTGACCTAATTTAATTTAATTTGGGTCCCTTGTGAAGTTTTCCCAACTTCCAATCTCCTTACCTTTTCACCTGTGACCCGTTGTCCTATTTCTACCATTGTGTCCTCTTGTGATAAGCACATGCGATTCCTATTCCCTCTTTTAAGCCTACCTTATTTATTTGCTTAACCTATTTCTTGGTCACTGAAGGTAAAGAATTGAGGGACTGTTCTAAATACATTTTCTCCAAAATGTCCTGTTTAGTGATGCCGCTGGAGTCCACCATTTTGTTCGATAGGCCTTTTATTTTTTAAAACAACGCTTGAAGAGTATATCATGGTTTCCATTTTCCAGTCTGGAATTTAATCAATAACTCTCTGCAACTAAACCCACCATTTCCAGTATAGCTTTCTTTAAGTGTTCGTACAGAACTGTTCTTGTGGGATTGATGACTTGATATGCTGATCCTAGTTACTAGAGGTAATATATACTGTCCCCATTGTGCGACTGGCCAAGCAGCATTTTGAGCCACTCACTCAACGTTAGCAAGATAGAAAGCTGGGTCTTCTCCTGGGATGCATTTTGGGGTACATTAGGATGCGCTCTAGTATTTGTTATCAGGTTTGCCTACAAGAGTACTGTTGCGTGGAGCTGTGTCTTGTGTTAGCCTATCTGTTTGTGATTGCATTGCCTGTTGTAGAGCATCCTGTTCTTGTTGCATTTTTTCCCACGTATTGTTCAAAAACCATATGAAGGTCCATCGGACCTTCTTCTAATTGCTGACTTTTGACACCAATTTTTGTGAGTGGACAGTAAACCTCTTTATTAATCTCTTAAGAGCTCTTTCTTTATTCTAGGTTCTACAGAAGTCTGTATACAATTTGTATCTAAGTGCTCCACGCATCATGTGTCCATATATCTCGAAATATAGGTATAGTCACTTCCCTCTTTTTCTGAGACTTCTTTCTGGTAATTGATCAGTCATTATTCATTGATCATTTACTGTGTTCACAGAGGTTTACGGCATCAGACGACCCTGGGATGGTGTTTCCTACTTTTGCCCTCAGGAGCAGGGAATTTATCTCGGGAGAACATGAAGAGTAAAGTCTGGTTAGTATAACAAAAAGGTGATCTTATCTTTTAATAGATTCTATTCTCCTTTGCTATCACTGCCTCTCCTTTACTATTTTTGCCCATTCTGTTATATACATTTTATCTAAGACCTCTGTTCTCTCTCTGTCTCTGGTTGTGTTTATGGCCAAAAAGGTAAATAGATATTAGCAATCTAACAAAAGACGAAAAAACAAATGTGTTTTTGTTTAAAGCCTATTATTTGTTTCTTACTATTCTCTACGCTTTCTTCGAGTAAATGCTCAAGTTACTTACCTTCGGTAACGATATATCTGTAAGAAACAGTAGTTAGTATTAGATTCCTTACCTTAGAATATCCCCAGGCGTCAGACTGGATCCGAAAAATTTTGCGTAGCAGTACCCCTGCGCGTCGGTAGGCGTAGTCTGCGGCTCCGCGTCCGTCGTCGGCGCCAGGATGACGTCGTCGGAGTACTTAGACGCCGCCCTCGCGCGCTGACGTCAGTTCTTATACACAGCTTTTCCACGCCAGAAACACAGAGCCATGATAAAAACCAACACTGGTGCCATCAAAACTAGGGCCCTGAAAGGGGATGACCTTAATCCTAGATAGCGGTTCGCAGAACGGGGAGGATGGGTGGGGCGGTAAGGAATCGAATACTAACTACTGTTTCTTACAGATATATCGTTACCGAAGGTAAGTAACTTGTGCATCTGAAAGAAACAGGTTAGTATTAGATTCCTTACCTTAGAATAGATACCCCAGCAATACCAACCCCGGTGGTGGGTCTGCGAACCAATGATCACACCAGAAAGTCCTGGAGAACGGAACGGCCAAAAAAGCCATCTCTCCGGACTTGGCTGTCCAGGCAGAAGTGTCTTGCGAACGTGTGCAGCAAGGCCCACGTAGCTGCCTGACAGATGTCCTGCAAGGGGACTCCCAGACCCAGGGCAGTAGTAGCCGCCGTGGCCCTAGTGGAATGGGCACGTAGCCCCACAGGAGGCTTCTTTTTAGCCAGAGAGTAACACGCCTGGATGCACAAGACGACCCATCGAGAAATGGTCCGTTTGTGCAACGCCCATCCCTTCTTAGCGCCAACGTAACCAACAAAGAGTTGGTCATCCACCCGGAACTGGCTTGTGCAATCCAGATAATATGAGAGCGCACGTTTTGGGTCCAGACGGTGGAGCCTCTCTTCCTCTTTCGAGGGATGCGGAGGCGGAAAGAAGGTGGGCAAGGTGATGGACTCCCCGATGTGGAAGGCTGTGACGACCTTGGGCAGGAAAGAGGGTTGCGTCCGCAACACAACTTTGTTCGGATGGACAGAAAGGAAGGGAGGTTGAGAAGAAAGAGCCTGGAGCTCACTCACTCTCCTGGCAGAGGTGATGGCAATCAGGAATGCAGTCTTAAGAGTAAGGAGACGAAGAGGACAGTTATGAAGTGGCTCGAAGGGAGTGAACATCAGATAAGTCAGAACAAGGTTCAAGTCCCTCTGAGGCATCACGAAAGGAACAGGAGGAAACATATGAGTGATGCCCTTCAAAAACCTATTTACAACTGGGAACTTGAACAAGGACGCACCAGGGAGCCTTTAGAAGGCAGAAATGGCAGAGAGGTAGCCCTTTAGAGTGCCCAGAGCAGAGCCCTGCTGGGCAAGAGAAAGAAGAAAGAAAGAAGAAAGAGGAGAACCTCTGAAAGAGGGGCAGAAAGGGGATCCACAGCCTTTGCTGTGCACCATGCCACAAATTTGTTCCACCTGCAGGCATATACTGATTTTGTGGAGGGACGCCTGGCTGCCAGAATCACATTACAGACTGCAGGAGGCAACTCAAATGGCCTCAACTGCCGCCACTCAATCTCCACGCATGTAAGTGGAGACTAGACAGGTTCGGGTGGAGGACCGTCCCCTGCTGCTGCGACAGAAGGTCCTCCTGAAGAGGCAGACAAATCAGGGGATCGACTCACATGCTGAGTAGCTCGGGATGCCAGTATCTTCGTGCCCATTCCGGAGCCACAAGGATGACTTGGGCCCGGTCGCACCTAATCTTCTTCAGCACTCAGGGCAGAAGTGGTATAGGCGGAAAGGCGTACAACAGACCACAACTCCACTCGCGACGAAAAGCGTCTCCGAGCGAGTGCCGCCTTGGAAATTCCAACGCGCAGAACTGATGACATTGTGCGTTCTCTTCTGTGGCGAATAGATTTAACCAAGGCCCTCCCCACTGCTGAAAGAGGCCTTGCGCCAGGTCCGAGTTCTGACGCCATTCGTGATCCATCATGCACCGACGGCTGAGTTCGTCCGCCATGGCGTTCAGGGAACCTGCCAGGTGTTGAACCACCAGGGTCACGCCCTGATGTTCCAGCCACTGCCAGAGGCGCAGAGCCTCCTGGCAAAGGGTCCACGACCCCACTCCGCCCTGTTTGTTGCAGTACCACATGGCGGTGGTGTTGTCCGTGAACACCTGCACTATACTCCCCCGGACAGAGGGGAGGATTGCCTTCAGTGCAAGCCAATCGCCCGCAGCTCCAGAAGGTTGTTGTGGAGCCGGGACTCCGCCGAAGACCAGAGGCCTATGATCTCCGCCTCCAGCGGCATGTCCATAAGAGTGTTTTGGACATCGGCCAGGCGTGGCGGCGAACCGCCACAGATGTGGAAATCGCTCTTCCTAGCGAGTCCGTGGTATCCAGTCCACATCTAATAGAGTACTGCGCTGCGTCTCTTGGAGAAGTGTGGTTCACTGGTTAGAGGAGGCAGACCTGGAAGCAGAGGTCAGCCCGGGACCAGGGTTCAATTCCCGGCTCGGCGGGGTCTTGAGTCCTAAAATGTCCATGGACTCGACAATTCTCGCTCCGGTGCCTACTCGATTCACGGGTTCACACTCTGCGACTCTGGGCAATAGCTTGCTTAATCTCCACAACGGCCCCTCGCGGCGGGATGCCTGGCTTTCACCTGCCGGGGTTATCTCACAGGGGAATACCAGGACGGGTTCCCTAAGCAAGCGCTTAGAAACCGCTTGGTGATTTGCGCTATATAAATTCCTGTACACATTTGTACATGTACACATTCCTCCGCAAGGGCTTCAGCAAATTTTGCCGGGGCTCCCTTAGGGCACTCAGGCAGCACGGCTTCAACCGTATCCCACAGAGAGTGGGTGTAACGGCCCAAGAGGCACGCGGTGTTGACTGACCGCAACCTCAAACTAAGGGAGGAGGACATCTTCTTTCCGACCTGTTCATCCCTCTTGGATTCCCGATCTGGTGGTGCCGTCGGGAATGCGGATTGAGAGGTAGATGCCTGGATAACCAGACTCTCGGGGGTGGGGTGGGTGGACAAGAAACTAGGGTCGCCCGGAGCTGGGCGGTGGCGCCTAGCGACGTTCCTATCTACAGGAGGGCCTGTAGTGGGCCTGGACCAAGTGCCCAACAGGATGTCTGTAAGAGCCTCATTAAACGGCAGTAGAGGCTCTGGGGAGCTTACCTGTGGTTTAAGGACCTCTGTGAGGATGTTGGACCTCACTGCTGCGACGGGGAGCTCAAGAGCCAAGGCCTTGGCTGCCCTCATCAGCACCACACTATAAGCTTCCCCCTCCTCCGTAGCCACGGTAGGAGGGGAGACAAAACCAGTGTCTGGGGAGGTATCCAGGCCACTGGCTTCACCTAGTTCCTGTGTCCAGTCCTCATATGACTGGCACTCACGTGCCAGGGGGTCCTCAGACCCCCCCAGTCTCCCTCGTCGTCCATGTCCCGAAATTCAGGGATAAAGGATGGACCCAGATCCCAAAGAATTGCTCTTACTCCGGCGTCGAATGCGGTGGGGTCGTAAGGTCGACCAGCGGAGACCCGGATCTGGATCCAGTGGGGCCTTGCGGCGTCCGGACCGAAGTCGCCGACGGCGCCGGGGCCGAAGCACCCAGCCCCCTTGGGCTCCCAGTCGGGTACGCTGGGCCCGAAGGCGCTGCGGAACCCGACGGAGGAGAGAGCAACCTCATGGACATGAGGAAGGCATCGATCTCCTCTGGCGTAGCGTTCTGCCCAGGGACCGGCGGGTATGGAGCAGGCCGCGACGCCTGTGGCTCCGGTGGAGTCGCGTGCCCGGTGTCACCTGAATCCCCGGCCGCGTCGTGCGAGCGTTGGGGGAAGTCAGAAGAGCGATGTCGCCCAATGGAGCCCGACGAGTGGTGTCGACTCGCCGAGCTGAGATGACTCCGGCCCCGTGACTGGTCCCGAGACCTCCTTCCGGACCGAGACCTCGATTGGCGCGGGGCCGACTGCCGGAGCTCGAGGCGCTTACGGGACCGCTCCCGCCTAGCCTTGGACGTCAAGCCCCGGCAGTCGGGGCACGACTTGTCATCGTGGTCGGGCCCCAGGCAATGTAGGCACCGGTGGTGGGGGTCAGTAACCGACATCAGTCGGTTGCAGTCGGCACAGGGCTTGAACCCGGGCATCCCTACCGGCACCGATGGAGTCGTAGACTCGAAACGGATCCAAAAAGGATCGAAAAAGCTTAGTCAAAAAGTGACTAAAGGGTACCACTTTCTCTGGACCTGCACTTGCTGGCGCGAAAAAAAGAAGAGAACTGACGTCAGCGCGTGAGGGCGGCTTCTAAGTACTCCGACGACGTCATCCCGGTGCCAATGACGCCGACGACGGACGCAAAGCTGCAGAGGACGCCTACTGACGCGCAGGGGTACTGCTACGCAAAATTTTCCAGATCCAGTCTGACGCCTGGTGATATTCTAAGGTAAGGAATCTAATACTAACCTGTTTCTTTCAGATATCTTCCACATTGTTGCTTCTTCTTTGCTTTCTTTCCTTTACTTTTGTCAGTCTGGATTCCCTTTTGCTTTTATTTCCTATTCGTACACATCCTCCATTATTCCCCTTGTTGTTTCCTCTGCCTGGCCTCAGCTTTACCTAGCTCTCATGTTGATGTCTACTTCACCAGTGGTATCTCACTGCTGTCCAGAGGATATTCCTCTCTACTGCGCAGGTCTTTAGATGCCTTCTCCTCTGCATCTGCTTCTTCTGATACCCCTGCATCTGATGTTCTTCTCGTTGGGTCAGATATTTTTCCACTCCACACTTTTCCTTGCGAGCTTCTAATCCTCTGATATATTTTCTTGAAGCCCTTCTTCTATTTTAAAACCTTGTAGGATGCACCAGGGGTCTGGCAACAAGTTCACTGACCACAAGCACTTCATCTCTTCAGACATGTAAATATTCCCATGAGAACCTCATCCCAAATTAAATCTGTAATCTCTTCTAGATTCCAAACAATTTGCTTCCTTTTAAAGCTCAAACCCTACCTACCTTAAATAGATCTGAAAAGTATAATAGAAATGAGTCAAAGCACCAAAATTAGTTCAATTCAATATACAAATGCCAGAGGTAAGGTTACACATGACAATAACCTCACAGCTGGAACAAGCTTGTACTGGCTTCCAATTAAATGATAAGATAAAGACTAATTTTATGGCAAGACAGAAGGCTAGCATTATGCAATAAACCTTTTATTGCCACTTCCAGCAGCAGACCTTGAAAGTATTCTGTTAGACCTGGCACCATTGGCGTGGGTCTCCATTCCATTTTTCGCTTTTGTTTCCTCTGTGTTTGCTGGTGTTAGATGCTCTGGGCGCTGTGCCACTACCATTCAGTCCTACAGCGCGAATGCTCTCTATTGTAAATTGACTGTTTGAATTGGTGTAATCCTAATTGACCCAAGGAACATGATAGGAAAGTTGAATTTAGTATGCATGAGCTCCAAATATGAAAGTGCATCTTTTAGTGACGATTAGTTTTATATTCTGTGATCAAATTACCACTTTTAGGAAGTAGGTATTTTCTTGCCTAAATCTTCCAGTGTGCTCTGCTGTTATGTGTATTGGCTGTCAGGTTTTGGAGGGTCAGGGCAGGCTTAGCGAAACCTGGATTGAATAGAGAGATCGGCAGTGGAGTATGGGGAGGGGTGACCCTTTGATCTGAGCAGGGCTGTGTCTGGCAAGGTGAATGATGTCTCCACCTCCCACTGTGCGTCTGATGGCAGACCCCCTCTTCCTCAAAGGCAGGATGCAGCCTTGTAAACAAAGTGCTCCAGGATGACACCAAACTGGTTCTGGCTGGGTTCAGTGATTTGTGACTTTTTGAGAACAAAGACTTTTGGGGTATAAAGATCTGTGCTAAGACCCCTAGATGGTGTATTACTTCTGGATGTCAAGACGAACCTCTGTCCGTGTAACTAGAGGGAAAGCACTCTGAAACTTTCATCCTTCTTGCTGAAGCAACTACCCAAGGGCCTGATTTGAGCTTGCCTCCTGCGAAGTCTCAGGGACAATAGACTTCACCCATCAGCCGCCCGGATTCCTATTTGAGGGTGATTCTACCCGCAGGTGAGGCCTCTGTTGAGAACTCCAGATCCTCAGGTTCTACTGCGGGGAACATCGCTATTGTGGGCCGCCGCAGCTGAGGAGCTGTTGCCGCTGAGAGCCCGCATTTGCCGGTGTTACTGAAGTCATCGTTATAGCTATTGTGGGCCGCCGCAGCTGAGGAGCTGTTGCCGCTGAGAGCCAGCATTTGCCTGTGTTACCAAAGTCATCGATATCGCTATTGTGGGCCGCCGCAGCTGAGGAGCTGTTGCCGCTGAGAGCCCGCATTTGCCGATGGTAATGAAGTCATCGTTATCGCTATTGTGGGCCGCCGCAGGTGAGGAGCTGTTGCCGCTGAGAGCCCGAATTTGCCTGTGTTACCAAAGTCATTGTTATCGCTATTGTGGACCGCTGCAGCTGAGGAACTGTGCCGCTGAGTGCCCGCATTTGCCGTCCTAGAGAATCATCGCTATCGCTATTGTGGGCCGCTGCAGCTGAAGAGCTGTGCCGCTAAGTGCCCGCATTTGCAGTCCGACGAGAATCATCGCAATCGCTATTATTGTAGGGCGCTGCAGCTGAGGAGTTATGCCACTGAGTGCCCGCACTAGTCCCCACTTCGAGGATCTTGCTACCACCTGCGTGTGCCGCTGGGTGCCAACCTTTAAGCCCCGTCCCAGGATTATCGTGAGTGCACACGGCGGACCGCTACAGCTGGGAGCTGTGGCCGCTGCGAGTCACCTGCCATCACCGCGGCTTCCTTGTGAGGCTGTGTGCCCCTTTAAATTTCAGGTACATTGTGCACCATCGGGTCGCATGGACCCCGGCCTCAAACTAAGATCCTTCCACACGCTTTTTTGAGTGCCTTTATTGCTTTTGAACTGAATCTGTAATTATGTGCATTGTGGATCCTTGATCGCATTTTAGCCTCGTGTTCAGTCTATATAAAGATAACTATTTTTCTATAACTGCTTGTGGTGTCCGTTTTTAGCATCTTCCCTGCGTTATTGTGTAGTGTCATAAAAGCTTCACACATAGCCTCTGAGATAGACCTGTCTGCTCGTGCTACGTTACCCCAGGTTTGAGCAGTGGTTATCAAAGGGTGTAGCCCCTTTACTCTGACTTAGGAAGAAGGATCTCTATTTGGACCTCGGCGTCAGCCACTGCCAACTAGAGATCCCCATTTCTAACATATTCCAAAAAGAACTTTACCAGCCCAGCAATGAAATAGAACTCTCAGTCCAATAAAAGCTACCTGCCAGCCATTTTCTTCCTCTTTGGTTGCTACTTCTAGAAGATAAGTATATGTCTTTAGTGTTGTGAATTTATTTATTTTGTTTCATTAGAAGTTGTTGGTTTAGAGATGTGTGGTATTCTGATGTCTATTTTTGTTGAATTGTGCGCAGAATCCATTTTTTGGATTATTCTTTAGTTTTAAAAAAATGGTAATTTTAAATTTTAAGGTAAGTATTTTTTAAGATTTTGTATTAGACAAAGCATGTTTTTTAATTATAATACTGAAGGTTTAAGTTTTACCTTTTTAAACTTTGGAGGGCTGCAGCATCGGTTGAATTTATTTAAACACGCTTGATCTACATCATTATTCTGTGTTGGTGTTTTTTCTGAGGGAATTAGAAGTATCAGTTCTGGATGTTGTTTTTAACCGGCACAGCTGATGACAGTTTGAGTTTTCCTGTCATGAATGAAGGAAGTCAATCAGAGGTGTTTTTCTGGCTGGTTTAGGAAAGTGTTGTTTATATATAGCAAAGAAAGATATATTTATTTTGAAGAGTAAGGTTTAGGTAGTTGTTCATGTTATGTTAACGGTTGGTTTTATAAATATATTATATATTATATATATATATATTTTTTTAGATTAGTAAGAGTAGGATTTGGTTTATTATGGCGGAACATGTTTCAGAAGAGGCTGGCCAAGTTGGAAAAGTTTCAGAATGAATTAATAAAGAATTAAGAGACTTGGTGCATGAGTCAGTTACAGCAGTTTTGGGCAAAACGAAAGTTTTGGTTAATGAGGAGGATGAATATTATTCAATTTCAGAAGGTGAGGAGAGACCTGTAATGGGGCCAGGGGAACATGTATGAGAAAGACAAAGAATTTGGAAAACCAAAAAGAGCAGAAAGGGGTCCCAAGAAGCTCCAACAGATTGGGTGTCCTTAGCGACATACCGGATGGGCGGGTTAACCCTGCAAATGACAACAAAGATGTTGATTAGTACATCTTAAATCTTGATTATAAGGATTCTTTTGATGAAGAATTTTAAGGTAGTACTAAGAGCAAGGATCATTCAGAAGGTTTTGTGACGGACCCTTTGGGTGAAAAACGTTTTGTCCGTAGAGATTAAACATTCTCGGGGATCTAAATGGTGGCCCCTGAATCATGTTGCCAAGTATGTTAAAAACTAGATTAAGAATACCTCTGGAGAAGGAAGAGCGTAGACTGACGAAAGCAGAGTGTTCTTGCCCTGTGATAGGTGACAAGGAAACTATGACACCTAACTTGGATAGTGAATTAATAACTTATGTTTTTAAGCTGGGGTGTGATCCGAGGAAAGGTTTGGAGAGATTGTTGAAACTGTGCGAGTATAAACCTTTAAATGTTTTGGGCCCGTTGGCCAGAATATTTGATTTGGTTGAGGAATCTCATGTTAAAGGTTCTGACTTGAATATACATTTATTGAGAGGTTAGTGCCAACGTGCTATATGTTTTCTTGGGAATGCTAATGCTGCATTAATTTCTGACAGGAGAAAAGCAGCTCTGTTGCATATAAATCCAAAGTTGGTGGATTTGGCTTGGAAGGAATCTAGCGAAGAGGCAACCCTCTTTTGGAGAAGAGATGGTTAAGAGTTTGAGTAAACATGTTCAAACATTTAGGCCTAGATGTAGGTAATTCCCATTTACAGACTCTTAAATACCGAATTTTACCGATTCAGTATTTAAGAGTCTGTAAATGGGAAGGGGGCAGATTTAGATAATTCCGAATTCAGGAATACCGAATCTGTAAGATTCGGTATTTACCGATTTGGTAAATACCGAATCGGTATTGCCCATCGATTCCTATGGGCCTTGAAGCCCATAGGAATCAATGGGCAATACCGATTCGGTATTTACCGAATCGGTAAATACCGAATCCTGCAAGGGTGCAGGGGGTGTCACTTTGACACCTTCTAGCACCCCAAGTACAGGCTTGTGTGACATGTGGCACACATACATGCCCTAAGGGCATGTCTGTGTGTCACATGGCACAGGTGTGCATGCACAGATGTGCATGCACACCTGAATTCGGTATTTTACCACACAATAGGATTGTGTGGTAAAATACCGACTCTTAAGGGCCTGTGGCACTCTTAGGAGTGTCAGCTACATATGGATTTACCGATTCGGTAAATATACCGATTCGGTATTTTACTGAATTGGTATATTTACCGAATCGGTAAAATTACCGATTCTTAAAAGAACATGCCCCTACATCTGAAAACCCTAATAACGGTCGGAAACGGCCGAAATCGGCCGTTTCCGACCGGTATTAGGGCTCCTACATCTGGCCCTTAGAGCCTTGGAAAAGGCACATTAATCTATGAGGAGAGTTTTTTCTGGCCAAAGTAATGCAATCTCTCTGCCGTACTTTCTATAAGTCCCAGTTTGCAGGAAGGGGTTCTTTTAGAGGAATACAGGGAACACGTGTTGGAAGTCTTTATTCTCAAAGAGGAAGATTAACTAGAGCAAGGGCATCTTGTGGAAAATGTCAATCATCCTGGTCAGGAGCAGGTGAGCACGAAGAAAGTCATTGGTTTTATCCACAAAAGAGTGGGAGCAAGATTGAAATTTCATATGGAGAATTGGAGAGCAATCACAAAGGATGCATGTGAGCTTTCTACGACTGCTGGTTATCAGATAGAGTTCGATACAATGCCTTCACAGCATCAAGAGCCAAGGGACTTAGAGCTCAATGCAGACTTAAAGGAAGTGATAGCGTGCGAGACTGTATCTATGCTGAAGAGGGAATGGGTTTTTAAGGACTTTGTTGTAGAAAAGACAGACAAATGTTGGCGTCCTGTAATAAATCTGAGGAATTTGATTTTTTTTTTAACTTACAGGTATTTCAAGATAGAAGGTATCCATCTTCTCAGGGATGTTTTGTTAGACGGAGACTGGTTAATAAAGTTAGATATAAAAGATGCTTACTTCTCAGTTCCTATAGCAGAGAAAAGCCAAAAGTTTTTACAATTCTGTTGGAGGGGTTGATTGTATCAGCTTTTCTGCCTTCCATTGGATTATATAGGGAAACAGCGGTTCCTGTGGACTAATGGAACTGATTTAAGCACTATATATGCACAATCGCAATATGAAGGGTGCAGTAATGTCAGAGGGCAAGAAACCATCTACACAGTTGATTCAGTATAGCATATTTTATAAAAAACAAAATATAATATATGTACCCTTCTTTTTAGTCAAAAGCGCAAATATTTGTGCATTGTGTCCCCAAGTGAAAAATGGAACCAAAAATGTGTATATACAGGGTGAATAGTTTTAAACACTGTTTCAATGAATTCTAAGAAACAACCATTCATATACACTTTTTCAACAGTATAGGTACACAATAATACACGCTGAGTAATGGTCCGTTCTTTGTGCTTGTCGATGGCGTTTCGACCCTTCTATCAATGCGGGATCTCCTCAGGACTAGTGATGTAGGGACATCAGAATTGTGATAAGCGCAACCTTGGTGAAAGGGGTGTGCCACAGTGAAAAAGTGAAAATAATAACTCACATGAGGACCCAGCCGGGTTCTCAGTGTGATGCAAGGCAGACACTTCAGGATGTGATAAGGCCAACAGGCTCTTCAATCAACCCACAACAGCTGTAGTGGTGCAGTTAATCCCTTTGAATTACTGGGTAAAGTGACAGCGCACTGTGTTTATCAGGATACTTTAATGACCATTAGAAAATCACCTTTTTGTGTATTTTTGGTCTCTGTCTCTCTTAAAATCTACCTGGTTAAGGGGTTCTCGAGTATAGCCATTCTCTCCCATTTGACACTCAAAAGGAAGAGATGATCGCCAGACCCATGCATAGTAATGAAAGAACATATGTCAATTAGTTTATAGCATTCCCTGTATTTGCTCAGAAAATAATGGGTTCGGGGTGCAAATTATCTTCCTTGCCATGTTACGATTACTGTTTATTGATTAATTTCTTGGGAGTTAGATACACCATGGCCTATCATGGTTTTTCACAGAAGGAAGTAATGTTTAAGCAAAAGGTATTTTAGCTCCTCATGAAGGTTACCTATGATGGGGTTGCACTAATATCCGGTGAAACAGATTTCCACATTTTGGGGGTATTACTGGAAAAGGATTGCTTTAGTGTTTTTATCCTCCTGAAGGATTGTCACAGAAATTCTAATTTATTGATGACAGCCTGAGATGATCAGTTTATCCTCAAGGTAATTTCCTAACTTGAGTGTTTTAGAGGTTGGGCAGGCTAGTTTGAAAATACTACTTACCTCTAATAAACACTATTTCAAAGTAACCAGAAGCACCTCAGCAAGCAGGTTGGCCTTGTGAGTGACAGTAGGCAGATCAAGGTCAAGGGCCTCAGCTGCTCTACGGAGCACCACAGTACATGTGGCGCCCTCTGCCATGACAGTGGGAGGAGACATAAATCCAGGCTCGGAGGAGAGGTCAAGGCCACCTGCGTCCTCAGTCCACTCATGTTCAGACTCGCACTGCCATGCAAGAAGGTCCTCCGACCCCTCCCAGTCATCCCCCTCATCCACAGCCCGTGGGACAGGTGGGAGCAGTGGGGGAGGCACAGGGGAAAACAAGTTCTCCAACGGCATGGCACCGGCCGGCGCCGATCCGGTTCCGTGTCCCAATTAGGGTCCGAAGCCAGAGCAAAATTGCCCGGAAATTCGGGTAAGGGTGGAGGTGGGATAAACGGAACCCATGGCGGTTTTTCTTGTGACATCTCTTACCTGATTCAGAGGGTGAAGACTTTGACCCCGAGGAGCGATGATGATGGCTCCACGGTCAGTCCCCCGAGTGACCCCTGGACCTCGAACGGCCCGAAGACAACTGCCTGGCCTCCAGCAGCTTTCGGGACCGCTCCCGCAAAGCCTTCAGAGCCATGGCCAGACAGTCAGAACATGACCGGGAGTCATGGTCGCACTCCAGACAGTAGAGACAGACGCCATGGGGTCGGCCACCAACATCGTACGGCGACAGGCCCCGCAGGATTTAAACCCAGACATCCCTACGTGGCACCAGGAGTCAAAGACTCAAAGAAGTAGAGACAAAAGTCTCAAAAAGTTAGTCAAAAAGTGACTAGGGTACGTGCTCCAACCGGATCTGCGCTTGGTGGCGCAGAAAAAGAACTGACGTCAGCGCGCCACCTAAGTAGTCTCGGAAACGTCATATCGGCGCTTCCTGCGGCGGACGGGGAGCTGCACGACACCACCTACCGACGCGCAGGGGTACTGCTCACAAAAAACGTTCAGGTTCCAGTCTGACACCTGGGGATATTCTAAGGTAAGGAATCTATCACAAACGTGTCTCTTTCAGATTTGGAATATACGATTAGAGCAAAACTATCATTAGGAGCTGCTTCCCAGTTACCTGCCAGAGTGATTTATGGTTACTGAAGGAGAAGTAAGGGACAGACGCAGGGAATAGTTGGAGTCCGAATACTTCTCTGCTACAGGTGCCTTAAATGAGGAATCCCGTCGGGCTGACGGTACTTTGTGCGCATTAAAGTGCACAAATAATTCATTGTACAAATTTGCCTAGGAAAGCTTCATTGGAACCGATTTATGAGAAATTAATACCTGTGAGTTTATTTTAGGTGCGTCTCTATTGTATCGCTATGCATTTCACTTGCTTTACTTATGTAATATTGTGTGTGCCTATATGTTTTATCATCATTATGACAGGCCCAAAGAGTCATGCATATCTTTACTAGTATCAGGGTTATTATGATTAAGCGGCAACAGAGAACCACATTTTTCTGCAGATTTATCTAAATTATGTGTTAAGTAAAAGCAAATGATGTATCTCAGATTACACTGACATTCAAACTGGAGCCATGTACTTAACTAACTATATTGATTTAGACTGCTGGCTCGTTTTAACTTAAAGGCGCTGACAGTTTGCCTTTTATGGCCAGGTCTTGAAATACCAGAAAAAGATTTCTGAATTCCTATTAAGTGCTCAGTTGTGGGAAAACCTGCGTAACCAAACTAAGTAAATAGAAACAAAAGCCCAGGCCGCCGTTTGTTTCTATTTGTTTACTTTTGTTACAATCGTAGTACCCCTGCTTTAACTGTAAACAACTTAAGCTAAAGCATGGGTACCGCGATTACTTGCCGCCGGTAAAGCCTCTGCAATGATGGTTACATTCAAAACCAAATCAGGAGCAAAGAAGTGGAAGGTCGTTTGCAAAAGTTGCCTGCTTACCTTTCTGTTACTTACTTATGAATTTAAGTGCCAACGTGGTACAAATGAGGCGAAACATTTGCTTAGATACTGTTAACGCACATACAAATTAGAACTAAATTAGATAATAATAACAAAATTTGGCGCATTCTGCCACATAATTTGCCTTTTTTAGCCACATAATTTAGACATGACCGTATAATTTAGTCCTCCTGCATCTTCTAATTCCAGCAGGCGCAGGCAGTCCGGATGCCGGGGACACACCATTACCAGTGGCAAGCAAAACTCAAGCTGTTGTCCAAAGGCAAAGCGGCACATGGCCTCATGTCACGTGGAACATCTTCAGCCAATCTTGGCTTTTTGGTTGCTGACCGCAACTGCAGTCTGGGACTTGTAGTTGCACTTTTAAAGCAGTAAGTATCAGTTGAAAACTCGGCATACAAACTGCTGCTGGCTAAAACGGCGGTAACGGCTGTAGGCATCACACACATCATGCGATAGCTTGACAGCTATGCAACTGACTCTGCCCCAGCCCTTCTTCCAGAGCCCGGTCCACCAGTCACACCTGTATTGTGATGCATTTCACAGGTGCAGCACCGAGTGTACGAGGAACGGTACATAAATTGTAAATTACAATGTTTGCAGTGCTCCTTCAGTGCTGGTCAGACACACAATTTCTTTTGCAGAGGGTGCCCAGAGGGCTGTTTCCCTGCCGACTAGCGCCTGTAACTCCATAATTCTGCAGACTGTGGGAATTCCTGTAGAAATGGAAGCCCTGAGATGACTGTACTGGAGTGCGGGAGAGAGAGAGAGGGGGCAACTGCTAGGAAACTGAATCAAACGCAATCAGATTTGTCAGCGTGACTTAGGGCTGCCTGCCATTTTCCTTCCAAGTTACCAACTGCCACGATTATGCTTTCACAGAGATACCGTTTATCACATGAAAAGAGCAGAGATAATGCCATGCCTTTGTTCTTGTGCACATGTATATATGATATGTGCGGAGATACGTACATGAAAGCAGAAAGCAACGGTGCAGAGCTGAAAAATAGTTGACCACCAGCGCATAATGCAGATATGTGCGGTCCATATTCTATAGCATATATGCACACATCTTTATGAATTAAGATGCCTCAATTTTGAGGAGCTCACAGTATTATGGTACTGAAAAACGATGCTATAGTGTGTTGTTGTTTATTCCCACTCTCACCCACAGTGTCTCTGCCCTCCCGCACGCTCTGCGGCCTGTGCAACGCTGAGCACATTCCTCGGTACGATCTGCATTCATGTCCCAGGCATGTGCCATGCTCGGCATGTCCTGAATCATGCTCTACAAAGCTGTGTACCGCCTCAGCCATGGTCTGCAGGCCCGGTGCAATGCTCTGCACAGCCCGAGCCATGGTCTGTCAGGCTCTGTGCCATGTTCTGCACGCTAGGCTATGCGTAGCACGTCCTACACATGCTCTGCATGTTACGTTATGTTATGTTAGGGAAATTTGTAGAGCGCATGGCTGCCCCAGCAACAGGGCGTCCCAGCACTAGCGGACAGGTGACCAGAGGAGATGTGGCTAGATGGAAGTGAAAAGCCAAGTTTTGATCAGTTTCCTTAAAGCCCAGTGTTCATGGGTGCAGTGGACATCCACATTTATTTTGGTATTTACAAATTCATAAAAAACTTTATACAGAGGTCAAGAGAGCAAAGTACTGCCAGGTGCAATATGAAGTGCAACCTTTTTAAATGATTTTATTCCTTAGAGATCGGTGGCCTGATGATTTGTTCAATTTGATTTTTCCCAGGCTCCTTTACCCACTCCCTGTCCTGATGAAGACCCGCAGCTGAGGTTTTTACTTCCCCACCAATGTGCCAGGGTCGAAACGTCGACAATCTCCCTTCCTCTTTTGTGAAGCCTGAACCCCTTTGTTACCCTGTCCCCATATCGTGCTATTCTGAATAATAATTGCTTAGATTAAGTGTGTGGGTCAGGTTTCGTTTTGTAAGGAATTGTACCTTATATTTGCTATTTGGAACTATTTGAATCTTCCTTTATAATTGTTTCTTTTCTTTTTCACGAGCACAATCTTTTTGCACTTCATACTGCACCTGGCAGTACTGTTCTCTCTTGACCTCTGTATAAAGTTTTTGATGAATTTGTAAATACCAAAATAAATGTGGATGTTCTTAGTGAACATTATGTTTTTGAACTACTGATGGGTATATATGTATTTTTTGTGTACAGATAAACGCAATTGGGCTTTCCTTTTTCGAGATATTTTGCAAAGGATTGACTCCTATGAAACAATACAATTTGATATATTTGTTTGTTTATAAAGTGTAGGTCTAGGACCATTTGTTTATTTTTAACTGCATTCCTGTGCCAGCTGTGCACCGCCTAAGCCTTGGTCTGCAGGTCCTGTGCCATGCTGTACATCCCGTACCAGCTGTGCACCGCCTAAGCCTTGGTCTGCAGGTCCTGTGCCATGCTGTACATCCCGTACCAGCTGTGCACCGCCTAAGCCTTGGTCTGCAGGCCCTGTGTCATGCTGTGCATGCTGAGCACATCCTAAACTGTGTTCAGCTTCTAATCATTTAATTTGATCAATTATGGTTGCAGTACCTTATCTCGCTAACAGAGGTCCTTTTACAACTCCACAGTGATACCTACTAGCAGCCTGTGGTACAGCACCCTTTCCCTACTACGTGGATTTTGTTTGAAGACTTATGCTACTGCCGGGACATTATTTCACACAAAAAAATTAATCATTTGCAACACCAATAGCTCTAAATTTTACTAATGCGAGACTATTGCATTGCAAATGCTTGTTTTTATATATAGTTGAAGATCGTGAGAACCGGAAAAGACCATAGTCTGAAGAGAGGAATGTGTAACAAATTGAAGTCTTAAAGTCCAGTATATGCAACAGATCAGGTTTATTGAAGATAAGATTCAGGTCAGGTAGATAAAATAGAATAAAGTAGATCCAGTAATAGAAACCCCACCAGGAGCAGATGGCCTCCAGCTCAGCCTCAGATGTAACTGTCCCTGCTTTCAAGCATACACAATTGGAACACTAAGTGACATCATAGATGCCTGCTGTGCAAGTAATGACAAACACTAAAGAAGGACAGAGAAGAAATGAAAGCAGGATGCAACAGAATGACAAAGTCATAAACTGCCAAAGTGAAACACTGAGCCCTTTTAAGATGGAGGCAACACAGTAGGGGCCAAACTATGGATTCCAAAATGACGTGTGGTAATAGGGATCCTCATAGCACTGCCTCGAAACACTGATGGGGGAAACAAAACCCCCATTCGGTTCCTCCTGCTCTATCTGCCTTATCTGACCTCTCACTATCCAAAAATCCTCTCTAAAACCCATAACACATGCACGAGTATGCATTCCGACAAACCAAAATCATTCAAAGCACTTCCTATTGGAGTAACTACTCGTCAGACCATATTTCTGTGAAAATTATGAAATCATCATCCCCTTTCCATTGCGCACTAAACGACTACGTATTCAACACCTTCTTTTCTCAGCGACATGGCAAAAGGGCGGAGCAGTAAGAAGCTCTCCGCGAGCCCTGCACGCCGAACCAGGAGACTCTTCAGCCATCTGTGATGACTCTGCCGTGATGTAAATTGATGCTGTTCACAGGGTGGCGTTTCGGACCCTGCCCTGTCGTGGGATGGAGGCGAGTGGGGCCTTTCAGCAGAGTGTGGCCAGACACGCTAGAGGGAGTTCGGCGTTACCCCATACAATTTACCCCCTACAATTTACTGAAGAAACAATGCTCCTGGAACGAGGCCTGTGAATTTTGAGACAAAGTTAAAACCTAATTGGTACATGGTGCTGTAATGTCTGGGGGCTGCTAAAGTAATGATCACACATGTTATGATGCAATTTCACAAAGGTTTAATCCACATACGTACTGCTCACCCTTCGTGATGCCACAGTGTAACCTTCATTTCATTCTCACTTTTCTCATGTATACCCCTTTTGAGCAACCACTCACCTGTCATCTATGTCTATTTACCTTGAAGGTTGTCTTTCTCATTGTGATAACCTCAGCTTGATGCATGAGTGAGCTTCAAGCTTTTTCAGTACAGCTGCTCTACACCACCTCCTTTCCAGACAGACTAGTTCTCAGGACAAGTGCAGCCTTTCTTCTGAAAGTTGTGCCTCCTTTTCACTTTGGATAGTCCATCGAATGACTCCAATTTCCAAGGTACTCTGCCCCACCTCATCTCTTGAAAGAGGACAAAAGACTCCATTATTTGAACCCCTAAAGACCACTGGGTGGACAATAAGCTCCTTGTGGGGATCTACAGGGCAAAGAAAGGCAAAGCGTGTCTTTGTCCAGATGGATAATCTTCTGCAATTAAAATCTGCTACTCGATGACCAAGAAGCAGCATCTAGAAGAGCTGAGGCCCATTTCACCAGGACCAATGCTGTTACTAATGATTTTTGCAAAAAAGAACAATTGATGGACAGAATGCAGAACAATGTCATACATTCACCCCAGTACAGAGATCTGGGCCTAAATCCATCGTTTTCTGCTCACCATGCCATTCCAGTTTGGACCCAGTCATATGCAAATCAGTCTTGGCCCTGTGCACCATGGGAACAGTCCAACCCGAACTGCCAGGCCAGGTCCTCCCTGGACTGGAATTAAGCATCCTAGTACCGGTTTCGGGCTTTTAGCCCTCATCAGCCAGGATAGCTTGATTCCAGTGGCATGGAGAGCACGGGACTCACGTCTGAGCATACCCGTCCCACTCGGGGTGACAAATGCAATAAGAATAATTGATGGTCAGAATGCAGAACAATGTCATGCATTCACCCCAGTACAGAGATCTGGGCCTAAATCCATCGTTTTTTTGCTCACCATGCCATTCCAGTTTGGACCCACTATATGCAAATCAGTCTTGACCTTGTGCCTAGGACCGGTTTCAAGCTATCCTGTCTGAAGAGGGGTGAAACCCTGAAACCGGTCCTAGGATGCTTGTTTCCAGTCCAGGGAGGACCTGGCCTGGCAGTGTGGTCTGGACTGTTCCCATGGGGCACAAGGTCAAGACTGATTTGCATATGGCTGGGTACAAACTGGAGTGGCTTAGTGGGCAAAAGAACGATGAATTTAACCCAGATCTTTTGACTGGGGGAGAATATTTGCATTGTCAGCATTCAGTCCATCATTTGTTTGCTGTTATTAATGATCTGGCACACCGGGTGCATGTCTTGGATAGCTGTTTGACTGCAACATAGGCATCAGTGCACACATTATGAAATATTACTGCCTTGTCAGCCAGGTCCCATGGGAAGTACATTTTGGGTGTTTGGTATTACAGGTCTTTTTAGTCCTTCATGGTGCACCACCACTGGGGGAGGTACTGCTTTGGTATCCATTCCAAAGCTGAGACGTTTGCGGTTAGCAGTATCCATTTGAAGAGCAAACTAGTTATCTTCTGTAACATTCTTTCTGATGGATTCCTCACCAGCCTCCTGTTTTCCATTCTGTGGAATGGACTCTTTCCTATCTAAAACGTTCCAAAATTAGAAGTCTGTACAGTGGAATGAACAATTGTTTTTTGGGCTCCATGTTGGATAGAGCTGGCGGCATCCAGTAAGAAACTGACAACAGCACTCGGGTGGTGCCTATATGCGGGCCCAGCTGTCACTTCCGGGGCCGAGTCCACTCAGAGCTGCTCATTGCTACCTATGTGGAGCAGGGTCTATGCTGAAAAATCATCTGGATCCAGTCTAGCGCCTGGTGGTATTCTAAAGCGGAGGAATCTGTGGTTAGATAAGAGTATCCACTGGAAAGAGAGTTATCAAAAGTAACTTGTTTGTCATGGCACAAAACATGTCCTGTGACAAATGCTCCTTTATGTACCCTAATGCCATCAGGGAGTTGGAAACTAAGCTCTACATAGCACAAGACACAGGCTCGATCTCGATCCAGATTACATAGCCAGGCCTGATCACTATACCAATTCTGTTCCAGATCCAGGTGCCTTTCTCCTTGCAAATGGTGCCAATGCACTTCATGTTCACCTGGCCATTGTTTACTCTGCAGCAGGTAGTGGCTTCAAGGATGGCATGCTGAAGATTTTCAAACTCACACTGGCTCCCTCTGGTGTGACTTCTGGCTCCACGGACCAGCCCTGTGCCTCCAATCAAGCTTCCACCATTAAGCCCTTCTTTAGCGTTGACTGACCCCAGAAGAAGTGTTCCTCCGCAGTAGGCCTAACCAGATACTCTTCTCTCAGCACCAGTTTCGGTTTGGGCTCTGGCCCAGAATCTACCTTCATCTTTGGCTGCAGTTTACCCAATGTCATGTTATACTACAAACAAAGTGCAATCATATATTGAAGATGAATTGCATATGGTGCCTCTGCCTTGGCAGTAATATATCAGAGGGATTGAGGCTATTTGTGGATTAGACTCTGCTGTTGTACAGTACCTTCAGCCAATCCAGCATAACAATGCTGATGAGGAGGAGAAGCCTATGTTGCTGTTTAAGGACGCTTCAGTCGACTCAGTCTTGGCAGCTTGGTCAAAGCTTTTTTTCTACGCAAGCAGTGAATTGTCCCATCACTAGGTTCCTGAGACCATCAGCTAGAGACTCTAAGTTCTTAACCAAGCATCCTAAGTCTAGGAGTATTTTGTTGCATGCCTCCACTTGTAAGGTCAATCCTAACTTTCTTTACTCTCCATCATCTAGGGAATTAAAAAGAATTGATGTAGTGAGTAAGAAAGTTAGTTATTTCTTTGGGAAATCTGGCACTGTGCTCCGTGAATGCAGTCTTCTCTTGGACACATCAGCCACACCCTGTGGGACATGACGCAGCACAGACAGACCCAAGGAATGTACTGTGGCCCAGCTTTCTGTCAACTGTTCCAGGGTTGAATCAACTTTCTCACCAAAAAGGCAAGAGCCATTGAGTGGCATGTCCATTAAAGATGCCTGGACATTCATGGAGAAGGCCGCAGACCTTATTCAGGCATGGCGCCAAAGCACCTCACTTGTGAAAATAGCTGTACTTAAGCAGTAAGCCATGTCCAAGCCATAGAGGATCACAGGTTTTACTGCATGCCGGCCATCCTAAATAGTATGGATCAGGGACGCCTGAAGGTCACCCGGAACGGCTGCTAAAACTTGTGCCATGGTTTTCCACAAGGAATAAGAGTAGCAACCTAGAGGATAGCAGACATTCACAGACCATACAGCAGACGTTCAGAGTCCATACAGCTAGACGTGTTGATTAGAAGCTGCACTTGCCAATGGTCTACACACGTTTAGACTCATAATCCGGTGGGGTGGTGGGGAAGGAGTTAGGATTTACCTTACTGGTGGTTGGCTGCACCACCAAGCTCTCTGGCAAGGAGTGTTGTGTAAGGAAAACAGGGACGACAGGTGCCGGTCAATGGTACTGAGAAACCTTGCCTATTGGCTGGTGGTCCTGAACACGGTTTCGTCCTAGTGCCCATGAGGGTATCCATGATGGCTTTGCAAAAGGCACCAGAGGTTCTGTAAACTGGACCACATTGGGGCACCTGTGTAAAACATTGGCCTTCACCTCCATAGTAGGTAACTGTAGGTCCAGTGCTGCCCTCCACATTATGACAGCGAAGGCGGTGCTTCTTCTGTGGCAGGGCTGGGAGGAGAAACAAAACCAGCGTATGGGGAAGTCTCCAGGCCATTGGCCTCCTGTAGTTCTTCATAAAATTGGTGTTGCCACAGTGTGAGGCAAAATCACCCTCTTTATAAAAACTGTTACTGACTGAATAATTGTCAAAAACGTTGTGTAAAGACTGAGCTCCAAAGCATGGTAAGGGAAAAGTATCAGAATCTGAGGGACTGCCAGCTGCCTGCCCTCCAGCAGGATCAGGATGGGTCCTCAGTCGAGGTCAGGTGGATTCTGATCAAAGTCAGTGAGAACAATGGGTTGTGCATCTTCCTCCCGCATCTGAAAGGATGCAAAAGGAACCAGTGCTGTGGGTGGTAATGGAGCTGGTCAGCACCAGATCTGGTTTTGAACCAGAAATGGGTTAGAGGGCCACAGGTGGTGTGTAGTGTAGTTCCTATCTTCCCAATAGGCTCTGCGCATTGGAATAATACCTACAGCAGTAAGGGCCTAGGCCAGACGTTAACTAGGTCTACTACTGTCGATACTAGACTTAAAGTTTTGGGTTTGCCAGCTTAGCTCAGAGTTCACTAGAAACTTTCTCGAATGTTCAAGGAAGACTTAACTTCCCTGATTAGACAAGAAGGGATTTAGTTTCTGACAACCATAGAACATGACAACTTTGCTCTCCCCTAATCAAGAGTCAATCTCGAGAGTCGTGTGAACAAAAGGCAAATTATTTTACTCAGCCAGTACGTGCATTCTTAGTCTCATCAGAATGTAGAGAAAAGGAAGAGACGGGCGTGTTCAATAAAAAGGTGTTATTTATTGATCAGTCTCTTTTCTCATACAAGAGAAATGGATCGATATTATTGCAATACTTATAGTTAAGTAAAGTGCATACATTAAAAGCAATAGTATAAAATAATACTGTAAAAACATTGATATGGTTTCTAAGCCATAAGATGTTTTAAAATGAATAAAATATATTACATACACATATACATTTGACTAAACGTACTCAACTGGTGTTTCTAGATACGCCTACCCCGTGTACCTGACCTAAGTCTAATACGTGGGCGGGAATAGAAAGTTACAGTTTAAGTTAAGTTTGTTTTTGCCAAGTGAATAACTAAATAATTCTCTGTGAGGGGTTATTCAGTTCTGTACCTGGAAGTTAGGATGAATGAGGAATGGTATCTCTCTCTCTGGTCTCGATATTCCAGGCGGCCTGCGAGGGCTGCCCAGAAACGCCGGTGCTGGATTCTCGGCAGGAGAAAGCAGCGCGTCTCTCAGCGCGTCAGAAAGGCGGGGTTGCTGCCAGCGGGGTCTGCTCTGCTCTTCGCTTCGGCAAGTATGGCTGCTCCGTCTCGTCACCACGCGTGTGTTTGCATATGGCAAGATCGGTAATATTTATACCTTTAAGGTGCCGAGATTGACGTAAGGATGGACATAGATACGTCAATAAAGATGTCATACGACTTGCTCGTTAGCACATTCTTTTACTAAAGTTCTCGGTGAAATCAAAACAATGGCCGCAGGGTTTTGCCCAGGTTGTCATAGGTTTGATTTGTTATGAGAACTCCGTATGCCTTATCAGGGGCTGGAGGAATATCGCTTGTCTAATTAGATCGCAAGCGTTATGACCTAATCAGATAACACGTTCCTGTGCCGTAGTGTGACTGCGTCAGATAACGGTATCTGCATCATGGGGGTTTTCTGCCTCATGGGCTGACTGCTAGTTAACTTGTTGGTTTGTTTAACTAGAATAGGGTCAGGAATAGGGGGATCGATTCAGGACCTATAGGAATACATGACACCCACTCCACGCTAACTATGGACATATTTACTAATCTAGGCATAGTATAACATAGTACAACATACTATAGAGTAGTGTGTATACCTTACCACCCCAAAATACATAAATGCATTTTGAAATTTTCAAATATACTGAAAAATTGCAGACATATATATTGTATGCACTCAAGCTGTAGAATAATGCCAAAGTAATCGCATTTGTATACATTATTGCTTGTATGGTATATGAGAATTACACATGAAATGGTTTCTTAAATACAGAAAAAAGTTTCGAGACCATTCCATCACAATAAAATATTTATGAACATGCCAGCGGGCAGCTAATGTCTATAAGCTATCTAAAATTTAGAAACCTTAGTTCTCTAAGAATAGTTCTTACTTTAAGCAGAAGATAATGTCCCGAAAAATATGAAAAAATATTTTGGGGCTGCTGAAAAATTGCTGTCCGTGAACTGGAGCGAAATTGTTCATGTGACTTTATTTTTAAAGTTGAAGGCCGAATTCAGGGAACGCCGTGTGCGGGCTCGTTCAAAAGTCTCTATTTCTGTTCGGGTGAGAACATCATATCATTTAGGCTTTCAAAAAAACTGTCAACAGCTTCCTGGGAAAGTTCCACTAACTCGGAAATAGGTGTAATCATGCATTCTTGCGCATGATTGTCTCCATTGACATTCTGATTCGCATTGCTGCAGAAGGTCGTACCTGTTCGATGCTGCTTTCATCTTGAACTTCACTACCCATCAATCGTAGTGGTGAAGCTTCCACGAATGCCGTCATCAGGATTGGTAGCCTTTGAGGGCAGCACAAAGCATGAACCTTGATCGGGCTCAACAATGTTTCTGCATCCATCGGCGCATCCGATTGTAGCATCAGACAGGTGTCTAACACGCATTCTTCTCCGCATAGCAGACACCTCAATACAGGTAAAACACATCTTTGCCACATTGGTCGAAATGATAGAAACCAAGTCATGTTCAGGTCTCTAAGCCGGGAGAGTCCCAGGATTTTTGATATCCGGTCCCGGTATCCAATGGCTAGGATTGTTTCTTCCCTTGTCGCAAGAGTTTTGTCTGTGACATGGGTTGCCATAACGAAAAATAAGGACTAAGAATAGGATTCCTGCAATTAGTCCCAAGATCAGGGGAAGTCCGCCAAAAATCGAATGGACGAAATCTGGAAAAATACCCAGTATGGCTTTGAATGGTGTTAATGCCATCGAAAATACTGTCTTAAATACCTTTGAGACCCCATTGGTATCAGAAATATTTAAGATTTCATTCAGGATTTCCGCGAAATGTATGGGGGAATTAGTTGATAATAATGTATGTATCTCTGCAGTCGTCCTTGCGACTTGTAGATCATACGTTTCTTTTGATGACGAGAGCCTGGTAGGCGTCTGAAGAAGGACTGTTTTCATTCTGCTTAAAGTATCTATTCGAATAGAAGTAATTTTCAAATCGGGCCATGCCCTTGCCTCCCTGTCTGGGAAGGAGCTGGGGAACAACGAGCGTCCATAGCACTTGACCTTCGCAGTCGTAGTTACTAGATAAGGAGTCCCGGGCATAAGACTACAACATCTGCGGTCTACAATAAGAATGTAACTCCCATTATAGAGTCTTTGAAAGAATGGTTCTATTTCTGTTGCAGGTGTGCCTTGCTGGTGACATGAAAGGTTGTATGAATTCCCTTCACAGGCTCCATGCAAACTAATTCCGTTACACAGAAGTGTGCCACTTAGTGACATCGCACAATTGTTGCCACTAAGAAACACTTTCTGTCCTTTATTACTGACACATGCATGTGAATATGGCAGGTTCCATGTTGTTTTAAGGTACCCCTTTCCCAATTTCTCGTACATGCCAGCCTGTATATATTTTTGGCAGTATTGAAACCTGAAGGTTGAGATTGGAATATTTATTATCCCATGTATTATCCATTCACTGACAGGTCGTTCTGACATTGTCATTGGTAATCTTTCTAGTTTTTCAATGCTCAAGATTGTATAATCAGCACCCTTTTGTGCCATACCGATTTGTCTATCAGTAAGGTTAAAGATTTGGAATAGTGACGTTGTGTTGATTAAACGCCAAGGCACATAGCCTGAACGCAGATTTTTTTAACGTCCAGCCAAGCTGTACAATAGAACGCAATTGTGACTGACCGTGTTGTAATAACAGTAAGTCTTGCGATAATATATCGATTGCTGACGACACAATGCTGTCCAAAGAAAAAATTCTGGAGGACAGAGTCATTAACCCATTGTCCACTACAGAAAGTGATTTTTCCAAATTAATACGGTCAATTTCCCGTATTCTCTCTGCTGTTTCAATTTGAGTAACCTTCCAGGCCTCATTGTATGCTGCATATACAGAGGCTGCTATGAAACGCTTTTGACGCTGTTTGCGTGGTCCCAAAGTGAAATCACGCAAGTCAGCACCATCAGTAAGTAAAGTTAGGTGTTGCTTAATTTCTGCCAGTGTGGAAGTTTGTAGCCATTGAAGGCATAATTTGCCCACACTGTAGGTTGTTATTATCCCTGGGTGATGTCTTTGAGGATATCTAGGGTCTGGCCTGGTCATTTTGAACCCCTGTGTTTTGTTCAGGAATCTGTCTTGACAGTTATTAGTATCTGTGGGCCAGATCAACCACTGTTTCCAATTAGGATGTGTTCTGTTTTGGTTTAATATATGGTTTACGTCTATCTCTTCATCTGTATCAGAGTTATTGCTAAACATTGTTGGCTTTGGAATAGACGGTTTATTTAAATCTTTGATTTTGGCTAGGCCAAGACAGGTGGATTGTTGAACAGTGTCATTTAAAAATATCATTTGTTCTGGGATCATGCAGGCTCTAAACAAAGCTTCTATACCCTGTACTTGCCATTCTTTTGTACCCCAAACACTTTTCAATTCAACATTTTTGTCCCAATATTCAAAACCAAAAGTATTCATTTTTTCAAAGAATGAGTCTGAATATAACAATTTTGTGTTGGTTATCATGGTCTTGGTCCCTGTTTTGTTTGACAATTTAAAATAAAATGTTTCAGCATTACTTGTGTTAAAACCTGAAAAATATGAATATTTGTCGTAAACGGTTCTTGAGCTCCCTTTTGGAGGTGTTGCACAATGTTCCCATTGATTATAATTTAAAACATTTCTAGGTTGTGCAGATCTATGTAAAAAGGGGTTACCATAGTGGTTATAGCAATACATACTGTCATAATTTGTAGAACCCTGCAAATAATCATGTTTGGTAAATTTAGCAGACATTACTAAGTCAGACATCATATTATTAATGCTTTCGAAGTCCCAATCATCAGCAAATGAGTTTGGTTTTGCAAAGTCACTCAATGAGATCTTAATTTGGTGTGGATATTTCAGGATCTCGACCGGACCATAAATTTCATAGTCAGTGTTGTCCCAGGCTACCCCACCAGGTATCGGATTGGCTGTGAAGTTGGCTGAAGAAAGTTCTCTTTTCTCGACGTGTGAAGATGTGTGTGGTTTGAGGATCAAGTTGATTTTCTGACTTGCTGTGTCCATTTTTGCATATTTTCCCTCAATGAAGCGTCCCAAAGTTAGTATCATGATGAGCCAAAGTATGAGGATAAATGCACCAAAACCCACCCAAAATTCAATCCATGGGGAAATCAGATATGTTTCTTTCAGTTGTTTCAAAAGTTCCTTAGCTTTGTCTTTAAAGGATTTTGATGATGGCTGTGTCTTTGATTCAGTGAAACCTTCAGAGGAATCATCGAAGTTTATGAAGTAGCCGGATGCAGTTCTGTCAATTGTTCCAATTGGTTCATTGGTTGCATTTTCACTTGGTACTTCATTATAGATTGGTGTGTCTCTGCTAAATGTTTTTATTTGGGTTTTCAGAGGTCTGAGTTCTATTGCATTGCTGCATAGTCCTTGTTGTTCTTCTGTAGGCGTTTCGAATGTGATGAGCCTCTTCGTTAGGACCTCTGTACTGGTAGCAAACCTTGGTGTTCTGCTACTTATTGGGAGTCCACTTGGCCTACTGTTTGTTATCGGCCACATGTTGTGGTTTTACCAGGTCGATGGATACAACTCGGTTCTCCTTTTTACCAGCAAGTGGCGGTAGTACAACTGATCTTGTCCCGTTGATAGACAAGACAGGAACTGCTTTTCTGTAAGAAGGCCCAAATTCCTTCTTTACCGCGATCTTTTCCCTGACTAGATCCCCGACTTTTGGAATCCAGACAGGTCTTGCTGGGACAGGTGGTGGTTCTTCAGTGGTTGTTGGCTGTTGTTTCAACTTTATGTTGCTCAGGTCTTTTCTTGTTTTGTTTAAGTCCTGCAAAATAGCCAAACGGTCTTTGATATCAAAGGCTTTTTCTTTCACCACTGAAGTCTGACTATCAATGTCAGAGATCATCATCCTAGTTCCAAATAATAATTCGTACGCACTGAATCCCTTCAGAGAATTTCTTGGCAAGTTATTGAGACTACGTTGGACACTTATTAGATGTTTGACCCACCCAGCTCCCGAACCTAATATCCTTTCCGTTATAGATTGCTTTATGCCTTGGTTTTTTCTTTACACCGTCCCGTACCCTCAGGAAGGAAGTGAGAAGATTCCCGCTGGACTATGCTCATTTGGCCATGTTTCCCCTCAGGCTGGAGGGCTTGAGTGAAAACAATAGTCAAACATAGCATGCGCTTAGCGTATATGCCATTTAGACCCGCAAATCTTTGTATAACAGTCCGGACGTCAGCCGAGTGCTGGTGATCTACATTATAAGTGGAAACTAGCCTGTATATGTTAATCGCAACCCTTCCTTTTTACTCCTGATTTTTCCTGGAGTAGAACGACGAGGTATTAAACTGTTTCTCTCCCCACTGCGATCTCTGTTGCAGTTTGGGCAGTTTTTTACAAACATGGTGTGACGCAGGCTCATGCCTGGCCACCAGTACCGTGATTGTAATTCTTCCAGAGAATCTTTCAGTTTAAGGTGTCTGAGACCCTCGCCCATGTGTGCGTCTGCGATTAACAAGTTTCTCCTGTCCATGTTTGGAATCACTCTATCCCCCACTCCAGGGATTCGAGCAAAAGGGACGGAGTTTGCATCGATTATGTATGTATAATTGAGTGGATAGTTGATCGGTAACGCTGAGCAGTCGCCTTTTGATGATGTTTTCACCGCCAGCACTGTTTCACCGTCAATGTATTTTAATGTACGCTTTTTTCGAACTACGGGAGCCGATTTAGTGGCTGCCGCTGCGGCTGTTTCAGCCAATGAATTCCCTACAACGTGAACGCCATCACGCTGATGACTCAGTGAGTGAGTCACGTGAGTCTTTGGTAGTTCTTTTTGTAAAAGAGCTATTTGTTCCCAGAGCAGTTTCTGCTTTATTGGTGCATCTGTGTCATCTTTGTAACCGTTTTGAATCCATGTCTGCAAATCGCTGTTATATGATTTGACGCAGTAATATGAATCTGACACTATAAGTATTGGGAATTCGCGATCCGCATTATCTAGCGCCATTTTCAAAGCTAATATTTCAGTTTGTTGTTCTGAATTAGTTTCTACTGAGTGTGTCTTTGTTAATAGAGGTTTTAGTTTACCTCCGCGCCACACTTCTTTTGTAATCTCACATGTGGGGTTGTATGCTTGTTCTCCCCAAACGGCGGGTTGTGCATGTCCGTCTGTATAGATTACACAGGCGTAATGTCGTAAAGGCAGAATGTCGATTGGCAGAGGATATGTTTCTTCATATGCTAGATTTTTCAATTCTTCTAGTTCTGGATCAAAGTAGTAGTATACTTTGTCCGTTGTGATTGAATTCACCCATTGTAACCATTCTGGATCCAATTTTGTTGTTGGTAAATTACACGGTGTTGTTAATGCCTCAAAGGCTGATTCAGCTGTTCTGACTGTGATATGTCTACCGTCTGCTTGATCTTTTTCTCTAGCTATTGCGGTTTGAACTGCATGTACAATTTTTTCTTTGTTGCTGAATTTCTGTTCAGCTTTTGTGTACAAGTGTGATTTGAATGCAATTGGTACCTTTTCTCCCTCATTAGAGGTCAGGTATGTGAATCCGCATCTCCCTGGGATGACTCGAATCACAAGATTGCGTGTGTTATCACGTGTTTCTAATTTTGTTTTAGTTAGCATGTCTGTTTGTAAAGATCTCAAAATTTCTGTGTGTATTTGAGTCCAATTGGATCTTTTAAAATCTGGTTTAATTAGATCATAAAGGGGTTTGACCCTTTCTGCGTAGTTTGCAATGTATGTTCTTCCGAAATTTAGGAAGCCTAGAATCGACTGTAAGTTTTTTAGTGTTCTAGGTGCTTGGAGTACGGCACATTTCTCTAGGAAATTGTCAGCCAGGCTTTTGCCTTCACTTGATAACTCATATCCTAAGAATAGGACTGTCAGATGGGCAATTCTGGATTTTTTAAAGTTGAATTTGTAACCCTCTGCAGCGAACCCAAGTATTATGGTGTTCACTCTTTTCAAGTGAGTCTCCAAGTCATCATCTGTTAAGTAAATGTCATCGACATAAGATAATGCTTCATCATCATATAGTTGAAGTAATTCTGTTACTCTCGCTGAGAATACCCCCGGGCTGTTCTTGTACCCCTGGGCTAACCGACAGAATTGTTTTTGAGTGCCATTTACTGAGAATGCAGTTAAATATCTGCTCTCTGGTGCTATGTTTTGACAAAAGAATCCATTGGAGATGTCTACGGTTGTTTTATATTTTTTGCGCACTATGTTATTCATTAGTGCAGCACTGTGTGAGTTTTGCACTGCAAAAGTTTTGCAACATGTGTTAAGGTGTCGGTAATCCAAAACTAGACGATATGAATTGTCTGGTTTGGAGACCGGAAACAAAGGGTTGTTCATTTGTGAGGTGCAAGTTTCAATCACCCCCTGGTATTCTAGCTGATCTAGTATTTCATTTACCTGTTTTTTAGCTTCTTGCTTAATTGGGTACTGCCTTTGTGCAGTAGGTTGTGATTTTAACTGGATTTTGTGAGGAGGGGAGTCCTCATCCCATCCTACATGATTTTTATATAAAGCAGGTGCTAGAGCCACTGCCCACTTTCTGGCAAGTGTGTATTTTTTATGAATTGGAATTAAATTTGAGAAAGCAGGCATAATTACTTCTTCGCCATGAGGGCACTCCCTGAAAAACTCTGGTGGCCAGTCTTTTTCAGCTAGAAGGATGTCATAACCCTTGGAGAGGTTATCCCAAAATAGTCCCCTTATTTTCCTAGTCTTATCTCCCTCTATACGTAATGTTATCTCGTATATCTTGTGAGGTTTGCTAACCCTGGTGTCTGCAGTTTCCACTTGAACATATTCATTCGTGTCCACTGTCTCCAGATGATTCATAAGGACTTTGCGAGCTATGCTCACTTCTGCTGCACTGTCTAGCATTGTCTGAGCCCACTCTCCATTTTTCAGTTGTGTCCTCAGTATTCTCGGCATTGTTAACTACCTTGATACTGGCTACCTTCTTTTTTGGAAATTGTAATTTCTTTTTTAGCTGAGCAGGTTCCTTGTCTTTGGACTTGGTGTGCTCTTCTCTTTGTTCTGATCGTCCTCTTCTTTCCGATTTCTGCGAGGAAGTCTGAAAAGATTGAGAGGGACGTGTATCAATGTCTTGATATCTATCAGGCTTTTTTATATTATCCCTATTTCTAAGGTTATATCTTTTCCCAGAGGGGTCACTCTGGGGTGACCTGTGTCTTTGGTTTGGAGATTTCTCTCTTCGCCTAGGAGACCTTCCTCTGGACTGGAATTTCTTTTCTTTAGGATTGGATTGTTTGTTTCCATCCCAGTTCTTTTTTGGTGAATTATTATTAAAAAATATTTTTTCTGGACTTTCAGTCAGTTGCGGTTTTACTGGTATTCCACCTAAACTATCTCTGCCTAGTTCCTCATAGGATTTTTCTATGATTCTGGCAATTTCAGCTGGTTGGTCTGCTATATCTGTCTCTTTTAACCTCTGGCGGATCGCTACGTTTGCTGCTTCACCTTTTATGTTGGCTAATAATATAGCCGAGACCTGCTTGAAGTCTTTTAGTAATTTCATACCGAGAGTTAAAGCAGGTTCTGGACCGTATTCGTCTTGAATTTGTTTTAGCACATCTGGTATCACCGAAATGGATGGAACACTGTGCGTTTTTGTGTAGATGGAAGCAAAGACTGTACCCCAAGTGTCACAGTCCTCAATGTGTGGTGCGATTCCCATAGGAAGGCAGATAGTCAGAATCCTGTGTTTTTCTAGCGGGGTGGTGTCAGGAAACACCGCCTCTATTTGGGTAATTTTCTGTGCCAACCAGAATGGTATTTGTTCCCGTTTAGCCGGTACTTTACCTAGGCAAGACTGGATGTTCTGTGGTGTAATTTTATTTGTGTTCCCCTGGTGAGGGGTCAGCTGTGGAAGTTTAATCGCTGGCTGAATTGTTGAAGTCCGCATCACATACTGTACTAATTGTCTATGAATTTTTATTAATTGTTTTAGCTGTGTTAACAGCTCTGCTACAGACATCCCATTGATGTCTGGGTGTGGTGTGTATCCGGCTAGGACCGGCCACGTTGCTCCTGGTCTACCTAAAGGACCGAGCCTGGTGATGTGATTGTTATGTTTTAGGGCGCCATCAAATAAGAGCAAATGCTCTTGGAATTTGAGTGGTACTTCCACCTCCTCGAAAGGAGTGTACTCATTAGGAGGTTCCTCTATTTTGTAATAGTGGAAGTACTTTGTTACAGCATTTGCTGCTGGAAAATGTATCCATGAATAATATACCTCTGTCTGCCGATATTCGTGTGCCTCAATTACGAATATGACTGTGCCACCTCTAGGTGTCAGTCCATTTTCTATAAGTTTCAGGGTTATAGATCTCCTTTTGATGACCGGGATGAGTATTATATCCTGGTCTGCTGCCTGCATGGTAGCATCAGCTGCTGCGAGTTCAGTTGCTAATCTAACTGCCTCTCTTTCTTCTTCATTGTCTGACATTTTACTGTCCTGAAGGTTATTTTGTTTGTTTGCAGATCAGGTTTCTTATGGAAACAAAGATTAGATGCACAATATTTTGGAACTGTTTATCCTTCAACGTTGACTATACCAAGAACCATACATAGGAGTTCCCTCCTGCGAGGTCTGGCGGATATAACCTTTCACCCACTCCAGACGTCTTTGGAGTATTTGGGAAAAGGGGTCTGAGTGAGAAAGCACGACTGAGTTACTCTAAATGTCTTACGTTAGTTTTATCGCCCTTTCCAAACGCGTTGGGCGCCATGTAGTGTAGTTCCTATCTTCCCAATAGGCTCTGCGCATTGGAATAATACCTACAGCAGTAAGGGCCTAGGCCAGACGTTAACTAGGTCTACTACTGTCGATACTAGACTTAAAGTTTTGGGTTTGCCAGCTTAGCTCAGAGTTCACTAGAAACTTTCTCGAATGTTCAAGGAAGACTTAACTTCCCTGATTAGACAAGAAGGGATTTAGTTTCTGACAACCATAGAACATGACAACTTTGCTCTCCCCTAATCAAGAGTCAATCTCGAGAGTCGTGTGAACAAAAGGCAAATTATTTTACTCAGTCAGTACGTGCATTCTTAGTCTCATCAGAATGTAGAGAAAAGGAAGAGACGGGCGTGTTCAATAAAAAGGTGTTATTTATTGATCAGTCTCTTTTCTCATACAAGAGAAATGGATCGATATTATTGCAATACTTATAGTTAAGTAAAGTGCATACATTAAAAGCAATAGTATAAAATAATACTGTAAAAACATTGATATGGTTTCTAAGCCATAAGATGTTTTAAAATGAATAAAATATATTACATACACATATACATTTGACTAAACGTACTCAACTGGTGTTTCTAGATACGCCTACCCCGTGTACCTGACCTAAGTCTAATACGTGGGCGGGAATAGAAAGTTACAGTTTAAGTTAAGTTTGTTTTTGCCAAGTGAATAACTAAAGAATTCTCTGTGAGGGGTTATTCAGTTCTGTACCTGGAAGTTAGGATGAATGAGGAATGGTATCTCTCTCTCTGGTCTCGATATTCCAGGCGGCCTGCGAGGGCTGCCCAGAAACGCCGGTGCTGGATTCTCGGCAGGAGAAAGCAGCGCGTCTCTCAGCGCGTCAGAAAGGCGGGGCTGCTGCCAGCGGGGTCTGCTCTGCTCTTCGCTTCGGCAAGTATGGCTGCTCCGTCTCGTCACCACGCGTGTGTTTGCATATGGCAAGATCGGTAATATTTATACCTTTAAGGTGCCGAGATTGACGTAAGGATGGACATAGATACGTCAATAAAGATGTCATACGACTTGCTCGTTAGCACATTCTTTTACTAAAGTTCTCGGTGAAATCAAAACAATGGCCGCAGGGTTTTGCCCAGGTTGTCATAGGTTTGATTTGTTATGAGAACTCCGTATGCCTTATCAGGGGCTGGAGGAATATCGCTTGTCTAATTAGATCGCAAGCGTTATGACCTAATCAGATAACACGTTCCTGTGCCGTAGTGTGACTGCGTCAGATAACGGTATCTGCATCATGGGGGTTTTCTGCCTCATGGGCTGACTGCTAGTTAACTTGTTGGTTTGTTTAACTAGAATAGGGTCAGGAATAGGGGGATCGATTCAGGACCTATAGGAATACATGACAGGTGCAGAAGGCGAACCTTCAAGTGAAAGTCTGACTAGAAGTCGGTCTGGTTCCTAGGGGACCAAAAGCACACCAGATGAAACTGTATAGTGTCAAACATTTGCAGCATGGCCTCCCGAAAGGCTTCAATTTGCTGTGTCATTGCAGACTGGCCCAGAAGTTCAGGGTGTGTCAAGACCAGGCTCAGAATTGGATTCAATGGAGAGTGAATGTGAGATTAGTTGGCACAGCGATGCAATCGCGCCCTCTCTAGAGTATGAGAGTAGCAGGAAGGGGAGTATTCCTGCTTAGATAGCTTATGCTTGTTTTTGGACATACCCAAAGACTTAGAATGTGATGAAGATCAACTGCGTGAACGACTGTTCGAGTGGGAATAGGACCTTCCTTTTGATCTCGACCAGTCACAGCGTAGAGTCCCACAGTGCTTGGTGACATAATGCTTCACCCCGTGGTCCTGTATGGCCTTCAAGCTCATCTGAGCGCAGTGGTCCAACCCTTGGTACCACAGACATACCTTGTGATGGCTAGTCACAGACAGCTGTTTGGGACAGTCACAGCACAGTTTGAACACTGTCTTCTTGACATCTTCCTTTGCATACTGGAAAAAAATTGGACTTCGAGAAGAACTCTTAAAAGGACTAAGGAATAGCTCTGGATCAATGTCTGAAGGCTCGGGAAGAAAGGAACTGATGTCAGCGCATATGAATGGCACTTATATTCTGCTCTGTTCTTCACTTTCGGGGTGGAATCACATGATGCCACCTACCGGCATGCAGGAGTACTGCTATTTTCCGTATCCATTCTGATGCCTGGGGAATAGTCACAAGATGGGGATACTGCGTTTAGAATTGTCCATCAGAAAAATCTTTTCCTCTGCTGAACACAGATGTGTTTATGCTGCACCATAACCTCCTTATGCTCTATGCTTTAAGTATTAAAATTACATATTGACTCAATGAGTAAAACCTTGCATATTTGTCTTTGTTTGTATGCCTCTACTGATTTATCACTACTATTGAAGTACGAGTTACTTACCTTCGGTAACGATGTATCTGGTAGAGACAATTCTAGTCGCAGATTCCTTCCCGTAGAAGTATCCCGAGGCGTGAGACTGGATCTGGAAACTTTTTGCCACAGCATCCCTGCGCGCCGGGGGAGGGGCGGCATCACGCGACTCTGCCCAGGCGTCATTCGCGTAACGTCAGCAACGTCACATAAGTCCCACCCCTCCGCGCTTACAGCAGTTTTCTTCTGAGAACTTTTCAGCGCCACAACGCGGAGCCATTCAGATAAAACTGTGGGAGTATGGGAACAGTGTGCGAAAGAGTAGAAAAATTGGAAAAAGGAATGGTGACGAACAACACCATAAGGAGAAGTGTCAATACTGCAGTACCCAAAGGCAGGGAAACAGGGAAAGAGGAAGGAACAGAGCAGAGCCCTGAGCAGCCACACTGCTAGTATGTAGACAACCCCCCCCCCCGACCCCCTCTCGGAGACAAGGAACATATAAAAAATGTCATGAGAACATGTAGCAGGACTACAACCCCATCAAGAAACAAGGAAGGGGAGCCAGTACCAAGACAAACAGAAACAACAAACCGCCAAGCAACCCCAACACATAGGGCAACCACCCCCCCCCCCCCCCCCCGCCCCCAAGGGGCAAAGGCATGGCCAGATGACTCCAACCCAGAGGTTAGCAGAGGGGCCAGGACCCTAGTAACAAGTGGAAGGGAGGGGAGTGGAGGGAAGAGATGGAAGGCAAGCTCCCCCAATCCTGGGGCAACCAGAGCAGAGGGGCATAGGAGCACTCGTAAACCCATCCTTCAATGAACCAAAGATAAGGAAGGACCAGCAACAAGACAGAGCAGCCCGTCAAAGAACGAAAGAATGCACTCACAGAAGACATAGCCACCCACCGGGAGGCGATGCCGAAGACCAACCCAAGGGTCCTCGCAGAACGGGGAGGAAGGGCGGGCTGTGAAGGAATCTGCGGCTAGAATCGTTTCTACCAGATACATCGTTACCGAAGCTAAGTAACTTGTGCATCTGCTAGAGACTACTAGCCGCAGATTCCTTCACGTAGAATAGATACCCTAGCAATACCCACGGGGAAGGAGGGTCTGTGAAAGGACCCCACCAGCCTGGAAATAACAGGGGGTCCCACAGGGGACCAGACCCACGGATAAGGCGAGGAACCTCGTCCCTCCCAGGCAAGAGGAACCCCTACAAGCAGAACACCCCCGACCCCAATAGGCATGTAGGAAGAAGAAAGAAGTCTAAAGAAGCCCGTACACTCACAACAGAGGAACCAAGGACAAGGCCAGAGAGGCCGAAGCACCCCATTCCTACAGATAACAGATCTTGCATCAATGCCAGGAAAAGGAAGAGGAAGAAGAAAAGCCTAGAGGGCGCAAGGAAACGAGGGAAAGAAGGGGAGTCCACCCTAGATGGAAGGCAACAGACCAGACAGAGCGGCACGGACAGTAATAAGCCGCCAGAAGCAAGAAGAACAGCCCAGGGCCTCAGGAAGACCGGGCAGGCGATGCCTGACAAGGGAGAAACACAGAATCATCCCAGCTCACAGGACAGGAGCAGGGAGGTGAGGAAATGCCCGGACTCACCATTACGAGGGGTCCGCACACGACCTAAAGAAGCAATAGCAACATACATAAACGCCATGGAGAGCAGGGGCCCGAAGGCGACCAGAACTCCCTAGCAGAGTGCAAGTTATATAACAGCTACCACTACCCCACATAGGGTAAGTTAAGTCCCAAGACATGGGAACCCTCTTTGGAAGAAACTTCCCCAGCAGAGGAAAAAACGAAAGAGCCACGGGGAAAAGAACCCCGCGGAAAGATTGTCAAGCAGCCCAAGAGAAACAGAAGGCCTAATCTGAGGGCCAAGTCCGTGCAAACAACTCCAGCAAAAACACACAGTCAACAAAAGGGCCATCCAGCACCCAACAACGCCACAGTCCCAGCAAGGAGGACTCGAGTGGCCATGAAACACACCCCACTGCAAGGGCAAACAGCCCAAAAGAAGGTCCAGAACCAGCTCAACTCAGCAGTCAATGAGGAGGGGAAGGAGGAGGAGGAGGATAAGGCGGAGGAGGAAGACGGAGCCCCGCCAAGACCCTTTGGATGGCGGAGTCTGCTGGGGCATGGAATAACAGTGTGCCATTGAATGGAAGATCAATCAGCCGTTCCCGAACATTTTCAGGGAACACTCTGTCCCGAAGCCAAGCATGGTGACGGAGGGCGACTGAGGAAGCCATGGCCCGGCCCAGCACCTCCGAGATATCCAGAGCGGAGCAGAGAATAAACGCCGCTAGCTCCCGGCCATCCAACACATGATGCCGTAAGTCCACCTGAACAGTCTCTTCTGAAGCTGCGGAACCCAAAGACTCGGCCAAGTCCCATAAACAAGAGGTGGCCCTAGCCAACACACATAAGGTGTTAAGGGCGCCACATGTTGCGCCCCCGAGTGCAGCCAGCGGGCCTCCCGGGACAGTGGAGTCAACAGTGGCGGCAGGTAGGGAAAAGCAGTCCGCAAAAGTGGACTTGAGGTAGAGGGGTGGAGGGAAAGACACGCCGGTCCCTCGGCGCCGGTGCAGAAGGTGTTGAGGCACCGGATCCCCTAAAGGATGGCGCCTCCAAGCCCCTATCAGGGAAGAAAGGAGTGAACCCTCATAGGGAAGCAATAGCTCCCTCCTACCAGAGCCCTGGTGGAAAACCTCCAAGAGATGGTCCCCTGGGAAATGAGCAACCGGGTCACCCATGCACAGAATGCCCACAGCCATGGACACTGCGTGAGCGTAGGCTGCACCCACTTCGGTAGAGCCCCGCGGTGGAGAAAGCAGCTCCTCTGTGGGCAACGGCTGTAAACTAAGGTGCCGTCCTCGAAGCCAAGCGGGGCGGGCAAAGGCAAGACCTGGAAGTCAGAAGGAACCGAAGAGTGGGGGACCTGTCGCTCCTCCGGCGAACAACTTGGCCTCGGAAATGGCGGGGAGCCGCCCTTCGATGACGCCGGTGAAAAAAAACACCAGGCGGCGGCCTGTCTCCGGGAAGGATGACACCAGTAGGCACCCAACCTCCGGAGAAGAGGGAGTGTCAGAAGACGATCCGCTGACGCCCCAGGAGGAGACGCCAGTGAGGCCTGCAAAGCCAGAAATGGTGCATAGGAGGACGACACGCAGGGACTATTCACCCGTGAAGAGCCCACGCCCCCGTCAGGCCAAACACCAGCCCCCGGGGACAAATTGCGACACTTACCCACCGGGGAGCGACACTCTCGCGACATCGGAGAGGGACGAGAACGCAGATGACGGCCGTTTCTGAAACCGTCTGCCGAGGCTGACCGAGGGATGAAGCCGACCTTGAGAGATGCGCCGAGAGTAGTTTCATCCGGCGCTACCGGCACGACTTCGGCTTCAACTGTTGGCGTGTTGGGCCCGGCCTCGTGGCGTGGTCTTCGCTGACCCATAGTGACCCCTCCTGACCCGTGCACCTCCCCATGGCCCTGATCCACCAGACCATTCCCTCCATGACCCACACCCACGACACTGGGCTTCCCCGTCCTCTCCCTCCATCTTCCTGGTCCCCGAGGCTCCGTGCCCATGTCCCTGTACCGAAGATGGCCGCCCCGGCCCCAGCCCGACCTCGGCCCCAGGCGCACCATAGGGGGGTAGAGCGCTCCCTGTGAGTGAGAGAGGGAGGAGTAGTCCCCCCCCCACCTCCCACCTTCACTCGGGAGATGAGTTTCGATCGCCCATCCGGCCTCCCTGAGGGCTGGCTCCAGGCCTGCTGCGTGTTCCCTCCAGACTCAACTTGAAAGGATGAAAGGAGCGGCCTAGGAGGAACCCCCAACAACCGGTCCCCAGGTGCTAAGACCTCCGCCTGAGAGGACTCCGGACATCAAAGGGAAGCAGTCAGATCAGATTAGCTTTATTCGATTTTAGTTTAAAAATCATCATAAAAGCAACAACAATACATAAATAAATACCATAACATAACATTACAAAATTAATATCAGCTATTAAAAGACAAAATTAAATAAATATGACGAATCAGCTAATCAATATAGAAACATTTCAATATCAAATGAGACAGGAGTTACTTGTTAGTTACATATTAGTTACATACTGCCGTGTCAGTTAAGCCAGAACTCTTGAATGATCTCTTTGTAGTTGGTTCTTAAAAAATAAAAATTTTAAACAAAGGTTCAAAGCTATTAGAGGCTAGAAGGTTAGTGGCGCTAGGAGCACAAGATCCCTTTCCCCAGGAGTTGTATTTCATTGCCGTTGATCTTTGTAGCGGAATGTGTAGGAAGCTCGGGTAAAAATCATGCAAGTCCCAAATACAAATGGGACCATCTCCTTCTTTGGGCTGGGAAAATCGTAGGTAGGGGACGATATTCCTGTTCTTAAATTTGATTAGCACCAGGTCCCCAGCAGTGTCTTTGGGCAGCGTACCTAACCACCCCACCCTCCTAACACTCAGGATTCCACCATCAAAATCAGGTGGCAAAGGTCTATTATTCTGTAGCCAGAAAATAACCTTGTTAAGCAGGTCCTGGTGTGATTCGTGTTTTCCCTGGCTATGTGCAGGGACCCCAGAGAGGACTGACACATAAGGGGCGGCTTCGGGAGGTAAATTAATACGTGGCATTCTTACCAAAGCGGCTCTTGCCACTGTGTGAGTTGCTAGCACAGGTTTTAATGTTACTTTAGGGCCTGTTAAGGTAGGTATATTTAGAGGCAGTAATGGAGTTTCACCATTCTTACACATAACGGGCTTAAGCTTTTCGGGGTGATGGGAGGATTAGGGCAAATGGGTATTGCCATTTTATTGGTTGATGGAGAATTCTTTTTAATCATTTCCTCAATACTAGTCAGCCTTTCCCCCAAATCAGTAATTTTTATAACCAAAGGTGATATGACAGATAATAACAGTTGCTCGAACTGGGCCAATAAAGACGATTGAGGGGACAATACCGGGTCATCTATTTTATCTGCAAGCATATCCTCTATTGATGTGATTGGGTTAGGGGGGGATGATGTAAGGCTGGTGCACAAATTTTGAAGTTTAGGTTGGTTATCATTGACATTTTCCCAGTCATGCTTCCATTTCATGTTAAGACCCTGGGGCAGTACATTGGGTTGACTTTGGTCTTTATTTAAAGGTAGATATAGGTCCCGCGGAGTGCCATTTAAAGTATCGGGATTATTGCCCATAATAGGGGGAGTGATGAATCCGGTACATACTTAGTGCCACACAAGGCATTGAGCTCCTCCCAAATGGACATAATTTATAATCAAAAACGCCGAAGAGCGGCAATACACAGTGCAATGTAAGTCAATGAGTAAGTAAGTAAGAAGCGTCTCTATACCTCCTCCAATACAAAAGTCAAGTGGGGTGGCCCGTCCCGTCCTCTTCTGGTCTCTTCTGGCCGTAGAGGGCCCGCCCTTTGCCCGGGCTTAGCCCGGCGCGTCCCGCGACGTGGAGGGAGCCTCCTCCTTTTCAGCGCCTCCGGGCGCGCAGGACCAGGAAGTGACCCGCTCGGCCTACTGGGAGCTGTAGTTCCCCGGCGGCCGTGTAGATGGATGTCAACGGCGGCGGGGGGAACAAGCAGCGTGTGGGCCCCAGCAGCGGCGTGTCCCAGGTAAGGCTGACCGCAAAAGACCCCCCGCTCCTCAGTGGGAGCCTCCTGCTTTTCAGCGCCTCCGGGCGCGCAGGACCAGGAAGTGACCCGCTCGGCCTGCTGGGAGCTGTAGTTCCCCGGCGGCCGTGTAGATGGATGTCAACGGCGGCGGGGGGAACAAGCAGCGTGTGGGCCCCAGCAGCGGCGTGTGGCGTGTCCCATGTAAGGCTGACCGCAAAAGACCCCCCGCTCCTCAGTGGGAGCCTCCTCCTTTTTAGCGCCTCCGGGCGCGCAGGACCAGGAAGTGACCCGCTCGGCCTGCTGGGAGCTGTAGTTCCCCGGCGGCCGTGTAGATGGATGTCAACGGCGGCGGGGGGAACAAGCAGCGTGTGGGCCCCAGCAGCGGCGTGTGGCGTGTCCCAGGTAAGGCTGACCGCAAAAGACCCCTATATCAAGGATTGCTCTGGGACGATCAAGTTAGCTGTATCCAGGAACTACGAGAGCCCTGCTGACGTAGTCGCGGCTCCTACCTGGCGGAGAAGGACTTCTGCCTGAATCTATCTGAGCCCTGCTGACCTCGTCGCGGCTCCTACCTGGCGGAGAAGGACTTCTGCCTGAATCCATCTGCGCCCTGCTGACCTCGTCGCTGCTCCTACCTGGCGGAGAAGGACTTCTGTCTGAATCCATCTGAGCCCTGCTGACCTTGTTGCGGCTCCTACCCGGTGGAGAAGGACTTCTGCCTGAATCCATCTGAGCCCTGCTGACCTCGTCGCGGCTCCCTTGCAACCTTGAGAACTCCTGAGCCCTGCTGATTCGATCACGGTTCCCTACTGACCGTAAGAACTGCCTCATCCTTGCTCGAGCTCTGCTGATTCGATCGCAGCTCCGAGACTCTCCTGGTCCGGCTGGACCCAAGATCTAACCGTATCCCCCAGCTCGAGGATTGAGAGCTGTGCGCCGGATACGCACCCGCATTGACTTTGAACCTTAAGACTGTCCCGCTACCCTAATCCCTACCGAGACTCTGTGAGCCCTTGCTCTACGTGTACATAGGAAGCTGCGGATCATAAAGATCCTTTGTGCCTAAGAGATAAAGAATACGTTCTCCTGAAACCTACAGTGTGGTGTCCCTTTGTCGAGCGGTGCTAGCTCAGCGCGTGCGATCCTAGATTCGAGATCCTCTCCCTGAGGGGTCTCCCGCAGGGTGGTCAGGTACATATCCTGGCCTCCCCTGGGATCGGCCCTTCTAACATGGCACGTCTCACAATCAGAGGTGCTGTGATCTTCCCCTAAACACCACATACAAATGAGGTGCGGGTCCTTCGCTGACATATGACGCCCACGTGACATGCAAGACTTGAAGCCCGAAGGCATTCGCACCTTGTTCCCCAAAAATATCACAATGAGGAAGAAAAAAGGGGGGCCCAAACAGGCCAGAACAGAGACCGGATCCGTGTTGCACGCGGTAAAGGAAAAAAACGGACATAGGCGTGCTGAGGTGGGACTTATGTGACCCCGCTGACATCCCGTACAACGCCTGGGCAGAGTCTCGTGATGCCGCCCCTCCCCCGGCACACAGGGATGCTGTGGCAAAAAGTTTCCAGATCCAGTCTCACGCCTAGGGATAATTCTACGTGAAGGAATCTGCGGCTAGTAGTCTCTATCAGATCAACATATTTTGACTCAATCTACAGTCTATACTGGAATATGGCAGGATGTCTCGTCAATGGCCTACTTAAATCAAAAACGGTTTCTGTCTTCATAAATAAATGCTTGAGAGCACTTCTTTTTTAAATGTAGGCTCTTTACACATAGGGCGCATTTTCCATGTAAGCGACTTGGCGTTCTTTTAAATGGGTGTGCTGGATGCAGTCTGGGATGGTGCGCCCTATTACAGTTAATGCATGGCCTCCAGCCACCTGAATACTTCTGTTTGACCTGGGGACAGTGCATTGATGAAAGGCCGAACAGGCCGCCATTCACGTTTTCACTGTGCAGGTTGAAATGTGGCCTGCATTTGAAATGAAAGCAGAGATCCTGCTGTAGGCGAGTGCAGGGAGTAACTGCTCCTGCATACAGGAGAATGTTTGAGGAGTCCACAGGGCCCCCTCTAACCCATTCCAAGTGCCACCTTCAGGAACGCACTAACTCAGTGCCACCTTTACGAGGAACACATTCAGTACACCCCTCTTGACCTCTTGGCCTGTGCATCTGTGTCAGTAATGTGACAAAGGCAAAGTGTTTCCTCATCTACATGCTGCCAAGCCCCCATGCAAATGAGGCCACATCCTATAGACAGTGGCAGCCAATATCATTTAAAAGTGGGGCGGGGGTGGACGGGGCAAGGGGGAGCAAGCATGGGATTAATAAATATAAAAAAACTTAGCTCATGATGATGGCCGCCTCTATCTGCTTCTCTGCTCTGCTGCTCCCAGCAGTCCCAGGGGCAGCATTACAGACTCATCATCCAGTCCAAGCGCTGCTCACAAGCATGAGAGCAGCGTGGGGATTGGCCTGAGTGGGCTGAAAATATGCTCGCTCAGGCACAGGGAGTCTGTGCTGGTTCTCTAACCCGGTTGTATAATACAGGCGGGTTGGAGAGAGCAAACTGACCATGTCAGTTTGGCTGGCCTGAGACAGCCAGCCAAACTGACATGCACACTTATAAGTGCACACCACTCCTCCTCCCCCGACCCATGCACACTCTGGCTCAGAGCTAGCATCTACAAAAAAAACAATAGTAAGCAATTGTTAAATTTTTTGGCTGCTGGTTCTAAGCCAGTAGGGTGATGCTCCTCCTCCATTGCGGAGGAGCCGCTGCTGCTTATAGAGATCACTAGTGGCACCTGGAGCTTTAGCGAGCGTTTCTGACTGAACCAGGAGATGCAGGGCTGCTCCCTGCACCAGGTACGTTTTGGTTTGAAAATGCAAACATAATTCATCTGACTACAGCATCAAATAAATGTTGTGTGCCTATGTACAGGCAAAATACTGTATGTCATCAAAGATGGCACCAAATGTAAACCATAGGTAAATGTAATCATTTTAGCGATTAATAAAAGAACACCATTGGATTTAATATATGTTTACAACGTACTTACCATTTTAAGGTCACTTGTCAACTTTTTGACACTGGAATACAGCTGAATAACCTAACAAAAGGACAAAAGGTAGTGTAAATATTTCAAAAATAAAAATTCATATTTATGTCTTCTAATACAAAGTAATTTGTTTATGTGACTAAACCATGTAAAGTGACCTTCATGCTTTTCCACCCATTTCATACTCTTATATTTCAAATAAACGTTTCCATCATCACATAGGCTTCATACACTCATCTGGCACTCTAAGGACCCCTTCACCTACATCTGTTATTCACAGTACCCGTCCTGATGCGACCTATCCCGTGCCTCTGAGCTAAATATTGCCACTTTTATAGTAATGCAGAACTTGATGCCATGTACAAGAAAGGAACGTTGAAGGAGATCATATACATGGAAGCACTCTACTTAAGCACTTCATTTGAAATTAAAGACAGAAGGAGCAGTCGGGTGGCTGCAAAAACATGGTATAATTCTCACCTGGTTTTCACAATCACTTATTATCCTGTATTGTTTTGTAGAAAGTTTCAAAAATGAGCTTCAAGCAAAGCAAAATTCCAGGACGACAAGAAAGTTTGGAAATATAGCCACCTATTCCCTACATCTCCAGTACTGTGTATCATGACAAAAGAGGCACAATAACCTCAGCTCAAGCATTGGTAAATGCATCAGGTTTCACCTATGTGATTTATTATAAGCAGTTTTTTTGTTGTAAGTTGTAGCTTGCTGAGTAATTGTACAATATAAGTTACAGAAAGTCTGCTAAAGTGTTATGACTTGTTTATGAACAAAAAGGCAATACATTGTGCTATTACTAGTGGATTAGTGTGGGTAAGTAATAGCAAATTTTTAAAAAATGAATGATGTAATAGCAATCTTATATGTATAGAGGAGTTTTGACAACTTTTGGACCCGGTGCCACTGTACTTGCTACACCATTCAAACCATGCCCCTAGTCCCTGTAAGATAACTGCATTTGTGACGGCCTGTTTAGTAGTAAAATATAGCAATATGTGGTGCTTATAGGAGTATGACCACTTTTAGCCCCGGCGACACTGCACCTGCTGCACCATTCAAATCATGACTCTATTACCTGTAAGGTAAATGCACTTGTGACTGCCTTTTTAGTAGTGAGATATTGCAATGTTTAGTATTTAAATGGGTTTCTAGAGCTTTGGGCCCATGTGTCACTGCACCTGCTGTACCATTGAAATCATGAGCCTAGTGCCTGCAAGGTAACTGCATTTGTGTCTGTCTGTATGGCAGTAAAATATAGCAATATTAGGTGTTTCGAGGAGTTCATGACAAATTTTGGACCCAGTGCCACTGCACCTGCTGCACCATTCATAACATGACCCTGCTGTCTGCAAGTTAACTGTATTTGTGACTGCCTGTTTAGTAGTCAAATATAGCAATATTAGGTGATTAGTGGGGTGCCTACAGCTTTTGGCCCTGGTGTCATGGCACCTGCTGCAACACTGAAATCATGACCCTGTTGGCTGCAAGGTCACTCCACTTGTGACTGCCTGTTTAGATTTACATTTTAGCCATAATCTGGGTTTAGTGGGGCACTTAGAGCTTTTGGCCCCAGTGATACTGCAACGGCTGCATCGTACAAATCAAGTCCCTTGTTACTGCAGAGTAACTGCAATTGTGACTGCCTGTTTAGTAGTCAAAAATAGCAATATTATGTGTTTAGAGGGGTTCTGACAACTTTTGGGCCCGGTGCTGCTGCACATGCTGCACCATTCAAATCATGACCCTGTTGTCTGCATGGTAACCGCACTTATGGCTGCCTGTTTAGTAATAAAATACAGCATAGCTCTTGTGTATTAACTTTATTTTTAACGTGCAATATTTATTGCAATTTGATCATAATAACCAAATAAATTAAGTTGAAAAAATCAATCAGATAATGCCTACAAAGTGTAAAGAAAGGTACAGAGGCATGTATAGGAAATGCCACAAACTCTCTAAGGCTAAAGCATCTGTTTACACAACTAAGTAATAAAAAGCATGCATTCCAGCATACTGTTAGAAACTGTCTGCCTATTCGGTAGGACGATATCTTGACAGTGAATGGGGCTTTAACAGTGTGAAAAGCTTCAGTAGACGCATCGTAAATGAGTGCAGCCAGGGGAAGTAAACAACAAAAATACAGTTCCACTCAAAAGTGAATAAACACAGTAATTCGCAAATAAGAGCCCCCTTTTAAGATGTATTAGATTTCAAAGCGCGGTGCAGGCGAAACCTAAAAAAATGGCACACTCACGGGGGCGTGGTTTGGACGCCGAGAGAAATGGCGGCTCTGTGATTTCCTCCTCCCGTGGCGCAGGTCTAATCACGATTTTGGGACACATCCTACCGTTCCAGTGCCAGCACGGCTACACGATTTGGAAATTGGAATGTGAGGAGTGCATAACGGGCGGTCTCTGGCGTCTGGAGGTGGCTGAGAAGTGAAGATACGATCGAGTTCCCCCGAGTGCTCCCGCGCCTGGGAGAGCAAGTGAGCGTCCACATGGTTGCCTTAGCCGTGAACTGACGGCGCTGCAAGCGGTCCACCCACACGCGGGACCAGAGCGGACTGAGCCCCTCTGATGAGGCAAAAGCACGTATGGGCTTCTGTGGCCGACCGTGAGTAACAACTGCCCTTCTTAGCGCCGCGAACGACTCTGCTACCCCGAATATGGCGGGCATAATTATCTTCTGAGTGGATTTCGGCTCATATTCCCAGTAAAGGAATACATTATGCACGCAGCAAACATACCGTGCATCCACTAATCGGACAATGGTGTTTGCGATAAAGTAAGCGCGTAGGCCTACGCACATGGTGCCCGCAGATGACTCTGTCCTATCCAACATGGCGGACTCCTTCATTTTCTGATCGGGATTCGGATCCCGCACAATCTCCGCAGACCTGTTACAGCGCTCCGTATTGCCCACAGCAGCTGCAAATGAAATGCTAGTTATGGTGACCGAAAGCAGTGCAATTTTGCCTCCTCCTGTTAACACCAGTGACTCCAGAATATCACCCGGAGAAAGCTTAACCACACACGTCCTGATCCAAAATGGCGGCGCTGCATCTTCAAATCGGTAGCTGGCAAGGCGCTACAAGTGGCGGTTTGAAAGTCTGGAGGACATGCTAGGCGTCTTCGTGCACCCAATTGAATGTCCCATGCCTGCATGTTCACTAGTATTGGAGAGGCTCTGAAGCACCCCGACAACGTGCGGTACCCTACAACCTATAGCTACATATTCTAGTGTGTAAGAGCTGGATATGGTTGCGTGAGTCGGAACTGATACCATCGCCTGAGCCGGTGCTGCAGGCCTGCAGACCAAGGTGTATGTAGGCACGTGACGAGATTGTTCTACGGAGGTGGCTATATTTGCATAGCCTTTAAATAACATAAGTGTAAGTAAGGAGGCCATTCAGCCACATCTGTTCATGGTCTGCGACCTTACTGAATCAATGCACTCATTTTGGCTCAATTCAACTCAAGTTCCTGGCGTTGATACGTTCGGACAACAATGACTACGGACAACAAGGAGCTAACTAAGAACCTAAAAAGGCTCAAATCTGACCATTCGGACCCAAACTCGCCTGTCAAAGGGAAGAAAGACAACGCTGATGCAATGGAAATGATACTAAGCAGGCTCGACGAAGTTAGAGATCTGGCTAAATCAACTAAAGAAGAAGTGGTGGCGATTAGACAAGACATTCGAGAAACCAATGCAAGATTGGATGAAACGGAGTCACGGATCAGCAGGCTGGAAGATACGGAAGTTAAGACCTGTAGCGCTCTTAAACGCCTATCCATCGCTTCGGATCAGACAACAAGAAAGCTGGCTGAGTTAGAGGACAGAAATCGAAGAGGGAACCTTCGAATTTTTGGTATTCCGGAGGGAGCCGAGGATTCGCAGGGATCCTGTGTGCAGTTCCTGGAATCATGGTTCGCTCAGGCAACCAGCAAGACCTTTAATCAGCCCCTGGAATTTGACAGGGCGCATAGAGTACCTGGAAGAGTCACCAAAAACCAAAAGGGCCCCAGGCCTATTGTCTGCAAACCGCTGCGCTATCAGCACGTTGAACAGATCCTTAGCTTTGTTCGAAAGCACAACCATATCTTATGGAAGAATGCCAAAATATATATTTCACAGGACTACAGCAAGGAAACGGCAGATGTAAGGAAGGTATTTCTGGCACTCTGCCCTCAGTTAAAGTCTATGGGCTATCAGTATGGTTTTGTGGGCCCGGCAAAATATAGAGTTGTCGTCCAAGGCTCCCCACACATCTTCACGGACCCTATAAAGCTCAAAAGGATGCTGGATGGCCCCGAGGATCTAGTCATGGACACCCACAATTCTGATACTGCAGCAGCCTCCTCTTCCGGCTTCAAATGAGTATCCTTTCCTTTTATGCTAATGGTGTTGCTTTCTCCTACTGCCATTTGGTTATACTGTGCCAGGTGTGGGTCTTCACATGTATAGACAGCAACTGCCACTTTGAACAGAAACAAGGTTTATGGGTGCAACGAACATTCTGTAACTGCTGAGACTTGGTTATAATTTGCTAGCACCTGCTTGCCTCCCTCTGGCGGATTGTTACTATGTGCCTGAAACGTGGCCCTTTCACTGTTTTTCCTGATATAAACATGTGACTCAATGGTCCTAACGTTCCATACCGGCATGCCTTACTACTACGCTAATCACTATATGTTTATGCTCCTGACGAATGTGTGTGCGATTGTCACAGTCAAAAGGGAACAAAGCTCCTTCACAGTGGTATCATATTCTAAGGTTGATTATTGTGACGTTGTGCATATCAAGGCCTATTATAAATGATACTGATATCTGATTATAATGAGGTGTACACTTTAGGCCACTGTTGTGGAACCTAGGGATACAAAGTTCAATTTTGCTCACTATATGGGGCAACCTTACCTAGACACGTGATTGCCTAGGTCTTCAACTTCTGTAGAAAACTATGGTTAAATTCGGCAATAGTTTGTTATTTTGCTGAAACAGTTCCAAAGTTTTCATCCAGTTGTGAACCACGGGGAGGAGGTGTTGCTATTTCTCTCCAGTCACCATGCCTACTACACACTGTTGGGGAGGGGAGGGAGGGGGGATGTGGGTTCTGGGGGGGAGTGTGTGTGTGATCTGTACTATGTTTTCTCTTTTCCATTTCGTACGCTTTGTTTTTGTGCTTGTACGGACACTGTCGAACAGTTGCACGTTGAACAGACAAATTGCGGGTTATGCCTGTCAACTAGGTTGGTCTGCCACTATGCTTGCCAAGAGAATTAAGCAGGTTTAATGGTACAAAACGTAATTAACACACCACTTGGGGTGGCCGCTATAGACAAACTGAAAATTCTGTCCCTGAATGTAAAAGGACTCAACCAACCTGTCAAGAGGCAAAAGATACTAGACTATGCGCGTAGACAACGGGGGGATATTGTTCTGTTACAGGAGACCAAAATTGATGCCAAACAATTCTATAATTTGAGGAATAAATTCTACACAGAGGTAGTGGGGGCGGGAGCTGCGGGGAAAAAGAATGGTGTTTTGTTGTTAATAGCGAAAAAGTCTACGGTTGAAGTTCTCTCATCAGAGGTGGACGAGAATGGCAGGTGGATCACTGCTAAACTAAGCAGAGACAACATGGAATTCTACATCACAAATATCTATGCTCCTAACACTAATGACCTTAAATTATGGGACGATCTGGGTAGACAAATCGAGACCGTTCCTGACTCAGCCGTACACATTTTGGCCGGGGATTTTAATTTCCCCATGGACGTTACCTTAGACAGAGATTCACATTGCCCCTTTCGGCCGAATAAATCGCACAAAGCTTTTCTCAACTTATGCAAGCGATTTCACTTTGTAGATCCATGGAGACTGCTGAACCGAACGGACAGGGATTACACATTCTATTCATCACCACATGACTCTTACTCCCGTATCGATTATATTCTCATAACACAAAATGGGGTGTCAAGGATAGAGGGTACATCCATAGAACCTAGAGTTATGTCCGATCACTCATGCATTTCCTTATCCATAACCAATGTCAAGCCCTCGTCTCGTCAGACGACGTGGCGTTTGAATGACGAAATACTAGACAAGGAACAACACCGAATCACTATACAGTCTGCTATTAGCTCATACCTAAAACACAATAAGAAGGGAGACACTACCGATCTAGTAAGATGGGAGGCCCTGAAGAGCACTATCAGGGGGGGGTGTATTAAAATTAGATCAGCGATGAATAAAGATCATAACCGTAAATTGGAGGATTTAGAAAAGGAAATATTGATACTAGAGAGCAAACACCAGCAGGCCAGAGATGGCACGATTCTGAATGCACTTGCCAACAAAAAATATGAATACAACAGAATAGTGAGTGAAAGGGCTGGGGTATGGTTAGATAAAAGAAGGAGGTTCAAACTTTGCGAATCCAATAAAGCTGGTAAAAGCCTGGCCTCTTATTTGAAATTCAAGGTACAGAGAAACACTATTAATGTTATCAAAGACCTCTCTGGGGTTGTTCACTCAGAACCAGACAAAATAGCGGAGGTGTTTAAGGACTTTTACGAAACCCTATACGCCAAAAATGAATCAGTGGAGGAAGATAAGATTCAGGAGTACCTGAACGAATGTGAACTACCAAAGCTCTCCACTGATGACCAGCTAAGCCTCAATGCACCAATCATGACCGTAGAAATAGAACAAGCAATTAAATCTCTCAAACTTGGGAAGGCCCCAGGCCCCGATGGGTTCACGGCTAGATTTTATAAATCCTTCTCAACTTTACTGGTGGATCCTCTGCTGAGCCTTTTTCAAGAAATAAATGAGTCAGGCGAAGTTAAGGGTACTCTGTCCGAGGCTATAATCGCAGTACTTCCAAAGGATGGGAAAGACCCCTCTCTCCCGAAAAATTATAGGCCCATTTCCCTCATCAACCTTGATTGCAAAATCTTGGCCGTGATCCTCTCCATGCGCCTTCAGAAGGTACTTCCTCAACTGATCCACCCCTCACAAGCAGGATTCCTGAAAAATAGAATGTCTAGTGATAACACCAGGATACTAGCGCACGTTATGGAAAAGGCAAAACTTCTAGACACGCCCACTGCTGAAATAACAATAGATGCAGAAAAGGCTTTTGACAAAGTCGATTGGTCCTTCCTAAAAGCGGCCTTGAACAAGTTCAATCTGGGTGGGACATTCACGAAGCTAGTTATGTCTCTCTATTTTTGTCCTTCCGCGAAGCTAAGGGCGGGTGGCTCCTTTTCCTCCTCCCTAAATTTGCAACAGGGTACAAGACAAGGGTGCCCCCTATCACCGTCTTTATTCCTGCTGGCCATAGAGCCATTCCTGTACCACATAAGACACGATGACGCGATTGCTGGTATCCCATTTGATGACTGCACTATCAAACTCACCGCATATGCAGATGACGTTCTAATTATGTCAGAAAGAGCTGATGAAGCCATACCTGCACTTATGGCAAATATTGCTGGGTTTTCCCGTGTCTCAGGCTACAAACTGAATAAAGATAAAACTGAGGTCAAACTCCTTAATAACATAGGTAGTAAAGATATATTGGGAAACTCGGGCCTCACCTGGCAGCCGCACTGCTTTAAATACCTGGAGCTGGACTTCGATAAAGACATGATCACCACTTTGAAAATAAATGAGGACATTACCTTAAAGAAGATCTCCACTTTGTTGGAAGGGTGGTCGCCTAAATTCCTCTCTTGGTGGGGCAGAGCAGAGACCCTTAAAATGATGTCCACCCCGCTAGTGAATTATCTGGCTAGCATGCTCCCTATGACGTTTTCGGACGACTTCGTCAATAAAGTGGATAAGCTGTTTGGTGGGTTCCTGTGGCGAGGCAAGAAAGCCAGGATATCTCTGAAAAACTGCAGTTAGCTAAAGACAAAGGCGGCCTGGGTCTTCCCTCGTTCAGGAACTGCCAGACAGCGTTTCTCTGCAAACAAGGCGCACAGTGGTTAACTGACTCCCCATCTTATGTCCCCCTGTGGATAAATATTGAAAAATCTATCATTGGTCACGCGCCTCTTCCATCTCTGCTTACCATGGACCTATCCCATCTGCCTCATTCTAAGTATATTATGCTAAATACCAGACGGGCCTTGTTAAGACTTGATCAGACACATAAAACTAAACTAGTAATTAAAAAATCTACTCTTATGTCCCTATGGAGGAACCCGTTCTTTAAATGCGGAGGTAAAACCCTTTATTGGGATTCGTGGTCCAAGAAAGGTATTAACTTGATGCTGGACCTTTACGATGGCACGCAACCACTACCGTTCTCAAGTTTACAGAAAACACATGCTCTCACTCCTATGGACTTCTACGAATTCTTGAAGTTGAAGGCCATTATATCAGCTCGTAACTTTACCCCTCACGTCCCTTGACTGGCGACTCATCTGCCACGCCTTCTGTCTGCAGGTCATTTCGTGTCTAGAGTGTATAAACTGCTACTTCCAATACCAAGGAAAACCCATAGACAGGCTGAGTCCAAATGGGAGGCTGAACCTAACTCCACTGGGATAGAATTCGACTGGGATTTGATATATAAAATTGCTCTTTCCAATAAAGTATCGCCCATCCTTTTTCAAACAAAATATATGCTCTTGAATATGGCGTTCTGGACTCCGGCTAGACGCTTTAAATGTAACTTCAGGGATACACCCACATGTTGGAATTGCCAGTCAGGGGCTGGCGACCTCGCCCATATGCTCTTTCACTGCCCCTCCATACAGACCTACTGGGGGAAGATCTTCGACTGTAACGCCTGTAAGAGAGTTGTATATGTTTTATTGGGTGCTCTTGATCCACATCTGGTGGACACACATGACTGCAACCTCTTAGATTTGATGCTAACGCTCGCATGTAAAGTGATCTTGTGCAAATGGAAAAATACAACAGAGGTGAATTTTAAAATCTGGCAGGAATGGCTTTCATTTCTGAGGGGTGCTGATAATTCGGCACTTCAGTCGGCTACATGGCGCCCTTCTAACAAGAAACTCTGAAAGTCGCTTGATATGTCCTCCTTCCACTTTGACCCACCATGATGTAGTAATTACCGCTGTTTATTCCTGTTGATGCAGAGTAGGTGCCAGACTTCAAGGATGGTGGATCGCAATGTTATGCAACTGTATGTATTTTTGATTTCATTCGCAGGTTTTCATGTTATGTATTACCCACTGGATAGATCTGTCCACAGATGTCGTTTACAAGCACTTTGTGATTTCTTTTCTGTATTTTATTGTATTTAATGTCATAATTGTTTTCATCTCTATACTGGAAGACTTTTTGTATTGTTCTTTTTCTTATTAATAAAAATGATTTGAATAAAAATAAAAAAATAAAAAATGGCACACTCACAATACATAGAATAAAGACGACCTCGCACATTTAGAATGATCTCATTAGCACAATTCGACACAGCGTAGCTAGGCAGTGGAGATTAAGGAAGTAATTTACGTGTTTCCACGTCAATAGTTTTCTAAATGGCATCGTATTTCCATGGCCAATGTGTTTTAAGCTCAGAGAGCCAGTTGCAAAGGTTTTATGATATATCAAAGGCTCAACAAAAGCGAAACGCATAAAACGGAGAAGAAAGGTATAAATTCTAGACCCAGAGAATGTTTTTCTTAAAGTGAGCGTAATCTTGAAAAAAATCCCCCTTTTTGGATTCATTAATTTTTTTTTTGTTTTGCTTACAGTTTTAGTGTGATTCTCAAAGAATGCTGGCTCCAGCAGAAAATGTCTATAGGGAACAGTGTGCTGTGGCATGACTTTGGAAAACTTTTCAACACAATAGCACACCTCATATAGGTACCAAAAACACTCTTGCCCAGGCTTAATCAGTATAACATTATATTGCTTAAGCCACCTAAGCAGTTTCCCAAATGAATTATTCCACGTCTCAGGTTTGTTAAAATGAAAAGCACACATAGATTCACTAAACACGTGTATATAATAAGTTCACATTGAAGAGACAAAATACAATATTATAGGTTTTATTACACAAAACTCTCAAATTTACAAAATAATCAAAATTCTTGGCCTCTCAAAATGGGACACTACCTTAAGACCATTTCATCACTGTTTCAGAGAAATAAGTTGTAAAAAAGTAGGACCTTGTCACGAAAAACTACAATACTACAAGATTTAGAGAGAAGACCAAATTCAGTAAACAGCATTGGCCACCTGACTGCCACGTTTATTTCAATGGTCTGCTAACAATAACACCTAGGAAATCCCTGCTGTTGTGTACTCCTGTGCAGTTCTCTACTCATGACTGAATAGAGACATGGTTGCCTGGGGATCCGGTGAGAGATGATTTGGGGGGGGCAAAACTTGTGATCCACCTGAAAGATTGCTCAGACACTGCCGAGAGCCCCACTGGCACGTGATAATATGGGTGAAAGACAACACTCCTCCAGGAAATGTCAAAGATAGCTGCAGGATGATGTTAGGACAGTTGATGTTTGGCTGTCTGGTTGGTCTGAACAAGTCAAGAGAAGAATCCAAGAAGGGAGAAGGGATTATTGCTTTTGTATCTAACAGAAATGAAGAGGAAAGTGTCAGGGACCTGACTGCAGACACAGATCTGAGAACATCTGGGAGAGGTGCCATAGAGGGAATGGAAGCATGGCATCGGACCTGATTTGGATATATTCACCTGCTTCAGTGTGATAATGTAGTGGGGGTTTCCTCTGAGGAGGGCCCTGGATATGTGTACCAGGCACTCTCTCCAGGGTAGCATGGCCTACTGCTTTCATCATCGCTGAGTCGGTGATTGACCTGACCAGCTTAACACAATGGGGATTCTCCCTTGTGCTTCTAACACGGTTATGTCACCAAAGGAAAATAAACAAATAAGTACAACAGATAAACCTGTCTTCCACACCCCAAGACCCCATAAATCTATAGAAACCCAGAAGTAAATATTATTTACCTTCGGCAACTATATCTTTGCTGGATACATAGACTTCCTGCAGAATGCTCACCTTTGTAATATTCCCCAGATGTCAGGCTGGTCCAGAAAAGATTTTCCCAGTTGTAGCTCTCCACTGCTGCTAGGTGGCACAATGCGACTTCAGCTGTGACTCCACATATGTATTGATGTCAGTTCCTAATGGCTGTTCTCCATATCATAGAGGTGTGCAGAGTGAACAGCGAGAGCATCAACGACAATAACAGAACATTTGCAAACCGTGGGATCCTATAACTGCTCACTGTGGGTGGATGACGGTGAGGAACGTGCAAAAAATACAATGCATCCTCCAAAAATGTCATTACTAAAGGTAACTTTCTTCAACTTCTGCATCTTGCTGCAGATTTTTCATCTATACAAACAATGCCAGAGCAATGTGATCTGAGAGGTGGGAGTGAGTAAAGCAAATCGACAAAGGAAATCAGGCAGCACTTTCCTGAGAAAGTTTTTGCCACTGCCTTCTTGAGCTGCAAACGTAGGCAGAGATAACTAGGTAGCTGCTGGCAGATGTCTGTCACCAGAATGCCTCTCGTGAGAGCTAAGGAACCAGCTACAGCCCTAATGCGTGGGAAAGAAAAACCTCTGCAGTGTATTTCTTAGCCATAACAGATCTTGATGCAGAACACTTGCCCTTCTTGGCTCCAGCAAAGCCCAAAAATAGCGGATTATTTTTATGTCCTATTGGGTGCGGTCAACGTAGAAGTAGCACTCTCTCCTCCTTGGGCGGATAAGGTGCGGGAAAAAAAGCTGGAAATGATATAGACTGGGACTGGGCCTGGGTCATACGTAAGAGCGAGTTTCCTGGGTAAAAACTGTGAAAGGTGGACGAACCGAGTGCCAAGACTGACATAGTGATTGAATCAACGAGGTGTAAAAATCAGGAACTGACGTCAGCATGAAGGTTGACTTTTTTATGCACATTTGGCATCATTTCTGGAGGATGGGGGGGGAGGCTTGATTCTCATGGCGACATCTAGCAGCCTTCAAGCACTGCTGTTAGGAAAACATTTTCCTGACAAGTGTGATGCCTGGAGACTATTCTAAGGGTAAGAAATCTGCAGGAAGGTGCATCTACCAGATGGCTCTTACTCTTTGGGAAACAATAATGATGGATTTTTGTTGAGTGAGTTGAAATGGATCTTGGGCAGAATACAGAAGAAAGTGATGGCAGTAGAGGGCTCCCTAGAGTAAATGACAATATAAGCCAATTGAAATTAGATGGAGGAAGACAAGCCCAGGCCAGCCGCTGGCTATGATGGCAACTGCGATGCAGCAATATGAGGGCCAATCACTAAAATATGAGTGACTGGAGTATTGTTTGATTGCCTCTGTTATACGACATGAGACCAAGGAGAAACACTTGAAAAATGCATAGAGGGAGTCCTGAATTAGACTGCTGGGGGGATAATGAAAACATGAAAAGTGTGGTACAACACCTACCTCCTAACCAAGAAGGTGCTTGGGGAATCTCCTTGGTCCTGAAAGTGACAATATTGTCAGCAATAATCTTATCAGGTATAAAGAGATTCAGTCCTGAGTTCACACGTCTGGTGCAGAGTAAACAGAGTACCAAGTGGGACATAAAAATAGCCTAAAGTAGAATAAGTTATATCTACAGGAGTCCATTTGATAAATCGGGGTCAACAGATTTTATACTCAACAGTGTTCCAGCAGGATAGCATTTGAAATAGCAATTTAATTGGCTCATTGACCTACGGTAACTATTCTATACATCGATGACTGACAAAGAATGTGGTAAGCAAACTACATTGAAATAATACATAGTAAATGTTTTTTTTAATCAAGTCAATCTAATCTTTTCTTTCAGAACGTTAAGATTTATAGGAGATCATCTAGTGATAGCATGTAGTTGTAAACCACAGAAGAATACCATCAGGGAGGACCATAGCGGCAATGGAGATGGAAGCTTAGCCTGGAGCTCTGATGCCGCTGGACTGCTGGAGGCTGCATCCTGAATGATCCGGTCAGCCTTGCACCCCTCATCATTGCCTGGAGGTCGGAGATGCTGAGGGCAACTATCGCTGTGCCATGAAACCCGTGGAGCCCTTCTATGGCCTCAAGCATCAGAATGATCAGGTACTGGGGCCCACTGCCGTGAGGGCCGACTCCCAGAGCCAAGCCGTGCTGGGACCCCATAAGGTGACTTTGTCGGCTGCAGTGCGTGGAGGACTGGGGGAGAAAGAGAGAGGCTGGAGGACAGGCAGAGGCCTGGGGAGGGACATCGGATGGCCTCAACGGAAGGAAAATCACCAAGTACCCAAGGCAGTGAGTGGCACTAAATTAGGTGAATAGTCTCCTCTGGATCCAACATCTCTGCTTGATACTTTGCAATCTATAAAATCAGGCTCCGCTCTTGACCCTTTACCTCCTGACAAACTTAAATTACTGGGCACGACCTTCCTAACTACGATTCTGGAGGTTCTCAACTATTAATTGAGAGAAGGGTCTGTGCCTCAGAGATGGAAGCATGCTATGGTCCTTCCGCTCCTAAAAAAAAGCCACTTGGATTCCTTCACTTTTTCTAACTTTTGTCTCATCTCTCTGCTACCAGTCTTTTACAAAAATTTGGGAGTATCATGTGAAGGCCCATCTCACCACATTTGTCGAGGCCTAAAATGTTTTCCATCCCTGGAAATTCGCTTTCAGGGCTGAACATAGCACGGAGTTCCTCTTTTGGGTATCACTGAACATCTAAAAGAACACCTAGATGTTTCGCACAGCCGCACTCATTTTAATGGATTTGAGTGCGGCTTTTGACATGGGATCCCATTTGACATGGGATCCCATTCAATCTTTTTAGCTAGAGTGGAGGCATTGGGTGTGGATGATTATGCATCGGGATGGCTTGCTTCCTTCTAAAAAGACCATCTATTTCAGGTCTGTTTGGCCAATGTGTGCTCTAAGCCACAAGCCCTGACCTCCGGAGTTCCACAGGGTTCTGCTTTGAGCCCCCTTTTATTTAACATGTATGTCTGCACATTGGAAGACCTAATGGAGAGCTGCAGACTTACCCTTTTTACATATGCAGATGATACTCAGATTATTTTCTCTTTATCGTCGGCACAGAACCATGACTCTTTATTTGTAAACCCGGGCTTGAGCAAAATTTTCACATGGATGAACATGAACTCCCTTAAGCTTAATGGGGATAAGGCAGAGGTCATGATTGTGGGCATGAACGCCTCTCTATGGGGTTCTAGACACTGGCCGGAGTCCCTTGCGACCCTACGCACCCAGACTCCTTTGGTGAAAAATCTGGGCGCTCTCATGGATAATAAACTCTCCATGAAATCACATGTGGCTAGAGTCACTGCTACTTGCTTTGCTGTTCTCAGATGGCTGAAAAATATTCTTTGGCTGATCCCTTTAGAAGAGTAAAGAACGGAAATGTAGGCCATAATCATATTCAGACTGGACTATTGTAACATGTTGTACCTAGGAGCTGGCAAGACCCTGGTTCAGCTCCTTCAGGTGGTGCAGAATGTGCAGCTAGCCTGCTCTTGCACTTCCCAAAATCGGCCTTAGTCTCCCATCTGCTTCGGGAATTGCATTGGTTGAGGATCATCAAGTGCATTGAGTTTAAAGCATTGTACTTTATGTTTAAAGCCAAACACGGCTTAGGACCTCCCTATATTCAGACACTGGTGGCTCCCTACCAGCCGACTCACTCCCTAAGATCTTCAAATCAAACTCTGTTCTCTGTACCGAGGTTTTGTTTGACCTGCATGAAAGGCCGCTCCTTTGCACATCTGGGTCCTAAACTTTCTACTCTCAGCTTTAAGGAATTGTAATTCACTCCTAAGCTTTCGTAAGAGTCTGAAAACCTGGTTATTTTGGCTTATTGCATCAGACTTGTGCACTATCCTGCGCCGGGAAACCCTCTGCGGTAGCTGCGCGCATTACAAACTTGCATAATAATAAGGGCTGTTAGAGGCCAGGAGGAGCCGTGCATGAGGAATAGTGGCGGATGTCGTTTTGGGTACGAGGCCAGCAGCATCGGGTGAGAGACTTAACTATGCCCTGAGGGGCACAGCAGTGCTGACCCACTCAGGGAGGACCCGAGAATGGAGGCCAGCACCTTGGGAAGGGCCGGGGACACATTTGATGATCCCGGAGGCATTGGAGAGCCTTCTGCAGTGGCGAGTTGAGGTGCGGTGGTCCTGACGAGCCGGGGGTTTACCTGGAGCGGTTGGATATGCCTCGCAGGTGTGGTTCAGGCCTTGGAGTGATTTTACAGAGGCCTTTGTGGCTAGAGGAGTCAGGTTGGGCAGGGCTGTCCCAGTCAGAGCGCAGGTGCCCAGGAGAGGGCTCCAGGATGACCATTGTGGGGCACTCCCTGGACTGGCTGCCCCGTATGGATGAGGGGTAAGCAATGGAGGAGCCAAATAGCGACTGCGGGGGCTCCCTGTCCCCTCCCGCTCATTTGGACTGAAGACCAAAGAGCCCATCGGACAGTCGATTGGTAGATGCATGGACTGTTGGTGGCTGGTGGGTGAACTCTTGGAGGTGTGTGGGGCAGGACAGACTGTTTTATGGTGGTATGTACTAAGCAGGGGGGGGGGCTGCAACTGCAATGGGGAAGGGGCCTGAGGAGGGCTGTGAGACCGCTAGCCAGGCTATGGATCTGGATATTGACAGATATTTGCGACACGAAGGAAGCACAAGATTGAGGCAATGGTGATTGACGTGGATCATCTGAGGGTGGATCCATCTGTGGCGGGCCATCGAGAAAAGTTGGCCCGGCTGCAGAGGGAGGTGAAGGTCCTCTCGGCGAGGGTAAAGGATGTTGAAGGTCGCTCCTGATGGAACAATGTTCGACTGGTAGGGGTCCCAGAGAAGGCAGAGGGACACTCAACAGAGCTGCTTGTGGAGCAGTGGCTGGCTTCTGAGGTGTTTGGGGGCACGGTGACGCTGCTGATCTTGGTGGCAAGGGCACACAGGGTTCTGGACCGGCCCTGGCACCTGGAGTGCAGCCCAGGTCCATGGTGGCTTGTTAGCTTAACATTTGGGATCAAGAAAATATTCTTCAGCTGGCCCATGCTCATGGACCCTGGAAGATTGAGAACAGCACAGTAAGCATTTACCCAGACTACACAATGGTCGTCCAGCATAAGTATGATCCCTTCTTGGTGGTTAAGAAACACTTGCGGCTCCTCAACTTCAATTATGCCTTGTTGTTCTCGGCCCATCTCCAGGTGGAGGTAGGCCGTACGGTGCACTTTTTCATGGAGGCAAAGGAGGTGTGGGACTGGTTGGAGTGGCATTGTCATCCAATGCAGCAGGACCAGGCTGGAGAGAAATCCTCTGAGTGGCAGATTCGGCAGATGCTGCGACACCCACGTAGAGACTCGAGGATGACCCCCACCAGTGTGGAGGCACATACTGAAAGGAACAATGTTGTCACGTAGATATAGCGTGGACTCCTCAAGCCCTAGGAAATTCGTTGAGAGGCCTTGGTTCCTGCCTCGGAGCCGTCAGAGGATGGGTCAATGGACTCCAGTGTGGATGAGGCAGGTGTGGATCTTCTGAGGGTCACCCTCATGACTGCTGATGAGGTCGGCTGAGGGACTGTTTCGATGAAACAGTACTGATGGATCTTCTGGGGATGTGGGAGACTGTGCCTCATGGGAACAGCCCAGCCCGAACTACCAAGCCATGCCTTCCCTGGACCGGAAACAAGCTTCCTCGGACCGGATTCAAGCAAGCCTGGCTGAAGCCGGCTGTAATGCCAGAAACCGGTCCTAGGAAGCTTGTTTCCGGTCCAGGGAAGGCATGGCTTGGCAGTTCGGGCTGGACTGTTCCCGTGAGGCACAGGGTCAGACTGATTTGCATATGGCCATGTCTGAACTAGGGAGGCAGAGTGGGCTAAAGAACGGTGATGGATTAAACCCAGATCTGTTGACTGGGGGTGAGTGTTTGATTGGTTCAGATGCTCCATCCATCACCAACCCCTTTTGTACCACCGAAGGGTCCATGACTCCATACCGCCCTGTTTGTTGCAGTACCACATGGCAGTGGTGTTGTCTATGAGCACCTGTACTAGCCTCCCCTTGAAGGGCGGCAGGAAGGCCTTCAACTCCAAATGTATGACCATCAGCTACATAAGATTAATATGGAGCCAGGACTTCACCAGAGACAATAGGACTTTAATCTCCACCTGTCCTAGATGATTGTACCAACCCAGAAGATCTTTTTAAAGTGCTTGAGCGTGAAATCAGATTTTTCCCTGAACATGCAAATCCCATCAAAGGGCATGTACACCATGGTAGAGCCATCAACCTGGAACCTATATATTGCAGCCACGCAGGGCGGCGGATGGAAATGCTGGTGCCCATGGCCCACCCAATGGAATCAGTGGTGTCCAAGCTGGAATGAACTGTGTACTTGCCAGCATCACAACCATCTTGAATCACCTGAGAAAGTACAGCGTGAAGGTATCTGACCATGCCAGAGAGGAGTTGTGCCACAGAATCCCAAAGTGCATGTGAGTATATCCCCAACTAATAGAAGGTGTTGACCAATCAGAGAACCAAGCTAGTTGAAGAAAAGACTTGTTTGCGGAATGTTTCCACTCGCTTAGATACCCTATCAGAGGAGCGGTGGGAAATATGATTGGATTAGAGCATCCAGTGGAAGCCTGCACAAAGAGGCTTTCTGACAAGGGTTGCTACGAAGATAAGCTGGTTTACATGGAGCAGGGCGATGATGCCGACCAATCTGTTGATTTATTGGGGTGGGAGGATCAGAGCAAACTTTACTCCTTGTCCCCCAAATGGTATTGGTATCGGTCAGTCCCTCTTTCAAGGAAAGGAGGGGAACCTCTGTTAAGACATTTGTTTTAACCTCCAAAGCTGGGAGCTGGAGGTCGAGTACTTTGTATGCCCTTCACATCACCATAGCGTGGGAAGTGGACTCCTCTTTGCCCGTAGCGAGACCACTAGCCTCCTGCTAATCCTGGAACCAATTGTCATCTTTGTTGATCTCAGCAAACTCATCATCTGGGTCATAATCATTATCAGAGTCAGTCCTAAAAAGGGAATGGAGAAAATGTTGCCTGGGCTGTTGCAATTTAAGTGGGGGAAGCGGCGCCTCAGCCAGATTAAGGCTGGTCTGAGGTCGGAGCAAAGTTGAAGTGGCCTCAAAGACAACAATCAGGACTGCTTCTTCAGGCGGCGAAGTCGGGCTGGCATGGTATGTGGCACCAACAGCAGCATCGGGACAAGGGACAAGAGCCAAGGGCGAACCGGCTGGCACTTTCCCAGGTGGAAGGCCTCTTGGCTCCTTGGGGCACGAAGGCGTGCCTGAGGGGGTTGGCAGGGAACCAAACCAAAACGAAGCATGAAACTCTTGGATCTGACGTGGCGTGGCTTATGGCCTCGGAAACTTGAGTTGTGCCAGATCAGCTGCAAAATCAGCTGACTTTGGTAGTGAGATCTAGAAGGGTGGAACCACCCCTGTTCAGGCGAAAGCAAGTGGCACAAGGAGGCGGAATCTCACTTTGACGACTTGAGTTGTTTTACTCTTACCTGAGGACTTGGAGTGTGATGAAGATTGACATCTGGAGTGGCTCCGATGTCTCCGGGAACAGGACTGAGAGCGAACTTTAGCTGCGGAACGCGATTTGAAATGGTCTTGTTGCAGAGTTTTCATCTGCATGACATTGTAGATTTTTTCCTCGGGTTCCCTGATGGCCTTCGGATTCATCAACGTGCAGTCCCTACAGACCTTGGAGTCGTGACTCAATCCCAGGCACAACAAGCACACCAGATGAGTATCTGCGACAGACATTTATTTGCGACAGTCCCTACAGGGCTTGAAACCTGTTGTTTTAAGGTGAGGGGGGAGGGGAGACATGCCTTGCGCACTGTAGAAATTTAGATGAAAAATCGAGATGCAGTTCTCAGAGAGACAAAACGGGGCTCCGGATCAGTGTCTGGAGGCACAGAAAAAAAGGAACCAATGTAATTTCCAAAGCAGAACAGTGTTGGTACAGAGCCACGAATGCCCCCTTCAGGTGCACAAAGGTACTACTGAAAAGTTTCAGGATCCAGTCTGATACCTGGGGGAACATTCAAAAAGTGAGCAATCTGCAGCTAGAAGTCCTTATCAGGAGTGATTTTGAGAATTTCGTTTTCTTGTCATCATTTTCTGGATCCCATGTTAATGCTTCGAATATTAGACCTTTTGTTTGAAACTCTACTAAATCTCACTCTTGTCTGCCAAGTACATGGCATGTACAGGTCAACCCACAAGTGAGTATTTCTGAGCACAGACAGTGCAATATTTGATAGGAGACATCTCCCTTTCATTATCAAGGACTAAAAGAAGATGTAATGAATACAAAACAAGGAAGGGAATAGTAAACAATGCGACTTAGAGCTCGAGAAAAGCATAACAGATTCAGAAGGCTTGATCCCAATAAAATAACAGAGATCTCGACTCTAACACTTTCTAAGGAGTCACTCTCAAATTTCCCAGCTAGGCCAAAGAAGGGACACGAAGCCGAGCACAGGCAAATCTGAAAATTCATAGCATGTTCAGACATATAAGCCTTCATCCCCAATTTCAATGGAAATGATGAATTGTGGCTTGCGTTGTGCTAGAGTAAGAAAGGTGTATGAATCCGACGAATTTATCTATATTTTCCTATTAATATCCAACCAAACGAAGACTGTATCCTGCTTAGTGAGCAAGACTCACTGAGTGAGAGCATCTAAAGTTTCCATGATAGGAATAAGCCAGGGAAAGAACAAAGTGATAGAATGAAGATAATGTTATATATTCATTGTTTATTCATCGGAGAGTGGAGAAGAAACATCTAAGATAATAGACTTCAAGGAAACTCCATCTAACTTAGGTACTATATAGCTTAACACTAATTATTTTACACATTATTTATTATGCAAGATTGGTTTACAAATGTATTTTTTCTTCTTCACATTTATGGTCAGGACAGAAAACTTCACATAGGGCATAGGACGAGAGCAATGAAGAATTACGGCTTAATAGTCACACAGTTGTAGTCTTACCAAATATGAGGGGGAAGATGTTAAAACACTGAATATCATACACATACTAAGCCTCTACTGAGTGACAAAAGCAATATTAAATTGTGTCTTTATTGACCTGAACTGTCCAAGACTGAACACATTTTGTTTTGGCTGATGAGAAAATTTCTGATGTAGAGGACACATGAATTTCCCATTAAGAGTGAGGGACAGGGTATTGTGAAGGCCATATGGATATTCATAGAAAGATACCTTTAGATTGGTGATGGATACATCCAGGTTTGATGCCAAGTTGTTCTGCAGGGTTTACATGCGATTAATGTAATGTTACACTCTCAACCTGGCACAATGTGCTGAAACTGTCACTAGACTTTTCAAATAACACCTCTGTAACTATTGGTGTTCTTGGTTTCCTGTTGAATTGAGAAACAGCAATTCTGGAATAGATGTATTATTAGGTGTACTAAACCGAACAAGGTTATCATCAACAAACAACTTTATTTCAAGTTGAAGAACCATAAAAGCACATGAATGTGAACTAGTACAAAACTTTCCAATTTACTGCAATGCAATTGATTGAACTAATACAAACTCAAATTGCAACCTTTAGCACAAATGGTTTGATAGATACTATCGAGTACCCTCAATAAAATAACTACATACTAAGAGAAGGTGCCAGAAAAGCACAAACCTCAAGAGAAAGCCCTAAAATGGCTCCTGATGGGTCCGTTTTGCCATCAGGTATACTGAAACATACCCGTAGAAAGAGACTCAAAGCCACTGGCCTTCATAAAGGAATAAAGTGCATAGTGCAACATATCTAATTTCTCAGACAAAAAGAATAAGATTGGGGGGGAGGAGCCAAGCTCGCGTCCGAGATGGCCGCGCTTTAGCTCGGCTCCGTCTACTTTCCTGTTCGAAACATAAATCCTGCCTTAATCCTGCCCCGGGAAGACAATTTCTGCTACGCTGTGGATCTACGGCGATTTATAGACACTTACCGTCTGTTCCGGCTGTCTCTGGGTGCCGTGGTTCCGGAACTGTGCCTTCGCTCGCTTCGGGACCTCCGGAGCGGACTGGCCTGAGTCTCCTTGGCGGCGCCCGGACGGGGCGCTACGCTATGGCCGGCCCTTGATGGCGCAGTGGGCTCGGCCGACGAGGCGGTTGTGCAGAGAGGCCGGTCGCGGCTTTCTGGTCTGATCAGGCGGTCCCGCGGCCTGGGGTGGAGGCGCTGCCTTCTGTTGACGGGACTGACCGTAAATGTGGCTTGTCCCCCCCCCTTTGTTCTCCAGTCCGGCCATTTTGAGTGCCTCCGCCCGGACTCGGAGAACGGGGCCGGTGGCATTGGGGGGCCGGCGATCCTCCTTCTTCTGGTGGCCCCCCTTCCTGCTCTGGACGTGCCTCTGCTGGTGGTTGACTGAATTCCGTTTGCCTTGCTGCGGCCCGGTCGGGGGTCGGGTATCGCTGCGACCCCGCCGGGCTTCCAAGATGGTGGCCGACCCTGTATATCTCAGCCGGGCCGAGATGGGCGGCGGTGGTCCACGATGTGGCACAGAAGCCGGATACTGTAAAGGTGTTCCTACACTTGCCGACATCCTCGCCGCCCTGCGCTCCTGGGGTGCTCCTGTGGCCGCACCCGCTGTTAACCTGGAGAAGGCTCGTTTCGCTGGGCCGTTTGAGCCCCCCCTGGCATGTGCGGCTACGTCGCTGCTAGGTGCGGCTGGTTCTATCCTGGAAATTATGGACCCGGTGGCTGCTGTTTCTGCGGATCTGCGGAGTTCCACTGCCCTCCATCGTGATGTGTCCTCTCCTGTGTTGTGGGTCGGTGGGCCGAGTCCTATCTGGGCCGGTCTTGGTGGTTCTTCCTGTTCTTCATCTCCTCGAAAGGCCGAACGTAGATCCTGTGCTGACTCCGCTGGGTCGGCTTTCCTCAGATCATTTTCGGAACTGTGCCTGCATTGTGTACAATGGTTTCTGACTGTTCTGGATCATTCGAGTTGTGCACGAAACATCTTATGCGGATTGAAGTTTGACCTCCCTGTTCTCTGCCTCCTGTTCCTTGTGGTCTGGTTCTTCGTGAGGCGGACTGCTACAGATTTGGAACGACAAGGACAGGGATGAGACGATCTTGCCTTTGTGGACTGTTGTCTTGTAATGGTTGGATGATCGGTTAGTACGGTATGACCATGTCGGATTTTTGTCGTATTCCTGGACTGTATCCTTAGATTCTTTGCCTTCCCGTGGACACTGATGTTTCGGACGGGAGGGTGGGAGCCTATGATTCTGTTTTATGGCCCTCTCCCGTGTTCTTTCCTCCCTTATTCCTTCTTTTCCCCCCTTTTTTTGTCTTTATGGTTCTATCTTGCTTTAGCTCTTCTATATTTCGGGTTCTGATTAGGGCGACAGGCACGCTGCTGGGGGGTGGGCCATAGCCTTCTGCAGGGGTGCAGGGTGGGCTTGCGGGGTGGGGGGGGGGGGTCTGTCATTTCTTTGGGGGTTTTTTCTCCCCTCATTTTTCTTATTTTTTTGGTTCTATGGCTCTTGTGTGTCCTCTTTTTCGGGACGCGGTCTCAGCATGTGTCCCCCTGGGTGGGTTATTATTGATGCGCTGGCCGTTTGGTCTTACTGTGACTTTGGCTCACTACTTCATTTTGCTCTGGTTACTACCGGTTCTGTATACCGATTTGTGGTTTCCGGCCTCGTTTGCCATGGGGCGCGTGCTTGAGGTGGCGTTCTTCCTTTCGCCTTTTGTCCCCTTCTCCCTCTTTTTCCTCCCTTCCTCCCCCCTCTCGTGGGGGGGTTTTTTCCTTATTCCCTGGGTTGTGTGACGGAGGGCTTTATTTGATAAGCTTTCTTCGACTCTGTTTGATATGATACGTTCTTATTGTGGTGGGTGGGCGTTGAACGGCGGTTGCCACTGTTTTTCTGGTGAGACTCATATTCTGCCTTTACCGATAGGTGTTTGTCATTATTGAGTTATCCTGTATCTTCTACCGCGGCTGTTCGCGGCCCACCACGGCCCTCCGAGACTTCCTACCTGTTATTATCCTGTCGTACCCGTTTCTATATTAGAAAATCAACCTTCGCGTATCCTGTCCCTGCTGGTTGCTATATGGCTTTTAGCCCTTATTTCCTGTATGATTTGTTGTGATATTCTGTATGCGTTTCTGTATTGTTGACTAGGTTCCTTATTTGTGGTGGCCGGCCCGCTGGGTTGTAGGCCCGTATTTGTGAGCCTTCTTTGTACAATAAAGGTTTAAAAAAAAAAAAAAAAAAAAAGAATAAGATTAACATTCATGAAAGATTTTGAGATAAATCAGTGTTTAAGACAACTTAAAACCTAGAAGAAGTGCCTAAAACCAATAATAAACAATAAATGATGGATTTGGCTTGAAAGATAAAATTCTGCTGTTTAGGACGTTCTTTGTAAAGGAACATTTTGAGCCATTAAATTAATTTCACACTATAATCAATCCCCTTGGCTGTGACATTGCTTTCCTTGCACAATTGAAGACCTCCTAGCGCCCTTGGCAGCTCTCCTATGGTGTTATAGCTTATTTAGCACAGATACACTTTGACCTACATATCCAGGCTGCCTGGAGGTATCTTACTACTGCAAACATCGCCAACCTAGAGGTGTCAGATCTTAGGATCCTGGTAGCAACCAGGTAACTTCTAGCACCCAGAGATCGGCACAGTAGTACCCATTTTCTCCTCTAAACGTCATATGTTGGACACAAAAGTAAAAAGTGGGGCAAATCTTCTAGAGGCCCCTTGCATGCTGGGCACTCTATTCTCTGGTGGTTCACATTTTCCCAATTGGCACAGGAGATCATAATTGAGTTAGAAATCTAAATTGTAAAAACAGTTTCCTAGCCAGAGTAGGGGTGATCTCATTGATTATGTCTTCGAAGCTAGGAAACAGCTTGAACTTAAAAAAATCAAAGGTCAAGGTACCTCTACTACTACCTATAACTTCCTGTTGTACCATCTGCCATTGATGATTTGGAACCATATGTGAGGGCCTCTGGTGCATCCCAGAAGGTTCCAAGCCCCAACTTTCTAAGCAAGGACCTAATATGCATGAGCCAAGGTATCTGCTGGATACCTGTTAGGGTCAGAATAACTTTGAGAGAATCTCTATAAGCCTCCAAGGTGGATAAGGTCCATATCCTGTGCCAATACAATAAGCTCATCTTTCCAGGACATTTTCTTAAGTGCCAGATCTAGATGCAATGTAACCATCGGTTTGCTCTTTGGGAGCACAAATAGCTGCCTAATGAACCTATTCTCAGAGTGATAAAGGCTGCTACAATCAGCGTAACCCCAAATCTTCGCACCGTAAATGGCTGCCCCCAGGGCCTTGACGTTATAAATCTCAATCGCTGGGGTGACTTTTTTGGAGAAAGTTTTTTTGTATAACTTTAGCAGTTGCGATGAATAATGTATTAATGTACTGTCAGCTTTCTGGAGCTGCAAGGACCAGTCTCGGCTGTGAATTTACCTTAGCCTAAGATAGTTAAAATTGTATATCTGCGCAATTGAGGCTGTATCAACAGAGAGTTTACAATTCAACAATATTTTTGCTCTAGCAGAGTTTAAAGACCATGGATTTAGTTTTTGCGCTATTTAGTTCTAGTCCCCGCTCTAAACAGAAAATATTAAAATCATCCACCAACTGCTGTAAACCTCGCCATTATTTGGAAATCAGGAGAGTGTTGTGCGCAAAGGGCAGAGAGGCCACTCTCCTGGCCCCCGACCATCCCTATCCAGTCTCCTCACAACATAATTTATATAGAGAGAGAGCAGGGTGGGAACCAGTACACATCCCTGCCCAACTTCCTTCCGGATGCTTATGGGAGGGGTGAGCTGCCCTTTATCCCCCCATATAACACAGGCATAGTTCTCCTCATGCAACCTTACCAGAATAGCTAATAAAATAGGCGGGATGCCCATCCTATCCAGTATTGTCCACAGTATAGCCCTGGGTACTAGGCCAAAGGCAGGTCAATGAAGGCGACAAAGAGTCACCTCTTGTTTACCAGCACAGTCTTCCAGATGCGACAGCTGTAGCAAAAGATCTGATCTACTGTACTTACTTCACTCCAAGACCCTGCCTGGAACTTGGATAGTACGTTATTCTCCCCTATCCATTCTAAAATGTGATTCAGGATTTGTTCGCAAAAGATCTTCTGGGAGGAGTCGATCAGACTAATCGGTCTGTAGTTGCTAGGGACACTGTGGTGGTCTTTCTTGTAAACCGGAATCATTTTTCACCAACCATCAGGAGGTGGTTGGTGAAGGACCAGATGCCTTTCAAAAGGGCATTCGAGAGATGTTTCACAAAAGAGCCCAGGCATCCATGTTAAGTCTGTAGCACTCATTTTAGATATGGTCAGGACCGGGTGTCTTCCTTAGTGGCATGGAGTTAGCTTCTTCTGTCTTCCCCATGGGTAACCTCTTGGTTTTCATGGTCCTTGAGTTTTGCCACCAGCTGGGGCTCCATGTCAACCCACCCCTGATCGTCCAGACAGAAATATAAATTGCTAAACTGGGAAATCCATTCCTCAGATCTCTGGCCACTATTGGAACGCAAAGCAAATTCTGCCCAAAATGTTATATTATCCTTGGAGGACAGACCAAAGGACTGCTTTTCCCAGAGAAACTCTTCCCAGTCCCTCTTGGCTCTTTCTTCTTTCTTATATCTTGCCCCACAAGCTCGGACCTGTCCCTAGTCTTAATTGTTTGCAATAGCTGAATTTTGGCTGCCCTACATGCCTTAGTACACCAGAATGATTCTTTCTGTCTCACGTGTGAGCATTTTATGTTTTGGGCCACCAATTCTCTTATGTTATTAAAGAAATACTCATGGGCTTTGGTCAAAAGTAGCCCTCTCTCATTTGGGTCAAGATTATTCAGTACCTATGCATGCTCTGTGGCCACAGAGTTCACTGCCTCCACAAGTTCAGGATGCCTCTCGACCCATCCCCATTTGATGGCCTTGCCGTTATTGGAAAGTTCAACACTTCCTGTTAGGGGACAACCCTGGGCTATTGGGGTGTTAGCAAGGGAGCCTAGCAGAGTCAAGCAAAGGGCACTGCGGTCGCTATCCACCCTTATGAAAACTGCCATGTCCTGAAGATATGCCAAGCTCTTCGGGCTAATTAAAAAATAATCAATATGGCTGGTATAACTGGGCCTGTTGAAGATAGATTATTTTATGTGTCGGGAACAGTCCGCCCATTTGTGGCTCTTAAATCAAATGTTAGGGTGAGGGCAACTATCAGGGCAGCCCTCGGGGACCACCTTACAGGGGGGAGATCATCAGGCAGAATTCTCCATTGTTTGTATTGATCTGTCAATAAATCCGGGTCCAGCAAATTGAGTGGTTCAAAGGTAGCATTCAGATCACCCCGCCACCTCTATGCTCAGTCTGAAAATCCTCCATAACAAGTATATCTAAGCCATGCCATTTTTATACCAACACACAAAGATTGCCTTTCAGGAATACGCTCCTAATTAAAATTTGCAGAATGTCCCACCTCAGGTGTTTTAAGTATTAGCCAATAGTATAGTATAGCAAGATATGGGCTGGAGGAGTACTAACTTAATGTGCTTTTGGATTAGAATCAGTAGGCCAGATTTCAAATATTTTACTATGGTGACTTACTCTCGTAGTACTTCTGAACTCCAGGTGTAAGTGAGAAGTACTGAAACTGAAAGTCAAGTCAGGAGTATTACAAGGTTAAGTCATAGTTACTCATATACCAACATTTATCAATCAGGCCCAGTATGTCTGGATTTTGCTTCTGAACATGGAGGGATTATTTGTCCCAAGAGTGTTGTGGGAGCATGGCTAATATTTTTTGTTCATAAAACAATAGCTTACATGCCAGTGCGATTTACTTTTCTAAATGTGTCATTACCTTAATCATGTACTGAAGACTAACGATGAGCAGTGCAAATGCCCCACAAGTTGTCAAACAAATAAAAGCTAAGAATATGGAAACACCAAGTCTTTGAAGCGTAATTATTCTGTTGTCTTCCTGAAGTTTTGTGGGTCTGCGGGAATAAAAAGCAAGAGTTAGTGCTATTAAAAGGCCTTTCGTTCTATTCTGTCTACAGAAAAATTAGCAAAAGCATCTTCTTGTTAAAATTGATATTTTTAAAGAGGAAATCATAATCATGCTATTTCTATAGATCTTTGAAAGGATGTTTGTGCTATTAAACGTTGTAGACGTGTGTCTAAAAAATGGGCATTGTTTAACAGCCAATGTTCCTGCCAGCACTGCCATTGACATGACCTGCTCAACTACTGACCGTCACACTCCCTCACGTTTGTCAATTCAGACTCTTGTAGGCCACCCAGAACTTTAAGAATGGCTGGCTGGCAGGTATTACTAAGTTTTTACGTATATTAGGTTATTAAACAACTGTTGTGCTCATTTAGAGATTAGGCAAACAGCGCCAACATGTGGTGGACTGTAACAAGTGCCACAGTCGACAATTAAGGGCCGGGGCCGAGCAACAGAAACCACAGGCTCAAATTAAGCATTGCATTTACCTTAAAGTGTGCTAAACTCCAGGTTAAACGGCCGATACCTGGACCCAAGCCAACTCCGCATTATTACATTCAAGTAATTGTGTATCAGTTGTTTTAAACTTTTAATCTCTGCTTACTTGCACTACACTTGCCTCTTGTATCTCGGCACAGTTTTTACCCTGACGCCATTTGACTTGATTAAGTTGACAACAGACATAGGTCCGTGTCAGTGTTGCCTGGTCCCCGGTCCGCCGCAGCTTGTGCCGTTTGAGCGGAGGGACCCGCGCACCTTGTGCTCACTTCCGGTTGTGACATTTCACCCTTCCGGTCAGGTCAGCGGTCTAGCAGCATCGCGCCCTCCCCTTCTGCCTATTTAATGCAGGAAGGGGCGCGGATGCGCAGCGGGGCGCCGGCGGTGCTCTAAAGTAAAGCCCGTCTGCGCCCGTCCCAGCCTGACCACCGGTAGCCGCCAGGATCTCTGCCCATTTCTAGTGAGGTAGACAGTTTTCGTTGTTTAGTCAGCCAACATAGGCTTATTGGTATATTCCAGCGCAGAGTTAAAATCACTAACCGTTCATTGTAACGCTTTTAATCCAAAAGCATTATCACGCACAGAGGTGTTTCATGTTTGCCCTACATCAGATACTCAGTTAACCAATAACGATTCCGGAACGGCACCCACTTCTCATAAAGCTAAAATAAACGATACCTACAACACCCCCTAACAGCTATGTGGGCTGTATCTTAATGCCCGGTCGATCCCCAAGCATGCACTGGAATTCTGAAATCTTCTAGACATGGAAAGCCCTGACATCTGTTTCATTACAGAAACCTGGCTACTTGACCAGGCATCCCCCGATGTAGTTACAGCACTCCCACCCCAATACCATCTAACCAGATTAGAGTTATTGGTAGAGGGGGAGGGATAGGAGTTGTTTGCAAGGAAAAATTAGATATTACTGTGTTAGACTCCTGGAGTACGGGTACAGCGGAAATACTCATTTTTAAAATCTCAACTCAATCATCTGAAACATGGAGCGGGGCTCTGGTTTACAGACCCCCAGGCCACAAAACCAACTTTGTAAATCACTTACAGGAATTAATCGCACCACATGTAGTCGCCGCAAATAATTGTATTCTCATAGGAGATTTTAATTATCATGCTGAGCTGTCATTGGATCTAGACACCAACTAATTAATAACGTCACTGGAAACACTGGGGCTGGTCCAGATGGTGGCAGGCCTTACTCATCTGGCCGGACACACCTTGGATCTGCTATTTACTAACTCAACCAAACTCACAGTGGAACAACTTCTACCCGTACTCTGGTCAGACCATCATCTGCAAAAAAATTTCATCCCCATTGATGTCCCAAGTAATTGCCAGAACAATTCCTCCACCTTGATCAGACCGTGGCGTAAAGTCACCTTCGAAGCTTTTTCAGCCGATTTTAATTTTGAAACCAGATCTCACTTAGGAAATGTAGACCAGGAAGCAACAGCTTTTGAAGATGCAAGTATTCTGTCTTTGAACACAGTGGCACCCCTGTCAAATGTTAGGGTCAAAGCCAAAGCATCACCATGGTTCACGCCAGAACTAAAAATTGTCAAACTCTCCAGTAAGATAGCTGAGCGTCATTGGAGGAAAATGAAAATGATTGAAGACCAGATAAGATATAAACAGATCCATCGCATCTATCTATGTAAGATCAAACAGGCCAAAAAAATATATCTTACAGATAGAATTAATAATGCCGCAAGGTCCAACAAAGAGCTCTATAAAATATTGAAGGAATTTACCATCGCCGTAGCGACCAGCGAGTCCTCCCACCTACGCAAGATTGGGTTGACACAGTATCTTCCTTCTTTGATGAAAAGGTAAAAGATATATACAGATATTTTCCTTAAAACAATCCCATAATCTCTGATATTCATCCAGATGAAAATAGCCATTCCACCATGCCTTTTTTGATGGAATTTAAAGCATTGACCCGTGAAGAAGTATTAGCAGCCACAGTTAAAATCAAATCAAGCTGTCCAGCAGATCCTATTCCACCCTGTTTCTTCAGGGAAATAGCTCCCCTGTTAATACCCAATCTGATCGAGATCCTTAACATGTCATTAGATCAAGCCACAGTCCCAACAAGATGGAAAGCAGCTCAAGTTAAGGCCATTTTGAAAAAGCCAAACTCTGATCCCAGGGCACCAGGAAACCATCGACCAATCTCGCTACTGCCTTATTTCGGTAAGGCGTTTAATTCCTTGGTAAATAAACAACTTACCGCCCACCTGGAAAACCATGAACTCCTGGATCCATCACAAACATGCTTCCAGTCGGCACATAGTACCGAAACGGCAGTGATAGAGATGATCGATAATATCGGGCTGGCCCTGGATAAAAGAGAATCAGCTATGCCAGTCCTTTTAGACCTGTTGGCCGCTTTTGACACCATCTCCCATAGCATTTTAGAACAGCAGCTCTGGGAGGTGGGAGTCAGGGGGAAGGCCTTGGACTGGTTCAAAAACTATCTATCTAATCTCATCACCGTACACATAGATACTCTGGCCGCACATAGCAGGCCAGTAAGCATAGGAGTTCCACAGGGATCCATCATGAGCCCTATGCTTTTCAACCTCTATGTAACACCGTTGGCCAGGGTAATCAGGTCCTATGGCTTTGAGGCTGTGTCATATGCTGATGACACTCAGCTGTTGATCACGTTTGATCCGGACCTTGCAGACACAATGACCCGGTTAAAGAACTGCATGATCCATATTAACCAATGAATGGGCTATAGCCAAATTGCAACTCAATGGCAGCAAAACCAAGATCATTTTGTTTGGCAGGGCTGATGAGCATTGGTCTGAGGAGTGCTGGCCGCAGGAACTGGGCGTCTGCCCAAACCCTAAGCAAGCAGTGCGTAATCTCTGAATAACTATTGACAATAAACTATCCATGAAAAACCATGTGAATCTTGTATTAGGCACCTGCTATGGGATCCTGCGTAAAATCTTCTTTTGCTTACCTATCGAATCCAGGAAACATTTGGTACAGGGTCTAATTGTAAGCCTTATGGACTATGGGAATGCTTTATTGGCCTACCTAAATGAAGATCTTTTTTCCAAGCTGCAGATCCTGCAGAACACTGCCGCCAGACTCATTCTGAACCTTCCACCTAGGTCCTCTTCAGCCCCCAGCCTCAGATCCCTTCACTGGCTTCCGGTAAAAAAAAGAGGCCATTTCAAGATCTTATGCCTCACTCACAAGACCATGCATGGCACTGGACCCAGTTACCTAATGAAAAAGCTCAGCAGGTACCAGCCAGGTAGACTGTTAAGATCCATCTCTAAATCTCTCCTTACCCCATTCCGTGTCCGAACCGTACGAAGTGGAGGACATTCTTTCTCCTCTCTTGCCCCCTACCTCTAGAACAAGCTTCCGTCCCATCTTATCTCCATAACTGAACATAAGCGCTTCCGGAAGGAATTAAAAACATGGCTATTCGACCAAAATTAACAAGGTTCAGTCTTTGACCATTCTCCTTCTGGAGTCACACAAGCGCCATGAGACTTTACGGTGATTTGTGCGCTCAATAAGTTTCTGTGACTTTGACTTAAACATAGAATACCTATTAAATAGTGAATAAAACTATCACTGTCAGAAATGTGTCAGCCTTAAGAATTTATAGATGTTGTCATAGTTAACTGTTACAATAAACTGTAAACTTAAAAAAATAAAATAATAATTCCAAGCAAGCATTTTTAAACAAGGGATATAGAATTTTCTAGTTACCTTTTCAGAGCTATCCACAAGTAGGAGAGACATCGTAGAGAAAAATTAAACAATATTCCACACCAGTAGGCAATGCTTATCCCAAAGAAAAAGAGTATCAAGGACACAAATGGAAACCACACACCCTGAGAACTCTGAATAACAGTGTCAAGTGTCCACAGAGGCAAGCTATCCCAAGTAGCTTTAAACCAGCCATACCTGCAAAACAAAGAACAAAACAACAAGATTGCATCGTTTTTTGGTGTAAATCAAACACACGAAACTAAAGGCACAGGCTTTAAATCTTTGACCCATGTGAAATTCCTTTATGTTTACTAGATATCCCAACTAAGCATGCAGCTAATTCATTTAATTACACAATACGTGTTAGTAATTCTAAATAGTACTACTTTCTTCCGCTGTTCCAAAACTCCACAATCCCATTACAAACAAATTTATACAAGAATGGAGGCTGAGGCAATATATTACCGCACCTACCACTTCAGTGGGAACATTTGAGCTGGCTTTTGCTTGGTGCTCAGAACTGGAACATTCACCCCCTTCAACTTCCAAATAAAAAAAGCTCCTTGAACAACTTTCAATACAAATTGTTCAACACCAATCATCAACAATACGTATCATATTTAGCTCAAAGTAGTTCAGCACAAATACATTTTTTAACAGTAATGCCTCAAGTATTATGTCAGTCTGCACACACGTTATATCAAATTCAGAGACTGTAATGAGTATAGTTCGAAACAAGTTCTTTGTTCATATCTTCTTCTAAAGTCTCCTTAAAAACAGTAGCCAACACTTTTCAGCCTCATGGACTTCTTCAGGGCTTTCTTCCAAGTCTTTCCAATCGAGACTTGATAGGAATATTTTATAGCATCTGTAGTATGTTGAAATCCCTTGTGTCGCTCGACCTTGTGGGTCCTTATATTTTATATTAAGCACGTCAGTTTGTACAAAGGATCGATGAACTATACTCATTGCAGTCACTGAGTTTTATTTGACGTTTGTGTAGGCTGACATATTACTTGAAGCATTACTGTTAAAAAGTTTTTTTGTGCTGAACTATTTTGAACTAAAAATGATAAGCATAGCTCCCAGTACTAACAAGGATTGTCAATGCCAAAAGGTCTGGCTTTGGCCCCAGAGATTTTGGTCAATGCTCGTTTCCTGGGCTATGCTATATTGTCAGTTGACCATTACAAAAAAGTTACACCTCAGCAAACTGTGAATGGTAAACTAACAATCTACAACAAAACCCATTTTGGAGTCTGTGTGTACTCATGCATGCACGTGCAAGGGCGGTTATCTTGGAATTCCAAGATGTCTGCTGACGAGTGCATGTACATGCACAGGTGGCTATCTTAAAAAACTTTTTGTCAAAGTATAACAGAAACCGTTCCAAGATGCCCTTGCAGGCACATGTATGCACAGACCTAAGAAGCCAGCATTCAGTGCCTTTAAAAGGAAAATGCTACTTACCAGTATGCATCTGTTCTTGGCATGTAGAGCTGCAGAGTTGCACACTATGCGTAGATGGCCACCTAGTGTATAGGCCCGGATGTTTGCAGTTTGTTTTTGTTGTAGAAAGTCTTTGGAAGTCACGGGATAGGTGACTCCTACTTTGGGTGATACTGCGCATGGGCATCGGCTCTATTCCCGGATTGTTTTTCGCCATTAAGGAAGTGATGGAGCTAAGAGATAGTGATGACCATGTGTGTTTGTATCTAATGAGAATAATACTGGAGCAGAAAAAGGTAGCCGGGGAGGCGGGTGGGCGTGTGCAACTCTGCAGCTCTACATGCCAAGAACAGATGCATACTGGTAAGTAGCATTTTCCGTTCGAGGCATATGAGCTGCAGATTGCACACTATGCATAGATTGTATAGCAGTACCCACACTAGCGGCGACCACCCGTATCTGTTGCAGTTGTTTGAAATAGTGTTTTAAGTTCAGCCTGGCCTACAGTGGTTGTTGCTTTGTTTGCACATCTACACAATAGTGTTTTGTGTATGTGTGCAGTGTAGACCATGTAGCTGCTTTGCAGATGTCTTCCAAAGGAATGTTCCCTAAGAATGCCATGGAAGCCCCTATTTTCCTTGTAGAATGGGCTTTTGAAGGAATTGTTAGTGTACGCTTAGCTTTAGGGTAACATATTTGGATACATTTAACCTATCACCTGGCAATACCAGATTTTTATATTGGGTTGCCTTTATGCGGTGGTGAAAAGGATACAAAAAGCTGTTTTGTTTTCCTAAAGCTTTGTGTTCTCTCTATGTAATATAGTAATGCTCTTTTGACATCTAAGGTGTGCAGAGCTCTCTCTGCTACTGTTTGTGGCTGCGAGAAGAAAACTGGCAGTTCCACAGACTGGTTTAGATGGAAAGGAGAAACTACCTTTGGCAGGAATTTAGGGTTTGTACGAAGAACAACTTTATTGTGGTGCATTTGCAGAAAAGGTTCTTGAATGGTAAATGCTTGCATTTCACTAACTCTTCTTAACAAAGTAATGGCTACTAGGAAAGCCACTTTCCATGTGAGAAATTGCAATTCGCATTTATGTAAAGGTTCAAATGGAGGTCCTATGAGACGTGTAAGCACTATGTTTAAGTTCCACACAGGTGAAGGTGGTAGCCTTGGAGGTATTATTCTTTTGAGACCCTCCATAAAAGCTTTAATGGCTGGCACTCTAAAAAGAGACAGATGCTGACTATTTTGTAAGTAAGCTGCAATGGCAGCTAGGTGCAACCTGATAGATATGTAGGCTAAATTACACGTTTGAAGGTGCAGTAAATAGCCTATAATGTATTGGATGGATACATCTATGGGATTTATATTGTTGTTTTGACAGTATATTAAAAAACGTTTCCACTTAGCAGCGTAGCATGCTCTAGTGGTGGGACGCCTTGCTTCCTTGATAACATTCATGCATTCTTGAGGGAGTTTAAGAAAACCAAACTCTATGACTTCAGGAGCCAGACCGCAAGGTTGAGCTGAGCTGGGTCCGGGTGTCTGATCTCTCCATGGTTTTGAGTTAAAAGATGTGGAGATAGGTTTAATTTTTGATGTGGTACCACAGATAGCTGTAGCAGTGTGGTGTACCACGCTTGTCTGGCCCACGTTGGGGCTACTAGTATAAGCGTCAGCGAGTGTTGTTGCATGTTGCGTACTAGTAAAGGAATCATTGGTAGAGGAGGAAAAGCGTACGCAAATAGTCCGGACCAGTTCATCCATATCGCATTGCCTTTGGCCAATGGCTGTGGGTATCTGGCGGCGAAGTGTGGGCATTTTGCGTTGTCGTGGGTGGCGAAGAGGTCTATCTGTGGTTGTCCCCACATTTGAAAGAACGGGTGAAGAACTTGTGGATGAAGTTCCCACTGGTGCATCTGCTGAGTTTGCCGACTTAGCAGATCTGCCATGGTGTTTTGAACCCCTGGGACGTGCTGGGCTATTAAGAAGATGTTCTGAGGTATGGCCCACCTCCAGATCTGCTGAGCTAGTAGAGAGAGCTGCAGAGAGTGTGTCCCTCCCTGTTTGTTTACGTAATACATGGCTGTCATATTGTCTGTGCGGACTAAGACAGTCTTGTTTGCCACTTGTGTTTGGAATGCTTTTAGAGCTAGGAACACAGCTAATAACTCCAGATGGTTGATGTGGAGTAGTTTTTGCATTGGTGTCCACCTTCCCTGCGTGGTGTAATGCAGTAGGTGGGCTCCCCTGCTGGAGAGCGATGAGTCTGCTGTTAGTATGATTTGTGGAACTGGCTCTAGGAATAGTCGGCCTTTTGACATGTTTTTTGTGTTCCACCATTGCAGAGAGCGATGAGTCAGACTGTCTACCAACACTAGGTATATTAACTGACCTTGAGCCTGGTTCCATTGGCGTGCTAGATATTCTTGAAGTGGACGCATTTGCAGTCTTGCGTGAGGTACTATGAATATGCAAGATGCCATCATCCCTATGAGTTGCATAAACACTTGAGCTGGAAGCGAGTCTTGTGATTTGAATTTTGTTAGGAGCGTTTGCACACTTGTTATCCTTGCTGGAGAGGGATAAGCTCCTGCTAGTTGAGTATTGATTGTGGCTCCTAGGTACTGTTGTGTGTGCGATGGTAGCAGATGTGACTTGGTGTAATTTACTGTGAAGTCTAAGTTGTGGAGTAACAGCATTGTATTGTGAGTGTGCTGTACACACTGGTTGTACGATTGTGCTTTTATGAGCCAGTCGTCTAGATATGGGAAGACGTGGATGTGCTATCTTCTTAAGTGTGCTGCTACTACTGCTAGACATTTGGTGAACACTCTTGGCGCTGTTGTTACTCCGAATGGGAGTACCTTGAATTGGTAGTGCTGTCCTTCTAGCACAAATCTTAGATACTTTCTGTGCGCCTAGTGAATTGGAATGTGGAAGTAGGCGTCTTTGAGATCTAGTGTGACAAGAAAGTCGTTCTGCAACAGGAGTGGAAGGACTTGCTGAAGTGTGACCATATGGAAATGATCTGATTGTATGTAAGCGTTTAGAGGTCTGAGGTCTAGAATAGGTCTCAGAGATCCGTCCTTCTTTGGAATTAAGAAGTACAGAGAATATACTCCTTTGTTCCTTTGATGTTTTGGAACTATCTCTATTGCATTTTTCTGCAGGAGAGAAAGTACTTCTTGTTTGAGCAGCGTTAAATGATCTTGTGACATTGGGCGCTGATGGGGTGGTATGTTTGGGGGGTAGATGTTAGTTCTAGACAGTAACCTGACAATTATTTGAAGCACCCACCTGTCTGATGTGATGTCTTTCCAGGCTGACAGGTATTGCTGTATCCTTCCCCCGACAGGAGTGGAATGGCGCGGGGGAAGGGGAGGGGAGTCATTGGGTAGGGGTGGAGGCAGATCGGGTGTTGTTATTCTTGCCTCTGCCTTTGTTATTGTTACCGCTGTAACCTCCCCTTTGGGAGCCCTTACTGTAGGTAGACTGAGTGGGGCTTTTGTATGTTGTGGAAGGTGTATCGGATGAATATCCACTGTTTGCACCTCTATATGTGGAGCGACGAAATGAACGTCTGGGAGCCTGCGACTGCAGAGCTCCCATAGATTTTGCCGTGTCTGTGTCTTTTTTCATTTTTTCGAGGGAGACATCAACCTCTGGTCCAAATAAGTGTTGCTCATTGAATGGTTGATTGAGTATAGCAGTTTGGACCTCTGGCTTGAATCCAGATATACGTAGCCAAGCATGCCTGCGTAGCAGGACGCTAGTGTTGACAGCTCTGGAGGCTGTGTCTGCTGCGTCTAGCGCGCAGCGGATAGATGTGTTAGTGATAAATTTTCCCTCTTGAATTAGCTCACTAGCTCTATCTTTAAATGTATCAGGAAGATGTTGCATTATTTCCTCGAGCTCATCATAATGTGCCCTATCATAGCGTGCTAGTAAGGCTTGCGTGTTAGCAATGCGCCACATGTTTGCCGCTTGTAAGGCCGTTCTTTTCCCCGACGCATCAAGGAGTTTAGATTCCTTGTCTGGTGGGGGAGCTTCTCCTGATGTTTGAGAGTTAGCTCTCTTACGTGCGTTAGATACGACTAGAGAGTCATGGGGAACTGGTCCCTTTATATATGCTGGGTCAGATGGCGCAGCTTTATACTTTTTCTCCACCCTTGTTGTTTATAACCCGTGTCCTGACTGGGTCTTTAAAGACCTGAGAGGCATGTTTAACCACGCCTTTGAGCATAGGCAAAATTGCTGAAGACCTTTGTGCGGTGTCAAATGTGCCTAGCAGGAAGTCCTCCTCTATTGCATTGGAGTGCATGTCTACCACATGGTATTGTGCTGCTCTAATCAGTAATTGGTTGAACCCCATTGTGTCTTCTGGTGGTGAGGGCCTAGAGGGGTATATGTAATCTTGTGGTACATTTGGGACATCTGGTGTAGTATAGTCTTCCCATGGGTCTGGTGAGGCTGGAGGATAATATGGCTCCTGTGGATCAGCCCCTGTATCTGATATGTCGTCCCCATTTTCATCATGTGTGCTAGATGGTGTAGGGGAGAGAGGTGGTGAAATATGGGGGTGGGGGATTGGGTGCAGGAGGCGGGGAAGGTACATGCATAGGTGAGGTAGCAATGTTTTTTTTCTTCTTTGGTGCCGGTACTGGGGCCTCTGATGGTCGTTTCTTTGATAATGTCAATCGACCAGCTTTGGGATTCTTTATGAGAGTCTTTTGCTTTGGGTCCAGAGCAAACAAGTCTCTTTCCGGGAGTGTGACCTTTCGGCGTGGAAGGTTGTTTCGGCGCCGCAGCGGCTTCTTTCGACTTTTGATCTTTAATGGGCGAAGCCGGGGTCTTTTTCGGTTCCGAAGTCTTTTTCGGTTCCGGGTGTTTTTTCGGGTCGATACTTTTTTCGACTCTGGTGCGTGCTTCGGCGCTTTCGTGGTGCCGGAAGCTTTTGTCAGCTCCGAAGTTGGTTTGGGTGCCGAGGGGACTGAGTGCTTCGGCGCCGATGGCTTCGGAGCGGTACCAGGTGGTTTTTTCGGTGCCGGTGAGTGTGTGCCGGCACCGAGTGGGGGTCGACTTGAGCCCGAGTCGCCCGAAGGCCTTATTGACTTCTTGGCCGAGCTCGAAGGTGGGGCCACAGAAGTAGTCTCGGTGTGCACCCGAGCCCGGGGGTGACCGTAGCCTTTTTTGTGTGTATCGAGGGAGGGCTGGCGTCGACGGTCTTACTTACGACCCCGCTGCGCTGGAGTTACGTCCTCGACATCAGGATCCTCTTCCTCCGAATTGCTGTCGACGTCGTGTTCTTCTGGGACGTCGACGCCTTCCTGGAAAACGTCGTCTGGAATCGAAGCTGAAGATCTTTGAGCCATTGTTCGTCTGGCTCTCCGGTCCCGAATAGTCTTTTTGGAGCGGAAGGAGGCACAGGCTGAACAGTCCTTGGCCTCGTGCTCCGGAGAGAGGCAGAGGTTACAGACCTCGTGGAGGTCTGTGTGAGGAAACTTCGACCCACATTGAGGACACCTTTTAAATGGCGTCCTTTCCATTAGCTGGAGTCGAGGCCTGGTTGGGCCCGAAGGCCGTAGTCGACGACCGGAATGGACGTTCTTGGTCTCGAAGAGTAGTGTCAACAAGAAAACGCTTTCTAGAGTAGTTTCTTGAAGCCGATGAGGATTGGGGGTCGACGGTAATCGGTTCCAACACGGAGCGCTGGAACCACATCCGAGCCCGGTGGCGGAAAAAAACAATCTGGGGATGGAGACGATGCCCATGCGCAGTATCACCCAAAGGAGGAGTCACCTATCCCGTGACTTCCAAAGACTTTCTACAACAAAAACAAACTGCAAACATCCGGGCCCAACACTAGGTGGCCATCTATGCATAGTGTTCAATCTGCAGCTCATATGCCTCGAACATACTTTTTTAACAGTAAAGAATATGGAAGGCCGTTCAAAGATGGCTGGTCACGGTGTATGCATCATAGAGGCACGCGGCTTTACTTGCGCAGATTATACAGCTGTTCGGGATATACACAGAATGTACAGGAGCCGGCCATGGAGATATCCTTAGATGCCAAAAGCGCTTGTGGCACCCTGAAGGGAAAGTTTATATTCGGAGTCCTACAGAGGATGGGCTTTGTGCACCACTTAGGGAAGTGGGTGGAGCTCCCATGTAAGACAACGGTGGCCCAGGGTACGAGAGAATGAAACTCTGTCAGGCCCATTTAAATTAGAAAGGGGATCAGACATTGATGTTCGCTTTCACCCTTGATATTTGTGCTGGAATTGGAACCCCTGGCAGCATGGGTCAGATAGAAACACAAGCATGGTCTTGGATGGGAGAGTACATGGGATGAAAGACTATCACTATATGCTGATAATCTGTTGCTTTATGTGGCGCAGACCGCATTACCTATCCCCAGAGTCCTCCATGTTTTGGAAGTATTCCGAGTACACAATAAATTGGGGCAAATCACATCTATATCCATTGACGAGGGAAGTGCTGAGAATGCAGATGAACTAACCATTACAGGTTTCTATGCAGGGTTTCCGATACAGTGGCATTTACATTGCCCATAACTTGTGCGCCCTGCAAGATCAGCTTAGAGATGACGTCAAACACTGGAGGGCCCTGACACACACTCTGATGAGTACGGTAAGCCCGTCTGCACCCGTCCGCGCCTGGACCGCGCCCAGCGCCCGTCCCCCTGCTCTATGCCGCTCCCAACCCCCCAGAGTAACTTATGATGCCGCTACTCTCCTCGCCCTCAACGCCGGACGCACCCCACTTTGCTGCGAAGCTACCCCAGGACGTACCCACGGCCCATTCTCCTGCCTCTCCTGTAAGTTCAACTGCATCAGGACCCTCACCAAACACACTTCCTCCACACACAGCTCCGAACCCAACAACTTGAAATGCATCCTACTGAACACCCGCTCGGTCCACAGACATGCAACCGAACTCTGAGACCTAATCGACACTGCGTCACCTGACATCGCCTTCCTTACTGAAACATGGATGAATGCATCTTCTGCCCCCGACATCGCCATAGCCATACCGGACACTTACAAGATCATTCGAAAAGACCGCACCATTAAAAAAACTGGAGGAGGCATCGCCATCGTCCATAGAAACACCATCAAAATTACAACCAGCTCTGACGACAATCTTGCAACCGCCGAACACCTCCACTTTCAGATCCACACCGACCCCAGGACCACCCTCAGAGGAACCCTCATCTACAGGCCCCCAGGCACCCGATCTCAATTCAGCGACGACATCACTGACTTCGTCAGCCCGCACGCCCTCGCCTCCGAGAACTACATTCTTCTAGGAGACCTCAACTACCACCTTGACAACATTCTCGACAACAACACCACCACCCTCCTGGACAACATGTCCAATCTCGGACTCAAACAACTTGTCGACACCCCCACTCACACAGCCGGACACACGCTCGACCCTATCTTCACCTCCAGCAAGCACATCTCCTTCGATCACACTACAGCTCTCCACTGGACGGATCACAGCTGTGTTCACTTCAGCTACAAAACAACCCTGACCCACAACCGTCCACAACCCATTCCCCGAAGAAATTGGAACAAAATCACCACCGACCAACTCCTCGCATCCCTCAGCCAAAACACTCCCACCCTAACAACGGACCCAGACCAAGCGGCCACAAACCTCAGGCAATGGATTACACACAGTGCGGACGAACTAGCACCCCTGAAAAAACACCAGTTGAAATCATTCAGCAAAAAGGCTCCCTGGTTCAATGATGACCTTAAAAAATCCAAGAAGACTTGCCGCACCCTGGAGAAGAATTGGAGAAAAGAACCAACCTCAGACAACATGACCTCCCTCAAGACAGCCACCCGCAAACACCACCAACTGATTCGTTCCGCCAAGAAATCAGCATTTAAGGACCGTCTCGACAACAACTCTCATAACAGCAAGGAACTCTTCAATATCGTCAAAGAATTCACCAACCCTCCCGCAGCATCCAACGACATCACTAACTCCCAAGACCTCTGCAATGCGCTATCCTCCTTCTTCTACAACAAAATTGCCGACATCCACAACAGCTTCAAGAACACTCCCAATGACCAACTCACCCCACCCCCTTCTGATCCCACCCCTCCAACTAACTACCTCAATTCCTGGACCCCAATCACCATTGAAGATACCATTCGCCTCATGAACTCAATCCACTCTGGCTCACCTTCTGACCCCTGCCCCCACTACATCTTCAACAAAGCTGACTCCATCATCGCTCCCCAACTCCGCGATGTCATCAACTGCTCCTTCAACTCAGCCACCTTTCCAGAAATATGGAAACACGCCGAACTCAGCGCCCTTCTGAAAAAACCAACAGCAGACCCCTCAGAACTGAAAAACTACCGACCCATCTCCCTCCTCCCTTTCCCGGCCAAAGTCATCGAGAAAGCCGTCAACAGCCAACTCGCAGCCTTCCTTGAATCTAACAACTCCCTGGATCCCTCACAGAACGGCTTTCGAGCCAAACACAGCACCGAGACCGCCCTCATTGCGGCGACCGACGACATCCGAGCACTCCTGGACAACGGTGAAACAGTGGCCCTCATTCTTCTCGACCTCTCCGACGCCTTCGACACTGTCTGTCACAGCACCCTCATACAACGCCTCAACAACATCGGCATACAAGGAAAAGCCTTGGACTGGATCATCTCGTTCCTAGCCGGGAGAACACAGAGAGTCCGACTTCCCCCTTTCTACTCAGAGCCCACCGAAGTCATCTGCGGAGTACCTCAAGGCTCCTCACTCAGTCCCACCCTCTTCAACGTCTACATGAGTCCCCTCGCCCCCATCGCACGTCGACACAACCTCAACATCATCTCCTACGCCGGAGACACCCAGCTGATACTTTCCCTCACCAAAGACCCCAACACCGCCAAGGACAACCTTCACGAAGGTATGAAAGAAGTAGCCGAATGGATGAAACAGAGCCGCCTAAAACTCAACTCAGACAAAACTGAGGTGCTCATCCTTGGATCCTCCCCCTCAGCGTGGGACGACTCTTGGTGGCCTTCCGCTTTGGGATCAGCGCCCACACCCACTGACCATGCACGTAACCTTGGCTTCATTCTAGACTCCTCTCTCTCAATGTCCAGACAAGTCAACGCCGTATCGTCCTCCTGCTTCAACGTCCTTCGCATTCTCAAAAAGATCTTCCGCTGGATCCCCCTCGAAACAAGAAAGACTGTCACCCATGCACTGGTCACGAGTCGACTTGACTATGGCAACACTCTCTACGCCGGAATTACAACAAAATTGCAGAAAAAGCTCCAGCGCATCCAAAACGCATCAGCAAGACTCATATTAGACATCCCGCGCCAAGAGCACATCACCGGTCACTTAAAAAACCTCCACTGGCTTCCCGTCAACAAAAGAATTACTTTCCGCCTTCTTACCCACGCACACAAGGCCCTTTATAATCTAGGACCAGAATGCCTCAACTCCCGACTGTCCTTCTACTATCCCACCCGCCAACTAAGATCATCCATTCAAGCCCTCGCCGCAGTCCCGCGCATCCGAAAAACCACCATGGGCGGCAGATCCTTCTCCTTCCTGGCTGCCAAGACCTGGAACTCACTCCCCACCCACCTCCGCCTTACTCAGAATCACATCTCCTTCAGAAAAGAATTGAAAACTTGGCTATTCGATAAACAATGAACCCCTCCCTCTAGCGCCTTGAGACCCTCTGGGTGAGTAGTGCGCTTTATAAATGCCTGAACTTGAACTTGAACTTACGGCGGCCATGTTCCAAATGATTTCCCTGCCCAAATTCTTGAACGCTTTGCAGAACACCCCGTTTAATATACCTTTAGACTTCAAGAAACTGGAGGAAGGTCTGTTTATTGTTGTGAAATGAGAAGGCGCCTCGCATCACCTTTAATAAACTGATAAGTGGGGCCTAATGCAATCAATTGGTGTAAAGAGACTTTGCGGCTGGTCGTGACAGTGACAATTCAAAGTGATACACGAGGAACATGCTCTTAGAGCTGAGCACCAGTGAACGGTGACAATATTTTAGGCATTCACCAGGTTTATACATTTTTTAAAAGGGAAAAGATAAAGATTAAAGTTAGGTAAGCCTTCGTTACTGTGGTCGGTTTCTACAAATGAATACCAGAGATCACCGCGGTTTTATTGCCCAGCTCATAAGGCTCCGCCCACAAAGTGTATGTATATAGTGTGCTTAAGGTGGAAATGTCCGAGCCTTCATAGAACAATCCGAGAGCTGGTTGGACTTTCACAGCTCTGCTGCCTAAGAAACAGTCAGGCGAGCAGGGGACTGACCTTGTGAATCTCATATCTGTAGCCTGCGCTGCTTGTGTTAATGTTAAAACCGCAGCACTGAGCACACACTGGCGAAACACGTATGTAATCAGTATGTCTGAGTACTAGCGTTCGGGTCTTCATGAAAGAAGAGAGCGAGCTCATCACTGCAAGCAGAGATTGCCCCTGTAACAATGGCACTGCTTTTCAGGCGAATGAGTAATGTGCACAAGCAAAATGCCCTCACTCACAGAGAACAGAGCCGGTGGCAGAACAGAGCCGGTGGCAGAAGAGAGCCCGCGCTCATGCTATATGCTGTGGTGGGCAGAAGCTAGAAGTCAATGACATTTGAAAGGACCAGTGGTAGGAGGGCTCACAAAAGCCCATATTTGTATCCATAGTATATAATTTTTTTCTCTGAACAGTTTGGCGTGACAGCTAAAGCGGTCTCAAAGGTTATGAGACCTAATAATATTCGTGGACTCATTACCAATGCACTTTACTGAGTGACCGCAGGGGTGCACAGAGGTATTTAGATCCATATATTGTGTGAAGTTCCCGAATGTTGCACTTTTACAAAGTTCCCCAGATTTTTTCACTAATTTATCATTTTAGAGAGTTCATTTTTGTGTGTGTAATAACAGGGGCGGCTCTAGGCTCATGGTGGCCCTGGGCAGGGAGCGTAGGTAGGGGGCCCCGGAAGGGGGGGGGGAGGGTCAGGGTGTTTGGAAGTGCCGAAGGCCACCAAATCCCTGCCAGGGGACGCTACGCAAATATGTATCCATCCTCAGAGGATTATTATATTAAGGATATATATTGGCGTGGCAGCCCCTGGGGTTTGGTGGCCCTGTGCAGGTGCACGCAAATATGTATCCAGCCTCAGAGTATTATAATATTAAGGATATATATTCGTGTGGCAGCCCCTGGGGTTTGGTGGCCCTGTGCAGGTGCACAGCTTGCACATGCCTAAGGCCGCCCCTGGTAAGAACCAGGCAAGCCCAGCACTGCCCGCGGACTGCCAGTGAACGCATCACGATGAAGCCGAGTAAGTACCTTCACCTAGCAGAATCTGTAGCCTGGGACATGTTTACGGCGAGGCAGGCCCAACAATTGCCTCGGGCAGGGTGTGAAACGTTTTGGGGAAAGCATTGGCTGCTCTTGCTAGGATCAAAGGCCTCTTGTTAAGGGAGAGAAGAGATTCATGGGGAGGAGGAGCAAGAGTGAGAGGTACTGGACTGGTTCAGAGCAGGTACTGAGGGGCAGTTACCAGGCCTGCTCTTCACTGAGCATATATCATGCGTTCTGCCGAGAACTGTTTTTTTTAAACTGAAAAGGCACTTCCTCCAAAATGGATGCCACGCTGGTGTCCTGCCATACCAAAAGAAGAAAGGGATGTTCTCCTTGCCACAACACTGTGGGTGCTAGAGTTCCTTTGTTCACTGGTCCTAGAATGTCATTCCTAACTGAGACTGAAGTGAGGTCCTTGGAGGAAGTTTAAAGACCAAAGGAAGATTCCACCTCATTTACATGCAGCACCCCAAGGGCCTCTGGGATGTGCAGCTCAGGTGTGAACGTTCATGGCGGGGTTAGGGCTATAGGATAATATACTCAGGCCTCATCAGCTCAGGCAGGCGGGTAACTTGCCAACCCTGTCAGGTCTCACTGTGGGACGCGCAGGATGCAAGCATGGCTACAGTTTACGGCATCGCCCAACTGAAGACTAACCACATTTGGGACCCTTGGGCACACACAAGACTGAAATTTAACAATCTCAGCCCAAGGAGAGTAGGACCCATCTGTATCGTTAAAAGGTTGCATGTGTCACCAACTGTCATTGTTGTTCCAGTTGTAACTAAGCTCGTTAGGAGTAAATGTCTAGTGGTTCACGTATCTCTGTCTTGAAAAGGTTGCTGCTCATGTAACAAACAGGATTAATGAGCCTGTTCGAATGTGATTATGTTCTTTTAGGGAAAATACTCTCAGCGCTATGTTGCCATTCTAGCTTGGTTTGAACAATGCAGCAGAAATACGTTAATGTGCAATTGTGACACCATACACAAACACACAACAAATCACATTGGACACGATGTCCCACAAACCAAAATGTACATTGAACAAGGCCATTGTGACAGATTCTTGTAAGCCAATGTGCGTACACAACGTCCAACAGAATACATTAGATAGAACAATGAGCAGACATGCAACAGACCTCGGGTATTCCATATAGTTGGGTATCACCGAGTTTGCCACGGTACCAACAATTATAATAAATGAACACGATAACCAACAGAACATTAGCCAAACAATGTATCCAATATTATATTATCAATGTATCCAAAGCCAGCACAGTTCAAAGGAGCCATATAGATGGATCTTCCTTAGATCACAACACTCAATGCAATTATATATACTACACTATGAGATATACAACACACTCATCCAGCCCCCTGAGGACCCATACTGTACGCGTACCGAAAGGAACAAGGGGTTTCCACTCATAAATGATACACATAGGTAGATTTTAAACATACGCTTCATACAAAACTGAAGCAAAATTGTTTTTTACATCAATATAACACCATTCAGATGACGTATTAAAATCCATGCATATTACGGAAATGTAAACAATTGTTTTGATAGGTTAAAAGGAGTTAGATTCAATATGACCTAGCAACAGTATATGAACATTCAATTAACATTATCATTCTTTTATGAACTTTGATTTTTCAAGAATCTTTTAAATCATTGTATAAACTGATTAAAAAAATTGTTTATTAGGTTAGGAACCCATACTGGGACCACAAGAAGTGCAAGGGGGAGACACAACACCAGATCTGCTATGGTGCATTGAGAATATTATGAGGACACCCGAGATCAATGGGTGATACCCAATCAGCACCCAAATCGTTAATTTGTTATCTACTTGTATTACAAGGGTGTGCACGGATAAAATCAACAATGACAAACTTTCTAAAATTGCCATTTTCAGAATTGCGATTTAAAATCCAACTTCACCATAAATTGTGTTTTTAAATTGCGATTTTAAAGACATCACATTTGGGGGTCCATCTCTTCCCAATTTGAAATTACATTTATAAAATGCAATATGGCAATCCCAATGTTATCCTATGGGAGAGATAGGCCTTTCAATACCAGGACATGGAAAACTTAAAAGTACTTGTCCTACTTTTTAAATACACTGCAGCCTTCCCATAGATTACCTAGGGCCTACCTTAGAGGTGACCTAGATGTAATAAAAAAGAAGGTTCGAGTCTGGGAAGTAGGTTAACTTGCTTGGCTGACATGGCAGTTTAAAACTGCACAAGCAGGCTCTACAATGGCAGGCCTGAGACATGCTAAAGGGCTTCTTGAGTGGGTGGCACAATTAGTGCTGCAGGCCCACTAGTAGCATTTAATTTACAGAGTAGTGCACTTTACAAGGGAATAATAGGTAAATGAAATATGCCAATTGTGAATAAGCCAATGTTACCATGTTTTATGTATAGAGCACATTCACTTTAGCACTGGTTAGCAGTGCTAAAGTGCCCAGATTCCTAAAGCCAGCATAAACCAAGTCAGCAGAAACAGCAAAAACAGGAGGTCTGAAGGAAAAACATTAGGGGAAACCACGCCGAGGATGCCAGGTCTAACAGCGTTCATGGCTAATGCTCAGAATAGAGATGCCTACAAGTGCTGTTCTGTATCTTTCCTTCTAAGGACTTTGAGATGGCAGAATAGTAGTAAGTTAAGCTTCACTAAATACATTTGTGCAGAATTTCACCTATTTTAAATAAGTACATTTAATGTGTGTAACTGGAGCAAAAAAAAATGACTATTGCTGTGTGAACACTGTGGTAACTACAGTTCAGGTGAAGTGAACCGAACAGTCAATTCATAATTTAAACCAAACTAGTTTATGACCGGCGGTAAGTATGTGATATGAAGTGTTTGCCAAAAGAGAACGTTTACCCATCCAGTGCTTTCGAACACTACTTCGTTTTACATAAACATTTAAAAAAAGCTGTTTCAATGCAGCAGCGTCTCCTCAGCTAAGGTGGAGGAGCGTAGCCCCATTGCTCGTTGAGCAGTGAAAAATAAAAATAAAATGATAATAACAAGAAGGTATTATCATTTTATATTCCTTTGCGATTCCGGACAGGGCGGCGTGGCTGGCTTGCCACAGAGGGGGCAGGAGTGGTTTGCATTCCCTCCCTACATGCACATGATGCTTTGACTGGCCCTCTAGGGGAAACAGTAATGCGTGGTTGGCATGTTGGCATGTTCTCCATTGGGCTGTGTTGCACAGCCTGTGGAGAACATGCCCAGCCTCCACAGGCACTGCCTGAATGGCAAAACAGGCCGCTCAGACCAATCATGACGCTGCTAGTGCAGCGTCATGATTGGCTGGCAGAGTCGGAAGTCTGGATGCGTCCAGTGCAGGCAGCAGTTGGGAAGATGAGAAGACGGAGGAGAGGCATTCAGCCGAGGCGGCAGCAAAGCTGGTAAGTTTATTTAAAATGTTTTCATCCCGACCTGCCCCATGCCTCACCACCCCGTGCAGAGGCAGCCGCCACTGTTTCAATGATTGAAGAACTGGAAAGGTGTATAAATTAGCCCGAGTCTAAACACTACATCATCCCTCCAATTAAATGTCTCGTTGAGGTGACCTTTTTTATGCCTTTTACTAAACAGTTAAGACAATAACACTGCCAATTGTAAATGGTACTTTTTGGAATTGACCCACAAATCCTACAGGAAATAGATAACTTATAACAAAAAGATTAACTCACCTCATTAGAAATTTACATAAATTCACAAAAGGCTCAATTTTGTACGGTTTTGCTGATGCAGAAAGTGCAGAATTAAATTGAACACAATGACCTACAAAATATAATAAAGTATCTGGTTATGAAAATGTCAAAAAGTAAAAACAAACAATATCTTGTTAAGGCATACACGCAAATTCAATAAAAGATTACATTTGCAGCTAAAATGACATATACAGTTCTAACATAAGGCCATAAAAGACCCACTTGCACTGACCACACTTTCTAGCTCTTTCGACCTGTTTCACTCTATTTATCTCTAAATCTACAATTCATTTTATAAGACATCCACTTCAACATAGCAGGGAAGAGGTAAGTAACAAAACGTCTGTAGGAAAGAAACCGTGATTAACTTTAGATATTCTTACTGTTATAAGACGGGAAGTACTACTAGATTGTTATGCCGCATACTGCCTTGGCCAAATTGGAATTCTATTAGGACGTTCATAAGAACATATGGAGCCTGTACAAAAAATTCTAAGTGAGCTCGGACGTCAGAAATGAGGGAGAGGAACCATTTTGGAGTGCTCTTGTTGATCTGTGTCAAAAATAAATAAATCTTTGGATGCAATCTGGAGCAACAGTCGCAGACCGAGGGGTTGTGGTAGGATCCTAGATACCACATGCCGATGTTATGTGGACTCAATAGTGACATCTTGCAACACTGAAGGCAGAATTTAAGTTTTTGCGAAATAAAACCTGCTTGTATCAAACTTCTCATTGTGTGGATTATTAACAGAAATGTGTGAAAATTAACAGTGAAAAACTAAAAACGGGGAGAATATGATATTGCGCAAATGCGTGCTGGAAAAAGATCAGTATTTCCAATGCTTTTCTAGTAGGCTGCAAACGTGAATGAATAATGCAGAAATAACAGCCAAAAGAAAATAATGACAGAAGACATGAGTTTTAAAAAGAGACATTTTTCCTTTGCATCAACTACACAAAACTGCGTACATAACATGTAGAGGAAATGCAAAGCATTAATAATGAAGTTTTGTGATATGATAATTACTTGTATATTTGTTTTGCCTAGAGAAAAAGCACACTTTACTGTTCTGCAGAGAAGGCCTCAAAAGTCTTTTTATGTTTAATTTGCTTTCTAAAACAAAGGCTAAAAAGAAATATATTTTGTGTTTTGAGAGTTCCTGACGATGGCCATGGTTGTGCGAAGTAATGAATGTTATTAATGGAATTTTCTTGCCAACTGGAGAAAGTATTCTTGTGGACAATCGTGCAAAAAGTTTTGATACAATGCTACTGAGCGCCATGTGCAAGCTGCGGAAGAGATTATCGAAGTTTCCTCTGCTGAAGGACGATGACAATGGTTTCCTAAAGACAAAGGAACTGTTGAGAGTCAGGTGTACTGGAAGTGGAGTGATCAGACACCCCATGGCCTAGTCCAATCAGAATCGTGGATTTTGATACATGGGGCTGGATCTTTAGTGAATAAGGGTATACTTACTAGTGTTAGAATTTATAGTGTTGGCAGGCTTGGAGAGAGACTTTGACTTTGCGAGAGGAGAGGGCCATGTTGCTGTTCTCCTTACATAACTGGCTGGCTGTTGTTCTGCTGATCCTGACTCTTTAACTTTGCTCCTCATACCATTGTGAGGGTGCCCCAGCTTACTGTTCTGGCCGGAGAGTAGCTCTTCTGACTTTTAGCATTCTTAGGTTCGTATGATATTCTGAATTTGCATTGTCCTTATTTACAAATGCTCTTTTGTCTCTTTACCCATCCACTCACTCATGGCTCATTGTGAGACGTTATTATGAATTACTGTATTGATGTTTCTCTTGTGTGGTGATCTATGATTCAAGCTGTATTGTACTTGATCAGTATTCACAATTTCTTATAAATTAGATAAAAGCATGTTGACATTAATGTCATTTTGAATATAGTGTTTGAATTATTTCTTTGTTTAGGTCCTCATAAGTTTAGGATTCTATCTATCCTTTACCAATCCCTGTCTACTCTAAAAGGTCCAACGGAGAGAGAGGACCACATAAATAATATGAATCTTGGTAACTTGTTTTGATATCATGTTTGAAATTCCGCAGTGGAACGGACTGGTAGGTGTTGAAATTGGTTTCTGATGGTAAAATGTGGCAAAGCCCCTTTCCACTGCATCACTGCCGAATTTTCTGAGGAAGTTTGTTGATGAAAACCGAGGAGAGCTCTGGACCCACATCAGCGAGATGCAGAAGAGCAGGAACTGCCAGCAGCCTGCCAGTTGTACAAGTTACTTACCTTCGGTAACGATGTATCTGGTAGGGACGATTCTAGCCGCAGATTCCTTAACGTAGAATTACCCCCAGGCATGAGACTGCATCCGAAAAACTTTTCTGCTTCAGCATCCCTGGGCGCCGTTAACACGTGACTCCGCCCTGACGTCATACGCGTCCGTGACGTTAGCGAGGATACATAAGTCTTACCCCGGCGCGCCTACGTTAGTTTTCTTCGGAAAACTTTCCACGCCACAACGCGGAGCCATCACAAACAAAACTGTGAGAATACTGGGATAGTGTGCGAAAACAAAGCTATACAGAAGGGAAAGAAAAAAATGGTGAGGAACAGCACAATCCAGAGTAGAGCCAGGTACTGAGGCACCAAGATCTGGAATGAAAGAACAGGGCACGCTACTGGAAAGCAATCCTGCAACAAAAACAACAGCCCCCCGGGGCAGAGGCATGTGACAAATACACAGCAGACCAAGAAGTCTGCAGCCACTGCCCGGAACAAAAAGGGACACCAACGTCCGAACACAGAGCAATGACCATGCAACCTCCGACAATACCAGCAGGGAGAAAGTCTCCCAAAAGCCAAGGTCGAGACCAGCCAAGGCACCTCAACCCCTAGGACTGTCACAGACAGAAGTGCAAATAACAAAGGAAAGAAAAAGAAGACGCACAAGCGAACCCCACACTGGAGACCAGGGTGCAGGGATGGAGAAGTGCCTATAAAAGTCAAGAATGGAGCAACAACAAGGTGAGCATTCCCCGAAGGAGGGAGTATGAAAAAGCACTCGCAAAAGACAACCACCCGGAGGCAGGCGAGTGCAGAAGACCAAGAGGGCCCCTGCAGAATGGGGCGGAAGGGCGGGTTGTGAAGGAATCTGCGGCTAGAATTGTCTCTACCAAATACATCATTACCGAAGGTAAGTAACTTGTACATCTGCTAGAGACTACTAGCTGCAGATTCCTTAACGTAGAATAGAAACCCTAGCCATACCCAAAGGGGAGGAGGGTCTGCGAGAGGACCTCCCCAGCTCAGACGAGCACAAGACCCCTCACAGGGACAGGGAAAATAGCCCCGACCACCGCAACAGTAGATGAGTCACAGACCCTGAGCTGAAGAGAGTCCCAGCATTGTGGAGGAACACCAGCCCCACATGGGGATATGTCATAACGACAAAGAGGCAACCCAGCCTTCACCAACTGGAGAAGCAAGGGTAAGACGAAGGAGGCCAGACCACCTGAAGCCCAGACATCGTACCAGGGACCTCAACCGGAAGGCTCAAGTTACAAACAATGAAGAGGAAGAAGAGCCACCTAAAGACTCCAAGGAGAAGGGGCAGAAGTACAGCAAAGCCCTCTACCCGGAAACAACCCAGTAAAGAGGGCTGCCGAGTCCCTCACAGCTAGAAGGCAAGACAGAACAGCGCCTCAGCAAGAAGGAAGGCAGAAGAAAAAGAACGAGATCTCACAATGGCCCCGTAGGACAAAAGCAGGAGCGCCAGGGCCCAAGCCAAGGCCGCTGGCCACAGAACAGAGGAGCAGGCGGGGGCAGCCAGCCACTGACAACGCCACAAAACTACACACCTGGACCACGTTGGCTAGAACAAGGGCAAGGCTAGCAAATCGTCCTGAACGACCGCTACAGGGGACCGCCCCGGACAGAACCGATCCACTAAGTAGTGAGAGCAGCTAGAAGGTGAGAGGAGTAACAGTAGGACAGACCAGACCGTCGACACAGGAAACTATGCCCTCAGAAACATGGGACAAAGGCCAAGACCAAAAAGGCAGGTGAGGGGGAAAAACACCGCGGCACAACACCATAGATGGCCAAGCCACACCCCAGTAAGGACCAAAGACAGCACCATCGTAGTACAGAAACACCAGGAAGGGCGATGAACCTGGCAGGGGAAGTCCACACCCTCCTCGAATAAGACAGAGCTATACAATAGCTACATATCCACACATAGGCTAGGACACGTCCCAAGAAGCATGGGAACCACTCTTAGGGGAAAACATTCCCGCATCAGAGGACAAATCATGGACCTGCGGCATAAACCACAGAAGGCATAGTAGTCAGCCAGAAAACACATTCGTACCAAAAAAAAGGGGGCTGAACCAGCAGCCACCTGAAGAGCGGGGCCAACCAAGGACCCCGAGGGCACCGTACCCCCAGAGTACTGGAAATCTAATCATTGCAGTGGTCATTTATACTTTCTTTAATCATTTTTTTTGAGAATTTTAGATAAAAACCAAGGACCCCGAGCACACCGTATCCCTCACTGAAAGTGTAACAGCCCTCCAAAATCAAATCTCATGAGCAACGTCTCCCACCAAGTCCCGGAGGATCAGTAAAACCACCTACTGAGGAAAAGGGGGAGGAGGAGGAGGACGGAGCCCCGCAAGTAGACGCTGAATGGCGGAGTCAAAGATAGAAACCCATGGTTCACTTGTTCCCTCAACGACGAGAGGAGATCCCTCCGACAAACCGAAAGAATCTGGAGACAGCACCCCTCGGCAGATCACCTAAAACTTCTTCGCCAGGCCAGAAATACTTACAACAAGAATATCGTCAACTCAAAAAAGGAGTTTTTCAGAGCGGAATTAGGAAATGCCCAGAACAGACCTCGCAAACTCTTTGAGATGGTCAAACTCCAATCGAACAAACTGTCCAAAACAACGAAAGAAACCCCCAAGTCTCTCATCTCCTCCGAGGATTTCTCCTCGTTTTTCGCAAACAAAATTAAAGCCCTAGATATCGAACTCAAGGCTGCCTCACTCCCCCCTCCGAACCTTGACCTTCCAACGCCTCTCCCCTTGGCGCCATGGTCCTCCCAGAAGAATCTAGCACACTGTTCCGAATTCACACCCTATGATGAAGACGCTGTCGCTAAAATCCTCTCCACCCTGAACCCTAACAACCATTTCAACGACCCGCTCCCCTCGAACTGTCTCGCGACCGTTGCCAAATCTATTATTCCCAGCTGGACTGCAATAATCAACGCCTCTCTCCGACAGGGATCAATACCAGCCTCACTGAAAGCTGGCCAAGTCCTCCCCATTCTGAAAAAGCCGTCATTGGACCCAGCCTCCCCAGACAACTTTAGACCAATTTCCAACATTCCTCTCTTGGCCAAAGTGCTGGAAAAGTGTGTCCAAATACAGCTTAGTCACCACATCAACAACTTCCATCTACTCAACGACTGCCAATCCGGATTCAGACCGGGACACAGGACTGAAACCACCATGCTCCACATTGTCGATGATGCTCTTGTAGACCTTGACCAAGACAAAACCTGTTTCCTGATCCTCTTTGATCTATCCTCCGCCTTCGACACGGTCAACCACAAGATGCTACTCGAACGCCTTAAACTGAGAATGGGATTAGATGGCACAGTCCTCGACTGGTTTAGTTCCTACCTCCAAAACCGATCTCAGAGATTCTTAATCAACGGCGAACTGTCCGCCCCCTCCGTGGTCACGGTGGGAGTCCCGCAAGGATCAACGTTGTCCCCCACCCTCTTCAATCTCTATCTAGAACCCCTTGCCAAAGTCCTTTGCACTGCAAATATCTCCTTCCATATGTATGCTGATGACACTCAGATCTACATAAAAATCTCTTCTCTTGCGGAGATCCTCACCTTGAATGAGGCCCTGAAGCTGACCGTCAGATGGCTCTCCTCAAACCAACTTAAACTCAATGCTAGAAAACTGAGTTCCTTTTAATCTCCCCGCCCAAGAGCAACCCTGAGATCCAGACATGGATTAAAGCCATCACAGCCTTAAACTGTTCTCCAACCATTGTGGATTCGGCCAAATCTCTGGGAATTACCTTGGACCACAATCTGAACATGCGAGACCACGTCAACGCAATGCCCAAATCTGCCAGATTCCACTTGAGCTACCTATGGAAATTGAAACCCTTTCTTGACGCTCCTGACCTAAAACTAGCAGTCCAATCATTAGTTATTTCTCGACTAGAATATGGTTGCTCCACCCTCTCTGGCTTACCTAAGATCTTGCTGGCTCCCTTAAAAGCCTGCCTCAATGCAGCCGCCAGACTACTTACAGGCTCTAGAAAATTCGATCACATCACTCCTCACTTGAAAGCTTTAAACTGGCTTCCCGTAGTGGCTAGGATCTACCTCAAACTGGCATGCATCACGCACAAGGCCTTACACTCTAACTCCCCTGCGTATCTTGCACAGAAGCTTGTGATATCTGGAGGAAGTAGAAAGTCACGATCGGCTAACACCCTCCTCCTCCGGCCTGCACGCTTTAGGAAAACAAAAACCTACAATCGAGCCTTTGCCGGATTTGCACCAAGAATATGGAACTCCCTCCCTCCTGACATCAGAACAATCCCCTCCATTGCACGCTTCAAAAAAGAGGCTAAATCCTTCCTCATGGGTAAATTCCTTGGCTAAACCCGCTCCTCAGCTACCTAAGAGACTATTGCCTCATCCTGCGACCTTGTACATGACTCGTGTGATTTCCTGCCTATTGTATGACTCTTGTCTCTGTAAAATGCCCCGATCGATAGTTTCTCCTTTCCCCAAATGTACAGTATTTGTTGTGATCTCCTGCCTACCTTATGACCCCGCAATTCTGTAAGCTCTATGATGTACATGTCTCCTGTGATGTACTGCGCTCTATATTACCCTTTGAACATGTAAAGCGCTCTGATACCCTCACGGGTCAAGTTCGCGCTCTATAAAACCTTAAAACAAATAAATAAATAAATAAATATAGAAGTTTTAAACAACAGGACCCCGTCAAAAGTAAGGTCGACCAGACGCTCTCTAATATTTTCAGGGAACACAGCATCGCGTAGCCAAGCATGGCGACGGAGAGCCACAGAAGTGGCCATAGCACGGCCAACAGCATCGGCAACATCCAAAGCCGCACGAAGAATAAAGGTGGCCAAGTCTCTTCCATCCAACACATGGCCCTACAGAGCAGCACGGGCCCCCTCGTGAGAGACATGAGAAAGAAAGGGCTCCAAAGAATCCCACAGGCTAGATGTAGCCCTGGTCAGCAAACACAAAGTGTTAAGCGACCTCAAGGCAACACTGGACGAGGCGAAGACATTACGTCCCTATGATTCTAACCACCGGGCCTCCCGAGATGGAGGGAACAAAACCACAGGCAAACACGGAAAGGCATTGCCCAGTAGAGTGCCTTGAGTAGAAGGGTGGAAAGAAACACAAAACGGGTCGTGCAGAGCAGGAAGATGACGGTGCAGCAGTGCCTGAGGCACTGGATTGCCAGTGGCAGGGCGCCCCCAAACCCCCAGAAGAGAATTATGGTATAATGTTTCAAAGGGGAGGAACAACTCCCGTCCACCAGAGCCCTGGTGGATAATCTCCAATAGGTTGTCTGTAGGAAATGGAGTGACAGGTTCACTCATCCCCAGAACACCAGCAGTCGTGGAAATAGCCTGAACAAAGGCAACACTGGCCTCAGTAGGGTGCCGCGGAGGCGAAAGTAATTCCTCCGTGGGTGACGGTTGCAGACTGAGCCGTCCGTCCCCATGTCCCGGGGGAAGCGGCCAGCCCGGAACAGTGGGGGATCCACAGATGAATGGGGAACCTGAGGGGCCCCAGGGCGGAGCGGAGATGCCGGTGGAGAAGCCAGCCCCGAGCCACAGAAGGAAGGGTTTGAGGATTTAGGCTGTGGAGACGGCGAAGAGCCTTGCCTGGAAGATGCCAGTAAAAAGGCACCTACACGGCGCCCTGTCTCCGGGGAGGAACACACCAGCAGGTGACGGACAACAGGAGAAGAAGGGACCTCAGAAGATGAATCCAGAATCCGGCGCAGCTCCGTGGAGTCCACCATCGGCACCTGATCAGCGTGGACCGACGCCGGAGTAGGCCCACGTGGCGCCGGGCCGACTCCTGCCACCACGTGCTCTCTAGGAGAATGGGGCGAGGCCGGTGCCAAACCGGCGAAGGCGCGGTGCCGAAACGGCACCAGCTCGACCTCAGACAGGGCAGCCGTCCGCTCCGAGGACTGAGAGGGACTCGGGAAGGCGCCCCTTGTCCCGGCCTCCACCCGCGACTCCACCGGAGCCGGGGAGGAAGTCTTGCGGTGCCGAAACAGTGCCGGCTCGGCCTCTGGTGAGGCAGCTGCCAGCTCAGAGGACCGAGGGGGACTCGTGGACATGCCCATAGTCCCGGCGATCACCTGTGACACCACAGGGAGCCCCGTAAGGATTTGCGGCAAGGCAGGGACGCTAGGCGCTGACGAGGGAAGCCCCTAAGGACTACACCTCGACGACGTCACCCTCCTATGACCTGAAGCCGAAACCTTCAGCGCCAGGGCCAGAGCCGACGCTAAAGTCCCCACACAAGGCAAGGAATCCGCAGACATCACAGGAGGTGGAGGAAGGGCCAAAGAAGCCTGCAGCGCCGCAGCCTAGGCTGTCATTTGGGCCCTAGTCATCTCCGAACCGGGAAACGGCGGGTAGGAAGGCCACAGGCGCGGGCGCATGTCCAGGGGAAACCGCCGCCCACCGCGGAAGGAGGACAAGGCCTCGGAGACATACTGAAAGACCTACCAGCTGGTGAGCCACGCCCAAAAGGCCGCGGCGAAAGGCGATCACGCAGACGAAACTGGCGGTTCCTTGCCTCCGACCTAGGGGACTGACGCTGGGACGACACCGACCTGGACAAGCGCGCCAACAGCAACTTCATCTGGCGTTCCCAACGTGATTTAGGCTTAAGGTGTTGGCAGGTGTCGCAGCTCTCCGAGTCGTGGTGCTCACCCAGGCACCACATGCAAATCGGGTGAGGGTCCGTTGCCGACATGGGACGTGCACAGGAGGCACACGTCTTGAAGCCCGAAGGCATTCGCACACTGTTCCACTAAATTCCAGAGCGTAAAAAGAGAATGGAAGGCCTGAAAACCGGCCAGGACAGTAATCCGGATCCGCGTTGCACACGGAAAGAGAAAAAACTGAAGTAGGCGCGCCGGGGTGGGACTTATGTATCCTCGCTGACATCACGGACACGGACGACGTCAGGGCGGAATCACGTAGTGCCGTCCCCCCGGCACGTAGGGATGCTGTGGCAGAAAAGTGTTCCGGATCCAGTCTCACGCCTGGGGGTAATTGTATGTTAAGGAATCTGCGGTTAGTAGTCTCTATCAGATGGTGGCGTTCATCGTCGGATGTCATCACATCTGGGAAAACTGCAGCTTCGATTGGTTAAGTGTGGCACCCCTGGTGGTGCTGGCGATCCACTGCCCGTGAAATAGCATCCGGATATAGTCTGGCACCTGCAGGATATTCCTAAGGCGAGGAAAAGGAAGAAAGAAGTATCCACTAAAATAACTACCTCAAAAATTAAACAGAGAACTTACTTTTCGGATAGCTTTTAGATAATTTTATTTCTGACAGGTCAGTCCTTGACTAATCAGAAAACATTTATATTCCTATATTTACTTGATCAACAACTGGAGTTGAAAGAAAATTCGATTTGTATGTTACCTCAAAATGTATTCTGGTCCTTTTCGACGATGACCTACATTAAACTGCTTAAGACATGGAATTGCCACTCATACCAGGTTTTGGATTCCCTTTCACTGTCAGATCCTATTTAGAATGATCTCAGAAGCAGTGATTCTTATGCTCTACCGCATGTACCAGTGTGTCAAATGTCTGGATTGGTTCTCTTTAAATATACTAGCAGGTCGTCTACAACAGAGACACTATCAATTCAGTTCGATCCACTGTCGTACCATGCCCCCAGAGTGAGCGTCAGACTGCCAGCAAGTGCTTCCATGGCAAGGCGAAGATGAGATTACTCAGTGGACATCTCTGGCCAGTGCCCCTCCAGTTCAGTAGGGTAGAACTTGTTTTGACACTGGACACCGGTTTTATGTATTGAAAACATACTCACCTAGTAGATTCCTTTATTTGCCCGCTTCCGTGAGTGGGAGTTATCTAAATGTTGCCTGTTTAAATTTCTTCTGCATTTCCAAAAGAATGATTAGATGATGGCTTCCAGTTTTCAAGTCGGGCAATGGGCACTGAAGTTTCCTTTCTTTTCAAGCGGTTTAAGTACATTCTTTATCCTTCCAGCATTTTCTGGTCCCTTCGGTTTTTCCAGTTGCATATCCCCATACCTCTTTCAAGGAGCCCCATTCAATATCCCTGCAAGGACCTCTGCCCTTATTTGCTTTATCTTCCCGAATCTCTCCCACAAGGCAAGGCTTCTCACAAAGCCTAGAGGCAGTTTCCACTTCCATGCCTTGGCTCTGGTTTTTATTAGAATCCAAATAGCCCATAAAGCTGCATGGTCAGACAGCATCTCCACATGAAAATTATGCTGAGCAGTGGATACTACTATGTTACCAATTCAAATCCTTTTGAGTATTTTAATTTAGCCAGGATATCAAGCTAACTATTTCAGGAGGTAGGAGTACTGCTGGAGTCACAATATTTCATGTACGGCGGGTCTACAAGTGGCTCACACTGGAGGCAGACAGCTGACTTGCAACATATTGAAAAGTGGTAGAGCGGTATAAGAGAATGACACATTTGTGAAGTACCTTACCTTTCTCACTCATGGGACAGATCACAATAGCCCAAACTGTATTTCTGTAGAGATACTTGTATGTAATGCAGAATTTGATGTGCCCCATAATACACAAGTCCGTTAGAAAGCTAGAGAAGCTGATTGTCTCTTTGGACTGGGCTAGGTCTGTTTGAAAAGGTCTGTTTGAAAAGGTTAAAGTTAGGCTGGGGAGTGGGTGGCCTTGGGCTCCCGACCTCGAGCTCTTTTATCTTGGTAACTCCAACGTGCAGTGAGGTAGCTTGAGGAGAGTGACTACTGGGAGAAATGATTGATGGACAGGACTCATGGGAATATCTCATTAGAAGAGGAGCTAAATATGGGTAGCACCATCCCAAAATACTGTCCGTGTGTAGTTCAACTGGTGGTAAACACGTGGAGAATAATGAAAACTATCCAAACTAGTAAGTTACCTACCTTCAGTAATGGTCGTTCTGGTGAATACTATATCTAACCACAGATTCCTCACCTTGCGAGTATCCCCAGATGCCCATTAGATCCGGAGATTTTCTCAGCAATTACCTCCTGCACCAGTACATTTTGTCATGCAGCTCTGTGTGTAGAGCCACATATAACTGCCACCTCTAGGCGTCTACATCAGTTTCTTTTTGATATCTATCTGCGCTGTTGGACGCAGAGGCCTTATTAATCACATAGACAGTCTGCACATCTCTAATTGAAACCTTTTTTAGATGAAGAAAGGGAGACTATTTAACTAAATGGGGAGGAGTGAGGGTCGGTGAGGAATCTGCGGTCAGATAAAGTATATACACCATGATGTAATTTGTTCTTCTGATGGATACTTTCAATTGCAGATCCCCATCTTGTGAAGAGATAAACAGTAACCCCCAAGGTGGTGGGTCTGAGGAATGGCTCAGACAAAGAAGTCCTGCAGGACAAAACGGGAAAATTGTCCTTCCCATCGGACCTGGCTGTTCAGACAGTAGTGCTGCATGAGTGTGTGAACGGACACCCACGTAACAGCCTAGCAAATGTGTCAGACAAGTAGTCGATGCACCAGTGAGGTGGTAGCAGCATTGGCCCATGGAGAATGAGCCCGCAGCATTTCAGAGAATGTTTCATGGCTAATCCATAAAATATATTTATGCAAAGCACAATCCATCTAGAGATGGGTCAGTTTATGCACTTGTTTTCAATTCTTTGTTCCAGAGAACCCAAGGAAGAGCTGACTGTCCATCAAATGGCTCTTATTGCGATCGATATAGACTCTTAAGGCGCTGTTGGCATACAGACAGGGGACTCTGTTTTCCTCCTTGGTTGGATGAGGTAGACAAAAAATGCCAGCAAGGTGATATTCTGCCCAAAGGGAAAAGGCATCACAACATTTGGGAGAAACGCAGGCTAAGCCCTCAACCCTAAGCTTTCCAGTAAAAAGGTAGTGTTAGGTTGCTGCACAGACAGTCCCTGCAGTCCACGCAGACAACAAACTGGTGCTATTTGTTTTCCGGGTTATTAACCTTGGGAGCAGCAGTGGCATTACTTAAAATGGGGTGCAAATCAGAAATGTTACAACAAAATTCAAGTCCGACCAAGGCATCGCAAAAGGTTTTGGCGGAAACATATGGGTCAGTTCTTTCTAGAAAATGCATGACAACAATATTATTTAGAAAATATAGTGGATCAGGCAATCATAAAAAGTCTGAAAGGTCCAGCAGATAAACTTTAATAGTAGCCATGGTGAGGCATTGCAGGGCAAGAATAGGGAGAAAAGTAGAATACCTGACAACTGGTCCTTTAATTGTTGGATACGCTGGGAACACCAAACAACAAACTTCTCCCAGTGTCCCACATAGATTGTTTTGGTAGAAAAATGCCTTGGTGTTAAAATTACATTGACTACCTCAAGAGGGTGGTCAAAGGAAGTAATGGTCACCGCTTAATATTAAACCATGGAGGTCTAAGGTGTGCAGGCTTGGCTGCATGACACTGACCAGTTGGTTTAACATAACGTCCTCACAAAGTGGCAGTCGAATCGGAGTACAGTTGCTCATAGCTTCATAGGTTCCGAGTACCACACACTCTTGGCCCAATCCTGATCTTCTACAGAAATATGGCCAGGAGAGCAAGAGGCAGGAAGGTGTACAGGAGACCAAAGCTCCATTTTAGCTAAAAGGCATCCAGAGGAAGATGTGCTTGGGGAACTCCAACGCGCAAAGATTTGCACACACTGTGCTCTCAGCAATGGAGAAAATATCAAGCTGGGGTTCCCCAAACTGGTGGAAGATACCCTGCACCACCTCTATGTGGTGCTGCCCTTCGTGATCCATTGGGCAATGCCGGCTGAGTTTGTCTGCTCTGGTGTTTGAAGATCCTGCCAGCTGTTGAATGATCAGAGAAATGCCTTGACGGCTCAGGCAATTCCAGAGCCATAGAGCGTCCTGGCACAGGTACCATGACCCCAATCTGCCCTGCTTGTATCATTACCACATAGTGGTGGTGATGTCTTTGAGGACCTGTACCTACTTCCCTTTGATGGTCAGGAGGAAAGCTTCTAATGTCAAACAAATCGCTCACAACTCCAAAAGATTTACGTGAAGATGGGTTTCCACCCGACACCAGAGTCCTCTGATTTCCATCTCTCCCAGATGAACTCAACAACCCCGTAATAATGCATCTGTCATGATAGCTCTGGATGGGGTAGGAGAGGGGCTTGCCACTGATCCTATGAGTTCCTGTAGCCATCATTGGAAGTCTTTTGCAGTCTTCTCCAACACCTGGATGGAATCTGAGCAATTTCCCTGGTACCAAGCCCAATGAGACCTCAGATCTCTCTGCAGGGTCCGTATGTGCCACCTGGCATGGTCCACCAGTGGGATGCAAGATGTCAGGAGGCCTAGAAGGTTCAGAGACGCTCTCCTGGAGAGCTAGGTCAAAGGTTGAAACATACGAATCACAGTCCAAATTTCCTGGACTCGTCTAGGAAGAGGGAAGGCTCAGAATAGCACTGCATCCAGAATGGCTCCAAAGAGGGGGAGTCTCTGCGAATGAGTCAGGTGTTACTTCGGCACATTGATGGGGAAACTCAAAGAGGAGGTTAACAAGTTGGTCATTGTCTGGAAGGGATTCACGACTGATTGAAGTGAGCCCACCTTCAGCAACCTGTCACCGTGGTATGGAAAGACTGGCACTCCTTAACACCTAAGATGTGCAATGACCATCACTTTTGTGAACATTTGAGGAGCGCTGGTAAGGCAAAAGGGAGCACCAAAAACTGAAAGCTCCTTGAGCCTTGTTGGAACCACAGATAGCGTCTACGGGATTGCAGAACGGAGATGTGAAAGTTCACTTCTTGCCAATCCAAAGCCCCCATACAGTCGTCTGGATTCAGGGCAGACCAAATTTGAGCCAGAGTGAGTATCTTGAATTTGGTCTTTTTGAGAAAGATGTTTAGAGGATGCAGATCTAAAACAGGACCAAGTTTCAGTCTTTTTTTCAGTACTAGCATGTAACAGGAATAGCAGACAGTCCCGATTTCTGATGGTAGCATCCTATTGATGGTAACTTTTTGGAAGAGATCCTGGACTTCTTTCTGTTGAATGGACAAGGGGATCGCCAGAAGTCATTCTGGTGCAGGAGGCATGTTTAGAGGTGTAGGTGGGAAGGGTAGGTGCAACAATACTGGATGGTTTGAATTACCCATCTGCCTGATGTGAAGATTTGCCACTCTTGAAGGTAACACCTTATTCTGCCTCCAACTGATAATGTCCTGGCCTGCAAATGCAAACTAAAGGATATGCAGCAGTGGCAGTGGAGGGGGTTGGGTTTGGGTAATGAGTTGCCTGAGAGGACCAGGACAGCATCAACTCGATCCCGGACTTCTACCTCACAAGAGTCTGGAGGTCTGTAGTTGTGGAGGCAGGTTTTACCCTGCCTTGATTGAATGCCCCTTCCAAATCCCTAACCCATTGCGTGCTTCTGTCAGCCAACGCCCGTCGCGCGCTCTACCTCCGTAGTGCTGCGCATGTCCATTGGCCGACGCGACCCCGCCCACTCATCAAAGGTGCTGCATGTAAAAGGGTTAAAAAGGTTGATATTGCTTTTAAACCTACGCACTGGCTCTGAGAGGCCGAGGAAGCGGGTTGTAGCCTTGCTCTTTTTAAAGTGCTCCATGCCTGAGTTCACCATTGAAATGCATGTCTATGAGTGACGCTTGGGCATTACTATAGAAGCCTGTAGATCCGATCCATGAGTGGTGCAGAAGCACCACGTTCGTACCAGGATCTGCTGCGGATTGGTTCAAAGGTCATCAGGGAGTTCAGGCAAGATGTTGTTTACCAAATCCAGTAATGCGTGCGGGTAACACTTCAGGAGGCAACTTTGGTTCATGGATTGTAGGGCGAGGCTGGCAGAGGACAAACTTTTCCCAAAGGCCTCCATGCATTTGGACTCTGTCACCTGGTGTAGTTGGGAAGGAATTAGGGTTTCGCCGAATAGTGGAAACTTGTACCACAAGACTTTCTGGTGTGTGGTGCTGGAGGAGCAACAATGGGTCCCCTGCAGCTGTTCAATGTTTACCAGCAATCTGCCTGTTGGTAGGGGGCGAGAGCTTGTTTCCCCCATATGCCCAGTAAGGTATCCATGAAAGATTTGTTAAAGGGGAGAAGCAGCTGTGAGGAGGCCTGCCCTGGATGCAAGTCCTCTGCGAGAATATTTGTTTTGCTCTCTACTGAACATAGATGAAGGTGGAGGACATCTGGAGCCATCCTGATCACCATGGCAAAAGAGCTGATTCCTCTGTAGAGCCCCTAGGAGGAGAAATGGGGCTGGTATCAGGGGATGTGCCCAGGCCACTGGCCTCTTTGAGTCAAAGAAAAAGTTCATAGAGCTGAGATTCATCATCTCCATCTTTGTCATTGTGTGGTTTAGGGTCTGAAAAACATTCTGCTTGCTATCGGAATCTGATTGGGGTTGAGGTCAAGATGTGCACAAGTTTGGCCGAGGTTGCTCTGGATTCGCTTCCAAGTCTGATAGGATGACAGGGTCTCTCTCCAGCATCAGGGGCTTTGGTGACTGCAGTAATGCAGCAGTAGCCGGTGCGGTCAAATGAGGAGTTGAAGCAGGTGTTGGCTCCAGAGTTGGGGCAGACCCTGGAACGGAGTCAAGAGAGACAGTATGCATTGGGGACAGATCCAGTATACCAACTGGAGGCCTCCTTAAATTTCACGTTACCGGGCCACTAGCAGTTGGGGGTGGGCTCCGTGCAAAAGCTGCAGGCGAAGTCTGGAAACCCTGGAGGGGTCAACTCATGGTAGACTCAGACTCTGGAACGCTGGGGACCTCACTGGGACTTGGGGATAGAAGCTTGCAAGTATTTCTTTAGGGATAAACCACTTGCTATGTATGATCATTCCACTATGTTATTAGAGACGTTGAAATTTTGTTTGGGGAATAATATCCTTCTCTTTGGAGAACAATGGCATAAACAACTTCCTGGGACTGCAACGGGGAGTCGTTTCCCCCCGAGTTTTGCTGGCCTATTTATAGGGCGGTGGGAAGCGGTACATGTCAAGACAGACAATAATATGAGATGGACACAACATATAGTTTTTTGGACACAATACATCGATGACCTGTTTTTGATCTGGGATGGGCCACGAAAGGAACATAATTCCTTTCTAGATTGGATTAATGTGAATGATTAGAACATACGATATACATGGAAAACACATAAGTCAGAATTTGATATTTTTGGACATTTTAGTTATGGTGAATGATGGCATTGTACATACCAGCCTTTTTCGTGAAGAAACTGCGGGTAATAGTATTCTGCATGCCCACAGTCATCACCTGCCCAATTTGAAGTGTATCATCCCTTATGGGGAATTTATCAGGGCAAAGAGTAATAAAAGCAGTCCCAGGTCATTTCATGAAGAACAGGACAAGATGTGTATTACTAGGTTCAGATCGAGAGGGTACCTATGTAAGGTCATCAAGGAATCCTGTTTGAAAGTGGCAGGTAGAGAGAGGGAAAGTTTGTTATTACCTAAGCCTAAACAACACGAGACAAATGAGGTTAGGCTGATAACCACTTTCAATAGTGAATCAACAGGCATTGGGAACTTGTCAAATCAGATCAGACGATAGGACATCTTATGAGCCCACACTGACCGATAACAAATAGGAAAGGTAAATCCCTAAAGGATATATTAGTACATAGTTACACAGGTAACTGCCAGCCAGGTTCAGGCACATGATTGAGTGAACAACGAGGTTTCTACAAATGTGGCAGTTGTAGAGCCTGTACACACAGCAAGAATAAGAAAACATACAAACTACCCACAGGCAAGGAGGTCAAAGTAAAGCCATTTATCAATTGTAACAGTGATTATGCCATCTAGGTGCTTGTCTGTAAGTGTGGTTAGCAATATGTGGGGAGCACCATCTTTCCTGCAAACAAAAGAGTTCTTCAGCATTTACGAGCAGTCAGAAATAGGGATGTCAGTTATGAGACTGCTAGATATTGTCACAAACACCATCCAAGGGAGACTGATGAGATTGCATTTTTTGGTGTTGACCGGGTGATCCTAAATACACGTGGTGGAGACAGAGAACATATTCTACATAGCCTGCAATCTGAATACATAATTTTATTGAACAGCTGACACCTTTTTGGACTCAATCAGGATGAGGAGATACATGTCCATCTGGGGTGAAGAAGGTGATGGAGCAGTAGTCTTTGCTCTCTGTCCTTTTATCGTTAGATATTTCCGAATAATATTACCATGAGCAACTGTGTGATCTGTCTTATGAGGTTTTGAGATGAGAATTTAAAGATTTTGAGTGGAATTAGCTTTTTGTTATTTTTTTTAATATGTTTTTTCTTTTTTTCTTCTTGTCACTGGTTTTACTGGGTTCACTGAAATGAGAATAATATTTATTAATTTTTTTGTAGGTTACATATGCATTGATGATATCTCATGTCACAGGACAAAAATGATTTATGTTTAAAAACCATAGAAGAATCATTTATAGTGGGTATTGATTGGCTGTGGATCAATTAGCCACTGGGCATGTGATGAATATACACACACACACACACACATATATATATATATATATTACCTACTGGCGGTCGCCAGTAGGTATATATAGTTAGGATTTTTTCTCTATGGGATTTTTGAAAATTCTATGTCAAATAACTTTGGCGTTTGTGGACGGAATTGGCTGAAATTTTCAGGAAAATGGCACATTTTGTTTCTGAGCAGCCCCTGAAAATTGGGGGGGGTTCGTCCAGGGGGGGTCGAGAAAAAAGGGGGGTCCCAAAACGTGTTTTTAACATTGAGTTTTCCATAGGGCGGTTGGCCTCACTTTTAGCCCGAACGGCTGAATGGATTTGCACGAAACTTGGCAAAATTGTAGGGACTGGTAGCCCGATGTGCCTTTTGTAGGTCTCAATATATGTGCTACAGTGGATTTTGAGAAATTAACGTTTAAAAAAAGATATATATCTGTAACAGCGGACCGGGCAGCGCTCCAGTACGCGTACTTTTCGCGCAAAGGAGCTTTGTGAAGCGAAGCTGATTGGTTCTCCGGCGTCTGTAAACATTCCAAACAGTCCGTAGCGGCCGCCATCTTGTCTCTCGGTAGGATCGAGAGACAAGAGGAGGTCAAAGCGAAGGGGCAAATGACCATAAGGGGGCATAGTAGATCCTCGCTGACCCCCTAGGTTTGATGTGGAGGTTTTAAAAGGGCCCCGCGGGGCAAAAAAAAATAATAATAATAATAATCGAACGGCTGAATGGATTTGCACGAAACTTGGTAAAATATTAGGGACTGGTAGCCCGATGTGCCTTTGCTAGGTCTCAATATGTGTGCTCCAGTGGATTTTGAGAAATTAACGTTAAAAAAAAGATATATATCTGTAACAGCGCTCCGCTTCGCGTACTTTTCGCGTTACGGAGCTTTGCGAAGCTGATTGGTTCTCCGGCGTCTGTCAACATTCCAAACAGTCCGTAGCGGCCGCCATCTTGTCTCTCGGTAGGATTGAGAGACAAGAGGAGGCCAAAGCGAAGGGGGAAATGACCATAAGGGGGCATAGTAGATCCTTCCTGACCTCTTAGGTTTGATGTACCATTTTGCCAAGTTTGGTGTAATTCCGTTCAGCCATTCAGGCTGTAGACGTATGTAAATGTCCTATGGAAAATTGCATGGGGAAAACACATTTGAAAGTGTTGAAATTTAGAACCAATTAAAATGTTACTTTGGTTTTGTATTTGTGTGTGATGAAAGTTAATTGGTTATGTATATATGTCAAATGAGAGGAAACCACAGCCATTTTGTGATACTACTGTCTGAGGTACATTTGTGAGGAATTTTTGGTGGTGAATTTCTGGTGTTTGATTTACACAGTACTAACACTTCTCCTACTTTTAAAAAGGTGAGTTGTTAATTTGTAAGGGGAACTATGTTGTACACTTGAAGATAATTTGAAAAATGTTTTCTGTTATTTATTTGCAGTCCTTCTGTTATACTAAATACTTGATAAAGTTAGTTTTATATTATGTATTACTAAAAACGATAAATGAAAGTGATTATTTTTTTCTGCAATTTACAGCAAGCAATTTCAAAATAAAATGGCTCACAATGAAGAGACCGTGGCAATTTCTTTTGAATTGTCCACTACATTGATTGAAATTGAGAGCACCAATAATGAAATATTGTCACAAGGAGGAGATGACTTGTATGATTCCATTAGATTGATTGAAATGGACAGCACCAATAATGAAATATTGTCACAAGGAGATGACTTGAATGATTCCACTACATTGATTGAAATTGAGAGCACCAATAATGAAATATTGTCACAAGGAGGAGATGGCTTGTATGATTCCATTAGATTGATTGAAATGGACAGCACCAATAATGAAATATTGTCACAAGGAGGAGATGACTTGAATGATTCCACTACATTGATTGAAATTGAGAGCACCAATAATGAAATATTGTCACGAGGAGATGACTTGAATGATTCCACTACATTGATTGAAATTGACAGCACCAATAATGAAATATTGTCACAAGGAGGAGATGACTTGAATGATTTTTTTGATCAATCTGTTGATGGCGAATTTATCGAATGTTTGGAGACCATAGAGTTACAAGAATCATCATTGCAGACTTTTCATGAGGAAATTGCTGATGAGGACATGTTACTAGTTCTTTCAAATTTAGAAAATTCTAAAGAATACATTTATATTTAGAAATCAAAAATTGTTTGAGACATTATTCATTTTTATTTTTAATTTATGAGGTTGTAGCAAAGTGATTGTAGTATAAAATGAGACTTATAGTATAGAGTGCAACATTTTTATGTTACATGGTAAGTTTACTCATATTTACTTCCCTTCTGCCACTATATTATCTCCAATGTGTATTTGACATCTCTTCTTCATCTCCGGCCTCCTTTCTCTCACTGTGTGTCTCCGATGCATCTTATCGCTGCTATTTTGTGTAATTACAGAAGAGAGTAAAATAAAATAGTTCGGAACGTGAAAAGGGGGCAAAGTAGAGTACCCCTCACCCCCTAGGCCTTTTTAGGCGGTCCCAAAAGGATCAGTTTCTGCTTTCCTGAGAGATTATGGTATGAGTTCCACATACCACAATAATTTGCATTACAACATGCAAGATATCTATCTCCTATTACCAACTTTGAGATATTCGCGCTAAGCGCGAATATCTCCAAAAAGTAACACCTGCCCTGAGCAGTTCTTAACCATGTTATCCAATGGGAGGTGGATAACATGGCTAAGAGCATTAGCTCGGTAATGCATGAATATCGCTGACTTTTTAGCGATATTCATGCATTGCGGCCGTTTATTATCGCATTTGCGATAAACCTTGATAATAGCAAGGTTTATCTTCGATAATTTCTGACGATGCTTAGCGGTAAAAAATTCGTTGCTAAGCATCGTTAGGGATAAATATCGCTTAACTTTGGTAATATGCACCAACGTCTGTTAACGTTCGATTCGAAGGAAATGAGGAAGTGTTGAAAAACATTGTCTGCGCCATCTTGCCTTTTTTGAAATGCCACACTTTTGTCGTGCACGGCAGCCATTTTAGATGCCTTGACCAGACCCACTCTCTGCACGCTGTTGATTCGTAGCATGGCTCCCCACCCTCGCAAGCATCTTCCCCAGGCACTGGTCACCCCCGCTCTCGGTCTTATGCATCGGCAATAAACCTCCCCCCATCTGCGCTGCTCTTCCCTGAAAATCACACTCTGTGCCCGCCCGACACCTCCCTTTCGCCCTATTCACTACCGCACCCTCTGACACTCCTCTTCCTCTGTGTCCGATTGTCCAGGCTATCACCTAGCCCTGCAGATGTAGTTTATGGCCCCAGCTGTAAAGAATCACCCCTCTTCAAAGGAGTTATAGTAGATCAAGGCCCACACCCGATGAGATCCGTCACACCACACGTGTTCCTACTATCTGAAAACCATCCTGTATTGTGATTGGGGAGGGGACCGAGCCTGAAGCGGAAGATTCCAGGAATGACTCTTTGTACATCAAAGTTTTTACAATTATGTGTCACATTAAAAATATATAGCACTCCAACAAAGTAGTAGGAATATAAAACTTTAATAACATATAAATATATACAACAAAACAAAAACAGTAAAAACATTTAAACAACGACGAGACCGTGGCAATTTCTTTTGAGTTCCTGATGAGGACATGTTACTAGTTCTTTCAAATTATGAAAATTCAGAAGATGTTGCCTGGGGGTGGGTCGTCAGTAGCAGTCTGTTGTGCGAATAGTTCCAAGGCAGCAGAACGCGCTGAAATCTAGATGGCACGAAAGTGATGTCTAGTAAGTTGCCGCCCAGCAAATAACGGCGTGGGGCGCCGCGGGGGTGAGTGAGTCCAGTAGGCACCACAGCTATTCTTACCGGCATTGCAGAATTACTGCTGGGGACAATGCCTGTGCTGTAGCAGGGTCACAGCAGAAACAAACAAGCATTTGCAATGCATAAGGTCTCGCATTAGGAAAGTTTGAGCTATTGGTATTGTAAATGACACATTTGTTATATATGTGTTGGTTTTGAAAATAGCAAAAATAATAGCTTTGTCATTTACAATGCCAATAGTTATAACTTGTGACACCTATAGCATTTGTAATGCAATATGTGTTGTATTCACGTGACTTAGATGTATTGATATTACAAATAACAATGGCTTTGAATTTTTTTAATAATTAACCACTTGGATGCTAGGCATCTTGCGCCGCTTCAATGTAATTTCCATTTAAATCAATGGAAACTCCATGACGAGTTACCCTTGTCATTAGCACTGAAGGGGTTAATACTTAAATAAAAGTTATTGTAATTTATAATGGCAATAGCTTAAACTTTTGTAAATAACTTTTCTGAAGAATATGTTCAGTGTATTTTATTGTGACGAAAATCCAAGAACAGAAGTGAAATACTAACCTCTTTTTGTGACATTTGTAATAAAGCTTGAAACATTGAGAGATCATATTTGACCCAGTTGTTGGTAAATGGTTGCACAGATTGATGCTGTGGTGGGGCTGAGAGATGTTGTGGTGGCGACTAGTGATGCTGTGGCATTCAATGATCCTGTGGTAGCGCATAGTGATGTTGTTGTGGTAGCGCATAGTGATGTTGTTGTGCCCCTTAGTGATGCTGTGGTGATGCGATAGATAGAGTGAGTGGGATAGATAGATAGAGTGAGTGGGATAGATAGATAGAGGGAGGGCGATAGAGAGATTGAGTGAGCGAGATAGATAGGTAGATAGATAGATAGGAGTGAGGGCGATAGATAGCTAGACAGATAGATAGAGTGATGGCGATCAGTATCTAAATAAGTAGATAGAATGAGGGCGATAGATCGATAGAAAGATAGATAGAGTGAGGGCGATAGATAGAGTGAGGGCGATAGATAGATAGCGTGAGGGCGATAGATAGATAGAGTGAGGGCGATAGATAGATAGAGTGAGGGCGATAGATAGCGTGAGGGCGATAGATAGATAGCGTGAGGGCGATAGATAGATAGAGTGAGGGCGATAGATAGATAGAGTGAGGGCGATAGATAGATAGATAGAGTTAGGGCGATAGATAGATAGAGTGAGGGCGATAGATAGAGTGAGGGCGATAGATAGAGTGAGGGCGATAGATAGCGTGAGGGCGATAGATAGAGTGAGGGCGATAGATAGCGTGAGGGTGATAGAGTGAGGGCGATAAGATAGAGTGAAGGCGATAGATAGATAGACTGAGGGCGATTAGATAGAGTGAGGCCGATAGATAGACAGATAGAGTGAGGGCGATTAGATAGATAGACTGAGGCCGATAGATAGAGTGAGGGCGATAGATCGATAGACAGATAGAGTGAGGGCGATAGATAGATAGATAGTTGTGTGTGTGGTTGTGTGTGGTTGTGGTTGTGTGTGTGGTTGTGGTTATGTGTGCGTGGTTGTGTGTGTGTGCTTGTGTGTGTTATGCTTTGTTTTTCTATGTTTTGTTATGCTATGTTTTGTTGTGTTTGGTATGCTATGTTTTGCTAGGCTATGATATGTTTTGTTTTGTTATGCTATGCTATGTTTTGTTATGTTATGTTTTGTTATGCTATGCAATGTTTTGTTTTGCTATTCTATGCTTTGTTATGCTATGCTATGTTTTTTTGCTATCCTATGCTTTGTTTTGTTATGCTATGCAATGCTTTGTTGTGTTTGTTATGCTATTCTTTGTTATGCTATGTTGTGTTGTGTTTTGCTATGCTATGCTTTGTTTTGCTATGCTATGTTTTGTTATGCTATGTTTTGTTATGCTATGTTTTGTTATGCTATGTTTTGTTATGCTATGCTTTGTTATGCTTTGTTATGCTATGCTCTGTTTTGCTATGCTATGCTTTGTTTTGCTATGCTATGTTTTGTTGTGTTTGATATGCTATGTTTTGCTATGCTATTATATGTTTTGCTATGCTATGTTTTGTTATGCCATGTTGTGTTATGCCATGTTTTGTTAGGCTATGTTTTGTTTTGCTATCCTATGCTTTGTTTTGTTATGCTATGCTCGGTTTAGTTTTGCTATCCTATGCTATGTTGTGTTATGCTATGCTATGTTGTGTTATGCTATGCTATGTTGTGTTTTGTTATGCTATGTTATGCTATGTTTTGTTATGTTATGCTATGCTGTTTTGTTATGCTATGCTATGCTTTGTTATGCTTTGTTATGCTATGCTATCTTTTGCTATGCTATGCTTTGTTTTGCTATGCTATGTTTTGTTGTGTTTGATATGCTATGTTTTGCTATGCTATTATATGTTTTGCTATGCTATGTTTTGTTATGCCATGTTTTGTTATGCCATGTTTTGTTAGGCTATGTTTTGTTTTGCTATCCTATGCTTTGTTTTGTTATCCTATGCTATGTTGTGTTTTGTTATGCTATGCTATGCTATGTTGTGTTTTGTTATGCTATGCTATGTTGTGTTTTGTTATGCTATGCTATGTTGTGTTTTGTTATGCAATGTTTTGTTATGCTATGCTATGCTTTGTTGTGTTTGTTATGCTATGCTTTGTTATGCTATGCTATGTTGTGTTGGGTTTTGCTATGCTATGCTTTGTTTTGCTATGCTATGTTTTGTTGTGTTGTGTTATGCTATTTTTTGTTATGCTATTTTTTGTTGTGCTTGGTTATGCTGTGCTTGGTTATGCTGTGCTTGGTTGTGCTGTGCTTGGTTGTGCTGTGCTTGGTTGTGCTGTGCTTGGTTGTGCTGTGCTTGGTTGTGCTGTGCTTGGTTGGGCTGTGCTTGGTTGTGCTGTGCTTGGTTGTGCTGTGCTTGGTTGTGCTGTGTTTTGCTGTGCTGTGTTTTGCTGTGCTGTGTTTTGCTGTGCTGTGTTTTGCTGTGCTGTGTTTTGCTGTGCTGTGTTTTGCTGTGCTGTGCTGTGTTTTGCTGTGCTGTGTTTTACTGTGCTGTGCTTTGCTGTGCTGTGTTTTGCTGTGCTGTGTTTTGCTGTGCTTTGCTTTGCTGTGCTTTGCTGTGCTGTGTTTTGCTGTGCTGTGCGGTGTTTTGCTGTGCTGTGCGGTGTTTTGCTGTGCTGTGTTTTGCTGTGCTGTGCTGTGTTTTGCTGTGCTGTGTGTTGCTATGCTGTGCTGTGTTTTGCTGTGCTGTGTGTTGCTATGCTGTGCTGTGTTTTGCTGTGCTGTGCTTTGCTGTGCTGTGTTTTGCTGTGTTGTGCTGTGTTTTGCTGTGCTGTGTTGTGTTGTGCTGTGCTGTGTTGTGCTGTGCTGTGTTGTGCTGTGCTGTGTTTTGCTGTGCTGTGCTGTGTTGTGCTGTGTTTTGCTGTGCTGTGCTTTGCTGTGCTGTCCTGTGCTTTGCTGTGCTGTGCTGTGTTGTGTTGTGTTTTGCTGTGTTGTGTTTTGCTGTGCTGTGTTGTGTTGTGCTGTGTTTTGCTGTGCTGTGTTGTGTTTTGCTGTGCTGTGTTGTGCTGTGTTGTGTTTTGCTGTGCTGTGTTTTGCTGTGCTGTGCTGTGTTGTGTTTTGCTGTGCTGTGTTGTGTTTTGCTGTGCTGTGTTGTGTTGTGTTTTGCTGTGATGTGCTGTGTTGTGTTTTGCTGTACTGTGCTGTGTTGTGTTTTGCTGTGCTGTGTTGTGTTGTGTTTTGCTGTGCTGGTAAGGGTATGTGAGGGTGTGTGTGAGGGGGTGTGAAGGTGAGGGTGTGAGGGTGAGGAGGTGTGTGAGGGTGATGAGGTGTGTGAGGGGGTGAGGGGGTGAGGGCGTGAGGGTTGTGTTGTGTTGTGTTTTGCTGTGCTGTGCTGTGTTTTGCTGTGCTGTGCTGTGTTTTGCTGTGCTGTGTTTTGCTGTGCTGTGCTTTGCTGTGCTGTGTTGTGTTTTGCTGTGCTGTGTTGTGTTTTGCTGTGCTGTGCTTTGCTGTGCTGTGTTGCGCTGTGCTGTGCTGTGTTTTGCTGTGCTGTGTTGTGCTGTGTTGTGTTGTGCTGTGCTGTGTTGTGCTGTGTTTTGCTGTGCTGTGTTTTGCTGTGCTGTGCTTTGCTGTGCTGTCCTGTCCTGTGCTTTGATGTGCTGTGCTGTGTTGTGTTGTGTTTTGCTGTGCTTTGCTGTGCTGACCTGTGCTGTGCTGTGTTTTGCTGTGCTGTGTTGTGTTTTGCTGTGCTGTGTTGTGTTTTGCTGTACTGTGCTGTGTTGTGTTTTGCTGTGCTGTGTTGTGTTGTGTTTTGCTGTGCTGGTAAGGGTATGTGAGGGTGTGTGTGAGGGGGTGTGAGGGTGAGGAGGTGTGTGAGGGTGATGAGGTGTGTGAGGGGTGAGGGGGTGAGGGCGTGAGGGTTGTGTTGTGTTGTGTTTTGCTGTGCTGTGTTGTGCTGTGTTTTGCTGTGCTGTGCTGTGTTTTGCTGTGCTGTGCTTTGCTGTGCTGTGTTTTGCTGTGCTGTGTTGTGTTGTGTTTTGCTGTGCTGTGCTTTGCTGTGCTGTGTTGTGTTGTGCTGTGCTTTGCTGTGTTGTGCTGTGTTGTGCTGTGTTTTGCTGTGTTGTGCTGTGCTGTGTTTTGCTGTGCTGTGTTGTGTTGTGCTGTGCTGTGTTGTGTTGTGCTGTGCTGTGTTGTGCTGTGTTGTGTTGTGCTGTGTTTTGCTGTGCTGTGTTTTGCTGTGCTTTGCTGTGCTGTCCTGTGCTGTGTTTTGCTGTGCTGTGCTGTGTTGTGTTGTGTTTTGCTGTGCTGTGTTGTGCTGTGTTTTGCTGTGCTGTGCTTTGCTGTGCTGTCCTGTGCTGTGCTGTGTTTTGCTGTGCTGTGCTGTGTTGTGTTTTGCTGTGCTGTGTTGTGCTGTGTTTTGCTGTGCTGTGCTGCGTTGTGCTGTGCTGTGCTGTGTTGTGTTTTGCTGTGCTGTGTTGTGTTTTGCTGTGCTGTGTTTTGCTGTGCTGTGCTGTGTTGTGTTTTGCTCTGTTGTGTTTTGTTGTGCTGTGCTGTGTTTTGCTGTGCTGTGTTGTGTTGTGTTTTGCTGTGCTGTGCTGTGTTGTGTTGTGTTTTGCTGTGCTGTGTTGTGTTTTGCTGTGCTGTGCTGTGTTTTGCTGTGTTGTGTTGTGTTTTGCTGTGCTGTGCTGTGTTGTGTTTTGCTGTGCTGTGTTGTGTTTTGCTGTGCTGGTAAGGGTATGTGAGGGTGTGTGTGAGGGGGTGTGAAGGTGAGGGTGTGAGGGTGAGGAGGTGTGTGAGGGTGAGGAGGTGTGTGAGGGGTGAGGGGGTGAGGGTGAGTGTCTCAATGAATGTCACTGCTTCGCCTTCTTTGAAAATGTTCAGTGCTGCAAATAGAGCATGCCGCCATAATTATCACAGCATGAGGCCCCAAAGTGATAATTATCACAGCATGCAGAGAGCCGCCCCACGCTGCTGGAGCACTCAACTGCACATTAATTATAGTTGAGTGCTCCAGCAGCCTGGGGCGCCTGTTGACATGCTGTGATAAGTGGGTCTCATGCTGTGATAATTGTTGCAGCGCCTGAGGAAGTGGAGACTCCTGCTGGGATAATTGGTCTTGTGGCGCCTCAGGAAGTAGAGTTTCATGCTGGGATAATTGGTCTGGCGGGCTTGCAGCGCCTGACGTCCAACAAACGTGCACAAGCTGCTCAACCTTGAAGCTCGTTCACAGACCTGGGTCGGCTCGTTCCCAGCTCTGTGTCGGGCTCGTTCACAGCTGCTACTCCCTTGACAGGGAGCAAGGCGGCTATAGAACTCGCTGGCGGGAGCGCTTCGCGCTCCAACGCCAGGCGAGCCCTAAAAAGGATTCTGTTGAAGATGTTGTTGGTTTTCAATTTGAATACAGTTCTGGTGTCAACTGCTATGCTAATGTAGTGGTTAATGTTTTGTTTTCTCTAGAAAATGTAAAAGAGGGGGAGGCAGTCCAAAGTTCCGTTAAAAGGGCAAAGGAAAGGATCGGTGGTTTGAACTATCAGTCAAAAAGGGGAGGGGGTGCAACAATTTTTCCTACCGGGTCACACTGTGCTTTCACCGGAACTGAGGTCTGCAGGATTCTAGTAATTCAGAGTGAGGCTGGCGCCAGCATGGGAGCGCCGACGTCCCGCGGATACAGTTTCGTCACTCCACGGGCGATCATGGCAGTCATTCCCCATCGGGGGTCGGAGACTCCCGCGGCTCCTCTAGAATCTTCAAGGTCGTGGAGGACTACGGTGGTGGAGTCAACCAGTGACCGGGCCATTTCTTTATGCTGGGCCCGCTCTTGCCAGGTCGACCGCCATTTTGAGAGTTCGGTAGCTACTGGCGATCGCGGGGTCAAATGAGCGGACGGGCTCCACCCTGCCGGGCGAGATGTTGCAGCATGGCCACAGTAGAAGAACCCTTTTCCGGGCGCCTGGAGCGCTGAGGGTGCAGCTGGGAAGCCTCCACCTGGGGAGGCGGGAGAGGCCTGTTCGCACCGTCTCTCCCTCCCAGTGCACCCCACGGCGTCTCGCTTGAGATTTGTTATGGCCGGACCAGGCGATGAGGACGAGGGGGGGGGGGTCGGAGGCATGTGCAAGACATCCCCCCCAGTGTTGTCGCAGCCATTATTCAAGAAAGAAGAAGTGTCCCGTCCGTCTTCGGGCCGGGCTTCCGGTAGATGTCGGCCGGACGCCCCTGGCTCTGGCCCCATGAACGGGTTTCTTGGTTTATCGGCTGCAGCCGTATCCCGTCGGCCTCGGCCCCCCGACCGTTGGTGGCCGGACCGGAAGAGCATGTGGCGGGACTACCTGAAACTGTCAAGGGCCACCGCGGCCGGACTGGGAGAGAGAGGGGAGGGTCGAGGAGACATCCCCCCCCCTGCAACTGTTCAGCGTTGTAAAGGCAATCCCCTGGCCGGGTCCCGCTGGCCTCGGCCTCTCCTCCGGCTACACCCTACGTTAGGATCTCCTGGCCGAGGCGTGGCAGCAGGACCCGCCTTATATGGGCTGCTCCCGGCTGGGCGTAGCCGCAACCCTGCCCCACCTTGGAAGTTTCCAGAGTGGGGGCGGATGTTCTACTGACTTGCATTTTCCCTAGTCTATTGATTTTTTTGGCGTGGCAGGCGGTGGGACAGCGAGGGGTGATTTGGTTTCTCTTACTGTTTTTCTGGTCTCTCACCACTGGCATATTTTAACGTTTTCTTGTTTCTAGGACATTAATAGGTTTTATCATTACGTTATGTTATCGTTTCTTTGTTCGTTGTTTAATAAAAGTTCATGTTCATCAGTGGCCTACTGATTTTCGTTTTCCTATTCTTTTCTTTCCAGGTTGTTTCATGCTAAAGTTTCTGTTAACAGGATACAGTGATCACTTCGTTATTATTGCATATGTCCTTTTCACTAGGGGTGCTCTCTGGTCGGGCCAGATGACGTATCTCTAGTAAATGGTCCGGGTGAAACAGGTGCATCAATCAGTGGGGAGTAGATAGGCATGACAGATTACAACGGGGGAGAAAGGTCCGCATTACGTACCCTTTCACTATTTGCAAAGATTTTCCTACGTATATTTGCAAACAGGGAATACCTCCAAAAAGAACCAATTCCCAAACAGTCAATGTTTGGGGAAACAATCAATCAATGAGGAACGAAATAGGCACGACGTGTTAAAGGTTTGCGTTACCTACCCTTCACTATCTGCGAAGGGAGAGAGAATATTCCAATTCTTCCTCGTTTGCAGGCAGAGAAGATTCTTAAGAGAACCAACTTCGAACAATTCAATGGTCGATTCAAACAATCAACAAGGGGTACTGTGAACACAAATGAACGCCGCTTATGTACATACACATTGGTATTATCAACAGGTTGTTCCTAATGTTTCTATTTTAGGGAGGTCAAAAAGAGATCCCATTAGTGGCCTACTGATTTTGCTCGATTCCTTTTGTTTTTTTACACGATTTTTCGCTATCTGCAAAGACTAAACAGAGTATTGCGACTCTGTGCTTGTTTGTAAATAGAGAATGAACCAAAGAGAACAATCAATCAAATGGAGAGAGAAGCAGGCACGACGGATTACAACGGGGGCAAAGGCCTGCGTTAACTACCCTTCACTATCTGCAAAGAGAGAGTACTCCTAATAGAAATGAGGGGTGGGGGGCAGCATTCAAAGCAGATCAGTGTGCATAAACACGAAAATGTTTTTACTTACCACGTACTTGACATTCGACAGCTTATCATATTTGCTATTAAAAAACCATTGAAATTCACTGAAAAAACCATAGGTTATAGACCATATATAGTTAGGAATTAGCATTTACAAAACCTTGAAAATTCACTGAAAAAACCATAGGTTATAGACCATATATAGTTAGGAATTAGCATTTAAAAAACCTTATTTTACTCACACAAAACCATTGAAATTCCATATATAGTTAGTTGCACTAACTATATATCGCGCACCCGCAATCCACTGCTGATCATGTCACATATTACATCATTCATGACATGGTCAGTGACATCACTGATGACATCACTGATGACATCTCAAATGACATCACTGATGACGTCTCATTTGACATCATTCTTGTGCTAATACGATAAACCTCTTCAGACTCTAATATAACCTTAGATACACTCAGTGTATACAGACACTCACACACTGCCACTCATCCATGGAGTTACTCACACACCCAGTCAGTCATGCAAAGAAACAATCTCACCTCCATTTCTTCAACTATACAGTTATACACACCTTACTTATTGAAACATATACTAACACATATTTACTCTCTTATACAATCCCTGATACAAGTTCACAATGATCGATACAACCACTCACTCATTCAGTGGCTCTCATGCACAGTTATTTATATATGCCAACTCTCACATGTACTGTGTTTTACATATGTACTTACTATGACATGTAGCATTGAGATATCCATTCACTCATCAATACACTCATGCACACAGTCAACTGCCCATGTAGCTGTTTCCACATGCACTCTTGAACTCATACACCTAGTGAATAAGCTGCTCACACATCTATGCATAGAGTCACACACCTTCCAGCGACCCCCACACAAACTCAATCTCCCATAGAAATACTTGGGCAACCAATTAATAACACATATAGCCTCTCGTATAGCTAATGATCAACACATGCAGCAGTTTACATCACAACAGACATAATGATGCACAAATTAAGACAGTTTAGTCACTAACCCATGCATTCAGTGAGACACATTTAATCACTCACTCATACAGTCAGTCACGCACCTACTAAATCCTTCATCCAGACACTTATACATCCACTCATTCTTCAATATCTAAGACATATTTTAACTTTACAGAAACATACAGTCACTGGATGTTGTCATCAGTGATGTCATCAGTGATGTCATTTGAGATGTCATCAGTGATGTCATCAGTGATGTCACTGACCATGTCATGAATGATGTAATATGTGACATGATCAGCAGTGGATTGCGGGTGCGCGATATATAGTTAGTGCAACTAACTATATATGGAATTTCAATGGTTTTGTGTGAGTAAAATAAGGTTTTTTAAATGCTAATTCCTAACTATATATGGTCTATAACCTATGGTTTTTTCAGTGAATTTTCAAGGTTTTGTAAATGCTAATTCCTAACTATATATGGTCTATAACCTATGGTTTTTTCAGTGAATATATATATAGATATATATATACACACACACATATATATATATATATATATATATTTATATACACATAGAACAAGTTACTTACCTTCGGTATTGATATATCTGTAAGAGACATAGATTAGTTATTGATTCCTTACCATGTGAATTACCCCCAGGCGCCAGACTGGATCTGGAGAATTTTTTCATAAGCAGTACCACTGCGCATCGTAAAGTGGAGTGAGGTCGACCTCGCGTTTGTCGCGTCGTCATCGTGGTCGCCGGGATGACGTCGCAGCAGCTACTTAGACCCCCTTTGGCGCGTGGACGTCAGTTCTGTACACGACATTCCACGCCAGAAGCACAGAGCCATGCAAGACACTGACCACTTGTGCGCAAAACTAGGACCCTGAAAGGAAATCCTTAACGGGGGATGATGGGTGGGGCGGTAGGAGCTCTATAAGATATATCATTAACGAAGGTAAGTAACTTGTTCATCTGAAAGATATAATTAGTTATAGATTCCTTACCTTGGGAATAGATACCCCAGCAATACCAACCCCGGAGGTGGGTCTGTGAACCAAGTTCACACCAGAAAGTCCTGGAGAACAGAACGGCCACTGAAGACGACTCTCCGGGCTTGGCTGTCCAGGCAGTAGTGTTTTGTGAACGTGTGCAAAGATGCCCACGTAGCTTTCTGATAGATGTCATTAAGGGGGACTCCCCTTCCCGAAGCAGTGGTAGCTGCTGTCACCCTGGTGGAATGGGCGTGCAGTCCCACTGCAGGCTTCTTCTTTACCAAAGAGTAGCAAGCTTTGATGCACAAAACAACCCACCGGGAGATGGTTCATTTGTGCACGGCCCAACCTTTTTTGGCAGCCAAGTAGCCAACAAAGAGCTGGTCATCCACCCGGAATTGCTTGGTGCGATCCAAATAAAAGGAAAGCGCACGCTTTGGTTTCAGACAGTGGATCCTCTCTTCCTCCTTAGAAGGATGCGGAGGTGGAAAGAAGGTGGGCAAAGTAATGGTCTGACGAATATGGAAAGGAGTAACCACCTTGGAAAGAATGGAAGGTCTTGTTCGCAGGAAGACCTTGTCTGGACGAATAGCCAAAAAGGGAGGCTTTGAAGAAAGAGCTTAGAGCTCACTCACCCTGTGAGCAGAGGTGAATGCAACCAGAAAGGCAGTGTTCAAAGAAAGAAGATTGAGAGCACAGTTATGAAGCGGCTCAAAGGGGGCACAATTAAGGTAGGTAAGAACCAAGTGCAAGACCCACTGAGGAATTACGAAAGGAACAGGTGGAAAAAGGGGAGTAATGCCCTTAAGGAAGCGATTCACAACAGGGGACTTGAAAAGAGAAGGCTGATCAGGGAGCCTAAGAAAAGCTGAAATGGCTGAGAGGTAGCCCTTTAGTGTGCCCAGAGCAGAGCCCTGCTGGGCCAAAGAAAGGAAGAACAAGAGAACCTTAAAAAGAGGGCAGAAAGTGGATCGACAGTCTGTGCAGTGCACCATGCCACAAATTTGTTCCATCTGCAGGCGTATACCATCTTAGTGGAGGGACGCCTATCTTCGGGCCCACTCCGGAGCCACAAGTATGGGCAGAAGTGATATAGGAGGACAGGCATATAGAAGACCGCAACTCCACTCGCAACAAAAAGCGTCGCCTAGTGAGTGCCGCCTTGGAAATTCCAATGCACAGAATTGCTGACAATGTGCGTTCTCTTTGGTCGCGAAAAGATCTAAACAAGGCTCGCCCCACTGCTGAAAGAGACCTTGCGCCACCTCCGAGTAAAGATGCCATTCGTGATCCATCATGCACCTGCGACTGAGTTCATCCACCCTGGAATTCAGAGAACCCTGCTAGGTGTTGAACCATCAGGGATATACCAGGATGTTCCAGCCATGTCCAGAGACAGAGAGCCTCTTGACATAGGGCCCACGGCTCCACCCCGACCTTGTTTGTTGCAGTACCACATGGCGGTGGTGTTGTCGGTAAACACCTGCACTACTCTTCCCCGGACAGAGGGTAGGAATGCTTTGAGTGCAAGACGAATCACCAGCAGCTCCAGAAGGTTGATGTGGAGCCCGGACTCCGCAGGAGACCAGAGGCCTCCGATCTCAGCCTCCCCCATTGGCCGCCTCATCCAAAAAGTGATGCATCCGTCACCACTGTGAACTCTGGTTGGGGAAGGGAGAGGGATCTGCTGTCGATCCAATCCTGGGTCGTTAGCCACCACTGCAATTGGTGTGCAGTGCCCTCCGAGATCTGGACACAATCGGACAGGTTTCCCTGATGATGTGCCCACTGGAACGTCCGATCACACTGCAGAGCCTGCATATGCCATCTAGCATGGTCTACCAGCAGGATGCAGGAGGCCATCAGGCCCAGTAGCCGAAGGGTCATCCTGACCAAAACCCAGGATAGAGGTTGAAAGATCGGAATCATAGCCCAAATATCCCGGACTCGCTGTCAGGAGGATAGACCCGAAACTGCATTGTGTCCAGAACGACTCCGATGAAGAGGAGCTTCTAAGAGGGAGTCTGGTGTGACTTCGGCACGTTGATGGAGAACCCCAGCGAATGCAGGAGGTCAGCCGAAGTCAGGAGGTGGGTGTCGACAGCCTGGGGCGAGCCTGCCTTTCACAGCCAGTCGTCAAGATAGGGGAAGACTGGAACCCCTGATCTACGCAGATGAGCTGCGACCACCACCATCACTTTCGTGAACACCTGAGGGGCGTTGGTAAGGCCAAAGAGGAGCAAGGTAAAGAGAAAGTGCTCATGGCCTACCGTGAATCATAGGTAACGCGGGTGGGCCGGCAGAATGGGGATGTGAAAATAAGCATCCTGCAAGTCGAACGCTACCATCCAGTCTCCAGGGTCGTGGGCAGACAGGACCTGAGCTAGGGTCAACATTTTTAACTTATCCTTCTGGAGACAGCGGTTGACGTTCCTGAGATCCAAGATAGGACGCAGGTCTTTGTCCTTCTTGGGCACCAGAAAGTAGTGGAAATAGCAACCTTAAACTACTTCTCGGACAGGAACTCGCTCAATGGCTCCCTTGGCCAAGAGTGCCGAAACTTCCTGTTGGAGAAGGGCCAGATGACCCTCCGACATGCGATGGCACTGAAGTGGCATGGGTGGAGGGGTAGTCTCGAAGGGGAGGGAGTAGCCCCATTGGACTATTTGCAAAACCCACCTGTCCAACGTGATGGTGCGCCAGTGGGGGAGGTGATGGTGAATCCTTCCGCCCACTGGCGAGTGGTGGCCCTGAAAGTTTGGACAAGGAGGGTTTGGAGGTTGCGGCAGAGGGGGCTGTGGTGGACTGGCTTGCCCGCAGGCCCACAGAACCATGGCCGTCGTCCCACGTCCCAGGCTGCGCAGGGGCTGAACAGCTTGCACAGGCCTGCGGCTGTGGGCGGGACGTGGTGGGGTACCCCTTCTGTAGCCACAAAAGGGCCAAGATGAAGACTGCGCAGGGAGGTGGTGGCGGTCCAAAGACCTGGCCATAGCCCGAGAGTCCTTAAAGCACTCCAGCATGTTGTCTGCCTTGTCACCGAATATGTGACAGCCATCAAAGGGCATGTCCATAAGAGTAGAATGGACATCCCCTGAAAAACCAGTCGATCTCAACCAGGCGTAGTGTTGAAGGGGTACCGGCGTAGAAATCATCCTGCCTAGTGAGTCGACGGTATCCAGCCCACAGCGTACACTCCCTTTGGCAACTGCACAGACAGTAGGGCCCGGGCCTCCTCTGGGTACTGAGGCAGCACTTGCGCCACCGTATCCCACAACGAGTGGGTGTAATGGCCCAACAGACAAGCAGTGTTTACCGACCGCAGTCCCAAGCTGGAGGAAGAAAACATCTTCTTCCCAAGATGGTCCACCTTTTTGGATTCCCTAACAGGTGGTGTGTTAGGGAATGCACCTTTGAAGGGGTGGGGTGTTGGGGGAGGAAAGGGAAGTCGTCCGGGGCCGGGCGGTGGCATCGGGTAATCCTATCCAAAGGAGCCCCTGTACTGGGCCTGGAGCAGGTGCCCAAAAGGATGTCAGTGAGGGCTTCATTAAATGGTAGCAGGGGCTCAGAAGAACTCGCTGCAGGTTGAAGCACCTGTCAGGAGGTTAGTCCTGACTGCCACCGTAGGTAGCTCGAGGTGGAGAGCCTCGGCAGCCCTACGCAACCCCACGGCGTAAGACGCTCCCTCCTCCGTAGCCACGGTAGGAGGAGACAGCATGCCAAGATCTGGTGAGGTATCCAGACCACTGGCTTCCCCCAGTTCCTCTCTCAAGTCCGGTTCATAGCCCAACTGGTCTGTTAAAGGGTCTCCAGACCCCTCCCAGTCCTCGGTCAACAAAAAGGAGGGGGGAGTGAGGGTCATTGAGACCCGGAGGGCTCAGATTACCACTCAGGAGGTGAGCGGAAGGTCCAGCCACAGTCGAGGCCCAAGGTAATGGAACAAACAAAAAGAGACTGGGCTGTTCACGAGAAGGTCAGAAGGTCACTAGGGAGGAGGAGAGGGGAAAAGTGCTCAGTGGATAACTACCCCTGGGTATCCATTGTGTTGGATATAATGGCTTCACACACCCTTGCGAGTGTCATGCTTCATCAGAGGCAATGCTCCTCGTTGGGTAGGTGGTGCAATTCCCAACAGGCAACACCTCAAAGAGGGGCTCTTTGGCGGAGATCTTCTTATCCAACTGCCTATGGGTGAAGTGGGGGTGTGGGGCCAGGAGAGTGTAGACGGTGTAAGTGAAGGTAAAATGAAGCAAGAGGTACCGGAAAATACTTTTATTCAGGTGGTCCTTTGCCTCAATTAAAAAACAAGGTTAGTCTGTACTTGCTGGAACTTAGGTTTCCACAAACGAGACAGTACTAAAGTGCAAGGGAGGTGGTCAAGAGGTTTCTCGCTGGATGTACATTGACATGCGATTCTTCAGGACCTAAAACGAAGCAGTATTACTGTCTACAAAACATGACCTACATAAGTGTCCGTTTATCCAAGTACAAACATTTGTACTACCTGTTGTACACCTGTTCTTGCCTACATTGGGAGACAAAAGGGGGGCGTTACTACAGGTAAGTGACAAAATGCATTCATCGAAGTGACCGTGAGTACATAGTGCAAGATAGTATACTCGTAGGGGTGCCGCTGGTGTGTGAATTAGACCAGCAGTGTACACTTGTGACATGAGTATCTAAACAGCACTTAGTGAAGATTAAAATTAAATTAAAAACAATTGCAAGCAGCAGCATTCATGCAGGGCAGAGTTCTCGACTATCATTAGAGATCAGAGGGGGCTTAAACTCACCTAATAGTCAGAGTTTACAAGTGTCAATAGTGTCCAGCGGGTCAGACATCAGGGGTGAAGCCGCGTAGCTAAGGCTGAGGAAAGGCAGAAACAAGTTAAAACTCAAAGTATGAGTCAGGAAACATGCGTTGAGTCAAATCTAAAGTATCCTAGAAAGCGTGAAAAGACCTTCCCACTGAACTGAATTCGGAGGCACTTACTTCAACCGCCTGTGTCCGTTCCTTATGGCCTACCCCTCACCGCCGGGCCCGGATAGTGAGGAACCATCTCGGCGGCCATTGAGATAAAGGAAAGGAAGGGGGCGGGGCCGTGGCAGTGTTCTCAACCGGAAACCAGTATGACATGTGACAATGGTTGCGGATGGTGCGGCCATTACAGAGTGGAGTAAATATTTTCGCTGCCCAGACCAGCAAGGTGCCTTAAAGTACTCGAGAAATATCGTATCGGTCCAGTAAAACACCAACATAACTTGTAGCATTAATTTAAGGGTTGGACGGAGGGGTTGCCTAAATGTATCCGTAGTAAACTCCTTAATATGTAGGTACAGAGACCTCTTGGCCGGTTGCCAAAGTTCAATGTAATGGTGTGGGGGGTGTAATCTGCTTTGAGGAATGATGACCCAGGATGGTACTGTACACAGTCATCAGAGTGCGCTCCATGGGATGTCTTCATTTAGCCCCCGGCTATCTGTTGCTAATCGGTGTACCCACCTCTGTTCCTTCAGGAACAGGTTGTGCTTGGATTTATCAGCAGTGGCTTCCAATACTAGCCATGATAGTGAGTCAGCCATGTGGTTCTTTTCCACGAAGTGTCTGCACATTTTAGTATTAGTTTTCTTGCAACGGAAGTTGCTCCTGTGCTCAGAGATGTGGGTCTTAATGGGGCGGGTGGTCATGCCCACATATTGTAGTCCACAAGGGCACCCTAGCAGATATATACAATGAGATGTATTGCAATTGGTGTGTCCCCGTAGCTCCCATGTGAAGGTATCCGTAAGTTCGATCGTCTTGTGTAGTGACGTGAACGGGCATGTGCTGCATGTGCCACATGGGTAGTGTCCCTGCAGTGGTGGTAACTGCCACAAGGTAGTCTGCTTGGTTGTGACCCCTCTTTTTTTGGGTCTAGTCTGGACTAAGATGTCCTTAATATTCCTGGACCTTTTAAAAGCAAATCTGGGTATTTCTAGGTTCAGTGTTCCTGTGTTTAGAATCTGCCAGTGTCGTTTTATGATCTTCTTAACCTCATTGGAAGCTGGCGTGAAAGTAGTGACACGGGTAATTTGGTCTTGGCTCTGTGAGGTAGGGGTATTGTACTCGAGTAAGGCTCCCCTATGGTTATTCTGGGCATGTTTGCGAGCCTTGGAAACCTCCCTGCTGGGGTAACCCCTATCCATAAGGTTCCTGGACAGTATGGTGGATTCTGCCTTATAGTCTGTCAGGTTGGTGCAGTTTCGCCTGACCCTAAGGAATTGCCCAAAAGTGCTTTCAGATGGTGGCTCGTGAAGTGGAGCAGGCTGTTACGGTCAGTGGGTTTCCGGTGCATAGTGGTGTCAACTTTGCCACCTCTGAGCCTAATGGTTAGGTCCAAAAAAGCAATGTTGGTGGCGGAGGCAGTCATGGTGAAATTAAGAAAGGTGTTGAGTCATAGGTCATCATTCCTCAAAGCAGGTTACACCCCCCACACCATTACATTAAACTTTGGCAACCGGCCAAGAGGTCTCTGTACCTACATATTAAGGAGTTTACTGCGGATACATTTAAGCAACCCCTCCGTCCAACCCTTAAATTAATGCTACAAGTTATGTTGGTGTTTTACTGGACCGATACGATATTTCTCGAGTACTTTAAGGCACCTTGCTGGTCTGGGCAGCGAAAATATTTACTCCACTCTGTAATGGCCGCGCCATCTGCAACCATTGTCACATGACATACTGGTTTCCGGTTGAGAACACTGCCACGGCCCCGCCCCCTTCCTTTCCTTTATCTCAATGGCCGCCGAGATGGTTCCTCACTATCCGGGCCCGGCGGTGAGGGGTAGGCCATAAGGAACGGACACAGGCGGTTGAAGTAAGTGCCTCTGAATTCAGTTCAGTGGGAAGGTCTTTTCACGCTTTCTAGGATACTTTAGATTTGACTCAACGCATGTTTCCTGACTCATACTTTGAGTTTTTACTTGTTTCTGCCTTTCCACAGCCTTAGCTACGCGGCTTCACCCCTGATGTCTGACCAGCTGGGCACTGTTGACACTTGTAAACTCTGACTATTAGGTGAGTTTAAGCCCCCTCTGATCTCTAATGATAGTCGAGAACTCTGCCCTGCATGAATGCTGCTGCTTGCAAATGTTTTTAATTTAATTTAAATATTCACTAAGTGCTGTTTAGATACTCATGTCACAAGTGCACACTGCTGGTCTAATTCACACACCAGCGGCACCCCTACGAGTATACTATCTTGCACTATGTACTCACGGTCACTTCGATGAATGCATTTTGTTACTTACCTGTAGTAACGGCCCCCTTTTGTCTCCCATTGTAGGCAAGAACAGGTGTACAACAGGTAGTACAAATGTTTGTACTTTGATAAACGGACACTTATGTAGGTCATATTTTGTAGACAGTAATACTGCTTCGTTTTAGGTCCTGAAGAATCGCATGTCAATGTACATCCAGCGAGAAACATGTTGACCACCTCCCTTGCACTTTAGTACTGTCTCGTTTGTGGAAACCTAAGTTCCAGCGAGTACAGACTAGCCTTGTTTTTTAATTGAGGCAAAGGACCACCTGAATAAAAGAATTTTCTGGTACTTCTTGCTTCATTTTACCTTCACTTACACCGTCTACACTCTCCTGGCCCCACACCCCCACTTCACCCATAGGCAGTTGGATAAAAAGATCTCCGCCAAAGAGCCCCTCTTTGAGGTGTTGCCCGTTAGGAATTGCACCGCCTACCCAACGAGGAGCATTGCCTATGATGAAGCATGACACTCGTAAGGGTGTGTGAGGCCATTATATCCAACACAATGGATACCCAGGGGTAGTTCTCCACTGAGCACTTTTCCCCTCTCCTGCTCCCTAGTGACCTTCTCAGGAACAGCCCAGTCTCTTTTTGTTTGTTCCCTCCCAGTCCTCCTTACTGTCTTCTGGCAGCCAATCTTGTCTAAAAGAGCCTGGGTAGAACAAGGGCACAAAAGTACCCATCGGCGCCAGATCCGGCATTGGTCGACGCTAGTCCGGCTCCGTGTCTACATCAAGGTGGAGGCCGGGGTCAAAGTCGGCTGGGGGCACAGCTGACACCGGCTGCAAACATGGTGCCGGTGTCACGATGTTGACCAGCGCCGATCTGGATCCAGGACCCAAGGGGACCCTGCGGTGCCGGGGCCGAAGCTGCTGGCATCGAAGGCCCACGGCCCCCACCCGAGTCCGCGGGGCCTGAAGGCGCACCGGTGAAGTCGGGCTGCCCATAGATGTCATGCATCCCTACGTAAAATTGTCGAAGCCCGGCAGGGGGCACTCTAGGTCCCAGGAGGGGAGGAAAGCCTGGAGTCGACCTCTTGGGCTCCGCACGTGGAGCAGTGGCAGGGGCACCACCTGCATCCCCTGTCGGCCGATGGATGGAGAGAAGTCGAAGAGCGACAATGCTTCTACGACTTCTTCATGTGCTTTGTCTTACCTGACCCGAGTGCGAAGACTTGGAAGAAGAATGATGATGACTCCGCGACCGGTCCCTCGCCCTCCTACGCGACTGGGACCTCGAGCGGCGCGGAGTAGACTGCTGGTCCTCGAGAAGATTTCGGACCACTCCCACAACGACTTCGGTTTCATGGTCCGGCAGTTCAAGCATGACTTGGGGCCATGGTCGCTCTCCAGGCAGAACAGGCACAAGCGGTGCGGATCCATCACCGACATCAGTCGGCTACAGGAACCGTAAACCTTGAAGCTGGGCATCCCTGATGTGCACCCGGAGTCGAAGACTCAAACGGTGTCGACAAAAGTCAGCAAAAAGTCCGTCAAAAGGTGACTGGAGGTACTGCTCTCTCTGGATCTGTGCTGGCTGTCGCGGAAAAAGAAAGAACTGACGTCAGCATGGGAAGGCGGCATCTAAGTAGCTGCTGCAACGTCATCCCGGCGACCACCACGCACACGACGAACCGACCGACACCACCTTTCGACTTGCAGGGGTACTGCTGATGAAATACTTTCCTGATCCAGTCTGACGACTGGGGGTAATTCTAAGGTAAGGAATCTATAACTGTTGGACTTGGGCCTTAGGGCAGGTTCACCCCTAATCTTTTTGCTTTTATTTCTGACCCAGTGTTAGTGATTTTTGGGTCTCTGCGCACTTTTTCCCTGTGTCCCAGAGTAAAGTGCGTGCGTGTAGTATGGCTGGCCTGCCCTCCCATAGGAATGCATGGGGAATGTGTGTGTCCATGTTAGTTCCTGATGCGTGGGGAGTGCAGGCTCGAGTTTAGTATGTGTGAACTCGTGAGAATGAATGCTGCGCGATGGTATGTGCGGCTTGTATGTGTCTAGAAGGGAAGTGCTACTTCTGGACATTGATGTATGTGTGCAGTGAGGATACTGGAGCGTGATTGGCTGGAGCTGGCTGGCATGCCAGGCTCCAGGAAGTCTGGATGGGTCTGCCCGGTGGTGAGTGTGAGATCAGCATGAGTGATGTGTGGGAGGAGTGCACCTGGGTCCTTGATGGGCTGGGGTTTTCCCCACACAATGCTGGCTCCGCCCCCCTGTGGTTTGTCTAACGACCCAAGCCTCCCCAGTGAATGAAAGGGGTGGTTGGGCCATCAAGGGTACTCCCAAGCCAGCTGCAACTGGTTTCCCCCCACCCTGCACCCTGAAACAAAGGATTTCACAGTATAAGAAGGGGCTGTGTCCCCTTACAATTTGTTCTCTTCCAGGATCCTTGCCAGAGGGGGCTGTTGCTGCTGCTGGGGCCAGGAGGACTGCCACTTGGCTTGTCTCCCTGCCTGGAGACCCAGTGTGCTGGCTCTGGGCCCAGCCTTGCCCCCCTGTCTGCCTCCAGACCTTGCTGGAGCTTTTGCTTTTGCCCTTGCGCTTAAAAGCGCTTTATTTCTCCCCTAAGCGCTGGGAGCGCTTTATTTGTATTTCAAGCGCTAGGAGCGCTTTTCCTGTGGTTCCCGGCGCTTGGGAGCGCTTTGTGTACAGCCGGTGCCCACCCGGCATCTGCCCGTTTATTTTGCCGCTTTTTGGCATAGCAAGTGCCTACCTCGCTGTATATTTAATTTGGAAGCCGGTGCCCACCCGGCATTGCCCCGTCCTTGGATATTTCAATCCTCATGAGGGAGCCCACTCCTCGGATGCTGAGAGCCCGCCTGCCTGCCTGATACGAGCCGCCACGCTGCCCGCGGCGACCCAGAAGTATTGGGCCGGCCGGCCAATCACAGCGCGGCCCCCTCGAGGCCAACCGGAAGACCCGCCCAGCGGTCGAGCAGCGAGGAGAGGACCCGGGAAGCCGAGGCAAAGTCCCCGGCGAGGCTCCCCGAGTGAAGAGAGAGCCCCGCGCTGCCCGGCGAAGGTGAGCCAGCATCATCCTGTCCCCGCATCACCAGCGAGGACCCGGTGGGTGCGGGTTCTTTGTTGCTCTTCGAGCGACCCCAGTTGGCAGAGGGCCGCTCCAACGAGTGGGGCATTTCTGAAGAGCCCACAAGGCTCGTGGGCATTGCGAGATTTCGAGTCCCCCGGGAGGGACTCCAACCAGCCCGCATTCTTGGTGAGAGGAGCCCCGAGGCTCCTGGGGGTAATTTGAGATTTACGAGCCCCGAGAGGCTCCCGCATTAGTTATTGCAGAGCCCCGAGGCTCTGAGGTGCCAGTGTTCTACAGAGCCTGAGAAGGCTCACAGCGCCCACATTTGTTAGAGAGCCCTGAGAGAGGCTCTTGTTGCCATATTACTCTGTAGAGCCCCAGAGAGGCTCTTGGGCACCATTCATTGTTCTTGAGCCCACGAGGCTCCAACGTTGCCCGGCATTATTTACAACTGTCCAGCACTTAGTGGACAGTTGCTACGTTTAGGCTTTGTGTCCTTGGCTGCCTGCGCAGCCTTCCCTGACATTGAGACTCAGGGCATTTAAGCCCCTTGCGAGGCCAGTTGGCCTGAGGGACAATTCTAGTGTTGTGCTACAAGCACCCTGCGCAATTTATGAGTTACTGCTTATGTGATTTCTGCGCAAATGTTCTACCTGCACCTCTGAATGTGTTTTAATGTTTCATGTGCAATTGTTTGTTATTACCTTTGCTAAAAGTGACCTGCTTAGGTGATTCTTTATGTTTTTATTCCCCTTTGCTAAAAGTGACCTGCTTAGAGGAATGTTTGTTTTTACCTTTGCTAAAAGTGACCTGCTTAGGTAATTGTTTATGTTTTATTCCCCTTTGCTAAAAGTGACCTGCTTAGAGGAATGTTTGTTTTACCTTTGCTAAAAGTGACCTGCTTAGAGGAATGTTTGTTTTTACCTTTGCTAAAAGTGACCTGCTTAGATAATTGTTTATGTTTTATTCCCCTTTGCTAAAAGTGACCTGCTTAGAGGAATGTTTGTTTTACCTTTGCTAAAAGTGACCTGCTTAGGTAATTGTTTATGGTTTATTTCCCTTTGCTAAAAGTGACCTGCTTAGAGGAATGTTTGTTTTACCTTTGCTAAAAGTGACCTGCTTAGGTAATTGTTTATGGTTTATTTCCCTTTGCTAAAAGTGACCTGCTTAGAGGAATGTTGATGTGTTATCGCCTTTGCTAAATGTGACTTGCTTAGGTGATTATTTTAGGTTTCCTTCCCTTTGCTAATAGTGACTTGCTTAGGTGATGGTTTTCCTTCCATAGGTCCTGATGATAAGGTCCTAGTTCCCTGCGTGATTTCCCTACAGTGTTTAGGGTGGCGTAGGAGGTATTTTCCCTTTACCAGTAGTTACTGGTTGTATGCTACATTTACTATTTCTGTGTTACAGTCATTATATGTTTATGTGCTAAGTGTTATACCTACAAGTGCTATTTCTAAAAAGTGCATACCCCTTACAGTGGTCCAGGTGGCCCTGTCCTGTACATAATCCCTTGTAAATTCTGCCCGTGCCTGTTGGCACATTGTAAAGTTGTGTGTTATCTAATGTGTTTTTACTATAATACAAAGGCTATTTTTATATAACCTTGTGTGGAGTTTCCTTTGTGGTGGGCCTAGGGTGTTGTCGCTGGGGTGCGCGCGCAAACGCTTTACACATCGCCTCCGAGATTAGCCTTGCTGCTCGCGTCACGTTACCTAGAGGGTGAGCAGGGGTTACCTTGGTGTGTGACTCCCTTGCCCTGACCTTAGAAATGGCGATCCCTGACTGACTTTGGCGTGAGACTTGGCCGGCCGGGGGTCCCGTTTCTAACAATAACTAACTATTTCTTTCAGATTTATTATTTCCTTGACATGACTCCTTCCAAACTGCCTTGGAAATCCAATGAGGGCTCATCAAGCCCAAATATGTTCTTTTGAATGTCTCTCTCTATCATTCAGTGTACACATATTAGTACTGCTCAGGCCAGGCTCCCGGAGAGGAAGCCTGCAGCCCTAGGCTCCATTCTCCGGTCCACCATGTCTCAAAGTGCCCGGGATTGGGTTCCGAAGGCACTGAGGCGGTCTCTCCTGCATGGCTGAGTTAAGAAGCTCTGACCGGGCCCAGTGCCTGAACTCAGTCTGCGCCTGTGGTGGAAGCCCCAAGCCCTGGGCTCCTTGCTCCAGCCCGCCGCATTGCAAAGTGCCCAGGATGTGGTCCTGCAGCCAATCAGGTGGTTTAGAAGCTATGTTTGGGTCTCAGGTCGGAGTTCTTGCTGGCACTGGGGTGGAAGCCACCGGCCCTGTTTCTGGCCTGTCATGCATCAAAAACCGCTGGACAGGGTTTCGCAGGAACCTGAAGGTCTCAACCTGCTTGACCGAATTAAGACACTCTGACTGAGCCACAGGTTAGAGCTCTGGCTGGCCAGGGGATGGAAGCCCTGAGGCCTAAGCTCCATTCTCCAGTCAACTCGCCTGGAGATGGGATCCCGCAGGCCCGTACACGTCTTCATTTCTCAGTTGAGTTAAGAAGTTCTGTCTGGGCCCAGAGTCAGGTCTCCAGTTAGCCCTCAGGTGGAAGCCACCAGCCCTGGGCTCTGTTCTCCAGCCCACCCTGTCTTTTAGAGACCAGGACAGGGTCCTGAAAGCCCAGAGAGGCCTTCTCTGACCATCTGTGTTAAGAAGCTCTGACTGGGCCCCGTGTCAGAGTTCTGGCTGGCTCTGGGGAGAAAGTCCCTGGCCCTGGGCTACATTTTTCCTGGCCTGTCTTGTATTAAACTGTTTGGGACAGAGGGCCTCCATAAGGCTCTCTTACACCCTCTTGATGAGACCCAGTTCGGGATCCCATAAACTGACCTGCAGAGTCCCCGCCCAATGCATGAGTGAGTAAAATCTTTGCCATACAACACACTTCACTAAGATGTCTGTCCCTCAAGGCCAAGCCTGGCCGTCTGGTCGTGTCACAGGAATGCATGGTGTGGCCAGATGGCCTGACTGACCCAGAAGCCCCGATGAGGGCTCATTTTATTCTCCGATCCCAGACAGGCTTCAGGAGATCGGATGCGTTTGCCCTCACACTGCTTTCGTTATTCAATGTGCATGGGTTACAAAAAAGGCTAGTGGCTTTGCTGCAGATTATTAGGGACAAGGTACTAGGGACTCACTTGTCATCTGGTCGTTCTCCCCAGTCTTTGTGAGGGGAGGGGCCCCAGAAACCTGGATCCACTGCTGCCTTATAGCCCTGTCCAATGAGCCTTTCCTCCGAACCTGCCTTCCCAAAGAGCAGGCAGAGATGCAAAGCTGACATCCCAGTGCGAGCGGTCTTCTGGGGGGACGGTCTAGTCAGCACCGCACTCTGATCGATTGGGTACACTTGGTCCATTTAGAGAGAGACTGCTTGGACAGCCTTTGTTGTTGTTTCAAGCAAAGAGCTTCCACTCTACCTGGACTGTCCAAATAAAGGATCTGCCTTTTGTAGAGGCTATCCAGCACACTAAAGGTCAAGCAGCTTGGCAGCTTGTGCACCCCAGTAGTCTGACCAAAGTGGATGGGGTCGGACGGGGCTAGTCACAAATGTCCCCTTGTTGTCCGGGCCCTTAGCACCATGCTGTTGCCCGTCTCCACACAAAGGACTTTCATAGATGCTTGGAACGACCGTTCCGTGACGTGTCCCAGTTGCTCTGGCCAGCACCACTCAGGCTGCACCTTGGCTCGCCTCTCCCTCTGTCGTTGTAAAGCAAGCCTGGTCATCAGCAACAAGAACACCACCACCAGGACTAACTTCACCTTCTTCATTACCAACGTGGGTAACTAGATGAGGGAGAGCAGCCTAAAATTCAACACAGACAAAACAGAGATCCTGATCTTCAGAAACAAGAGCTTCCCATGGGACACCTCCTGGTGCAGGACAAACTGGGACCCACCCCCACAAACCATGCCAGAAACCTCAAATTCATTCTAGATGACAAGCTCACTGTGAATTACCATATGAACGCAGTGACCTCGTCCTGCCTCCTCATTCTCAGAACGCTCCACAAGATCTTCAAATGGGTCCCCATGTACATGAGATGCACTGTCACAAGGTCCCTCATAAGCAGCAGATTAGACTATGTTGGCATCTCCTACCAGCTCACTCAAAGACTCCAAAACAGGTGTCTCCAATGTTTAGCTTGTGAGGTAACTGTGAGTAGCTCTCCTGTGTGCAGACCAGCCTACGACTATCGAAGCATTTGCTTGGTTGAATTAATATATGTATACCAAAATTAAAAAAGCATGTATTTAAGACAACAATGTGTGTATTTTCACAACTCATAAGCTGACGTCTGTAGAAAAATAGCAGAATTTACAAAATGTGCTTAAAGTTATTTTTTGAGTTGAAAAGATGTATTACTCATATTTATACCTTGGTGCCAGGGGTATTGCAGCTACTGTTTGTATGTACTCCCCATGTAACATTTCAGTTCAAGCCTTTTTTACATTATTGCTGGAAACCCTTTCTAATGGACCAATGTGATTACTGCTGACACTCTTGGATGGGGTGTTAACTTTTACATCACTAGTATTTGTAGCTCAGGATGATTATAATTGAACATAAGTAGCTCTTGTTACAGAAGTGGTTGCAGACCACACCACTGCCAGACTCACCCTAGATCTCCTTAAAAGGACCAACATGACTTCCTACCTCACAGAACTACACCGGCTACCCATCCAGAAACTATACCAATTCAAGTTGCTTGCCACCGCCTATAAAGCCCTCTACAACACCAGACCTGCATACCTCAATGACAGACTTCAGTTCTACCATCCAACCAGACAGCTACACTCAGTCTCACTCTCCCTCGTACTGGTCCCCAGCATCAGCAAAAGCAAGTCAGGATGGCGCTCTTTCTCCTACATCGCCGCCAAGACCTGGAATGAACTCCCTCAACACATCAGGATCGCCCTTATACTACTCACCTTCCTGCTGAAGCTGAAGATCTGGCTGTTAAATTAAAAGCTGCCCAACCTACATTCCTGCTCTAGCGCCTGGATACCCTCACTGGTGATGAGCAGCTCTGTAGAAATAGACCTAAAATTAAATAACCAGGTCGTGGGCATCTGCTTGGTCACCTTAGTCCACTGCTGGCAAGGAGGGGCTACTGCAGCTGGCTGCCCAGGAGTAAAAAGGTCAGTATGGGATGGGCACGTGTTTGCGTTTTACTTTTAGTGTTTAGTAGAATACAACTACTGACCATCCACTCTGGATAGCCTTTAAGGGTCTAATACTATTTGTGTGGAGTAGTCCCATGAATTTAAATGTGGGCATTGTATGCATACAACCCTGAGGGGAATCATTGCTCTCTAAGGGCAAGCAGCATGTATAGAAAGACAAGTACTTGGGACAGAGAGGATCCATAGGGAGGCCTGCACAGTACTGTGAGAGCGGAGTACAGGAGAGTACCTGTTTTCACTGTTTTCTCCCTCCTATCTGAAGGTAGAAGTATCGATCGGAAAGGGTGCATTTAGTCACTTTCCCACGGCAATGGAAAAACCTGCAAAGGGGTTAGTCATCCACTTTTCCCTGATGAGTACGGATGATGTAGTAAGACACTACATGCTTGGAAAATAATGCTAAGCTGCCAAATGTATCCTACCTATCATCTGCTTCCACTGATTTCACTTTCCTTAGGGGCAGGCTCATTCACATTATAACTGATACCCAGGTAAATTCAGTCATTTCAAAGTGGCTAGGCCAGAGAAACACAGCTAAAGCTAGCATCTAATCAGATTCTCCCCCACCCATTTGCCAAGCAATCCACACAGCCACACCCACTGCTTTTATATAACAAAGAATACAAGTACTGCAGGTTACTAGTACTAGGAATTAAGTAAACAGCTTGCCAAAGTTCTGTCTGACAATAAATCTGGAAACTTGTAAAAAATCATATGAAGTGTGCTTGTTCCTATATTTTTGTGGCCTTCCGCATTCACCAACCCCTTATATATGCATAGCTAAAGTTCTGTGACAGTGCGCTTTATTAGTTGCTTTGCTCTTCTTGGATCTGTAATGTAGTGTCTTCTTTTTCCCCTCTACTGTGTCTGGTAGGCATACAATTATGCTCAGAAAGAAAGCCCTCTGCACTCGACAATAAAGACAACGAGCACGTGAGATAGGCACACACTGGCTAAACTTCAGTAGGTAAAGAATGTCTTCGCAGCCATGACGTTTATTATGCATTTTGGGAGAAGCTGATGTAGTAATGGAACCGGATAAAAAATATATCTATGCTGCATAATTGTTTGACAAACATCTATGCCGTCTAAAGCACAGAGATCAAGACCCCTTTAAGAAACCAAATGCAATACCAGTGAAGTGAAGTTTCATGTATGTAGAATGCATTTTGACAAACAGTTTTAAAAATGGGGTTTCTGGTTGGCCAGGGTATGCACCTAAGCCAGGAAGAACCCACCACTCTAGTTAGGGCAAGTCAGTTACACACCAAAGAAAACGTGTGCTCACCCTCTGGTCGCTTGGCGCAGACCAGTCAGGCTTATCGTTAGAGGCAATATGTAAAGCGCTTGCGCAACACACTCACACAGTAACACAATGAATACACCACAAAAGAGACTCCGCACAGGGGTATATAAAATATGCTTTCCATATTAAATAGATCACCACTATTATAAACATACCAAACATGGCAACACCACTCCTTTCTCATCAAGAATTACCACTTAAAAGTATTTGAGGTGTATTCCCAAATGCTAGCCTATGAGATGAATAGGCCCCAAAGCAGTGAAAAGGGAAACAGGCTGTTTGTCACCACCAGGACATGCCACACATAAAGGCACATGTCCTACCTTTTACTTACACAGCACCATGCCCATAGGGCTACCTAGGGCATAACTTAGGAGTGACCTATGTGTAATAAAAGGGGAGTTTAAGGCCTGGCAAGTAGTTTCAAATTCCAGGTCGAAGTGGCAGTAATCTGAGGACACAGGCTTGCAGTGGCAGACCTGAGGCATGTTTGAAAGGCTACACCGTGGGTAGCACAAGCAGTGCTTCAAGCTCACTAGTAGCATTTAATTTACAGCCCCTGGGAATATGATATACCACTTTACAAGGGACTTAAAAATTAATCAAATATGCCAAACAGGTGTAAACCAATCATACCATGTTTAGAGGAGAGAGCACAATGCACTTTAGCACTGATTAGCAGTGGTAAAGTGCCCAGAGTTCTAAAGCTAACAAAAATGTCAGAAAAATAGGCAGAGGAAGGCAAAAGGTTTGGGTATAAGCCAGCTGAAATTGTAAGGTCCAACACTTAGGTAAGCTCAAAACTAAGCGATATGGATACAGCAGAAGAGTAGAGAGCAACAAAAATCAGAGTTGCACATGTGCTGCTGCCCTTACAAATGCTGGCCTCATGGAGGCATCTGTCTGTAAGTAAGGAAAATGGTGCTACAGCTGCTGCATTTACAGAAATGGTGAAGAAACATCTACTGGCCAAATTTATCAGAGCATCTTCAATGACTGCAGCTTGCACTCACATGACCTTTTTGGTTGGCGCAACAAAATAAAATGAATCCCAATGTCTACAACAACTACTGTTGGCTGGGTTTCTCTGGTGGCTCCCTGATTACAAAATATGTATAAATGTTTTTGAGGTTGCCCTATGGTGTCAAAAGGTAGTTTTAATAATTTATAGTTAGAAAGGGAATAATATTCTTGGGAACCTGCATCCTCTAGGGAATACTTTATCATACGTGCAGTTCAACAATTGAGGGCAAGGCCACCTTTCGCAACACAAATACACTCTCACGCCAGCAAACCAGTAGACAGCTAGACCAAAAACATATTAAAAAATAAAGCAATTTATGGCTAGAACCATAAATTGAATAATCAAAGAAAGGGGAAATGGTCATAACAAAGAAACCCAAGAAAAAATTGTTCACATATTCCAACACCTTTATATGTAAAGTATGTTCATTTTCAAGAATCTAGGCAAAGTAGAGGGACTTAACCAGACATTACTTTTACCCTTCCTAGTCAATCTTCTTAGCACTGTGAGGTGGTCCTAAACTCTGTGGCTATAAATGCTTATTGATTTTAACATATGTTTTTCACAATAAATAAGTCATGTCTACTGGCTTTCTCCTAACTGTTCATACAAAATAGATCAGACATATGGCACCTGATGTCATTTGTGTCAATTAACCAATCAGGCTTAGAGCTTTTATTAGTGGTTTGACATCATTACCAACTAAGGCCTAGTGCATTGTGCTAAGCTTTCCAACAAAGCAACAATCAGGCATAGACTCACAAAATTACAAATATGTTATAACAGTACACAACCCCTCAAAAGAGAGGTTGAGATGGATAGTCAAACTGCAAATCTTCTACCAAAGGTGGGGTGCCCAACACCATCATCCTTGCTTACTACAGTAATCTATGAGATTTCTTCTAACACAAAACCAGTCTACAGGCTTAAATACATTGTAATAATATTACACTCTTAAACACCTATTGTATTTAACACATGCTTTTCTCAAAATAGGTATTAGACCTACTCTCTTTGTCATAACTTTACAGAAAAAAAAGATCAGGCCTACAACGTTCATCATTGGCTTGCCACTCTAACCAACTCAGTCCTGCTGTATTGAGCACAAGTAGGCTATCCTGTTTTTTATTTAGGTTTAAAGTATTTTATTTGAAGACAATACAAACAAATGAAAACAGTTGTCTCAAAGGGTCAGTGCCATGGTATCGCTATACTGAGCGCACCCAGCGCGTAGAGCTCTGCTATTGCGATGTCCATCAGAGCATGGTGCAGGGTGCGTATACGTCAACAACCCCTTAAAGAACAAACAACCCCATTCCAAACTCCCTCCCATCCCCCTTCCTCCGGTACCCCCCTGCCCTCCCCCCGTACCGTGCCAAAGTCACCTTCCCGTGACACTCTCCCCAGATCGCCCTTCCTTCTCTCCCGCTCATAATCGCAGACTCAGCAATCGGAGATATCGGGGGCACGTGAGTTCCCTAAATTCTGTTACAAGCAAGGAGTGGAACGGCTGCCACAGGTAATGAAACTTTTCCATCTCTCCCGCCACCATAAGCGACAACTTCTCCATCCCCAGTACATGCCACAACCTGTGCAACCAACCGGCAGTAGAAGGGATCGTGGTGGTGCGCCAGTGAATGAGTATGTTCTGAACAGCAGAGCCCAGTGCGATTGCTATCTGCCTCCCCCTGCGAGATTTTAAGGGGTACATCAACCCGTTGGGCAAGCCCAACAGGATATACGCTGGCAAGCGTGGCAGCTCAATGTCGAAGCGTGAGTCGATCTCGTCCAACACCTCTTTCCAATAGGGGGACAGCAGGGTTCACTCCCATAGAACATGCGTAAGTGTGCCTATCTGCCCACATTCCCGCCAACAGGTGTTCACAATGCTATGGTTCATCTCATGCAGTCTCTCCGGTGTATAATACCAGTATGTGGATACCTTAGTGAACGTTTCGGTGAGGCCGGTGTGATACGCGGAATGTCGCGCCCGGTAGGAAATGTGGTCCCATTCTGTGTGACTCAGGGCCCTCCCCAGTTCCCGTTCCCAACGTTCCCGACCCGGGTTATAAATATGAAAGGAGGAAGGCTGCAGGAGCTTATAGAGGTCCGAGATGAGTTTCGAGTCTGAGGTGCGTGTCACGAGCCACTACTCATAGGGCATGAGCTTTCTGTCTGCAGAGCCGCACACCTGCCGCTGAAGTGCCCAATGACGCACTTGCATGTACCGCATCCTTTCGGTCTCGGGCAGGGGATGTTCTCGCCTGACATCCTGAAACGAGATGACTCCGTCCGGGCCGTACATGTGGAACAGCGCACTGCATCTTGCATTTCGCCAATGTGCGAAAGCTCCGGGTTCCATCCCGGGGTGGAAGTCCGGGTTCCCAATCAGTGGCGTGAACGGCGAGGGGAAGGTGGTGAGATCATGCGCAACATTAGTGGTGTCCCACACCCTCATCGGAACCCGCGTGACGAAGGACGCATACAGATTGGGGGGGCGGTGAGACCTGTGCAGGAAGGGCACCTCCTGCAAGGTCCGGCCCGCTACCGCCTGGTCCTGAAAAAGCCAGTGCTTATCTGACTCCCACCTGCTCCACTCCACGAGATATCGTAGTTGTGCCGCTTGGAAGTACTTATGAAGATCTGGTATGCCCAGTCCCCCCGCCTCAGGGGCTAGTGTGGATATGGTCCTCTTGAGGCGGGGCTTGCGGCCCTGCCAGACGAAGCGCGCAAGATCCGCTTGCGTCTGTCGGATCCATCCTTTCGGGGGCTGGAGCGGTAGAGCGCGAAATAGATATAGCACCTGCGGCAGAAGTGTCATCTTCACTGCGGCTATTCTGCCCAGCCAGGACAGCATGCCCTTGCTCCATCGGGCTAACTTCTCTTTGATTTTCCTACTTAAGGCCGCGTAGTTGGCGGCCACCATAGCAGGTAGAGAGGGTGCCAACAGTATGCCCAGGTATGGCACTAACAGCCTGATTCATCAAGCCGAAATCGGCTCGCAAAGGGCCAGATTCTGAGAATCTGGCCCTTTGCGAGCGCTATTTTTGCATTTGGGATTCATCATCCCAAAAGCAAAAATCGGTAATAGCGATTTCGCTATTTTGCGAGGAATTACATTTAAGGAATCTCTATTTGAGATTCCTTAAATGCATTTCATCATCCATTTAAAAATTGCGAATTCGCAATTTCGGCCCGCTATTTACCGCGAGGTCAAACCTCGTGGTAAATAGCGAAAACTTAGAAAAATGCTTTTAAAAGCATTTTTCTAAGTTGCATGTTGCACACACACATGTCCTTTGGACATGTGTGTGCGCAACACCTGTTACAATTTGCATTTAAGGGGTGCTACAGGGTGTCCTTTGGACACCCCTGGCACCTTTTAAATCGCTATCTTATTTGCGATTAGCTAATTGCTAATCGCAAATAAGGAATACTCCCCATTCATTCCTATGGGCCTTTTGGCCCATAAGAATGCATGGGGAGTTATTCCTTATTTGCGATTAGCAATTTGCTAATCGCAAATAAGGAATGTGTAGGAATCGCAATTCTTTTTGCGATTCCTACATGAATCCCGTTTTGCGAGTCTGAATAGCGATTCCTTATGAATCGCTATTATAGACTCGCAAAACGGGTCTTTGATGAATCAGGCTGTAAGTCCCTGGACCAGTGCATGGGGAAGAGGCCCTGCAGTTCGGTTCTCGTGGCGGCCGTCAGCGAAACGTCAAGGGCCGCTGATTTCCCCATGTTCCTCTTGAAGCCAGCTACAGCGGCGAATTCCTCCAGCTCAGTGATACAAGCAGGGAGAGCCCTTCGTGGGTCAGCGAGCGTTAATATAATGTCATCTGCATAGAGGCTAATGGTGTGCGTATATCTCCCCATCCATATGCCAGTCGCATTCGGATTTTGGCGTATCCTTTGGGCAAAGGGCTCCATATAGAGGGCGAAGAGCAGTGGTGATAGGGGGCACCCCTGTCTGGTTCCCCGCTCTATCGCAAACTTCTGAGAGCTACAGCCGTTCACCCTGACCACCGCAGACGGAAACCTGTAGCAATTGAACACTAGGGTGCGGAACTTCTCTCCTATGCCTACCTTCGATAGAACCCTCTCTAAGTAGGGCCAGTGCACCCGGTCGAAGGCCTTCTCCGCGTCGATCGCCAATAGCATCCTCTCCCCGGGAATTCGGGAGGCCTTCTCTAGAATATGGACCACTCGCTTAGTATTGTCCACCGTTTGCCTCCCGGGGATAAACCCCGCTTGGTCTGGGTCCACCAGTCCCGGCAGGTGAGGCGCCAGACGGGCCGCCAAGATCCCAGTGTACAATTTAAGGTCGACATTCAGGAGGGAAATCGGCCTGTAGGAGCCGCACTGAGTCCGGTCTTTCCCCGGCTTGGGGATAACCGACCCCGTCGCCCGGAGCAGATCCGGGGGGATAGCCCCGGGCGCGGAGAATGAATTAAAGAGCGCGTAAGGAGAGGCGCTAGCTCAGGGCAGAATGTTTTATAAAAAAGGGACGTGTAACTGTCGGGGCCCGGAGCTTTCCCGTGTTTGAGCCTGGAGATGGCTGTGATCACCTCCTCAGTTTGGATGTCCCGCTCCAGGTGTTCCGCCTGTTCCGGGGTGAGGGAAGGCAGGTCAACCGAGTCAAGATACTCCGCCTCCGCCTGTGCCGAAGGAGGCTCACCTGTATATGGTTCGGCATAGAAGCGGCGGAAGCCCTCCGCGATCTGGGTACTCTCTGTGACCATCACCCCAGCGGAGATCGATAGCTCCTTCACCAGGCGGTTTTGGTGCGCTACGCGAAGCTTGTTCGCTAAGAGTCGGCCGCATCTATCACCGCCCGTATAGTACGCATGTTTCAGGCGTAACGCAGCGTACTCCGCCCTGTCCATGTCTAATGTCGACAGGAGCTTTCTTGCGGCCTTGAGTTGCTTCCATACCCTGGGGGCCCCGGTTCTTTGATGTACTTGATCCAACTCGCGCACCTCACTGGTGAGTTCGTCCCTCTTTTGTTGGCGGGCCCTGTTCTCTGCCGCGGAGATGGCGATGAATTCACCACGGAGCACCGCCTTCAGCGCAGCCCACTGTGTCGCCTGGGTGGTGTCGGCATTATCATTGTGCATCTGGTAATCGCGGATCGCCTCTTGTATGCGTTTCACCACCTCCTTTCTATGCAAAAGAGTGTCTCTAAGGCGCCACATCCCACGCGAGGGGGACGTCGGTGGCAGCTGGAAACTGCCCGAAACGGGGGCATGATCCGACAGTGAGAGAACCCCGATGTCCGAAGCTATGGCCAGGTCACAGACCGGCCCTGTGACCAGAAGGTGGTCCAGTCTCGCGTAGGTCTTGTGTGCGTGCGAGTAATAGGAGTAGTCCCGGGAGGTAGGATGGAGGTGGCGCCAGAGATCGCGCAGATCTAGGTCGTCCAATTGGGCCTTGCACGACTGCGAGATCTCTCCCGTCTGAGGGTACCGTTGCGCCGATCTATCCACGGACGAATCGGTCCCCTCCTATGATCAATGGTCTATCTGGGGCAGCCGCGATATCCACTAGAGCCGAGCGCAGGAACGTCTCCTGGTGTTCGTTGGGGCTATATATCGAGCCGATGGTAAACACCAGACCCCCTTGTTTAACTCTGTAGGCAAGGAGCCTCCCTTTCTGTTCCGCCACTTTGTGTAGGACCTCCCCTCTAAATGTTCTGGACACCAGGATTGCCACTCCCGCCGTCTTGGTGGTGTTGGAGGAGACAAACTGCGTTGGGAATTTCGGGGATCGCATCCTCTGGCAATCCCTGGCCAAAAGGTGCGTCTCCTGCAAAAGACAGATATCAGCCTGTGTGTGTTCTAGTAAGGACAACACTGCCCTCCTTTTGACTGGGTTATTCAGCCCCTTCACATTAAGTGTGACGACTTTAAGTGTAGTCATCGATGCGGGTAAGAGCACAGCTCAAACAGAAAGACACGGTCCGGGAGGGCCAGTGTCAGTGCAAGTAGTGTGTAGGAGTAGTGTACGGTCAGAAAAAGTGCAGCAACAATACAGTACGGTCCCCGTCCCTTTCCCCTCAACTCCCGTTGAACTCCCCACCAACCACTCAGCCCGTCCCACCCCCTACCCCTCAGTCCCTGCCCCTCAAACAGAATCACCATGCAAACAACCAACCGCACCCATCCCCGTCTCTTCCCCCCCCTCCCCCCACCCTCCATCCCCAACTCTTCTTCGCATCCCTCCGATCCCAGACCCTTCCCAACCATCTCCCTCCCCCTCCCTCCTTGCAGCCAACTGTGCAGAAAACACCATTGTCCCAGCCTGGTCCCTAGTGGACAAGTCCGTGGAAAGTTAGTTAGGTGGACGTCCAGCCACAACACACACCCCCGCCACCCCACTACCCCGGAACCCTCGAACCTGCAATGATGATGAAGCCATGTCGATCTCCCCCCGGAATATGCTTAGGCCATTAGAGCCACCTCACCAGACGATGTGTCCCTGGTCACCTCACGTACTGCACTGTCCATTTCCGCCCGGACAGTGGGTGAGTCTGGTCGCATGGATGTAGGGGGGGATCGCCGCCCCTGAAGCGTCTGCCAGCCATCCCTAGTGCCGCGCCGGCGGCGAGGCGTTGGTGTGTCTTCATCCGATGCGCCAGCACTCCGCAGGTATCTTGGAGGGACCGGAGTTGGTGCAAAGTCCCGTTCCAGTGAAAAATGAGCCGAAAAGGATGGCCCCAGGAGTACTGCGTGTCATGTTCTCGTAGGAAGTCAGTGGCTATTTTGAACGCCTTGCGTTTTTGCAGTGTGATCGGCGACAGGTCCTGGAAAAGGGCCACCTGATGCCCACGGAAACGCAGGGATTGCTGCCCCCTTGCTTCACGAAGAATACGTTCCTTCAAGGGGAAGTCCGGCAGGAAGGCCAGGATGTCCGGGGGCGGCGCCGAAGCCCGGCGCGGCAGGCCCACCCTGTGCGCCCTGTCAATTCTAACAGGGAAGTCTTCAGGTTCGCCCAGTATTTCACGGAACAGGTCCCTCAGGTAGGCAGCGATGTCGTCTCCTTCCTCTTTAGATGGGACTCCCCGGACCCGAATGTTATTGCGCCTGGACCTATTCTAGAGATCCTCAGCATGGGCCTGGAGGTCGAGCTGCTGATCCCTGAGTCGCAAGACCTCCTGCTGTAGATGCGCGATCTCCTCATCTCGGGAGTGGCCGGCGTCCTCCACCGTAGCCACGCGTTCGCCAAGGGAGTCGACCTCTCTCCTGACCTCCCGGACCTCACCGGCCACCTCCTGCTTCAGCGTTTGAAAGTCCTCTCTGAGGGAGCTGAACAGCGACTCCAAGAAAGACCTGGTTACCGGAGGATCACCTCCCTCCGCACCTCGGGAGCTGTTCGGGGGGCTCGGGCGGGCTGACCCCTATCTTGTCTAGCGGCACCCCTGTTCAGCATTTCCGGAAAAGTGCGGTCCCCTTTCTTGCCCCCTATGTTGCCTGACATCGTGAAAGTGGGGGGCGCGTCAGGAGGCGCGAGACTCGGGAGGATCCGCGTGATGTGTAGCAACACCAGGAGGCGAGATGTCCTGTAGGGTCTAGGCTCAACGGCACTCCACTCCAACTGGTATCGCCGTCCAGTCTCACCCCAAGCTGCGGGCTCTCAGGACACCAAGAGCGCCAAATCGTTAGGAGCGATTGCGGACCACCTCCAGCGTGGGCCACAGCAGCGGAGTGAGAGGAGAGTCCGCTTGGCTCCAGTGGCAAGGGGTGCCCCACCCCTGTGGCGGGCCGATCAAAGCATGTCCAGGCCACTCAATGCTTTCCTGGGCCGACACCCCGGGCGCGCCCCACTTGCTGGAGACGGAGTCGCGCCCCACAGTTCTAGGGTGAGGGGCGCCACAGGCCGGTCCCCTCCCAAGCCGCCGCCGATCCCAACAGCCTCCGCGCCGTGTGAAGCGGGGTCCAGGGGTGTCCCGCGGCCCCGGAGGGGTCACCAGGGGAACCCCCGCCCCGGCGGCCGGGCAGCGGCGCCGCGGGGGGAAGGCAAGCAGCTGAAGGCCCACCTCCGGTTGAGACCACGGGCTCGCGTGGTGCAGCGCTCGGGCCCCGTGCAGGCGACCACCAGGGATCGGGCCCAGGGCGAAGGGCGGCCGCCGCGCCCCCAAATACAGCGGTATGTACAGGCCGGAACCTCCGAAGGGGGGCCAGGCGATGGTGCGTAGACGTAGGCCCGCCGGCCGGCACAATCCCCGGGCTGGCGTAGCGGAGCGTCGCTGGCCCCTCCCCCGACTCACTCAGGCCTGAGCGTCGTACAATCCGCTCGCCGTTTCTGCCGCTGGATCTCTCAGGGGGCTCGTGCAGGGGGGTGTCCTCGCTCTTCAGGCCCCCGCTGCTTCGTGGAGTCCGCCCTCGGCAGCTCCGGTAGGCGGCGGCCTCGGTTATCTCGGCTCTCTGCCGGCTCCGCAGCCGGCTCTTGCTCCTGACACACTCCGGCGCTTCGTCACAGGCGCCGTAGGGTCGCGCTAAGCTCCAAATGGTGCCGATATGTACTCCCTTGCACCTGGCCCCAAATTTCGCTCGATCCGGGGGGAGATCAGCGACGTATAACGGTGCAAGGGCTCCGGGTTCACGGGAGCTCACGGGAAGAGCGTCCTCTCAGCCCGCCATCTTGGCCATGCCCCCTGTTTTTTATTTAAACCTATAATACCTGATAAAACCCCACCGAAAGGGAAATAGCCCTCACCAGTGTAAACATATAAACACTGATAAACGCATTCACAACCACAAACTGAATGCCTCTCAAAGAAAGGAAAAGGAGAGTGAAAGAGTCATTTTTATTTTTTCCAGAAGGGGCCAATACAATATAACTTTCTTATGCAAGGTAGCAGCAAGAAATACTGGGCTACCATTATTCTGCTTGAATTTTGTTGTTTAAGGATGTCACTAAAATATTGTTCTTCTTCCTTTTGCTGTTTCAGTTTTGTGGTCTTTGGTCTAAAGATGCAGGGTTTATAAGCTTGCTTTAGGTAATATTTAATTATTTTATAAACTGCAGAGAATCAGTAAATATCAAAATCATATTAGAAATTTTGGCTACGTTTGATTCATTCACTTGCATCAAAGAGTCGTCCCATCTGTGTCATTTAGCAGGTGGTTCTCAGTCATAGAAGGTGTGAAAGCTATATTATCCATGTGGCGACCATTTACAGAATTTTTGCTTAGTGATAATGTCAAAGGCAAGAAATGTGAGGATCTTCCGTCGCATAATGTTTGTGATGTGAAAAAAAGAACACTCTACTGCATTCTCAGATTTTGACAGGATAATAGGTCTGCTTTAGGTGACATAATAACAAAACTAGAGTCTGAACACACCCTTGTCTACCAGTGTTCAGCATAATTGGTGTAGATTTGAAACATCTTCTTGAGAGTAGGCTGGGTGACACTTTTAGTTACTCTGGTACGGCAACCGGTTCCATGTTAGAATGCTCGCCACTTGGTAAGGAGATAAATGTTGAGGAGCAAATCAAGAAACTGTATTTTACAATGTATGAGAAATGGCTTGCAATGATGCATAGATATGTCCCTTCACCAACCATGGCATTTGAAGTCAATGAAGCTTTTCTGTGGTACTCTGCACAAGTTCTAGATCCCTTCAATAAAGGGGAATTTTCTCTGGACTTTAAAAAACTGCTTCATTGTTGACTGCTTCAATAACTCTGAGGTCATATGTGCCTAGTTCAACACATATGTTGCAGAACCTGTCCCAGAGAATCCAAATCTTCACGTGCACTAGTATTGGCATGGAAAACTATGTCAGTGGGCAGAGTTAGCAAATTGTGTACTGACAGTTTTGGCGTTCCCGCCTCAAGTGCCAATGTTGAGAGGACCTTTTCACAGATAAAAGCTTACATGGGAGCGAAAGAGCGACTGCGCATGACGAAAGACTCACTGAAGAAGTATTGTATGGTGTACTACAGTAAGTTTGATTTCTAAAAATTGGAACTCCTATACCCTGTATGTACACTATCTATATACCTAGCACTATCAGTGCAGAAAGCAAGCAATAATAAAAGCAAAACATTCCATAAACACTTCAAAAACACAGTTTCTGTTGTTTTTAGTGGCACGCAAATGTGTAGCCACTGATAACCACTATTTTTCTAAGGTATTGAAATCACAGGAAAACACAAGATAAAAAAACACCAGAATTTACCAAACAAGAAACTGAAAACAGGAAAGCCTAAGCATAAGCTTTACACATCATGGAAAGCCTCTTTATTCTTTCCTATAAGTCCATGCTTATCCACAACTGTGGCAAGGTCGCAGCTGAGAAATACAGATGAGTGGCATAGCGGGAAAGTGTAAGGTGTTATAGCTGTGATGAAGTACACAGCAGATGGCATTTGATTCATAGTTTGGTGTGAAATGGAAGTATATGATTATTATCTGTTATGGTGTTAGATTGGTAGTTTGTGGTGGTGTTTTATGTACGAAGGACATTGCAATGCCATTTTCGATCATTAGAAAAAAATTAATGGTGATGCTGTAGTGCTGGACTGAGTTGACCCTAGTTCTCCGATCTCATTCATTTTGCAGCATCATCTACTTGCTCTTCACCATGTGGTGCCTGTGGGTTGCTGGATCAACTGTGGGCATTGCTCTGGCTGATACTAGGTGGCTGGAGACTTACAGAACCACTGATCGAACCCATGAGCTGCGAGGCCTTGATCGGTGTTGGGAATCCGCAGACAAGGAAGCAGTTCAGTATGTACTTATGCATACACGCAGCCTGCTATTCCTATTGGGTGCTGGAGTAGCAAGTACAGCAAAGTCAAAGGGCAGGCACGGAAAGATGCACTGCGTTAGGTTAATATGCTCAGCAACATGTTCAAGGCCATGGAGCTCCAACAGAGCCCCTGCCGAAGAAAGGTGAACACAGAGTGTGTGGGGAACTCTGTTATACCTACAGGGAGGTGGTGTGGTGTACATACAGGGAATACCATGGTATAGCTGCCGTAGTGTAGTGGTGAACTTGTAGGTGAGTACTGAGGTTCACCTTTCCTCCTGCTTTGAGCACAGCAATGTATTTTTGCAGTGCAGTCTATATGAACAAGTTACTTACATTCTGTAACAATATATCTGTAAGAGACATATATTAGTTATAGATTCAATACCTTAGAATAACCCCCAGGCGTCAGACTGGATCCAAAGAATTTTTTAATCAGCAAAACCCCTGCGTGTTGGTAGGTGGCGTCGGTCGACTCCACGCCCGTCGTCGGCGTCGTGGTCGCCGTGATGCCGTTGCAGTGCCTACTTAGATGCCGCCCCTGCGCGCTGACGTCAGTTCTTTACACGACATTCCACGTCAGTAGCGCAGAGCCATGCAAGACACTTACCACTGGTACAAAAAACAAGGGCCCTGAAAGGGAGTCCCTCACTCTAGAGGTCAGTTGGAGGATGGGTGAGGCAGTAAGGAATCCATAACTAATATATGCCTCTTACAGATATATTGTTACCGAAGGTAAGTAACCTGTTAATCTGAAACAGTCTATTAGTTATATATTCCTTACCTTAGAAAAGATACCCTAGCAATACCAACCCGGGAGATGGGTCTGCAAACCAAGTTCATTCCAGAAAGTCCTAGAGAACTAAGCGACCAAAGAAACCGTCTCTCTGGACTTGAGTATCCAGGCAATAATGTCTAGTAAACATGTACAGAGATGCCCATGTGGCTGCCTGGCAGATGTCATTAAGAGGGACTCCACGTCCCAAAGCAGTAGTGGCTACCGTCACCCTGGTGGAATGGGGGAGCAATCCTACTGGAGGCTCCTTCTTCGCCAAGGAATAGCAGATTTTGATGCAAAGAACGACCCACCGAGATGGTCCGTTTCTGCATGGTCTGACCTTTCTTGGCGCTCACACAGCCAACAGTTGATCGTTCACCCGGAATTGCTTTGTACGATACAAATAAAAGGATAGTGCACATTTTGGATCCAGACGGTGGAGTCTTTCTTACTCTTTAGAAGGATGCGGGACGGGAAGAAGGTGGGCAAAGTGATGGTCTGTCCTATGTGGAAAGAAGTAACCACATTAGGGAGAAAAGAAGGCCGAGTTCCGAGGACAACTTTGTCTGGATGAACAGCAAGGAAAGGAGGCTTAGAAGATAGAACCTGAAGCTCACTCACCCAGTGAGCAGAGGTGATGGCAATCAAAAGGCAGTATTTAGAGTTAAAAGTCTGAGAGGACAATTATGTAATGGCTCGAAAGGAACACACATCAGGTAAGTCAGATCCAGATTCAAGTCCCACTGGGGCATTACGAAAGGAATAGGAGGAAAGAGATGAGTAATGCCCTTTAGAAACATATTTACAATAGGGGACTTGAAAAAAGAAGGTTGATCTGGAAGGGGACAGAAGCCCGAAACAGACGAAAAACAGCCTTTAAGGGTGCCCAGAGCAGATCCCTGCTAGGCCAAAGAAAGAAGGAAGAGGAGAACCTTTGAAAGAGGGGCAGAAAGGGGATCCACAGCCTTTGCTGTGCACCATGCCACATATTTGTTCCATCTGCAGGCGTATACCGTTGTAGTGGAGGGACGCCTGGTTGCCAAGATGACACTACAGACTTCGGGAGGAAGGTCAAAACCTGTCAACTGTCACTGCTCAATCTCCACAAAAGGAGGTGGAGGCTGGACAGGTTTGGGTCCACTGCTGCTGCGACAGAAGATCCTCCCGAAGAGGCAGTCTGATCGGAGGATCAATGGCCATGTACAAGAGCTCGGGATAATAGACTTGCCGTGCCCGATCCGGAGCCACAAGAATGACTTGGGCCCGGTCGCGCCTGATATTATTCAGCAATCTGGGCAGAAGTGGTATAGGCGGAAAGGCGTACAGAAGACCGCAACTCCACTTGCGATGAAAAGCGCCGCCGAGCGAGTGCTGCCTTGGAAATTCCAATGCGCAGAACTGCTGACATTGCATGTTCTCTTTGCTGGCGAACAAATCTAACCAAGGCTCTCACCACCGCTGAAAGAGACCTTGAACCACCTCGGAGTGAAGACGCCATTCGTTATCCACCAAGCACCTATGGCTGAGTTTGTCCGCCCTGGCGTTCAGGGAACCTGCCAGGTGTTGAACCACCAGGGACATGCCTTGATGTTCCAGCCATGTCCAGAGGCGAAGGGCCTCTTGACATAGGGTCCACGACCCCACCCCGCCCTGTTTCTTGCAGTACCACATGGAGGTGGTGTTGTCCGTGAACACTCACACTACTCTTCCCTTGACAGAAGGAAGGAATGCGTTTAGTGCAAGACGAATCGCCCGAAGCTCCAGAAGGTTGATGTTGAGCTCGGAGTCCAGAGGCCTCTGATCTCCGCCTCTTCCATGTGGCCGCCCCATCCAAGGCGTGACACATCTGTCTCCACTGTGAACTCTGGCTGGGGAAGGGAGAGGGATCTGCCATTGACCCAATCCTGGTTTGACAGCCACCACTGCAGTTGGTGTGCAGTGCCCTCCGAGATCTGGACGCAATCTGAAAGATTTCCCTGATGCTGTGCCTACTGGAACTTCAGGTCCCACTGCAGAGCCTGCATGTGCCACCTGGCATGATCCACCAGCAGGACGCAGGAGGCCATAAGCCTCAGGGTCATTCCCACCGAAACCCAGGATAAAGACTGAAACATCAGACTCATAGCCCGAATATCCCTGAATCGCTGCTCTGGAGGATAAGCACGAAACTGCGCTGTATCCAGAACTGCTCCAATGAAAAGGAGCTTCTGAGAGGCAATTAGGTGCGACTTTGGCATGTTGATTGTGTACTCTAGCGAATGCAGGCGGTCAGCTGTATTCTGGAGGTGGGAGACAACAGCCTGGGGCTAGCCCACCTTCAACAGCCAGTCGTCAAGATGAACAAGTTACTTACCTTCGGTAATGCTTTTTCTGGTGGATACAGTATCTGCCTGTGGATTCCTCACCTTGTGAATATCCACATGCGTCAGCATCGTTTGGAAAATTCTTTGCAGCCCGCCGGCGTGGACGACGTCACAGGAACGCACGACATCGCGCGTGGCTCTGCTGACTTCACCGTCTCCATAATAGGCATACGCCGGCGTGATGACATCAGTTCCGCCCTTTTTTCCGTGCCTTCGAGGCACACGGACAGACCAACGACAATAGAAATATACACAGTATACACAGTACAAACTAGTCAAGGTAACACACATAGTGTGAATATAACATAGTAAACATGTCCAAGAACACATTCCTTTTACGGATAACATGTATACATTAAAAAACATTACCAAAAATCCAGGTATAGATGAATGGACAACGGGGAGGCGGGTGGGCATGTGAGGAATCCACAGGCAGATACTGTATCCACCAGAAAAAGCGTTACCGAAGGTAAGTAACTTGTTCTTCTGATGGATACATCTGCCAGTGGATTCCTCACCTTGTGAATAGATTCCCACAGCAGTCCCCACTCTCCCGGAGGAGGGTGTCCACTCCTCTATACCAGAAAGTCCTGAAGGACAGAACGCGCAAAGTGGCCGTCCCTCCTCAGCTAGATATCCAAGCAGTAATGCTTCGCGAAAGTGTGGAGGGAGGCCCAAGTTGCCGCTCTACAAATGTCCTCAATAGGTACACCCCTAGACAAAGCAGATGTTGATGATTTTGCTCTAGCAAAGTGGGCTCTTATACCCTCTGGAGGTTCCTTACCAGTCAGGGCGTAGCAGATCTTGATTCATAGTATTATCCATCTCGAAAGTGTGCGCTTGTGCACAGCTCTTCCTTTTCTGTAGCCAGCAAATCCAAAAACAGCTGGTCATCCACTTGATAGTCCTTTGTCCTATCAAGATAAAAGCTCACCACCCTCTTAGGGTCCAGACGGTGAAGCCGCTCCTCCTCCTTGGAAGGGTGAGGGGGGGATAGAAGGTAGGAAGGGTAATAGACTGTCCTAGATGGAAGGGAGTTACCACCTTAGGCAGAAAAGCAGCCCTGGTCCTAAGAACCATTCGTTCAGCATGAATGGTCAAGAATGGGGGCTTTGAACTAAGAGCTTGAAGCTCACTTACCCTCCTTGCTGAGGTAATTGCAACTAGGAAAACCGTCTTAAAATACAACAATCTCAAGGGACAATTATGTAAAGATTCGAAAGGAGAACCCATTAGAAAAGTAAGCACCAGGTTCAAGTCCCATTGAGGCACAATAAAAAGAGTAGGAGGAAATTTATTTGTAAGGCCCTTTAGAAATCTTAAAACAATAGGAGATTTAAATAAGGACGGCTGATCCGGCAGGCAGAGAAATGCCGACAAAGCAGAAAGATAACCTTTAACTGTAGCCACAGCAAACCCCTGCTGCGCTAAAGAAAGAGCAAATTGAAGTATATCTAACAAACGAGCCCTCAAAGGGTCAATGGACTTCTCCCCACACCAAGTCACAAATTTAGACAATCTGTATGAATAGATTGACTTGGTAGAGTCACGCCTGGCCGATAGAATGACATCCACCACATAATGTGGGAGAGAAAAGGGATTCAGGTTGCCCCGTTCAATCTCCAGGCATGAAGGTGTAAGGTCTGGAGGTGGGGGTGTAGAACCTGCCCCTCCATCCGAGAGAGGAGATCTGCCCTGAGAGGGAGACGGAGCGGCGTGCAAGAGGAGAGGTGGAGAAGATCTGTGTACCACACCCTTCTTGGCCAATCCGGGCGATCAATATACCTTGGGCCCAGTCTCGGCGAATCTTCCTCAGAACCCGTGGAATCAAGGGTATGGGAGGAAACCCGTAAAGGAGCTGTGAATCCCAACTCAACTGAAACGCGTCCCCCAAGTCTCCCTGCATCGTAAACTGGAGACTGCAGAATGACGGGCAGTGACCATTCTCGTGAGTGGCGAACAGGTCCACCTGAGGAGTTCCCCACGTCCGGAAGACGTGACGAACCACCTCTGGATGAAGCCTCCACTCGTGGTCAGCTGAGAATTGCCGACTAAGACTGTCTGCATGCACGTTCAGAACTCCAGCCAGATGATTTGCCATCAGACAAATCTGATGGTCCTGAACCCAGGACCAGAGACGCAGAGCCTCTCTGCAGAGACACTGCGACCCCACTCCTCCCTGTTTGTTGACATACCACATCGCGGTGGTGTTGTCCGTCAGGACTTGAACCAACCGCCCGCGAAGGGAAGGGAAGAAGGCCTTGAGTGCTAGACGTATTGCCCGCAACTCTAGAAGGGTGATGTGAAGCAAACTTTCCTCTGGAGACCAAAGACCCTTGATCTCCAGATCCCCCAGATGAGCACCCCACTCTAGAGTCGATGCATCCATTATCACCGTGGCAACCGATGGAGGTAGGTGGAAGGGCTTCCCCTGAGATAGATTGCCTTCCACACCCCACCAAGATACATCTGCCGCAGCTTCTCTGGAGATCCTCACAGACTCCCTGAGATCTCCGTTGTGTTGATACCACTGCCTGCGGAGACACCACTGGAGTGCCCTCATGTGCCAGCGTGCATGGTTGACCAACAGAATGCAGGAAGCCATCAGACCGAGCAGGCGAAGGACCTTCAAGACTGGAACGACCGCTCCATTGTGAAACAAAGGAATCATTTCCTGTATGTCGCGAATCCGTTGTGGAGGAGGGAATGCCCGACATACAGTTGTATCCAGTACTGCACCAATGAACAGGTTGCGCTGGGAGGGCACCAGGTGAGATTTGGGTACATTTATCGAAAAACCCAACCTGTACAACAACCGAGTTGTGTCTTGCAGATGATGGAGCACTTTCTCTGGAGATTCTGCCTTGATCAGCCAATCACCTAGATAAGGGAATACTGGAATCCCTGATCTTCTGAGATGTGCTGCCACAACAGCCATCACCTTGGTGAAGACTCGAGGCGCAGTAGTAAGACCAAACGGAAGGACCACAAACTGGTAATGCTGTGATCCCACCGTAAAACGGAGATACTTCCTGTGCGACTTCAGGATTGGGATGTGAAAATATGCATCCTGCAAGTCGATCGACACCATCCAGTCCTCTTCCAGCAGTGCTTGAAGAACCTGCGCAAGGGTGAGCATCTTGAACTTCTCATGCTTCAGGTAAAGGTTCAAGATCCTGAGATCCAGGATTGGACGAAGTCTGCCATCCTTCTTGGGGATCAGGAAATACCGGAAGTAGCATCCCTGACCCTTTTCCTGCTTCGGCACCACCTCTATCGCACCCTTTCGTAACAGTGACAGGACCTCCTCCTGCAGGAGAAGTAGGTCGTCCTCCGAGCAAAAACCTTGGCAAAGAGGGTAATCCGGAAGAAATTCCCGAAAGGGAAGAGCATACCCATTCTCTACAAGATTAAGGACCCAAAGATCTGATGTAACTGATTCCCAATCCCGTAGAAAATGGGTAAGCCGACCCCCTACAGGACCCACATGATCCGGAATGGCAGATCTAGGGATGCTTTGTTGATGACGGAGGGGGTTGGGAAGTGGAGGAGGAAGAGGAGGAGGAAGCTTGACATCCTCGAGGACGAGCGCTTTGTCTGCCTCTGTAGGATTTATATAGTGGATTTTGCTGTTGCTACTGCTGTTGAACATGACGGTAGGGTCGAAAGGACGCACGCCAAAAAACCTCTAAACCTCTTAGTCGCAGAGCCTCTGGACTGCAGCCCCAAAGATTTGGCAGTAGCCCTACTGTCCTTAAATCTTTCTAAAGCTGCATCAGCTTTTGTTCCAAATAATCCAGTACCATCAAATGGCAAATCCAACAAGGCTGCCTGAACGTCCACAGAAAAGTCAGATGACTTCAGCCAAGCAGCCCTTCTAGAGGCAACAGAAGTTCCCATAATGCGAGCAACTGAATCAGCAGTATCAAGTCCACTTTGAATTACTTGACGTGCAGCCGCCTGTGTATCAGCCAACACCTCATCAAAATCCTTCCTGCTGTCTTCAGGAATCTTTGGAGCCAACTGCCATACAGAGTCCATCAGAGCATGTATATATCTCCCCATGAAACATGTGGCATTGGTCGATTTTAGAGCCATTCTCGCAGAAGAGAAAATCTTCTTCGCAGTCTGATCCTGTTTCCTGAACTCCTTATCCCCAGGCACTTGAGGGAAAGCACCAACAGATTTCTTCGAACAGGCTGCCTGTATAACCAGACTTTCAGGCAAAGGATGTGAGGGTAGAAACTCAGGATCACCAGGAGCTACCCTATACCTCCTTGCAACACCCTTAGCCACTGCAGGAGCTGTAAGAGGCCTGTTCCAAACCTCCAATATAGGCTCAGTCAAAGCCTCATTAAAAGGAAGCAATGGTTCTACAACCGAAGATGGGGAATGAAGGACCTCAGTCAATATATTAGCCTTGAATTTAGCTGTAGGCAAAGTCAAATTTAAAAGAGCCGCAGCCTTTTTAATGACCACATGGTATGGTGCAACGTCCTTTGAAGGGGCATCAGAAACAGGGGACAGCTCCCATTCAGGGGAAAGCTCTAAGCCACTAGCTTCCCTCAAATCATCAAAGTAGTCGTCCTGAAGCTCACCTTCTTTCATCTCAGCCTCAGCCTCTCTATATCTCTGCTCCTCTATAAGACGTTGAGCTTCCCGCCTCGATCTTTCCTTCACGAGCCGCGCCGTCGGATCCGTGACCGACTCCGACGGAGCCGGAGCCGGCGTTGAGATCGGATCCGGAAACCCAAACTGCTGCTCACGAGGTCGAGTCGGAGCCGATGTCGATGGAATCGGCATCGCCGAGAAATGCCAAGGCGAAGCCTGCGCTGGCATAAATGGCATAAAAGGAGATGGAGCATAGGCGTGGGGAACTCCTAAACTATATGCCAAAGGACCCGAAGGTGCACCAGAGGGGTACAAAGCTCTCAAGTAGACTCCATACATCACGTTTAAAAACGAAGTAGGGTCTTGACCTGGAGCTGGGAAGGGCGGGTAAGAACCCATAGGATGCCCTCTCGGAGGTTCCGGATTCGCCTCCTCTTCCACAGGCGGATTGACTGGAGTCACCGAGCCCTCTTGTAAAGGAGACTCTTCTTCCTCTCGAGCTGGGGACGGCGCCATAGAGGGAACCAACTCCGGAGCCGGAGAATGCACCGGCGACTCCAAGGGCGAAGCCTCACCTTCTGGAACACCAAGCGAAGGAGACACCTCATCTTTTCTATGCCTCCTCTTAGGCGACTTCGGCCTCGACTCTGAGTCCTTACCAGAGTGATGACGAGATCCATGCCTTCGCTTCTTATGCTTTTTCTTCGCTGACCTCGAAGCATGACCAGAAGACGACTTCGAAGGCGACGCCGTGCGGGACCTCGACCTTGCACTACTCGAACGCGATCTCGTAGTCTTCTTCTCTTTTCTACCTTTCAACTTCGCCACCAGAAGTTTCGCTTCCCTCTCTCGAAGAGCCTTCGGGTTCATCTTCTTACACGAAGAACAGCCTTTGACATCGTGGTCCGCACTCAGGCACCAGATACAATCTTCATGTGGGTCCGTAATCGACATCATCTTGCCGCACTCCCCACAAGGCTTGAACCCGGTCTTCTTAGACGACATCCTCAGCGAAAAACAAAGAAACAAGAAGCAAGAAGCCAAAGAGAGAAAAACAACGGTTGTATGTCTAAACAACTACTGCCTAAACCACGATTGCCTTAACCACGAAAGCCTAACCACGATATATTTTTAACCACTACCTTTTTAAGCACGACTTCCTAAACCCCGAAATTAAACATCTCGTGTTTGGCCATTAGATGGCACTATTCTACTTGCAATACTTCTTGTGTGAACCAATTTTTAATTTTTTTTTCTAAATGTTCTATCTTTTTATGCTTTGACAACACATACCATTATTTATTTATTTTTAATTTATCCTTTTTTGGGGGGGGAGACCCACCTTTTTTGGGGGGGAGACCCCCCCACACCCCCCCTAATCTTCCCTTAATTATGAGGAGTGACGTTATACAGGACACGTTATACTTCGTTGTTCAGCCGTTCGTTGTTCCGGCCGACATTGTTCATCAGTGTTCGTTATTCTCTCCTCGTTGTTCAGGTGAGTCGTGGTTAAATCATCGTGGTTTAGGATGTTTCCCAAAAACAACAGTAACAAAGTTACCACCAGCTACAGAGGTTCCCCGAAAACGTTAGCGTCGATGACGCGGAAAAAAGGGAACTGATGTCATCAAGCCGGCGTAGGCATATTATGGAGTCGGTGACGTCAGCGGAGCTGCGTGCGATGTCGTGCGTTCCTGTGAAGTCGTCCACGCCGGCGGGCTGCAAAGAATTTTCCGAATGATGCTGATGCAGGGGGATATTCACAAGGTGAGGAATCCACTGGCAGATGTATCCATCAGAAAGGGGAAGACTGGAACCCCTGATCTGTGCAGATAAGCTGCGACCACCACCATCACTTTCATGAACACCAGAGGGGCGCTGGTAAGGCCAAAGGGGAGCACGGTAAACTGAAAATGCTCGTGGTCTACCGTGAACCATAGGTAATGTGGGTGGGCAGGCAGGATGAGGATGTGAAGTCCTGCAAGTCCAACGCTACCATCCAGTCTCCAGGTACGAGGGCAGACAGAACCTGAGCCAATGTCAACATTTTGAACTTCTTCTTCCGGAGGAAGTGGTTGACATTCCTGAGATCCAAGATAGGACGCAGGCCTTTGCCCTTCTTGGGCACCAGAAAGTAGTGGGAATAACAACCACGACCTACTTCTGGGGCGCAGGAACTCGCTCGATAGCTCCATGGCAAAATAGCTGTAATTTCCTGACAGAGAAGGGCCAAGTGATCCTATGACATGCGATGGAATTGTGGCGGCATGGATGGGGTGGGAGGTAGTCTCAAAGGGGAGGTAGAACCCCCTTCGGACTATATGCAAACCCCACCTATCCGAAGTGATGGTGTGCCCGTGGGGGAGGTGATGGTGGATCCTCCCCACACTGGCAATTGGTGGCCCTGAAACAACAGTCTAGGGCTGCTGCAGAGGGGGCACAGGTGGACTGGCCCACCCACTGGACCCCAGACCCACGGCGCTGAGTCCCACGTCCCCGGCCACGCAGAGGCTGGGCAATTTGCGCCGGACTGTTGCTCTGAGACAAATGTGGGGGGGGGGGCACCCCTTCAATAGCCACGAAAGGGGTGAAAGGCAGACTACAAGGGGCGAGATGTAGTTGCGAGGCCCAAGGATCTGGCTGTAGCCCTAAAATCCTTGAAGCGCTCAAGCGTGTTGTCTACCTTGTCGCCAAACAAGCGACAGCCGTCAAAGGGCATGTCTAAGGGCCAGATGTAGGTGGCCAATTACCGGTCGGTAACGGCCGAATTCGGCCGTTACCGACCGGTAATTGGATTTTGAGATGTAGGGGAAAAAAACTGGCATTTTCGGTAATTTTACCGAATCGGTAAATATACCGGTCGGTAAAATTACCGAAAATGCATTTTCGGTATGTAGGTGCCAAGTTGCACATTGACACAGGGCTTTGAAAATCGGTATTTTACCATGCAATACAATTGCATGGTAAAATACCGATGCAGGTGTACATGCACATCTGTGCATGTACACCTGTGCCATGTGGCACACATACATGCCCTTAGCCTAAAACAGGGGTGCCAGAGGGTGTCAAAGTGACACCCCCTGCACCCTTGCTAAAATCGGTATTTACCGATTCTGTAATTACAGAATCGGTATTGCCCATTGATTCCTATGGGCTTCACAGCCCATAGGAATCAATAGGAAATACCGATTCGGTATTTCCAGATTCGGTAAATACCGAATCTTAACGATTCGGTATTTCCACATCTGGAAATACCTACATCTCCCCCCTTCATATTTACCACTTCTTAAATACCGAATCGGTAAAATTCGGTATTTAAGAGGTGGTAAATATGAATTACCTACATCTGGCCCTAAAAGTGTTGATTGGACATCGCCCGAAAAGCCAGTGGACATCAGCCAGGAGTAGCGTCTCAGGGCTACCGACGTTGAAATAGTCCTGCCTAGCAAGTCAACGGTGTCCAGCCCACAGTGAACAGCTAACTTTGTTGTATCTCTCCTTTCGGCAACCGCAAGGGAGATTACGGTCCGGGCCTCCTCCGGGCACTGTAGCAGCACCTGCTTAACTGTATCACATACGTTGTGGGTGTAATGGCCTAAGATACATGCAGTGTTCACCAACCGCAATCCTAAGCTGGTGGAAGAAAACATCTTCTTCCCAAGGTGGTCCAGCTTCTTGGATTCCCTATCTGGGGGAGCAGTAGGGAACGAGCCTTTGGAAGTAAAGGCTTGGACTACCAAGTTCTCAGGGGCAGGGTGTTGGGAGAGGTAAATGGGGTTGCCTGGAGCCAGGCGGTGGTGCCGGACAATCATCCTATTCACAAGAGTCCCTGTGCTTGGACCAGGTGCCCAGAAGGATGTTCGTGAGGGCCTTGTTGAATGGCAGAAGGGGCTCCGAAGAGGCTACTGCTGGTTAAAGCATCTTAGTCAGGAGGTTAGTCCTTACTGCCACTGTAGGAAGCTCAAGGCCCAAGGCCTAAGCCGCCCTATGCAACACCACAGCGTAGGAGGCACCCTCGGTAGGGGTAGAAAGCATACCAAAGGTCTGGGGAGGTTTCCAGACTACTGGCATCACCCAACTCCTCTCTCCAGTCCGGTTCATCAAGCTGGTCTGCAAGAAGGTCAACAGACCCCTCCCTGTCCCTCTCACCCTCGCCTGGCTCCTACTCAAGGCGATAGGGAACGCCAGGATAGAAAATTGGCACACAATTTCAGGTCAGAGCCGGTACCGGAGTTGGTCGACTCCAGTCCGGCTCCGTATCTAAGTTGAGGGGGGAGCCGAGGTCGACGCCGGCTGGGGATGCAACCGGAGTCGGAGGTGGTGGCGGTGTCGTCAATGGATTAGATGCCGGAGGAGGTGTCGTCAGGTCAACCGGCACCAATACGGATCCAGAACTGGATCCTTGGGGGTACTTTGGCGCCGGGGCCTGAACCGTCTGCAGCAAAGGCCTAGAACCCCCAGCCGAGTCCGCGGGGCCCTACGGCATGCCGGCAGAGTCGGGTTGCCCAAAGATGGAGTGGAGGGCTTCGTAGAACGTAGGAAGTTGGGAGGGGGTCGCTCCGGCTCCCGGAAAAGGAAGCTCGGAGCCGACAAAGCAGGCTGAAGGACACCATCCCTGCATCTGCTTTCCCCAATGGGACTACTTACAAAAATAATAATTTAAAAACCAAGTCTCTGTCCTTTAAAGAAATCTGTGATGCTTTAAACAACGTCCACTGCACACACCCCAGTGCTTATTTTAACTGGTGGTTTGCAGAGCTCAGCACCAGCGCTTAATTGTGAACACCGGCAGTCTGCCACATGATTGTGCTGATTATCTAATTTACAGATAGTTTATATATATATATATATATATATATATATATATATATATACATATATATATATATATATATACATATGTATATACATATATATATATATATATATATATATACACATATATATACATATATATATACATATATACATACATATTGTTGAAGGCATCCGCCGAAACGCGTTGACCGTCCTCTTTGTTTGTTTGCACTATTGGTTTTGTAAAAGAATAAAAATACCTTAATCCTGAAAAAAGCACGTCTGGATTCCGTTTCTGCTGTGGTGTACTTGAGCTGCTGGGCTACGGACAGGAGCTCGGCTGGGCTCGTTCCTTCCTGAGAAAATATATATATATATATATATATACATATATATATATATATATATATATACATATATATATATATATATATATATACACACACATACATACATACATATATACATACATACACATATATTACCTACTGGCGGTCGCCAGTAGGTATATATAGTTAGGACCTAGTTTCCATAGGAAATCCGCAACATTCTATTGGGAATAACTTTGGCGCCGGTTGATGAAACTATGTGAATTTCTCAAAGAAGATGGCCCGTTACGCTCCGCTCCTTCCCTGAAAGTTTTGGGTAGATTCGTGAAGCGGGGGGCGTGAAAAAAGGGGGGTCCCAAAACGTGTTTTCCCCATGTTATTTTCCATAGGAGGATTAGACGCGGCTACAGCCCGAACCGCTGAACGGAATTACACCAAACTTGGTAAAATGGTAGGGGCTGGTACGCAGTAGTGCCTTTTGTTTAAATGATGTAAATCCCTCCAGTAGTTGTGGAGAAAATTGAATTTCAAAACACATATATATCTATATGCGCGCACCGTACGCGCATCCGTACGCGCACCCGTACGCGTACGTACGGGTACGTACGCGGATTTCTCCGTGCACGAGCTGCATGCTGATTGGCTGCCACTGTCTGTCAACACTCCAAAACAGAAATTGTGGGCAGCCAGCTTGTGCCTTGGTAGACTGAGGCACAGGAAAGCAGAAAAACAAACTTGTAGAACTCAAAAAGGGGTCAGGGTAGAAGCACCCTGACCCCCTAGGCCTGCTCAGGGAGTCCCACAAGGACCCCCAAGGCAAAAAAAAAAAAAAAGATTTTTTTTAAAAAGTCGCGGGGTACGCTTGTGGGACCCCCTGAGCAGGCCTAGGGGGTCAGGGTGCTTCTACCCTGCCCCCTTTGCGAGTTTTCCACCTTTGTTTCACTGCTTTCTTGTGCCTTGGTTCTACCGAGGCACAAGATGGCTGCCAACACTTCCTGGTTTGGAGTGTTGACAGACAGTGGCAGCCAATCAGCATGCCTTCCAGAGAAAGCTGCATGCTCATTTGCTGTCAACACTTCTAACCAGGAAGTATTGGCATCCATCTTGTGCTAGTGTTGACAGACAGTGGCAGCCAATCAGCATGCCTTCCCGAGAAAGCTGCATGCTCATTGGCTGTCAACACTTCTAACCAGGAAGTGTTGGCATCCATCTTGTGCTCGGTAGACCGAGGCACAAGAAAGCAGAAAAACAAACGTGTAGAACACAAAAAGGGGGCAGGGTAGAAACACCATGACCCCCTAGGGCTGCTCAGGTGGTCCCACAAGGATATTAACATATTTAAACGTTATCCGCTAATTGAATTAGTATTTAAAAAACCTTGCAAATTCACTGAAAAAACCAAAGGTTTCAGGCCTTATATAGTTAGGAATTAGCATTTAAAAAACCTTGCAAATTCACTGACAAAACCATAGGTTTCAGACCTTGTATAGTTAGGAATTAGCATTTAAAAAACCTTTGAAGTTTACTCAAAAAAATATCGGCCACATGCATCAATCTTCCCGTTTGCGAATCCTTAATTGCGAAAATTAAGGAATCGCAATTAAGGATTCGCAAACGGAAATGCATCAAGAAATCGCAATTTTTTTTGCGATTTGTTCATTTTCCTTAATTGCGATTCACAATTTGCGAATCGCAATTAAGGAATCCCTTTCCATTGATTCCTATGGGCCTAGAGGCCCATAGGAATGAATGTGAAGGCATTCTCATTTTGCGATTCGCAATTAAGGAATCGCAAAATGAGAATGCAATTTCAAGGGTGCAGGGGAGGGTCCAAAGGACCCCCCCTGCACCCCTGAAATGTACCTTTAAGTACATTTTTCACACACACATGCCCCAAGGGCATGTGTGTGTGTAAAATGAAACTTTCAAAAATGCACTTCTGTGCACTTTTGAAAGTTTTCGCAAATTACCATGAAGGTTAACTTCATGGTAATTTACCACTTCCTATTTGCGATTTCGCAATTTAAAAAAAATCATGCATTGCATTTAAGAAATCGCAAAATTGCGATTTCTTAAATGCAATCGCAATTTCAGAAATCGCAAATAAATTGCGATTTCTTAAATTGCGAAAATAGCAAAAACCTTAATGCATCCCAAAAAAGGGATTTGCATTCGCAAACGGACGAATTTTGCGATTCGCACCGTTTGCGAATGCAAAAACCCTTGATGCATGTGCCTGAATAAGTTTTAGGGGTGTTATTGTTTTCTGGACATTTCACTCATACAAAACCATTGAAATTGCTCCTATATAGTAAGTTATACTAACTATATTTCGCGCACCCGCAATCCAATGCTGATGATGTCACATATTACATCATTCATGACATGTTCAGTGACATCACTGATGACATCTCAAATGACATCACTGATGACATCACTGATGACATCATATATGTGACAATCACATACAACTTTTCCTTCTCTAGTAAAATCTTTCATCACTCTTTGTAAAATACAGAGTATCATATTTGAATCCATTGACACAGCAATACAAGTATCTAAAAACCCACTCAGTGATTACTAGATGTATACACACATCTAATCACTTACATGTAGATTCACTCATACATGCTGTCAATGAACAATAGAACACTATCAAAAATACAGGAAACGACTTTCACTGGATGATGTCATCAGTGATGTCATCAGTGATGTCACTGACCATGTCATGAATGATGTAATATGTGACATCATCAGCAGTGGATTGCGGGTGCGCGAAATATAGTTAGTACAACTAACTATATAGGAGCAATTTCAATAGTTTTGTATGAGTGAAATGTCCAGAAAACTATAACACCCCTAAAACGTATAGTTTTTTGAGTGAATTTCAAAGGTTTTTGAAATGCGAATTCCTAACTATATAAGGCCTGAAACCTATGGTTTTTTCAGTGAATATACATACACATATATATACATACACACATATATATATATATATATATATATATGCACACGGTTGCAGGCACTCATTTGAAGGAGACCTCAAGGCAAACATTAGTTCAGGGGTCTAATGGCAGTACAGCAAGCATACCGAAGTTCAGAAACACCCCTCTCCTTTCAAAACGCCGGACGCGTTTCGGGACATTTCCCTTCATCTGCGGCGTGTAAAGAACAGCTGATTGCACGTCGTGGAACTGCGCACCTTATATAAAAGCCTGCCCACCGGCGTGGCTGAACGCTGAGCATCCTGGGTGTCATAGTGCGCCTTGAATGTGCAACCAGCGCTGTAAGTTCAAATAAAATCCCAAGTGGGTTGAGGGATATGTTCTCTGACTCGATGTGCCCCGCCTGAATCGCCAACCTGGTGAGCTGGCGTCGTCCTGCATCCAACACCAGCAAACATTAGTTCAGGGGTTTAATGGCAGTACAATGTTTGCCTTGAGGTCTCCTTCTAATGAGTGCCTGCAACCGTGTGCATTGTTAAACGGCCAGCTTCGGTCGTGAAGTGAGGCTCGCCGCACATGCAGCGGATCCTGTCCTAGGGCCAGCCGGTTTCTGGGGAGCAACAGAGAAGGACAGTAAGCTGGTGTTGGATGCAGGACGACGCCAGCTCACCAGGTTGGCGATTCAGGCGGGGCACATCGAGTCAGAGAACATGTCCCTCAACCCACTTGGGATTTTATTTGAACTTACAGCGCTGGTTGCACATTCAAGGCGCACTACGACACCCAGGATGCTCAGCGTTCAGCCACACCGGTGGGCAGGCTTTTATATAAGGTGCGCAGTTCCACGACGTGCAATCAGCTGTTCTTTACACGCCGCAGATGAAGGGAAATGTCCCGAAACGCGTCCGGCGTTTTGAAAGGAGAGGGGTGTTTCTGAACTTCGGTATGCTTGCTGTACTGCCATTAAACCCCTGAACTAATGTTTGCCTTGAGGTCTCCTTCTAATGAGTGCCTGCAACCGTGTGCATTGTTAAACGGCCAGCTTCGGTCGTGAAGTGAGGCTCGCCGCACATGCAGCGGATCCTGTCCTAGGGCCAGCCGGTTTCTGGGGAGCAACAGGGAAGGACAGTAAGCTGGTGTTGGATGCAGGACGACGCCAGCTCACCAGGTTGGCGATTCAGGCGGGGCACATCGAGTCAGAGAACATGTCCCTCAACCCACTTGGGATTTTATTTGAACTTACAGCGCTGGTTGCACATTCAAGGCGCACTACGACACCCAGGATGCTCAGCGTTCAGCCACGCCGGTGGGCAGGCTTTTATATAAGGTGCGCAGTTCCATGACGTGCAATCAGCTGTTCTTTACACGCCGCAGATGAAGGGAAATGCCCCGAAACGCGTCCGGCGTTTTGAAAGGAGAGGGGTGTTTCTGAACTTCGGTATGCTTGCTGTACTGCCATTAAACCCCTGAACTAATGTTTGCCTTGAGGTCTCCTTCTAATGAGTGCCTGCAACCGTGTGCATATATATATATATATATATATATATATATACTGCAAAAAACTCGAACCAGCACCTCCAGTAGTTCTCCCTCGAGAAGGATTCCACCGGAGACAAGAGACGAGAGCCGACCCAAGCTTGAGGTGAATAATTTATTTATTCTTACATTTCGCCACCAGCATAACGTTTCGGCCTACCCAGAGGCCTTGGTCACATGACGCTAATGAAGCAGCCGTTTCTTTTTAAAGTGCAAGTGTGCAAAAACCTGATACATGATTGGTTGTAACCATAGCCAGAATTGTTAAACATAGAGAAAGTACTGGGCGCAACATACTCAACGTTGTGCTTTGGCATTTAACAGCACATAGGTTTAAATCTTCATAATGAAGTTCAAAACATATTTCACAATATCTAACAAGAAATAAAATAATTAGATACAGTCAATAGCACCGTTGATACCAATAACCAACAATACCAAACATTGAAGTCCGATAGCATGGTGGACAAAAATTCATTCGAGTTCCTGTATATATATAGATATATATCTATATCTATATATATATAGATATAGATATATATATATTAAAAATTTTTTTAAAAAGTTCGCCCTGAGGCAAGGACACTCCGACAGCAGGCTGGTTTCAACACCATTCTTTATTCGGAAAACCAGCCTGTCTCAGTTCAAAAGAAATTTGCATCCTAACGCGTTTCAGAGCTTTTGGCAGCTCCTTCATCAGAGGAAAACATCGCTGAATGCTGGAAAAACAACTCTCAAGCACCATTAACTGCATGCACGTAACTGTCAATTGATCCCAGGTGGGCTCTCAGGTAAGTAATATCTGTGGCATGCTGGTACTTGTAGTGAAATCGTTTTATCTCACCCAAGTGGGTCCAGCAAAATCGGCAATGAAAATAAATGCTCAGTGTTGCTCCAGTGAGCTTCGAACTGGAAAAGCCGGTCTTTTATTCTCCTTCGCTGCTGCGCCATCAACGAAACCCAGCGCTTGCCGAGTCTCTGGCCCCATGTCTCTCATAGTGGCGTGTCCTCTGCGGCCAGGCGTGCCGCATTTACAAAAAATCCAAAGTTCGCCCTGAGGCAAGGACATATATATATATACATACACACATATATATACTGTCATTAGCAGCTCTGACAGAGCAATTGATAGTGCAAGCTGCAGTAGACACTCAAGTATGTACAAATTAAGCATTGCCCCACAGCCCGCCCCCCCCAATCCTAGCACAATTCCCTAAGGGGAAGCTGTCCTGTGGGAACTTCACCTTTGGGATCGCAACAGTGGTAGCAAACAAGTGACACCTATGTGACCCAAGATTAATTCTAGAAGCTGCGCTACATTATTTTAAGGGCAACACAGCCTTTCTACCTTCTAAAGTATTTTTTTCTTTCCAACTGTGCAAATATATGGAGGAATATAGCTTTACCTGCAGAGGCGAGGAAACTAAACTGCCCACCATATGCAAGAAGAATACTTGAAAGGATGTACACAGGAAGAGAAGGTCCATGGAATCGTATTATCTGCGGAAAGTACAACAGTTTTGGTTATTTCAAACATAAGAACTTGGCATGTAAGAAGTGCATATATGTCAAGTAAAAAGAAAACAGATTTCTGATTATGTACGTCAACCCAAAATGTAAACAATGCATTAGGCACAATATTTAAAAATTTCACAGCACATCATACTTGCAGGACTACAGATATCCTCAGTCCCTGTGAATGAAAAGCAAATGAGCGATGAGATATTCTATATAGAGAATTGGCAAGCCATTAGACTGCAAAGAATAATGTGCACCAAAGTTGAAAGGGTTAATGTTAATGACGTTAAAATAATGTTAATGATTGTTATATAACTTTTTGTGTTTTGAAAACAAAGATGACTAACATATCTGAATCTGTGTCAAGCTTTTATATTTTTCATTTAAGTAGGGATAACCTTTATTCAAATACCTCGGAAGGAGTTACAATACAAAAAGTAGTAGAAATTGTATGTAAACCAACAAAGTCAGAAAATTATTCACCGTTCTGGTTCATAACGGTTGCAACATTTTTCTAGACTGGTTTGGATACATTTTTGTCCTTCAGATAAAACACATCAAGGGAGATGTCACAAATTTATGACTAGAAGGGCCCTAAAACCGTTTTTATTTGGGAGCAGCTGCATGCGACATTGAGATACTTCAAATTAAATTTATCAGCCTTGTCAGAAGCTGGCCTGGTATCTGATGTCCACTAATGTAAGTGGGCACCTTGCATCAGTCCAGACAACCCTTATGGTGCTTTAAGAGGTCGAAGACAACCGTAGAAAGCTATCCAAGTGGTAGCTGTGGAGAGCAGCCTTCAGGGTCTTAAAGGAGTGTAAAGCAGCTTGTTTTACCAGAATGCAATCTTATAGTATAGATTAAATGAAAAGGAACCACACAAAGTATGTATAAAAATACTAGCTTACCCGTCGCGCGTTGCTGCGATCTCCGAAGAAAGGAAATTCAAGGAAACTCGTCATGATAACATTCAATTTACATTGTGTCATTTTTATTGAAACGTATTCATTTTAATATGGAAAACATTTCAAAGTGTCGTTTTAATTCTATTTATTTATTCGAGTGCTTGTGGATACACGATTTTTTGTTTTTCCGTCTGGTGTCTACATCAGTATTTGAAAGATTATGAGGGCCCTGGGCGGCCGATATTTAAAACATTTTTATGGCAGAAACCTTCGCGGGAGTGTACTCAACACCTTCCCAAAGTTTCATGGCCATCGGATGAATGGTGTTTTAATTCTATTTAATTAATCGAGTGCTTGTGGATACACGATTTGTTGTTTTTCGGTCTGGTGCGTAATCAGTATTCGAAAGATTATGAGGGCCCTGGGGGGGGACGATTTTTTAAAGAAATGTATGCCAGACACCTTCGCGGGAGTGTACTCAACAACTTCCCAAAGTTTCATGGCGATCGGATGATTGGTGTAGTAATGCATAAAGGACAAACAGACAGACAGACAGACATACATTCGTTTTTATTTATATAGATGTATTAATTATATAACACTCTCTAGTACGTTACAGTATCTCCTACAAGGAGATAGACACAATGCACACAATACTTTAGCAAAGAAATCACAGTAAATAGCACTACTACACAGTGGGCCCCATGGGGGAACAAACCATATGCTAAAAAAGTGGTATAAGAACCAAGACTCGAGTCAGGACGGTGTCGAGAGGACGTAGAATTGCTGAGGACCCACAGAGCCATCCAAGGTAAGTAAATAGGGACCCCACGGAGAGCGTGTGCAGTGTGTAAACATGACCGCATGCTCCGTACAAGTCTATTTGCAAGTCGCGGTTGGATTTCTAAAGATTAGGTACCTTCAGAATGCAGCGGCTAGATTGATTTTGGATATACCTAAATATGAGTCAGTTTCCCGGCAGCTGGATGCATTGCACTGGCTACCAGTCAAGAAAAGAATAGTATTTAAAGCTTTGTTTATCACCTTCAAAGTACTCCAGGGGAAAGGCCCCTCGTACTTGACAGTGCGTTTAAAATACTACGCTCTGTCTAGGAACCTCAGATCTACACAACAAAAACTGTTGCAAATTCCGAGGATCAAACAAGTACGATGGGGAGGCAAGAGTTTCCTGCTAAGATTTGCCAAATCCTGGAATCTACTTCCATTAGCAATTAAAAACAGCGCAGATCTGAAAACATTCAGGAAGGCAGGAAAAACCTGGCTATTTCAATCCAACCTCTAATACTAATTCACATGCTAGCTTCACACAAGTCTGAGTCCCTAGCGCCAAGACGCCTCCGGGCAATCACTGCGCTCTATAAATCTAAAAATTAAATCAAACCTTGGCTGGGGACCTTAAAGAAACTCCATGGAAGACAGAAGTTTGGAGAGCCACCCCACCCGTGGATACCGTGGTACCCATGTTACCTATCCCAGGGAAGCCGGGAGCAAAGGTGTGAATTGGCGTCAGAAACTGCAGTCGAACCCAATGGAGGACTTCAGGAAAGTGTAGCTGCTGGAAGAAGAAAAAGTGTCCGGAGGAATCCAAATGTGGATTCTCGAAAAGGGGTACCTGAAAGTAGAGGAGACAGTGTCTATGTCAATCGGGGCTGACTAGAAGACTTGGATGCCGTCGGATGTTGGGAGCTTCAAGAAAGATGCCGGTGACCTTGACTCTGCAGCTGCGAGGACCAGGCGAAGCTGAGGACAACCAGGACCTGGATACGAGTTGTCCCGCAAAGGATGTCAAGTGCTGAGGGGTCGATGTTCAGCAGGAGCACCAACAAGCCTTGGCAGAGGCAACCCAAGCAGGAAGTCAAGAAGGTGCACGGTTGGACCAGCAAAGTCCAGGAGCTTCACCACAAAGAGGGGAATTATGGCTGGCCCCGAGCAATCAGAGGGGCCCAAGGAAAACAAAGGTGACCCTCAAATGAACCCACGGGCCAAAGGCACAGGAGTCGCTAGAGGACCTCAAGCAGCTCACCAAAAGATGCAGGCCACGATAATGGCCGAAGATTCTGGTCACTGAAGGTGCTCGAGGTTGGGGCTACTTGGAGCCTGGAGATCTTCTTGCAAGGATATCAACAAGTCTTTGCAACTGGAAAGGGGATGCAGAACTCAGGGGATCGGTTATTTCAACCCCCGCAAGGACTACTGGCCTCAAACTTGGTAAGAGGGTAGAGCAGGCCTCGGGAGATGAGCAAAACCACCACTTGTGTTGCAGAGCCTACGGAGTCCGGAGGAGCTCGGGATCTGCAGACCGGTTGTCTACGTTGGGGTGCCTGCAAATGCATGGCAGTGACTCCTTCACTCCAAGGAAGATTACTTTGGTTGTCCTTGATGCATCACAGGCATTGTACGGGTTCTGTATGATGCACAGGCACAGACACTCTTTTAAGGCATTGGTGTCCGGACTCTGGAATTCTCTTCCTGTGTCTATCAGAGATATTCAGAACGATCTAGGTTTTAGAAAGGCCATAAAAACCTGTTATTCCAACCTAAATTGACTCCCTCTGCTTTTTCATACTTCAACGTGTACCTGGGTAGCGCTGGGACGCCCCGTTGCTGGGGCAGCCATGCACTGTATGAATCTTTTTAACATAACATAACAATGCAGCAGACTGGAAGGGAGACAAAGTCAGGCCCAAATGAATTCCAGCGAAGTCCAGAGTGCCCAGACGGTAGAAGTGCAGTAGTTTCAGTTCTGAATCTTATCCCACGACAAATCTAAGAACCTACACCTCGGTAAGCCCTTATGTACCCTAGGAAAAGGGTTAGGAAGATTCAGGGGGCCCTCCCTGGGGAGGGTCTGGACAGGGGGGGAGGTTACTCCCATGTCCTTTGTCCAGTTTAGAGCAGGAGTCAACGGCTCCCAGGACTGGTTTGAACTGGTCTAAGCACAGGGATACTAAATGTGCCCCTCATGCAGACTTTGAAGCGCTCGCAAGCGCACCCACCCAGCCCTAATACACTGAATCCTGTCTGGGAGGTGGTCACATCTCCCTGTGACAGGATGCCTATTGTTCTGCCTTCCCCTGCTCGAGCTTGGCTCAGCAGCAGGAGGGCAGAAATGTGTATCTGGTCAGCAGCAACCATTTTGTGCTGTCCAGGACTGGAAGGCTGGTACCAGGAACACTGAGAGCCTAACGGAGGGCTCTTCCAGTGCTAGGAATCATACTCCCACACTGTTTACGGTGTGAGAGTATGATTCCAACATGTTTGATACAAACATGATAGGATTCGTTGCAGCCATTTTTGGGATGGTCACTGCGTGATTACGCAATGCACCTCTATATAGTATATGGCTGCTTCACTGACAACCCGGGAGAATAGACTCCGTAGGCTGCAGGGGTGTCCTGCTCATTCAGGGGCACCCCCTCACTTAGAACCAAGCCTCCTGCCCTCAGGTTTGTAAAGGCCTGTTATAGGGTTGACTTTTAGGTTTTAAGTGCAATGACCCTTAGATATAGTAAAACTATATCTTTAGTAAGTGGTGCATGCACCAACTTACACAGGCGGCAATGGCAGGCCCGCAGTTCCAGTTTGAATGGTCTCTCAGGGGTGGCATAATACATGCTTCAGCCAATGGGAGACCTCTGGGGTACCTATGCCCTGGGTACATGGGTACCATATACTAGGGGCTGATAAGGGAACCCAGTATCAAGCCTGGGATGTACCTAGGTACTGGACACAACAGTTTAGGGAGAAAGCAGATAGATTGGAGTCCTGATAGCAGGATCCCAGCCAGACTATTCTAAAAACAGCTTAGTACCAGGCAAAAAGTGGGGTACCCATGCAGAAGGATGCTACCGTCCTAAATAACCCCCCCACCCTCAAACGAAAAGAGATAAGGCTAACCTTGCCCAGTTGAGACTTTATTTCCTAACAAGGAAGGTCTTGCATGTGCATGGATACTCTCTCTCCTAAGGTCCACTGAAAGTTCCTCCCCTGTAGGGTCTTGGAGCCTCTCAAAAAGTTGGGGTCACTATCTGTAAGCTTGTTGAGCCAATAAAGAGGCTGGTGGAGTGTCTGATTAGGGAAGTGAGGCTGTAACAGGGTTGGTCTCAGCTTCCTCAGAGCACTGGTCACCATGAATGCCTTTCTTTCCATGACGGTCTTACATCTTTCCCTAAAGGTCAACTTCTGGCTGCCTACGGCTATTGATTGGTCCCTTCTGGTTGGAACAGGCTTGTCCCAAGTTTTACTTTGCCCAACAAAGTCCATCTGGGGGACGTCAATTGCTAAGGGTAAGAGGGATCCCTCGGATTGCTGAGGATTATCCCCTTGTCTAGTACTACTAGGCTAGTGGGGTCCTAATATGTGGGTGAGGGGATTCCTCCTGGTAGTGGGCCCAATGGGGTCCACTGACATCCTTTACCTCTGCAGCCCTAGGCTGGGTAGCGGGGCTAGGATCCCAGGTCCAGACTAGGTACCTCCTTGGAAGGTTCCCCTGCCATCAGTAGCTCTGCCAGGCGCAGTGGCTTAACAAAACCTGAAGGGCCCCCCCTGCATGATATGCTGAAGGGCCCCCCTCATCATGTTCTGCTCCCCTTCCCCATCAGAAAATGGTTATTTCTGTGAAATTTACAGCTGTATGAAGCACAGCATATAAACAAAGTGAACATTATGAGATTGATTTACCAAGTAGGAGACTGATGGGTAGCATGTCCCTCATTTAGAAAGATATGAAGGACAAAAAAATGGTTCTCTCATCAACAATGGTGATAAATAGCCAAATGTGGATTTCTTAGCCCATTACGTGTGCTACTGGGCCACATTTACTTTCACTGGCATGTACGTTTAGGAGACTGTCAAACACAAGATCTATTGAATGCTCTATAAGTGTTTCATTTGTTTTCAGGAATGCAGGTAAGTAAGATTAAACTATAGCATACTTCATTTAAAAATACTAAGATAATTTTCTGATTTCAAGTATGAGGCAACTTTAGTGGTAACATATCACTTGAATGTAATTTGATTTCTTTCTGAGCATAGTCATCTTTTATCATTCTACCTCTCCACTTATTGGTCAATACCGCCTAAAAGAATATGCCTATTATCTTAAATTTTATTACAACAGAAACGACAGGATTCCATTCAAACTGGAACTGAAGACACCCAGACGTTGCTGTTGTACGAGTTACTTACCTTCTGTACCGATGTATCTGGTAGAGGCGATTCTAGCCGCAGATTCCTTCACGTAGAAATATCCCCAGGTGTGAGACTGGATCTGGAAACTTTTTTGCCACAGCATCCTTGCGCGCCGGGGTTGCGGCGACATCAAGTGACTCCGCCCACACGTCGTCCACGTGCGCGACGTCTGCGCGGTCACATAAGACCCACCCCGGCACGCCTACGCCAGTTTTCTATGGAGAACTTTTCTGCACCACAACTCGGAACCACCAGATAAAAAACTGAGGAAGCATGGGAACAGGGTGCGAAGAGGAGAAAAATTGGAAGGAAACGGTGACTAACAACACCACACAGAGCAGTGTCAACACAGCAGAACCCAAAGGCAGGGAAAGAAGAAAGAACAAACAAAGCCCTGCGCAGCCACCCTGCTAGCACATAGACAGCCTCCCACCCCTGTGACCCTTAATCAGAGGAAAGCCAAGGAAGGAGGGGAGGGGAGGAGAGGGATAGAAAGTAATCCCCCCCCAAACCTGGAGAAGCCAGAGCAGCAGGGCACCGGAACCCCATCCTCCACAGAACCAAAGGAGGAATGAACCGCCCCCAGACGGAGCCACCCATTAAGAACAAGGAAGGCACTCACAGGAGACACAGCCCCCCACCGGGAGGCGAGTGCCAAAGACAAACCCAAGGGTCCTCGCAGAATAGGGGAGGAAGGGCGGGCCGTGAAGTAATCTGTGGCTAGAATCGTTACCGAAGGTAAGTAACTCGTACATCTGATAGAGACTACTAGCCGCAGATTCCTTCACGTAGAATAGATACCCTAGCAATACCTCCTGGTAGGAGGGTCTGCGAAAGGACCCCACCAGCCAATACAGAACATAGGGCCCCACAGGGGCCCAGATGTGTGGACCAGGGAGAACCTCGTCCCCGCCAGGCAATGGGAACTCCCACAAGCAGAACCCCACCGACCTCAAGAGGATGAGGAGGGAGAAGAAGGTTGAAGAGGCCCGTACACTCACAGCAGAGGAACCAAGGGCAAGGTCAAAGAGCCCGAAGTACCCCACTCCCCCACAAGGCAACATAACTTCCTCCTAATGCCAAGACAGGAAGAGAGGAAGAAGAAGCCTAGAGGACCCAAGGAAACAAGGGAAAAGAAGGCAAACCCACTCCAGAAGGAGATCAACCTGCCAGCCAGAACAGCGCCGGCAGTCAAAAGCCGCCAGAAGCAAGAAGAACAGCCTGAGGCCCTAGGAAGGCCTGGCAAGGGAGGACACAGGAGCATCCCAGACCTCAAGACAGAAGCAGGAAGAGAAGGAGATGCCCGGGCACACCACTACAAGTGGCCGCGCACACGACCTTAAGAAGCAAAAGCAACCTACATAAACGCCATGGAGAACAGGCACCCGAAGGCGACCAGAACCCCCTAGCAGAGAGCAAGCCATATGACAGCTACCACTACCCCACACAGGGTATTGTTATGTCCCAAGAAATGGGAACCTTCTTTGGAAGAACATCCGCAGCAGAGAAAAAACAAAAGAGTCGCAGGGCAAAAAAACACCCCCACGGAAGGCTTGACAAGCAACCCAAGCAAAGCAGAAGGCCTAATCTCAGGGCCAAGTCTACGCAACAACTCCGGCAGAACACACACACATAATCAACAAAAGGGCAGTCCAGCAGCCAACAATGCCAAAATCCCAAGGAAGGACGCAAATGGGCAGAAAACACACTCCACAGTCAGAACAGATGGCCTAAGAAGGCCCAGAATCAGCCCAACTCAGGAGTCACTGAGGAGGAGACGGAGGAGGTGGATAATGCAGAAGAGGAGGACGGAGCCCTGCCAAGAGCCTTTGGATGGCAGAGTCGGCAGGGGCATGGAACAACAGGCTGCCATCAAATGGAAGGTCGATGAGTCGCTCCCGAATATTCTCAGGGAATACTCTGTCCCGAAGCCAAGCATGGTGACGGAGAGCGATTGAGGAAGCCATGGCCTGGCCCAGCACCTCTGAGATGTCCAAAGCAGAGCGGAGACTAAACGCCGCAAGCTCCCAGCCATCCAACGCATGATGCCATAAGTCCACCTGACCAGTCTCCTGGGATGCTGCGAATCCCAGAGACTCAGCCGAGTCCCACAAACAGGAGGAGGCCCTAGCCAGAACACACAAATTCTTAAGGGCCCGCAGGGCAGCGTTGGTCGAGGCAAACATATTGCACCCCCTAGAGTCCAGCCAGTGGGCCTCCCGGGACGGCGGAGTCAACAGTGGCGGCAGAAATGGAAAAGCAGTCCGCAAAAGGGGGCTGGTAGCCGAGGGGTGAAGGGAAAGACACGCCGGGTCACACAGCGCCAGGAGGTGCCGGTGCAAAAGATGCTGAGGCACTGGGTCCCATGAGGCAGGACGCCTACAAACCCCGTCAAGGAAGAAAAAAGCGAACCTTTAAAGGGAAATAAGGGGGGCGTGGCTAAGATGGCGGCGGAGTAGGACGTGTCCTGCTGTCTCTAAGGCGCCGTTTGTTCTCCGCTTTCAGTATCAACCCGCCTAGTGCCCATCCACACGGGTGCGGGAGAGTGGAGGTTGCCTGCCGATCCCCGCTCCAGTGGAGGGGTCATTTTGGCGGTGGAAGGTGGTGGAGGCCATTGCTGTGCCCCGTCTGGCCCTGGCCTCGCTGCGGCCCGGCCGGGAATCTTGAGAGACGCCGACAGTGGGGGACCCTCCTGCTGGAGAGCCGGGGATTGGGCAGTGGTAGCGATCAGGCGCTGTGGTGAAATATTGGCCCCCGTGTTGCGGGGAGCCAAGCGCTGTTTCCCCTGCCTCGCCCTGTGGAGGAGATTGGTCGGAAAGAGGCTGCGGGACTACCTCCGGGCCACCATTTTGTGAGGCGAGCGACCCGGGCCTACGGTCGCGTGGTGGACCCAGCGGGCATTCGGTGGCTGCGGTGATTGCAGCGAGAAGAGGCGCCTGGAGTCCACACCGAGGGAGGAGAGGTGACGCTGTGGTGTGCAGGCGGCAGGTGAGGAGCACGGTGGGCTGCGTGCGGCGGATCTCGGTCCGCATATCGCCGTACGGTGAGCGTAAGGGTGGTGGAGGAGTGCGGAGCACGGAGGGAGCTCTTCGGTTGTCCGAGGCAGAGGTGATTCCTGGGCGGCTGCGGCTTGTGGGGCTGGTTGCCTGGCCCGGTTCTGGACTGCTTACGGGTGCTGAGAGCTGAGGAGCAAGGCACTGCTGATGAGACTGGGCTTCATTCTTGTGCTCCCTTGCCGCCACTATATCTACGCTGCTGCCTAAGGTTTCTCTGTCTGTGCAGTCTGCCTAACCAACAGTACGGACTCACCGGCTTGGCCGCTGTTGGGGGCATTTAAGGCTGCTCTGCAGGTGGGGCAGGCCCGCGTGTCGGCGGGGGGGGGGGGCATCTGTAGTGAGGCCTAGCGGTGGTGTGACTGCCCTGTACTCAAGGCCTGTATCTGGTCTGCCCAATGGAGGCGTGGAGCGCTGGTTGGGTCCCCTGAGCGGTGGTGGAGTGCTGTGTCCCCCCCCCCACGCCCTGTGGGGGCTGAGAATGTGAGCTAGGCTGACCCTGAGAGAGGCCCTGCCGGCAGAGTGATAACTGGCCCATGCTGCTGCGCCGAGGCCTGTGAAGCTGGGGCCGCTGGGTGCTTAGGGCCTGCTTGCTGATCTACTAAGCTGCTTAGCGGAGGTATTGCCCTGGCCTCTCTGGAGTGCTCTTCTCCTTCTGACACCTGCTCGCTAAGGGCCTCGGTGGCGGCTGTGCTGTTGAGGCAAGGAGTGGACTCCTAAAGGTACTTTCTAAGAGTTGGTGGCGTCCCTACCTTGCTGCTGCGCTTTAGAGCATCGGTGCTGCCGTGGGTGTCATGGCGGCTACAGGAACCGTAAGGGGGCTGAGGCTGGGGCCTCCCTGTAAACGGGCCCTGGCTGGAGTGTGCCTCTCGCCCATGAGTTGAGTCCAAGGAGCTACATCCTCCGGATTGGGGGGGCCGAAAGTCGGCTGCCTGCTTCTACTTCTGGGCTGGAGGCTTGGTTTTGATCTGCCCATGACTGTGCTGCCCTCTCCTGGTGGCGGCGGTCCGGGACGTTCAAGGCGGGCTGCTGGGTGGATGTGACACTGCCCGTTCCTTCGAGCGTGAAGTAGACCGGCCCTCTTCCGCCCCCTACGCTTTGGAGATCTCGGCGGAGCTGGACTGGAGTCTGAGGGCGGAGGAGCTGACACCCAGCTGGGGCCCGGCCCGGTGGCTGCGCTTCCTGCATAGCCCTAACTGCTTGGTCACCGATTCCCTCAAGGGGCATGATGGCGGAGGCCAGAAATAGGAAAGACAAGCCCCCGAGGGACATGCCCCAGAAAGTAGCTGGACAGCCTGCCTCGCCGGCTGCTGATAAGTCCCCGCGGCCTGATGATAACGATGCACGGCAACCAAAGCCTTCATGATAGAGTTGTTTTCTGCCATCAAGGAGGATATCTCAGAATTGCGCTCTCAGCTTGCGTAGATCTGAGGGAGGTGAGGCGCGATGTGGACGCTGTGGGGGAACGGGTGGCAACGCTGGAGGAAAACGATCTGGGGAGGGTGGAGGATATACATCAACTCGAGCAAGATGTGAATCGCCTGACGGAGCAGAACTTGGACCTTCAGGCAAATGCTGAGGACTTAGAGAACAGATCTCGACGAAATAATATCCGGATCCGGGCTGTTCCGTGGAAAGGCGAGGGGGCGGATCTCCGCGAATACGCAGGAGCCCTTTTTCGTCAGGTCCTGGACGAGGAGCGCCTGCAAGATATTCAAATGGACCGGGTCCACCGTGTAGGTCTGCGACGGGGGCCCAAAGCCCCTCCCCCCGACATATTGGTGTGCATGCATGACTTTCAGCTCAAAGAAAGGATTCTGCGGAAAGCACGCAATCTCAACCCCCTCCAATTCTGCAACCACCATCCTGCGCTTTTCCAAGACCTAGCGGCCTCCACGCTTGTCAAACGCAGGGAATTCAAGCCCATCACTAACCACCTAAGGGAGCAGGGCATTCCCTATTCGTGGGGGCACCTGTTCAGGCTTATTTTTAAATTCAAGGGCAAGCTGATTCAGGTCCGCTCCCTGGAGTCGGCCCTCGACATTTTGGGACTGGCACGGACTCCTCCCTCGTCCGGAGAAGATAAGTCTCCCAGCAGACAGCGTAGACGCTCCGCGGAGTGGCAAAGGGTCGGTAAGCCTGCTTCTGCCGCAAAGTCTGACTTATTAACAAGCCTGCTTGAGAGAGGAGCTGCGGTTGCTTCTGTGGCCCTGGTAACGGACACGTCTGGGGGCACCTGAGGTTTGAGGACTTAGCTTGGCACTAACTGGGCCAGTAGCTGGTGCCGGAGGAGACTGTTTACTTGATAAAGATTGGTGACACTCTTATGTCCTTGGTTGGAGAGGAGTTCTGTATCAGGAATTGGGTGAGTGGGAGGTTGGCGCCATGTTACCCTGCTATTGGGGCCTGTTTAACGGACTGATGTTTGCTCTTTTCTACTGTGAATGTTGAGTCTTGTGTTTTTGTGGTTTACTTGTGCGGGGGCAGGGGGTGGGGAATGGGAGTTGGGGGGTTTGGGGTTGTTTTGGGGGCTCCGCATCAGCTTTCGGGGGAACTAGCCGAGGATCCAGGGGACAGTTGGGGCAATGTGGTACCATAGGAGCTTCAGAATAGGAATGTGCATAGGCGATCTGTCCCACTTATTGACATGCTGAATAGGGAGCTGAAGGTAGTGAGCCTCAATGTCAGAGGCCTCAATAGCCCAGTGAAACGCGCTGCTATTTTATCCCTACTGGAAAGTGCGGAGGGTAAGGTGTGCCTGCTACAGGAGACCCATCTCCTCTCTAAAGATATCCGGCGCATGGCAGACAAGTGCTTCCCGCTCCAGCTGTGGTCTCCGGGGTGTAATTAAAAGAACGGGGTGGCCATTCTTTTTAGCACGCACGCACATTGCAAAATTATCTCCCAAGTGGTTGACATTAAAGGTAGATTTCTGGCTGTGCTTGTGCAATGGGGTGAGACACAGTTCACTGTTGGGTCCATTTATGCTCCAAATATTAACCAGGATTCCTTCTTGCAAGCAGCGCTTTCGCAGGTACTAGCGTCACCGGACGCCCTGATTCTGGTGGGTGGTGATCTGAACATTGTAATGGAGGCAGGGGTTGACAGATCGACGCAGCGGTCCCACCATACAGGGGCAATGTCACAGGGGTGGAAGCAGTGGCTGTTGGAGGGAGGGTTGCACGATGTATGGCGCGTTCAACATCCCCAGGAGCGTGACTACACCTCCTACTCAGCTGCCCATAAGACTTATTCGCGCTTGGATCACTTCCTGGCCACGTCCTCTCTTATGCCTCATTTGTCAGCAGCAGACATTGTGCCGCGTTCCTTATCAGATCATGCGCTTATTTCTGTAGTCCTTACTTCTAGCGGTGCTAGGTCGACGGTGGGCTGGCGCCTTCGTGTCTCCCTGCTCCACTCAGACTTGGTGGTGGCGAAGATCCGAGAGACCATCATTCATTACCTTGCCGAAAATGAGGTGGGGGAAACGCCTCTCGTATCAGTCTGGGAGGCCCTGAAATTGGTAGTAAGGGGCAAATTTATAGCGATTACAGCGACATACTCCCGTCTGCACAAGGAGAAACGAGCTGAGTTAGAGGGGGAGGTTAGAGGCCTGGAGGCGATTCATAAGAGGACTTGGGCGCCGAGGGTTTGGAGGGAGTTAGAGGCAAAGTGGCGCATGTTGAAACACCTTGACATGGATAGAGCTATGCATGCCTTATTACGCCTGCGACACAAGTTCTATCTTTGTGGAGATAAAGTGGGGCGGATGCTTGTGCACAGGCTACGAGCGCGCACTCAATTGACCACTATACACACCGTTAGGGGCCGCAAGCGACGGAGCACACCACAGATGCTGCCATTGTAGACACTTTTCGCCAATTTTATCAGACCCTATATCAGAAGGAGGGAGTGTCCTCTAAGGGAGTGGCGGACTATCTCGAATCATGCGGAGTTACGCCCCTTCATCGGGAATCGGCAGAGGCTTTAGAATCGGCGATCCGCATTGAGGAGGTCATCTCGGCAATTGCAAAACTGAAGGTGGCGAAATCACCTGGGCCAGATGGCTTTTCTGCTATCTTTTACAAAACTTTCTGTATGGAGCTGGCTCCGCTCTTGACCCGCCTTTTTAATTCTTTTCTTGACACGGGAGCGGTGGCTCCGTCCATGGCAGAGGAGGCCATCACGGTCATTTTCAAACCAGGGAAAGACCCCAAAGAGTGCGGATCGTATAGGCCGATTTCGCTCCTCAACATTGACGCCAAGTTATTTGCGGGTGTGCTGGCGGCTAGGCTTAGCCCCTTGATGGACGGAATCATCGAGCCTGATCAAGCGGGATTTATTCCTATACGGCAAGGAGGAGATAACACTAAACGAGTGCTCCACCTCATGGACTTAGTCCATCGCTCTCGGACACAGGTTTTCCTGCTCTCCATAGATGCGGAGAAAGCCTTCGACCGTGTAGATTGGGAGTACTTTTTCGCTGTGTTGATGGCGTTTGGGGTGGGGGATAATTTCCTACGGTGGATTCAGTGCCTCTATGCAGCCCCCAAGGCGGCTGTGCGTGTAAATGGCTGCATATCTGCTCTTTTCCCAATTACGAGGGGAATGCGACAGGGGTGCCTCCTCTCCTCGTTGCTTTTTGCGCTCTATATGGAGCCCTTTGTTCAGCGCGTTAAGCCTAACGTGGACATCACCGGGATCAAATTTGGGGCTGATACGCATAAGATCAGTCTGTATGCGGATGAGGTCATTCTCGCTCTCAACAACCCCCACTCCTCTTTGCGGAGCCTCTCGAAGGAGCTATCAGAGTTCCAGAAAGTGGCAGGCTTCAAAGTTAACTTCTCCAAATTGCAAATTCTTAACCTTTCCATCCCTGAGGCAGCACTTTGCGTTCCAGTGGGCACAATCTGACATCCCGTACTTGGGTGTCCGATTGGCCCCTTCTATTGCTAAAACAGTGTCACTGAACTATAAAGTGATGGTTGATCAGGTTACCAAAGCCCTCTCGGATTGGTCCCGTCTTAAGTTGGCCTGGTATGGGAGACTAGCGGCTCTGAAAATGACTGTACTCCCCGAAAACTGTACCTTTTTCAAATGCTACCATTGAATCCTCCGCAGGGCACTCTACGGAAGCTGCAGGGGCTCCTCAATAGGTTCTTATGGAACAATAAACGGCCGTGGCAGGCATTGTCCGTTGCGGTCACCCCAAGGCGGCTGGGGGGCTGGGCTTTCCTCTGCTGACAGCCTACTTTCAAGCATGCAGCCTTAGGTATATAGTCGAATGGAATAGGCCCTTGTCTAGTAAACATTGAAACTTTATGGACCAGACTGTGGCAGGTTGCAATATCTGGCGGGAGGTGTGGTTGCCACGCAAGCACAGAGCCTGGGGCCTTTACTCTTCCCCGGTGACGTTCCTGACCCTCAAGGCATGGGATCAGCTGGTTCAACGCAAAGAGTGGACTACGTTCCCCTCCCCAATGACCCCTATCGTCGATAACCCGGACTTCCTGCCGGACCGTGCGTCCTCGGTCTTCCATCACTGGAGAGAGGAAGGCTGTAAGAGGGTGGGTTCCCTCTTTGACTTAGATGGCTTGATTCCGTTCACCCGGCTATGCACGCAGTTCTTCCAGTTGCCGATGGCGGATGCTTTTCACTACTCGCAGGTGGCACATTGGGTTACCCACCCAGCCAACGTTGCCTCCATGTCCTGGCCTTTGACGGCGTTTGAAAAATGGTTGGTCTGCATGAAGGACGACCGGAGACTCGTCTCGGAGCTATATGCGATGATTTCGAGTCAGCCCAGGAGGCAGCGTACACCTGCGCAGGTTCGATGGGAAACGGAGTTGGGACGTCCGTTGACGAAAAAAGAGTATGAGTACGTTCTCTACCGCGCACTGCACACGGCCTCTAATACCACGGGCACCGAATCAGCCTACAAAGTAGCAGCATATTGGTACTACACGCGCCTTAGAGCATGGGATGCCACCAAGTCGGGCCTCTGCTGGCGGGGGTGTGGTCTGTCAGGGACACTGGCGCATTTGTTATGGCACTGCCTGAATCTGGGGAGGTATTGGACCACGATCTTGGATGAGTTGGATGCTGCGTTTCAGATTACATTCCCTCGGTTGCCGGAGAATACTCTGTTTGGGCTTCCCCACCCTAAGTTTTTCCCCCTGCGCTCACTGAAGGGTAGGCAGATTGCGCTGGCTCTGTTAGCTGCGAGGCAGGTGCTCCTGGCGCACTGGGGTTCCCCGACTGTGCCTGACCCTCGAGAATGGTTTCAAAGACTCTGGCACATTTTAGCGATGGAACGACTCTCGATGGGAATGGATGGGAAAGGTTTGGAATACGCTAAACTCTGGGGCCCATTCCTACAGCTCTTATCCAAAGACCTCCGAGAAGTAACTTGCCCAAAGTATTTACAGATCCTGCAACTCATTCCTTTAGAGTCAGAAGGGGTTAAGCCTGTGGACTGAATTTTACCTGGTAGAGCTGGTGGATCCTAGGAAGTAAGCAGTGCAGATAGAAGCTGATGCGGGGCGGGGTGGGAATGGGAGGGGGGCTGTTTTGTGGAGGGGGGTTTCTGATTTTTCTTTCTTGTTCGTTACTTGATATAAGGCGGAGGTCATAGCACAGGTGGGGCTGATCCTCAAGTTCGTAGGAATACGCGGGGTCGTCCTCCAGGATGTAGGCCTAGGCATTGCACTGAATTTACGCCCTGCCAGCAAGTTGATGTAGGCAGCAGGGCTGTGTACCATACTACATTCCCGCATAATAAAAATGATTGACTCTAAAGGGAAGTAAGATTTCCCTCCCACCAGAGCCCTGGTGGAGGACCTCAAATAGATGGTCTGCCGGAAAGTGAGCCACCGGATCACCCATGCGCAGGATGCCCACAGCCGTGGACACCGCGTGAGCGAAGGCCACATCCCCGCAGAGGAGAAAGCAGCTCCTCCGTGGGAGACGGCTTCAAACTAAGGCGGCCGTCCCCGAGGCCAAGCATGACGGGCAGACCTGGAAATCAAAAGGAGCCGAAGAATGAGAGATCTGCCGCTCTTCCGACAAACACCTCTGCCTCAGGAAGGGCGGGGAGCCGCCCTTCGACGCCGGTGAAAAAGACACCACACGGCGACCAGTCTCCGGGGAGGAGGACACCAACATACAGCCTGCCTCCGAAGACGAATCCGCGGTACGACCCCTGCGCGGAGCTGTAGAGTCCGCAGCCTGAGGCAGAACGTCGGCACCATTCGGCGTCACCGGACAAGGCTCCTCCTAGTCACCCCACACCATTGACTGGAATGGAGACCGGAGTGGAGCTGGAGCCGGACCGGCTCCGGGGCGGCGCCAGAATGACGCTGACCCGACCCCTCCGAGGCAGCCACCTGCATGGGGGAACGAGACGGGCCTCGGGAGTAACATGAAGCCCTCCGCCAGCCGTGGCCCAGAATGAGGTGGAGATCGCTCAGCAACCCATGTGGCGGTGCCAGGGACGATTCAACCTCCGACTCGCCCTCCGACAAGGAAGCCGCCTGTGGGGAGGGACGAGAGGGGCCCGGAGATGGACGAGGAGGCTCCACCGACCCCTGTGGCTCCGCACGGTCCAGCTGCTGCCGGCACCGTAGCAGCGTCACCTCAGCCTTAGACAGAACCACCTTGTCAAAGGACCAAGAGGGCCTCGGGGATGCGACCCGAGCCCCTAGGACCTCCCGTGACACCACAGGGACTCCCGCAGCAGTTTGCAGCGAGGCAGAGACGCCGTGGTCTGAAGGAGGTGCCCCAGAGGAGCCGCACCCCAACAGCACCACATCCTCCAATCCTGGATCCGAACCAGTAGGTGCCGGGGCCGGAGCCACCGGTGGCGCTGTGGAGGGCCCTGTGCAGGGCAAGGGATCCGCCGACGCCCCAGGATGGGAAGAAGGAAGAGACGGCAGCGAGGCCTGCAAAGCGGCCGAGTGTCTCCATTTGGACTCTCGACGCCCTAACACTGGGAAACGATGACTCACGGGGCCGCATCACCCGTGGAGAGTCCTCGCCCCCAGTAGGCCGAAACCAGCCCCTGGGGACAAACTGTGACACTTACCCACTGGGGAGCGGCGCTCACGTGACATTGGAGAAGGGTGAGGACGACGACCACGCCGTATCTGAAGCAGTCCGCCGAAGAAGACCGAGGGGAGGACGTCGACCTGGAGAGACGAGCCGAGAGAAGTTTCATCTGGCGCTACCGCCGCGACTTCGGCTTCAACTGTTAGCACGCCGCACAATCAGTGGTGCCGTGATCCTCCCCCAAACACCACATACAAATGAGGTGCGGGTCCGTTGCCGACATAGGACGCCCACAAAACGTGCAAGTTTTAAAGCCGGAAGGCATTCGCACACTGTTCCAACAAAAGAAAAGGAAAAAAAGGAGGTCCTAAACAGCCCATAGCAAGGATCATATCAGCGTTGCATGCGGAAAAGAAAAAAAACTGACGTAGGCGCGCCGGGTCTTACGTAACCTCGCTGACGTCACGTACGTGGACGACTCCTGGGTGGAGTCCCGTGATGACACCCCACCCCGGCGCACAGGGATGCTGTGGCAAAAAAGTTTTGGATTCCAGTCTCAAGCCTAGGGATAATTCTATATGAAGGAATCTGCGGCTAGTAGTCTCTATCAGATATAGGTATATGCTCTTAAGTTGCACTCACCAACAAATTGTGTGATCCTAGGCAAACCACTTCTTCTCCCCATACCTCAGGTCAATTATCTACCAAAAATGCAGTTATACAAAGTTTGCTGTGCTACCACATCACGTAAGTTATATACATAATTATCCCCTTCACTCCTCAAACTAGCAGGGCCCTTTATGACATCCTATTCCCTGCTATTACCACGAAAAGACTCGAAGAGGAGTTTCTAACAAGCTAATGATTACGTTTCAAGAAGAATCCTGAATCCATCCGGAACCCGGAGAGAGTGTGTAAGACTTGAACAAAGAACTCTGCATCAGGCACATTATTATCTCTAAAATGTATATTAATTCAGTGTCACCTGCCCTTATAACCTTTCCGATTACTGTAAATTATATTTTTGAATATGGCTATTTGTGCATTAATATAGGAGCATTCATACCCTTTATGCAGTTGGTTGCTTCTCCATCATGCAACCAAAACAGGACCATCACTTAGCACACGAGTAGTCTACCTTTTGGCATATTGTCTTGAGTGTGTTGCTTGCAGTCGTGTAACAGAGAGTGATGGGCATCCCTGAAGGATATGGTTAGGTACATCCAAAATTCATCCAGCTCAAATGCTGAAGGTTAGCATCCCTCCTTAACCTACCTGCATGTAAAACACCTAATTTAACCTCAGCTGGCAATGAAGTTTGCAACCCATAAATTTTACAAATGATTTTAATAAGTAAAAGTACATTGAATTGACAGATTCTAAAGGCTATATTTAGACATAGGGTAAGGTGCTCTCTATAAAGGATTTTTTGAAACAATAAGTGACATAGTGTGTATCTGAAGACAAATTAGAACAACAAAACTGACCAAAGCCTGATATGTCATATATATGACCTTCATAGGAAGTTTTGAAGAGGCCTCATTTAAGGGTCCTTTTAAAAACTATGCAAAAAAGAGCATTTTAGTGCAAGTTAAAAATCTACATAGTAGTGATCAGGAAGGGCAGTTCTTCACATCTTTTGAACAGTAAATATTGACAACTACGATATCCAAAGTAAATTCTTGCATGTTATGAGTAGGAGGTCTTGAACTGCCTCTTGCAAGCTCCGGCTTCCAATTTCTCTTAGATGGACTTCACACATCTAAGCACTCACACAAATGCACACTCCTACTCATCACAAACATCTACACACACACATGCAAACTAATAATCTCCAACACAGTTCCTCACAAATTACTTTTCTTCACACTTTGTCACACTTTTATCCTACAATCGTGCACATACACAATGAGTTTCAGAATCTTACACACAAGAAGCTTCAGAGTGAGGAAGTCAAGGAAGAAAAGGGAAAGCTGTAGAAGTATACTGACAAATATGTCAGCCTAGTATAGTATCTCTTAATAAAAGAAAGGAGTGAGGCTAAGAGTATGTAAGCTAGATGTGTTGATATATTAGTGTGGGCTCTGTGTATGACATGATTAGATGGTACCAAGGACCAAAAGCACAATGTTTTTGCCACTGTTGGCAAATATTCATTTTCCCACCACAGTCATTGCCCCTCATGATATCAGAGAAAAATGGAAGTAAAACTGATGCAAAGCTTCAAAATCTGAGCTTCTGAAGATGAACATACAGACACTTTTTTATTACCCCGTCTCCTATGTGCTGTCAGCGGACCTCATCCAAACAAATTACGACCACAGCATGTTTACTCATCTCCATGAAATGCTCTAAAGATAGGGATAGGTTTGTGCATGCAACTCTGACAGGTGCAAGGCATACTCATAAATAAACCTTCTGTACAGTCGCATCCAACATTTACATTCAATTCCGTAAGGCAGAGTCACCTCCCATTAAGCACAGTGACAGTTAACTGGCACACTCATTTATTCAGCAACTCTCCAAACACCAATCAGATTAGCTAAGGAACTGGTAGAAGGGAAAACAGTGGAGGGGGTAAACAAATGTTAAGAGTCAAGGGAACATAATGAAAGATGTATTGCAGTGCATGAGTTAGAATCATAGTTAGACCAAAGACATTCATGAACAGGAGGCAGCTGTAAGAGAGGTGGAGACTGCCTGGAGAGAGTGACCATCATTAATGAAAAACAATACAGGAGGAGAGAAGCAGCCAGAAAATAAGAGTGGTCAAATAGCGAGATACAGCAGGCCATAATGGATGTATAACAGGAAAGAGAGACTGAAAGAGGATGCAAGATGATACAGTCAAGGAAAGAGAAAGGAAAGGTGATCAAGGACAGTCCATAACAAAAAGTGGGTAGACAGGGTCAGTGAGTAATGGAGGAGCACTCTTAAAGAATGAGTATGAGAGAGAGTAAGTGAATGAGTTAGGGATAAAGAGAGAGAGAGAAAGACTACTGAGAAATTCAGGACAGTTGTCAAAGAGATAAATGAAAGTAAGAGAGAAATGGGTAAGAGAGGTAAGAGCAGAAAGGATGGACATTTATGGGAAACGGAAGAAAACAAGGGAAAAAAAACAGAGAAAGGGATGTGTTGGGAGTAGAGATTTGCATGGGGATGGGAAGACACTAGAAATAAGTACATTGAATGCAGCATGACTATGGTATTTTAAATGTTTGCCTTATTTCAAGGAGCAGAGCTCAGAGTTTTTACACAAGTTGGCAGTGGTTTCCTACAACTTACAAAGCATACATTTTAAAGAAGTATAGTGTTCTAATGTTAGTGCAGTTTGAAAAATGGAAAAGCTGTCCTATGCTTCTCGCCCAGCTTTCAATAATTATGGAGGAAACACATACATGTAAAAGGAGAAATGTTCACTATTCAGAGGATCATTGGGATAGAGCTGCAGGCCAGAGCTCAGAGCCATAGGGCCACCCTGCTACAAAACCTAGACACTGACAGTCTGAGCCAACAACGCCATTACCAGAGTCACAGGATCTGAACCTTCCTTGGTTCTCTTCTACATTCTCAGACCAGAGCAACATGTGCAATCCACATCGGTGGTAAATGTAAACCTGCTTCAGGTTGGAAATTCTCAGCTGCACTGTGTTCTGGTGGTAATGCAGGTACATTTACTAGGTCAGATCTCACTTGGGGGGGGGGGGAGAGGAGGGGGGGTAGGGAATCTACCTCTCAAAAGCCAAACCAAGCAATTTAAGGAGTCACTCCTACTAAGATACCATCCGTTGTCAGGCATTGTAAAAAAAGTTGCCTTTGTTCAGTACTTGCAGGGGCCCCAGTGAACAACGCCTTGTGGGGGCTTCTGGGGTTTTTGTTAAGTCTGGTGTGACCAGGAGGTAAGGCATAATGAAAGCTTCTGTGGTATGGTCCCAACACCCCCAGTGCCAACCAGTTACTCCATGTCTCCCTTTATTTCATCAAGGTAGAAAGAAAAGGGCTGTTGGTGGACTCACCTGTTTGGGGTCCAGCACTAGCCTCATCTCTTTTTTAATACCCAGGAATCACAGCCCTTCAGCAGTTTGAGGATGCAAACATGGCCTGGAAAAAATCTGCTACAGGACCAGGATGCATAAAGCACAAGTTACTTATCTTCCGTAATGATATATCTGTAAGAAACATTAGTTAGTTATAGATTCCTTACATACATACATTACCCCCAGGCGTCAGACTGGATCCGCAAAGTTTTTCCGTAAGCAGTACCTCTGCGTGACGGAAGGTGGCATTGGTCGGCTCAGCGTGGCTGCCTGACAGATGTCATGTAGAGGCACTCCCCTTCCCAAGGCAGTAGTGGCTGCTGTCGCCCTGGTGGAATGAGCACATAGCCCGACTGGAGGCTCCTTTTTAGCTAGAGAGTAAGATGCCTTAATACATAAGACAACACACCAGGAAATGGTGCGTTCGTGAACGGCCCGACCTTTCTTTGCACCCACGTAGCCAACAAAAAGTTGATCATCCACCCAGGACTGTTTTGTGCGGTCCAGATAGAAGGGGAGCGCTCGTTTTGGGTCCAGCCGGCGGAGCCTCTCTTCTTACTTTGAAGGATGCGGAGGTGGAAGGAAGGTGGGCAAAGGAATGGTCTGCCTGATGTGAAAGGCAGTGACCACCTTAGGAAGAAAGGATGAACGGGTCCTGAGAACCATCTTGTCCAGATGAACCGATAAAAAAGGAGGTTTCGAAGAAAGGGCCTGGTGCTCACTCACCCTTCTAGCAGAGGTGATGGCTACCAGAAAAGCAGTCTTAAGAGTTAAGATGCGCAAAGGACAGTTGTGCAGCGGCTTAAAGGGAGCACACATCAAATAAGTGAGCGCAAGATTTATGTCCCACTGAGGCATAACAAAAGGGATTGGAGGAAAAATATGTGCTAAGCCTTTTAGAAATGGTTAACTACCGGGGACTTGAAAAGAGAAGGCTGATTTGGCACCCGAAGGAAGGCCGAAAGGTAGCACAAGCACTTTACTTGTTACTCTTTACTGCTATCCCAGGGAAAATCTACAAAATTCTTCAGCAAATTATTTATCACCCACAGTACTATGAAGGTTGATTATTATGTATTATGATGAAATGCTACCTGTTTTTATCCTGCTATTTATTCTACATTTTTATCCGCTGCTCTAACTGTACTTTTATAATTGATGTATTAACTTTTAACTATTTGAATATGTGAAATGCATTATTGTGCCAAAGGTCCAATAGGCTTTTATGCTGTATTGTTTGTTTTCACAAGTTCATGGCCCTTTTTAAAAAAATGTATTTTTTATAACTTTTATGACATTTTCTGTCAAATAAAGCTTATACAAACAAAAAAACAAAACTAGGGTCCTAGGGGGGCGTGGTTAGCAGCCGAAGAACACGGCCGCAGCCTAGGGAGGCTCCGAGACCCTCTACTTTGCCCAGTCAATCCGATCATTAATCCGGCAGCCTACCCTTCTGAAATTTGAGGCTGAGGTGGCGGAAGGACCGCAGTGTCGGGCGAGTGAATCCGGATGCGATTGGAGGACTCGTGACAACAGCAGTGAGTTATCCTACAGCGGCCTAACAACGTAGCAGTGAGCCGGGATCTAAAGTTTGGCGCATATCCAGAGGAGGCAAGTCGGCAGCTGCGGAAGGTGGGGACGCGGGCGGAGAGCGGCTGACGGCGGAAGGAGTGTAAGTGGCATAAACGTTTTACTGGAGTGCGCCTTGTGACCCCTTCAGGCTCTGGCCCCATTGGAGGGGCACGGTAGTTGCTGCAGTGTTGGATCTTGCCGCCGCTTCGCGGACAGCAGGCACATCATGCTGCTGCCGGGGGCAGACTGGCACTGAGGTAATCACCGGCCGCTCTCCCCCCTCGCAGTGACGCATCATCCTTCGACCTGCCTGTTACTGACGCCCTAATTCGCTGCATTATGTACCCTTAAAAACTGCCGATATAACAGTAATATTGCGCATCCATTGCTGTGGAAGCTGCCAGTGTGAAGCGCAGTTTGGTGCCATTTTTGCTGTGTAAAAGTAGACCGGGGACCAAGGTGCCCTAATAATACAGAGCCCGTATCAATGACGCGCGGGAGTGATTTTTCTGAGGATAGCACGGGCCCAGAAAGAGTGCGAGTGGGGTTTGTGTGAAAACGGACAGGCCGCATGGGCCGTAGTTGCCCGCAGGTAGGCGGCGGTCACTAGCGCTCCTGGGCCCCGCCCCTCCCATTTTTACTCTCAGACATTGAGTACACGCAAGCCAGGCGCCACAATGAGCACCAGAAATCCCAAAGGACTCAACCAGTCCAAGCTGGACAAGTACGCCTATGCGAAAACGCAGACAGACCCCCCCCGTCCAAGGATACTACTTCTCCAGATGGGGCTAGTGTTGATGACAAACGCGTGGTGACTTCACAAGACATATGACCACGTTAAACAAAGTGGATTTGCGCATAGGCACTTTGCCTGTGGATCTTGCCTTAATTCGCGTTGACTTCAACAAAATGTCCACAAAAGTAACAAAGGTTGAAGCTACTACGGCAACGCTGACGATCGATACGAACACCCTTAAAAAGCAAGTGCAGCAGCTCATGTCGGACAACAAAATTAATGGTGGCAAAGCTGGAGGACCAGGAAGGGCGATTGCGGTGAAACAACAATCGCATTATTGGCGTGTCGGAACAGACAGGTGGCCCGGCCCTTGACCTGTTTGTTGAGGACTTAATCACAACTCACCTTCAGCCACGAGGTCTGTCCAACTACTTCTCAGTAGAAAGAGCACATCGGGTCCCTGGAGGGAGACCTAAGTAGGGGGCCCCACCACGCCCAATATTGGCCCGCATTTTTCATTTCAGGGAACAGAGATGTGATACTACAAGCTGAACGTACTGCCCCTCCGATACGGATAGACAATGCAACCATTACAATCTTTCCAGACTACACTGCGGAAGTCACGAAACAACGCAGAGGATTTCTTGAAGGAAAAAGGGTTCTCCGTGACCGGGGAATCAAATACTCCATGCTTTTTCCGGCCAAATTAAGGGTGGAAGCTGTGAGTTTAGGGAATGCCAGCGAGAAATGGCTAAGGTTTGAATACAGGCTACGAAGCACACGATATATGAAATAGGGGATAAGGCAAGTAAGCTTCTAGCCTGGCTTGATAGGAAGGAGCGAGCGCAGCTGCATACTTCAGATGGTTCCCTGACAGCGGCACTGGAGGACATAGTGCATATACTGACAGGGTTATGTTATGTTATGTTAAACTGTATTTCTTAAGCGCACGTTCACCAGACGGTTTCCTGGCGCTATGGGGGGGTATTTCGAAAGGGTGTATGAGTCGCAGACAACCATAGGGACGGATGAGGCTCAAACTTTTATCAAAGATATCCATATGACTAGGCTGTCCCCAGAAGCGGCCCTCACACTGGAGGCTAACCTAACGGTCAAGGAACTGCAGATGGCTATCGGCTCCTTGCAGTCGAGGAAGGCGTTGGGACCTAATGGTTTGCCCATTGAGTTATATAAAAAGACTGCCGACACAGTTGCCCCATATCTATTAAGGATGTATCATGAGAGTCTGAAAGCTGGGGAGCTCCCGCGAGATCAACGAATGGCCACCATAGTGACGATCCCAAAACCGGGTGAGCCTCCTGAGGAATGCACTACCTATCGCCCGATATCGCTAATTAATGCTGAAGCCAAAATATTAGCCAAACTTTTAGCAACACGACTGACACCACATCTCGCGGCCCTAATTCACCCGGATCAGTCCGGGTTCATGCCCAATAGGAGCACAGCTCTCAACTTGCGTCGGCTGCATGGAGTGTTGGCTTACATACATTCAGGAACCGGCGGTTATCCTTTCCCTCGATGCGCGGATGGCGTTCGACATGGTGGAGTGGCCATATCTTTTTGCAGTCCTTAGACACTTAGGCTTTGGCCCAAAATTCTGTGCGTGGATACAGTTATTATACACTAAAGCCCTAGCACATGTAGTGGCCAAAGGACATATCTCAAGAGATTTCCCGCTGGCGCGTGGAACCCGCCAAGGATGTCCATTGTTCCCATTGCTTTTCGCGCTTGTGTTGGAGCCACTGGCGGCATGGATCAGGTGGGAACCAATGATTCGAGGGCTCAGGTGGGCACCGAACTGGGAAGACCGCATCTTCCTATATGCGGATGATGTGTTGTTGTATCTAACATCCCCTAGACGATCCATTTTGGTGTTACTAAACATTTGCGAGATATTCGGACGGGTGTATGGTTACACCATTAATTGGTCCAAATCGATTTTATTTATATTACATGGCCCACCACCGGTGATTCTAGAGAATTGCCCGCTGCAGATCACTGAGGTTACCTTCTAATATTTGGGCATTTATGTCTCGCCCAGGCCTGATGAATTTTTTCAGAGAAATCTTAAGCCCCCCATGGAGCGGTTTAGACGGGACACAACGGTCTGGCGCAACTTACCTCTGTCATTGCTGGGAAAGGCAGCGCTGTTTAAAATGATGACACTCCCACGTTTCTTATATGTCTTGGAGAATACCCCGTTTTGTGTACCAGCGAGCTACTTCAAAACAATCGCGACAGAAGTCTCTAGTCTGCAATGGGGGAATAAACCTGCACGCATAGCACAGGATAAGTTAGTCAGGAGCTGGTATGATGGCGGTATAGCCCTTCCAAATATACACTTGTACTACTGGGCAGCTCTGTTAAAGGTAGTTAATTGTTGGATACATGCCCCCCAGACTGACCCAGCATTTCAGGCAGATGGGCAGGGCATGGGAGAGGAAGGGGTCATGTCCGTGCTCTACAATAGAAGCAGATCCAGATTGCTAATTGGGCCAACTGCACACAAAGTTAGTATATGGTACACGGCGCACGCCAAGTTAGGATGGCAGGGAGTCATCACGCAAATGACGCCACCCTGGAATTCACAACGGCTTGGGAGACTCAGAAACAGTAAAGGCTTTAGTAAATGGGATGCAATAGGCATATCAACATTGGGTGATCTCTGGAAGAAAGGTGAAATGGTCACGTTTGAACATCTAAGGGCCCAGTATGAAGTCGCCTCCTCGGAGGTCTTCAGGTACACGCAGATCAGGCATGCAGTGAAGGCAGTTCTGACTCCAGGCACCATCTTACCAGAAGCTACTCCACTAGAAGATAGATTGTTGACTGAATATTTGCAAAAAAAGGGCCACCTCCTTCACTTATTGTAAGTTAGTTAACAACTTGCCGGGCCCCATGCTGGCACTTAGACAAAAAAGGTCTGTGAATGTGGGAGAATTTGCTGACTCGGATTGGCAAGAGGCACTATCGACCCCTCGTGAGGTTGCAATACCCTCATGATTACGGTTGGTACAACTAAAGATTCTTCACCGTACATATTACACTAGAGTGACCCTTTACAAAAACAAAATAGGGACGGCTCCTCATCTGTTCTATCTGCGAGGTTGTGGGGAGGAAGGTACTTTCTATCATACTACATGGGAGTGCCCGAAGATTATGGCGTATTGGGTTAAAATAATGAGGACTCTATCACAAACTGTGGAGGTGTCTTTGACTCCGGAACCAAAACGATGCTTACTAAATATGTGGGAACCGAATGATTTGAACCATCCAGCGCAGGATTGGGTAACGTTAGGACTGATGTTTGCTAAGCGAAATATCGCGAAGAGGTGGGGATCAGGGGAGTCATCTAAATTGCAAGAGTGGTGTAAAGACATGAATGAAGCTATGGTGGCGGAGAGTGAGGCATATGTACATAGAGGGTGTCCTCAAAAGTGGGGAAGAGTTTGGGGCGCATGGGAAAAATTCTGAGGATATATATGTGAACCACCAAGCACGGAGACTGATCAGATGTCCGACGAAGGGGGATGGACCTAAGTTGATGTAATGTTTGTGGGATCGTTCCTATTGCCATGGGTAGGACAGCTGTAAGTGTTGTCTCAACTACCAGTGCCAAGATATGAAGAATACATTGTAATGTATATGAATTTATGATGCCCTAAGTTTACAATAAAAAAAAAAAACTAGGGCCCTGAAATGATATCCTTAACCCTAGAAATCAGTTCTCAGAACATGGGTGGGGTGCTAAGTAATCTATAACTAACTAATGTTTCTTATAGAGTTACCGAAGGTAAGTAACTTGTTCATCTGATAGAAACACATTAGTTATAGATTCCTTACTTTTGAATAGATACCCCAGCAATACCAACCCCGGTGATGGGTCTGCAAACCAAGATCACACCAGAAAGTCCTGGAGAAAAGAACGGCCAAAGAAGCTGTCTCTCTGGACTTGGCTGTCCAGACAGTAGTGTTTCATAAACGTGTGCAGCGATGCCCACGTAGGTGCCTGACAGATGTCATGTAGAGGAACTCCTCTACCCAAAGCAGTGGTGGTTGCCGTCGCCCTGGTGGAATGGGCGGGTAACCCCACCGGAGGCTCCTTTTTAGCCAGAGAATAGCATGCTTTTATACACAAAACGACCCATCGAGAAATGGTTCACTTGTGTATGGCCCAACCTTTGTTGGCAGCCATGTAGCCAACAAAAGCTTGGTCATCCACCTGGAACTGTTTTGTGCGTTCCAGGTAGAAAGAAAGCGCAAGTTTTGGGTCCAGATGGTGGGGCCTCTCTTCCTCTTTTGAAAGATACGGAGACGGAATGAAGGTGGGCAAAGTGATAGTCTGCCCGATGTGGATGGCAGTGATAACTTTGGGCAGGAAGGATGGACGAGTCCTAAGGACAACTTTGTCCAGATGTACAGATAGAAAAGGAGGCTTCAAAGAAATCGCCTGGAGCTCACTCACTATTCTGGCAGAGCTGATGGCCACCAGGAATGCAGTTATGAGAGTCAAGAGTTTTAAAGGACAGTTGTGGAGCAGCTCAAAGGGAGCGCACATTAAAAAAGTTAAAACCTGGTTCAAGTCCTACTGAGGGATAACAAAGGGAATAAGAGGAAAGTGATGAGTTATACCTTTCAAGGACTTGAAAAGGGAAGGCTGATCTGGAAGCTGAAGGAAGGCAGAGATGGCCGAAAGATACCCCTTGATAGTGCGCAGAGCAGAGCCCTGCTGGGCTAGAGAAAGTAGAAACAAGAGAACCTCAGAAAAGGGGCAGAAAGAGGATCCACAGCCTTTGTGTTTGATTGGTTCAGATGCTCCGTCCATCACCACCCCCTTTTGTACCGCTTTGTTCCCCATAAATTGGCTGGGTATGCTCAGACGTGAGTCCCTTGCTCACTTTGCCACTGGATTCAAGCAAGCCTGGCTGAAGACGGCTGAAATGCCAGAAACCGGTCCTAGGAAGCTTGTTTCCGGTCCAGGGAAGGCATGGCTTGGCAGTTCGGGCTGGACTGTTCCCATGAGGCACAGGGTCAGACTGATTTGCATAAGGCCATGTCTGAACTGGGGTGGCAGAGTGGGCTAAAGAACGGTGATGGATTAAACCCAGATCTGTTGACTGGGTGTGCGTGTTTGATTGGTTCAGATGCTCCGTCAATCACCACCCCCTTTTGTACCACTTTGTTCGCCATAGGTTGGCAGGGTATGCTCAGACGCGAGTCCCTTGCTCACTTTGCCACTGGATTCAAGCAAGCCTGGCTGAAGACGGCTGAAATGCCAGAAACCGGTCCTAGGAAGCTTGTTTCCGGTCCAGGGAAGGCATGGCTTGGCAGTTCGGGCTGGACTGTTCCCATGAGGCACAGGGTCAGAGTGATTTGCATAAGGCCATGTCTGAAGTGGGCTAAAGAACGGTGATGGATTAAACCCAAATCTGTTGACTGGGTGTGAGTGTTTGATTGGTTCAGACGCTCCGTCCATCTCCACCTCCTTTTGTACCGCTGAAGTAGCCAAAAGGCAACCACAAAGTGTGCTGCAAAAGTCTAAAATAAAATGATAATGGGCATGTATTCTCAAATATCTTTGAAATCTAAGGATATTTAGCCAGTGGCGGATCCTTCACTAAGGCAGAGGAGCGTCACCCCACTGCATTCAGCAGAGGAAATAAAGGAAAAATACAATAATAACTTGTTGTTATTATAATTTTATTTGTTCCTGCTTGGGGCGTGTTTGCAGGGCGGGGCATCTATGCTGTCAGGGCAGGGGGTAGGAGTGGTGGGCACACTGTAAGTGCGCAATTAATTGGCCAGGCACCTCGGGCAGGCCAAACAGCCATGTGTACTTTGCATGTTCTCCACCCAGGCTGCATTACAGCCTGGGTGGAAAACATTCCCAGGCTCCCATTTCTTGGCTGAGCGCCGAACCAAAGTACTCAGACCAATTAACGCTACATTGCAGGAGTTGAGGTCCTGTTTCCCCCCTTGGTCACGTTGGCACATAACCCACAATTGTCAGTAATGGAGGATAGGGGTAATGTCACCCTGGCACAAAAGCTAGGCATAACTACATATGCAGATCTATACCCAGATAACACCTTCCACTCACCCCAACAGGAAATGTCGGGCGTGGCACCCTCCTTTTCTTCTACCTTTTTACATCACCGAATAAAAGCTACATGCTGCCAGCTTCAGGTCACCTTCTCCAACCCACCACCTACTCTGCAGGTCCTGGAACAATAACTAACCATTCCTTCTCCAAGGAAGGAGACTCATTACCAGGTTATATAGCTCAATGCAGACCTCAAGTCCAATATTGAGGCCTGAGTCATTCCAGATCTGGAACATGGAGCTGAATCCATCAATTTCAGAGGAGCAGTGGAAATTTTGCTGTGATCAGTTAAGGATGCTATCCCCGAATTACAAATTGCAGTTAATTTACTTTAAATATTTGCACAGATACTACAGAACCCCAGCCCAACTACATCGTATGGGTCTGAGGCCCACTTCTGAATGCTGGAGATGCAAAATGGAGCCGGCAACGTTTTTACACGTTGCCTGGTCCTGTCCTCCCATAGCTAAATATTGAATAGAAATATTTAACATCATTGGGGGCATACTTAGTGTACAGAAAACAACCTCCCCGCTGATAGGACTTCTGGGCTATGTGAAAGAGACGCATGCAAATGTTAGGAAAATGCATGCTATGTTATTATTACTAGCTAAATGCAGAGTAGCCATACACTGGAGGAAATTAAATGACCCAACCACTAAAGACTGGTTAAAAGACGGGGCGTGGCTTGCGTGCCGCGACGAGATGGCGGTCTGCGAGTAGCTCCGGGGCATCGACGGCCGTCGGGACGATTTAGGATCCCTGTTGGCGGTGCCTGCCTCCTGAAACTCGGCATTTCAGCTACCGCAATATGCCGTGAGCGGTTTGTGGCGTTTATCTACTGGAGGAAACTGCAAGACCCTGCTTTTTAGGGCTCGCCTGCTGATGCGCTTCAGCGCATAGCTGGCGAAGCTCTATAGGGGCTTATCCAGTGTTTATCCACTGGCGATTCCACTGGCGATTCCTTCAAGTGCATGTGCTTTTTAGGTCATTGCGCTTGCGCAAGCCCTAAAAAGCGCGTGCACAATGCCACCAGCCGCCTGCCTGCCTGCCTCGCATTACCACATCAAAGGCAGCCCTCCGAGCGCATTTCTCACCCCCTAATTATTCACGGCCGGCCGGCAGGCACATCAAAGGCTGCTGCTGCCGTGACTCGCATTTCTCCTCCCTCCTCCCCTATCACTGCCCAGGCCGGCCGTACTTTCTCTTTACAAGGGCGCCCATTCCTGAATCACTTGAAATCTCTCCACATTATTTGCATTTTGTTAATTAAAAAAATTAACTTCAACACAGCGTTGCACATTTTTCTCGACTTCGGAAGGATGAGTCCCAATCTCATTTGTACAAAGTGTTGTAATGGGATTATTGGAGAGTTAGAGAAACGTGCTCACAAGTTACATTTTTATGCAAATCATCTGAGTAAATAAACAATAGCATGGTGCCGTTTGCGTCCTTGACTTGATCTGGTTTTTATTTTTATTTTGCTATTATTCTCACAAAGGCTAAGAAGGTCTGCCTACTTTAGTATTAAGTGCTATACGTCGCATAAGCAACAGCTAACCATTCACTCACCCACGCAACGCCACTCACCCATGCAACGCCACTCACCCACGCAACGCCACTCACCCACGCAACGCCACTCACCCACGCAACGCCACTCACCCACGCAACGCCACTCACCCACGCAACGCCACTCACACACGCAACGCCACTCACACACGCAACGCCACTCACACACGCAACGCCACTCACACACGCAACGCCACACACGCAACGCCACACACACATGCAACGCCACACACACATGCAACGCCACTCACACATGCAACGCCACTCACACATGCAACGCCACTCACACATGCAACGCCACTCAACCACGCAACGCCACTCACACACGCAACGCCACTCAACCACGCAACGCCACTCACCCACGCAACGCCACTCAGCCACGCAACGCCACTCAGCCACGCAACGCCACTCAGCCACGCAACGCCACTCACACACGCAACGCCACTCACACACGCAACGCCACTCACACACGCAACGCCACTCACACACGCAACGCCACACACACACGCAACGCCACACACACACGCAACGCCACACACACACGCAACGCCACACACACATGCAACGCCACTCACACATGCAACGCCACTCACACATGCAACGCCACTCACACATGCAACGCCACTCACACATGCAACGCCACTCACACACGCAACGCCACTCAACCACGCAACGCCACTCACCCACGCAACGCCACTCACCCACGCAACGCCACTCACCCACGCAACGCCACTCACCCACGCAACGCCACTCACCCACGCAACGCCACTCACCCACGCAACGCCACTCACCCACGCAACGCCACTCAGCCACGCAACGCCACACACACACGCAACGCCACACACACACGCAACGCCACACACACACGCAACGCCACACACACACGCAACGCCACTCACACACGCAACGCCACTCACACACGCAACGCCACTCACACACGCAACGCCACTCACCCACGCAATGCCACTCACCCACGCAACGCCACTCACCCACGCAACGCCACTCACCCACGCAACGCCACTCACCCACGCAACGCCACTCACCCACGCAACGCCACACACACACGCAACGCCACACACACACGCAACGCCACACACACACGCAACGCCACACACACACGCAACGCCACACACACACGCAACGCCACACACACACGCAACGCCACTCACCCACGCAACGCCACTCACCCACGCAACGCCACTCACCCACGCAACGCCACTCAGCCACGCAACGCCACTCAGCCACGCAACGCCACTCAGCCACGCAACGCCACTCAGCCACGCAACGCCGCTCAGCCACGCAACGCCGCTCATCCACGCAACGCCGCTCACCCACGCAACGCCACTCACCCACGCAACGCCACTCACCCACGCAACGCCACTCACCCACGCAACGCCACTCATCCACGCAACGCCACTCATCCACGCAACGCCACTCATCTATATGCAAAACGAAAAATGTCAAACTCTTCTATTGCGAGACCTATTGCATTTTCAATGCTTGTTTAGTAATTGCAAGCTCCGCTTCCTGAATTTCGCGAGCAGCCGCCATTTTGTTTTTGGTGGCGCCACTAGCGTTTTCTCCTCACAGGTTTGACACACGATACTGTCACCTGCATGTCATGCTGGATTATGGTGATTTTTATTATTTTTCTCGTTTACCATGCTCAGAGAGGCATCAATTTGTCTCACAGGCAGTGTTTTGAGACACTTCAGTCTTTATATTGTCATGGCTGATATTTTTTGCCTTTCCTCATTCTCTCCTCTAAGTCTCTGGCCCAAGCATGGTTGATGAACTACTTTACTTGTTTCTTTCTTCAGTAAGGGCTGGTCAAACTATTTTTACAACTCTTTTTCAGCGCTCCTTCAACATTTCATATGGCTTTATCCTCCCTTTTTGTTAATGACCGCCATTTTGTGCTCCCCTACTATCACTATTGACAGTGTCTTCTTATTACAGGCTACCTACTGATTTTATTGGGCCCTTGTGCGCTACTATTGTTTTTTCTGTCATTTTCTGGTCCTTTTTGGGTCAGTTTCTTTTCGCACAGGTTTATTTTCTGTTTGGTAATATTATTAGACCTCTCCTGTGGCATACCCTATGGCTGACAATATGGGTCCCCCTTTTACTGCTAAAGACTCTAAAGGTGCTTTGAAGAGGTCTAAACAAATTTCTCCTACCCCGGAGTCATCTCAGAAGGATACTGGTACCACATTGGACACCATTTTGTCAAGTTTAAATTCTGTACATGACATTGCGCAATCTACCAAGACAAATACTGATTTACTACAAGTTAAGGTAGCGGCTACCAGAAATGATCTTAAAGCACTATCTATTTGTGTTACAAATGCAGAGACACGTATTAGTGGTGCGTAAGACACTGCGCAACATCACTCTAAGTCTCTTCAGCAGATGGAACGCTCAATGGCGGCATTGTGGAGGGATCTTACGGACCAAGAGGATCGCAACCGTAGAAGTAATCTACGGATTTTTGGTCTCCCTGAGGATGCGGAAAAAACGGCCTCCTCGATGATAGACTTTCTATACCAATGGCTTCCATCTACTCTTCAAATTTCTTTCCAGAAGGACTTTGAAATTGAAAGGGCTCATCGTGTACCTACTTTTAGACCCAAGTCCTCCTCACATCCATAATTTTTAAACCGCTGCGTCATCAGCAGTCGGAGCAAATTTTGGCTCATATGAGGAAGGTCAAGGCGGTAACTTGAGAAGGACACCGGATTGCTATATCACAAGACTTTGCCAGAGACACTGTAATACGAAGGAAAGGTTTTCTTAACCTACGGAAACGTCTTTCAGATATGAATATCCCTTTTTCCTTTGCTGGTCCTTCGAAATTTCGTATCACCTTTAAGGGCCGGTCGAGAATCTTTGATGAAACTTCTGCTCTCTCCTCATTTCTGGATAATCAGTCTGAGTCTCAGATGGATTCTTCTCCTACTCCTGGTCCTTCGGGCCCTTGATTTCTAGTTGTCCTTATGAAGTTTTATTTTTCTCTCTTTATGCTTAGCTTGTGTTGTAGATTTCAATTATACATGATAGATGTTTGCTCTTATTGTTTATAAGTTGGTTTTCCTAGCTTTCTAGTTCACATGTGGGACACCCCCGCGCCGCACGGCCACCAGCTGCTGCGTGTGCCCCATTGCCTTGCCCTCTGCCTCGCTGCCTGCCTCGCTGCCGGCTGACCCTGCTGTCGTTTGTTTTGTTTGTTTTGTTCTCCATTTGTGCTTGTTTTTTAGTAGTTTTTGCCCGTGTTAAGCGTTCTTTGACTTTCATTTGTGCTTGTTTTTTAGTAGTTTTTGCCCGTGTTAAGCGTTTTTTGATTTTCATTTGTGCTTGTTTTTTTTAGTAGTTTTTGCCCGTGTTCGCGTTCTCCTTCCTGTTTCCCGCCTTCCTCGCCGCCCCCCGCTTCCCGCCACCACCGCTGACCCCGCCCCTTTTTTCCTTCTGTTCCCTCCCCACTCCCGCCTCCCAGCTGCTCCGCCCACCCACGCACTTGGCCTTATATGGCGACCGTGCGACACAGGTGAGTGTGACCCACTTGTGGGACACCCCCGCGCCGCACGGCCACCAGCTGCTGCGTGTGCCCCATTGCCTTGCCCTCTGCCTCGCTGCCTGCCTCGCTGCCGGCTGACCCTGCTGTCGTTTGTTTTGTTTGTTTTGTTCTCCATTTGTGCTTGTTTTTTAGTAGTTTTTGCCCGTGTTAAGCGTTCTTTGACTTTCATTTGTGCTTGTTTTTTAGTAGTTTTTGCCCGTGTTAAGCGTTTTTTGATTTTCATTTGTGCTTGTTTTTTTTAGTAGTTTTTGCCCGTGTTCGCGTTCTCCTTCCTGTTTCCCGCCTTCCTCGCCGCCCCCCGCTTCCCGCCACCACCGCTGACCCCGCCCCTTTTTTCCTTCTGTTCCCTCCCCGCTCCCGCCTCCCAGCTGCTCCGCCCACCCGCGCACTTGGCCTTATATGGCGACCGTGCGACACAGGTGAGTGTGACCCACTTGTGGGACACCCCCGCGCCGCACGGCCACCAGCTGCTGCGTGTGCCCCATTGCCTTGCCCTCTGCCTCGCTGCCTGCCTCGCTGCCGGCTGACCCTGCTGTCGTTTGTTTTGTTTGTTTTGTTCTCCATTTGTGCTTGTTTTTTAGTAGTTTTTGCCCGTGTTAAGCGTTCTTTGACTTTCATTTGTGCTTGTTTTTTAGTAGTTTTTGCCCGTGTTAAGCGTTTTTTGATTTTCATTTGTGCTTGTTTTTTTTAGTAGTTTTTGCCCGTGTTCGCGTTCTCCTTCCTGTTTCCCGCCTTCCTCGCCGCCCCCCGCTTCCCGCCACCACCGCTGACCCCGCCCCTTTTTTCCTTCTGTTCCCTCCCCGCTCCCGCCTCCCAGCTGCTCCGCCCACCCGCGCACTTCGCCTTATATGGCGACCGTGCGAACGCGCAGCGTTGACGCGCAGCGGGCGTGCCGATTGTGCGCCGAAGGCGCGCCAAAGGTAAGCCCGTCTGCGCCCGTCCGCGCCTGGACCGCGCCCAGCGCCAGGACCCCTGGCCCACGAGGACCCCGACCTCGACCGACCCGCCTGACGTACACCGCCACCACCCTCATCGCTCTCAACACCGGCCGACTCCCAGAATGCCACCAAGCCTCACCACGACGCACCCACGGACCTTTCAGCTGCCACGCCTGCAAATTCTCCTGCACCCGGACCTGCCGCACACCTGCACCCGCCAAGTCGAACACCAGCAGCACCCACCTCAAGTGCATCCTGCTCAACACCCGCTCCGTCCACAGACACGCCATCGAACTCTGGAACCTTCTCGACACCACTGCCCCTGACGTCGCCTTCCTCACGGAGACCTGGATGAACGCCTCCTCAGCGCCCGACATCGCCATCGCTATCCCAGAAGGCTACAAGATCGTCCGGAGGGACCGCAACGCCAACCAGATGGGAGGAGGCATCGCCATCATCCACAGGAACACCATCCGGCTCACGAGCAGCACCGACAACACCCTGACCACCGCCGAACACCTGCATTTCCAGATCCACACCGACCCGAACACCACCCTCAGAGGCACCCTGATCTACCGACCCCCGGGACCACGCACACAATTCAGCGAGGACATCGCCGACTTCGTCAGCCCGCACGCCCTCCCCTCCGCCGACTACATCCTCCTGGGGGACCTCAACTTCCACCTGGAGAACAACAACGACCGCAACACCAGCTCCCTGCTCGACAACCTCGCCAATCTTGGACTCAAGCAGCTGGTGTCCACCACCACCCACCTCGCCGGACACACACTCGACGCAGTCTTCTCCTCCAGCCCAGACATCGACTTCAGCCACGCCACAGAGCTTCAATGGACGGACCACAGCTGCGTCCACTTCACCTTCAAGAGAACGACGACCCACCACCACCAGCAACAGACCGCCCGCAGAAGCTGGAACAAGATCACAGCAGACCAGCTCGCCACCTCCCTGAGCCAGCACCCTCCTGCCAGCTCAGCGAACCCCAGCCAGGCTGCCGACAACCTCACGAAGTGGATCAGCATCTGCGCGGACGAGCTCGCCCCGCTAAGGACCCCGCCCAACAGACCCGGCAGCAAGAAAGCCCCGTGGTTCACCGACGAACTCAAGAGCTCCAAGAAGAACTGCCGAGCCCTCGAGAAAGTCTGGAGAAGGGAACCTACACCGGACAACAGGACCACCTTCAAGCTGGCCACCCGGAAGCACCACCAGCTGATCCGCGCCGCCAAGAAAACTGCATTCAAGGACCGACTGGACAACAACGCACACAACTGCAAGGAACTCTTCAACATCGTGAAAGAGCTATCCAACCCCAGCGCAGGAAACAACGACATCACCCCATCGCAAGACCTCTGCAACTCCCTCGCTTCATACTTCCACAACAAGATCGCGGACATACACAACAGCTTCAGCAACCAACCAACGCACACCAGGACCGAACAACCACCCCCCACCGCCACCCTCCACGCCTGGACCCCGATCAGCACCGAAGACACCATCCAAACGATGAACTCCATCCACTCCGGATCACCGACTGACCCCTGCCCTCACTACGTCTTCAACAAGGCCGACGCTGTCATCACACCCCACCTGCGAGACATCATCAACACATCCTTCGACACCGCCACCTTCCCTGAGAGCTGGAAGCACGCCGAACTCAGCGCTCTACTCAAGAAACCCACAGCGGACCCCACCGAACTCAAGAATTACCGCCCCATCTCGCTCCTCCCGTTTCCAGCCAAAGTCATCGAGAAGACCGTCAACAAGCAGATGGCCGCCTTCCTCGAGACGAATGGATCCCTCGACCCCTCACAGTCCGGCTTCCGAGCCAATCACAGCACCGAGACCGCCCTCATCGCCGCCACCGATGACATCCGAGCCCTGATGGACAACGGAGAAACAGCGGCCCTCATCCTCCTAGACCTCTCCGCGGCATTCGACACCGTCTGCCACCGCACCCTAGTACAGCGCCTCAGCAACGTCGGAATCCAGGACAAGGCGCTGGAATGGATCATCTCCTTCCTCGACGGAAGAACACAGAGAGTCCGCCTCCCACCGTACAAGTCAGAGGCATCCGAAGTCATCTGCGGCGTCCCTCAAGGATCCTCTCTGAGCCCCACCCTCTTCAACGTCTACATGAGCCCCCTCGCGGCCATCGCACGCCAACACAACCTCAGCATAATCTCCTACGCCGACGACACCCAGCTGATCCTCTCCCTGACCAATGACCCAGCCGCCGCCAGAGCCGACCTACACGAAGGGATGAAAGAGGTAGCCGAGTGGATGACGACCAGCCGCCTGAAACTGAACTCCGACAAGACGGAGGTCCTCATCCTGGGCTCCTCACCCTCCGCCTGGGACGACTCCTGGTGGCCTCCCGCCCTGGGCACCGCACCCAAACCAACGGACCATGCACGCAACCTGGGCTTCATCCTGGACTCCTCCCTCTCCATGACCAGGCAAGTCAACAACGTCTCCTCGGCGTGCTTCAACATCCTACGCATGCTACGGAAGATCTTCTGGTGGATCCCCACCGAGACCAGGAAGACCGTCACCCAGGCCCTCGTCACTAGCCGACTGGACTACGGCAACGCCCTCTACGCCGGTACCACCGCCAAGCTCCAGAAGAGACTCCAGCGGATCCAGAACGCCTCTGCCAGACTCATCCTCGACATCCCACGAACCAGCCACATCTCCGGACACCTGAGAGACCTTCACTGGCTCCCCGTCAACAAAAGAATCACCTTCCGCCTCCTCACCCACGCACACAAAGCCCTACACGACCAAGGCCCGAGCTACCTCAACAGCCGAATCAACTTCTACGCTCCCAGACGCCACCTCCGATCAGCCAACCACGCCCTCGCCGCCGTCCCCCGCATCCGAAGAGCGACTACAGGAGGAAGGTCCTTCTCCTACCTGGCCACCAAAACCTGGAACTCCCTCCCGACCGACCTGCGCCTGACCCAAGACCACCTCTCCTTCAGGAAGAAGCTGAAGACCTGGCTGTTCGAGCAGTAGCGGCACCCCCCCTCCCCCAGCGCCTTGAGACCCTACGGGTATGTAGTGCGCTCTATAAATGCCATTGATTGATTGATTGATTGACATGCTATTTACTACAGTGGAGTTCATATCTTTCCTATGGGTATTTATGTCTCTTGGTTCTTTTGTCCTGGATACTTTATTTTAGATATCTTACTTATTATTTCTGACTTTCAGATATGTCTCTTCTCCTTATATTCTTATTTCTATACATGGATGTATCTTCCGTTGTTTCCTAATACTTCGGTTTTTCTGTTTTTGTCTATCACTGTTCACAGTAGTTACTTTATGTTTTGCTTGATACAGCTTTTCAGTATGTATGTTTATCTCTTTTTACTTTTTAGGTTCCTGGTGGTTGTTTTTCTGTAGCTTTTTTGTTTTCTTACTTGGATGTTTCTTTTTATGTGTTCACTACTTCTTCTTTTCTATTCATTTGATGTTCTGTTTTGATCTATTTTCGTAATTTTTCTCTCCCTTTCTTTTGTGTATATTTGTTTTGTTTTTTCCGGTTGTTTATGTTTGATTACACTGGTTATGATGTTTATATGTATTCTTGATTTATTAGCTGTGTTATTTTTAGTATTGTCTCTTATATATTAATATCTTTAACTTATTTCATCTCACTGATAATTGCTATGTTTTCTACTTTTCTTGATTATTGATGCTCTTTAATTGTTTTTTTCTATTTTTGTTCTTGTAATGAGATATATATAGGTATATTTTAGAACTGAGTTATTTTTGTTTACGTCTCTATGCATTTTTTCTGCTCATAAAAATCAATTTTTAATATGTAATCTGTTTGCTTAGTATACAGTTTTTCCTTATATACTGCATATATAGCTGTAGATTTTATTCTTTGTTATGCACTATATGCATTGCTATTTCTTGTTAGTATTTATTCATGATGATTATTATATTGTATATATTGGTTTATGTTTCTTATATCTAGCTGACTGAGAGCTTTTATTAGCTGGTATGGCCTGTTTGATTAGCTCATGCTCTCTCTTTTAGTTCTCTCTTAAATAGGAATTATACGGCTCATTGGCACCTGTTTTTCTTATCACGTTTTACACCTTTATCTGTACTATTTTTAATATGGGATTGTTGGCTTCATTACTATGTTTTTTCCTGGCGGTCCCCTTGCTTGCCCCTCCATGTCCCCCCTGGTATGAATTTGGTCCTCCATAGACCTCCCCTGGTGTGTCTCTTTCCTTTTTTCTTTCTATTCCCTCTTTTGCTTTTCTCTTTCCTTTTCTTTTCTTCTAACCTTTCCTTTCTCTTACTCTTCCTGGATCTTCTACTGGTGCTCCTTTTTTGTGATATTTATTGTGGTCCTTAGATGGTTGCCTTGGTTTTTGTATTGCTCCTTCTTTCATCATTGTTGTTCGGATTTCATTGTTGAAGTAGGATTATGTCTGGGTTGAATGTTGTCTCCCTTAATGTTAGGGGCTGAATCATCCGGTGAAGAGGGCTAACATTCTGGATTACTGTATATCTTTATCCTCAGACTTGGTACTTTTACAGGAAACGAAAGTCTCTTATAAAGAGGCTCTTTTGCTGAGGAAAGAGTGGGTCCTTGATGTGGTGTGCTCTGATGCCCTGGGGAGAAAGAATGGTGTGATAACACTCATTTCTAAAAATTCTGGTCTCTCTGTGGTCTCTGCGGAGCATGATTCTGAGGGTCGTTGGCTGTTATCTAGACTTACTGATGGTGCTGTTGATCTTTATGTCTAAAATATCTATGCTCCAAACAGCGATGATCCTTCTTTTCGGCGGGAGATCATTAAAAAATTAGCACATACTCCTCATACAGGAAATCTAATTGTGGGAGGTGATTTTAATTTACCAATGGACCCCTTGTTGGATAGGAATTCTGCTTTCCCCTTCCGCTCTTCCAGAGCTCACAAATAATTGTTAAATATGTGCTCCTCTGCTACTCTTCATGATATTTGGCGTCTTCATAATCCTACAGGCAGTGATTTTTCGTTCTTCTCCTCTCCTCATTCTAGCTTTTCTCGTATTGATTATCTTTTGGTTCATTCGTCTCTTCTACAATCCTCATCTTCTCCACATATCCATCCTATTCTTGTTTCAGATCATGCGGCTGTTTCCTTTTCTCTCTTAACTCTTGCTCCTAAAACACAACCTCGCTCTTGGAAACTGAATACAGAGATTTTGCACGATGACTCACAAGTTTTGGCTCTACATGACGAAATTGAAAATGTATTTTCTGATAATGAAGGCTCAGTTAGTTTGCCAATAGTTTTGTGGGATGCATTTAAATGTACACTTAGAGGGCACGTTATCAAAGTAATGGCGAAAAGGAATGCTGATATCAAAAAGGAACTAACAGATCTGGCTGATAGTATTAAACGACATGAGCTTCTTTTTCGACGTTCTAAATATAAACAATTACTGCAAACCATTAAAAATTTAAAATATTCGTATAATACTATCGTTACCAAGAGAGCTCAAATTGGGGTTCAAGCCCAGAAATCCAAACGATTATTATTGAAAAACCGTGCTGGTAAAATCTTAGCAGCGACGTTAAAATTTCAGGAATCCAGTTTCAAGTCCTCTAAAATCTCTTCTATTAATGATAGGTCTGGTGTTAAAAAATTTCAGTCTAAGGAAATCCTTGAAGTTTTTCGTGACTTCTATAGTAATCTTTATTCCCCCACTAATCAGTCGTCTTCTGAGAAATGGCAAGAATTTTTGAGTACAATCCCTCTTCAGGCTGTCTCAGCGGAGGATGGTGAGAAATTGGGGAGATCGATTACGTCTGAGGAAATTATACATGCCATTAATGACACACGATCGGGTAAAGATCCGGGTCCGGACGGATTTCCCATTATGTTTTATAAAACTTTTCTTCCTTCGGTGGTTCCTCGCCTTAAGACTGTTTTTGATGCTTTTATTCGAGAAGGTTCGGTCTCGGGCACTGCGGCAGATGCCACTATTGTGGTGATCCCGAAGGAAGGTAAAGATCACTCAGATCCTAAGAACTTTCGCCCTATTTCTTTACTCAACATGGAAGCTAAGATTTTTGCAAAGATCCTCGCTAAGAGGTTCGAATATTATATCCCTACTTTGGTTCATCCATCGCAGACGGGCTTTATCAAAGGTAGACTTGCCAGAGATAATATCCGTACCTTTTGCCATATCTTGGGTACAGCCAAGCGGTCTACTCTTCCAGCAGCTGCGTTGGCCTTAGACACCGAGAAGGCTTTTGATAAGGTCTCCTGGCCCTTTTTACATGCTGTTCTTCGTGCACATAATCGTAATTATTCTTTTGTCAACATGGTTATGTCTTTATATTCCCAGCCTAGAGCGAATATTAGAGTCAATGTGGCTACGTCTGAATTTTATAGTTTGTGTCAAGGTACTCGACAAGGTTGTCCGTTGTCTCCACTTTTGTTTTTCTTATCTATTGATCCGCTCCTCCGACTAATTGATCTCCACCCAGATATTAAGGGGTTTACTTTCGGATCGCATTGCATAACGACAGCTGCTTATGCAGATGATGTTCTCATTTTTTCAGATGATATTGTGTTGGCCATTCCCGCTATTACAGAAACTATTTCTCTTTTTTCTAGTGTCTCTGGATATACCCTTAAAAGAGATAAGACAGAAATGTTCCCTCTAAATGCATATTGTTTCCCTGCACATATGGGTACAGCTGGTTTTAAATGGCAATCTAAACATCTTAAATATTTGGGGATTTGGTTTTGTAGCACTCTTTATGATACAGTGGCTTCCAACGAGGCTCAAACTTTACTTAAAGTACGTCATCTTTTGGATACCTGGTCCCCTAAGCATATTTCCTGGTGGGGTCGTCTTCAAACCTTCAAAATGATAATTACTCCTATTATTAATTTTGTTTCATCTATGCTCCCTGTAAAATTGTCTTCTTCCTTTTTTCATGAGATTGACTTCCTCACGTCTAAATTTCTATGGAATGATAAGCGAGCTAGACTTGCGTATACATTTTTAAGGAAACCTTATGATATGGGTGGCTGTAATTTTCCTAACTGGGAGAAATACCAGGTTGCTTTTTTAGCTTCTCAAGGTACTCTATGGTTTTCCTCTGCCCCTGGACATACGACTTCTTGGTTGGTGATTGAGCAGGATCTTTCTCTTCCCTTGCCAACCTCTTCCTTTTTAACTACGTCCACCTTATCTATTCCGTTTTCCCGTACAATCATCTTGGATACCATTGCAGCAGTTAGATCTATTGACAAGAAAGTGGCTTCCCCGATTCATAAGTCGAGATGGTCTTCATTGTGGCGTAATCCTAGAATTAAGCTCATTGTTGAACCCACTTTGATAACTTACTGGGCATCTAAGGGGATTACGCTAGTTCGTCATCTATATGACTCTAACAATGATCCTTTACCCTTTTCCTCCTTAGCCCAACAATACTCTCTCACTAACTTAGACTTTTATACTTTTCTCAAAATAAAGGTTGCTCTTGCTAAATTACGTTTGGAGCCCAATTCGCCTACTATTACATTGTTTCATTTATGGCTTAGATCTGTGCATGTCGCTTCAAAAATTTATAAATTTTTGTCTTCCACTCCCTCTGACTTACCTACTGTTACCCAACAAAAGTGGTTGCGTCATTTTGATCAGGAACTCAATGAACATATATCTCCAGAGACTTGGCAGTTGATTGGGAAACTTTCGCTTCGCAATAAAATTGCCCCTTCTTTAATTCAATCTAAATTCTTCTCAATCAATCTTCTTCATAGGACTCCTGTACGTTTACATTCCCTAAACCTAAAGGATGATGATCTTTGCTGGAGTTGTGGTCTGACTGCTGGTGATTTTTCACACATGTCCTATGAGTGTTCCCTTTTACAGCCCTACTGGAATTCAATACATTCCTTTCCCATGGTTATGCTGGGCCCTTTGGCTTCCAGAGTGCCGCTACAGCTAGATACCTTAGAGTTACAATTGTTGGATCTTTTATTGACAGTAGCTCTTAAGGTGATTCTTATGGAATGGAAGTCTGTTTCTTCCATATCATACCATACTTGGTGGGCATGGGTCTCTTTTTTAAGAAGTGCACATACTTCGGTGGATGAAGCTCGTCTTACCCCTAATATCTCTAGCAATGTCTGGAGAGCTCTGGATTCATATATGGATTTGGCTTCGAAAGGGTTGGTCGATCAATATCCCTTTGTATTGTCTAGTTAAGTATTGTATTGTCATATATTTGTAGCACCACATTAGAGCCTTCCTTCCTTCTCTTTCCTGCCCTCTCCTTTCCTTCCCCCTTCTTTTCTTTCTAATCTTCTTTCTCTCTTTTCATGTTTCTTTTCTCTCTACACATATTCTTTTTCTTTTATCATAGTGATACACTTGTTGGCCATTTTGGTTCATTGACATAATTCTTCATATTTTCATATGATATTATGTACTTTTTGTGATTACTACATGATATATTGATATTCTTGACTTTCATCAACTGTATCACTTTGTAATATACTTAACTATTTATTTGCCTTTTAAAATTTAATAAAATTATTGAACAATTAAAGCCTGGTTAAAAGACGTTGCATATTGCAAACCTAAACTTTCCGTATTCTGGGAGCTTATGCTTACAGCCGTCCAGGCCTAAAGATATATGGGAGCCTGTTTTAGATTGGGTGAGAACACAACAACATGATCGATCAGAGGTTGTATTGTCAGGAGTAGAAGCCATTTGTATTACCCCCCCCTTCAGCAGCTTCAGGAAATTAAAGTTATAGCTGAGTTAAACTGTGCGGATCAGTGGTTAAATAATAGTAAGGTGTAGTGGACACGACAGGCACGAAATGCGTTATGTTGAAAATCATGATGTTCTTCCTATTAAAATGTTGGTGTGATGTCCCAAGGGAGGTATGTTACTGTTCCATTGTAAGTAAACGGGTACATTTTGTAGATTATATATAAACATTGCATCCTATAATTGTATTACTTGAGAAATGCAAATAAAGAAAATATTGGTCAGGGAAGCATGGATGTGCTTCCTGCTCCTGGCTGGGAAGACTGAGGAGAGACGTGGCGACGACAGAGAGATGCGGCGAAGAGGTACGTTTTTAAAAACAATCCTCTTCCCCTACCCGCCCTCAAACCCCTGATCCGTGCTGGCCACTACTGTATTTAGCACAAAAACAGGGATTAAGTGTTCTTTTGTCAAACCTTATCCTCTTCACTTAAGAACAAAGTAGATATGTTCTAATATAAAAGTTTTTCCTAGACTAGACTCAATACACTGGATGTGGTGCTGTTAAAGAGAGCGGACTGTCAGAGTCAGCAAGAGATCAGATATGGTTAGCTGAGCGGTATGAACATCTCAGGCTGGCAGGGCCAGGAGCAGAAAGATGTAGAGACCGTCAATGAGGAAAAGTCTAATTCTTTGCCATCTATCAGGTCAGGGACTGTTATTTCCTGCTTGAGAGCAAATAACCTAGCAGCCTCGGAGAAGCAATTCAATAATGTACCAAGGCAGCCAAAACACAAGACAAGTTGAATAGGGACAGTGATCACAGCAGCCGGGGTGTAAAGCAAGAGAAATAATGTGTCATCAATACAATTGCATTTATGTTGAAATTAGATTCACTGCATAGGCGGGTAAAGTGCCAGATGCATCAAAGTCACATTATGGCTCATTTCAACGTATTTTCAGTTTTTAAGCATGTGAAAGATACAGTAGTGCAATCATGATTGATGTCACTGCCATGCTTCAGTCAAAAGTTTGCTAATGGTCTATTTTGGAGTATTTAAATTCCATCTTTCTTGCGTGAAAGAAGCCTGACTGTTGTTGTAACACTAACTACATTGTTTTGGAAGGGAACCAAAAAGCGCTTTATACCTGCAAAAATACTGTGTGCCCCTGAAAGAAAGCAGGTAATAAGAATGTGTTATCTAAATAAATTAAGGACTAAAGGGCCGGATATATCAAGTATTTTGTATCAAACAAACACCTAACCGAATCGCAATTTGGGTTTGCAACCAAATATCGGTTCAGTATTTAGAAGGGGCTTCCCTTCCAAATAAGATGGGTATGTATTAATGTGACTGAATTCCGGTCGCAAAGCATTAAGAATTTACCGACTACAAACTTAATCGCAAATGAGATGGGGTCTCTTAGGGAACCACTTTGTGATTGTTAAAAAAAAAAAGTTTGCTTTGGAGTCTTCTTAAACAATGTAAGAAAATAAAAGAAAGAAACAGACTGCATTTAAAAAAATTGCATTATTAAATAAAAAAATTAAAAAATCGCAGACATATTGTTCTGCTGACCCAAGCCGGCTGCCATCCCTGTGATAGCAGAGATTCCTAGTGGGTCAGAAATTGCGACCTACCTCGTTCATGAGGTAGGTTGATTTATGAGCCACAACGAATCACTATTTTAAAGTGTCAGTAAGTACATTTTATTATGCATGATTAAATAAAACCTTTGCATACATTAAATACATATAAGAATAAATAGTCCTCATTCATAATACTATTTTAAAGTGAAGTCCTCTACTGAGAAAATCTAATAACAACAGGTTCCCTGCAGTGCTTGTAGACCATTCTCATAACGACGGCTGTAGCACTTATATGCCAAACCTTAGTAAGAAAGAATGCAGGCACAATTGCTGATTTTGTGCTAAGGTCTGCTGTCAGTCTCATATTTCTGGAAAGTAGCATAGATTCTGCACAATAGCACTCCTTCAGCATTAGGAATTTTCATTAGTGCACCATTAGAAAGAAACCCATCAAACGAGTCATGCATGCACTGCCCGATCAAAGAGTAAACACGTTTTATACCTTTTATATCTCCTATTACCATGCTGTATTACACTGCCTATATTCAAATATAAACACTCGCTAAGAAGACTTTTGAGAGAAGCAGGGTAACTAAGCTACGTGTATTTGCTACTTTTGTGTTCATCATCTAGGACACCAAAGATTAAAAAAAAGGAGAAACCTGTGTCGTCAAATTTTCATCACAGCTGACAGTGGCCAGTGTCATGTCTGGCCCCAAATGACAGTACTTACCTAGAAATATCCTCCTGCTCCGCTAAACAAACAAAGCAAATCCATTGGAGGAAAAAGCTGAAAATGTGTGAATCTGACTTCCAAGATGCTAAGAGTCAGTATCCTTACCAGTCCTGATAGTTTCTTCTTTGCATTCTAGAATGTTGTCCTGAATTTATCATGGAAAATATATAAGTTGCAAAATTCAAATAATTAAAAAAAAAAAAACTGAAAAAGCAGAGCCATTATTCGACATCTTGGGACGACCTGACATCCCATTGTGGCTACCTATAGCACATCAACTTTTGTGTACATCACTCTGACCCTCAAGATGAATTCAAACCCCTGTCCCTTCCATGCCTTGCGCCACATAATGCTGTGCTCTCAGCAGTGGCTCCTCCGCTATGGTGGAGGAGTGTCGCCCCACCTGCCAGCAGCCCCAAATAAATTAAGAATAAAACGAGAATAAATCCTTGCTTATTATCGCTTTATTTTTGCTCTCAGAGCCAAGGCATGGGGCGGTGCCAGGAGGATGACATGCTGATGGAAGAGTGGTTGCACTGCTTTTCACTGTGCATGACAGTCTGGTCGGCCATCTCACAACAGACAAACTGCTATGCACACTGAAGCTCTCCAACCCAAGCTGCGCTTCCAGGTTGGAGAGAGCAGGCACAGGCTCCCAGTCTAATTGCATGAAAGCAGCGTCAGGATTGGCTGTAGTGGACTGTCGGAGCCTGTGCCTGCAGTGGAGAGGTGCAAAAGGAACAATTGATGAACAGAATGCAGAACAATGTCATACATTCACCCCAGTACAGCGATCTGGGCCTAAATCCATCGTTCTTCTGCTCACCATGCCATTCCAGTTTGGACCCAGCCGTATTCAAATCAGTCTTGACCCTGCACCCAATGGGAACAGTCCAGCCCGAACTGCCAGGCCAGGTCCTCCCTGGACTGGGAACAAGCATCAAGGACCGGTTTCGGGATTTCAGCCCTCATCAGACAGGATAGCTTGACTCCAGTGGCATGGAGAGCACGGGACCTACATCAGCATACCTGTCCCACTCGGGGTGACAAATGCAAAAAGAAAAATTGATTGACAGAATGTAGAACAATGTCATACACTCACCCCAGTACAGAGATCTGGGCCTAAATCCATAATTTTCTTGCTCACCATGCCATTCCAGTTTGGATCCAGCCATATGCAAATCAGTCTTGACCCTGCGCCCAATGGGAACATCCCAGCCTGAACTGCCAGGCCAGGTCCTCCCTGGACTGGAAACAAGCATCCTAGGACCGGTTTCGGACTTTCAATCCATCAATTATGTGTCTTTTGAAGTGGAGAGGAGCGCGATGCAGCAGGTAATTTCTTTTTTTTATTGTGTCTCGACATCCGTCTACCCATGTGTATGTGTTTATACATCTATATTATGTGTATTATGTGTATTTGTTAAGTGTATATTTTTTTTTATCCCCCCCCCCATGTGATTTGCCACCAACCGCCACTGGCCAATTGGAAGCGGTCCCATGGTAGTCATGATACTGTGGTACCTCATACGTAAAACCAATCTGTAGAATCTAGGTCAAGCTTCGGTGGGCCACAGGCTGCTTTGCAACTGCTGTTTTTGTTTCCTTCATTGCATGCTAATAGTAGGACTAGGAACCACTAATGACCAGTGCTTAATTTGAGATGGTGATTGCCGGTGGGGCCCATCAGCGCTAATGTTTGGGGACTGACATTTATTTTTTCTCATTGCACTTTGAAGTCCTTGATCCAGCGCAAGAGAGGGAAAACACATATGGGTGAAAACAAGAAGATAAAGATGGAAAAACTGTGACCTACAGAGAAAGCAAGTAAAGTACCTCCAAGAATGAGATAAAGAGGCAGAGAGAGTCTGGTGGTGGTGGATTGAAGAGGCGTAGGTGCAGTTCGGTGCTCCATCAGCCATGACCGGCAAATGTGACCAGCTGGAGTCCAAAATTATCAAGAGCCTCTATTTCAGGCTTAGATCTTGGGTGAAACTCAAAGGAGTTCACCCACTCCAAATACTGCTCAACTCTGCCCAGCCAAATGAATGTTCTTTTTCTTGACACAATAACTACAGCAATGGGCTTTAGAAATCCGGTTTGACTGACCGATTGAAATAGAGATTGGTGAAATTGTGATTTCTATTTTCTGAGAAGATCATGTACAAATACAATACAAGGGCATTATTTGCGTTTAAAAGTCATGCGAGATACAAACAAGAGACTTGTATAAAAACATATTGTCCCTCTGCTGTGGTTTCACTTTTCCTGTGAGATGTTTTTCTGTTGTATTGTCTCCTGTGGGCAAAAATAATTGATAATTCTGCCCTTGTAAAATTTCATGTCCAGTGGCTGCTTCTCCGCTGAGGTGGAGGAGTGTCGCCCCACTGCTCTCTGAGCAAAAAAAAAAATGTAAAAATAAATGATAATGTAACGTTATCATTATTTTCTTTTCCCTACTGCAGTGGGTCCGTTCTTTCCTGGGGGAAGGCTAGGCAGGGGGAGGAGTGGGGCACTCCAAGTGTGCATGACATTTTGACCGGCTCTCTGGGGCCGGCCAAACAGTCATGCGCACTTGCTATGTCCTCCATCAAGGCCGCATTACAGCCTGGATGGAGAACATGCCCCAGGCTCCCAAGATTGGTCTGACAGCTGAACTATGGTGCTCAGACCAATCACAACGTTGCATTGCAGCGTTGTCATTGGTCAGGGAATCTTGGGAGCCCGGGTGCTTCCTGCTGCCAGACTCCAGGCAGGAACAAGCCAAGAAGACGAAGATGATCGGAGCAGAGTCATTGGCAACACCGGCTGTAGCCAGGTGTTTTTTTTGCTATTTTATCTTTTTCATTTCCCCCGCCTACCCTCTCCCCTAACCTACCACCCAGTCCAGTAGCATGCTCATGTCATTTTGCGAAATCTGCGCTAACATCATCATTTGAGAATTTCAGAAGATCACACACAGATTATTTTATTCAAAAGTTAATGTAGACTATGATTTTGAGCCGTACAGAACTATTTTAAATATTTATTCTGCTGTATACGAGTATGATATAGCAGTAGTTATTATTCGCAGTGTGCACTAGGATTATCTCAAAGATCACACCTGCAATGTATGTGTCATGGATTATTACTTAGTTTTCAGTCACTGAATGGGTCATAGCAGAGATCATGATGAGTATCCATGTTATGTTTTAACTGTTTTTCCATGCCCACACAAAAAATGCTGCTTCTGCTGACCTTCTCAAAAAATATAAGGTCCAGCTGTTTTAAGCGCTGCCAGTAAAATAGTGGTAGAAGCTTGAGAACAATATTTTTGCTAACAGTGTGGTGTTTTGCTAACCGACCTATATACTAATAGGTCGGTTCACAAAAAAACCAAATCCTTGAACTACTGCTCCTCTTGAATAAACTTTGTTTGCATTCACAAGAGGACCCTTTCCATTTTGCAAAAAGATCACCACCTCCTTTGAGATGTTAGTTAAATATCAATATCTTGCAACAAAATTGTGTTTGCTAAAGAACAAGTTACTTACCTTGGAATTATCCCCAAGTGCCAAATTGGATGCAGACATTTTTGAGGAGCAGTACCCCTGAGTGTCAGTAGGTGGCGTTGTTCTGCTCTGCATGGTGTCATCGGCCGTGCCGGATGTGAGGTGCGTGGTGCCTATGTAGGCACCACCCCACCAAGCTGTCAGTTTCTTTCTGTGATTTTCCATGCCAGGAGCTCAGAGCGACAAAGAACACTGACCACTTGAGTGGAAGACTAGGACCCTCAAGAAAAACAGCCTTGACCCTAGAAATCTTCGCAAAGCAGGGAGGATGTGTGAGTCACAAACAAATCTATGACTAGATAAAGTCTCTACCAGATAAGGCATTACAGAAGGTAAGTAACTTGTTCAGCTGATAGAGACTTCTAGCTGCAGATTCCTTACCTTAGAATAGATACCCAAACAATTCCCCCTCGGAGCTGGGTCTGCGAAACAAGTTCACACTAAAAAGTCCTGCAGGATCGAATGGGCAAAGTGCTCATCCTGACAGACCTGACTGTCCAGGCAGTAGGGCTTGGTAAACATGTGCAGAGATGCCCACATTGCTGCCTGGCAGATGTCTAGGACTGGAACTTTCCATGCAAATGAAATGGTCGCAGCCTTGGCTCTGGTAGAATGAGTAAGCAAACCCTTAGGGGGTTGCTTTTGGGCCAACGCGAGGCAGATTTTAGTACAGAGCGCGATCCATTGGGGTATGGTCCATTAGTGCACAACCTTCCCTTTCTTGGCTCTGACATACCCCACAAAGAGTTATTCGACCACCCAGAACTCTTTCGCGCAGTCAAGCTAGACCTCAGTTCCGGTTTTGGGCAGCCTCAGCTTTCATACAGAACTAGGCGATATTTCACAGCTCCTTAACTGCAGGAGGAGATCAACCAGAAGAATGTAAACTTGTGACGGTTTTAGGAGTGAGAGAACCCTTAGAATCCATAAGGAGGGAAGAGATGCCTCTGTCATGATGCAAATGATAAGCACTCCAGGATGGAACCTCATTCGTAAAAATAGCATTACTGTTAAGGGCATGCTAAAAGCAAAGTTTAGTGTTTCCCCAAGTAAGTGACATATGTTTTTACCCTACTTGGCTATTCAATGGCTATAGGAGGTCACTGTATGTTTTAGAATACACCCTGTGTGGGAAATTATCTTTGTCTGCAGCGTCACCTGCATTTTTGCCTATTGTTGCTGACCCCTTTTTGTTGGCTATAGGACTCTGTGCTCTTTACCCCTGCTAACCAGTGGTAAAGTGCTTGTGCCCTCCCTTTCAAACATGTTGAAATTGGTATACACCTGATTTGCACCTTTAATTCACTTATAATTCCCTAGTATATGGTACCATCTGTACCTAGGACAGTTAAATTAAATGCTACTAGCTGGCTTCAGCACTCACTAAAGTAAGAAACTGCCACTGCAGCCTGGGTATGCCATTTTAAAACGGTCATTTCGACCTGGAAAATCAAACCTTTTGCCAGGGCTAATCCTTCACTTTAACTACCTTTAAGTCATCCCTAAGATAGATCTTAAAGGCCCATAGGGCAGGGTGAATGGTATTTAAAAAAGCATGACATGTAAATGTAATATTTTACAGGTCCTGGCAGTGAAAACCCCCCAAAGTCAGTTTGGGAGCAGATACAAATATGATCCAAGGACTCAGTTTAATAATAAATCCTACAAAATTACTATTGTAAAAAATACACTTTTAGAAAGTTGTAATTTTCCTGCCTAAAACCAAAATTCTTTCCTGCCAGTGTACAGCTTTCACCTGACCCCTGCGGTGAGATGTGTTTTGCTCCCACAATGAAGGGCCATGTGAGTAGGGAGGGGAACTCTTCCCTTGACATGCTGTCCCTTGGAGGCTGTGCACAACAGGTTCCTGAGCTTCAAAGGATGTCTACTTTGTCAGTGGAAAATGAAGGTCACACCTAGACCTGCATCCCCTTTGTGTCTCTAGTCAAGTTGGAACCAAACCCACTGGGAGTAGAGGAACCAACCAGAACTGTTTTAGGGGCTGGACAAAGGCTTGGACCCCACCCACAGGCTGGCACTGGGCATAAAAGTGGACCCCACAGACCTATCCTCAGGACACTCCTGAACCTGTTAAGAATCTATCTGAAGGAGGACTGCCCTGCTCTCTGAAAGCTGACTGGACCTGCTTGGCTTGAATCCAGGACCCCTGATGTGACACCCAAGGGTCCTTTGGTTGATTCCTGTTTGAGCTACAAGGACACAACAAGCTTCTAGAGATTTCTTCCTTGCTACTGCCAAGCTGACCACTACCAACTGCACCTGCACTGGATCCTACTGCTGTTTTCTGTTGGAGTGAGTCCTAACTCTCAAGTGGTGTCACCCCAAGTCCTCGACCTTTGGCTGGACTTAAGATTGTGTTCATCCTGTTCATGCTGCAAAATCTGGGAGCTATAAACTTTTTGCCAACTTTCTTCATGGATAATTAACGGTGAATGGGCTTGCCGTCGTATCCGCAGCAGTCAACATTCTCATTGCTCTTCAAGAAAGCTAGAGTACCTAAACATCTTTACTTCAAGAACATAAAAAGTTGTAATTCCAACAAAAGTTGTCACGACAGCCAAGTGAAACAAATGAATGCTCAGCAATTATTGACTAGAACACACTGCACCTTTATACAAGATAAAGCAGCAAGCTGTAAAATATTAAATCAGCAATTAAAATGGTATTGTGTCATCAAAGTAAATACACTGAAGAACAACAGGGGGGTCTCTATTTCAAGCAACATGTCGTATTGTATCAGCAGTTTAACAAAAGAACTTCTTGATCTCATCATCAAAATCTAATTGGAACACTAATGGGACTATAATCATTCTCACACCTCTTCCTAACATGGAAACCGATGAAAAACCCATTAAAGTCAAAGGCTAAAGAGAGCTGGCTCAAACTCCACTCTCTTTGTATTCATTCTATATCAATTTTAGGTCTGGTGTTAGAAAAGACCATTTGATTTTGCTATTATGTACATTATATGCAAAATTATAGATGTTTTCGGCCAGCTGTCTTCATCCATTGGTATGTTGTTCAGAAATTCACATGCACGTTTTCTTCTACCTGGTACAGGGTACAGCATGAGGCCAGCTCATTTTATCCACTGGCTACCTTCACTGTGCGTGGTGTTGCATCCAAAAACAAAGTAGTTCCCCTACGTGCCAGGTACTACTAGGACAATTTGTGTTTTGAGACCCAAAAAAAACATTGTTTTACTTTTTACCAATGCTTTTTTTTTTACATAGATCAGGCCTGGCAGCTTTCCCAACAAAGTTTTGCAAAAACCATGACAAGACAAAACAAGCACTGATAAAGCCAAAAGGCTGACAGCCAATGCTAGATATTGGCTTTGCCAATGCTTGCTTTTGCTGTTAATAGGAAGACCTAAAAAAGGCATTGAGATCAGTAATATTCTTCCTGTTTACTAAAACCTAACTTATCTGTGACCAAAGAATTTTGCAGTAACTACTTCTTCCTGAATTACAAAGGTACATTTAGTATATTTCACTCAGTCACTGAATCCAAGTATCTGACATAGCCAAATTAGGAGGATGGCCGAACGGGGTTTTTAAATTATCTGAAATAGAGGATGTTCTTCTGCACTATGGGATGCAGGTCCAGGCTCAGATAATTTTTGAATGAGTAATTTGTGTCTGATTTCTGCTGCTCCAACTCACACTGATGGGGAAGCAGCAGCAGGAAAAGTACAGGGTGTTCTACTCAGTTAAGCGCATAAAGTTCAAGAAAACATAGAAAAGTGAGTATGCATATGGTTCTCTATAATGTTGCTCACCTGGCAAGGGCCAATAAATCTCCTGAAGGTCAATGTAGAAGTCAATAAATTGCTAGTATATAGGAGCATTAAGACAATTTAGGCAAAAGACAGTTTTTTTAATGCATTGCAACGCTGCAATGCATGAATGACTAAGTCAATCACTGATGGCGCAACGACTACAATTAGAAAAAGTCAACGAATAAAGCATGAAACTAGGAAGGCGTGGAGTAGCTGTATGACTTTACCATGGTCTTGTCAAACCCAAAACCCAATAATTGATTAATAACACTTTTATGTTATATTGCTGGATAATGGCAACCACACAATATGTTTACAAGTTAATCTACTACTTTAAAAGAGCATCACTAAGTCACTGTTTCAAACACCATAAAAGATAACAAGATTCCTTACCTGTCCAAGAACTTGCATGAAAGATGTTGTGACAGTTACCTGTGAAAACATTAAGCATAAGAGGACAATACTTATTTCATTTTGTTTATTAGTTCAGCGCAGACCTAGCAACAGTGCATTGCACACAGAATGCTAAACACACCACTCAGAGTCACACAGCTTTAAAAGGGGTGTTTAGACAGAGCGATGCACATATATGTATGGAATAGCAGCAGTTTTCAGGAGATTATCACATAAAATCTGAGTTTCTACTTGTACGACAATGTCAATCCACGGTATACATTGCATTATGGCTAGATGCTAACTCTCATCCACAATAAGAAACGTGTGGATATATTTCTCCATCCCAGCAGACCTGTGGTTCCACATTCCTAATCTGTTTTCACTAATGCATACACTCATTCACTTCCTTTCCTAGAACATTATTATTGTAGAATGCTCTATAAGGTAAAAGGTATCTTATTTCCAGACAAACATGGAGGCAGTATGGACTCTGTCCTAGCATTAAGGAGTTTTCAAACTCTTACAAACTATCCTATCAAAAACTACAGATACAAATAGGAAGGGGTGGGAGCACAATGTTTCACCTCCTAGCACAGTTCGCCTCTTAGCATTATAGTAAATGCAGTTCATGGTACATGCTTACTTGAATATTTACTGGAGTATTCCACCAAAGTTGGTGCAGGTTACTGCTGTAAATCTCTAGACATGTGTGTATCAGTAGAGATAAAAACTAATTTAATCTTGGGTTGCTGAGCAGGCTGCCACTATCCTTTCAGGTCTCAGTACCTCTCACAGGTGCACAGGTGCATTCCCACAAGCTTGTCAGCTCAATGGCTCAAGGGAGCCTTTTCAAACAGGAAGGGATGGGAGCACACTGCTTCGCCTCCTAGCACAGTTCGCCCCTTAACATTTTAGTAAATGCAGTTCATGGTACATGCTTACTTGAATAGTTACTAGAGTATTCCACCAAAGTTGGTGCAGTTTAGTGCTGTAAAACGTGCTGTTTGAAAAGGCTCCCTGAGCCATTGAGTTGTGGAGATACACATGTGTGCCTGTGAGAGGTACCGAGACGTGAAAGGATTGTGGCAGCCTGCTCGGAAACCCCAGATTAAATTCGTTTTCATCTCTACGGATGATCTCCAGAAACACGTATCCAGAGATTTGCAGCACTAACCTGTACCAACTTTGGTGGAATACTCCAGTAACTATTCATGTAAGCATGTACCATGAACTGCATTTACCATAATACTAAGGTGCGAACTGTGCTGGGAGGTGAAGCAGTGTGCTCCCACCCCTTTCTGTTTGAAAAGGCTCTCTTGAGCCATTGAGCTGACGAGCTTGTGGAGATGCACCTGTGCGCCTGTGAGAGGTACTGAGACCTGAAAGGATTGTGTCAGCCAGCTTATCGACCCCAGATTACAATCGTTTTTTTCACAACTGATGGCGGAGGATATCCAGAAACATGTGTCTAGAGATTTACAGCACTAACCTGCACCAACTTTGGTGGAATACTCCAGTAAAACTTCAAGTAAGCATGTACCATAATGATAAGGGGCAAACTGTGCTGGGAGGTGAAGCAGTGTGCTCCCACCCCTTTCTGTTACAAATATAAATACTTAATAAGAATATCCAAGTAGCATAAGGGCCGCTCTGGATTCTTGTAGATTGCATGAAGCTGCAATGTGGTGGAGATGAACACATTCTCACGTAAGGATCTCCTCCAGGTTGCAACACTAGCTGTCTTCTTCCTTTTGACTGCAGAGTCTTTGCTGTGGGCTGGGGGTCAGGTGAAGCATGTTTGAGAGAGAAGCATGTCTGAGAAAGCAAAAGGGACCAGGCAGTAGGCAGTCTGCAAATGTCATCAAATGACCTTTTAACAATAAACCCCTTATCAAGTTTCCCAAGTGGTGTGAACGTAATGGAGATAGCTTAAGGGGCTATACCTGCCACAGATTCAGCCTTCTCCACCTCCCATTCCACCTTTGTCTTTTAAACTAATTTCTGCAGCAAATGAAGAAACACAAAAACCCTGCAAAGATCAGAGGTTTGGCAGCAAACTTAGCAAAATCAGTGAAAAATCTGTGTAGTAGATTCATACTTCCCTACAACTACTGTATTACAATTTTAGAAATAAAAAAAAGAATTAATCTTAGTCACTGATATTTACAAGGGCTGCATCCAAATCCATAGTTTTTTTTGTTTTGCCCGTCATGACCATTTCAGATGGCAACCAGCCATAGGGAAAAGGTCCTGTGCTCACTGTACAACAGGACAAAGGGACTGACCTGTCAATTCAGCCTAGACTCTTCCTACCAAGGCTGACTTGTCCATAGCTGGCTCCTGTCTGAGGAGGCATGGTGTCCAAAAAAAGGATGGACTGGGATGCGGCCCCAATTAATTCTCAGTGGCTGAGACTAATCCAAGCATTCTACTTTTTTTGTTTTCCTCTGCATCACCATACATTCGACACCCTAAGTGCAACTGATATGCACAGATGTGGGTCCCATCCTCCCCATAACACAGTACTCGAACTGTGTCTGACTTGTGAAGCTTAATTAGGACAACACCGGAACGAGGTTGCTTGAGGTCCTCTTCACAGGGTACCTGGCCTGGCAGTTCAGGCTGAACTGTTCATACTGGGGCAGGGTCAAGGCTTATTTGCATATCACTGATCCCCAACTGAGATAACATGGTGGGCAAAAAAATAACGGACTGCGATAATGCACTGAGGAGTTACCAGTGGCTGAGACTCATTCAAGTATTCCATCACTTTTTTGTTTCCCTCAGTGCAAGCAAAGAGACAGGCATTGTGCTCACATTGACTTGGTGCTATGGGCAAACCAAAAGGGGGCCTGGTTTGGTCGGCAAAAGAGGAAATGCCCACCAATGTATATGTAGGAGCGACAGGGTCAATCGTCTGATGCAAGCTTGGTAGAGAATTATGAAGACCAGACACTGGCATCTTTATCCTTCTCTCCTCATTCCACATCACCAAAGTCCCGCATTTACTCTGGCCCTGTCTAGGCGAACTTTGAGAAATGGAAGTCAGAGATTGCAGAATTCACTTTCGGGCTAGGGGTTAAGTGGGATAATTGTCCTTTGAGAGATATGACTTCAATCTGGAAGACAGGGAAAGTCTAAGCAACCTACAAATTAGGAAGTAGGGTAGAGCAGCTTATAATATGGTCATGGGTATGAGAGAAGCAACACGCTTTCAAAAGCTTTTGAAAACAGGGTGATGGGTGCATACTGCCCAGATGTGAAAGGCTATACACGGGTAGATATGAAAATCCTTTAGTTAAGGATATTGAACTACATAGTTGCTGGTCATGCCCAAACCTGAAACACGTTTGAAAGGAAATGTCAAGCCACATGATCCACTATATTGATACTGGAGTTGAGCAATATGTACTGGAATGTATCTTCACAATCCATTTTTACTGTTCCACATGCTACTAGCAGCAAGATTGGAGACAGCAGGTAGGTGGAAAAAGATGGATCAGTCAACACCAGTTTCATGACAATAAGGATTTGAGGCATTCTAGTGATGGAACTGATATTGTATATAGATTACCTATGACCAGGTGAGGAATGCCATCCCAGCATTGCAATGCCTATGAATACAGAGGACCCTGACACTCTACTGGAAGCACAAGTTACTACTTGTGTAACGATATATCTGTAAGAGACATTAGTTAGTGATAGATTCCTTACCTTAGAATAATCCCCAGGCATCAGACTGGTTCCGTAAAGCTTTCGTCAGCAGTACCCCTGCGCGTCGATAGGCATCGTCGCCCAGCTCTGCGTGCGTCATTGACGTCGTATTCGCCGAGATGACGTCACTGGAGCCACTTAGAAGCGCCCACGCGTGCACACAACATTCCGCAACAGGAACGCAGAGCCATGTAAGAGACTGAACACTGGTGCATAGAAACTAGGGCGCGAGAAATCAGTTCACAGAACGGGGAGGATGGGTGGGGCGGTAAGGAATCTATCACTAACTAATGTCTCTTACAGATATATCATTACACAAGTAGGAACTTGTGCATCTGAAAGAGATACGTTAGTGATAGATTACTTACCTTAGAATAGATACCCCAGCAATACCAACCCTGGTGGTGGGTCTGCGAATAAGATTACACCAGAAAGTCACGGAGAACAGAACGGCCAAATAAGCCGTCCCTCTGGACCAGAGTGTCAAGGCAATAATGCTTTGTAAAAGTGTGCAGTGAAGCCCACGTGGCAGCCTGACAGATGTCTTGCAGGGGGACACCACTTCCCAATGCCGTAGTGGCTGCTGTTGCCCTGGTAGAATGGGCACGCAGCCCCACCGGAGGTTCCTTTTTAGCCAGAGAATAACAGGCCTTGATACACAAGACGACCCAGCGGGAGATAGTCCTCTTGTGAACAGCCCGGCCTTTCTTGGCGCCTGCGTAGCCAACAAAGAGCTGGTCATCCATCCGGAATGCTTGTATGCGATTCAGGTAAAAGGAGAGCGCACGTTTTGGGTCCTGACGGTGGAGCCTCTCTTCCTCTCTGGAAGTATGCGTAGGCGAAAAGAAAGTGGGCAAGGTGATAGTCTGCCCGATGTGGAAGGCAGCGACAACCTTTTGGAAAGAAGGAAGGACGAGTGCGAAGCACAACCTTGTCCGGATGAACCGACAGAAAAGGAGGCTTACAAGAAAGAGCCTGAAGTGTCCTCACTCTCCTGGCAGAGGTGATAGCCACCAGGAAGGCAGTTTTCAAAGTCAGAAGACGTGAGGGACAATTGTGAAGCGGCTCAAAGGGAGCGCAAATGAGATAAGTCAAAACAAGAATCAAGTCCCACTGAGGCATTATGAAAGGAATAGGAGGGAACATATGCGTAATGCCTTTTAAGAATCCCTGTACAACAGGGGACTTGAAAAGAGAAGGGTGATCTGGAAGTCTAAGAAAGGCAGAAATGGCTGAAAGGTAGCCCTTGATAGTGCGCAGAGCAGAGTCCTGCCGGGCCAGAGAAAGAAGGAACAAAAGAACCTCAGAAAGAGGGACAGAAAGGGGATCTCCAGTCTTGGCTGTGCACCATGCCACAAATTTGTTCCACCTGCAGGCGTATACTGATTTAGTGGAGGAACGCCTGGCTGCCAGAATGACATCACAGACTTCGGGGGGCAAGTCAAATGGAATCAACTGTCACCGCTCAATCTCCACGCATGTAGGTGGAGAGCTGGGCAGGTTCGGGTGGAGAATCGTCCCCTGCTGCTGTGACAGAAGATCCTCCCGCAGAGGCAGTCGGATAGGGGGGTCCAGGCTCATACTGAGTAGCTCAGGATACCAAACTCTTTGAGTCCGGAGCCACGAGGATAACTTGGGCTCGGTCGCGCCTGATCTTCTTCAGCACTCTGGGCAGAAATGGTATAGGCGGAAAGACGTACAACAGACCGTAACTCCACTCGTGACGAAAAACGTCGCCGAGCGAGTGCCGTCTTGGAAATTCCAACGCGCAGAACTGATGACATTGCGCGTTCTCTTCAGTGCGAATAGATCTAACCAAGGTTCTCCCCACTGTTGCGCAGACCCTCCTGACATAGGGTCCACGACCCCACCCGCCCTGTTCGTTGCAATACCACATGGCGGTGGTGTTGTCCGTGAACACCTGCACTACCTTCCCCCTGACAGAGGGGATGAATGCCTTCAGTGCAAGAAGGATTGCCCGAAGCGATTGATATGGAGCCGGGACTCTGATCTCCACCTCTCCCATGTGGCCGCCCCATCCCTGGAGGGAAGCATCTGTCACCACTGTGTGCTCCGGTTGGGGAAGGGAGACGGATCTGCCGCTGACCCAATGCTGATTCATGAGCCACCACTGCAATTGTTGTGCAGCGCCCTCTGAGGTCTGGACGTAATCGGACAGGTTTCCCTGATGCTGCGCCCACTGGAACTTCAGGTCCCACTGCAGAGCCCACCTGGCATGGGTGGTCAGCAGGATGCAGGAGGCCATGAGTCCCAGTAGCCTCAAGGTCTTCCTGACCGAAACCCAGGACAAGGGCTGAAAGATCGGAATCATAGCCCGAATGTCCTGGACTCGCTGTTCGAGAGGATAAACCCAAAACTGTGCCGTGTCCAGAACCGCTCAGATAAAGAGGAGCTTTTGGGAAGGAATCAGGTGCGACTTCGGCACGCTGATGGAAAACCCCAGTGTTAGAACCTGGGGTAGCCTGGCCTAGGGCAAGACGTACATCTCAGAGGCACAGTGTTAAGGTTGCAGACCACCCAAAAGTAAATCCACGCAATAGCACTTAAAAAGGACACTACACCAATTTGTTGTAAAAATACGTTCTGGTTTATAAAAATAATTTCTTTGTATTTTTACTTTTAGGATTCACAATTAAATTACACTTCAGGTTGTTTTGGGAAAAACAAGTATACTCTTAGTCTGCTAAGCAAATTATCAATTAGGTTCCAAGTTACATTACATTTGTCAGGAAATCAGTAATGGCACTTTCAAAAGTATCAAATCACCACATTAAATAGAATTAGCAATACATCTCATTAAGCTCTATAATTGTTTAAACTTTGCTATTATGACTTCCTAAGACTTTCACCCCAAATCTTACTTTCAATGAGGCAGTGTCAGCACTTTACATTTGGTCAGATATTTAGTGAACATTTCATTGACAACCATACAACTCCCCTTTCTGGGCTTGACACCTTCCCAATCAAAGATCAGTTATTCCTGGGACGAAGCCTGTATTCCTCTAGCAAAGAGGACTCCTTTCCTTTCTCCTCCCTTCTGTTATCTGATGAAAATGACTTATCTAAATAGAGCCACGTTACATTTAGGCCATCCAGGGATTTCCCAAGAGCGCTTTACCCTCTGGAATGATCTCCTTATTCCCCTGCTGGTCAAGTCTCGCTCCCCTGCCCTCTCGCTACTCTCCTTACTTGTTTTTGAGGTCTTGTTTTGTCAGGGAGAGTAGGGAAAGCCACGTGTCAGGATAACCGTGCTAAGCGCCGGCGAGGCTCGCCAGCCTCCAGGGCACCTCAGCTCCCCTCTCCCACTCGAGCCAGCTCCTCTGGTGGCGCTCGAGCGGGGAAAGGATTTTGGCAGCTTACACAGCAGGTGGACGGCTCCTCAATTCCCCCCTCTCGCTCGCGCCGGCTCTTCCGTGTGGCGCTTGAGCGAGGGAGAGATAAACTCACAACTTTCCTCTGCCGCCTCTACGCTCCGACGCTTCCCTGACTGGATCCGCCTCCACCCACTTAAAAAGAGGCAGCGCGACCGGGCATGCGCGAGTGAGCAGCGGCTTCCGCTGGAGCCTGCTCGGTTTCACTTCCTCTGGCTCCGCCCTTCAACACCGGCTCACTCGCTCCTTTTCCCGGATCAGCGCTGACAGGACACAGCGCAGGAAACGATCTCCCACTCCAGCGCACACTGCTTCTACAGGGCACAGGCAGGCAGGCAGCCTGATCAAACAGCCAGTGCCCCCTCAAAGCGCCTCGAGGAGAGCACACACCCGGCTCCACTTCAAATACCAGGAGCTTACTTGGACAAGGGCAGCCCCAGGTACAGGGGAAGGGGGGGTATCTTGTATTACGTGGCGATAGGCTCCTCACCAGCTCACAGTCCCCACAATCTCTGTACTGATGTCCTGGGGATCGCTTCCCTTAAGTCCTTTTACTGGGCAGAGGACTGCGCTTCGCAGCGCTGCAGTCTCCTTCTCCTATAAACTCCCCCTGTATAACTTAGATGAGGGGTAAACTAGGCGCCCAGGGTCTCCAGTAACTTCCCACAGCGGGGCCAAGACAAGTAACTAAAAGGGGAGTAGTGGGTTGGACCAAATAGGCAGCTTCCCAGTCCAGGAGGTCAACCCTAAGTCTAACCTTTTCCCACCCTTAGCTACAACCTGTCCTCCAGCTGACTTCCACAGGTAGACAAAATGGCTGCCCCGCATTCCGCCTTTTATAGGCTGCCCTTCAGTGGTCCAGAATGGACCAGAAGGTTCTGGAATGCCCTATGCTAGGCTATGGCCAAGTTCTGAGTGCGACAGTTAGGGCAGTTGGAAGCCACCATTTTGTGTGGTTCCAACTTTCCTGTCAGAACAGGCCTCTGGGCCTGAGGTAAAAGATTATGGGGGGAAGAAAGAACACCTATCCCCTTGTCCAACACCTATAAAAGTAGTAGACACAAAAAATATTAAGGGTATGAGGGGCAAAAAGGGGACAAAATAAAGAATAATGAGGAGGGACTACGCAAAAAATCCAGACAGGTCTAACACCCAGCAAATGCAGGAGGTCGGCCATAGTCTGGAGGTGGGAGAAGACAACCAGTCATCGAGATAGGGGAAGACTGAAACACCTGTTCTGCGCAGATGAGCTGCGACCACCGCCATCACTTTCGTTAACACCCGAGGGACGCTGGTAAGGCCGAAGGGGAGCACGGTGAACTGAAAATGCTTCTGGCCCACCGTGAATCGCAGGTAACGCCAATGGGCCGGCAGGACAGGATATGAAAATAAGCGTCCTGCAGGTCCAGTGCCACCATCCAGTCTTGTGGGGCGAGAGCAGCAAGACATGAGCCAGAGTGAGCATCTTGAACTTCTCCTTCCGGAGGAAGCGATTGACGTTCCGCAGGTCTAAGATGGGACATAGACTCTTGTCCTTCATTGGAAACAAGAAGTAGTGGGAGTAACAAACACAACCTACTTCTGGCTTCGGAACATGCTCGATGGCCCCCTTGACCAAGAGGGCCACCACTTCCTGCTGGAGAAGTGCCAAATGATCCCCCGACATGCGGTGGAACTGCGGTGGCATGGCTAGGGGGGTAGACTTGAAGGGGTAGCCTCTTCAAACAATCGCCAGAACCCACCGGTCTGATGTAATGGTGCGCCAGTCGGAGAGGTGATGACGAATCCTGCCCCCCACTGGTGTCTGGTGGGCCGTAAACACCGGACTAGGAAAGTGTGGAGGCACTGGCAGCGGGTGTGTTGGTGGACTGACCCACACGCTGGCCCCGTGACCCTCCTCTGCGAGCCCCATGGACGCGCTGCGCTGGGACTGTTGCTGCGCAGGCTTGTTCTGAAATGAACGTGTTTGCACGCCTCTTCCGGAGATGCGAAAGGAACGAAAGTTAGAAGTGGAAGGAGTACATGAGGCCGAAAGGCCGAAGGACTTGGCCGTGGCCCGAGAGTCCTTAAAACGCTCCAATGTCGAATCCGCCTTATCACCAAAGAGGCAGGTGTCATCGTAGGGCATGTCCATCAAAGTATTCTGGACATCTGCAGAGAAGCCAGTCATCCTCAACCAGGCATGATGACGTAATGCCACTGTTGTGGAAATCATCCTACCCAGCAAATCAGCGGTATCAAGACCACAACGTATAGTGAACTTAGCTGCATCGCTCCCATCCATAAGAGCTCGGTAGAGAACTGTCAGGCCAACCTCCGGACACTGAGGTAGCACCTGCTCAACCGCAACCCATACAGAATGGGAATAGCGGCCCAAGAGACATGCAGTGTAATCCGGGCCACCGGCCTCCGCCTCCTCATCCCAGTCAGAGACAGACTCGCACTGTGAGGCGAGAGAGCCTTCAAACCCTTCCCAGTCCGCCCCTTCCTCCACAAGTGGACGAGGACGTGGGTGAAGAAAAGGGTAAAAGTCCCCCATTGGCGTCGGGAGACATCCCTTCGGCACCGGTTCGGCGTCGGAAAAGAAGTCTATTCTGGAGTCTGGCTCCGTCGGCATCGGCACCCCCGTCATCGATGTCAGTGGGGGTCGTATTGGTCCATCGGCAAGAACGGGGAGCCCTGGCCGGAGCCATGAAGGCCTGTGGGCGTCGACATCGGGGCCGGAGCCGACGACGTCGAAGAACAGTGGGGCCTGAAGGCGATTGACAGGGCTGCACGGGCCGAAGATACGTGCCATTGTAGACACAAGCTCTTGCATGCGGCTGAAGTCGTCGATGGACCCGGGAAAGGTGGGTAAGCCAACGGTAAATGCTCGGGCTGTGTCGGAGCCGCAGGGGCGGTGCCACCTGCCCCCTCAGCCATGTCCCTCGACCGGGGAGGGGAGGACGAAGAGCGGCGACGCTTCTTTGACTTTCTGTGATTCACCTTACCTGACTCAGAGTGCGAAGACTTCGAATGATGGTGCTTGGTCTGCGATCGGGCCCTCGACCTCCCATGGGACCGGGACCTGGAACGACGTGGTGCTGACTCCTGGGCCTCCAGCCACTTTCGGAACCACTCCCACAAAGTTTTCGGGGCCATGGCCCAGCAGTGGGAGCACGACTCAGTGTCGTGGTCATGCCCCAGGCAGAAGAGACACTCACGGTGCGGGTCCATCAGCGACTTCGTGCACGGACAGGCCTCGCAAAGCTTGAAACCGGGCATCCCTATGCACCACTTACAATTTAATTCAAACAAACACTTTAGTCAACAAGTGACGGGGTACCGCTCTCTCAGGATGTGCGCTTGCTGGTGCGGAAAAAGAAAGAACTGACGTCAGCGCGCATGGGCGTGTCTAAGTAGCTCGAGTGAAGTCATCTCAGCGAATATGATGCCAAAGACGCACGCGGAGCCGTACGACGACGCCTATCGACGCGCAGGGGTACTGCTGACGAAAGCTTTCCGGATCCAGTCTGACGCTTGGGGATTATTGTAAGGTAAGGAATCAATCATTAACGTGTCTCTGTCAGATAGAGTGATTTGTGTTCACAGAGTATACAAAAGATATATCTGGCGCATGGACTTTAACATCATTAGCCTACATGGCATGACTATAGTATGCACATGTGGGTAGTGTGGGTGTTGTTTCTTGTTATGGAAGGGTTATTTTAAGGTGTGGACGAATACTTTGTATATAGTTTTAGCTTTTTAAGATGCAGACAATTCGGTCCCAGTGGTATTGGTTTAGTGGTGTATGTTTTCATGCCTTATTAGTTTAAAAACACAATAAAAGGTGTTCCTTCTACAAGACTTTCCGGGAAGAAACTGTTATCTTGTTCCAAATGTGATTTACTCTTTCCAGGGTTGGCTAGGAGCCTTTTCCTCCACCATGTCCAACATCGCCCCTTCAAACTGTTTGCACTGGGAAAGGATTAGAAAAGATTTTCCAATATTCAAAGAAAAAACAAGGTAATACAAAAGATGACATGATTACTACAGCTGGCTTGCTGTGCTCTTGAGAGAGGTTACCTTGATCAATCAATCGTCGAGTTATCAAGATGTGAATTTGTTTGTGTGCATAAGGACTCAGGTCTGAAGGTCACAGTACTGGTTCAAGGGAGACAGTGTGACCAGAGAGAACATCCTACCATCACCCACACAAGCACATGCTGTAAAGGGAAGGGCCAGTGCGTGAGTAGAGAAGGTGCCAAAAATCAAATGAATCAGACAGTGGTCAGCAGTATGTCTCAGAATGTTTTCCAGTGGAAATGACTAATGGACAATAATGAACACATATCTGAGAGATTCTGTTACATTGGGAAGTAGAGAAAAGCAATCCCAACAGAGAAATTAACAGCATGAAGAAATTCAGAACAGGTGCTTCTCTGATTAAAGGATCTCAACTGTATAATCCCTGAACTAAATCCCTACAAGCGTGCCTACAGTATCCATGAGGCTTAGCCTGCTCTGTCACAGTCCTGAGATAGGTACTAATGCTCCCTATAACAGGCAAGAAAAAAATATATGGCCCTTCAATTCAGGGTAGTATGTAGGCAAAAATCAAACCAAGGTAAAAAAAGAGAAGATAAAGCAGGACTTGGGAATCAGAAGACAACTCCAGTCTTCACACAGAAACAGATGTGGCGCAAAGAGAAAATGTTTCTTTGCCCTTTATAGGCAGGTGGCTTTATTGTTAACACTTAGAAGGCATGGGTTCCCTGGGTTTTGGTGTATTTTGCTTGGGTAACTGATGTACATGAATCTCACTACTGAGTCCACAAGGCCAGTGACATCAAAAGGAAACCGGAACCCAACTGGGCCATAGCTGGAGTCTTATTCACGAGCCCAATAAGACATACTGCATCAATCCCACAATCCACAGCCAGAAGCCAACACAGAAAAAGCCTGCACTTGAGGCACCAGGCAAGCCACACTGCTGGTGCTCGCCAGAGCGGGAGAGCAACCCCTGATCTGGAGAGGGTTTACACCTTTATCATGGCACATATGTAGCTCTATTAGCAATACAAAATGAGCTACATATGATGCAAGACCATGGCAGCTTTAATCATATAGGATTTATTAGCAGCCTGTGATATGCTTTACGATGCAATCCTTGTATCATACTTGTATGGCTTCAGTATCACAAGCCAGTCACTGGGCTGAACGTCCTTTCTGACCGAGCAAATTCAAACCATCATCTTAGGCCTGTTCTTTTCCATAGCCAAACACCTCTTCTGAGGGGCTCTTCGGGGCTCTATGTTGATCTTAATGTTTTGCCTTTGGCCACACTGTAGAGATAATGTGTGCAGTCTTTCATGTTCTACACTGATGAAACTAAACTGGCCCCAAGTTCAGAAAAGCCTGGATGTTCTTTTTCCACGCCAGCTGTGGTGCTCTTCTATAAGCTGTCGGTGACTACAGAGCTTCATGAAATTCGTGAAAACCTGGCTCGCATAGTTATTAAGATCCCTCTGCCTACTGCTCGCTTTCTTTAGAAGCCTTAGCGCCAGAAACACTTTGGGTATTTGCAGGCTCAATAAACAAGGTTAATCTTGTTCACCGATTATCGAACCTCAGCAGTTGCACCAGAGTCAGTGCGTGGTGAACTGGGAAATAGAAAAGAGGGAATTAAACTGAATGGAGTCTCCGGCTTTCAACTTTGTACTCAGGATAATCCACAATGGAGTGTCAGGGAAGAATTGAGGACAGGATAAAGGCAAATCCTGCCCCTGGGATGGGTGTAGCATCTCCTTCAGCTGATCCTAGTCTGAAAAATGTGATTAATGTATCCACCATATAGTTGACTATCCCAAACAAGGGACTGCTTCTGGGGGCTGTATCCTGACGATATGGACTGCTGGCACTAGGTTGGACTCCTAAGAGCGCAGGTACTATGCTCAAGAACATTGTAGTAAGACACATTCCCCAAAGAAGTGAACTGGCAAAGTCGGTTTTAGTGGTCACATACTCTTGGTGCAGAATGCTTCTGGTATTGGCTGACCTTCCTTAGCTCCTATGCTTAATGGTGGACTCTGGGTACACATAAGAACTATGGGTGGCCTGTCTCCTATACTTCCACCTTCACTGAGACTCACTAGTTGGAGTTCCTCCATTGCATACACCACCCTAGCACTGGAGCCAAGTTCAATAGAAAGAGTGGAGGAAGACTGAGGATAGGGGTGTCTGGCAGACTGGGACTGCAACAGAGACTGACAACAGAAGGAGATAGACTAGACCCTCCATGGCAAGTGTTCAGACTCACCTGAGCATCAAGGGATGGTGGTTCCAGACCTACACCCATTAAGGGAGATCAACTAAACCTATTAGTGCAACAGCACTGCAGCAACACTCAGACAAAGACGGGCTCCAACATTCCCTTTAGTGGAAGTTTTGGGCCTCACTCCTCAGATGAGAACCTAATTTTGACTCAACAATGAAATGTAGTCTAAGGAACAGAGGACTTGATGCCAGGGGTTGGCTGCTCCTGGGCATTTCACTGCCACAGCATGACATTAGGGGCCAACTAGAACAAGTTGTCTGGTACTGGGGGTAGAAGATCTTACACACGCATGCTTTCAAGTTCCTGAACCTTACTAGCACCACTTGCATAGGCTTAAAGGGGTAAGTTCTATGTGTCGGGAGGGAGAGAGGTTCAGGAGGGGGGTACCGCACTACTTCATCAGCATGAAGTGAGACTTGGTGATCCAGATCCTGTAATAACAGCTGAATTTTGTTTCTAGTAAAGAAATCCAATATCTCTTCTGCAATTGTTGCATATTTCCTCTGCATGCACACCAGGATGTTCAGGAGCGACTTAATACCAGTGGTAACAATGAGAGCATAGGAGTGCTTAAAATGCATAGGTTAAGTGGGTCAGGGGCTGGTCAAGGAGAGTTGCAGGATGTATGTGGCTTAAAACAAGAGCTTTGCATATCTGAAGAAAGGAGGAGAGGGACAGAATAACAGTAAGAAAAAAGCCAAACCTTTCCTATAACCCTAGAGCTGGGAATCCAATATGAAATAGGCTAAGGTGAGCACACAAAGGGATGGAAGCATGCCGCCTATGCATGAGTATGTGGTGTCAACAAGCACAAGCTCTGTAATAAACAGGAATGATGCTGGTCCAGAGTAATTATATACTTTGCTGTTCCTCTTTGTTCATTTTACCAATGCTTGTTATGCACTTCGTTTTTGTAAGTGGGGTTCTAGTATTCGAATGTTGAGGGGTTCCAGGGTGTTTATCTTTGAGATGCCAGTATTGTTATGCACTTCGTTTTTGTAAGTGGGGTTCTAGTATTCGAATGTTGAGGGGTTCCAGGGTGTTTATCTTTGAGATGCCAGTACAGCTGGTCCTTTGGACCGTGTGGATGTCTGTGTTCCTGGGTCCTCCTATCGAAGATTATACAACTCATATTTAGGAGTATAAGTTTATTCTGGAATGTTATTTCTTTGCCCGACTCCTTGGAAGCTCCTGCTAAATTCCGCCAGTAGGTGAAAGGGATTAAAGGGATTGTAAAATGTTAAATCACAAAAAAACTAAATGACAGAAATCGATTTCTAAGAGCCCAATTAATTGAAAACCCATCAGTATAAAAACAAGTTAATATAAATACAGTTTGCTCTAATAAAATACATGAACAGTTGAAAAACAATTATATTAATTTACTAAAAATAATTTTAAAAACGAGAAAACGTCAGAAGACAAAGATGGGGGGGAGGGAAGGGGCAAGAAGAGAAATGATGGTATCGAAGGAGCTCCCTACAAAAAAATGTAAAATGGAGTACCATGAGAGGGAAAATAAACGAATTGAATAAATGAGTCTATGGTGGTTGGAAGGGATGTCGCCATACTAAAAAATAAAGTAGTAAGTGAAGAGGTGAGAGGGAGGGAGAAGAATACAGAAGGAGGTAAAAAGTTGAATAACAGGATGGGAATTGTGTGTAATCCCCACAAAAGCATAAAAAAATTAAAGTCTAACATCACCCAGTGAGTGTACTAGAAGGATGGTAGATGATGTTTCCAAAGTCGATGTGTTGTGTATTTATTGCCACTTTATGATTTTTTTTCTCACATATCGAATAAAAGGATTATGTCGGACTGGCTTGCAGGAAAGGCCTGCAGACGTCATGCCGCCATTGTTGGGCCCGGGCCGCCAAAGAGGCACGCGCATTAAAAAGAAGTGACAGGCGTCTTTGATTCAGCCGCAGCCCATCACCAAGCCGCCTTTGAAGTGGATGATCCCTCCAAGGACCCAGCCACAACTGAAACACACATCATTACACTAACCAGGACCGACCTAATATCCAGCTTACAATCTTTTATTATGTGAGCAACTCATGGTAGACATCACTAAAGAACTGGCCATGCTTTCAAATGACCTGAGAGGGAAAACAGCCGCCCTGAGAACAGGGGTGGACCCCGCCCAACTGCAGGCTGTAGAGACAGAGATATGTAGTCATATCTTTAATAGATTGTAGAATGTATTTACAATGTTCTGTGTTCCATGTGTTCCACATTGTGCACACGTATATGTTCAGATTAGAATGTTACTCTGTGTTCCGTTGCTGTGTAGCCGTTTCCTTGTGAGGACCTTTCTTTGAAGTAGTCCCGAGGTTGTCTGTAGAGTACAGGTTATACAGGTTAGTCTTAAGTATTTCTTTTATGTCATTCATGCTATGATGTATATGTGTTCTGTGACGCGCACTTCTGAAGAGAATGTTTCTCTTCGAAAGTGCATCGCTCGTGTTACTACTAGAGCTTTGTAAGTAACTGTTATAGACAAGACATAAAGTTGTTGGTCATGATTGTATGCAGACGTGCTCCAGTAATTTGCTGCTTACTTCAATAAACTACAAAGGATCTGCTTAACTCAACTCTATGTTTGGAGGATCTTTATTTTAAAATACTGTACTTCACATTTGGCGACGTTGGAAAAAAGAAAAAGCGGCATTTTACCAATATTTGCACATCTTCAGTTTATTTTGAAACGAAGGACTACGCTATCGATTTTAAAATACCTGCTCAAAACTCTCCTGCTTTCCTCGAAAAACCGGAATAATTTATACCGAAGACCAACCTTCTGGTGAGATTTCAAGCTTTTTCCGAGTTTCGAGACATGTTATTGGCCAAAGACGTAGTCACTCATTACACGGAGATCAGTGTCATGGTGATGAAGATAAAACAACGTCATCACGTTTCCACACGTTTCGGCGGCCATCTTGGATTTGTAAACATTTCATTTCCTTAGCAACATAAACAAAAATCACCGTGTTTAACGAGGGAAACGAAAATCGCTGCATCTAACCAGTGCTGTTTTCATTCCACTTCTCGTGCAGGAGATAAAGGTATTATTTTACCCTAATTTACAAGATATTTTAAGAAAATTGTTACTTTGGGGTTTATTTTTCAAAAATCAGCTTTAGACTTAAGATACAAAGAGGAGATTTGGTACCTTATTTCTTCACGAATATTCTTTAACATGGCTACCAACCAACAGATAGTTTATTTGGAACATTTTTATCAACTCCAGGAAAACCAAAAGAGGCATGGAAGTTATGGTTTAAAAATTTTGAAAACTATTTGGTAGCAATTGGAGCAGATGAGTATTCTTCTAAAAGAAAACTTGCTATTTTGTATAGTCATTTAGGGTCTGCTGGAAGGGAAATTTTCAATAATCTTCCAATTTTACAACCTCCATCTTGTAATGGAGAAGGATGGAACGAATTTACTGCAGCAATTTTACGCCTCAACAACATTTTTTTAGAGGAACCTAGCGTTATGATGGAACACTTTACTTTCATGAAAAGAAGACAGGAACAACATGAGTCTGTTGAAGAGTTTATATCGGTGCTAAGGAATCTAGCGGCTGAATGCAATTTTGGACCATATTTGGATACTGTTTTGAGAGATCAATTTGTTTATAAGTGTTTCCACAAGAAAATCCAAGAAAGAATTTTGAGTTGTCGTGATCCATCATTAAGTGAAGTCATAGATATGGCCAAGAATGTGGAAAGGTCAATAGTTTCATCTAGATGCATTGCTGATGGAAATGCACCACACACTGACAATGACATGCAAGTCAATGCTATTTCTACAAAATACAAATCAGTTAAACCGTGTCAGAATTTTTTTAATACATTTTGCTTTAGGTGTGGCTCTAAGACTCATCTCAGCAATAGTCCCACTTGTCCAACGTTGGGTAAAAAATGTACATTTTGCAACAAAATTGGTCATTTTAACATGGTTTGTAGGAATAAGAAAACAGTTCAAGTTAGTGCACTTTCCACACTTGATGATGATATTAATGTTTCTAATGTTGATATTTCTTCTATTGAATCAACTCTACATGATGTTCACATTAATACTGTTGTAGATTCTGATAAGAAAATACTATTTATTGATTTCGTGGAAATGTCAACAGATGATATTCGAGTCAAAGATCCAACATGTGTTGTATATATTGATCAACTCAAATTAGATATGATAGCGGATTCTGGGGCTCCAGTAACTATCATTTCTGATATTTTATTTAATATGCATTGGTACAAGAAAGTTAAACTTTTACCATTAGATATTGTCCCAAAGGGATATGGAGGCAAGAGCATTGATATGCTTGGATATTTTATGAGCAATATCTCTTGTTTGGGTAGGCGTACCTTTACTAAACTTTATGTGGCCATCAATGGTAAGTGTATTGTTGGATGGCAAGATCTTGCAAAAATGGGATTAAAGTTGGTTCCAGGTTCAAGTACTCCAGTTCAAATAAATGATATTCCAATTTTGCCAATAGATGACGTTGAAAACAAGGAAATTGATGATTTTATCTCTGAATTTCCTGAAGTTTTCAATGAATCTGTGGGGCATATTAAAAATTTCGAACATTTAATTAGATTAAAACCCAATGCCATTCCCATTATTCACAAATTAAGAAATGTACCACTCAACGTGAGGGATGAGTTAAGGAAAGTTTTAGATCATTTGGTTTCTGAAGGTATTATTGTACCCACTAACTCATCACTCTGGGTTAGTCCTATAGTTGTTGTTAAAAAAAAAGGACTCAAGCATCCGTTTGTGTGCGGACTTGCGTTCTTTGAACCAAAACATAATTGTGGATTGTCATCCGCTACCAAAGATACAAGAGTTGCTTGTGGGTATTTCAGATTCAAAAATATTTTCACTTCTTGATCTCAGAAGCGCGTACCATCAAATTCCCCTCACAAAATCATCATCTGAGCTTACCACTTTTATAACTCCTTTTGGGGCCTTTAAATATCTACGTCTCCCTTGTGGATTGGCATCAGCTGCCAGTGTATTCCAAAAGTTCATGGATACAATTTTGGTTGACATAGATAATGCTCAAGCTTATCAGGATAATGTCCTGGTACATTCTAAGGACAAGTCTGAACATTTGAAAATTTTAAGAAAGGTCTTGTCTCGTTTTAAGGAAGGTGGTATTACTCTTGGGCGCAAGAAATGCAAATTTATGGTTAAAGAATTGGATTATCTTGGACATAGTATTTCAGTGGAGGGTATTAAACCTCAAATTTCTCTGACAAAAGCGATTTACAATGTTCCTGTTCCCAAAGATAAGGATGCATTGAAATCGTTCTTAGGTTTAGCAGAGTATTATTCTCGTTTCATACAAAATTACTGTCAAATTGTTCAGCCTCTTCGTACCTTACTCAAAAAGAAAGTAAAGTTTATATGGTCTAGTGAGGCCAATTGTGCTTTTGATCTAGTGAAAAAAGTCATTGTTGAAGCTCCAGCGTTGTCCTCTTTTAACCCAAAACTAAACTGTATAATTTCTGTAGATGCAAGTCAGAAAGGTTTAGGTGCAATTCTTTGTCAAAGAGACCGATGCAAAGAATATACTGTGGGTTTTGCATCTAAATCCCTTAGTACTGCTGAATCAAACTACAGTACAATTGAAAGAGAGGCTCTTGCCTGTTCTTGGGCAATAGAAAAATTCAAAATGTACATTTGGGGGTCACACTTCACACTTCTTAGTGACCATAAACCCCTCTTACAGCTGCTCAATGGAAATGGAACAGGCAAGGCTTCTACTAGATTGGTCAGGATTTTGTCTAGGCTTCACGAATATAACTTTTCAATTAAGCATATTTCGGGAGGTAATAATTCTAGAGCAGACGCCCTTTCTAGACTAAGTTTTGAAAATGATGATGATGGGAAATCTGAAGAAGATGAAATTGAATGTGTAGTTGCTTCAATTGAAGAATTAGTTTTATTCCCTTTATCTATTTCTGAAGCTGAGTGGCTTGAGAGCTATTCTCAGGATCCAATTTTAGTTGCTGTGAAAAATTTAATTGTTTCTGGTTGGCCGAAAATTCGTGCTTTATCTGCTCCCACAAATTTCAGATGAACTTTCAATTGTTAATGACATTATTTTCAGATGTGACTTATGTGTTCCTCCCTATGTCTTAAGAAAGAACATTTTTGAATCTGCTCATCAGGGACATTTGGGAATTGGTAGTACTTCAAGAAAAATAAAAGAACATTTCTGGTGGCCTGGGTTAGATAGGGACATCACATTGTGGATTGATAATTGTTCCACGTGTCTGGTATCAGATAAACATTGGAAGGTTCCTCAAATGCCTTTGCATACGGTTCCTTTACCAGAGGAGGCCTGGCATAAGTCAGCAATTGATTTTTCAGAGCCATTTGTTGTTTTGCCTTTTAACAAACGATACATCATTTCATTGATCGATTATCATTCGAAATGGTGTGAATTTGATTTTTGTGAAAATCCAAATTCTTTGTCAGTACTTCAATTTTTGAAAAAGATATTTCTCTCTGAGGGTCCACCCAAAGAAATTGTTAGTGACAATGGTGCTCATTTTTGTTCGTCCATGATTGAACAATTTTTCAGGTTTCATGGTATTAAACATTTGAGGGTGGCACTTTATTCGCCCTCTTCAAATGGTTTAATAGAAAGGATGAACAAATTCATTAAAGAAGGTATACAGTCTGCAATTGCTTCTAATGTTGATGTAGAGGAATTTCTTAGAAAGAAGCTATGGTCTTATTTGGTCACCCCGCATTCCACTACTGGGATTTCTCCTTTTAGATTATTAAAAAAACGCAATCCGAATGGCAACATTTGCCCATCTTGGATTAAAGATCTCAAAGTTAAGGACAATTTTTGTTTAGCTTGTCATGATAAGAGTGTCATTAAAGGAAATGTATCATCCAAACAAATTATCCAAGAGAAAAACTTCAATTCAAAGGTCATGTCATCCAGTCAGAATTTTTAAGTTGGAGATTGGGTAATGGTTAAATTGCATGGTAAGATTATGAAAGGCATGTCTAAATTTTCTTTACCCACTCAGGTTTTGAAAGTTTCGAAGGGATCTCTTTTTCTAGATAGGAAAGGGTGGTGGAACAAAAAAATAATTGTAAAGCTTACTCCTGAACAAGCAAAGAAGATTTCTTCAACTAGACATGCTGATGATGTTTCTTCCACTGCTTATTTTCCTCTTGGTACTTCTTCAGATGACAATTCTTTGTTCACTTCTCAAAATGTTTGTACACCTAATGTTAGTTCTGGTCCAGATGTGGTACACAGTACACATGATTTTATTTCTGGTCAGGATGTTGAATCTGGTGTTGATTCTCACATTTTGTCCAGTAATTCTAATACTCACATTGCTCCCAGCACCTCTAATGCCTGTTTAACTAATTCCCCAAGGAGTCATAGGAACTGGTCTTTTCCCTCTCGTTTTAAGGATTTTTATTTGCCTTAAGCTTGTTTTAATTTTCGTTTATTTTGTTTTTATTTTATAAAGGAGGGAGAAGATGTAGAGTACAGGTTATACAGGTTAGTCTTAAGTATTTCTTTTATGTCATTCATGATATGATGTATATCTGTTCTGTGACGCGCACTTTTGAAGAGAATGTTTCTCTTCAAAAGTGCATCGCTCGTGTTACTACTAGAGCTTTGTAAGTAACTGTTATAGACAAGACATAAAGCTGTTGGTCATGATTGTATGCAGACGTGCTCCAGTAATTTGCTGCTTACTTCAATAAACTACAAAGGATCTGCTTAACTCAACTCTATGTTTGGAGGATCTTTATTTTAAAATACTGTACTCAACTTGGAAATTATACGTGTATTGGATCTTTACTACAAATTTGACGACGAGGAGTAGCAACCTCGGAGAATCCACGCTGCAGTATTCTAATTGGATTATTTTTGTCCTCAATTGAAAGTCATCTTGGCTATCGAGGAAGTAAATCAACGTTGGATCGTGAAAACCTGCTTCTACGTGTTTCCGATGCTTACAGGCTAGTGGATGATTATGGATCATAAAGGTACTGTTTAATTACTTAAAAAATCACCTCGCATTCCACCATCCCAGTACCCTGTATACCGGCAGTTGAGCACTCACGCGCATTGTTTTGTTTCAAGTTAAACGCTGCGGAGTCTCGAGCTGCCATTCTGCTTCTTCTACGGTGTCCCGAGCTGTGATCTGGCGTCACTAGGGTACTTGACCCAGCGCTCATACGTCATCGCGCTGGTCGTGACCTCGAAGTGACGCCATTTTGGATAATTACTTTCTTTTCAGCACCGGAACTTCACAGAGAAGAAATGCTTTGTTGTTTGAATCTTCAATATATATTTCGGAACCGTATTTGCTCATTTTCTAACACTTCAACCAGATCGTGCGTATAATATTTATTTTTGCACATTTTATCCATTAACATTCGAAATTACCACCCAAGCAGAACCATCCCAAAGAGAAGTAGCTCCACGTTCACAATCTGATTTGCATTTGTCTACTCCAGAGAATTCTTATCTTCTCCTGGTGAACCTACTGTTCAATGGAGTGAATGGAAGGAATATTTTTTAAATTATATTGCCAACCTGGAGGATTGTAGTGGAGTTTACTCACCTGAAAGGAAAAAAAAGACTTTTAATGTACTGTTTGGGTCGTGAGAGTCTTCGGGTTTATGGACAATTACAACAGAAAGAAAGATCTGGTGACATCGATGTATTTAAGGCTGCTTTGTTAGATTTGGATGAACATTTTTCGCCTACAGTGTGTGTTGCAGTTATGCGTCACGCCTTCTTTCAAAAGAAACAAGATAAACATGAATCTATCAAAGATTATGTTTCTGCATCACGCGAACTTTCCATAACTTGTAACTTTGGTAGCTTAAATGAGGAACTCATTAGGAACCAAATTGTTATGTATGCGAAAAATAAGGCTATTCAAGATAGACAATGGGTGGAAGGAGATTCAAGTTTGAAAGAAATTATTTCTATTAATAAAAAAGCAGAATTATCTGAACGTTGCGCTAAAGTCACACTTTTGTCTGATAAAAAAGAAAGTAGTGATTCTGTCAACAAAATTTCAGATAGCTCTAGCAAAGCACTTCAGACTCATAAAAAAAGGTGACAAGAGTGATACAAAAAAAATTATAATGTTTTTAAAAACAAACAGCAACAATATTCTTGTTAACGTTGTGGTAGCACTTCTCATTCTGCACAGTATTTCAAGTGCCCAGCCCGTACGGCCAAATGTATAGAGTGCGGGATAATCGGTCATTTTGCCAAAGCATGCAGACGTAAAACATATAAGAAAAACAAGAAAGTTGCTTGTGTGCAGGAGAGTGACACTGAAGTATCATCATCAGATGATAGTGATGCTGATGTTAAACCTAAAAGTAATAAGAAAAAGAAAGTTGTTTTGAAAATCTCAGGTGAAGTTGGAGACAGCAAACCTCTATGTTGGGTTTCTTTTGGTGGCGTTACCTTACAAGTCGCAGCAGACTCTGGGTAGCCGTACACTATTATTGCCAAAAGTGTGTGGGTAGACCATTTTTGTTCCACCATTGGAAATCATTTAGAATCCCCTGATATTAATCCGGAGAGTTACATTGGTGAAAAAATTGATATCATCTGATTTAGGCAATTGGTTTTTACGTTCGAGGGCAGATCTGCTTTATGCAAATTATATGTTGCTCAAGACGGACCATCTGTCCTTAGATGGAAAGATCAACGTAAATTAGACATTATCTTAAACCCCAATAGCCCTGAACAAGTTTTAGTAGCGTGTTACTCTGAAGATACAAAGAAATAGGTATTGGATGAATTTCCGAATGTCTTCAATAACAAAATTGGGAAATTAAAGGGTTTCTCACATAATATCAAATTGAAACAGAATGCTGTTCCCAAAATTCACAAGGCTAGAAACATTTCTTTTATAGTTCGTGATGAAGTCAAACAAGAATTGGATAAGCTTTTCAATGCTCACATCATTGAACCTATAGAATCATCCGAATGGATATCTCCATTGGTTGTCGCGAGAGCATATGGGGTGTGAGCGATAACGAAAGTAAGGAGGGAGCAGCATATGAGGCATTCAAGCGCGCGCTGGCGAAGCTTCGTGCTTGAATGACTCGCATGCACTGGGCATAATCCACACTCCAAAACCTCTTGGTAGGATCTGCTGGTGGCCCTCTATATGTCTCACAGCAATGCGCAAGCACATTGGCAGGTCGAGACCTAAAAAGAGGTTAAAATACATTAAAAGGGTGCAGGGTAGAAACACCCTGACCCCCTTGGCCTGCTCCGGGGGTCCCACAAGGACCCCCAGGGACAAAAAAAGCATTTTTCTTTTATAATTTGGGTGAAAATCACGATGGGGTCACGAATCCCACCAACATTATTTTAAAAACCAAAGTGCGGGCTCCCGCTCTTTATTTTCACAAAAAGCCCCCGGGTTGGCCAGGTCCCGGGGGCACTGCAAAATGAATTAGCGGGGGCACCCTCAGCCCCGTGGACCGCCACCTCCCCGGGGCTATGTAAATCATGTGCAGGAAGGCACATGGCCAACCCACAGCCCCAGGGACCGCCACCTCTCCGGGCTTGTTTTTCAATCTGTGGCGGGGCACACGGCCCCCCCGCTGTCCCGGGGTCCGCCACCTCCCTGATGCTCTTTTTTAAAAATATTTTAAAATGTGGGGGGGGGGGCAAGAGCCCCCCACACGCCCCGGGGACCACCACCTCCCCGGGGCACATACAGAGCCCCAGCCCCGGAGTCTACCACCTCCCCCGGCTTTCTAAACTAAGGGAGGGGGCGCAAGGCCACCCTCTAGGGACCCTTGATGGCCCTGGGAATGGCCACTCCCCATGGCCGGCTCCTGCAATGTCCTGGGGTGCCCACCCCTGAGACACTGCTGTTTGCTATGGCAGGACAGAGCCGTGCAGCTCCCGCTCTGTCATAGCAAACACTGGTTTGGATTTTGGAAGCAAGACCAGGTTTCCTGCTCTCGCTTCCAAAATCCAAAGCAGATTGTTTTTCTACAAGGAGAGCTACATGTTAGCAGCTCCCCTTGTTGAAAAGCAATGCCTGCTCCCGCAGGAGGCAGGGAGCAGGCGGGAACGTGGGGGCATTGGGGCTACCCCCGCGGTCGCCAATGGAGTGGCCAGGTCCCGGGGGATGGGATTCCCCGTGCTAGAAATGGCCCAGGAGGGGCCCCCCATGGCCTGAGCAGCTCCAAATATTGTAAATACAATTTTAAATACTGACCATGCCTCGGGGGAAGGGGTAACCGGGGCTGAAAATTGCCTCGCGAGGGGGGCCATGTGGCCCCCTTCCAATACATATATTTTTTAAATAACAAAATAGAGGTTAGGCCTTGGGGGATGGGGGCCCTAGGGCCCACAAAATAGGAAAAGAAGGGGGGCCACACAACCCCTCTTCAGTCACTGAAAAAACCATAGTTTTCAGGGACGTTATAGTTAGTTGGACATTTCACTCATACAAAACCAGAGAAATTCTGCCGTTATAGTTAGTTCAGCGAACTACAACTTGTGCCCCCCCAATGCACTGCTGATGAAGTCACATATCACACCATTCATGACATTGTCAGTTTTTTGTTGGTTCGATGACTGATCCCGAGATTGTTTGTGTGTGTGTAACATTCATTTTTTACGCACCCAATCAGGAAATACAAACGCCCTTTCAGGTCCGCAGTATCTGATCTGTAGTGCGCTTGTGCAGCTCTTACATTTAAGTGATGCTTTTTTATGCAAGAGTCATTGCGACTACTAGCCTTTATTGTCATCAGTCCGCGTATTGGCAGACTTTGGTTCATGGTTTCTTCTTTCTGTTAGTGCGCGTATGCAGGACTATATCGGTCTATTTGGAAACGATATACTCCCTTTCAGGTCCGCAGCCTCTCGAAAAAAATCTATGAACAGTTCGTATAGTTGAGGGATGCCTACTACGCATGTGCGAGCCTGAATTTGAGCATTCCCTGTGTTATGGCCCGCGCATGGGCAGATTTGACCTCGCAGGCTTCCACTTCTTCTTGGGAAGAAAGAACAGATAGAGCAATGCCGATCACGCATGTGTGCTCTTAAGCATGCCCTGGTTTATGGTCCATGCATGTGCAGATTTTATGTCGCGGGCATCCTCTCTGGTCCGCCACCTTTTCCCCGGGCTGAAACAATAGATAGAGCAATTCTATTGGCTCCTACATTGAATATATACGCGCTTCCTACTTCCTGTCGCTACCTCCCCTTCGGCTTAGGATTCACCAGGGGTACCGAAGGAGAGGTGAGGTTTGCGCGTATGCTACTTTGAGGTTTGCGCGTATGCTACTTTGTGGATAGGTTATTCACAAACTTTTCCCTGCAGTTCTTTTGTAGTTTTTGACCTTTTACATCAATGACAAGCATCCTTTTAGATACGCTCGTTTACATCTGTGACAATTCAGCTACACCAACGGAGGTTCTTGTAAACATGCTTTGTTTCATGTACTTCTGGCCAACAAGACGACGGACATTTATTTTCTGTGAAATACATTTACCGTTTGTAAGATAGAAAGAAATTATGATATTGGTACTCCATTTATATTGATACACTTAGATTTGCCATACATCAAATATACACAAATTACGCCTTATAACGCCTTATTATGCCTCTATTCATATATCATTATACTGAATAGGAAAGGCAGCCATTAGTGAATATCGGGCTCCATGAGACCATGTTGCGCTGCCTACTTCTAAGCACTTACTTTGTATCATTGTTTATTTCACTGTGGAAGTGGGTAGAGGTTGACTATAACAGTCCTCTATCACTCTCTATCCATGTCTAGAGCGGGGCCTCATCACCTGAGCTGTTGCCAGGCGAGGTGAGGCATTCTCCCACGACAAGTTGGGTGAGTTATAATCTTTAAGAAAAACTTTTTTGATGCGACTAAAAGGTTTAAAGAATGATTTATTTATACATATGATTAAAGTATATTACATGTCTGTGGTTTACTGTTTGTATCTTTCTGTTTTGTGTACTCTTGCAGGAAAGAATCGTATTTTGAAAACTACTTGCTACACACCAGATACTAGCGGATGGTAGGATGTATGGTATCCATTAATATATGTTTTTATATGATTTTGCACCTTAATGTATATTGTTTTGCAGTAGTGTACCTTTGCGGTTCTGATGAAAGCCAGTAGGGCATTACCTCCCATTATGGCTGAAACATGTAGACCCCTTCTGTCCAACTGATAACAGTAATTATTTCAAACTCTTTACACCTGTTTTAACCTTTGACACCATGATGTTCTTCCAAATAAATCTATCTTCAATATCATGGTAGCCAATTTTAAATCACTTTTTCTTTCTTTTTCACATTGATTTTTCACTGCAAAACTAGTAGCCCACCACATAAACACATACTACATGGTATGATCCATCACTGGTGGTTTATGATCACGGCAACACACGATCACATGAGGTGATTTGCCTGTACATAGACCACTGTCTTTTTCCAAATCCCAGATGATAAAGCTCTGCCATTGGGTGGGCTGATGGGATTCATTTAATGTTTTTTGTGACACAATCAGACTTACCACAGACATAGCTCTTACTCATATGCTCACGCACTAACAGACCAGTGGTACCTTCTTTGTTGTGGTATATTGTTAGTGGGGGTTTGATACAACTAGGTCTTTAAAAATCCTTCCCCTGAGACCCCTTTTGAATACGTTGTTTCTTTTTTGTGGGTGGTGGATACCCTGGCCCCCAGCAGGTTATGCATGTGGACTGGGTGGTGGATACCCTGGCACGCAGCAGGTTATGCATGTGAACTGGGTGGTGGATACCCTGGCACGCAGCAGGTTATGCATGTGGACTGGGTGGTGGATACCTTGGCGCCCAGCAGGTTATGCATGTGGACTGGGTGGTGGATATCCTGGCACGCAGCAGGTTATGCATGTGGACTGGGTGGTGGATACCCTGGCACGCAGCAGGTTATGCATGTGGACTGGGTGGTGGATACCCTGGCACGCAGCAGGTTATGCATGTGAACAGGGTCGTGGATAACCTGGCACGCAGCAGGTTATGCATGTGGACTGGGTGCTGGATACCCTGGCACCCAGCAGGTTGTGCATGAGGACTGGGTGGTGGATACCCTGGCACGCAGCAGGTTATGCATGTGGACTGGGTGGTGGAAACCCTGGCACGCAGCAGGTTATGCATGTGGACTGGGTGGTGGATACCCTGGCACGCGGTAGTTTATGCATGTGGACTGGGTGGTGGATAACCTGGCACGCGGCAGGTTATGCATGTGGACTGGGTGGTGGATACCCTGGCACCCAGCAGGTTCTGCATGTGGACTGGGTGGTGGATACCCTGGCACGCAGCAGGTTATGCATGCGGAGTGGGTGGTGGATACCCTGGCACCCAGCAGGTTATGCATGTGGACTGGATGGTGGATACCCTGGCACGCAGCAGGTTATGCATGTGAACTAGGTGGTGGATACCCTGGCACGCAGCAGGTTATGCATGTGGACTGAGTGGTGGATACCTGGGCACCCAGTAGGTTATGCATGTGGACTGGGTGGTGGATACCCTGGCACGCAGCAGGTTATGCATGTGGACTGGGTGGTGGATACCTTAGCGCCCAGCAGGTTATGCATGTGGACTGGGTGGTGGATACCCTGGCACGCAGCAGGTTGTGCATGAGGACTGGGTGGTGGATACCCTGGCACCCAGCAGGTTGCGCATGAGGACTGGGTGGTGGATACCCTGGCACGCAGCAGGTTATGCATGTGGACTGGGTGGTGGATACCCTGGCATGCAGCAGGTTATGCATGTGGACTGGGTGGTGGATACCCTGGCACGCAGCAGGTTATGCATGTGGACTGGGTGGTGGATACCCTAGCACACAGCAGGTTATGCATGCGGACTGGGTGGTGGATACCCTGGCACGCAGCAGGTTATGCATGTGGACTGGGTGGTGGATACCCTCGCACGCAGGGAGTTATGCATGTGGAGTGGGTAGTGGATACCCTGGCACCCAGCAGGTTATGCATGTGGACTGGGTGGTGGATACACTGGCACGCAGCAGGTTATGCATGTGAACTGGGTGGTGGATACCCTGGCACGCAACAGGTTATTCATGTGGACTGGGTGGTGAATACCTTGGGGCACAGCAGGTTATGCATGTGGACTGGGTGGTGGATACCCTGGCACACAGCAGGTTATGAATGTGGACTGGGTGGTGGATACCCTGGCACGCAGCAGGTTATGCATGTGGACTGGGTGGTGGATACCCTGGCACCCAGCAGGTTGTGCATGAGGACTGGGTGGTGGATACCCTGGCACGCAGCAGGTTATGCATGTGGACTGGGTGGTGGATACCCTGGCACGCAGCAGGTTATACATGTGGACTGGGTGGTGGATACCCTGGCATGCAGCAGGTTATGCATGTGGACTGGGTGGTGGATACCCTGGCACGCAGCAGGTTATGCACGTGGACTGGGTGGTGGATACCCTAGCACACAGCAGGTTATGCATGCGGACTGGGTGGTGGATACCCTGGCACGCAGCAGGTTATGCATGTGGACTGGGTGGTGGATACCCTCGCACGCAGGGAGTTATGCATGTGGAGTGGGTAGTGGATACCCTGGTACCCAGCAGGTTATGCATGTGGACTGGGTGGTGGATACACTGGCACGCAGCAGGTTATGCATGTGAACTGGGTGGTGGATACCCTGGCACGCAACAGGTTATTCATGTGGACTGGGTGGTGAATACCTTGGGGCACAGCAGGTTATGCATGTGGACTGGGTGGTGGATACCCTGGCACACAGCAGGTTATGAATGTGGACTGGGTGGTTGATACCCTGGCACGCAGCAGGTTATGCATGTGGACTGGGTGGTGGATACCCTGGCACCCAGCAGGTTGTGCATGAGGACTGGGTGGTGGATACCCTGGCACGCAGCAGGTTATGCACGTGGACTGGGTGGTGGATACCCTTGACGCAGGGGGTTATGCATGTGGAGTGGGTAGTGGATACCCTGGCACCCAGCAGGTTATGCATGTGGACTGGGTGGTGGATAGCCTGGCACGCAGCAGGTTATGCATGTGAACTGGGTGGTGGATAACCTGGCACGCAACAGGTTATTCATGTGGACTGGGTGGTGAATACCTTGGGGCACAGCAGGTTATGCATGTGGACTGGGTGGTGGATACCCTGGCACACAGCAGGTTATGAATGTGGACTGGGTGGTGGATACCCTGGCACGCAGCAGGTTATGCATGTGGACTGGGTGGTGGATACCCTGGCACCCAGCAGGTTGTGCATGAGGACTGGGTGGTGGATACCCTGGCACGCAGCAGGTTATGCATGTGGACTGGGTGGTGGATACCCTGGCACACAGCAGGTTATGCATGTGGACTGGGTGGTGGATACCCTAGCACACAGCAGGTTATGCATGTGGACTGGGTGGTGGATACCCTGGCACACAGCAGGTTATGCATGTGGACTGGGTGGTGGATACCCTGGCACACAGCAGGTTATGCATGTGGACTGGGTGGTGGATACCCTGGCACGCAGCAGGTTACCAATGCAATCAGAGTAGAAGCCAAGAAAGGAGACATGAGCAAGTCGTTCAAGCTAAGTCATAGTAAAGAGTGAACCCTGTAGCCTCCCATGCCTATGGAAAAAAGCACTGTCTTCTAAGCCCATTTCTAAGTGAACAATACCAGAAAAAACTGGAGGAACGCTGGCTTGGCTGAGCTCCACTCCCACAATGACTATAGATGTCCGTGCTGTTTGATACATTTGGAAACACCAGCTCTGTGAAAGACCATCAGGAATATGCCCAGCGAAACAGCGGGTGTTACTGTTCCAATCCCTCCTGGAAGAGCTGTGGTGGTCAGGTCCTCTCTTGTCTTCTAAGAGGGCTGTGATGTTATTGAGTTGTGTGTTTGTCATAAATACCTTAGACCAAATCACTGGGAGACAGGCCTTGACAGCTAGAAAAAGCACATTCAACACCACCAAGGTGTTTAGGTGAAATATACTACATCGGCTAGCGGTTGAGTACAGCACCCTACAATACCCTTTCATCAATACTTGGGTTAGTCTCTAGTCGCCAAGATCTGAGGATTCGTAAGTGGAAGGGTCTCTCTATCAAAAGGCTCGGAGCGTGGGCCCTCCACCCTGGAAATGTCATTGGAGAAAGGTGAACTAGGATAGACTTGGAACGGCTCTCCAGCAAGTGATCCCAGTAATCCAGTGAAGCTGCAAGACTCTCAAACTCAGGTTGGCAAAGGGAGCTTCTCCTAAGCAGGAGGCATACATGCCAGAAACCTCTGGAACTTCAAGACTACCATGGAGCTGTGCTCTAGTAAGCGGTGCACAAACTCCTTGATTAACATCACTCTTATGTGGAGGGGTTGTGTCTTACCTGTGTCCCGAATGGCCCTATGTGCAGAATGTTTATCACACACAGGTTTTTTTTGTCGGAATAAGTGGCGCCCTACACTGCTGCCACCCACCTAACTCACTCCTGATACACTGCTTACAGAAAAAATGGTCAGCGAGGAGCCTATGATAAATCATACAAATATTAAATACATATTATAAAGCTAAAAAGTATTAAGTTAATTGCAGTGGTATAAGTATTTTTTATATTTGTAAAGGAAACGTAGCTATAAAAAAGCAGACTTTGTGTTGTCTGAAAGACAAGCCGCGGTAAACCAGTTCTGCCGACTTTCTTTTCCTCCAGTGGCCGCAGTGACAGCAATTATCCCATTAGTAATAAAATCACCTGCACCATAAGTGCACCAGGCATCACAAAGGATCAGAGGAACGGTCTTCATGCTCACGTTAAAATGGCATAACCAGGTCTAAGGGACAGACGTTTTTCATCTGGAGTTCTTTCAGGCATAAGTGGCATAACCAGGTCTAAGGGACAGACGTTTTTCATTCAGAGTCCTCTCAGGCATAAGTGGCATAACCAGGTCTAAGGGACAGGCGTTTTTCATCCAGAGTCCTCTCAGGCATAAGTGGCATAACCAGGTCTAAGGGACAGACGTTTTTCATCCAGAGTCCTCTCAGGCATAAGTGGCATAACCAGGTCTAAGGGACAGGCGTTTTTCATCCAGAGTCCTCTCAGGCATAAGTGGCATAACGAGGTCTAAGGGACAGACGTTTTTCATCCAGAGTCCTCTCAGGCATAAGTGGCATAACGAGGTCTAAGGGACAGGCGTTTTTCATCCAGAGTCCTCTCAGGCATTCATTTCTGTCTACAGCAGAAGGGAAAGTTAGTCCTGAGCCACAGAATGGGGCGGATCCTCATTTCCACATGCTGCACCAGGGAGGGACTTAGAGCACTGAGACAGGAGCCTGACCTCTACATTTCTGAAAAGAGGCCTCTGAGATGGTGTACAGTCAAGCGAAGAAGCGCTAAAAAAGGATTTCGTTTTGTGGGAATTCCACAGTTATTGGGCATAGAAGGTCACTATTTAGTGCAAGGTAAATGTCCTTTCCAGACTAGGGTATGGTGGGAAAAGATCTCTGAATTCAAGGTATTTGGCAAAAGTAGACAACATCATTGATGGAGAAGTGGTTAACTACAGCGCCTGCGTCTGCGAAGGGAAGACTGATTTCCTATAAAAGTGTATACCGACCTGACACTTTCAATATGTTTGTGAGTGCAATGTGAATTTCTCTAGGGGCATAGTGCAGGCTAAAATAGGAATCATGGTATGAATTCACTTAAGAGGTTTAAAAGGTAAAGAAATATCTGTTGGCAAAAATTATCATGTTCTAAACTTTCACAATATTCAGTTTCTTTCAGTTCAGTTCAGTTCATTTTTATTTCGGTTCTTCAAACCATACAAGCATGTGCAAACATTATAAGCAAAACATTAATAACATTTGTCAAATGAGATTTTGGTTCAATAAGTTAAAATCATAAATCCATTTTTGGAAACTGAAGGACCAGTTTAAACAGATAAAAACAAAGTGTCCTAAGCACAGTCCATTACTGCTAAACATGTAATTTACCCCCAAGAAGGGCGTAGTCTAAAAGAAATAAATGTAGCAACAAACACATTTCCAATAAAAGTACAGTGCTGCACTGACCGAAACAAATCGACCCTGAGGCATAGAGGGACATCAGTAAGTATACTATTCAATAAGCGTATATCCAATTAAAACAGCACCTCATGCCTTTTCCAAAATAGCCACATTGTGTAGAGGTATCGACTAACACCAAATACTGCTACCTGGCTAGTGTCCCATCTCAGAATACAATAAGCCACCTGGTGTGCCCTGACAACCCAAAGAGTGCACAGGCAGGGCAAAAAAAGAGGACTTGTTCAACATCCTCAGTGGCATGTTTACATGTATCAAAATTTGGGGAAATAGTTTGGCAACACTTCCATTTATTAAAAAAATTATTTACATGAAATGTTCATAGTCTGAACTTAATTTACAGTGTGTGCGCCATAGGTGGTTGGATCTGGTCCAAAAATGCTTCATTGACAGGTACAAATTACATGCCAAGAAATCTTCTACCAAACCCCCGGAACTCACTTTTTGGTGATGGTTATAGATTCTCCTATTCCAAAAGGCCACGTTAACTCTATCCTTTGTATCGTCCCCCATTGATGATGTATTACTCCAAATGTCGCTCAAGCCCAGGTCACATAGATGGAATTTGACATGTTATAGCCAGGGGAGAAGGTGATCATTTCTATGGCACATGATGTCCTCCAATGCTATCCTGTAATAGAGAAGCTCGGGGGTCGCCCACAGCCTCCCCCAGTAGAGAAGAGGTTTTAGCACTTCTAGGTCGCCCACCCTTTCTAATTCCGTATCATAAAAGTGTGGGGCGGTGTACTCGGAGGGAGGCTAAATAGCGATCTCAAAAAGCTGTTTTCCTTAGAGATCAGGCCTTTGATATTGGAAGACCCCCACACTTCAGCACCATACAAAGCAGCAGCCTGTGCCTTTGCCCTAGATACTTCGATAGCTGGAGATGCAGACCAGGGCGTAGTTGCCCTATACTTCTTGGTGATGAGGCAGAGTATAAAAGAACCACCTCACTCTTTTCCAGCTGAGATTTTCATGACCTGCTCTTAATACTAATGCCGAGGTAGTCAAATGTACCTACTACCTGGAGAGTTTCTCCATTCAGCTGAAAGTTATAGCTATAAGATTTGTGCATGTTAAACACCATGATCATTGTTTTAGAGGTGTTTACCTCCAGCCCACGGGTGAGACAAAATCCTGAAATTTGTTCCAAAGATTTTGGAGCCCGATGGAGAATGGAAAAGCAGAAGTGTATCATCTGCAAATAGGATGGCTGGGGTTGAGCATCCAGCTAATTTTATGGGAGTCGTTCATGCACTCGCCTAGAAAGGAAACCACACCATTTATGTAGAGTGAGAAAAGTGTGGGCGCGAGTACACACCTCTGCCTTACTCCTTACTGCACTGGGATATGATCAGTCAAACCACCACCGGACCCCATTTGACCTGTGCTGTAGTACTACTATGAAGTCCTATGAGGATGTCCAGCAAAGGTGGATCAATTCCCATAGCAGCCAAAGTGGGTCAAAGGTGCTGCCTTGGAACCAAGTCAAAGGCTGCCCTGAGAACACAAAGGCAAAATAGAGATGATCTCTAGAGAGCTGGAAGAGTTGGGCCACTGTGCTGACCCTATATTGGAAACCCACCTGGAAAGGTGTCAAGAAGACTAAATGGCCAATACTTATTTGGGGAACCTCTATCTCCCTTTTTAAAAACTGGAATGAACTTAGCATTTTCCAGGATTCTGGGACTTGTCCCCCTGCCAATATATCATTCGATAGTTCGTTGATGTAGGGGCCCCACACCTGAGGTTCTGAGCGTTCCAGAATTCTGTCAGGACCCAGAGCCTTCCTAGGGGGCATGTCAATAATTTCTCTAAGGGCTTCATCTAGGCAAAATTGCAGCGAGAGGGTCTCATATACAGTTTCCTGTTCCCAGGGTCGGAGTTCAGAGGTGTCCAAGTCTTTTGATTGGAAGAGCATAAATGTTTGAAAAGTGATTAATCCATTGTTGGGGTTGATTGTATAATTCTTGTGGGCTAACAGAACGCAGGCACCAATGAGAAAATATCTGCCAGAACTTCTGTGAATCATTTGTGCTGGATGCCTCAACTAAGGCTTGACAATTTGCATCCACCCAATTTTGTATACTACTAGAGGTCAGTCATTTATAATTTGATTGGGCTACTCGGATTCCCTCATTATCTCCCCTTTTGACAGCCTCAATTAGAGTGCACTTTGCCTAAAGGCACTCTTTATTATACCAAGACGGAGGCTGCCCGGGTCTACAAATATTTTTACCCTCTTGGGCCTTAGTGCAGTAAGACTTCATGGTGCTAAACAGGGTAGGGTGGGGCGGTAATCTAATAGCAACTATTCCCCTGGATGATCAATGAGAGGATTAAGTATCTCATTGAATACTTTGTAAATGACAGCTAGGGAGGTCATGTCGAGGGATAGTTTGGACCATTTTATTGCCTTTCTGTTGTTGTTCAGACTAACCCTGGCATCAGACTTATGACCCAAAAGTTTACATTTCCAGGGGGAAGATCCTCCTAATTTAAGCTGGAGGGCGCTATGATCACTATCCGTGCGACGAGGAATTACTTAAAAATCAACTGCTAGATGCCATATCTCTAGATCCCATCTGACATAATCAATTCTGCTGCGGCTGGGACCCCTTGAAAATGTGTGAGCACACTAGATCTGATTGGAACCTCCCACTGCATGCAAGAATACCATGATTTAATGTTAGTGTAAAGAGTTGAAAGGCTGCCAATGGCCAAGAGGAAAGGGAATTAATCTCAGGAGAAGGAATGCCTCTGGCCATGTCTTCCAAGCTAAAGATAAATGATAAACAATCCAGCGGCTCGAAGGTAACATTGAAGTCACCTGTGATAACCAATGGACAGTGAACATCTCTTGAGGACAACAGGCATGCTAACTGATGTAGTGTGGGAGAATACTTATTGCGGGAAGGTGGACAATTATAAACATTATATAAGTCAACCTTGGTTCCTTTGCGGCGTCTCAAAGAGAGACCCAGAATATCATTGCTATGGGTTGCTAGTATGTTAATAGTGAAATCCATGGAATTCTTAATCCATAAAATAAGACCGCCAGAAGGGAGTCCAGCTTTAGAGGGAATGGCTTCTATGCTATAGTTACAATACCCTGATCCAAAACATTTTCCAGTGCCCATGTTTCCTGTATTATAACTATGTCATGGGTATCAATAAATGACCCGCACTCAGGATCCATGATTTTCCCCTTCAGGTCTGCGATATTCCACATTAATAATAGGGTTGTGGATTCTTTGCCTAGAGGTACTACAAATGACTTGTCAGATGTAGCTGACGACAACTGCCCTGCTATAGGGAGATTGCTGGTGAGAGGTTGGATGTGGAAAGGAGCACAAGGGGGATACAGAGTAAAACACTTTTAGATGATTGTTATACTGCACTTCACAGCTTAATAAAAGATAGTGAAAACAGGTCCTGCTTTTATCTTTGTTGTCAGTTATTATTCTCCGTGTTAAACGACTAAGAAATCCATGGTTATTCCTCTTTCAACCCTCGGATAGCAAATTCATATCCATTTTAGAGGGGTACACAGAATCGTAGGAAAAACCCAGAAACACTAAGGTACGCACCTGACCACATACACCTCTGTTATATCAATGGGTACCTCGTACATGTGAAGTAAAAATTTGAGAAAACACCACTGTTGCTCCCCCCTAGCTAATCGGACCTATTTTAACATGCCTCCACAAAAGTTTGTTCATCAAGATTTTAGATTACAGCGCAGATGTCACAATTTTGCCACAGAGGTTATGTTTGAAAGGCAATTCAGGAACGTATGTGACATCAAAGTGTAGCAAACAGTTGACATAAATTACTCCTTGAAAGATGGAATACTACCACAATCACCACTTTCATAGTAAATTATGTGTGAAATAGAATAGTCCTTTCGCACTTCCACCGTTCAGTTTAGTGTAAATGGGAATGAACTGAAGCAATGATAGGTTTTTCTAAAATTGTTGTGTGTCTAGTGCTGAGATTATGGAAATTAGTTTCATTAACGGTTTCCTGGTGTGTCCTGGGTGAAAACTCACCCTTGTTTTATTAGACTGCTGCCCTTGTGTGTGGAGGAGACTGGTGATCTGGTAAAGTGTCTGCCATTCAAGACAAGCATTGGCAACACCAATAGGTTTCACCTTTGCTATCTATCGATTTGCTTAGCTAATGATTTTCCCCATGTTGTACAGCATCTCGAATGGTGTGCAGCATGGCTGAAGAAGAGAAAGATAATCTTATGACACGGTCAATCACATCATTTTTTAGTCATGTTCATCAAGCATGCTCGTGCGTTCAAAATTACACAAGTGCTTTTATTCTCTTTTTGTTTACCGATCCAAGTTGGAGCGGTAAACAACAAGAATCAAGCATTGGCAACGCCAATAGGTCTTGCCTTTGTGACATATTGGCTTATGCCAATAGTTGCTAGCCATGCTGTGCAGGATGGTTAAAGGAAATTAAGCTGTAAAAAGTTGCTATGGTGGCTGGGATTTCTGTAGGCACATGATTCATGCATGCATGTGCCTAAAAAATGACAATGAGCATTTTTTTTATTGCGGTTCGGCGAGGTTGAGCAACATGGATGCATGTGCCTTAAGGGCCATCACTCCTAACCTTTTACATATTTTGTAGCTTTTGAAGCAACACAGCAGGAGGTGGTGGAGCGCAAACAGAGAGGGTGCAGAGAAGAGAAGCAATGGGCGAGAGAGAGATGGCGGGGGCAGCAACACAGAGGGTGGGGAAGAGATGCAACAGGTGTGATAGGGAGAAGCACATGGGAGGGAAAGCAATGGGGGAGGAGTAACTGGGTGGGGAGGAGAAGCCACTGGCAAGAAAGGAGAACATGGGAGGGAGAAACATCACGGAGAGGGGTGAAGAAGCAAAAGCAGAGTGCAATTTAGGGCGGGAGAGAGAAGTTAAACACATCCACATACACAAAAAAGTAGTTCCCTGAAATCGAGCAGGAGAACCAGGCAATGAAACTCGTAAAGAGGCAATGCTCCAAGAGAGAGTCAAACACAAGATTGATGGAAATGCCATCAAATAAGAAGCAGGAAAATGAGAGTGACAGTTAAGCCACCCAATGGTAAGCATGACCCAATGGTAAGCGTGACCCAATGGTAAGCGTGACCATCTATTCTCCCACAATATATCTCGCAACAGGCAATACATGCACTGTGTAATAGACACAACCTAATAACTGGCACTTTAGTCAAAAGTGGCTTTTAGAAGAATAAACATATTTATTTACCAAAGATTTAGCATTCTATTGCCTTAGTTCATATATGAGTTTCTTTAAACATTTTATATTACTATAGTGCAGTACCTCGGCACTTGCAGCAACTGAATGCAAGTCAATGGTTTCAACTTTCCAAGCAGTTACATCAATACTAAAGCAGTGAAAATGTAGAATAGTTGAAAGTTCTGCACCACACGGTGTGGCATACCATTCGTATGGATAATCGCTTTCGCGCCCCACATTGGGTTGTAAGCGCTTTACAAATGATACAATGCAATATAATATATGTACAGATTTGGATGCTGCACAATCCTAGAGAGTCTGCTTCCATCAAAGGCGCAGTGGGATGTGTCAACCTGCTTTTCTTTGAAAGAAACTGCAGACATGTTTCTATGAAAGAAGAATGACCGCTTTCCTGACTTGCTTTAGGGACAGCTCCCTCAAAGTCTTCGGCGCCATGGCCGGCTGTTGGGGCGCGACTTGGATTGTGGTCGCACTCCAGGCACCAAAGACACCCTAAGTGGAAGTCCTTGATCGACATGGAGCAGTGACAGGCGCTGCACGGCTTGAACCTAGAGGTCTTTTTACTTGACATTCCTACACACCAAAATAAGTCGACAAAAAGTTTTAAAAAGTCTGTCAAAAAATGAGAGGGGGTAGTTTCCTTCAGCGGATTGGCGCTGGCCGGCGCGGAAAGAAAAGAACTGGCGTCAGCCCGCCGGAGTGGCGGTTAGATTGACAACATGGACAAACACATCGCCAACGACGTCATGCGGAGTCGACTGAAAATTCTTCTGGATCCTGCTTGACGTCTGGAAGTTCGAAGGTAAGGAATCTGTGGATAGATGTCACTATCAAATAAATACGGTTTTGTCATGGGAGAGATGAAGTGAGCATCGAGAGCCTGAGCCAGCTAATGAAAACCAAGAAAATGTGAATTACAAACCACAAAGCCAATGGCAAGCAACGGGCAGAATGCATTCCAAGGGCGAGGTCTGAAACTTCCCAAGATGTCTTTCGCATACCACACAGCTGCGCGGTCTGGTAAGCTGCGACCTAAAAAGTAGAGCATGTGGAGCAATCGCATAGGGGAAGCAACTCGATGGGAGGAAGCAATGTAGTTGGAGGGAAGTAACATGAAGGGCAGGTGGTATCACAAAGGACAGGCTGCAGAAACAACAGGAGAGCATGCGGTGTATCAACGGGGTGTGGGTGGCAGGTGGGAATAAAATGGAGGTCGTGGGGAAGGAAGCAAAGTAATATAAAATCTCATGAAAATACTGTGGTAAGTGAAGAGAAAAAAACATGGTAAGTGTAAGAAATGCATATACTCTCCTGGAGTGGTTAAATATTTTTAAAATAGAAATATGTAAAGATTAAAAATATAAATTTGGACATAGAAGTAGAAGGAAGAAAGATATTAGATAAAATGATTATTAAGGTCAATCGAACAGAAGAGCGGCTTGAAGCTGATAAGAAATGAAAGATTACAAAGTTGTGGTAAATGAAATGTTTATAACATTATAAGCATAAATGTAATGAGAAAAGCGGGCAAACACAGTAAATGGTGAAAACGCATACAATCATAGGGAATGCTTAAGAAAGGCATGGTTTCATTTTTAGGTTTTGCTTGCACAGCGCTTGAGAAATCTATTGTTTTAATATAAACTTAAAAGGGACTTACATTCCTCCTCCTCTCTTTCCTGGCTTCCTATTGGCTTATTTGCATGTCACTTACCTTTCCTCCATTTTTATTGGATCTAGCATATTTTACTGCATTTACTAATGGTTGTTTCTTGTCTGCTTCTCTGATCAGTTTCCCGCCGCCGGAATACTGTTAACATTTGGCTTTGGTGAAACTATATTTTCATAAAGTTTTGACTTTTACTCTTACAGCATATTTATATAACAATTTATCACCCGGAGAGATAAAGGGCCAGATGTATCAACCGTTTTTCCCGTTCTCCCAGTTTGTGAAAGGGGAAAACCCTTTTGGGATGTTTCATCCCAAAAGGCATTCGCAAAATAGGGAATCGCAAAAATTGCGATTCCCTATTTTGCTAATGCATTTAAGTTGTGATTCCTTAAGTGAAATGCAAGAAGCCAAAAAAAATTGCAACCTGCCTTCAGGAATCGCAAATTACCACCAGCTTCAAGTTGGTGGTAATATGCGAATCCCATGAAAAATGCACTTGTTTGCATTTTTCAAGGTGCCATATGGCGTACATACATGCCCTTAGGGCAAGTATGTGCACCACATGTGCACGCTTACCTTTTAGGGGGTGCAACAGGGTGGCCTTTTAGCCCCCCTATCACCCTTAAAACTGCATTAACAATTGGCGAGTACCTATTTGGTACTCGCAAATTGCGAATGTCTTCCCAGTCAATCCTATGGGCCTCTAGGACCATAAGAATGAATGGAAAGGTATTCCTTAATAGCGAATCACAATTTGCGATTTGCAATTACGGAATATGTCGGAATCACAATTATTATTGCGACCCTACATACATTGCATTTTGCGGTTCCATAATGGCAATTGGTAAAATTCGCTATTATGGAATCGCAAAATCCAATATTGATACATCTGGCCCAAAGTGATTTGCAAAGAATGACAGGATGTTGCGCGGTGCCACCGAAACTTGAACCGGGATCCTCAGCTCTCGAGTCTGTAACTCTAGGTGCTGCCTCACATCCTCTCCAATCCCGTGTTATCTATCAGGGAGCTCTTACCTTCTCCTGGACAATGATTGATGAAAAGAGCTCTTTTTTCATTACATAGGCGAAACCGATACATTACCAATGCTGGTTTTAAATATGATTGTTAATGGTAAAAACATGAAAAGTTCACGTAGAAAAGGCCCTAGATGTAATGGTGTAAAGCTGGTGATACAAGGGAGAGAAAGTGGAAGGCCAAATTTGTATGAAACTATGAACACACTCAGCGCAGCTCGAAGGAAAAAGGTTTTAAAAGAAGAAATCCGTCATAATGTTATATAAAGAAATGTGCTGAGAGAAGTGGGAAAACACAGAACGATGGAAAATGCATTTTAGATAAAAGAGAAAAAAGATACCACTTTTGAAAGAATAAAAGGGGTGCCAATCAGAGGGATGGTAAACAGGCTAAGCACCACTGAAGGGACCAAGACTACATGAACGGAATAAAACAAACAAAAACATTTAATAGAAACCAAGAATATAAGAGTGACAAAACAAAAAGCCAATGGAAAGCAATGGGCGGAGTTTCTTTCCAGGTCAGTTATTAGCAGGTTTCCAATAAATCCTTTGCACCTAGACAGTGTAGGTTGTGTTGAGCTGGTTGTAATTGAGGGGATGGGCTGTGGAATCTTCTTTTAATAGTTGCATTGTTGTGTGGTAGAAAAGGGTATTCAAGGTTATGAAGAGTGGTATGCAGTGCCTTTCTTTTGCGTATGTTGAAGGTGCAAGAAATCGGAATGAGAGGTGGTGGTTGAGCATGAGGGTTTAAATGTATGGCTCTGAATTCTGCAATGGATGATAGACGGTTGAGTGATTAATATTGTGTATGTGTGGACTGAGTGGTTGGTGTCTTAGTTGCTTGGAAACTTTGAGGTAAGCTTGGATGAGATTTTTAAATAATTTATTTTGGAATTAATTGCTTACTGGATGAATGTTGGGGTTGTGGAACGAAGACGTTTGAGATGGCATGTGATGTTTTTACAGAGAAAGGTTGTCTGGGTTTTGAGGTTTGTTTTGGTGAGGTGGTGTAGTGTGATATTGGTGCAGTGGGTGTTAAAGAAGTGTCTCTGTTGAGTGTGAGAGGGGATAGACCAGGGTCAGTTTAGGATAAATGGGGGAGGAGGTAGGTTTATTGGTGGAAAAGTGTTTTGAAGGAGGGCTGTCATGGGCTTCGGGGACAAGAAGAGAAGGGTTATGTAGGGGTGTACGTTATGATGGAGAGTTGTGAGGGCTGTCATGGGCAATATTAGGAGTTGGAAAAGGGTAGTAGAGGGATTTAAGGAGAAAAGGAGGGGGGTGAGTTTGAGGAAAGTATGAATAGGTACAGTGTGGGGTGGTGGCATAGTGGGCAAAGTTATTTTCGACTGAGCATTAGCACAGAGATGTGTGTAGAAGTGAAGAGTATCTTGTATGGATGTGAGGATAGAAGGGTATTTAGGAGTGTTTTGCATATGTGTAGATAATGGTGGATGGGTTGGGTTGGAGTGATATTATTTGCTGGGAGTGGTAGTGGGTGTTTATTGAGAGATTGTGTGCATGTTAGTTGTTGTGGCTGCTTCTTGATTCATATGTACAGTATTTCTGGCCCTACAGGCCCCAAACAGGGAAGCTATCCTTGTGTTCTTGGTCATTTGCACTGATGTCCAGGCTGAGACACCCTGTGAAGAGGACTAGTATAGGCTGGTGGTGAGATCACATGTCTCTCTATCAAGCGCTTAGGCTCACCTTCAGGCCCAGCCTGGTGACTGCAGAGCAATCATCAAATTAGTGCACCTGGTAGTGGGCATGTTCAGATTATTTATACACAACTTGTGCCTGGACGAGCTGGAGAGGAGACGGGAATGGAGTAAGAGGGTAGGGAGGGAGGAAGACTTGGTCTAGAAGCAGTAAAAGTTTATAAATGGAAGACAGGCAGAATTACACAACATTCAAAAACATTTACAGTTAATAGGAGCACAATTTGTCACAAAAGCAGATCTAAAACTAAGATACCTTTCTTCTGTTGTGACTCAGCGGATGCCTAAAGGTCCCCTATGATGATAGTCAAATGAGTACACAGCTGTTGGGCTGATAAGTGGAATAAGGTGGCCAGCAAGGCCTGCGAGAGGAGAACGCTCATTTAAAGATGCTATCTGAGATGCCTACTTCAGTGGGCAGATTCACATTAAATATAATGGTCAGTTTTAATATTGAGTGTGAATTTAAAGTTAGGACACTTTTTATGGGCATTACAATTTGCCTCAAAAGGATTTCTGTAAATAAGAAAACACGTCTACTGCACTCCTATTTAGATTTAGTTATTGTTCCCTATTTTTCACTATAAGGCCAGTCTATTGCTTTAGCTATTTTTAAACACTTCAACAACTTGTTCAATAAAGTTTACTCTTAATCTGAATTTCTGCATTGATTGTCAACAATTATTGAATTTACGTTTCATTGCTACTGTTGAGACTTGAGTTCGAAGTAACTTCCAAACAAACTCTCTTCCTACTGAATGAGAATCAATTTGCCCACCCCACCTAGCCCTTCTGATTATGGGAACTTGCGCCAGTCCTTTGTTAGCAGATCTTACGTCCCTTTGTGGGAGATACCAGGAAAAAGTTTCTGCAGGTACTGCAGACCCCCCCCCCTGATACAATGCTTTGTGCATCACACTGAGAGCTTTAAATTCAATTCTTTGCTGAACCGGCAGCCAGTGGAGGGTCCTGATACTTTTGGAAATGGCATGAAATTTAGGAATATTTAGTAGCACCCGAGCTTCTACGTTCTGCAATCCTGAAGTTTTGACAGTGAGCCATTTTTAGGTTTAAATCTGTTTATTATTATTGAAAGACAGTGCAAGAAAATACAATTAGCAGTGTGAGCACCCCAGATACAGATAGTAATTGCGGTTGAGGCACAGTGTGCAAGGCAATACTGGCAATAACAGCCATGTCCAGCTCGTCGGAAATGAAAAATGCACTGCATCAAGAGAACAATAATACCAGAAAATCCAAGAATAACATCCCCCCACCCGCAGCCCCCCCTCCAAACCCCCATCCTTCCCCTCTCCCTCCACCCAGTCCAGAGCTCCCAGCAGTCGCTCTATGGTGCATATTTTCCGCGTCTGAATATCTCATGCCGACAAATGTCTTAGGGTCTGTGGCTACGGGTGCCGTTAGGCGCAACAATCTGAGATATTTAGGGCAGGTTATCTCCGTAAATTCAGTCAGAAGTAAGGCTCTGAAAGGTTGCCAGAGTTCCTCAAATTGGTCCCCTTTCCCTGCTACGGTGAGTGACAGCTTCTCCATGCCTAACACATGCCACAGCCGGTGAAGCCAGCCTGTGGCGGTAGGGACAATGGTGGTACACCAGTGTGCCAGAATGTTCTGCAAGCCGACCCAAGTGCTAGGGCCATTTGACGGCCCCTGCGGAGCGCAGTGGGTAAGTTAGTGCATTGGGGAGGCCTAGCAGTATATAAGCGGGAAAGCGAGGGATTTCTGTCTGGAAGTGTTTGTCAACTTCATCTAGGATATGTGTCCAGTATGAGCGGGTAGTCCCACAAAATGTGTACCAGAGTTCCGGTGTGCCCACAACCCCTCCAGCAGAGCCCATCTTTGGAAGGATCCATTTCGGACAGTCGCTCAGGGGTGTAGTACCAGTATAGTGATATTTTTGTGAGTGTTTCGGTAAGCCCCATGTGGTACGCAGAGTGCCTAGCCCTATATGCGATGCTCTCCCACTCCTTATGACTCAGGGATCTACCCAATTCCATTTCCCATCGCACCCTACCCGTGTTATAGATGTGTGTGGTTGGTGTCTGTATCAGTTTGTAAAGGTCAGAGATGAGCTTGGAGTTGGAAGTGCGCGTGAAAAGCCATTTCTCATACGGAGTGAATTTCCTATCAGCCGACTCTCGTACTTGCGGCTGTAACGCCCAGTGACGCACCTGCAAATACCTCATACGCTCTGTTTCGGGAAGGTTATATTCTTGTTTAAAGAGCTGGAAAGGAAGCACCCAATTCGAGCCATACATATGATACAGGAAGTGGCAACCTGCCGGCCTCCAGTGTGCAAAGACCCCTTTGGCCATTCCGGGGGTAAAATCAGGGTTATCCACCAGAGGCGTAAGTGGAGAGGGGAACGTAGTCAAACCGTGAAGTGTATTCGTCGCGTCCCAGACCTCCAAGGGGACTCGGGTTATAGAGGACGCATAGAGGTTGGCAGGTCTATAAATTCGAGGCAGAAATGGTATCTCATGCAACGGTCGCCCCGCCACCGCCAGGTCCTGAAGAGCCAGTGCCTGTCGGACTCCCACTTGCTCCATTCCACCAAATAGCGTAGCTGCGCCGCCTGGTAGTATTTATGCTGGTCAGGGACCCCCAAACCTCCTTCCTCGGGAGCCAAAGTGGCGAGTGTCCTCTTTAGACGGGGCTTCCGACCCTGCCAGATAAATTTGGCCAGATCTGATAGGGTTTGACTTATCCAGCCTGCCGGAGGCCGGAGGGGCAGGGCACGGAAAAGATACAAGACTTGCGGCAGGATGGTCATCTTAACCGCCGCAATGCGACCTAGCCAGGATAGGGGAAGATGCCTCCACCGATCCAGCTCCCCGCGGATGCGGGCACGTAAAGAATTGTAGTTGGCCGTGACCATCCTGGTCAGGGTCGGTGCGAGCTGAATTCCCAGGTATGGAACAGTATCCGTGGCCCATTGAACGGGTAAGAGGGACTGTAGATAAGCTTGTGTCGAAGCCGTAAGAGACAAGTCTAATGCCACAGATTTGTCCATATTCATCTTGAAGCCGGACACCTTAGCAAGTGCCTCAAGCTCAGCAACGCACGCTGGCAGTGCCGTCCGTGGATGGTCCAAAGTAAGTAGGACATCATCGGCGTAGAGGCTGATGGTATGGAGATCAACTCCGAACTTAATGCCCAGAGCATCCTGACGCTGCCTGATCCGGTACGCGAGGGGTTCCATATAGAGGGCGAAGAGAAGTGGCGACAGTGGGCACCCTTGTCTTGTCCCTCTCTCGATGGGAAACGCAGTCGAAGTGTAACCATTGACTCTCACTACTGCGGAGGGCACGTTGTAGCAGTTGAAGATTAGAGTTCGAAATTTCTCCCCGAACCTGGCCAGCACTATCTCCAGGTAAGGCCAGTGAACACGGTCGAATGCCTTTTCAGCATCGACCGCCAATATCATGTATTCCCCAGGTATTCGGGAAGCCTTTTCAATCAGGTGGGTTACTCTTTTAGTATTGTCAACTGTCTGGCGGTCAGGGACAAAGCCCGCCTGGTCGGAATCTACCAAGCCCGGCAGCTGGGCAGCCAGACGCGTGGCGAGGATGCTGGTGTATAGCTTGAGATCAACATCAAGGAGGAAAATCGGCCGATATGCCCCGCATTTAGTTCCATCCTTGCCTGGTTTTGGAATAACTGAGATGGAGGCGCGCAGGAGATCCGGTGGGATGGCCCCTGGGTCCGCAAATGAGTTAAATAGGCGAGTAAGCAACGGCGCCAGGGCGGTGCAGAAAGTCTTGTAAAAGGAAGGAGAATAACCGTCCGGCCCAGGTGCCTTCCCCACCTTAAGCCGAGCAATGGCAACGACCACCTCCTCAATGCGAATGTCTCTCTCTAGCCACTCCGACTGCCCCGGTGTCAGCGATGGGAGTGTGACCGAGTCCAAATACTCGGTTGAGGCAGCAATATTCGGAGGCGTGCCCTCGTAAAGATCAGCATAGAAATCGCGGAATGTCTCTGCTATTTGCCCATCCTCCCACACAGTAGAGCCATCAGCGCGTATGAGTTCTTTCACCTTTTGACGTTGGTGGGCTATTCTGAGCCCACCGGCCAGTAACCGCCCACACCGATCCCCCCCGTGTAATAGGCGTGTTTCAGCCTCAGTGCCGTACATTCTGCCCGGTCATTATCGAGTGCTGCGAGGTGTCCACGCGCACACCTTGAGCTGTTTCCAGACTCTCGGGGCTCCCGTCCGCTGATGCATGCGTTCAAGTTCCTGCACTTTCTGGGTGAGTTCCTCTCTTTTTTCCTTTCGTAAGCGATTGTCGGCCGAGGAGATTGCTATAAATACCCCCCCAAGGACAGCTTTTAATGCGGCCCTTTGGGTTGCGAGCGGGGTGTCGGGATTCGCGTTATGTCGTAGAAAATCTTGTATGGATTCCTGTATCTGTTTCACTACAGCCTGTCTATGCAAGAGCGTGTCCTGAAGGCGCCACACTCTGGGAGGAGGTAGGGACGGCAGAGCGGTAATAGTCATGGATACCGGGGCATGATCCGATAGGGATATGACTCCCATATCCACCGCCGAGGTCAGAGAGCACACCGGACTCGTCACTAGGAGGTGATCTATGCGGGCATACGACTTATGTGCCGCAGAATAATGAGAATATTCTCGCTCCCCGGGATGCCATTGTCGCCACAGGTCGTGTAAGTCAAGGTCCCGCAATCTGTCAGTGCAGTCGGCCGAGAGGCTTCTAGCATGGAAGGTGCATGGGGAAGACCGTTCTAAGGTAACGTCAAAGACGACATTCATGTCCCCGCCTATTACATTGTGTCTGTCCGAAGACACTGCTATTTCTGTAAGGGCGGCGTGTAGGAATTTCTCCTGACCCTCATTGGGACTGTACAAAGAGCCTATCGTGAATGTCACTCCACCCAGGACAACGCGATACACCAGGAGTCTGCCCCTTATCTCCGCTATTTTGTGGAGGACTTCCCCCTTAAAGTGTCTTGCTACAAGAATGGCAACCCCGGCCGTCTTAGTGGCCCCACAGGAGAAGTACTGGCCCGGGAACACCCGCACGCGAAGCCTGTGACAATCCCGGGCCAGCAGGTGTGTCTCCTGGAGGAGGAAGATCTCTGCGCGTGTACTTTCCAGAGAAGAGAGGATCGTTCGTCTCTTGACCGGATTGTTGAGCCCCCGTACATTGAGTGTAAGTATTGCAAAGGGGTTAGGCATTGTGGCGTGTGAGGTTGTGGGCTGAGACTATAGTGCTCCGTAGGCAGCTCTCAGCTGGGACTGTAAAGGGTTCCCCCCGGACAGTAAGAACCGGGCTGAGTTGAAGCACAATCAGTGTGTATGTACAAGACTTGAGCTCTGGACTCCCCCCAAGCCCTCCACCCCAACTCCCTCTTGACTCCCTCCCTAACCCCAACTGAGAAATCCCCAAAGAACAAAAAAGTCCTGGACCGGTCACAAGTTCGTGGAGGCCCATAGGTCAAGTCAGTATTGGGAAACGTGGCGTTGGCAACTGACAGCCCCCAAGCCCAGATCAGCTAACTCGTAGTCCAGATCTATAGTAGGACAACGTAGAGGAATGTGGCAGCAGCAGCCCCATCGGCTCCTCGGCCCCTTCCCCCCCTTTTACATGTATATATTGCGTTACATCTACCCCCAAACCTCGAGGTGTCAATCAGGGCTTGATGTGTCTTTCACCACTTCTTGGATAGCTGCTGCTTGTTCTTGGGCCACTGTCTCCGGGTTGGGTTTGAGGCCCTTCTTAGGATGGTGGCGTCTTCGCACCCGTTGCCACCCGTTAGCCTGTGATGAGGAGGGTCCCTCGCGCAACCCTTGTGACGACATTCCTCCGGGCGAGTCCTCCTCCACCAAGTCGATGCCCAATAGGGTGCAGGTGTCACGAAGGGAGCGCATCTGGCGCAGGGCTCCCTGCCATTTGAAGATAATCCGAAACGGGTGTCCCCAAGAGTACGGTATTTCTTTAGCCTGGAGAAAGGACGTAACTGCACGGAAGGCTTTTCCGCTTTTGGAGCGTGATGGCCGAAAGGTCCTGAAAGAGTGCCACTGAGTGACCCCGGAAGCTAAGAGGCTGTTTCTGGCGTGCCTCTCGTAGGATGCGCTCCTTCAAAGGGAAATCTGGAAGAAATGCCAAAATGTCCGGCGGTGGGGCAGAGGTCCGCCTCGCCAGTCCCACTCTGTGTGCACGGTCAATACAGACCTCGAAGTCAGCTGGCTCTCCGAGAATCTCCCTGAAGAGTTCCTGTAAGTAGCAGGATACGCTGTGAACCTCGGCTTTTAAAGGAACACCCCGCACGCGGATGTTGTTCCTTCGGGAACGATTCTCAAGGTCTCTGTGTGCGCCTGAAGGTCCACCTGCTGTTCTCGGAGTTGGAGCACCTCTTGTCGCAAAAATTCACCCTCTTCGCTGCGTGCCTGATCCGCGGACTCCACTGCTGCCACTCTCTCGCCCAGCCCATCCACATCTCTGCGTAGTTCACATTGCTCCCCGGCCAGATCTTGCTTCAAGGCCGTGAAGTCATCGCGCAGAGTATTGAATAAGGATTCAAGGAACGCCTTGGTGATAGGGGCATTCCCATCTTCCTGCACCAAGGCGTCGGTAGGAACAGTGGGCGAGGGAGGCGCGCAGGTCTTGTCCCCTTTCACAACACTCTTAGTGAGCATGTCTGGTATTGTGCGGCCAGCTCTGCGGTTGGTGTTGGCCATAGTCCCAGGTCTCCGAGGGGCGCAAGGCAGGTTGGAGATCCAATCTCCAGTCACTTAAGAAAATGGGACAGTCTCCAGGGGTCCGATCAGGGAAGCAGGGGGCAGCAGGGCGCAGGAGGCTCCCCCCCAGGTGCAGCACCCACGAAGCTTGGTTGGGGAAATACCCGGCGGCGTCGGGTATCGGGGTATAACCAGAGGGGGTTCCACTCACCGCGCCTCCCGCCGTCCTGTAGATCGATGACGCTGTCCGTGGGCGGCCAGAGTCGGCCGGTCAGCTGTAACGGCCGTTGTCAGGGGATCCGCCACCTCCAACCCAGGTCACAGGGGGCCAGGCAGAGCCACGCAGCTGGCCGGGCTCGCCAGCCGTAATGTCGCGATGTAGGTCTCCGCGGCCGCGGGTCCGGGTCGTCGCCGCTAACAAGGCCAAGCCAGGCCGGGCAGGTTTCAGCTCACTGGCGGGTCAACTGGTGCCCTCGTTCAGAAGTGGGAGGCATCCTCAGGAGTGACGCCCAGAGCGCTGCGCTGCACCCACGCGTCAAGAATGCCGATCTCTCCGGCCGCCACCCAGCAGGCCCACAGCCGGGGACTCGATTCCCGGGGCAGCCGCTCCACTCACCGCTCACCGTGCTCTCAAGCCGGCCACAGCCGACCACCCGCTCCAGCTGCGACCTCCGTCGTCGCTCACTCCCCCCTGTAGCCGCAGTCGGCGAGCGGGGGTCCTGCAGGCCCCAGCCGGGGTGCCCACGCAGCAGGCGGCCAGCGGTGATGCAACCACCCGCTCCGGTCTCCTGAGGGGCAGCCACCCCTGGCTCCGTGTAGGGGGGGCCCTCTCCCGTGTTTCACCAGCAGCTGGAAGCAGTCCGGGTGTGCGGCGCCACAGGGCACGTCCCAGCCCCCAGATCCGCCGGCCGCTCCTCAGCGCCCCGGTCAAGTTCCGCTCACTTTAGGCCGCACAGCCGGGGCCTCGAGTTCCGCGGCGGGTCTGGTGCAGCCGGGGGTCCGCACCATGCGGTCCGTGCGGAATAGCGGGCTCCTGATGGCAGCGCTGGTGCGACCGATGTAGGTTGAGTCACCGGACCCCCCAGACCGGGTCCCCTGCTCCTCCAAGGTCGCCGTGTGGTCTTGCGTCCTGCTCCGACTAGGCCCGAGACCGGGGCCTCGAGTTTCGCGGCCAGTCGCGCCTCAGGAGCCGGTCCTCGCCGTCACTCCCGGGAAATGCCACCGCCAGCTCGCGAGTCCCGGTGCAGAGCCGCACCCAGCCGTCGCAGTCCACCAGCGTACCCCTCGGTCGGAGCCCTCCTCGGAGCTCCGTCTGTAGATCACCGTGCTAGCCCTCGCACAGCTCGGGCGGGAAGGCGGCGCAGCCCCGGGCGGGACCCGGCTCTCCGGCAGGGCGGCGATCCGGGCAGTTCAGGCGACCGGAACCCGCCTAAGCCGAGACCGGTGACTTCTCCAGCGGTACCGGGGAAATGTTGATGCTTAGGGGGGTACAAAGCGTTATTTAGGGGTTGAAGTGGGTATCAGGGCCGGGGAGCCTCACGATCCAACGTCCAGTTAGGTCGCCATCTTGGCCACACCCCCCAGTGAGCCATTTTTAATGCCAAGAAAAAGAGCATTACAATAATCGATTCTGGAGAGAATTAAAGCGACTATTACTGTTTTTCTCAATTCTTGTGAAATAAAAGGAAGACTTTTTCGCAAGGTTTTAGCAACAACAAAAAACATGAAGAGGTGAGAGAGTTAATCTGATCTGAGAAGCTGAGCTTGTTGTCAAACAGGACTCTCAAATTTCTAACTTTATTGCTAAGAATAGGATAATGGCCAGCCTCATCTGGCCACCATAGATGGTTCCAAAGCGATGGTTTCTTGCCAAACTCAACCACCTCTCTTTTCTCCATATTTCATTTGAGACAATTTTGATACATCCACCCAGTAATGGAGTAATTCACAGCGAGGAGACATATAAATTAGACAGGGTGGGTGACAACGCAAAGCTTTGTGTAACTCCACAAGTGAGTGAGAATGCCTCAGATGACAGATTTCCCCAAAACAGTCTCTGTTCCCTCAAAGTAAGGAAGGAGACAAGCAGGGTTAAGGCCACCCCTTTTATTCCTGCTGACTCCAGCCTCTGCATTAGAACCAGATTGTTAACGGTATCGAACGCTGCTGAGAGATCAAGCAGGATAGGGACGGCCCTTCCAACACTGTCCAGCTGTTTACGTATTGTCTTCGAGGCCATGATTAGAGCTGATTTTGTAGAGTGATTTGGTCTGAAACCATGTTGGGTAGGGTCAAGGAGATCATTAACACTCTAGGTATTTCACCATGTCCTGATTCAAGGCCTTTTCCAAGATTTTAGCCGGGAGAAGTAAACAAGAGAGGTCTATTGTTCTTTACCTCTGAGGGCTCTAAAAAAGGTTTTTTAGTATGGGCCGAATTGAATATGCTACTTACCAGTATGCATCTATTCTTGGCATGTCGAGCTTCTGACATTCATATCTATAGCATAGATCGCCGCCTAGTGTTGGGTCCTGATGATTGCACATTGTTGTCCTGGAAGAGTCTTCGAAGTATCACGAGATAGGTGGCTCCTCCCCTGGACTACAGTGCGCATGGGCAACGACTCCATCCCCAGATTGTTTTTAGCCATTGCGGCAAAGATGGAGTGTAATAGTGTAAGCAATGGCCATGCTAAGAGTAAGTGTTAAAAAGTCTGTAGCCGCTACAGGCGCCGGGGAGGAGGGCGGGCGATATGAATGTCAGCAGCCCTACATGCCAAGAACAGATGCATACTGGTAAGTAGCATATTCAGTTCGAGGCATGTGGGCTGCTGAATTCATATCTATAGCATAGAATACAAAGCAGTCCCTCCATTAGCGGCGGCCGCCTGTGCCAGCTGCAGAAGTCTGAAAAAGTGTTTTAAGAACAGCCTGCCCTACTGCTGCCTGCTGCTTGGAGTGCACATCTACACAGTAATGTTTGGTAAATGTGTGTGGTGTAGACCATGTGGCTGCTCTACAAATATCTTCCAAAGGGATATTACCAAGGAAAGCCATAGAGGCCCCCAGCTTTCGGGTGGAGTGGGCTCTTGGAGGGACCGTTAAAGTGCGCTTAGCCTTGTGATAGCAAATCTGAATGCACTTAACGATCCACCTGGCTATACCTGCTTTGGAAATGGGGTTGCCTTTGTGCTGGGCTGAGAAGGCAACAAAGAGTTGTTGTGTTTTCCTAAAGTATTTGGTCCTATCGATGTAGTACATCAAGGCTCGTTTGACATCAAGAGTGTGGAGCATTCTTTCGGCAACTGTTTCTGGGTTCTGAAAGAATGCGGGCAGTTCAATGGTCTGATTGACATGAAACTGCGAAACCACTTTAGGAAGAAATTTAGGGTTAGTGCGCAGCACCACCCTGTTGGAGTGAATTTGAATGAATGGCTCTTGTACAGTGAGCGCCTGTAGCTCACTAACACTTCGCAGAGACGTAATGGCAATGAGAAAAGCCACTTTCCATGTCAAGAACTGGATCTCACATGAATGTAGAGGCTCAAAAGGTGGGCCCATCAACCTGGTGAGGACCACATTGAGGTTCCATACAGGAGCTGGCGGGGTCCTGGGAGGGATGACCCGCTTCAGGCCTTCTAGGAAGGCTTTAATGGCAGGCACTCTAAAGACGGAGAGATGATTGATTGATTGATTGTGGGTTTGTAAAGCGCTAGAATCGACTCCCGAAGGAGTATCTCTGCGCTGTAGACCGCTGGGGAACCCGTCCTGGCTTTCCCTGTGAGATGGTCCCTACTGAGTATCTCCAAGGTGAAACCAAGCATCCCCGGCGTATGTGGGGGGCCGTTGTGGAGATGAGGCAAGCTAATGCCCAGAGTTGCCGAGTGTGTTCCCTGGTTAGAGTAGGCACCGAGGTGAGAATTATCGAGTCCGTTGACCCTGGTCCAAGACCCTGCCGCGTCGGGAATTGAACCCTGGTCCCAGGCCGTCCTCTGCTCCCGGGTCTGCCGCCTCTAACCAGTGAGCCACACCACTCCCTCCCACTATCTCCATAACAGGCAGATGCTGCCTGTTCTGGAGATAAGCCGCTATGGCGGATAAGTGTATCCTGATGGAAGCGTATGCTAGATTGCATTTGTAAAGATGTAACAAATAGCAGATGATGTTGGGAGTGGATGCATCTAGCGGGTTGATGTTGTGTGTTGCATAGTAAATGACAAACCGCTTCCATTTTGCTGCATAGCAGGCTCTGGTGGTGGGCTTTCTAACCTCCCGTATGATATCCATGCATTCAGGGGGCAAGTCAAGGTAGCCAAACTCTAAGACTTCAGGAGCCAGATCGCCAGGTTGAGCTGTTGCGGATCTGGATGCTGAATGTCGCCATGGCTCTGCGTCAAAAGATTGGGCGTGAGGTGTAGCCTTTGATGCGGTACCACGGAGAGTTCCAGAAACGTGGTGTACCATGGCTGGCGTGCCCACGTTGGAGCAACCAGGATGAGAGTCATTGAGTGTTGCTTTAGCTTTCTTGCCACCAGCGGTATGAGAGGTGCTGGGGGAAAAGCGTACACAAATCTGCCTGACCAGTTCATCCATATCGCATTGCCTTGCGACTGTGGGTGAGGGAACCTGGCGGCAAAGCTTTGGCATTTTGTGTTTTCCCTTGTGGCGAACAGGTCTATCTGTGGATGACCCCACTTCTGGAAGTACGGGCGGAGTACTGATGGATGTATCTCCTACTCGTGCATCTGGTGGCTGTACCTGCTGAGCAGGTCCGCCATCTGATTGTCCGTGCCTGGGAGGTGTTCCGCCATGAGGAAGATGTTCCTTTGAATGGCCCACTTCCACATGCTCTGAGCCAGATGAGACAACTGTGGAGAGTGTGTACCTCCCTGCTTCTGGATGTAGTACATGGCTGTCATGTTGTCCGTCCGGATCAACACGACCTTGTTGCACAGATGTACTCTGAATGCTTTCAGTGCCATGAAGATTGCCATCAGTTCTAGGTAGTTGATGTGCATCTTCTTTTGCTGTATTGTCCATAGTCCCTGCACTGTGTAGTGGAGTACATGAGCTCCCCATCCCTGGAGAGACGCGTCCGCCGTCAGGATGATCTGTGGTACAGGCTCCTGGAACGGTCGGCCCTTGCAAAGGTTGTGTGGATTCCACCAATGCAGAGAGTTGTATGTCCGACCGGTGACCAACACTAGGTCTTTCAACTGTCCCTGAGCCTGATTCCACTGATGCGGTAAGCATTCCTGGAGCGGACGCATATGTAACCTCGCGTGCGGGACTATGAAAATGCAGGAGGCCATCATGCCTATCAACTGCATGAACACTCTCGCTTGAAGCGAGCGTTGCGGTTGGAACTGTTGGATTGATCCGCGCTGAAGTTGGCTGAGCTGTGGCTGCCAGAGTATTGATTGTTGCACCCAGATATTGCCGCACATGGGCTGGCTGAAGGTGCGACTTTGGATAGTTCAGGGAGAACCCCAGACTGTGAAGAAGGTGAATGGTGTGGGACATGTCGGCGGCGCACTGCTGGGCCGACTTTGCCTGAACCAGCCAGTCGTCCAGATAAGGGTAGACATGGATGTGTTGTCTCCTGAGGTGCGCCGCTACTGTCGCTAGACATTTGGTGAACACTCTGGGGGCCGTGGTCACTCCGAAAGGAAGGACCTTGAATTGATAATGCCGATTTTGAATTGTGAATCTGAGGTATTTTTTGTGTGAAGGATGGAGTGGAATGTGGAAGTAAGCATCCTTGAGGTCTAAGGTTGCGAGGAAGTCTCCCTGATTGAGGAGTGGAAGAACCTGTTGCAGCGTTAGCATGTGGAAGTGTTCTGAGAGAATGTACTGGTTTAGGGGCCTGAGGTCTAGAATAGGCCTGAGGGACCCGTCCTTCTTGGGGATTAAGAAGTACAGGGAGTACACCCCTGTGCCTCCCTCCTCCACTGGCACGAGCTCTATAGCGCCCTTTTGCAGCATGACGAGAACCTCCTGCTGCAATAAGTGCAAATGCTCTGTGGACATAGGATGGTGTTTTGGTGGTATGTTGGGTGGAGTGGATGTGAGCTCCAAACAATAGCCGTACTGGATACGTTTCCTGACCCACCTGTCTGTGGTGATGTTTTTCCAGACTGGTAGGAACCGCTGGAGTCTCCCCCCGACAGGCGTGGAATGGTCGGGGGCAGTGACAGGGCGTCACTGTGTGTTGGAGGCAGAGGAACGGGAGTTGTTGTTGCCCTTGCCTCTGCCCTTGGCAGTCTCGGTATCCTTTTTTATTTTTTCCAAGGTGGTATCCACCTCAGGACCAAATAATCTGTCAGGGTTAACTGGTTGGTTGAGGATGGTAATTTGGATCTCTGGCTTAAATCCAGAGATTCTGAGCCACGCCTGTCGTCCTAACATCACACTGGTGTTAATCGCCCTGGCTGCAGTATCGGCAACGTCCAGTGCGCACTTTATTGAAGCGTTGGAGATGAGCTTCCCCTCTTGGATAAGCATCTCCGCAGCCTCCTTATATTGGTCTGGGAGATGTTGCAACAGGGTCTCTAGGGTGTCGTAGTGTGCCCTGTCGTAGCGTGCCAAGAGTGCCTGCGTGTTAGAGATAAGCCATATATTGGCTGCCTGAGCTGCTACGCTCTTTCCCGATGCTTCAAGCACTTTGGACTCTTTGTCCGGGGGAGGAGCTTCACCCGTGGTCTGTGAATTTGCCCTCTTGCGGGCATTAGAAACGACCAGAGAGTCCAATGGCAACTGGCCCTTGATGTAAGTGGGATCGCCAGGTGCCGGTCGGTATTTCTTTTCAATTCTAGGGTTGACCACCCTAGCTCGTGTGGGCTCCTTGAAAATGTCCGCTGCATGTTTGAGGACCCCTTTGAGCATTGGGAGAGTTTTCACAGTTTTCTCAGCTGCTGAAAAAGTGTCAAAGAGGAAGTCCACCTCCACCGGGTCAGCATGGAGTTCAACGTCGTGGTTCTTAGCCGCCCTTTCAATCAAGGCATTGAATGCAGCAGAATCCTCAGTGGGAGACGTTTTGATATTGTATATCTGAGGGTCGAGAGTGGGTTGCTGATCCCCCTGATCACCCTGGTCACCTGTGTCCACCCATGCGTCCTGTTGTGCATCAGGATCAGCGTGGGTTGGGAAGCTGTATTCGTCATCTTGATCCCCAGCATCCTCGGCATCGGAATAAGTTGGCGAGGGCGTGGCAATTCTTTGAGTCCGAGGGGTCAATGGTTCGACCAAGACTGGTGCATCAGAAGCAGGCTTTTTGCGCTTCAAGGGAATGGTATACGACTCCAAAGGCGTCGTCGCCGTAATTTTCTGCTTGTAAAGCGTAAGCTTCACAGTGTCGGCATCGATGAAGCGTTCCGACTGTTCCTCCAGCAATGGTGGTCGATGCGTTGAGCCCCCAGCTGGGAGAGTAGGCGTCGACCCCACAGCACTATGTGTTTCGCTTCAGGCGCCGCCCGTGGTGCGAATGCCTTTGGTGCCACCTTCGGTGGTAACGTGAAGAGGAGTGACGTCGATGACTTGGAGGTGGGGACCGACTGTTTCGGCGCGGAAGGCGTTCTGGGGTCTTCTGCCGAGGCTTTGTCCCGGATACGCTTGAGTGAGTCCGAGACCTGCTTCGTGAACGAAGCGGACGGTTTCGCCGATACGACAGACGACCTCGGTCCAGCAACGTGGGAAGACTCGCTCGTCGACGACTTTGGCTGGTCGGTCCGAGGCGTGCCTGTGGCGGTGCCCTGGGCAACCTTTGGCTCGATGCCCTTGCCGGTCTTTGGCTCGACGCCCTTTGCGGCCTTCGGTGCCGCGGCCTTGCTGTGCTTCGGCTCGATACCCGATCCGGACTTCGGCTCGACACCCTTCCTTGACAGACAGCATCTACTGACTCCTCAAATCAAGGAGCCCCAATCCAGAATGGTCTTTGTGACCAGACACTCTACTATGAATGCAAAGCTCCAACAGATCATCTACTCCAACTGGCATATTCTTAATGCTACAAAATCTAAAGAAAGCCAATTGGCAAAGCCCATGTTTGCATACCGAAAAAATAAAAACCTTAAAGACTTGGTAGTTAGATCAAGAATGGCACCCAACAACAAAACGACTCCCAGGCAAAGAACACTCACGGATCAACAACCAGTGATAGGCAATTACAAGTGCCTTAACTGTACGGCCTGCCAATTTGCAGTCGAAACTAAAGAACTGTATTTCAACAACAGGAACATCTGTTCCCGGACTCTAACGAATTGTAAAACCACCAACATAGTATATCTTTTACTATGCCCATGTAATCAGGGCTATGTTGGTGAAACAGCCAGGAAGATGTCCACACGTTTATCTGAGCACAGATCGGCCATTCGCACAGGTAAACAGCTAGCCCCCTTAGTCAAACACTTCCAAGAGGCCAAACATAATTCGAATGACATCCGTTGGTTTATCTTAGAAAAAATCAACAATACTACTGGCACTCTTAGCACTCAGGTACGCAAATGTCGTGAGGTATATTGGATATTTACTCTGGAAACATATACCAAGGGGATGAACAACGAAATCCCATGGGACCAAGTACTCACCTACAACCATACTTAAAAACTGTATGGACACCCCCTAGAATCCCAGAGTACCCCAGATCATGCGCATACTGCTAAGCTTGCACCAACATTTATTTGATGTCCTCTCTGAACCAATTGGACAGCCCTAGAATAATCATTCAACATATCTATTCTGGAACCCAAATGTGCCAGCCACTCCAACATGTCTGCTGATTTTCAGCACCGCTTTAAGTATCAACACTCCGAACTGTAACTATTTCACAAAACTCTGTAGACCCTAGCAGACATTCAGAAAGTGATTTTCTTCCCCTTATCACTTTGGAACTCATGCAATTGAAAGCCATAGGTACGATTATTTATCGATCTCCTATTACCATTACATACATTTTTCACCACTCCAAAATGGTGGCAAGTTCATCGCTAGGAATAAGGACTTTTAGAACCACAGTCCTTTCTCTACCTTCATATATCCCCAAACAACCGCATGAATTGACCACTCACAGCGACTGGCCCCGTTTAAATGCAATTGGCGCCATCGCCTCTATCCCTTCCGTGTAAGCCTGCAGACGAACGCCGATTAGACTCCACTATCGGATCATGCCGACACCAAACTATCAGGTAATAGCCATGATACATACACGCATGCTCCACGCACGGGTGTCTTGCCTGGTCTTGCTTGTTACAGCCATTTACCAACCCTTGGCTCCGTTGTCCCTTCTCCCCTCTCCAGCCACATCTCGCATTCATGCATCGCGGTTAAGAGGACGGCAACCGCCGGCCCAGTCCGTGAAGCCGACAGACCCCAGTTACAATTCTGCGCTGAGACGCATTGAAGGTAAACATGTTTAATGAAACGAACGAAGGTAGAGCAGAGAACAATACCATACTAAGGACAGTCTTTATTAAACATTTTCCAATTTATGCGCCCCTCTACAGTAACGTTGCAATTGCAACCGCAAGTGCTAACGCAACGACGTTTTATCATCACACGGGACGGTAACCTACGGCGGTTCGTTCTGCAGCCCCCAGATCCCCCCAAATATACACCGTTGGCGCACCTCACAGGTAACATAGAAGAAATAGACTACTGATCACGTGTAAATGAATGATGCTGTGACCATAATAATCCTTAGGAAATAGCCTAACCTCCTTATGCTCTGCCCAAACATACAGATTGCTGCTGCAACCAGAGCCGCCAACAGACCCCTCTCCATATAAATACGAGACCAAATCAACAGGTATGCAGGCGATTTCATACTTCTAAGTCTGTTTCTCCCTGTTTTAAAACCCACTTGTCACGTCTAACATCCATATATAATCTGATACATAGGTTATCTATTCATCATCCAACTAAAACCCACAGCGTGCAGTCTCTGGTATACAAAGAGCATCAACACAGGTATCTTAATTATTTCCTTATCAGTCTCCTGTCTATAAGCCCTGACTTTCAATAGCAGAAGTTATCTAAATCTCTAAAGTGGTCATTTTCTACCTCATAGTTTAAATACCAGAGATCACAGCCATATGTGCAATCTGAAGTGCAGAATACAGGCCAGCGATTCACAGCACAGGTATTGGATCTCTTTTGGCGATCTGTTCATAGTTCTTATTGCCATTGCTTATGTCTGCATTCTCGTCCACTAAGTCAATTTATCATTCACCCACAGCTAAAACCGCCAAGATAGACCATCTTCTATCTGTACCAACTTATTCCATTCATGTGAACCAACATCTTTCACATGTTCAGGTATCAAACTCTTTTAATTTTTAATTTTATCCATTCCCCTAATTACATCCATTCCCTGGTTATCTCTGTTTTGTTTTCCCTGCTCCACTGGTTCATTTTCTGACACATCCCATGGGCCCTTCCCCTCCTAGTCCTCATCCCTACCCCCTTCAAATTATGTCACCCTTAAAAGCCCTCGCTATCAAGTTTTTCTCCCCACCTCCTCCTTTGTTAAATATGTCAAACCCAGTGTGTTAGATAAATGGTATAATTGTGCCTGACTTTATCAAGCGAATGCATTAATCTACTATTGGTTATAACACCTATTGTATATAAATTGTAAATATTAGGTCAGGTTCTTCTTGTTGTTTCCCCTCTTTAAGGCATGTATTATCTCTGTGCCTTAAAATTGTATAAATGTATCACCACTAAATGTGTACTGTATTTTCTCGAAATGTATATATCTAGGACTTCTCACGGACATTGACAAGCACCACTATTGTTTTTATCTTTTAAATATGTACAGGTCAACCTGGATATCTACATGGCTCCCTGATGAAGGCCTCCAGCCGAAACGCGCGTAGTTGTTGACATTTTCAGCCATGTTTTACTGTATAAATATCTCCAAAATTAATCCTGTATAGATCCCCATTCCAGCCATATCATTATTAAAACTGTATAGGATCTGACAACAGTAGCCTACATATGTAGACAATAAGTCACATATTGAGTGAAGGCATGCACAGAATAATTATGTATTCCCAAATGACAAATGTGCTTTTTATCATAATGAAATAAGAATAATAAAATAATTTTGTATCATGTTCTCTGTCTCACTATAGTCTGTGCCTGTCATTAGTCCTTTTATGTCCATGGTTTTCAAACACCAGTTCCTAATTTCTTTCTTCCAAATAGCGAATGCCTTTGGTGCCACCTTCGGTGGTAACGTGAAGAGGAGTGACGTCGATGACTTGGAGGTGGGGACCGACTGTTTCGGCGCGGAAGGCGTTCTGGGGTCTTCTGCCGAGGCTTTGTCCCGGATACGCTTGAGTGAGTCCGAGACCTGCTTCGTGAACGAAGCGGACGGTTTCGCCGATACGACAGACGACCTCGGTCCAGCAACGTGGGAAGACTCGCTCGTCGACGACTTTGGCTGGTCGGTCCGAGGCGTGCCTGTGGCGGTGCCCTGGGCAACCTTTGGCTCGATGCCCTTGCCGGTCTTTGGCTCGACGCCCTTTGCGGCCTTCGGTGCCGCGGCCTTGCTCGGCTTCGGCTCGATACCCGATCCGGACTTCGGCTCGACGCCCTTCCTGGACGGAGTCTGGACAACCTTCTTGGGCTGCACCCCGACGCCTTTAGTCTGCTTCGGCTGGACGGATTTCACCGACGTGGCCGGGTCGACTTGCTTCTTCGGCTTGGGCTGTCCCGACACCCCGGAGGACGAGGGTGTATATGGTGGACCAGAGGGTTTCAGTTTCGATTGCGCCTGAACCACTTTAGGGTGTTCGGAGACCGAAGGTCTCACTTTCGGTTTCGATTTCTTCAATGGCGGCTCCGCCGAAGTGTCCGTAGCCGGGCCTGGAGGCGGGGCTGTGGATTTTGGTAGAAGGTCTTGGGTAAGGCCGATAGGCGATCCCTCGACCTGAGCCTTAGAAAGAGTTCGAACGGGGCATAGCTCGTCCTCTGAGTTATCTTCCATGGCCCCATTGGCCTCATCGTCGTCTCCTACCTCGTCAACGACGTCTGCTACGGGTAGGTCTTCGACATCCACTTGAGGGTCGTCTTCGACTTCTTCCGCTGGAGGCGAAATCTGCAGGTGAACGTCGTGTTCGTCTGCTTCGTCGCTGTCGAAGATGTCCACCGGGGCCGACTGCCGGGCCTCCATGCACGCCACGCGCCGAAGCCGAATCGTTTTCTTTGAACGAAATCTGGAACAAGCCATACAGTTGGCTTCATCATGGTCCGGCGACAGGCACTTGTTGCACACCGGGTGGACGTCGATGTGCGGGTACTTCGATCCGCACACGGGACACTTCTTGAACGGGCTCCGTTCCATGTCGCGTCGGCGAGGGTCTTGCTGCGTCGACTGGGCCTCGAGCTCCAAGAGTCACGCGACTCCCGGAATGTCGAACTCGGAAGGCGAGTCCGAACAAAACTGGGCACCGAACGCAAACAATACCGACGACAAAGAGAGAAAGAAAGGCCTTTTGGCCTCGAGAATATGTCGATTCCGAACTGAGAGAACGAAAGTACATCCGAACCCAATGGCGGAAAAAAACAATCTGGGGATGGAGTCGATGCCCATGCGCACTGTAGTCCAGGGGAGGAGCCACCTATCTCGTGATACTTCGAAGACTCTTCCAGGACAACAATGTGCAATCATCCGGACCCAACACTAGGCGGCGATCTATGCTATAGATATGAATTTAGCAGCCCACATGCCTCGAACACAGGCTTTCTTCCATGAGGCGGGGAAGACTGCTGAGCCTAGAATGTTATCTAGGAGCGGGGTCAGGTGTGTGCTAACCAGGTCTGAAACCATATGAAAAATGTACGGTGGACTTGGTGATTAGTAGTAGTTGTTTTACTCTACTGAAAGATAGAGAGGGAAAACATAGCAACTGGCAAGTGGGATAGGAGCCAGAAGTATTATCCCAAGTTAAGGCCTTCTTGGTCGTAATAGGTATTTGCCCTGCCAGCTCCTTGTACACTGTTTGTACTTTAGACTGGAAGAAGTTGGCAACTTTATTACAGAGGTATGATCAGGAGAGAATTGGTTCTCCCGTTGGAGCTTGGACAGCAAGGTTACAGTTTAAAAAAACTCTTTACTCTTGTTTTTTGCCGCCTCGATTTGTTTTTCTTTTTAAAGCTTTATTTTTCAGCTTTATACATTCATGAGCAAGATATATAGTATATTGCGGCATTGTGATCCTCTGGGTCTTCAGGGTCAACCTGATGCTTGTGAGGACTGCCACAGAGAGAACCCACCAGCGCACCAAGCGCTCAGACTGCCTACCGGGTTCCCCGTGTGCATACGAGAGAAGCGCAGTATTAGTCCGCCAGTTTCTTAAGCAATGCGTGTAACCAGTACAAACACACAGACAACAACGAGATATAGAACTGTTAGGATGTTTAATGTCACATCCGAGAAAGAGCACACATCTGACAAAGAAACAGGACGAACATAAAGTCAACGATACCCTTCACCGGTCAGCAACTCCTTGCAGAACCCCTCCTCGGCCGACAACGCCGAGCGAACCGTAGGGACCAACCGTCCTCCGCAAGAGCACCCGTCCAGGTAGCTCACCAACGGAGGGCACTGTGCAAAGTAGCGGCCGACAATGCCGCTCGAGTCCCGCTTGCTGCGGTAGGGTAATGTTCAGGCTTCAGGTTTGGGGAACCCGCGGTTATCGTCCTCGCTTGGAACACCCTTAGTATTCTCTGGTGGTTAGTCTGTTCAGGAGGGCAGCTCCCAGTCAGCACTGCTCGTTCCAACCCCCTTGGTAGCAGGTAGGCAGGTACTGGGGTACAACAACACAGGGCTGAATGGCTCCACGAACGTTGCGGGCAAAACGGTACTGGAAACTGTCAAGGGTCCAAATGTCAAGAAAAGGAGACAAGCCCTGGCCTCGCGCTTCTCCCGAGGTATGCTAGGCTCCGCTAGCGTTCGGCAATATCCAACGCCCTTCCTCACTGGCGGCCGCCATTTAAGCCGTGTCAGTCATGCGCATGCGTCGCGCATGCGCCGCTCACGGCCTTCTGGGTAGTGTAGTCCATGGCGGCCGTGACGCTGCCTGTTCTACGTGCCGCCGGTCGGAAGACGCAGGTTCGTGAAGGTGGTGGTGGCAAGCGCCGTGCGTCCAGCCTCGGAACACGGTAAGGGCAGGGGGGCGGGGGTCCGGGGTGCGAACCTGACAGGCATATAGTATTGGCATCAACAGAGATATATGCATTGTGATATGCACGACATGATAAAAACCCTGGTGCAAGTGGATAATGGAACGTGGGGGAGAATCGAAGACATACCATAAGTTATTCAACAGGGTATTTGCAATACAAGGAAATATCTGCTTCACTCAGCCCCCCCCCCTTGATATAAACAGAACTTAAGTGCGAGTGACAGTTAATAAAGACATTTCAACCCCATGGGTGCCCGTCGTGGTCCATGCTCCTAGCCAACCCCTTCGGGAACGATACCACTAGCCGTCTGCGAAGCCATGTCTGCAGGGAAGGGGCCCTCTTGCTATCCCATAGTAATGCCACCTCACGCTTAGCTAACAGGAAACCTAGCGCTGCTAATTTTCTGACCTTCTTAGGGAAATTAACCACATACCCCAACAATGCAATCTCAGGAGTTGGGATCAACGACATGGAGAGTATGTCCCCTAATGTGACGTGTACCTGAATCTATGTACTATTGCTGTATTTTAGGACATGTCCAGGAGAGGTGGGCAAAGTCGGCAAATGGAGCTGAGCATTTCTGGTAGTGGTGAGGTCTAGTATGGTCTATGGTCTATCTTGTGGGACCATGCGGGAGTCTGGTCATTCTATGGAGAAACTTAAAATGAAGCAGCTTATAGCTGCTATTCAAGGACACCTCCTTAGTTGCCCTGCAGCACTGTTCCCACTGGTCATCTGTAATAGGCCTGCCCAAATCTATCTCCCAAGTCGAGCGTGTTTTAGCATCAGAGGATGGCCGGGACATCACACATTGTTTGTACAGTTTTGAGATCAAATGTGCGCCTGTGGGACATTCAATAATTAGGGTCAGTGGTGGGGCCAGCTCAGGAGCAGACGGGAAGGAAGGGAACGTGGCCAGCAGCATGGAATACATACGCTTCAGTACAAAGGTGTCCATAAAGGAGCGTTCACTGAATCGAGCCTCCTCCAACACCGAGAAAACATGATCATCTAGAAACAGGTCACCTATCGTGCAGATGTGAAATTTCTCAAGTGTACGCTGAAACAAGACCTCCCCCGTTATGGGAAGCAATGAAGGATTTGGTAGAGGCAACGCCGGAGAATATAATTGAACTAGGCCCAACAGTCTATGCAATCTGTCCCACGCCCAACAAGTGGTGGAGACAGTCTGGATGTCGCGAGGGTCCCTGGGGATGCCCGTGGGTAGAATGTCGGAAAGCTTCTGCGGGAGTACTAGGTCAGCCTCCGGCTTCAAATAGGGGACACGTGCGTCCGGGTGGTACCAGGCATATGCATAGCAACATTGTGCAGTCAGGTAATACAGATACATGTCTGGAACCCCAAATCCTCCTCTCTCATACGGCAGGTTCAAGGTCTGCCATTTCACACGCGGCCTCTTGTCACCCCAAATGAGACGTGCCGCCTCGATTTTAGCAGTAAAATAGTTGGTTTTGGCCGCTATAATTGCCTCTTTGTATTCTTCTAGTGCTGCTCTGCAGCTGTGTTTTTTCTGTTCACTGTATTCTAGCTTCCAGATGAGTTGTACACATCTGCACTTACATTTTAATCCTCTCAGTTCGGCAGAATACCATGGAGCTGAAGGTTGGTTTCTCCTATGCTTAGTTAATATCTCTGACCCAGCAGTCAAAATTATCTGCGGTCTTGTAATTTATCTAAATCTAATGAAAGGAGGTATTTGGAAAGAGCTTCTTCTAAGGCATGATTTTTAATTTTATGCCACATTCGGATCTTAGTAGCAGGAAATCCATTATAGGCAGGTACTATATTCCCAGGAAGTATGATTTTAAAAAAGATGGCGCAATGATCTGTCCAAGATAGCGGCAGTACTTTATCCATGATGATGTTGGAGTTATTCGTGAAAATGCCATCCAACGTATGCAAGGCCTTGTGCGTAGGCTCAGTGATAATCTGGGTCAATCCAAAACTAGTCAGACTATTCACCAAAAAGTAGGTGTCAACTTTATTCCTACAATTAAGATGGAGATTGCAATCCAGTGGTATGGCAGAAATCCATTCTGGTACTGATGTTTCGTTGACCCAAGTTTCTGTTAGAAACACCAGATATTGATTGGATGTTTGCATCAGGTTCTCAAATTCGTACTTCGGTTTAATTAAACATATGGTGTTAAGTAAGATGCAAGATAGGGTACCGGTTGCATCTGCGAGGAGCAGAATCCTTCGCCCCATCCCATCTGCAAATGTAGGCACAGTTCTCTTTGTTGAGTGTTAGTAGCTGTTCCCTCGAATAGCAGTAGCAGACAAAAGGACCAGGGGCTGACCTGAGCTGACGGGCACAGATGGGCTTGCCTTTGGTGTGCCGGCAGTGCGCCCACAGCGCGGTCATGTCAGCATGGAGATTTATGTCTGTGCGTAGGGAACAACTAGAATGCTGACCTGCAATAGAGGGCCTGCTGTTACAGGCATTGCGGTCGGCAAGGGGAGCAGTAATCAGCGCATACAAGTAAGTAAAATCAGATTAAAAACATGTACAACTACAATAGCCTATCCTGGATCTGGAAATGAGCACAGGTAATGTCAGGCAGTTTCTGCCGCGTGGTCGCGTCAGCATGGAGATTGTACTTTGCTCCGATCACATCTCACAGTTCCCCATTTGTTGTCATACCATCTCTTGTATTCATTTTGGTGTTTTCCTAATTTTTTTGACCGAGTCTCTAGCTACTCAGAGTGGACATCCACCATTTAGTCAAGTAATTGTAAGTTTGGAACCTGGATTTCTTCCTTTAATAGAGACAATTGGCGATACTCGTGAAACTGCATTGGGAGTGGTATGGTAGAACCACAACATTTTCCTTATGGATTTATCAACTTGTTCCCATGGTATGGGATAATTTTATGGTGTCTTTAACAATCCTATTTACCCTTTCCTCTAGTCAATTGGCCTTTGGACATTTAGGGTGTGGGGGAGGTTATTTTTACATGACTGATAAACAAGTTTCTTTAAGAATTGCGTAATTTCTACAGAAGTGAACTGTACATCATTGTCGGTAACAATAGAACTAGTAATGCAATCCTCAGAGAATGTATTGGATAGGAAATGTGGAGGTATTAATGTTTTTCACTGCTCTAGTTGGGACCCAATGTGAATGATAATCAATCAATACGAACATGTATATGTTGTGTACATGGAACGCATTTTTGGATCCTAACATGTCGAAACCTAGTTTCACCCATGGTTTGGTGGGTACCTCTACAGTGAGAAGGGGAACTTTGCGTGTGACTTTGGTCTTGTCACTGGAATAGCAAGCTAAGCAGTCCTTCATGCTTTCTTCTACCATAGAGTCCATGTATGGAACCGTTAGGCGTTCCTGACCTTAAGTTTTGTCATACTCCATCCTAGGTGACCCTTGTGGGCTATTTCAATGATGAGATCCTTGTGTTACTAAGGGGTCCATTTTTGTTGGATCTTAAAACCATATTACCCACAATGGATAACTCATCTTTCACATTCCAATATGTTTAGAGGTTGCCTGGTAATTCATGAAATTTATTTGGCTAACCCTTGATTATTTTGTCTTTAACAGTTGCTAAGATTACATCATCTTTTTCACACTGTTCCCATTCCTCTTTATCAATGGCTGGGATTTCTATGAGCAAGATTGCTTCCTCTCGAGGTTTAACTTGTTGATCCTCACAAGCTATGGGCAATAAAGAAGGACAGCCGGCTATTTGGTTTCTCTTTCCAGGGAGAAACACAATATTGAAGCTGTATCCTTTTAATGCCAATACCCACTTAGGTATTCAGGGAGTGGCTTTCTCTTTATGTATTTAGAAGAAAACACAGGAATGAGAAGTTTGTGGCCTGTCCTCAGGATGAAGGGTATTGTGGAGTAATTGAATTCCGCATCTCTAAGGGTTCTTGACGCAAAGGCTATGACTTTTTATTTCCTGTCAATTATTTGGGAAAGTGCTGCACCAACACCCTTCACCAACACCCAAAACCTGGCATCTGTTGTCAATGTAGTTTTAGCTTTCACGTCATGAGGGGCACTAGAGATAGCTTCCTCCACTTGATTGAAATCGGACTGGCATTGAACACTCCACTCAAATGGAACTGACTTCTTAGGTAAGGCTCTCAGGTACTGGACTTGTTCAGCAAAGTTTTTTATATACTTAGACATATATTCTCATAGGCCAAGATAAGATTGAAGTTCCTCGATGGTGCTGCTGCTAAGTCGACGGAGTCAACTAAGCTGTTCGTAGGCCTAATGCCATTTCCAGAGATGGTGTCCAAGGTAACTTGACACCTATCTTACACTTTTCCATTTATATAGTAAATCCTCCATGATTCATAATGCTTAAAACTTCTTCAAGTACGTTGTTATGTTCATCTTTAGAATCAACGTAAATCAAAATATCATCTTGAAAGCAGGTCCACTTTAGTGCTGTATTACTCGTTGAAAAACAGCTGCAGCGGATACCAGGCCGAATTGCATCGTGCAGCAATGGTAAGCCCCGAATGGAGTTGTGAAAGATGATAGGGCATTATAGTCTGGATGGAAAGCTTTTTGATGATAGGCCAACAAGTGGTCTATCACACTGAAGTAGCTTGCGCCTTGAATGACACTCAACCTTTCATTGTTGTTTGGTAGTGTGTGTCTGTCTATCCATATGTTCGCAATGAGATCCCTAAGATCAATACAAAGACTGATACCTTTTCCCCCTTTCTTAGAGGCGATAACAACAGGAGCTAACCATTTTGCACAGTCAATTTTCTCAATCATCCCTGTGGATTCCAGTTTGTCTAATTCTTTCTTGAGGGACGCTTTTGTAATGGTATAGGGCGTACTTTGTGAATCACCGGCTTCGCATTGGGTTTAAGTTTCATTTTGTTGAGAAAGTCTTTGAGTAATCCTCACTTATTTGGAAAAGGTTTAGGGAATTTCTTACATATCTCCATGCCTGTGATGGATCTATTAACTAATCAAACAACTTCTTCTGCATTAGGATCCATTTTTATCCCTAGGTCCTTCTGGTTCTTCCAACCTAAGGGGTTTGGAGGCTTGTTTAGAGATGTATACTTTCCCTAATGTCGCCCTATCCTTGAAAGTTTTGTGCATACCTAACATTCCTGCTAAAGGGATAGGGTCCTTATTATATCTCCCAGGTTTATGTCACAAGGTAACATGGTATACTCTTTGCTTAGAACGTTTTGCTTTAATTGTCACATGTTGGCTATGTCGTTTCAGAATTTACCTTCCCACTCAAAACCTGAAATACATTTCTTTCCTTTCTAAATCCTAATCATTAATCATAAGAGTGATTTTATTTCCCATGTCTTTACAGACTTTCACGAAGTGTTCCTTTTTGTTGCATTTCCTGCAGGTCACTCTCTTTGCTGGGCACTTTAGATTATTTGCTAAGTGGCTAATATTTCCACATCTATAACATCTCAATCTTTTATTCTCAGATTTTTGTTTATGTACCTCCATTGCACTCACTTTTTACCATTGTCAACTTTCTCTGAAACATTGTGTGCACTACTATATGTTACCAAATTTGTGTCTAGATTCCTTCATTTCTTTTATACGGAAAGCAGCGTGTTCTATATTTTTAACTATGCTTACAGCTTCAATTGTCACGATTTTCTACTAGAATTCTTTTTTTTTAACCTTGTTATCCCTCGTGCACCTTACCAGTTGATCGCTTATGAGAGAGTCAGTCAGTAATCCAAAATCGCACATAGCAGACAATCCTCAGAGGGCAGAAATGTAATTAATTTGTTTTGTTATTCTTTCCTTGTGATCTAGAAAAAACGTGTGCCTTTCTAACATAACATTGATTTTCTCTCCAAACTGTTCTTCTAATTTCTTGAGAGTATTTAGGTATGCGTCCAATTCTAAACATCCTTGTGCATCTTCGTCACCCCCTTGCTCGTCAGTATTTAAATCAGGTAATCAAAAAGTTTCCTTGCATGGGTCCTTAAATTATGTAAGAATATATGCTGTTTACATACAGAGGAGAATGTATCTCCTCCAACAGCAATCAGGTAAGAGTCAAACAATTGTATCCACTTCTTCCAAGGAATCAATGGTTCTCCTAGATCATTCACAAAGGGTGGTGGTTGGGACATTGTAAACGAAAATGGTAGGTAGCAGTCCTATCTGATGTAGGACTGTCTCCCAGGGCACTGGGTCTGTGCTGTGATATTCAGTCAATCGGATTAGACTCAATGTTTACTGCGAAATTTCATTTATTCTTTCGATATCTTCTTTTTAAATGTTCAGATCACATTTACTTTTTCTTGTACGTCATCCTGACAAATCTTTCTTATTATGCATCTCCAATACATTCTCCTTTCCAATGCATTTCGGCGACATTTTCGCCTTCATCAGGGAAACATTCTAGAATATAAACATACCGTTTCAGTAACTTAATATAAAACTATGGTTCACTTTGGTTACATTCTGTGCTCTCTAATTTTATGCTGCGCCATAATAGCTGGCTTCATTCATTCATGGCTATACTCGTGATTACTGATAAATTGATTTCACACCATGTCTCTATCTGCCCTTGCCTATGGCGATTTCTTGATGTTGAACGAAATGCATTGGAAAGGAGAATGTATTGGAGATGCATAATAAGAAAGATTTGTCAGGATGACATACAAGAAAAAGTAAATGTGATCTGAACATTAAAAAAAGAAGATATTGAAAGAATAAATGAAATTTCGCAAAAAACATTGAGTCAAATCCGATTTATTTAAAGCACAGCTGGATATCACAGCACAGACCCAGTGCCCTGGGAGACAGTCCTACATCAGATAGGACTGCTACCTACCAGATTTAATAACCACACTCCAGGGGGGAGTGATTCCTAGGCAGCACGGAAAAATTGCAAAAGTTTGGATAAACAGAGGTGGTGCACGCCCTAAACCTACGCTACATTGTAAACTAAGCGATTGAGTTAAAAAACAAGTTATTATTCATTCATATTTATTCATATTTCGCAAAAGTAGGTATTTGCAGAAAGTGCATTTTATATCAGGGGGGCTATTATTTTTTTCGAGGTATGCATTTTCAGGAGGAATATGATTGTGAGTTAATGAACATTTCTCACACATTAACTTAAAACCGAAATGTCTTTTTAAATAAATGCTGGGAGTTAGACACAATTTAAATATTAATATTTATTCAATTAAACTGATTTGTAGAGATCTACCACAGAATTCTGATGCATTTTGGCCACTGTGGAGCAAACTTATTTGCATTGTTAGGGTATTGTTTACTGCACAGTGCCGCCAAAAGCAGCCGAGAAACATAGATTTAGAAAAAAAAAAAGAGACCACCATGCATGACTTTGAAGTACAGAATAAGATGGGCTTAGGGTTCAGTTCAAAATTATGGAACAGTAAATGCTTCCTAGCATATATTTCTGTACTATTGACCTATCAGTAGAACAAATCATAATAAAATCAACGTAAATGAGAGAAACAGTAGTAAATTTCAGGCGTTCAAATGTACAGTTTTTATTCTTACCTCGTACTGACACTCCTGAGATGAATAAACATTCAGCGTTACAGCGCCACTGTAATTTGCAGGTTTTGCAGTGTGAAGTTTTGCAGAAATGACAGTCAAGGGTTCATCACTGAAATGAAATGTTTAATTTGTTTAGCCATTTACAGTCAGACGAAATATTAATACTCAAAACAATCATGGCCAGGATATATTTGCATTAAAAATGCATTACCGAACGAAGGTAAACAGTAAAGATTAAAAATAGTTTCTTTCTAGAGCTCGTCCTCAGCCAGCAGAAGCAGAGCCTCTCATAAGGCTGATGGTTCCTATTACCGTCATCGTACCACTAGGTAGACTGCACTGGTTCACCTACTTGTTGGTGGATGAAGTCTGTGTTGGGGATTCTCTAGGCGCTGCCTCACCCTGCAGCCATCAACCTGGATACTAATGGTGGATGGTGTATGAACTCATGTCTGTTCAGTGCAGCGCAAAACCTTGGGTAAGGCTGTTCTCTTATCAGGATGGGTAATGCACTGACCCTTCTTTCTCTCTCCCACATATGACCCAAGAAAGGCGTGTGCAGGACAGAAAGGAGAGATCTCTGAAGCTGGTGGATAAGGTAAGACATTTGGCCACTGATGGAGGCGGGTGGGGAAGAGAATAACCGAAGGTAAAACACGTATTGTTGTGGTGTATATTTCTAACCGTACATTATCTCTAGAATAGATACCAAAGCAGTACCTCCCTACTGAGGGTCTGTGAACTGGGCTCACATAGCTGGCAAGTTCTCACATCACTTATGTGTGACATTTACATGGTTTCAATGTACTTATGAGTGATACTGTACTGCCAAATGTGTGACACTTAAAGTAATGACTCATGTATTGACAGTGATTTCTCAGTCACTGACTGGGAACTAACAGCTCAATAAATACACAAGTCACTATTCTCCACTGTGCCCACCAGAATCAGATTCTATTCCTCTCTAATTACGCGCACACAGACATCTGCAGCGATTGCATTAACCTATTGATGTTTCATAAAGTAAATGAGCGCCTTTTCCACTACTCTTTATCATTCATTTAAGGTGTTTGCCTTATTTTATATGCAGTTACTTTTGCATATTTCTAAAAATATATATTTTGAAACACGTATTTTATTTATACACTAAAGGCCAGATGTAGGTAATTCCCATTTACCGATTCTAAAATACCAAATTTTACCGATTCGGTATTTCAGAATCGGTAAATGGGATGTAGATAAAGATTCGGTACATTTTACTGAATCGGTAATATTCGGGATTACCGATTCGGTAAATACCGAATCTGTACCGAATCGGTAATTCCCATTCATTCCTATGGGCCATTCATTCCTATGGGCATTCTCCACGTCCAAAAGACCTTATTCTGGGCCTAGAATGACTTTGCTTTCCACGTCTTGGCACTCTTTTATGCAACACAGTCTATCTGTTAGAGTGTCAGTTTTGTTTATCAATGGTGGCATGTCTGTGCTTCATTTCCAGGAGGAGGAGATTTGCTTCTGTATCCGAGCTAACTAGCATTCTTTGCCCCCCACCCTCAACTGCATACCCTCACTGTTCATTCTGAATACCTGCTGTAATGACCTCTCCCAAATAGATGTATGGGGCGGCAACAGATTACACCAGTGTCGTATTCCTAGGAAGGCTACTAATTTTGGAGTCGGATGGCATATTAGTTGTCTATTTATGTAACTGGTCTTGTTATATTAGGTCAAAATGGTACAGCTATCGAAGTTCTGCACTGTGGTGCTACCTCTGCTCAACAGGAGTTTGAAAAGATTGTTGTTAACTGCCTTCTCCTGAAGACCAGAAAATCAAAGTGCACTTGAGACTGTGGATCCAATTTGAATTGCCCCAAGAATTATATACATATATATATATATATATAAAATCAAAAACACAATTCCTGGGGAAATTCTAATTACAATTGGAAATATATAATGCTATGTACCGTCATGAAAGTTACTTTTGATGGACAGGCTATTCTCTCTGTAGACCCTTTATCTTAGTATTATACATATCTCAGACTGCGACCCGGGAAACTCTTTTAGAAGATGAGGTGATGCAAGCTCCAAGGTGTTACAGTAGCATCACTGGACACTGAGTGGAAGCAATTATATCCAGTACAAAATAATACAAGAACTAGCAAAGCCAATAGGTCTAGAGACTTTGGGAACTGATGGCAATAACTGTTAGTGACGCAGTACAGATTTCCCAATTCTATACAGAAGGGTTAGATTTGAAAAAAAAAGCTTATTGCGTTTATCTGTAGACACGCAGATAGACATGGGCGCCTACAAAATGATGCACCATACTTTTTGAATTTTTTACCTGCCATTTAAACTCAGATTACCAAATAAAGTACATGAAAAAGATTATTTTTTTGGGCTCGCGGGTGGGGAAGCAACATGGGCAGAGGAGTGCCAAAGCAACATCTGGGGGTGCGGGGGAGCATAATGGTGAAAGGGAGAGCAACGTGGAGAGCCGAGGCCTAGGGAGAAAAGCAAACAGGCGAGAGAGAGAGAGAGAGCGCGAGAGAGAGCACGAGAGAGCGCGAGAGAGAGAGCAAAATGGAGCTGGGAGGGAGGAAAAGCATGTGGGGAGAAATCTAAGTGGGCCAGAGAGCACAAGAGAGTGAATGCATTACAGAGTGGGGCTGAGGAGAACCACAAGGACGACAGAAAATAGCACGGATAGGGGCAGAGAAGTACACTAGGGAGACAGCTGAAAAACTCACGTACTCTTGTTTAGTGCTTAAAAAATGAAAAAAGGAGCACCTAAAAATGCAAGCAGCGTAAGGACACAGTAATGCATCCATGCACTAGGGGAGGGGCAAATACAGGAAGTGGAAAGAAAGCCCACAAATGCTTTCAAGACAAAAGCAAATGAAATGACAAAGAAGGCCAAAGATGGTAAGCAACAGGCAGGTTCTAAGCACACTGTAAGCTAACAATGCATCTCGCCATAAACAGCACACGAGCCGTCTAGTAGGGAAGACCAAAATCATGTTTTTGTATAGCGCTTAATGCAGCAGCTTTGCCATTTCTGGGTACTGTAAATAACAGGTTTAATTATTACTTCATTAAATGGTATTCAACTTATCAACCTTCGAAAGTCAATGTAATCACCCCATACAGTTTCAAAATTGTCGAGCCATTTAATCATTTGGAGATCTGTGGACTTACACGGTAGTCGAACAGGTGTTATTATTACTTCATTGAATGGTATTCAACTTATCAACCTTCAAAAGTCAATGGAATCACCCCATACAGTTTCAAAGTTTTCCAGCCATTTAAGGTAGTCGAGAGATAGAGCATCTGTTAAAGGGGCACAGCATCCCCCAGAACCACTGGTACGAAAGGTACCTAGTCTTTCTTCCTAACAAACACTATTAGTTCTCCAGATTCTTCATCTTCAAAAGATTAACCATCAAGACCTAACAAATGTGAATTGAGGGACCTCAGGTCCCTAACCAAAATATGTAATATGTCTAGTCTTCAAAAATAGGAAATAATGCTCACAAATGTGTGAAAGGAGGACATAACTTCTGCCTTGTAAATCTACTGCAATACCCCCATCTCAAGAAACCAACAGTGACTCACCCTTCCAGGATGTGTAATTATTCTTTCAAGCTGAGTCATTTGGCTGCATGTAGCTGTGTCTAATATGTGAAATACTTTGTGAGACTACTGTTTTTACAGCTATTTCGGTGGAAGTACACCCCTGGAGAAAAACATTGTATTGTTGCCCTGTACTGTTCACAGCAGAAAAAGTAATGACAGCCAGCCCTCACTGAACTCAGTCTTTGCATCCTCTCTTCCGCTTATACCAATGACTGCAAAAAGAAGGCTGGCACCTACGTGGATTGGGTATGATTTATTTATTTATTTTATTTATTTACGTAATTTTTATAGCGCAACAAATACCCTGGGGTGTCTCGGCGCTGTAGAGCTAGTGGAGTCAGCCATCCTCTTACTGGTTAAACAACCATGTTTTTAAGAGCCTGCGGAAGCTCATCAGGTTCGGGGCAGTTTTGATGGCCAGTGGCAAAAGATTCCAAAGTTTTGGAGTGGCCACAAGGAAGCGCCTGTCTCCCCAAGTGGCCGTTCTTGTGCGTGGCACAGGAAGGAGACTGGTGTTGGCTGATCTTAATTGTCTTCTAGGAGTATACAGCTGAAAAGCTTCGGTCAGAAACCTGGGTCCTATGCCATGTACTGCCTTATATGCAATGCAGAGGGCCTTAAATTTAATGCGGCTCTCAACTCTCAGCCAGTGAAGCTGGCGAATGCCAAGAGTGGTAGATTTGCGGCGAGGAATGTTTAGAAGAATCCTAGCAGCCGCATTCTGGATGGATTGCAGCTTAGTTATGACACGCTTCTGGGTATGAAGAAAGAGAGCGTTCCCATAATCTATTTTAGAGAAGACTAAGGTAGAGACCAGAGTCTTCACAGCTGAGGCAGGGAGATAAGGTAGTAGTTTCTTAATTTTTTTCAAAATAAAGAATGCTGACGAGACAACCTTGTTGGTGTGGAGGTCGAAAGCCAGCTTGCTGTCGAAAATCACTCCCAGATTTCTGGCTTTTTCCACTGGAACAGGTGGATGGCCGAGCTTTTCCGGCCACCAGCTAGGGGACTATTCAGGGGAGAGTTTTCCAAAGGTCATAATCTCGGTCTTGTCCGAGTTGAGCCTGAGACAATTCGAGGCCATCCAAGTACTGACCTTAAGCATTGCTCTCTGGAAGTTGGCTGCCACAGTGATGATGAAACATATTTACCACTGTAGCAAGAAAAGAGACCTTGTCTCGCAAAACTTGTAGCTAACCCTTTTCTCTGATATAATTGCCAACAGAGAACCTTTTTTTGGGATAAAGTATTTGTCATCATATCAACCCAGATAACAAAAATTTGACGCCAACATGAGCAGCGAAATATGGTGCAGGATAAAACTATTGATCAATTCATTTAACAGCTGATAGACAACCAGATTCCCAAACAGAGAATGTTCATTAGGTTTCCTCAAGACGACAGAAAATGCCTTGCATTGTGGATCTCTTCCTTGGTTCATTGAAAAATCCAACACTTGAGACATAGATGCTCTAAGAAGGCCAGGACGATTCAGAATGTACAAACTGAAGATGCGCAACAGTCTGCTCTTATGCAGATACATCATCCTCTTTTGCCCACCTTGACATCCAGCAATTCATAAAAATAGTCAAGATCGAAAACATTAGGCCCTCTAGGAGACAAAAGTACAGTGAAGGCTGTCCAAATTTAGGCACAAAGAACTACCTACTCCTGCAGCAGTGGAGACAGAAAAACGCACTGTGACTGACTGTATTCATTCAAACTGTCGTGAACATACAGTGACAACTAGATCAAAAATCCAGGCAACCACCATTGCATATCACAAAGCATCCATGCTCTGACCCACTGAATAAAAAAGTTTCAATCTGGCAAGCTGCAAAGAGTTCCAACTTTGAGACCCTTAAGACGTATCTCGATATGAAGGTGCCACACCTGTAAAGACATCTTATGCCAGCTACGAACACCTATCTGAGCACTGCCACATGAGCAGCACAAGCAAACAAATGAAGTCTCATACATGGCGTATGACGTTACAAAGACTAAGTGATTAGTCACCACTGTAAAGGCATCGTCCTCATTCGTGCTGAGGCACGAGTAGCACATAAACTATTGTGAGGAAACAAGGCTGCTCAAACGGTCTTTTCCGAAAAAGGAGCCATTCCTTTTAGTTTTGGACTGTATGAGGCATAAAACTCTCTTCATCTGAGAGGTGAACACCGCCACTCCAAATAAGTGAAGTCTCCTGGTAGGTATTATTTTTTTAATTTGTGAGCATCAGAGAAATCCCGAGCTCAGAGACCAGGGCTACTGCTATGCTTACAATTTGTAAAACATTTTGTTGCAAAACACATTTCAGAAATTATGAAACACCTAGACTCAATGTAAAGACAAATGAACTGTAACTACAACCAACACCTGCAGAACTCGTTCTGCTCGTACTTCAAACAGTCTTTAAACGGTTGAACGCCATACTTACTTCGTTACTGTGGGCGGGCCACCGCAGTTGAGTGGCCCTGGTTACGTTAACCAAAAGGTAAGAGGAAGGGGGTTTGGAGGTGCCACGGCATGATCTGTATAACACGCCGTAAATCTACAAATGCGGTGGCTGGTCAAGGGGGACAATTTTGAGAAGCATCTACTGGCATGTTCGTTGGACGCTGATCATCTCCCCCTGGCATTTATGGAGGGTGCAGAAGTCTCCATGGACCTTACCTATGTTGTACGCCAGATGGCATACATCTGGCAACGTTATGTAGAAGTGGTTCTGAGGCGCACCCCTTCCCATCGAGAACTTACTTTATGGGTACTGGCGCAAGTCCAGCAGATGATGGCCAACATGTCCTTTCAGGCCTGGCGGGACGGCGGGTGTGCACAGCTGGAGGACCTGTACCCGGGCGAGTCCTTCATTACATTTGAAGACACCTGTGAAGACTTTATGCTTAGGCCGGGGCATTTCCTACATTACGTTGGATTGGTGGACCTCAGCCCATGAGTACCCTAAATGTCTTATTGTCCAGCAGTGCAGGTAGACATTTGATCACACATCTTTATAGGGCAAAGAGGGAGGATGCGGTCGGCCCTCCGCCCAGGGTGTGTGCTGCATGGGAGTCAGACCTAGACTTTCCATTGGATGACAGTGCATAGACTAGTATAGGTGCACTTACTCACTCTGTGTTTTGCTACGCCCGCTTTAAGCTGGTGCATTACAATTTCCTCCATAGGACGCATAGGCCTCCCAAGGGTCTACACAGTATATCCCCCACCGGTCCAGATAGGGAGCCACGTGTAACACCAACGAGGAAGACTCTATGCACCTGGCATGGTTGAGTCACACAGTACAGGACTTCTGGGAACAGGAAGTGACGGATATCTGACAGGCAAAACACTAACGAATTGATCATACACCATTAAACTACCGGCTGAGCTATGCTAGGAGACCGAAGGGTCATAAGATGCCCTACAAGTTCCTGCAACTAACGCTAGTCCTCGCTAGGCCCTGGGTGGTTATCACTTGGATGGATAATCATGCCCCTATATTAAAACAGTGGCATAGGGATGTACAGGAGTGGGCACTAGCCGAAGAGGCACACATGAAGCTGACTCGGTGGGATGATACATTGGAGGATGACATCCTGGTATGGAGGTGACACCTTTCTAGACCTGCATGGAGATACGGAATCTTCTGATAGCGATGACACGAGTGAAAGTGAGGGTGATGATACTGGGGAAGAGGTTCAACAGCAGCAATGTTAGTTTGTCTTTGCTGCCTGTTTGGCACGTGGCCTGGTAACATGGCACAATGGAGAAAAGCCGCCCAAGCATCTGTTATTTGAACGATAAACCATTCCATTATGACCTGCTATGTGTTGTGTATAATGTTGCCCATACCGTTGTCTGTTCTTTAACAAAACTGAAAAATGAAGGTTTAAAAAAGAGAACAAACTACAACCACCACCTTTGTGCAGCCTCAGATTGGCAAGGTTGATAATTGAACATCGGCTGATGGGCCTGTGGCTGAGGCCAGTTGGTGAGCCATTGTATTGATGGACTAAGCGGTCCAACCTGCCTGGGCTGTCTCGGACTCCACTGCAAGTGCACAATGTCAAATGCAGTTGTTACATATACTGAGGCAGCAGACCTGATGCACATTAAGTCATGTCAGCAAGTTAATTGTCAGAGGCAGAGTGACAATGGACTGCTCCAGCTGTCTCAGCATGGGATGTGCCTTCCCCCTGGCTCCCTCCAGGAGTGACAGAGGCCTCAAGTAGCTGCTGATGGGAAGCCATTAGCACTTGCTTTGCAGAGGACTGAGGCTGGGGAGAGAAGTGGAGAGCCAAGGGGGTGTGGTTTTGGTGAGGGTGAGCGAGGAAGCACATAAGTATATTTGTGTTCCCCTCCCCTCCATGGAAAAGGCGGAGATAAATTAGTGTCTGATGTTCTCCTTTGGCTGCTAGATATCAATTCCTGCACTCAACAGGGAGACGTTTTAGCATTAATCGACTCTGAAACTAGGAAATCAGGTCCCTGTCCTAGCGTCAGCTCAACATCCTGTGATTCTGGGAAAAACACTTAATCTACCCAAGGCTAAAAAAAACAAGCATTTACAATGCAATGGTTTTGCCTTTGTTAAAGTTAGAGCTATTGGCATTGCTCTTGACACTCTGAAGCTCCACTCTGAAGCTCCACTCTGCACTCTGAAGCTCCACTCTGCACTCTGAAGCTCCACTCTGCACTCTGAAGCTCCACTCTGCACTCTGAAGCTCCACTCTGCACTCTGAAGCTCCACTCTGCACTCTGAAGCTGCACTCTGAAGCTCCACTCTGCACTCTGAAGCTCCACTCTGCACTCTGAAGCTCCACTCTCCACTCTGAAGCTCCACTCTGAAGCTCCACTCTGAAGCTCCACTCTGAAGCTCCACTCTGAAGCTCCACTCTGAAGCTCCACTCTGAAGCTCCACTCTGAAGCTCCACTCTGAAGCTCCACTCTGCACTCTGAAGCTCCACTCTGCACTCTGAAGCTCCACTCTGAAGCTCCACTCTGAAGCTCCACTCTGAAGCTCCACTCTGAAGCTCCACTCTGAAGCTCCACTCTGAAGCTCCACTCTGAAGCTCCACTCTGAAGCTCCACTCTGAAGCTCCACTCTGAAGCTCCACTCTGAAGCTCCACTCTGAAGCTCCACTCTGCACTCTGAAGCTCCACTCTGCACTCTGAAGCTCCACTCTGCACTCTGAAGCTCCACTCTGAAGCTCCACTCTGCACTCTGAAGCTCCACTCTGAAGCTCCACTCTGAAGCTCCACTCTGCACTCTGAAGCTCCACTCTGCACTCTGAAGCTCCACTCTGAATCTGCACTCTGAAGCTCCACTCTGAAGCTCCACTCTGAAGCTCCACTCTGAAGCTCCACTCTGAAGCTCCACTCTGAAGCTCCACTCTGAAGCTCCACTCTGAAGCTCCACTATGAAGCTCCACTCTGCACTCTGAAGCTCCACTCTGAAGCTCCACTCTGCACTCTGAAGCTCCACTCTGCACTCTGAAGCTCCACTCTGAATCTGCACTCTGCAGCTCCACTCTGAATCTGCAGCTCCACTCTGCACTCTGAATCTGCACTCTGCAGCTCCACTCTGATTCTGCAGCTCCACTCTGAAGCTCCACTCTGAAGCTCCACTCTGAAGCTCCACTCTGAAGCTCCACTCTGAAGCTCCACTCTGAAGCTCCACTCTGAAGCTCCACTCTGAAGCTCCACTCTGAAGCTCCACTCTGAAGCTCCACTCTGAAGCTCCACTCTGAAGCTCCACTCTGAAGCTCCACTCTGAAGCTCCACTCTGAAGCTCCACTCTGAAGCTCCACTCTGCACTCTGAAGCTCCACTCTGAAGCTCCACTCTGCACTCTGAAGCTCCACTCTGAAGCTCCACTCTGCACTCTGAAGCTCCACTCTGCACTCTGAAGCTCCACTCTGCACTCTGAAGCTCCACTCTGAAGCTCCACTCTGCACTCTGAAGCTCCACTCTGAAGCTCCACTCTGCACTCTGAAGCTCCACTCTGAAGCTCCACTCTGCACTCTGAAGCTCCACTCTGAAGCTCCACTCTGCACTCTGAAGCTCCACTCTGAAGCTCCACTCTGCACTCTGAAGCTCCACTCTGAAGCTCCACTCTGCACTCTGAAGCTCCACTCTGCACTCTGAAGCTCCACTCTGCACTCTGAAGCTCCACTCTGCACTCTGAAGCTCCACTCTGCACTCTGAAGCTCCACTCTGAAGCTCCACTCTGAAGCTCCACTCTGAAGCTCCACTCTGAAGCTCCACTCTGAAGCTCCACTCTGAAGCTCCACTCTGAAGCTCCACTCTGAAGCTCCACTCTGAAGCTCCACTCTGAAGCTCCACTCTGAAGCTCCACTCTGAAGCTCCACTCTGCACTCTGAAGCTGCACTCTGAAGCTCCACTCTGAAGCTCCACTCTGCACTCTGAAGCTCCACTCTGCACTCTGAAGCTCCACTCTGAAGCTCCACTCTCCACTCTGAAGCTCCACTCTGAAGCTCCACTCTGAAGCTCCACTCTGAAGCTCCACTCTGAAGCTCCACTCTGAAGCTCCACTCTGAAGCTCCACTCTGAAGCTCCACTCTGAAGCTCCACTCTGAAGCTCCACTCTGCACTCTGAATCTGCACTCTGAAGCTCCACTCTGCACTCTGAAGCTCCACTCTGAATCTGCACTCTGAAGCTCCACTCTGCACTCTGAAGCTCCACTCTGCACTCTGAAGCTCCACTCTGAATCTGCACTCTGAAGCTCCACTCTGAAGCTCCACTCTGCACTCTGAAGCTCCACTCTGAATCTGCACTCTGAAGCTCCACTCTGCACTCTGAAGCTCCACTCTGCACTCTGAAGCTCCACTCTGAAGCTCCACTCTGCACTCTGAAGATCCACTCTGCACTCTGAAGCTCCACTCTGAAGCTCCACTCTGCACTCTGAAGCTCCACTCTGCACTCTGAAGCTCCACTCTGCACTCTGAAGCTCCACTCTGAAGCTCCACTCTGCACTCTGAAGCTCCACTCTGAAGCTCCACTCTGAAGCTCCACTCTGCACTCTGAAGCTCCACTCTGCACTCTGAAGCTCCACTCTGCACTCTGAAGCTCCACTCTGAAGCTCCACTCTGAAGCTCCACTCTGAAGCTCCACTCTGAAGCTCCACTCTGAAGCTCCACTCTGAAGCTCCACTCTGAAGCTCCACTCTGAAGCTCCACTCTGAAGCTCCACTCTGAAGCTCCACTCTGAAGCTCCACTCTGCACTCTGAAGCTCCACTCTGAAGCTCCACTCTGCACTCTGAATCTGCACTCTGAAGCTCCACTCTGCACTCTGAAGCTCCACTCTGAATCTGCACTCTGAAGCTCCACTCTGCACTCTGAAGCTCCACTCTGCACTCTGAAGCTCCACTCTGAATCTGCACTCTGAAGCTCCACTCTGAAGCTCCACTCTGCACTCTGAAGCTCCACTCTGAATCTGCACTCTGAAGCTCCACTCTGCACTCTGAAGCTCCACTCTGCACTCTGAAGCTCCACTCTGAAGCTCCACTCTGCACTCTGAAGATCCACTCTGCACTCTGAAGCTCCACTCTGAAGCTCCACTCTGAAGCTCCACTCTGCACTCTGAAGCTCCACTCTGAATCTGCACTCTGAAGCTCCACTCTGAAGCTCCACTCTGCACTCTGAAGCTCCACTCTGAAGCTCCACTCTGAAGCTCCACTCTGCACTCTGAAGCTCCACTCTGAAGCTCCACTCTGAAGCTCCACTCTGAAGCTCCACTCTGCACTCTGAAGCTCCACTCTGCACTCTGAAGCTCCACTCTGCACTCTGAAGCTCCACTCTGAAGCTCCACTCTGAAGCTCCACTCTGAAGCTCCACTCTGAAGCTCCACTCTGAAGCTCCACTCTGAAGCTCCACTCTGAAGCTCCACTCTGAAGCTCCACTCTGAAGCTCCACTCTGCACTCTGAAGCTCCACTCTGAAGCTCCACTCTGCACTCTGAAGCTCCACTCTGAAGCTCCACTCTGCACTCTGAAGCTCCACTCTGAATCTGCACTCTGAAGCTCCACTCTGCACTCTGAAGCTCCACTCTGAATCTGCACTCTGAAGCTCCACTCTGCACTCTGAAGCTCCACTCTGAATCTGCACTCTGAAGCTCCACTCTGCACTCTGAAGCTCCACTCTGAAGCTCCACTCTGCACTCTGAAGCTCCACTCTGAAGCTCCACTCTGCACTCTGAAGCTCCACTCTGAAGCTCCACTCTGCACTCTGAAGCTCCACTCTGCACTCTGAAGCTCCACTCTGAAGCTCCACTCTGAAGCTCCACTCTGAAGCTCCACTCTGAAGCTCCACTCTGAAGCTCCACTCTGAAGCTCCACTCTGAAGCTCCACTCTGCACTCTGAAGCTCCACTCTGCACTCTGAAGCTCCACTCTGCACTCTGAAGCTCCACTCTGCACTCTGAAGCTCCACTCTGAAGCTCCACTCTGAAGCTCCACTCTGAAGCTCCACTCTGAAGCTCCACTCTGAAGCTCCACTCTGAAGCTCCACTCTGAAGCTCCACTCTGAAGCTCCACTCTGAATCTGCACTCTGAAGCTCCACTCTGAATCTGCACTCTGAAGCTCCACTCTGAATCTGCACTCTGAAGCTCCACTCTGCACTCTGAAGCTCCACTCTGAATCTGCACTCTGAAGCTGCACTCTGAAGCTCCACTCTGAAGCTCCACTCTGAAGCTCCACTCTGAAGCTCCACTCTGAAGCTCCACTCTGAATCTGCACTCTGAAGCTCCACTCTGAAGCTCCACTCTGAAGCTCCACTCTGAAGCTCCACTCTGAAGCTCCACTCTGAAGCTCCACTCTGAAGCTCCACTCTGAAGCTCCACTCTGAAGCTCCACTCTGCACTCTGAATCTGCACTCTGAAGCTCCACTCTGCACTCTGAAGCTCCACTCTGCACTCTGAAGCTCCACTCTGAAGCTCCACTCTGAAGCTCCACTCTGAAGCTCCACTCTGAAGCTCCACTCTGAAGCTCCACTCTGAAGCTCCACTCTGAAGCTCCACTCTGCACTCTGAAGCTCCACTCTGCACTCTGAAGCTCCACTCTGCACTCTGAAGCTCCACTCTGAAGCTCCACTCTGAAGCTCCACTCTGAAGCTCCACTCTGAAGCTCCACTCTGAAGCTCCACTCTGAAGCTCCACTCTGAAGCTCCACTCTGAAGCTCCACTCTGAAGCTCCACTCTGAAGCTCCACTCTGAAGCTCCACTCTGCACTCTGAAGCTCCACTCTGAAGCTCCACTCTGCACTCTGAAGCTCCACTCTGCACTCTGAAGCTCCACTCTGAAGCTCCACTCTGCACTCTGAAGCTCCACTCTGAAGCTCCACTCTGCACTCTGAAGCTCCACTCTGCACTCTGAAGCTCCACTCTGAAGCTCCACTCTGCACTCTGAAGCTCCACTCTGCACTCTGAAGCTCCACTCTGAAGCTCCACTCTGCACTCTGAAGCTCCACTCTGAAGCTCCACTCTGCACTCTGAAGCTCCACTCTGAAGCTCCACTCTGAAGCTCCACTCTGAAGCTCCACTCTGCACTCTGAAGCTCCACTCTGAATCTGCACTCTGAAGCTCCACTCTGCACTCTGAAGCTCCACTCTGAAGCTCCACTCTGCACTCTGAAGATCCACTCTGCACTCTGAAGCTCCACTCTGAAGCTCCACTCTGAAGCTCCACTCTGCACTCTGAAGCTCCACTCTGAATCTGCACTCTGAAGCTCCACTCTGAAGCTCCACTCTGAAGCTCCACTCTGAAGCTCCACTCTGAAGCTCCACTCTGAAGCTCCACTCTGAAGCTCCACTCTGAAGCTCCACTCTGAAGCTCCACTCTGAAGCTCCACTCTGCACCCTGAAGCTCCACTCTGCACTCTGAAGCTCCACTCTGAAGCTCCACTCTGCACTCTGAAGCTCCACTCTGCACTCTGAAGCTCCACTCTGAAGCTCCACTCTGAAGCTCCACTCTGCACTCTGAAGCTCCACTCTGAAGCTCCACTCTGAAGCTCCACTCTGAAGCTCCACTCTGAAGCTCCACTCTGAAGCTCCACTCTGAAGCTCCACTCTGAAGCTCCACTCTGAAGCTCCACTCTGAAGCTCCACTCTGCACTCTGAAGCTCCACTCTGAATCTGCACTCTGAAGCTCCACTCTGCACTCTGAAGCTCCACTCTGAATCTGCACTCTGAAGCTCCACTCTGCACTCTGAAGCTCCACTCTGAAGCTCCACTCTGAAGCTCCACTCTGAAGCTCCACTCTGAAGCTCCACTCTGAAGCTCCACTCTGAAGCTCCACTCTGCACTCTGAAGCTCCACTCTGAAGCTCCACTCTGCACTCTGAAGCTCCACTCTGAAGCTCCACTCTGCACTCTGAAGCTCCACTGAAGCTACACACCGCGCAGGGCAGCTCTGGATGCTGATGCGAGAGGCCAGCTGGGAGGCGCGCTGCTCGTCTTCCTGCTCGTGCTGACTCGGAGAGAAAACTTGTTTTCATTGGGAGAGCGGCCTTCAAAGACCCGGTCACTGCGCCTCTCCGAGTGTTTAGCTTGGGATAAAATGGGCGCAGTGTTGTGGTGATGACAGTAGAGCAAGGGAGGTGCCGGCAATGCCGGACCAGACTCGGGGGCGTTCCCGGCGTCGCGTGACGTCGGCAAAAGGCAAAGAATGTCAGGAACGCCCCCGTGTCTGGTCCGGCATTGACGGACAGGCCCCTCGTCCAATGGCAAGGCTCCGTTTACGGAGCCAGCCAATCAATGACGAGGGCCGACCCAAAGCACCCTACAGTTCTCAACAGGATTTCGCCTGCGCGAAAAGCTGCGCAGAGCGCAGCTTTCGCTAGGCAAAACCTAAAAAGGAACCTGACCTTCTGTATTGCTATCTGGAGCAGCTGAAATACGCTCCAGTGCCTCTGGGCCAAGTTTGTGCTATCTAAAATTGCATGTACGTGAGGAAAGTGACACCATTTTTTGTTATTTTTGCATCATTCCCTTTGTCAGAACTTACACATGATGCTAGAAGCAAATAAATTAAAACATCAGATGCACTTTTCACCAGTCTCTGATCAATAGAGTGCCTCTCTTAAGTACTTTAAAATACTGTGAATATCTAAAACGGGTGAGTGTAAAAGGCAACTTAGTTCTGCGTCATGTCCTTTTTCCCAGGGGACTTTAATTAAAATATCTACCGCAAATTTGTGGATAAAAAGCTATGAAAAATGAGTTTCCAGTATTTTTGATAATTCTGTGCTTCCAACATGTTTTTTCCATTGGAAAGTAGTTTCTAATTGAGGTCCTTCTCATACATATGTTTTAATGTCTGGGTATATAAAAGTATATATTTAATTCAATAAATGGTATGGACAGCTATACAAGGAACCAAAGTGTAAAGTGAAGGGCTAAAATTTACTAACAGGAAGATACCACTGAAAAGGTCCTTAGGGCTGCAGAGTCATGTAAGTAATATATACTTGTGCCTCCGCAACCATACCATTTTTAAATATTGGGGCCCAAGATGGCCGAGCGCCGGAGCGCCTGAGCGCACGCGGCTGCTGAGTGCTCTAGTCAGACTACTCTTTTCCCGGGCCCCCAAAACCACTTTAGGTCTGAGAGTGGGCGGGCATTGTGTCCCTTGAGGCGTGATAAAGGATTCCACCTCATGAGGTTTTAATTCTCCTAAGCACTGAAAACAGGAGAAATGCAAACTCGGTGAACCTGGCAACATCATGACTGCGGCACCAGCACTCCTGGGTGCTAGGGGTCAGAATGCTGGCCCAGAGTGTGTATAGGAAAGGGCGTCCATTGCAGATTGAAAAGTGACCCACACCAAGTATTAAGAGGGACAGGAAGTATACTGGAACCGCACACCAGCACCTCCCATTGGCTGAAGAGTGTTGTGACGCAAGAATGGAGGAGTGGGAGAGGCCCTAATAGTTAGCAGCATCCCAGGGGGGAGTGAATGAATGTCAATGCCTGACTGTCGATCATGGAGGTCTTGTCAAAACAGGCAAGACCTGCACTTAGAAAGTGCTGTAGCACTGCACTTAACATGCCTTCCAAAGAAACAAAAAGAAAAAAAACTAAGATTCATTTGACTTTTTCTCTACCACTATACCCTCAGGGTAGAGGAACAGTGATAAGGCGGCGATGGACATAGCCAGTTTAGCTGATGCATGGAATTCCAGAAGGGAATATAATCCTTTCAGCTCTAAGAGACCTGAAGTGATCCACATCAGATATCGAGTGGAAACAACAATGGCCTCACTGACCAGCAGCTGCACTAAACAGAGGGGACAGTACAGGATAACAAGATATAGATTGGCAAGCGGGAGTCCTTGGTGACAGTGCTGCAGGATAACAAGAAGCTCAGGGGAGTGCTTCGTTCCAGTTATAGTTTGCATGGAGACTCAAAATGAATGTTTGGAAGACCAGATTTCTGCAGCTAACGATCTCTGGCTTTCGCACCAACAACAGCACAGAGATAGCCTTCATTGTGGCCACAGATGACATCAGAAGCATCCTTGACAGAGGAGAAACAGCTGCACTCATCCTCAAAGACCTCTCCGCATCTTTAGATATGGTTTCCCACAAGTCGCGCACAAGAAAGCGTCAGCACTTAGGTATCTGCGGACCAGCTCTCAGGTGGATATACTCCTTCCTCACAGACAGAATTCAATGAGTTAGTCTTCCCCCCCTACATCTCAGATCCCAAGAAACTCATCTGCAGAGTCCCACAAGGACCATCGCTCAGCTCAACACTCTTCAACATCTACATGATGCCCCCAGTGGACATCGTCAGAGCCCAAGGCATCAACATAGTATCCTTCATGAATGACACACAGCTCATCCTCTCCCTTACCGACTCAACCAGCACCGCAGAAGCAAAGTTTGCAGCTGCATGAGCAACGTCGCTGCTTGGCTGAAAAGAAACTGCCATTAGCTAAAAACAGACAAAACTGAAGTTCTAATCTTCAGCAACAACCATTCCCCCTGTGACCTCTCTTAGTGGCCCTCCGAACTTGGCCTCCCACCCACCCCTGCGGATCATGCCAAGAACCTGTTGTTCATCCTGAACACCAACCGCTCCATGAGCTGACATGTTAACAGAGTCTCCTCATCATGCTTGCACATCCAGCAAATGCTATGCAAGATTTTCAAGTGGATCCCACTGTACACCAGACAAATGGTCACCCCGGCTATTATCACAAGTAGACTTGATTACGGAAATGCCCTCTACATCAGAATCCCAGTCCATGTCCAAATCACCCAAACGCCGTCTCCAGACTCATACTGAATATTCCGCAAAATAACCACATCTCTGCACACCTCAACAATCTTCACTGGCTTCTAGTCCAGGAAAGATCTAAGTTTAAACTACTAACCCCACCTACAAAGCTCTCCACACTAGTCCACCTTACCTCAACCACCACCTCCACTTCTACCAACCCACCACACACCTTCTATCTGCGTCCCAGGCAAGAGCACAACTCTCTGGCATCAAGAAGACCAGAAGCGGAGGACGCTCCTTCTCATACCTCGCAGCCAAGACCTGGAACGACCTACTGAAACACCTCTGAATGTGTCCTCCCCCTCATGGACTTCCAAAGGAACCTCAAGACATGGCTCTTCCAGATGAAACTGGCATGATCTCCTTCTCCCTCGTAGGGCAGCCCTACTCAGCATCTGGATACCCTCACAGGATATCAGCTGAGCTCTAAAAATTCACATAACATAACATCCACCTGTTGGGAGTTACGAGCAATCTGGTAAGGAAATCATCAAGACAAGTAACAAGAGGATTTTGAATTTCAAAGACCCTCCTGCGGAAGATGGCTTCAAAGTTATAGTAATGAATCCAGTAATGAAGGCATACCGACACTTGACAAAGAAAACGGATAGTACTAAGAAATCCAGTTGAGCTGCCGTACTGGAACTTAAGGCCCCAAGAGAAAGAACATTATTTCAGGAGGGCATCCAGTCGCAAGACAACTACCATGGATGGAGACCCAATTTAGATTTTTCCAGGTTACAGAACAGGTGACAGAGAATAGGAGACAGAGATTGCAAGCCATCAAAAAGTTAGTTCAGTCAAATTAGGCCTGAAGACATCTCTTTGGCATCCTGCCAAGATTAACGTAATCCCTGAGGGCTGATTTCATGTTTACAAAGAGATTCAAGCACAAGGGACCTTCCCACAAGCAAAGAAAAGGGAGTGGCAAGAACTTTGATGGGATATGAACTAGGCACTGTTATACTGGACTCGACCCGAGCTGCTGCTAGGATTAGCATGACTGTAACATGCCTGCGGGGCAGAGAATAAGGGAATCCTTTCTGTTTGAGGTGGAGTGTAATCACTGGTTGGGTGATGGGGATCTGTTTTCTTTTTCCTGCTCCACCCATCCCCTTCGCGCCCCCCACTCCTCCAGCTCAATTGCTTTAGGAGGTGGGTTATTGTGGGAAAATAGCAGGAGAACTCGGAGATAAGTCATACTGTTTTACTTTACTTGCCGTTATGTTCATACCTCTGTGCTTTGTTGGAGCCCTTCGTTTAAGCATGAAGGGTGTTACAATAATAAAAATGATTTAGGGCCAGATGTATCAAAAGTTTTTACCCATTCTGTGCCTATGGGAAAATGTGTTCGTACATATGGCCCATAATTCCAAAATCAATGTATTCTGTAATTGCATGGTATTTGGCGACAGTGAAATGCTGCGCCAAATTGATCACTGTTATCCAGTCAATTCAATCTAGATACGTTCTGACACAACTACTTGTGATGATCCCAGATACTAACCCTTATTATGAGGTACACAGGGAGATTTAGCAGGGCTGTGTACTAATTATAAATATTAGGATATTGGTATCATGTCCTCTTTAGAGGTGTTTCTAACATAATTAGTTTACATTGATGATTTTGAGCAAATGCTCTTTACAAATTACAGTGTTGGCAGTAATTCTTTTACATTTATATTGAACTGGACCCCTAAACACTAATGAGCCTGTGAACATGGTCTGACGTTAGATCCAGCATGCACCCTCAGCTTTGCCAGTACACTTCACAGCTGACATGCAACACGCTTGTGCATATAAAGCTCTGCCAGTCATTCTGATCCTGACCAGCACATATCCTGGGTACACACAGCTGTGGATGTTCCCTGTGTTAAGCCAGATCTGCCTTTGCAAATTAACCTTGATATAGATTTACAACGTGCACACACAGTTCTACCGATGGGCCTTAACATCTCCACACATCATGTGTTCACAAAGCTCTATTGCTGCACCTCAAATGTGATCTGCACATACACACAGCTCTACCTGCGCACCTCAATCATGACCTGTTCATACCCTATGTGCGATCAGTGTACATCACCCCTACCCTGTACATCTTGCACTGCCAGTGCACCTCACTCTAAACCTGCAAGTACACTGTTCACCCACAACCTTCCCACTGCACCTCAGTCATCAAGTGCATTTAAGATGTACAGGAAGATTTACCATTGCTATTCAGTATTGAAAACACAGCTGTGGCTTGTAGGAGTATGAGCCCTGAGGACCTAAGATTGAGCAGGAAACTGGGGTTCAGCAGAAGCCTCATACATGTGGAGCTGAGTACCACCCTTGAGGATTCAAATTGACCATGGCCCTTGCTGTGGGACCCTGTAATTGATTAGGAACCCATGGGACAGGCATGGAAGTGACTAGAGCACTAGTGGACCTGAGGGTAAATAGTAGACTAACAGAACCACATGGCCGCTAATGGTCGAGGTCAGACTGAGCAAGAACTACAAGGCTCAAGGATGAAATCAGGGGACTTTAGGATGAAAAATATTACAAAAGCACCAGAGAGAACAGTAACCACTGGAGACCTCTCTGGATGCAGGAACCTAATGGATCCTAGTATAAGAGCCTAATTGGACCACCAGTGGAAATGAACTTAAGGTTTCTGAATATAATTGTGTTCTTTGGGAACTAACTGATGATAATCTAGATCGTTGAGGCGTTCGTGAGTCAAAGGATTTACATTTCGCCCAGTAACCCAAAAGATCTCTTGGTGCTGATTTAGTATATGCAGGGCCACTGGTCCCTGTGGATGCAGGGAAGTCTCAAGGTCTAAGAGTGAGTATGATCCTTTGAAGACCTGCTGGTCACTGGGAAGTAAGGATCCTTAAGGATGGACAGAAACGTTAGAGACTGGTGGCAGACTGGATATTCAGGAATCTAAGATTAAGCACTGACTATGGGACCTAAGGTTGAGATTCAAATTCATGGACCTCAGGATGAGAACTAGACTTATAGCCCTAAAGATGAGTGCCAGGAAACCAGTGGGTGTGCTTCAGTGGAATCATTTTGTTTCCAGTCTTTACAAAAGTTACTGGCCCTATAAGCTTTTAAATACTTTTATTCCCATAAAAATTTGCCAATATTAGCTCCATGATACTAATCAAGCAATAGTTTACAAAAGGTTGAGATCTGTGAATGTGGACCACTTTTTTTGGGCTGACTGGGTCCAATTGTGGCCTCAATCCAACCCTGCCTTTGTGAATTCCAGAGGTGGTGATGTAAGGTGAGATAAGACTCTACAATGAAAATGTCTGAGCTTGCATGTGGCGTGGCTTGATACCCAAGAGCATGGCAGGATCATTTGAGGGCTCCCGCAATGACAGTAGTCTTGATGCTCCACATGTAAGGCAAAGGGGGCGAATACAAATCAATCTGCAGCTGGACAGGACTCGTGAACCACAGGGGAACAGTATGTGATGTACGCTGGAGGAACTCTACCAGCACTGGTGTGTTGATACTTACTGGCGTTCCCAGGTAATGTTCGACCAAATGGAGAAGGGTGAAGTAGGACCAGAGGGCCACTGCGGCACCCGGTGTCCATTAATTTCACCAGTGAGCTGCAGACTCTAGCCTCTGATGCGGAGGTCTCACCACCCACCACCCTCATACCCAGATCAACAGTATGCCGGTATTAGTCCAAGCGGGTGGCAAAATGATATGGGTATTAGCCCAGGCAGGGGAGAATAGGGGTGTAATAATTGGAGTAGAGGGCTGTTGCTTCCTCTCACAGGGGGTGAGGGACCAACATTTTGCCTGCGGTGCTGGCCAGCTGTCTGCAGTTGGAGAAATCTCCACAGAGGTCGAAGATGAAATAGTGCAGAGGGACACCAGAAAGGCCATTTATCTGAATATGGTACTCAACATTAATAGGCATAGAAAGGGGATTACTAGGATTCGCCCATCTGACAGCCATCTTGAAATGGATTTATAGACAGGAAAACCAAAGGGACCTGAGTTTCAAAACTTGCTGTGAACCTATTTTTCAAATTATTCATTTTGAAAGTTTTGTATAGCGCGATACCTTAATGATATGAGTGTATACTTGCACTAATGTCGCTCAAGTGAATAAATGAACTTCGAAGTACTGCACATACCATAGCGAGGAGCTTGATTCTTTTGGACCCTCAGGAAGGCTCAATTTTTCAGGTAGGAACTTTAAATGGTGGCCCTAATCATGCTGAGGCAAAAAGAAAGGTGAATTCACAGATAGGAAGGCCCTGAAGAGACTGGTCATTGGCTAAAGTACTTGAATGGATAGGATATGCCACCTACACTCCTTGCAAACAGTGTGGTATAAACTGTGGAGGGAAACCCTAACACACATGTCAAGATCCAAACACGTCAGACAGCTGCTATTAAGACTGTGGCAGGAAAGAGTAAAGCAAATAAGCGCAGAGAGATAATGACAGAATTATCTGAGGTTTCGGAATCAGCATTTGCCATGCTGCTAAAGGAATTGGCAAATAAAGTTTCCACCGACACAGTCAATGCTGCAGAGGCGGCCACCTCCAATGAGGTGCAATGCTTGCACTGGTGGAACATAGAATTACTGAAGTGGAAAATAGCCCGGGCAATCAGCTTGAATGGGGCTTGGAAATATGGGTGCTACATTGACAAAAACCTATCTGGAAGACAGAAGTGAGAGAAAATTTACGTCTACCCAGGACAACAGAAAATGCAGAAAAAGAAAACCTAATTGCAATCCTGAGTGCTCTTAATCCATGAGCACACAGAAGGATGCAAAGTTCCCCAGGGAAAAGGGTTGTGGAGAGGTAAAAAGGAAATACAGTCAAGGAACTGGGGGGTTCCTCTGTCGGAACTAGAGAGCCTCACACACCCAGAGCGTTAGGTGTGGAACACACCCTGACTGTAGGGTGTCCAGTGTCATCATCGGCTCACTGCTCCTCGTCAAACCGGCGCTGCAATGTCTGACGGGGTGCCGAAAGGCACCCTTTTGACAGAGTTCTTTTGCTCCTTGCCGATGGTGTGTGTGAGTCAATAGGAGATAGTGTAGTCAGTGCAAGGTGAGTGAGTATTAAAAAGGGATAAACAGTCCACTATAGGTTTTATTGGCGTGGCTGCTTCCCTGATTAAAAGGGGGTGAGAGGGGAGCTGGAGACTGTGGTGAGGTTCAGACTCTAACTCAACCCCCTGGTGTGGTCAACATGTTTCTCGCCATCTGGCGATTCGTCAGGACCAAAACAAAGTACTACACGTGAAAAAGAAGTGGTAAGAAAGTTCAAACACAGGGTAATAAGAAAATACAACCTCACTGGGTCTGGTAAAGAGAGGGCCTGGGATCCTGCTCTAGTTAAGCGACCTAAGAGTTGAAGGAAAAAACAGGGGAAGCAAATTAAGCCATATCTCAAGGTTATTATTATGTATTGAGATAGTGAAGGTGACTATTAGATATATTGCTCTCCACACTGTGGGGTAAAAAAGGGGGGAACGTGCAGGGAGTACATTCATACAGGTCATTCATAATCGGTCTAAATATGGCACGACTATAATCTCTCGGTGGAGACCTCAGAATGTGGTGAGTACAAAATTAAATCTTAGCCGTGAAGCCGAGTCTTATCCATGCAGCACCCAGTACCTGGAGACAATCAGGAAGATCTTACCCTAAGAAGGAGTAACAAGGCCTCACAGTATGCTCCCGTGAGGCCAGCGCTGTCTGATGGATATACCTGTGGGATGTCAAGGGGCAGGTATGCATGTGTAGGTAAAGGACATAGGAAAGTCATGTGTGCCTGGTAATCAGGGTTCCTACTGGGGGGGGGGAACAAAAACCCGGGACCAGTCAGTGCAAGGCGCTCAAAGGGCCAGGGTGTAGATATTTGGGAGCCCTCCGAGTTAAACGTGCCCTGCGGCAAGGCATACAGTGGTCTGGTGAGTATGGAGGCAAAGCCTCTATCTAAATGGAGAGTAGGCATACCGTAGGCGTCCCCAACGCATGGCATAGTTCGCACGGAGGGCGTCAAAGGGCAACTCGCGCTCACCGTCTGTTGGCACAGCTGTGGAGAGCGCCAGGAACCCTGGATATGCCGCGTCAGGACCAATCAAAACAAAGCCACCCAAACAACACAATAGATAGCTCCCATCGTACAGAGGCATTTGCGGGACTCGGGCAGGGAGGGAGCTCCCTCATTCCTGCACCGACGTCCATGAAGTGGTAAGGGAGCGGGGGAAGGGGATGGGTGGGCCACTTGTAAAGCTGACAGCTAGGTCCGTGCTCGACACGGTAGCGAGGTAGCCAGAAATGGAGGCAACCTTCAGGACATCAGTTGAGCAGCAGTGGGAGAAGGCAGGCAGGGGTGGGACAGCGAAGGGGAGGAAGGGAGGGGGGGCGCGGGGGATGGGGGGAGGGGGAAGGGGAGGGGAGGCTTACCTCCGTCCGTGCGCTGGGAAGGTGGGGACACCTACCCCTCACGCTCGCGGCACCTGGTCAGGGTGCGGAGCAGCTGGTGGCGAGTTCCGGTGGTGACCGCCTATAAGGGGGCTGGCAACACGTATCTGCACGCGTCATCGCGACAGTGGCGACTAATGCGCGTCATGCGCATGCGCACCGGGAAACTAGATCCCGGGGCTGGGGAGAGGGTTGTGATAGTCGCGGCCATATTGGAATGGTCTAATTTGCGAGTGTCATGCTTTATGCGCATGCGCCCCTGTGGCCCAGGGACTTGAAGGGTCGGAATTTTTAAGGGGCGATCGTGGCAGCCATGTTCGAACTGATCGCTGGTGAAAGCAGTAGTAATATAAGTGGACTGCTTGGGGCCCATGGGGTAAATGTTCCGTTTAGATTAATACATTAATTAACAGATGTGGGGTCCAGTGAGATCACCAGTCATTAGGTGAGGCTGCATGACCCTATTGTCGAGATGCTGGGGACTATAGTGATGGAGGGTGAAGGGAGGGTAGGGGGGGGTTTGGAGTGGAAGAGGACTTGAGTAATGGAGGGTGAAGGGAGGGTTGGGGAGGGGGGGGGAAGTGGGAAGGGAGGAGGGGAAGGGGAGGGGAAGGAGAAAGGGGGGGGTGGGGAGGGGGGGAAGGGAAGGGAGAGAAGGGCAAGGGGGAAGGGAGGAAGGAGTACTTACTCCATGGTGCTCACCTATGGTAGTCGAGCTTGAGTAGGGGGTGTATGTATCTATATATATATACACACAGGAACTGGATAGGGGCTCACCTGGACACGGTGGCCCAAGGGACTGCATCGTTGAGTCCTACGGTGTCCAGCTGTAAGCGATGAACCCATCTCTGTTCCAACTTAAACAGTGCATGTTTGGACATTGCTGGTTGGGACTCAAGCACTAACCACTGAATACTGTCTGCAGAGTGGTTGTGACGTTGGTAATGTTCATATAGTCTTGTGTGGGTCCTAGAGCACCGTATATTGCTTTTGTGCTCCGTTATTCTCAGCTTTACTTGTTTCATGGTCATACCTATATAGAATTTATCACAAGGACAAATCAGGAGGTAAATGCATTTAGTGCTGAGACAGTTGGTATGTCTATTGAGTTTCCATGTGAAAGAGTCCGTCAGTCTGATTTCTTTACATTGTCTAGACTGAGGACACACTACACAGCCACCGCATGGGTAGTGACCAACCACGGGAGGGAGGTGCCATAGTGTCTGCTGCCCACTGCTGAGTTGTTTCTTAGGGCGTGTATGTATCAGGGAGTCTTTAAGGTTTGCTGTTCGTTTAAAAGCGAACCGAGGTTTAGGTAGCTCAGTGCCCCCTGCGTTTAGGATACCCCAGTGTTTATTCACGGTTTTCTTGATGAAATTGGAGTTCTTAGTAAAGCTGGTGACACATGTGATCAAGTCATCACACTCTTTCTGATGGACTTCAAGGAGGGCCTCTCTATTGTTGTTGAGTGCTCTCTTACTGGAGTCGCGTATCAGTTTCGTAGGATACCCTCTATCCATCAATTTGTGTTGAAGGGTGTTAGCCTCTCGTCTATAGTCATCCCTCGAGGAGCAATTTCTTCGTACCCGAAGGAATTGGCCGAAGGGTAGATTCTCGCGTAGTGCTCTCGGATGATGGCTGTTAAATAGGAGGAGGCTGTTTCTGTCAGTGTTCTTCCGGAAGAGGGTAGTGCTCAATCCAGCTGTGTCTAGCCGTATCGTGACTTCAAGGAAAGGGAGAGCCGTCTCAGACATAGTGCCTGTGAATTTGAGGTATGGATTCTGTTGGTTAATCCATGTACAGAATTGGGTGCAGCTATCTCGGTCACCTTTCCATAGTATAAGGATGTCGTCGATATAGCGACGCCACAGTGTCAGGTGTTCTCTGAAAGGGTTGGATTCTGGGGAGATCACTTGGTCCTCAAAGGCCGCCATATAGATACAGGCAATGCTTGGAGCAAAGGTGGAACCCATAGACGTGCCCCTGATTTGATGGTACAACTGAGAACCGTATTGGAAGAAGTTTTCCGTCAGGGCAATGCTGGCGCATGCCATGATGAATGGTATTGGTGTGGGGGAGGACCAATCATCCTGCATTAAGGCAGATTCCACTGCTTCTAGTGTGGCTGCTTGGGGGATATTTGTATACAGAGCCTCCACATCAAGCGTGAGGAGGAGGTCCACGTCTTCCCTGCCATCAATTGAATCGATCAGGCATAGGACATCTCTGGTGTCCTGTAGATAGGAAGGTATTTTCTTCACAATGGGCTGGAGAAAAACGTCACAAAAATTCGACAGTGGCTCCAATAGTGAGCCAATGCCGGAGACAATAGGTCTCCCTGGGACTGGACTGGTGCCCTTGTGAATCTTTGGCAGAGTGTAAAAATAGGGGACCACTGGGTCCGTCGTTAGGAGGAAATCCGCTTCGTGTTTCGAAATCCAGCCATTAGTCTCGCCCTCAATGATCAGGCTAGAGATGTCTGTAGTCAGCCTGCTGGTCGGATCGGCTGGTAAGGGTCTGTAGTGGGTGGTATTAGCCAACTGACGTTTACACTCCGTGTCATAGTCAGTGGCATCCTGTATAACCGTAGCTCCCCCTTTGTCGGCCTGTTTCATGACTATGGAGGTGTCATGTTCCATGTGCCAACAGACGGTGAGCGCGAGTTGCCCTTTGACGCCCTCCGTGCGAACTATGCCATGCGTTGGGGACACCTACGGTATGCCTACTCTCCATTTAGATAGAGGCTTTGCCTCCATACTCACCAGACCACTGTATGCCTTGCCGCAGGGCACGTTTAACTGGGAGGGCTCCCAAATATCTACACCCTGGCCCTTTGAGCGCCTTGCACTGACTGGTCCCGGGTTTTTGTCCCCCCCCCCCCTCCAGTAGGAACCCTGATTACCAGGCACACATGACTTTCCTATGTCCTTTACCTACACATGCATACCTGCCCCTTGACATCCCACAGGTATATCCATCAGACAGCGCTGGCCTCACGGGAGCATACTGCGAGGCCTTGTTACTCCTTCTTAGGGTAAGATCTTCCTGATTGTCTCCAGGTACTGGGTGCTGCATGGATAAGACTCGGCTTCACGGCTAAGATTTAATTTTGTACTCACCACATTCTGAGGTCTCCACCGAGAGATTATAGTCGTGCCATATTTAGACCGATTATGAATGACCTGTATGAATGTACTCCCTGCACGTTCCCCCCTTTTTTACCCCACAGTGTGGAGAGCAATATATCTAATAGTCACCTTCACTATCTCAATACATAATAATAACCTTGAGATATGGCTTAATTTGCTTCCCCTGTTTTTTCCTTCAACTCTTAGGTCGCTTAACTAGAGCAGGATCCCAGGCCCTCTCTTTACCAGACCCAGTGAGGTTGTATTTTCTTATTACCCTGTGTTTGAACTTTCTTACCACTTCTTTTTCACGTGTAGTACTTTGTTTTGGTCCTGACGAATCGCCAGATGGCGAGAAACATGTTGACCACACCAGGGGGTTGAGTTAGAGTCTGAACCTCACCACAGTCTCCAGCTCCCCTCTCACCGCCTTTTAATCAGGGAAGCAGCCACGCCAATAAAACCTATAGGGGACTGTTTATCCCTTTTTAATACTCACTCACCTTGCACTGACTACACTATCTCCTATTGACTCACACACACCATCGGCAAGGAACAAAAGAACTCCGTCAAAAGGGTGCCTTCCGGCACCCCGTCAGACATTGCAGCGCCGGTTTGACGAGGAGCAGTGAGCCGATGAGGACACTGGACACCCTACAGTCAGGGTGTGTTCCACACCTAACGCTCTGGGTGTGTGAGGCTCTCTAGTACCGACAGAGGAACCCCCCAGTTCCTTGACTGTATATCCTTTTTACCTCTCCACAACCCCTTTCCCTGGGGAACTTTGTATCCTTCTGTGTGCTCTTGGCTTGGACACATACACTGGACCCCATCAAAATATCGTCCACTCCTTAGTTCCTCTTGTTGTTATAATGCTCTTAATCCATCTCTCATGAAAATTACATCAGATTTTTATTCATTTTGAAAGTTTTGTATAGCAGGAACATGACCCTAGAGGGTATCAGAGCGCTTTACAGAGGGATGCAACACATATGGGAAGGGGCAATCATGGCAGAATCATAGCAATAGACAACAATAGCAATAGTTATTTGACAACATGATGGACAAAAATAGCAATAGCTACGTGACAACAGGATAGGCAAAAATAGCAATATTTACATAATGACGTAATAGTGGGCAAAATAATTAGTTAGTAGGATTAGGCGAGGAAGTCATCTGTGTGATAGTATAAGAGGTGACTCAGTACCTCTACTGGACTTTACGGCAGGTAGGTATTCATCGGAGGCGCTTTCATTTCCTTTTTGAAGGCCACTGTTGATGGAATCAGTCTCATTTCCGTTGGAAGGGCGTTCCAGATTCTTGGGGCGATTCCTGAGAAGGAACGGTTATAGTTTTTTAAAAAATTTCTTTGGTTTAAGTAGGAGGGTGCTGGAGCTCCTGGAGGTATGGGCACCACCCGACAGTTCAAGTTTTTTTGTGAGGATGAGAGGTGTGTTGAAGTGAAGGGCTTTGTGCGTCATGCAGGCAAGTTTAATGTGTATCCTTGCTCCGAAGGGTAGCCAGTTGAGTGTTTTTTCAGGACCAGGGAGATGTGATTGTACTTCTTGGAGCCTGTGACTAGCCTGGCAGCTGCATTCAATGAGGCTCTGAGGGGGGCCAGTCTGTACTTAGGCTGACCGCAGAGTGTAGCACTGCCATGTTCCAATCATGAGGTGACTAATGCTTGCACTGTGGACTTGAGGTCATCGGGGGGAAGGAAAGGTTTTAGTTTAATTAGGATGCTCAGTTGGAAGTTCGCTCCTTTGGTAGAAGCACTAAGGTGGTCCAGCATACTCATGTTCCTATCCAGCACTATACCCAAGGATTTCGTAGAGTCTATGATATGTGGTGTGCAGTTGAGAGCAGACAGATTTATCATGCATTCCTCAATGATGAGTGCTTGCTTGGGCAGGGAAATAAGGAGAAATTCTGTTTTGAGGGCATTTAGTTTGATATGGTTGAAGGTAAGCCAGTTGAGGGTTTTGTGTAAGGTTCCGTTGAGTGACTTGATGTCGTCAGGCGAGGAGGTTTTCATGCACAGCTGGGTGTCGTCTTCATACATGTGGTATTGGATGTTAGATGCTTTGAGGATTTCGGTGAGGGGTACAATGAACAGGTTAAAAAGAGGGGGTGATAGCGAGGAGCCTTGGGGCACCCCAGGGTGCAGGGACAAGGGCTGAGAAAGGGATTGTTTCGATTTAATTCTCTGTGTTCTATTGTGGAGAAAGAAGGCGAACCATTTTAGTACTGCGCCAGGCAGACCCATTCTATGTTCCAAAAGGCTCAAGATGTTGTCATGTTTGACCGTTTTGAAGGTTGATGAGAGGTTGAGTAGGATTAATAGGCAGGATTCGTTTTGTCAAGTAGGGGAAGCGCATCATCAACTGTGTGAGTGATGGCTGTATCGGTGCTGAGGCCTTGACGGAAACCCGATTGAAATTGATCCAGTAGCAGGAATTCCTCAATGTGGTTACATACAACTTCCACCTGGAGAACAACAAGGACCGCAACACCACCACCCTGCTGGAAAACCTCGCCAACCTCGGACTCAAGCAACTGGTCAACACCCCCACCCACTACGCCGGCCACACGCTTGATCCCGTCTTCTCTTCCAGCAAGTACATCACCTTCAGCCACGCCACCAGACTCCACTGGACCGACCACAGCTGCGTCCACTTCAGCTTCAAAAGATCCACGACCCACCACCACCCGCAACAGGTACCTCACAGGAATTGGAGCAAGATCACCGCAGACCAGCTCACCACCTCCCTCAGCCAGAGCCCACCCGCCAACACAACGGACCCCAACGAAGCAGCCCGCAACTTCACACAGTGGCTGACCGCCTGCGCCGACGACCTCGCGCCACTAAAGAACCCTCCCAGCAGACCCAGAAGCAAGAAGGCATCCTGGTTCACCGACGACCTCAAGGACTCCAAGAAGACCTGCCGCACCCTCGAGAACGCCTGGCTCCTCGACCGGACCACCGACAACATGACCGCCCTCAAACACGCTACCCGCAAGCACCACCAGCTCATCCGCACCACCAAGAAGAAATCCCTGAAGGAACGACTGGACAACAACGCCCACGACAGCAAAGAGCTCTTCACTATCGTCAAGGAGTTCTCCAACCCCAGCACCGGCACCAACGACATCACTCCGTCACAAGACCTCTGCGACTCCCTCGCCTCGTTCTTCCACCGCAAGATTGCCGACATCCACAACAGCTTCGGCGCCCCACCCACGCACCCTACCGTCGAACCAATGCCCCCCACCGCCACCCTTCGCACCTGGACCACGGTGACCCCCGAAGACACAGCCCGCACGATGAACACCATCCACTCCGGATCACCGACCGACCCCTGCCCACACCACGTCTTCAACAAGGCCGACTCCACCATCGCACCCCAACTCCGGAACATCATCAACGCCTCCTTCAACACCGCCACCTTCCCGGAGAGCTGGAAGCACGCCGAGATCAGCGCCCTCCTGAAGAAACCTACAGCGGACCTCACCGATCTCAAAAACGTCCGCCCCATCTCGCTCCTCCCTTTTCCTGCTAAAGTCATCGAGAAGATAGTCAACAGACAGCTGACCGCCTTCCTCGAGACGAACGGATCCCTCGACCCCTCGCAGTCCGGCTTCAGAGCCAACCACAGCACCGAGACCGCCCTCATCGCAGCCACCGACGACATCCGGACCCTGCTCGACAAGGGGGAAACAGTGGCCCTCATCCTCCTGGACCTCTCCGCTGCGTTCGACATGGTCTGCCACCGCACCCTAGTCCAGCGCCTCAGCAACATCGATATCCAAGAGAAGGCACTGGAGTGGATCATCTCGTTCCTCGCCGGAAGAACACAAAGAGTCCGCCTCCCCCCGTTTTGCTCCGAGGCCACCGAAGTCATCTGCGGCGTCCCGCAAGGATCTTCACTCAGCCCCACCCTCTTCAACATCTACATGAAACCTCTCGCAGCCATCGCACGCCAGCACAACCTCAACATCATCTCTTACGCCGATGACACCCAGCTGATCCTCTCCCTCACCAGAGACCCCGACACCGCCAGAACCTGCCTACACGAAGGGATGAAAGACGTCGCCGAGTGGATGAAGGACAGCCGCCTGAAACTGAACTCGGACAAGACGGAAGTCCTCATCCTGGGATCTTTGCCCTCCGCTGGGACGACTCCTGGTGGCCCCCAGCCCTGGGCACCGCACCCAAGCCAAACGACCACGCACGCAACCTGGGCTTCATCCTGGACCCCTCCCTCTCGATGACCAGACAAGTCAACGCCGTCTCCTCATCGTGCTTCAACACCCTGCGTATGCTTCGCAAGATCTTCCGCTGGATTCCGACCGAGACCAGGAAGACTGTCACCCAGGCACTCGTCACCAGCCGACTGGACTACGGAAACGCCCTCTATGCCGGAACCACAGCCAAGCTACAGAAAAGACTCCAGCGCATCCAGAACGCCTCCGCCCGACTCATCCTGGATGTCCCCCGACGCAGCCACATCTCCAGCCACCTGAGGAACCTGCACTGGCTCCCCGTCGACAAGAGGATGACGTTCCGGCTCCTCACCCACGCACACAAGTCTCTCCATGACCTGGGCCCCAAGTACCTCAACGACCGCCTGACCTTCTACACGCCCACCCGCCAGCTACGGTCCAACAGCCTCGCACTCGCAGCCATACCACGCATCCGAAGAGCCACCGCCGGAGGAAGATCCTTCTCTTACCTGGCTGCCAAGACTTGGAACTCCCTCCCCATCCACCTTCGGCTGACCCAGGACCATCTCACCTTCAGGAAACAACTCAAGACCTGGCTGTTCGAGCAGTAGCATACCCCTCCCCCCAAGCGCCTTGAGACCCTCCCGGGTGAGTAATGCGCTATACAAATGGCATGATTGATTGATTGATTGACATAGTTGTACCTGTACACATTTTTCAATGAGCTTTGCCAGAATAGGGGTGTTGGTGATTGGTCGGAAGTTATTTAGATCCTCAGGGTCCACCGTAGGTTTCTTGAGGATGGGGAGAACTAGCCTGGACTTTAGGCAGTCAGAGACCTCACCTTGAACTAGGGAGGCATTAACAATCTTAGTCGCGAGCGGAACTAGAGACCTTATCATTTCTTTAAAGAAATAATGAGGGAAGGGGATCGTTGAAGTGATTCGAGGGTTTCAGGGTAGAGAGAATGTTGAGAATGGAAGTGTCATTGAAGGTTGAGAATTGACTCCAATGCACATTGTTTTTAGGGGAGTGGTGGGTAGAAAGAGGGGCCTGGGGAGTTAGGTGCAAGTCTGGTGAGGAAGATAATTCGTGCAAGGCAGACCTTAGATCAGATTAAATTTTGTTGGATTTTTCGATGAAGAAGGCAGCAAAGTCCTCGCAATTAGGTTGGGGACTGGTGGTGGTTGTCGATTGAATGGGTGTGTTGTTGGATTGAGGTTTGATAATTTCAAACAGCATTTTGGGGCCGTGTCTAGCTTTGTCTAGTTGGCTTCTGAAGAAGGTCCTTTTGCAGTTCTGATGTGTTTCTTGTAAAGACTCCTTCTTATTCTCAGAAGTTTGAGGAGTTCAGCAGATGGAGAGGATCTCCAAGCTAGTTCCACTAGTCTTAAATTGCACCTGTCTGAGTTTAGACAGTCATTGACCAAGGATTGGAGTCTTTGTTGGGTTTTCATTTTAGTTGAAGGGGGGCGATTGCATCCAAAACATTGAGCATGGAGTTGTTGTAGTGATCAGTGAGTTCATGGACATCTGCCATGAGCATGAGTGGAGACAGGGACAGATTGCTGTGTGAAATGAGATTGTCCATGTTAGCATTTTGCATCGATCTTTTCCAGTGTTCAATTTCTTGAGTTGAAGTCTTTGGGTGTTCCATCGTTCAAGTATGAGGAAGGTGATAAAGTGGTGGTCTGACCAGTCACAGGGGGCAATCAATTCAATCCGAATGGTGTTGGGGTTGGAGATGATTAGATCGAGGATCGCGCCCAAGTTGTGTGTTGGGCTGTCGCATAATTGAGTTAAGTTGAGGTCAAGTAGGAATTTTTTAAGACTCTTCACAGCTAGGTCATTCGGGTCATTCCAATGTAGATTGAAGTCTCCCAGGAAGATTTGGGGGCAATGCAGACCCAGATTGGATGAGATGATCTCCATGGTTTGTTCAATCAGAAGGAGGTTATCTCCTGGTGGATGGTAGAAGACGTGTGGGTTACAAAGGGGTCTTTGTTTGCTGAGGATGGTAATGCTGATGTATTCACAAGATAAGAGAGGAGCAGACAGAGATTGCTTCGCAGAGAGACTGTTAAAGTAAATACAGGCAACCACCGTACTCTTAGTTCTGTCAAGTCTGATAATATTGTGAGGAACTAGGATGTCAAGGACAGGACCCGAGGATACATTGAGCCAAGTTTCAGTGAGAATCAGGAGGTCAAGTTCTTGATCAAGGATGAGGTCAGCGATATCCGCAGCACGTTTCACTGTTGATCTGCAGTTGAGAAGGGTGCATTTCAGGTGGGTTTTGGAATCAATGGGAGTAGATTGTGCAATGTGATCTTGCATGAGGTTCGCGGTATTTAGTGCATTGGAGTTAAAAGTGGGGGTTCTATGCAGGTTTAGTGTAATGGTTCGAATGGTCTCCAGGGCGCCAGTCAGATTACTAGGATCTTTAGAAGGGGCTAGCGGCATTGCTTGATTAGGTCTGGATGCGATTGGGATATCAGGTTGAGTGGTGCTGTAAGTTAGGAGAAGGGAGAGAATGTCCGGGCTCGAGAGGTGGTTCTTAAATCTAGTGGGTCTGGACATGGCGTTTGGGTAGGGGGTAGTGTTCCAGGACTCGAGGTGGGATGTATGCTTAGGGTCACTCCTCGTCTCAGCAGGAGGAGTGGGTGTCTTAGGGTTGTGGCAGGATCTTGTTGGGCGATAAGTTTGAGGCCAGCTCTGAGGTGATGGTTATGAGCTTCTGTATGTCACTTTTGAGTTTTTGTAGCTCCCAGTTTATTTCCTTCAGTCTGGAGGCCACATAAGGCTGAGTGCCAGTGAGCGTGGAGGGGGGCGGGAGAGGGGTCAGTCCTGGGTGTGGTAGTAGTAGGGGAAAGAATGTGAGGATGGTAAGGAGAGGCGATGATCCCGGAAGGGGAGGTCTGACGTTGTTGGCCAGGTGGGAGAGAGGGGGTGGGGGGAGAGGTTTAGGAGTGGTTATGCGGCTTGGGCGGCAGAGGGGTGCGGTTCGGGGGTGAGAGCAGTACAAGGTAGCATGTGGGAGCAGAGGGGGGATAAATGTTTTGGAGTGTTTAGGAGGCTTGGGAGCCAGAGGGGTTCGGTCAGGGGGGTGTGAGCTGTTCAAGGTAGTAGAAGGAGTCATTAGGTGATGTAGTAGGATTCCTTGTGGGGCAGGAGATGTGTGCAGAGGGCTAGAGTCCCAAGGTGGTATGGGAGGGACATTGTTAGCGGGAGAAATCTTTATATTGTCATTGGGCAAGAGAGTGTTGTTCAGGGTCTCAGGTGGAGTATTATGGTGCTTGGGATTGAGAATGCTGGCTTCATGGCGGTCCTGCGAAATGGGTGAGGGATTCGAGTTTTCTGGAGTTTTCGATCACTCTCTGGAGTTTCAGAGAGCTCATAGGATACGATCCTGGTCATAAGTACAACAAGGGCCAACCAAGACAAATTCCTGCATGCTGCTTGGGACACCAACAAGCCTGACAAATTATTACTACAAAGAAAAGGCATGGGTCATATACATATGATAATCAAGTTTTCTTTTTGGCAGCCTCTTCTTTTGAAAGTTATTCTAAAAGGAAAGGTTATCTGGCACTCAGGCCCAGATTATGGAAAAAAGATATATAGTTACACGTACTGGAAGGAGCAACAATAATAATCACATTAAACTTGCGTAACACACGATATGATAAGCCCGGAGACATGGAAAGATTCATGGAGGAAATTAAGAGGAGGGAAGAAATACATATGGAGATAAAGGCCAACACAAAGTTGAGTGAACCCACCTAAGAGGAGTAGATGGACTTGGAAGGGAGCAGGGGGAGGGCTGGAGGGGGGACTCTGAAGAACACAAGCATTGGGAACACATCTCAAAGAGGTGATGGGGCACACATAGTTCGCCCATAAAACTATGTGTGTCATTAAATACCGACAGAGTGTTTGTGAGTCTTATCTGACCAACCCTCCCCCTCAGTAATAGTTACATACAATGGTACCCACCTGTTGAGGAAGGCCCTGAGGAGAAATGAGGGGGAACTTCAAGGTGCAGTAAGGGAAGAAGAGGATGGTTTGAAACTAGCCTGAGAGTCTGGTCGAATTAGTCCATTATATTCTTCTGTGAATTTAAACGGGTAAGACTTGATGATCTCCCTTTTATTTTATTTATTTAGTTGTTCAGCTAATTAAAACTATTACATAGAATAAGCTAATAATGTTGCTATACAATATAAAAATAATATCCATATCAACACGCAATTAAAACAAATTCATAACAAATAAGTAAATGATTTGTGCAAATTGATTGTATATGTAGTTATAAATTGAAGATGTAATAGATAGTAAAATTACTCTCAGCTCTCTGCAAGGTCAGCAAACTACACAGACTCTGCTATATGTTCCACAAAATAAGCAACAGTGGCTCAAATGATTAAAGTTGCCCTATTTTGGATTTTTCAGGGCCTCTACTGCATAATCCAAAACATTCACCATGCTGCAGTTCGTCTGAATACGTGTTCAGGCTTTCAATTATGGCGTGTTTGAATGTGTGTAATTGTAGAGGGTAAAATGGGTTCTTGACAGTTTCCTACGCACTGGCAGCAGAATTGGGCGAATGCAAAAAATATGCATCATTGATTTTTCTTTATATCCACATGATCTGCAAAACTGCGTAGACCAAGATTGTTTCCAACAATGAAAAAATAATTCCCCAACCTATAAGAGAAATGTTAGTTTGATGTAAATTGGTATCCTGCTTTCAGGTACACCTGTTTGAATGGTTTGTTGTAAGAACTAATTATCATCCAAGAGAGACCCCTTTCACTGTTTGGTCTTTGTCTCACGGTCTTTGTCTCGCAGAAGTGAAAACTCTTTCAACTTTATTGACTGATCTTTTAAACAGATTTTGGGGGACTGAGCTTTCACAAAGATCATTAGGTTTAACCTGGATTGGGATTTTGCTAAATACGCGTTCTATTAGTTGCATTCTTTTTCCATGTCATTTTCTGTTTTTGCATTCAGGGTATCCAATAGCGTGGCAACATTTCCTCTCGATATTTCCTACTGGTGTCTAGCTTAAAAAGACAGTGTCATATGTGTGCTGTAATCTTGTAATTGGTTTAAGATTAAGACCCAGATGTAGTGGGTGAAGGTTTGCACTGTTCAAAAAATGTCATTAAGATCCGCCATGTACAGATTAAATGGTAAAGGCACTAACACACAGTCTAGTTTTAAGTCATCATATGTCGGACGTCTTAATGAGATTGTAGCAAAATCGCCATGTGTTATTCAGACTAAGGTGTTGGAATACTGCAATTCTATTTTGCGTTGTAGGGCAGACGGAATTCAATTTCACCCATAATCTTTCCTTGAGACTTTGTTGATTGCAGACTGTAAGCCCACAAAGCAAACATACAAAGGTATTTTTTTTACTGCATGCTTCTCCTATTAGAATGGACACAGCTAAGTGACTTGTACTAGTTCCTCAGCACTGAAACTTGTTTGAGTAATGGAAAAAATCGTTTTCAGGATTTGTTTTTGCAATTATATAACGACCTTGCCCCGATGTGCTGTTGATAATCACTTTTAGCTCTCCAAACCATCTGCTTGTATTCTCTTCTTCTCTTAATCACAACAAACGCTAGTCTTTGTTTTGAATCCAGTGCTTGATGTTTTTAAATACTCATTTGCCTGCCTAAATCTTTTTTTGAAAGGGTGTTTATTGTAATGCTTGACCGTATTTTACTTGATGATGACAGGAATGCGTCTGGAAGACAACTTGTAAAATGTGTCCATTCTGGGGCACAGTTCTGTAAGTGATCAGCCTCCCCAGCAGAACCCCAGAGACGGAAAGCACTAATTGATAGCTGTACTATTTTTTCCAGGATTCAGACCTCTCCATGTTAGCATTTTCAAGTTTACAATTGAAGGCTGGTTAAATATAGATTTATCTCTTGTATAATGACTTGACACAAATGATCACTTTCTAAACGTCCCTTTATCCTACAATCAATGATAATTGAGAAGAGGTTTAGACTTAGTACAGTGTCTAAGGTAGAGTGGACTGTGTAAGTAATTCTTGTGGAGGCCGCCAGTTGATCTACTTTAAAACAACTGTTGATAAATTGCAAGAAAGTTTACTCTAGTAGAGTGAGAAAAGATCCTCCAATTTTATCTCTACGCAGTGTGCTTGACTATTGAGGCGTTAATAACCAAAAATGGTTTAACCACATTAGAGCTAAGGCAATTCCCCCTGAGTGCTGTTACTCCAGATTTCCCATTGCTCATGACGAGCTCCATTGCTCATGACGAGCTCAGCTCGTCATGAGCACACGAGCAGTGTACTGCATGACGAGCTGAGCTCGTCATGCGCATGGAAGGGGTTAAGAAGGTCACAGTTTCAAGCTTGTTGTTGTTTCTAACTAAATTCATGTTGGAATCGTCACTTAACAGCCAACAGTTTTCGGAGTATGTTAATTTAAAAGTACATACTGTTTCCTTCAGTGACTTTCAAATCTTCTTTTTTTCTTAATTAAAGGATTGATACAAATATTGAGTATCAGAAGGTGCTTTCTAGGATGGTGGGAATTACAGTTATTGATTATTGTGCCAATCACCCAGGACAAATTTAGATTTAAAGGAACTATTTCAAACTGAATTTCTTGTGATACATATCCCAAGACCCACTCTTGAACGACTCTTCTCAAATTCCCCTGTCGCATTCTGATGGAATTCCAGGTATCATATTAAGGGGGTTGTATATTCGCATCATATTTCTTGGAGAATCACGATTTCGTAATTTTGCTAATGTGTTAATATATATGTATCCCCCACCATGTGGGCTAGGCTACTGACATTCCAAGAACAGATTTTGATAAATACATTTTAATCCCTTTGCGGGTGAAGTTGTCAATTCTCATTAAAATTGACTAATGTTGTAAGAAGACGACTCCAATCCTGCTCAATGTTGTGTGTAGATACTATTTTACACAAACGTTGAGTGCAAAAACATTTGTTAATTCAATAGTTATTGTAAACTATACTTGAACCAGTTTTACCATGTATCTCATAACTTTCAGTCACACAGTATACAGAACTTGCAGGGGAGTAGAAGGCGACTTTACAACTTGCAGGGGTGTATCAAATAGTGGTTCAGTTAACTAAGCCAAGTATGTTGTCTTGGGGGGCTATGCAGTGAGTAACTTGGCCATGATGCAAAGAATCTCCGGTCTTGGAACAATATCATGGGATGATATCTTACTTTCTCTTAATATATTACTGGGGTTTGGTTGTTATATGTTTTAGTGTTAAATGTGCCGTTCAGAAACTGCAGGGTTGGCGTTACAGTTGTCACCAATAGCTCCAGGTTTACTGTTATTTTTTTTAGAATCAACCACAATGGCATTTAGATACAACAGTATCTAGGGAAAAATAACCATATAGTAAAAATACATGACTTTAGCATCCATGTTAGAAAGATCAGGCCCAACAGGGTGCAACAAGTCCTCTGGGTTATAACAAGTGATGCCTGATCTTCTGGAATGTATATATATAACAATGGTTCTGTTGGGAAGAAGAAATTGCTTCAATTGTCCTAATGGCAAAAGGTATTTGCAATATCACTACAAAATTACAAATATCCAATTAAAAACTCAACAAACACACCATTCTTTGGATTTAATCCTATATATTTCATTCTTTTATAAATCGTTAGTGGTACAAATAACTCAGATATACATATATTTAGAAGGTTGTCCTAAAACAAAAAACAAACATTGGATTTACACGTGATTAAGGTGCATGTAAGTGAAAAAAGGGAAGTGACATATGCTGGCATTCACAAATAAACGTATATCAAGACAATTAAAAACCAGTCCAAAATTCACTGTACATTGGTTGCAACCCTATTGTAATTTTCTAATTGTGGTTGAAACTAAGTAGGGACTGATAGATGTTGTTACGTCGACGTTTCGACCCTATGTTACGGTGCTTGTTTTTCGCAACCAGCTCGGGTCTTCATCAGGACTACAGAAACGACCGGACAACCTGTCGCGATCCACGACCTGCGTCTATTTCTAAGGCGGGAAGGGAGGATCCGTCAGCCGACAATATTCACTCCTCAAAGGTATTCCCTCTTTCGTGGTCTTTCTCTTCACCAAATCTTATGCAGTATATGCATGTGATTCATCCACCAGCCGGTGGAGAATCTGAAAAGTATTATTCTTATAAGTGCCGCTTTTCGATCACTATTTCTTCGGTCAGAGGAACGTCTCTCTTCGGGAATACAAACGGGGATACCTCTTCTGGAACGCCAGAACGCCCCCCACACGATTTAGTGGGCAGACCCAAAACTTTTAAACTGGCCACAGATCTAGTTCATATATAGCACATAATGGCCAGTGCTCTGCTTTCTTGGTAATAGGAGACCTGACATAGTCATGGTAAAGAAGACACACCTGACAAAATTAGAATGTGAAAAACTACTTGGGGAATAGGTGGGCTCGGCTTTTTATGCCTGCTCCTCTGGACCAGGGGACATACAGCAGGCCACAGCACTTAGGGCCCAATATATATCGTGGCTGTATGTTTATTCTGCCGCAATGGCAATGGAACACGCATACAGCCTAGATAAAGATCCTCCTGCCAAATTTAAAAGAGGAAGGACAGTAGTTTTAATCAGGGCACAAACTACTCTGTCTCTGCTGTGATTAACCCTCTCCGACGGATTTGTGAAATAAGGGTCATCAGAGGCAGGCCTCTAATTCAGCCCACCTAATTTAGATGGGCGGAATTAGAGGTCGGCTTTCACAGCCCGTCCTCACTAGGAAAATCCTGGCAGTAAGGGCAGTGAAAACAGCCTAATGTTCCCTACAACATGGGAGAGGACTCATTGAGAGAGGAGCATTTTGTTTTATTATTTCAATCTCAAAATCCAGCTTTAGGATTTTCTTTTTGAAAATAAAAGAGAAAGCAGTTTAGTGCAGGGCTCCATCATGTTGGTGGCACCGTGCATTAAACTGTAAACAGCATTAACATGAACCGCCGTGATGACGGTTCCTTCCAATGCCTTAGAAATGACCGCCAGCTTGGTGGTCACTTCTAAATTAGGTGTGCCACACTTCACTCAGGGCGACAGAGTAATGTACTCCATTTCCCTCATGAAGAAATCACCCACCTATATATAAATGAATCCCTTAAACAAGGAAAAAGCAACACTTATTCGCAACAATCTGCCCTATAAATTATGCAGCGCCTGGTCTGATGTTTGAAAAACCATTAAAGCATTGAGCTCAAAAGCATGAAATGCCTGACTTGTACTGCAGAACACAGATGATATGTTTGTGATGCAAGAAATGGTATCTGACAACATGGATCTTAACTTCCAGAGACACCACTGAGTCTCCATTGCTTACATCACAAGGTCTGCATCTTGACTCCCAATAAGCATTTTTTGTTGGGAGTTCAGAGATCTAAGATGAGCCTTAACGTCCTTGTTTTTTTGGGGGAATATGAAAGAACTCTATAGTCTTCTCTTCCTACTGTACTTTTTCTAGAGCATATTTTTACAGCGTTCCTCTGTACTCCCTTGACGCTTGGTTTTACAGTAGAGAGTAATGTAAAGGTGTTCTATTAATTAAAAGAATTCAGGCGTTATTCATTATGTGCAGGGCGCACTGGGCTGAGTTAAGCTTCTCTCGATCCCCCCCAAAAATCCTCCAATCTTGTCCGAACAGAAGTAATACTCTGAAAGTTTTGATCACAGTAGGTTCCCTAGTGCTACAGCTACAACTATACCTAATGCCTTTGCTGCCATCTCCTGCTTACCATGTTCTATTGCCAGAATATTTCGAAGTTTGAAGCAATGATCTGTACTGAAGTGCAAAAATGCTTAGGTGTATTTGAACATCCAAACAAGCTGGGTTCTTAAATGTTTTTCAATATATAGTTTTTCGTGTGATCAAACATATAACAAAGAAAGAACCAGTAGCAACAAAAATCTTCTTTGCCACATCATACATTCTTTTTATATTCCTTTCCTGATGGTAATGTTAGAATATCTTTTGATTGTACTCTGAAATTAGCGGCATAAACCTTCAGAAAACCAGCCACTTGATGGTTTGAAAAATAAAATGAATCCCCGACAACAGGGCTATGATGGATGACCCAAGCGTGCTCTCTCTCTCTCTCTCTCTGTCCCTCTCTCTCTCTCTCTCTCCCTCAAGCATCACATTTTCAACTGTCACGTAAAAAAAAGTACCATCCAGTAGTCGTGGATATCAGTCTTTGACATTAGCAACCCATGTGCTGAAGGCTGGAAAAAATTATCATGCAAGAAAACAAAAAACGTAAACATAAAAAAAAAAAAAAAACGTGAACAGTAAAGGAGTTGAGCAGGGCACTGCTTTTTACAACTTGGTGTCATCACAACCAGTTGGTATTGTGCCACACCAGTCCAAGACACTAAGGGATAAGTGGCAGCACCCAGCGCGTCTCAACCTTATTTATGTCTCAGGCTTACTTTTTGTGAAAACTGGTATTTTTTCCCCTCTCGTGTTTTACACACAGTTTTTTTCAACTTCCTTGATTTTTATCTAAATGGAGCACATTTCATCTTTCTTCAATCTAATTTTTTCTTTACATTTTATCTAATATAGCTGTAAGGATGGAAGTCTATGACACATTGTGTAGCTGTGCCATAGCTGCAGTTTTCTCCCTTTGATCCTGAAGTCCCTCCCGATATATGTCTTTTTGGATGCAGTAAGTCAGGCCTCTAATCCTTAGAATGCACAAACTGCAGAATGGTGCTCCTTGGGGCACCCTATTTTTGAGCCCAGATATGGGAGACTCAAAATTGGTTTCTCCATGCCACAGTCGCAAGAGGGTAGCCACGCTGTGCCTCCTCTGTACGCACCCTGGCTAGAGGAAGAATGTTAATTGTTCAGGTGTCTATGTGCACTTAGTGAAGCTGCATACCAGCCTCCCATCATACACTAAGACCACAAACTGGGGGCAGACGAGATCTCATACGTGTGCATGTATTTAGTGACCTTAATCCTTGCAACCATTGTATGCGTGCAGTCATTGCTATTCTAACCCACAGTGAACTTTAGCACAAATGTAAGGTAAAAGTTTTGCAAACACTATGGCTGCACCTCTCTTTGGGTTGCCTGTGGCTGATCATGAAGATGGAGTATGGAAGATGGTGGATGAGTGAGGCCCATAACTATAACATCGTCCTCAAGTTGTCTATTTATTTCCATGTCCTTCTGAAAGTAATCTACATAGCTTCCTCCCAGAGCAACTACCTGGGATGTGTATCTGACCTCTAAACGAAGACAGTGGCCACCTCAGTGTAATCTGGGATGAGAACATTTATAGAGTCCTTGCTGGAGAAAAAAAGACTGATCAAGCCTGATTAGATGGCCATTTGAACTGAAAGGATGTACTAGACACTAATTGGCAGTGGGTGTTTCCCAATTAAGCAAGTTTGAGAATAAAATCTGAAACAACTGAACATTATTTGAACTCAGATTTTTATAGACCCTCCTTCTAAATGCACATTCCAATAGTGTAGTAAGGATAGCACTCCATTCCTCCAGGCTAGCAATCATCTGCAAGGTCCTGGTGCTGTACTTACCCTCCAAGGAAAACCTCCAGTTAGCCCAATATGACCAAGAGTATTGCAGCGGCTTGAAGAGCACTCTACTACACACCACAAGACTGACTGAAAAAAAAACGTTGGCAACCACCGCTGTTTGGGAATATCTACTGGGTTCTAAACTGTTAGACAGAAAGCAGGTGGGCTCCCTGACAGACTGTTATAACATGCAGGTGAGGTGGGTGGTGACTGCCAGACACGCACGCCTATCTACAGATCAACTTTCATTATTTTTATTTTTTGCACCCTTGACCTGTGTGCCAGTCTAGCACCCAGCTAATCAGATCATACAGTTTTTCCTTCATCATGATATTGGAGATTGTAGTTCAAGTGTCAAATGTGACATCTCAAGATAGCAATACCATCAGAGTGTCTGTACACCATAACCAAAGAACTTCAAGACACTGTACTTTTCCTTTCCGGGTACTATTGAAACAGTAGTTGCCATTGTATTAGTGTATTTCGCTTTAAGCTGTGTCAATCATCGGGAATCTTTAGCGTTGCCAGTCCTAATCAATATCATAACCTGTTTTGAAGGGACAACAGGGATGGTTTGTTTAACTTCAGTGTGTATTTGAAGGTTTGGGAATATCAGCACTTTGTGAACTGTTACCACTTTTTCAGTAACATATTTCATGGTGCTGGTTCGGTGTATCTCCCATACTAAATGTGTTCAAAGCTTTGCGAACATTAGAGCTTCCAGATCTGATCTGACTGATTACACGCTTCTAAATTAGACTACCATTCTCATTATGAGATTACTGGTTTCAGTGTGTGACTGTCTGAAGTTTGCATATTGTATGCTTTCTAATTTCTAAAAACTGTAAATAGAATTACATTATGAGATATTATTAAACGTGCTGTGTAATACACAACCTTGATTAGACATTCATATTAGATTGCAAATGCAAACAGTGTGTTTTGCTGTCCCTAGGCACGCCTCACATACCTTCCTAAAAGTAATCTTTGGAAGCTTGGGCAATCCACTTTCTTTTCCTGACTTGATATTTTGAGCAATAATTACCATAAGCCTTCAGTCTTCTTTCTTTAGCAAATCTTAGTGGTCATGCGACTGTGTGTCCCGGAGAAACCAAACTGACAATGGGCTAATACTTAAGAATGACACCTTGACATTTCCTTAAAATGATACTGCACAGGAGCCCAACACATACAGGGTTACCAGAAAAGTCAAGACAACGGCCACCAAGGCATTGTTGATCTCCTTCTAGGTCATCAGGCGCACATATACCAAAACCCAGGAGGAACTCTCTCTCCAAGCCTTCAGAGTGTCATTGAGATCAGGTTCTGTTTTAAAATGTTTTCAGTGAGTCTGATTGGAAGGATCAAGAGCCAGTATCTTTCTCTAAAGATGAGGAACTATTTAGTCATACAAAACACTCACCTTCAAGTAATAGTGCCTTTGCTGACTATCAAATAAATGTAAGGTAACAGAGATTCTGAACATTCCACTAGCCATCATAGTGTTATCCTTTATAAGACAAAATAACCATTATGTGTGCTGAAGACCATAATACTGCTGATGGTAAGCTTTATGGAACTGGTTATGAAAATATTCATGACCTGAAGCTCTGTCAGATCACGATGGAAGAAGCAAGAGGAAAACCACAAAGCTCACCCTCAGCACCCCTTCCTTAGAGACTACTTCTTCTAGTCCTAGAATGAGAACACAAAAAGACCAGCCAAGCATCTAACCAGGACCTTCCAGTGAATAAAAGGTAAGACATACTGATCAAGGGACATGTTGATCATGAGGTTCCCCCATACTTACTTTTTTTCAATTATTTTTTAACAAAAACAATAAAAAAATAATAGCATCTTGAGAAGGGTAAGAGGCGTTCATGTATCAAGAGGGTATATGGAACATCACTGAAACAGGTCACAATTGAATAAAGTCATAATTTTCTATCAGTTCTATAGCTGACATTTGTATCAGCCATACATCACAATAATTATACAATTGATCACAAAAGTTTGTATTTCTTTGTGTGATTGACATTATGCCTCAAGTGGCCACGGATGTAGGCAGACTTAGGTCCCTTGCTCACTGTGCCATGGGATCAAAGCTATAGTTCACTGATGAGGCCTAACAATTTTGAAACCGGTCTGGGATTGCTAATATTCCCTCTAGAGGGTGCCTCGTCTTACAATTAATCATCTGTCCTGTAGATTCCCATACACATTTCCTACAACATAGCCTGTTCCAGTGAGAAGCAGGAATAGTACTGATTTTCATAAGGCGGACGTTTGTCTTGAGTGGCACAGTAGGCAAAGAACGATAGGCTGGAAGCACAAGTTACTACTTGTGTAACGATATATCTGTAAGAGACATTAGTTAGTGATAGATTCCTTACCTTAGAATATCCCCAGGCGTCAGACTGGATCCGACATTTTTTGCGTAGCAGTACCCTTGCGTGTCGGTTGGCGTCGTCTGCGGTTCCGCGTCCGTCGTCGGCGCCGTGATGACGTCGTCGGAGTACTTAGACGCCGCCTCCGCGTGCTGACGTCAGTTCTTAGACACAGCTTTTCCGCGCCAGAAGCGCTGAGCCATGTTAAAAACCAACACTTGTGCCATTGAAACTAGGGCCCTGAAAAGGGATAACCCTAACCCTAGATATCGGTTCGCAGAACGGGGAGGATGGGTGGGTCGGTAAGGAATCTATCGCTAACTAATGTCTCTTACAGATATATCGTTACACAAGTAGTAACTTGTGCATCTGAAAGAGACACGTTAGTGATAGATTCCTTACCTTAGAATAGATACCCCAGCAATACCAACCCCGGTGGTGGGTCTGCGAACCAATAATCACACCAGAAAGTCCTGGAGGACAGAATGGCCAAAGAAGCCATCCCTCAGGACTTGGCTGTCGAGGCAGTAGTGCTTTGCAAACGTGTGCAGCGAGGCCCACGTAGCTGCCTGACAGATGTCTTGTAAGGGCACTCCCCGGTCCAAGGCAGTTGTAGTCGCCGTGGCTCGGGTGGAATGAGCCCGCAATCCAACAGGGGGCTCCTTTTTAGCCAAGGAGTAACATGCCTGGATACACAAGATGATCCACCGGGAGATGGTCCTCTTGTGCACCGCTTTCCCCTTCTTAGCGCCCACGTAACCAACAAAGAGTTGGTCATCCACCCGGAACTGGCGTGTGCGATCCAAATAGAATGAGAGCGCAGGTTTTGGGTCCAGACGGTGGAGCCGCTCTTCCTCTTTAGAGGGATGCGGTGGCGGGAAGTAGGTTGGCAAGGTGATAGACTGCCCGATGTGGAAGGCTGTGACAACCTTGGGCAGGAAAGATGGCTTAGTACGCAACACAACCTTGTCCGGATGGACAGAAAGGAAAGGAGGAGTACACGAAAGGGCCTGGAGCTCACTCACTCTCCTGGCAGAGGTGATGGCAACCAGGAAAGCAGTCTTCAAAGTAAGAAGGCGGAGAGGACAGTTGTGAAGTGGCTCAAAGGGAGCGCACATCAGAAACGTAAGAACAAGGTTCAAGTCCCACTGAGGCATCACAAACGGAACAGGAGGGAACGTGTGTGTGATGCCCTTAAGAAGACGATTCACAGTAGGGGACTTGAACAAAGAAGGTTGATCAGGCAGCCTTAGAAAGGCTGAAAGGGCAGAAAGGTAGCCCTTGATAGTGCCCAGAGCAGAGCCCTGCTGGGCAAGAGAAAGAAGGAAGAGAAGAACCTCAGAGAGAGGGGCAGCAAGAGGATCCACAGCCTTTGCTGTGCACCATGCCACACATCTGTTCCACCTGCAGGCGCATACCGACTTTGTGGAGGGACGCCTGGCTGCCAGAATGACGTTACAGACTTCAGGAGGCAAGTCAAATGGCCTCAACTGTCGCCGCTCAATCTCCAAGCATGGAGGTGGAGACTGGACAGGTTCGGGTGGAGGACCATCCCCTGCTGCTGCGAAGGAAGGTCCTCCTGAAAAGGCAGACGAACCGGGGGATCGACTGACATACTGAGTAGCTCTGGATACCAGTAACTTCGTGCCCAGTCCGGAGCCACAAGGATGACTTGTGCCCGGTCGCGCTTGATCTTCTTCAGCACTCTGGGCAGAAGAGGTATAGGCGAAAAGGCGTACAATAGACCGCAACTCCACTCGTGACGAAAAGCGTCTCCGAGCGAGTGCCGCCTTGGAAATTCCAACGCGCAGAGCTGATGACATTGCGCGTTCTCTTCGGTGGCGAATAGATCTAACCAAGGCTCTCCCCATCGCTGAAAGAGGCCTTGAGCCACGTCCGAGTGCAGACGCCATTCGTGATCCATCATGCACCGACGGCTGAGCTCGTCCGCCCTGGCGTTCAGAGAACCTGCCAGGTGTTGAGCCACCAGGGTCATGCCCTGGCGTTCCAGCCACTGCCAGAGGCGCAGAGCCTCCTGGCAAAGGGTCCACGACCCGACCCCGCCCTGTTTGTTGCAGTACCACATGGCGGTGGTGTTGTCCGCGAACACCTGCACTACACTCCCCCGGACAGAGGGGAGGAATGTTTTCAGTGCTAGACGAATCGCCCGCAACTCCAAAAGGTTGATGTGGAGCCGGGCCTCCGCCGGAGACCAGAGGCCTCTGATCTCCGCCTCTCCCATGTGGCCTCCCCAGCCCTGGAGGGACGCATCCGTCACAACTACGTGCTCCGGTTGGGGAAGGGAGAGGGATCTGCCGCTGACCCAATCGCGGTCCGTGAGCCACCACTGCAGTTCTCTCGCAGTGCCCTCCGAGATCAGGACGTGGTCGGACAGGTTGCCCTGATGCTGGGCCCACTGAAACCTCAGGTCCCACTGCAGAGCCCGCATCCGCCACCTGGCGTGATGCACCAGTAGGATGCAGGAGGCCATCAGCCCCAGAAGCCGCAGCGTCAACCTGACCAAAACCTGGGATAAAGGCTGAAAGAGTGGAATCAGAGCCTGAATATCCCGGACCCGCTGTTCGGGTGGATAAACCCGAAACTGCGCCGAGTCCAGAACCGCTCCGATGAAGAGGAGCTTCTGAGAGGGGCACAGGTGTGACTTCGGCACATTGAGGGAGAACCCCAGCTGGTGCAGGAGGTCTGCCGTTGTCTGGAGGTGGCTGACGACTGTTTGGGGCGAGCCCGCCTTCAACAACCAGTCGTCGAGGTAGGGGAAGACTGAAACCCCTAACCTGCGCAAATGAGCTGCGACCACCGCCATCACATTTGTGAACATCCGTGGGGCGCTGGTAAGGCCGAAGGGGATCACGGTATACTGAAAGTGCTCGTGGCCAACCGTGAACCGCAGGTAGCGCCGGTGAGCCGGCAGGACGGGGATGTGGAAATAAGCGTCCTGCAAGTCCATCGCTACCATCCAGTCTCCTGGATCCAGGGCAGCTAAGACCTGAGCCAGTGTCAGCATTTTGAACTTCTCCTTCCGGAGGAAGCCGTTGACGTTCCGTAGGTCTAAGATAGGGCGTTGGCCCCCTTTGCCCTTCTTGGGTACCAGAAAGTAGTGGGAGTAGCAACCACAACCTACTTCTGGCCCAGGAACGCGCTCGATGGCCCCCTTGGCCAATAGGGCCGTAACTTCCTCCTGCAGAAGCCGCAAATGATCCCCTGATACTCTGTGGTACTGCGGTGGCATGGCTGGAGGGGTCGCCTCAAAGGGGAGGGAGTAGCCCCTTCGGACGATTTGCAGCACCCACCTGTCCGACGTGACAGTGCGCCAGTGGAGGAGGTGATGGCGAACCCTGCCCCCCACTGGCGTCACATGGGCCTGAAAGCACGGACTAGGAGGGTTTTGAGGCGGATGCTGCGGGGGAAGGTGTGGACTGACCTCGCCGTTGTCCCCGACCGCCAACACGGCAGCACGTGTGGGTACACCCCTTCCGTGGCCACGAAAGGAGTGAAAGGCAGCCGATTGCTGGCGCGGGGCCGATAGGCCCAAGGACTTGGCCATAGCCCTGGAGTCCTTAAAGCGCTCAAGCGCATGGTCTGCCTTGTCACCAAAAAGGCGACGGCCATCAAAAGGCATGTCCATGAGTGTATTCTGGACATCAGCCGAGAAGTTGGCGGACCTCAACCAGGTGTGGCGACGAATCGCCACCGTCGTTGCCATCGCTCTGCCCAGAGAGTCGGTGGTATCCAGTCCACACCGGATCGAATAACGTGCCGCATCTCGGCCTTCCACAAGGGCTTGGCCGAGTTTAGCCCGTACCTCCAACGGGCATTCTGGCAGCACGTCCGTGACCGTATCCCACAGAGAGTGGGTGTAACGGCCCAAGAGGCACGCGGTGTTTGAAGACCGCAGTCCCAGACTCAGGGAGGAGAATACCTTCTTGCCGTATTGCTCGTACCTCTTGGATTCCCTGTCAGGCGGTGCTGACGGGAATGCGTTCTGGGAATTTGAGGCCTGGATCACCAGGCTCTCAGGGGTGGGGTGGGTGGACAGGAAACAAGGGTCGCCCGGGGCCAGGCGGTGGCGTCTGGCCACATTCCTATCTACAGGCGAACCTGTAGCGGGTTTGGACCAAGTGCCCAAAAGAACGTCGGTCAAGGCCTCGTTAAACGGCAGCAGAGGCTCGGCTGAGCATGACTGCGGCTTAAGGACCTCAGTGAGGAGGTTAGTCCTCACGGCCGCGACGGGGAGCTCAAGGCCCAAGGCCTTGGCCGCCCTCATCAACACCACACTATAGGTTGCCCCCTCCTCCGTAGCAACGGTAGGAGGTGAGACAAAGCCAGTGTCTGGCGAAGTGTTCAGACCACTGGCATCCCCAAGGTCACCTGTCCAGTCCTCCTGGGACTGGCACTCACGTGTCAGAGGGTCCTCAGACCCCTCCCAATACTCCTCATCACCCATCTCCTGGTACTCAGGGTTAGTAAATGATTGGGCCGGTTCATGGAAAGTAAACTCTCCGAACGGCGTCTGAAGCTGCGCCCAGCGGCGCCGCTCCGGCGCCGGAACCGGGTCGAGGGAGGCATCGGGGACGGCGCCACCCGAGGACGGCGCCGGAGGTGACACCTGAGGGGTCGGCGCCGGGGAGGTCGTTAAGTCCACCGGCGGCGACCCGGATCCGGAACCGGATCCAGCGGGGCCCGAAGGCGCCGGGCCCGAAGGCGCCGGCGGCGTCGGAGCCGAAGCACCCGACGGTGTTGGGACCGAAGCCCCAGACCCGCTAGGCCCCCCAGACGGGTCCGCTGGGCCCGGAGGCGCCGCGGAGCCCGTCGGAGGAGAGAGGGACCTCATGGCGGTGAGGAACCGCTCGATCTCCTCCGGCGCCATGTTAGGCCCAGGGACCGGAGGGTATGAGGCCGGACGCGGCGCCTGCGACTCCGACGGAGCCGCGTGGGCGGTGTCACCAGAACCCCCGGCCGCGTCGGGGGGAGTCGGAAGAGCGATGACGTCTCTTCGACTTCTTGTGCTCACCTGACGACTTCGACCCGGAGGAGTGATGTCGACTCCCGGAGCTCCGATAGCTCCTCTCCCACGACCGGTCCCTCGACCTCCGTCCGGACCGGGACCGTTCTCGGCGCGGGGCCGACTGCCGGAGTTCGAGCCGCTTACGGGACCGCTCCCGCCTAGCCTTCGAAGTCAGGGCGCGACAGTCTGAGCAGGTCTTGTCGTCGTGATCGACGCCGAGGCAGTGGAGACACCGACGGTGAGGGTCGGTGACCGACATCAGTCGGTCGCAATCCTCACAGGGTTTGAAACCTGGCATCCCTACCGGCACCGTTCGGAGTCAAAGACTTCGAAAAAGGATGATCAAAAGATCATAAAAGTTTAGTCAAAAAGTGACTAAGGTACCACTTTTTCCGGATCTGCGCTGCTGGCGCAGAAAAAAGAAGAACTGACGTCAGCACGCGGAGGCGGCGTCTAAGTACTCCGACAACGTCATCACGGCGCCCACGACGGACGCGGAGCCGCAGACGACGCCTCCCGACGCGCAAGGGTACTGCTACGCAAAATATTTCCGGATCCAGTCTGACGCCTGGGGATATTCTAAGGTAAGGAATCTATCACTAACGTGTCTCTTTCAGATTGCTACCCCCAGAGATTGGCAGTAGTTGGACTTTTTGCAAGCATTTCTCCTATCATGTTTTGTATGACTGATACAGTTTAATACAGTCATCATTTTCTAGTAAGCTAATAGCTCATATACATATGTCAGCCATACATCATAACATATACACTACGGATCATAAAGGTTTTTTTCCTGTCTTTTTTGTATTTCAAGGAGTCTGGTAGGTATTTAAAATCCCTTGTGCAGTCCTTCCATTCCAAGAAATCTTCTGACACTTTATAATCTGTCCTGTACATTCCCATACACATTTCCTAGGACATAGACCGGTCTGCAAATTCTTTTATCAAGTACTCAACTTTTAGTGTTTTATCAGACAATCACGGTATGGTCATAACATATTTAACCAACAATAATAAGAATTGGGCAGTTTTCGTTTATGTTGCTGTTGGTTTGAACTGGTGCAAAACAGATATGCACCAAGTTCTAGTAAGAACACCATTACTACCACACCCAAGTCAAGATACGCTTTATTCGATTTGAAAAACTCAGATCATAAATGCATGCAAAACGTCAATTAATACAGACAAAATATTACAAGCAAATAAATAAAGTCATAAAAAGTAAAACATGTAGCAACAAATACAATTTACACAGATAAAATAATCCGATTAAAAAGAGAAAACCACCATCTCAGTTCAGGGCACCACCAAAGCATGATTGATCACCATTCTCGTTGGATCAAGGTTCGGGCCTTGTATCATTTTTCTGGTTCTGACCACCCCTTTCAGAAACTTAGCAATATTGTCACTTACAATTTCATCATCCAAAAGTTGTAGCTTGATAAAAGCAGGTCGGCAAGTTCTCAAGCCTTGTGTTTTCAGAAAAGACAGAATTCCATCTTTTCCTGAGTGAGGTGTAAAACTTACAGAAGAACATGATGTGGGTTGTTGTCTGTGTTGAAATATCGTCACAGGGACAAGGGCATAGAGAACGTGACCAATCGTTAATCTGGGGTAAAGTAACCAGGGTGTGAAAGTTGCCTAAACATAGGCGCGTCAATAAAAACATATCATATTTACTGCAAGTACGTAATAAATATGGTCTGACTCAGGAGCAATTGGTTGGCTCTCACTGAAGGTTTCATGATATTAGAAGACAGCCTGATCATCTCCAGGTGGTTTATGCATATTGATTTTAATTCCCTCCTTGTAATAAGGGACAGGCTATCAGGATTAGCAAAGAATTTAGGATGGCCTAGGTCCCACATAAAGGGGTCGATTAGGATGGTGGACGGACAAAGTCCGTCCGCCATCCTGTCTGGGGCAGGTACCGTCCGCCACAAGGGCGGATGAACCGTGCCTCCAATTAGGATGCACCCACCACAGTGGCGGGTGTGAAAAATGCATGTTGTGCGTTTCACAGCACAACATGACAGGCACGGCGCGGTGCCTGCCATGTTGTGCTGTGAAATGCAGGGGGGTATCCCATGTGCACCCCCAGCCCCCTTCACCCTGGGGGCCCACAACGGGCCCCCAAAGCAGGAACCGTATGCCTTTTCGTGGCGGCATTGCCGCCACGGAAAGGCATTCCCCCCAGGCCATCCTAATATGGCTGGCGGTGTCTGATAGACACCGCCACCTTATAAGAGCTTTTCCGCCACGGTCGCAAGCCGACCGCAGCGGAAAAGCGGCGGACGGTCTTCCCGTCCGCCACGGTCCCTCCGCCATTGTAATTTGGCGGGGGGAATAAAGGTGGCAGACGGGCAAGGATGGCGGACGGATCGCCACCGCCTGCATGGCGGTGGCGATCCGTGCGCCATCCTAATGGACCCCAAAGTTTTTAATATAGGCAAGCCAAGGGATACTTTTTACTTGTTGCAGGTTCAGACAATCTAAAATCACATCCCGGTTAAAACCTGTGGTTACGCCTGTCCAGACCTTATGCCACAACAAGATCAGCTGTATTTTAATAGGATCGGACAGGTATAGCTCTCCCAATTCAGAATGACAAATATACTTGCCGTACTATCAGGAACAGCTAATAGGTACCTCAAAAACTGGTTCTCAATTTGTTGAAGGGACTCCATGTTTACATATCCCCAGATGCCGACTCCATGAAGAGCAACAGAGATGCACTTAGCTTAGTAAATTGTCAATATATAATTGATGGGACGCTGACCTAGTCTCCTAGCGAAATTGATCAAGGTGCCTATAGCTTTTGCGAAGAGTAGTTTTCTACAGTTTACGGCTTTTACCCATGTGCCACGTTTATCAAAAACAATGCCCAGGTATGAAAAATTATCAACAAATTCAAGTTTTCCTTTACTTATAAAAATCTCTCGCCACTTAACACTAGGCTTACTACATTTCATGATAAAAGTTTTGGAGATATTAACATGAAGATCTATGTTTGGCATGTATGAAGGAAAGCTTGTGATAATTTTTTGTAGGGCAAATGACCACACCCATGAACGGTTCGGCACTGCGCGTCTATAGTTAATTAATACTGGAATAACCAAGCCATATGTAGGAACGTTTCACCATTCGGACCAGCATTTCCTCTGATCCACACAGTATTCCAAAAATACAAAAAGCTCAAGATCGACATGAACCTCTTAGCCAACATACAGGCTTGCCAGTTGTCATCAGACCAGCTTAGCTGGAGTTGCTGTGCAAAGAGTTCTCTAATAGGAATAGTTAGATCTCCATTCAAGCTAAATTCAGTTAATGAAAGAGGAGAACAGTCACTCCAGGAAAGGGTACAAGGTCAAAAATAAATGTCCTCCCTTGTTGCTGCGGCTTGCAAGGTTTCGTTTTCTTCTTTGCAAGTTTGTTTGTCTAGCATTAATGTTCGTTAAAGAAACCTTCTCATGGTTCTTCTTTAAATCTACCCATGAAAAACTGTAATAGCTGGAAACACCATGTAATCCTGACCACAGAGCTCAATGGATTTCAATGCCAGGACCTCAAGAAGCAAGACAGAGTAGCAAGGCAGTCCTAAAGGAAGCTAAGTGAAGTGCTATTTAGAAGCACAATCAAACAAAATGAAGAATGTAAAGAGACAAAAATAAGGAATCCATGTGATGGTTCTAGAGATTACAAAAACAAGCCTGGAAATGGTAAAATAAAAATGGCCAAAAGTGTAGACTGGTGAGGAGGATGAAGGCACAATCAATAAACGATTACCTCAATAGCTACCATTGCGGGTTCAGGCACCCCAATGATGAACCAAGGTGGGACAAAAAGAAGAGGGGCAAACAGCAAGCAAAAACCCTGAAAGGGCCTGGGGCAGGCGAACCAGGTGAAGAAGGGCTGTAAATAAGTATGTGCTCCTGGAGGGCATGGACATTATTAGAAGACACAACATTCCTTTTCCCTGCCTAGATTCAAAGATGGAAGCCATTGGGAGGAAAATGGGCTCCAGAATCGAAGACAAAATAATAAGTGAAATTTTAAGAGTGAAAAGTATGAAGTACCGAAACTTAGCAGTTGAGCACAAATTATTGTAAAGTGGTTGAATGCAAAGTAGAAGTAGAAAACAAGTAATCCCTTGGATTATAGAAACAGACAACGCTAAAGCAACAACTCATGTTTGAGTCATACCTTGAGATAAATACAATGCTACAGCTCATGCAATAGACTCCCACAGAACGTTTTTACCACATTATATTCTGACACTCAAAATGTATCAAAAAAAGTTTTTATTTAATAAGCCTCGTTACAATTTACAGTATTTTATCAAAGATCCTCACACATAAAAATTCATATAAAACAATTTTTGTTTTTAAAAAAAACCCACACCACATATGGTACAATCAAATAACAAAACATTACATAACATAAAAAAGGAGAGAAGAAAGTTAGACAATGTACTTTGTCATTCATAAAACATATCCAATGGAGCAAGTTTGCCATATAAAATGCTTGATATTGTGAGTTGATTTTATTTCTCCGATTAACACAATGGTGCAACCTAAATACAATATTTTTCTATATGTATTTGTTCTATACAGGTTTTAAACAGTGACTATATTAGAAGGTTTTACAGAGAGACTCAAAAACGGTTGTCTTGAAAAAGATGGAACATTAACAAAAGCCATTGAAACGCGTCAACGCATCATTCACATAATCCATGGAAATAATTGATCTGTAGATACCAAAAGATACAGTGTATCCAGGCATTGTTATTGAATTGCTCCATTGGATATGTTGTATGAATGACAAAGTACATTGTCTAACTTTCTTTTCTCCTTTTTTATCTTATGTAATGTTTTGTTATTTGATTGTACCATATGTATTGTGTTTTTTTTTTTAATAAAAATAGTTTTATACGATTTTTTATGACAAATAGTATGTGTGAGGGTTTTTGATAAAATACTGTAATTTGTAACAAGGCTTTTTAAATAAAAAGATTTTTTTTTAAAATTGTGAGTGTCAGAATATAATGTGGTAAAAACTTTCTGTGGGAGTCTATTGCATAAGCTGTAGCATTGTATTTATTTCAAGGTATGACTCAAACGTGAGTTGTTTCTTTAGCATTGGCTGTTTGTATAATCCAAGGGATTACTTGTTTTCTACTCGTTAATCGTACCCTATTCCCTTGGCAAATACAAGGGGTCCCTCTCTTTTCCTATACACATGAATGCTAAGTAGAAACAAGTTGAAAATCAATAATATGGATTTGAATGTGAGCACTGTTACATGAGTTCAAGGCCCATGCCTCTAGAATCAAGTAAGTAGAGAACCTGTTAAGACACAGCCATATCCTGTGCTTGCTAATCGCTGCTTAAGGGCTCAATCACAGTTAATTTCTGGACGAACAGCTTCCAACACTTATGGAGCTTCATGTAGGTGATAGTCTGTTATTGGAGGGAAGATGCCATTGACTGAAAAGGAACAAAGGCATATCTATATTGAAAGAGGGAGCAGAACTACACTACTGATCAAGGTCTTGAATGAGTGACACATACAGTGGGTCATGATGGGTCTGAGAATCCAGTAGGGGAAATTTTACATATTCCTAGGCTAGGCACCAGACACTGTGAAAAGTCATACATTGAACAATTTCAAGAAGGGATTTTTCAACGGGAATATGGGGAGGTACTTGCAATCTACCAATCTCAGAGTGACCTGGGAAGGCAGTATTCTCTCTTCTGGTTCCGAGAGAGTAAGGCACTGTTGGCCTCAATTTCAGAAAAGGACAAGGGGATCGTATATAAGACTAAAGTAATTTGAGATATAGACTTCTCATGGAAGTGGTGTCAATTATTGCCAAACTTAGAATGTGAATACCCCTGGAAAGAGATTCAATCAGAAGGATAGAGCCAAATAACTGAAAAGTTGCTTTCTTAGAGGTATTGGCAGTTCAAGCTAATTTTCCCCAAGACTTCCCTAAATTATACATATCTCATAATAGATTTGACTGGACATCAATGTAGGATTCATGTAGTTGGCAAAATGAAACAACATATTTTTGCTGGTTGCTTAACTCAGAGGCAACTATAATAAGTCTAAAAATGTAAGTGTTTCTGGTAGGGTAAAACTGTAAAGTTTTGAATACTAGATTAATCTGAAATAAAGAATAACAAAAAAATGTCTAGAATTCATCTTGCACTAAAGTGTTCCTAATTGAGAACGTGCAGAAGCAAAATGAGTCCTGTATCTTGGTCACTGCTTCGTAGGGAGGTTTTAACATTAAGGACTACACCGGGGAGACCAGCTATGCTTATTTATAGGGCACATTGTTTGAGGCCTTTTAGCCATAACTCCAAGATCATAAAGTCACTTTCAAAACACAAAAAGAAATATAGAGGGGAAAATACAAAAGGTGATACATTTCCTCTGAATACCTGTTATCACAGACTTTTTAAAAGGTTTTGAGAGAGTTTTTCAACCAATTAGGAGACTAACTTCTGTCTGGGAGTCTACCGGTATGATCAAGAAACAGATTTGTGCAGCTTTCAAACCATTACATGCTTAAATGTGTGATGTTAGCTATATTTAGCTAAGGTTAGCTTTCTTGACAGTTGTAATTTTAGACAGCAACACAGGCAAGGAAGAGGTAATGGACAGTTCAGGATCACGTACTGCACATAAAAGAAGTAGCATTGTTGACTGTGACCGATGACACAACAGTCTTAAGCACAATAATGGACCTTTAGGTAGAACTTAACCCTCTTCAATATCTGATCCTCTTGTATAGACTGGAAGAAGTGAGGGAATGGTTTAAAAAGACAAAGGGTAAATTGAAATCATTTTTGGATAATCAGACTTCTTGAGTGATGATCTTTAAGTGCTACGTGGAGATTCTCAGTGTTCAACTTTCTCACCTACCATGTTGTACATTATCAAGCAGCAATTCTAAGAGCCAAAGGGAGAGCTTCTATATCTACACAAATGGTTTTCAGCTACGGCAGAGGCTCTCAAAGCATTTGAAATTGGTCAAAGAAGAACTTAATATAGTATTAGGAAAGATCCAAGATTGGGTAAATCAGAGCAGATTTTGGACACAATTAATGTGTAGGCATACAGGGAACTCCATCAACAAAGCCAACAATGTTCCTTCTCCTTCAACATCGTGGTACGTCCACCAGATTTAAATGCAGGCGCACCTTAAGTTTGGCTAGGGCGATGACTAGTCCATCCTGCCATGAGAAAACTTCTCAGATGGCCCAATGGAGTAAGGGGCCTCAGAGAAATGGCTAGATGTCCATCTACCCACTTAGGATGGGCAGAAATATAGACATTTTTTAATGCCCATCACTTCCAGGCAAACCCTGAGGGTAAGGGGTTGTAAAAAACAAAAAATCCCCTCTCACCAAGAGAGAGGATTCCCATGGCGTGAGGGGCATTATCTGCTTATGGCTTTTCTTTTTGAGAAAAAAAAACAATTTGGGGCAAGGCTCTGTCAAGTTGAAGGAGCCCTGCACCAAACAGGAAAAAGCATTGATAGGATCCACTGTGATGGGGGCTCCTGGCAATGCTTTAGAAATGACCGCCAGCATGGCAGTAATTTCCAAAAATTGACGGCCGGCACCTCTGTCAATTTACTCGATTGTCCTGTTGAGGAAAAGGGCCACCAACCTAAATAAAAATTGGGCCCTTTGTCAGGAAGGGAAAACTAGGAAAAAATAGAACATCTGATTATGGGATCTTTCCTTGCACTGCTACAATGAATACCATAGTAGTCTGAGGTCTTGGTACATACTTGTAAGATCTTAAAAGTACAAAAAGGCAATGATTTATGAGTAGATTTAGAGGCACAAAAAAAAGCAGCAATTTCAACAGTCTTCTTTGTTTATTAGGCTGAACCAAATGAAACCAGTTATTCCACAAACGGAGCTGCACACAGCATTTTTGATACTATAAGACCCTGTATGAAAGTAAATAAGCTACAATCATTCCAATATTCAGCGTAAAATTCAGCTTCAGATGTATGCAACTCCCTAAAAGGTAGAGCATTTAGGTTCAATTTCGGAGGATATTCCTCTTCAAAGACAGGAGACATAAGCAACTCCTGTTTTTCCATTGGATAGTGAAAACCTTTCCATCCACCTCAGTCTTTTGTGTTAAAAAAAATTGCTCAATTTGTATTTCCAATGAAGACTGCAGTTCGCAATTCAAAATGCCATAAAAAATATTGCATTTAGCAGTTTCTCAGATTCAGACTTTTTGTAATAATGTAAGGTTGCTCTTTGTAATAAACCTCAAGACAATAAAGGGAATTATGTACGCCCTATCCAACTTCAGGCGCAGGAGTTGCTGAATTTAGATTAATATAATCTTCAAAACTCTGATGCTATCAGAATGTTAACCAATATCTGACTCCATTCGGTGGAACATTCCTTTCACAGAGATATGACAGGCTGACACTGAGAGATTGGTTCACAGGCATTACTGCCTTGACTCTAATTCCAAGTCAGATTATCAAGTATGTTAGGCCACCAACCAGAAAGGTTTTTGCTAGATCTTGCAAATTTCTCCTTTTCTATATTGCACACAGGCAAAGTACTATTATATCTTATTAGTTACTAATAAGTAAAATCTCATACTAGAGCATGGTAAGATTAACCTTATTTCGCCATAAGGGCAGTGGCCCATCATAGGCTTCATCATCATCTCCAGAATCATATGCCGATTAGGCTGTCCCGATGAGCGTTGATTATCAGCTGGATTTGGATTCTAGCGCCGGGATGCCTCTGGGTAGCCATCCGCTTTATAAATCCCAACAGAATAGAACTGACCAACCCATGCCTTTGTATATCAAAGATGACTATGGTATTTCTCCAAAAACTTCAAATAGAATTGAGATACTGATTGTGCTGGAGGGCTTGTGACCGTCACATAAGTGATTATTTTAGATAAAACCGATAAAAATATGTATTTGATTTTTATGTTTAATTTCTAATGAACATTTTCTTTATAAATATAATTTGTAAAAATGTTCCAGCATTACACTGGGCTCTTGAGATCGTTACAAGTTATTCATGTGATAAGGGTTCAGGTATACCCTTTATAAATACAAGGCGTACCAAATGCTCTTTGAGTATACATCTTCATTAGGTACAATATACATCCTGTATAGTAAATTGTATTCTTTGTGAATCCGTCCCATGTGTCTGTGGAATCTAGTACAGGGGATTCATTCTCATTGACAAGTTGGAGGATTACTAAAATATGTGTTGACCAGAATCTTATGCAATTAAAAAATACATAAGAAAGCGGTTGGGCAGTAGGGATTTCTTGCAGGAGACCTATAGTTTAGGCCTGTTCCAGTCCTTAACTTAACCGCTAGCAGGAGGTACTAGGTGATGAATCTGCAGCATCTGTAGCTGCGGGTCATAGGGAGATTGGGTTACCTAATTTAAAAGAAATAACAATGGACGCCAGTTGCAACATTCTATGCAAAATTCTATCATAGCATCCAGAAAGTTCTCTGAGGAGAGAGCAGCCAACCTAGCTAATCTAAAACGAATTGCAGTGAAAAGGTGCGCTCAACCACCGGTCTTAAGAGAAGAACCACTGCAATGCCTGCTTGCCCACATTCGCAGACCTAAAAAACTGAAAATGCCCTATAAACTCCTGCAGTTGATGCTTGTCTTGGCCAGACGTAGGGTTGCCATAACGTGGCAACCCTACCAGAGAAGCCCAGACATAGCAGTGTGGCTTAGATAAGTTAGGCAATGGGCGCTAGCTGAGGAAACACACGTGAAATTAATAGGGAAAGATGAAGGGCTATAGGTAGACCTCACAAAATGGAGAGAGTTGTGCAGTTCTGTGCTTACATCAGTGGGTCGCCCCAAAGTAAGCTCTCTTTAACGGTGTGCTGTATGATGTGCTACTCTTGGTTACTCTATGGCAGACTGCAAGACATCACAGAAAGGCTTCACCTACGGAGAATTGAGTCCAAGGCACCTATGGAATATTGTATGCTTTAATGTTGATTTTACTTTGTTTGGCAACAACGAAAAAATAAAATTACAAGAAAGATAAAAGAAAAAAATAATTTCAGTCCCCTGAATTAAGTCAAAGAGCACAGGGGCAGTCTCTTTCATCCTATTTTTGAGATCCTATCTACATTGCCTCAATGCTTTTAGTTGCTGTGGACACATGGGATTATTCTACTACTGGTTTGTAGGCATGTCTAAACTGCACTACACTGTCAATGGAAGCTGTAGGTTGTTTGGGCCTAACTCACAGATAAAAAATAGCCACGAAGTGCAAGAAGGGGATGAGGAGTTTGGCTAGCTATAGATGTGGAACAACACGCTGTTCAGAATATACTGTCAGATTGAGGGATGGGGAATCTGCTTTACTATCTATCCCCACAAGAAAGTGATCATGCAGACCCCTAGAACATTACGTTTTTAGTGTTGTAGTTGGGAAGGCAAATGCTATAGGGCAATATATCTGTCCCTGTACAGACACAGCTTATAGTAATACTTTGACAGGAAAGGAAGACTTGCCTATGGAAAGGGCTGATGCAGAGCCCCTCTGCATGTGCTTATATGCACGTGTTTGTTAGTAATGTGCTTTTTTTGGTTGCGGGCAACTAGAAAATATCGACAATGTTTTGTAATGAAACAAAAAGATAGAAAACGATTTACAGCAGTAGGATATTGCTGTGAAGTAACAGAACACACCGTTTGTCACATATTTCCTAGACTTTCACAAACAAACAAAATCGAACAAAATCTCAGTGAGGTGTCAAGTAAAATCCCAGAAATATTTACCTTGATAGAGTTAATGAATCTTCATTGGACCACGGCACATGAATTCTGTAAACATCAGCTTTTTCTTCTGCGAAAATGAAGAGAAAGGAAAACTGATGTTCTCAAGAAAGCAAAGAAATAAATGTGGAGGACGGTTCACAAAGAGTCCAAGAAACAATCCTGAAGAAAATGTGCATAAATCTTCAGCTGTTTTAGTTAAACCGGATTAAATCCGACATTCTACCACCAAGCAGCTGTGTGCAGGTCGAACTTCAACCTTGGCAAACATCATTCTAATGTATACTTTAAAAAAAAAAAAATCTTGCAATCCATATTGAGTCCCAGTAAAAGGGACCCAAGTCAATATGTATAACAAACATTGACAATACCAATACGTCCAGCTTATGAAGGCACTGCTAGGTCAGACCTAAAATCTGCCAGAGAAAAACACCATCAATTATCTAGTTATCTAAGACACTTTAATAGTATTGCAATGACATGTGTGTGCCCCTCCATGTGGTTCCACATAATTGTCTGGCGACAGCTCAAACCAGACAAAAGTAAGAGGAAGTACGGTGAGAGGGGGGCGGGAAGAAAGACAACCTGTACAATGGTGGTGGGGGCAGGGGAGAGGGGGAGGTGGGGACAAAGGGAATGTGGACAACGGGAGGTGGCGGGGAGAATGATGATCATCGACAAAGGGAGGGGGCAGGAACAAAGGGAATGCGGACAACGGGAGGGGGACTGGAGCATGTTGAACACGGACAAAGGGAGGGGACGGGAGCAAAGGGAAAGCGGACAATGGGAGGGTGTCGGGAACAAAGAGAATGCGGATAGTGGGAGGGGGTGGGAGCATGGTGAGCACGGACAACGGGAGGGGGCAGGAGTAAAGTAAAACACAACAGGAAATAAAAAAACGAGCAGAGGCAAAAGAAAAAGTAGGGCGGGTACCAAAACATTTCGCCTGTATTGAAAGGATCCATGCAACAGGACCAAACACCAGGACGGAAACAAAACAGCCACAAGGCAGGACAAATTTACTTTATCCACAAACCAAAACTATGGCATTTAGAAAGGCGGACCAAGTAACCAATCAAAAGTGGTGGGCATGCGGTGGGTTGTCTTCTAACTTCCCAGAGACATTACAGCATGCCTCGCAGAGCAGCACATGTGCACTGCCTCTAGGCACGACCTAAAAAAACACTGCAAGACTGATACTGGCAAACGTCACATTAAGAAAGCTCCAATAATGCTTTGCCTCCCTTAGCGATCTACATAAAATATGAACTGAAGAAACCAAGCAGCACTCATCAAATGACTGGCAGAAGCATCGAGCTCACTGGCAAATCGAAAAATCCATTTGCTATGAAAGTCTCAATGTATACATAACCATGGAGTGTCTATTGAGGTCAACAGCTCCTCTATGCATATAGTGCTTCTTGATAACTTTGGAGAGGAATTACGAACCTGCAGGCAATATGGCAAATGTTTGACAAGTCCTGCTTAGATTCTTCATGTCACAAAATATTTTGGGGTTATATAAAAGTAGCTTTTCTTGCATTTTAAGAGTTAAGGCGAACCACTCTCTCCCCCAGCCATCCCCAGTCACCATGGGGGTTCCCCAAGGATCCTCCTAATCTCCCATTATCTTCAACTTGTTTCTGGAACCATTAGCTAATGTACTAAAATCAATGGACATTCGCTTCCATTTGTATGCAGACGACACCCAACTCTACCTGAAAATGTCCTCCCAGGACAACATCACTTCACTCAAATGCACCCTACTGACTACTCAAAATTGGCATACTGAGAACCACCTCCTGCTAAACACCTCCAAAACAGAATTCCTCCCCATTTCTCCCCCGAAACACACTCCTAATATTAACCTTTGGATGAACCAACTCACCGCCTTCAACTGCTCCCCCCGCATTATTGACTCAACTAAATCTCTAGGAATCACCCTTGACAAACATCTGAATATGAAGACCCATATTAGCAATGTAAGCAAGGGTGCTAAATACCTTCTAAGAACACTCAGGACCCTCAAACCCACAAGCCGATTTCAAGCAAGTGGTCCAAGCACCTGTCTTATCAAGGCTTGACTATGGCAGTGCCACGCTATGTGGCCTCCCCAAATACACGTTGACCCCTCTAAAGGCATCATTGAACGCTGCGGCCAGACTGATTGCGGGCACCAAGCGAAATGCCCACATCTCCCCAGTCCTAAAATCCCTAAACTGGCTGCCCTATGAAGCTAGAACTCAACTAAAGATTGCTTGCTTATCGCACAAAGCCCTCCACTTCAAAACCCCCAACTACCTGGCACAAAAGTTAGAACTATCCGGAGGGGGAAGACCGTCTAGGAGTGCTAATTCACTCCTCCTGAAACCCCAGATCTTCCGCAAAAAGAGAACATGTCAACAAGCCTTCTCGGGCTATGCACCAAAAATTTGGAACTCTCTTCCACCGGAAATCCATAGAATCTCCTCCAAGGTTGCTTTCAAACTGGAAGCAAAAATGTTCCTCATGAACAAGTTCTTACCTTAACAAGTGGAGCGAATGTCAGCTCTAAGCGCATTGGACATACTACAAGAATGGTTGTCAATCTTGTATTTTACTATTGTATGTGCTCCCCTTTGGCATTATGTTTCAGTGACTAGCCCATTCTATGCCTACCCAGGTTTTTAATTGGTCTTTCTGTGTGCACTATTTGATTCATTGCCTATGTTTATTCCCTATTTGACTCATGCATTGATTTGTTACCTCATTTCCCTCAAATTGTAAAGCGCTCTGATATCCTTCGGGATTAAGTTTGCGCTATATAAAACTTTATAAATAAATGAAATAAATAAATAAATCCCTTGAATTTTGGGGGGGGCGGGGAGACATGCAAGTTTTTACTTTCAAGTAAATTTACACTCATAAAGGATGAATATCCTAAAGCAGTATATTTATTGCAAGGTGAAAGAGTAAATGTACACGTGCAGTCCTACCTCCGCAGAGTGCTTTCTGAGTACAGAGAAGGTGGCAATGTGTATCGAGCGTCGGTATGGACTAGAGAAAAGCTTTGCACTCTTCTAACTACTGCAGATTGTCCCTAGGGCCCGCAAACAGAGATCTGGTGGTAGCTCCCTGTCCCATCTGGGTGCTTAGGCCTGGAATCAACCTCTGGTGGAGCTGAGCTGTCCGCTCCCGAGTATTTTCAGGAAGAAGCTGAAGACATTCCTCTTCAGATAATCTCATCAGAAGCTATCAGTCTACCTCTTAGGTAAGCTCTGGGACACTCCTTGAAGTAGCCGCGTGCTGTATAACTGCCCTTAACATAGCATAACATGAAGGACACACTACGCAACACTGCTTAGCCAGGAACTACAGTTCCCAAGAGTCTCTGAACTTGAAGATCATAGCAGCCATCATGGATTGTTAGGTATAACTTCCACCTGTTTCACAGCGTGCTTGCTAGGAAATAGAGTTTCTCTGTTGCTGCAGGACCATTGCTTCATGGATTTGGGATTCCTGGTGGAAAAACATTATCTTCCTAAAAAAACTAAAAATTCTGAGAAGATACCCGTGATGCAGAATAGTATTCTGATAGCCAACTTGTTTGAAAACAAACAAACTTTGTACTGTCTCTTGAATTAGTATTGTATAGACGAAGACTGTACGGACTATGGAAGAGTTATTTTGAGCTGGAATTCTTTTATGAAGGAGCAGAAAGAATTCTAAAGACGTAGCATCATTGATAATGAAATGCATTTACAATGTGTAAAAAAGAAGTTAAGTGATGGTTTTAGCAAATGATACATGTGCCATTGAAAGTAGGAACCACGGAGTACTAACACAAGTAATTTACTTTGCAGTTACCCCAAAAGCAAAATCATAATCAAACCCAATCAATATCAGAAGTCTGTATATGAAGTACATATATGAAGTTAGAGGTAGTTACCTTGCCAATTGGGAGGGAGTGTAATCAGCATATCAGGGGTCATATATCTTGTTAAACTGCAGAGACTGATATCTGGTGGACCTGTTTTCTCTTATCGAATTTCATTGCTTCTACTATTTACCTCAGATATAAAATGTGTTGTCAGTTGTGGCTGTTGTGAGGAGTGGAAAATTGCATCACTCCTGGTAAATCCAGAGTACAAGGCAAGTGTATAAGCCTCTATGGTGTTAGTAGAATCCACAACACACTTCAGGATTTCTTTGGAAGCATCCAAACCACAGTTGATCATATCGAAAAGGGATTTTGCGTGCAGGCAAGTAAATTTATAATGGTCAGTTTTGCCAGCTCCTCAGAAAATGGACAGAGCATCTCAGAAGACATATGGTATTTGCAGTGTAAGCAAGGTTGTCAGATGCAAAAGATTTTTAGCCCCACGGACATCCAGCCTTAAATTCTCTGGCTGGAGGAGCAACAGCAAAGGTATTCAGTTTCACTGAGAAATCTTGGACGACAAGGCTTTCTAAAGACAGGTGTGATAAGAATTTTGGGTCACAAGTTGTGGATTTGTGCTACAGAGCAATTGGTTTGCGGACTGCCAAGCCTGAGAGGTGTTTCTCACTGGCAGCCGGCACAGACGCCAAAAAAACCTTGTTAAAATGCAGCAGAAGAAGGGTGCAAGATTTCTGTCAAAATGTTAGATATGGCCTAGGTTTTCAAAGTCAAGAGGCAAGCATCTGTGTTGCTAAAGAAATTAGTTTATCTTTCTCCAATAAATCATCCTGTCGGGCATGACTAGAGTATCTGGGTTGGACTCAAAGAGTTCCTTAATGTTGTCAAATCACTGGATCCTAGAAAATAACTATATGTCAGGTAATGGGATTATTTGCACATGGATGAAATGTCTGTCATTTTGTTAAATAAAAATATATATTTTTTAAAATCACTGGATCCTAGGTAGGCATAGTGCCAAAGCTTCGTCTTCAAAAAACAGTCCCCTCTTTTTCTTTTGATGCCTGGGTAATCTCCACCAACTTGGAGGTTTTTATAGGAGTTTTTGAGGGAGGTGCTGTTGTTGGATGAGGATTTGAGTGTAGGAGGGTCAGTGCTTGGAGGGCACATGCTTTGTAAAGTCAGAAGGTATCATGGTGAAATCCGCTGGAACCACCAAACCAGCAGGCGTGGGCTCACCCTTAGGGAGTGACCCTGAGGGTACCGCTACAGCTCTGTAAATAGTCAGCATGGCCTGCCAGAAGTCATGGATCAGCTGATGGAGTTGAGGATTCCGCCTTCAACTTTTTCTTTTTGGAATAGGCTTGATTGATGAGGAAGAGCCCTGTGCCAGGTGATTTCTCCATCTTATGGAACTTTTTATCAGAAGATCTTTTATGAGGTGGTCACCTGAAGAGAGATAAGAACACTTTGATGTATGTTTCTAAACATAGGCCGAAAATAACAACCACCTTTGGGTGAGTCAATGAATAGAAGTTCAAGGACAAGGGTTAATGTTCTGAGCGAAGACATCCCATGCAGATGTTGTGTGGGGACAAAAAAGACATATTCTTGTGTGATGTGTGATGTGTGATGGGGCTTCAACCACGAAGACTGAGGAGACATGTAATCGAGCTGCTGTTGAAATCTGATAAATGTCATTGGTGTAGCTCAAATAAAGGCTTCGGACCCATGACAATGAACGAGGCAAGGAAAAACAGGAACCAATTGCCAGTGCATCAGTGGGCACCTTATGAACTCATTACCATCAGAGTTGCAAATGAGGCTTGATAGAACAACCTGGAGGCGCTGGACAGCTACTGCTGTGGAATAAAGATTCCAGAGCCAATCTTGAATCTGGAGGACATTCATGAGGTGAATAATCTGTGGAAAGAAGTATCCATCAGAAACGTGTGTAAGCAAATAAATGTAAAAGTGCAAAACTAATTTGTCTGAATTTTAAAAGTAGTTTTGCATGCATAAATTATGCTATCTGCACAAGTAAGATGCATAAATAGCTTCCAGAATTAGGCCTTTGTGTGCAGGAAACAAGGTGTCTCCTAGTGCCCAAACAGTTTAAGACACAAATGTTGCATTCCAGATAAGCAGCTCATAGACAGGAGTGTCAATTCAAGAATTGACTAAGCTTGGTTTGTATGTCAATGGCTACATTTGTGAATGGATTACACAAGTTCAAAATTAGTGACAAGGGATGTGGAATATTTAATTGATGGCATTTCTTCTACAGTACTGTTTTCGCAAATAATACAATTGTCACAAAGACATTTATTTTCTGAAGTCTTAGAAAACAAGTATGTTATTTTTAATGGCTATGGATAGGTGGTTACCCCTCTGTGCCAGTCCATATGTAAGAATACACCCAAAGAAATCACAATTTTTAATCACTTGCAATGGTGAATGGCTGCACTATTCAGGTGTTCGGTTAACCATCAACCAGGGAACTTTACCAACTCTGGAAATTTCTTATACAGAGAGACTCAGGGGAATTCAGGGTGGTGTGGCTTGTGTGGATCCCAGCATGTTTTGTTACCCGGATTGCCATGTGACTGCCAAAGAATAGTTCAAAAAGACTATTTTTACATTTATGTACCAGAAATCTCATTCACTTTCGACCAATGGTCAAAGACTTAAACACTCGGCATTCTTGCGCTTCTTTTCATTTAAACGCTGCCTCTCTTGTGTATGTGGACTAAACATAATCCGTAGAAATGGACCGAAACTGTAACTGCTTGACCGCTCACTGACTTCACATGATTCAATTTTTGACCGGCCCATGTTGCGGTCGATGGGTTCTCCCACGCAAGTGGGAAACTGTTTTTATAGGGAGAAGTGTGGTAACGCTGGGGGTGCTAGGTGGCGTGCAAGCAGTATGGCCGCAAACCAGTGAGGCTTCTGCAGCCTGGTGCTTTTATCCGGCATTTATCCTATCTTACAGCTCAACTAAGACGGAGTTCTTGGGGTACACGGCTGAGGAAGACTTGTGGGAGCTCTGTTGAAAGTTTCGACTGATTTGGGGTAGTGCTGCCCTGGAGGCGCCCAGAAGAAGAATCCGCCGAGAGTGAGGAGGTCATAGCAGCGGAGCGCTGCACCGGCTCGGGGCACTAAGCAAGCCCGCGGCCTGCCACGAGGAGTCCAGGCCCCGGGAGGAGATCTGACAGGCAGCATCAGAAGGAAAAGGCATACACAGATAAACGGCTGGGTCCGCAAGGAAACGAGGTGCAGAGGCGCCCGGATCGCCTGCTGAGCAAGGAGGGAAAGCCCAATTGTTCATGTTTGAAGCGGGGAACGGGGGAGAAGAGACTGAAATCCGGTGCTGCCGAGGCTTATGACTGAACAGTAGCGGAGGCCATTGTAGACTCCCCACCGGCTGCCCGAGTGACAGCGCAAGCTGACCGGGAGCGTGAAACCAGCCCGCACCTAGCAGCGCGCAACTACCCCAAGTTTAAGAGGGCACCGCTGATAACCATTGCAGGTCTTGGTGGCACGCAATAGATGCGCCCGTGCTGTCTGGACTGCGGAGGGGGGGCAGTATTGGCAGCGGCAACAGCAAGGACCAGTGCTGCGGTGACACGCGCAGTGGATATCAGACCCCCTGGTAGGCTCCTGCTGAAAGCGCGAGTGGGTAGGTGGCGGCTGCCCTGTGACGAGGAGGGAAGGATGTTGGCCGGGCCGGGCTCCGGGGTAGGAGGCGAGGGACAGGAGTCTGCCTGCCTCTGAATGTGAATCTCCTGGAAGGGCTGCCCCAACCGTCTGTGGAATTGCCTAAAGCCCGAAACCTCACTCCAGGAGGGCATAGCGAAAGACCCCAGGATTTGCACACTGGTGCATACATGCTAACACCGCCACCGGTACCCTGAGAGTGGACTGAGTGCTACTGAGAAGGAGGCGCATCAAGAGGCTGTGGATTTGTTACAGGAACGCAGGGCGCTAACTTTGCCGTTTGTGCAAGACCGACCTGCTGGGAGGTATGGGCCCTGGCTGGCGACACTGGTTCTGCCTGGCGGTCTGAAGCTACCCATTGGTCAGTTTCACACGGGCGCACTGTACGAAGAACCTGTTCCTGCCGCTGCACGCACCTAATCATTAGGGCTTGCACATAATAACCGGCAGGTATCCTATCGCGAGGCTGGCCGAGAGAGGACGAGGAATATCCCAGAGTCGACAAGGGCAAGCCAGACACCAGACAGCCCAAGCGGAATTTTGAAACGGCTAAGCGCACTGCCAAAAACTTGCAGGAGGAACAAAATTGCGATAGAAGAGAAGAAGCACAGGCGAGTAGGGCGACACAAGCATCGGATGTGCAGAGTATCGTGCAAGAGATGCGCCAGGGATTAGCCACCATTATGGATAAGGTATATAGGATGTCCTCGCGGATGGACGCCATCACTCATAAGCTTTAGGGACACGAGGACCGACTGACGGAGGCAGAAAGGCGCATATTGGACACCGAAGAGACGACAGCTAGAGCCACGGCGCAACTTGCTCAGATGGATAAACCCATGAAACTAATTGCCGCCAAGAACTAGGACTTGGAAGGGCGCAGTAGGCGCAATAATATTCACATAGTGGGAATTCCCGAGCCGACCAACACGGGCAAGATGGAAGACTACGTGGTGCAACTATTACTGTCCTCGATAGGAGCAGAGTCCTTCTCCAATCAGTTCATAGTAAAACGAGCCCACCGCTCGCTGGGACCACGACCAGCACCTAGCAATACGGCGCGGCCTATAATTGCAAGACTTCTGAACTACAGGGATAGGGATGTGGCACTGCGGGTGGCACGGAGTAAGCTACAACTGACTTATGAGGGCAACAAGTTCTCCATTTACCCGGACTTCACCCCTATTGTTCAGGAGGAATGGCGCAAATTCATGGATGTCAAAAACAAATTGAGGCTGGCTCAAATCGATTATGCGTTGCTATATCCTGCTCACCTTAGGGTCACCCACCAAGGGATACAGCGTTTTTTTACAAAGCCGCAACAGGTGGAGGAATTTCTCAAGCATGTGAAGTGTACAAAGCACTCTTCTGGGGCTGCACCGGCATCGCAACAATCCTCCTTGATGGTAGCAGAAGATGATTCACACTGAACGATGTCCCTTTCTTTCTCCTTGATTTTTTGTTGTCATTTATAACTGTTGGAATATGACTACAAGAAGGGACGGATATGTACCAGTCAGACCTGCTGCAAGGACTACGTATCCCGTGTAACTGGTAGGACATGCTGAGCTGATTTAATGTACACCAGGCACCCTCTACCCCGCCGGGCCCAGACATACCACCATCTGTGAAGGGCTCTGGGGTGGAGGTGTAGTTGTGCTGTCACCTGGGGACCGCCCCTAATGGGTATTCCCCCAATGTTGATCACCGCAGACTTTGGCGGGGACAGTTGGTTGTTGTTGCTTAAGAAGGGAGCAGGGGAGAAGGGGAGGGACACTCTTTCTGGCAAGTTGGGGTTGCTTCAGTGGGAGGGGGGAGGAATCAGGGGGGAACCGATTATTTCAAGTTTGTATCTCAAATATTATGAGGATGATTTTTCTAGGCTGACAGGGTCGACATGGCAGTAGCAAGCGGGATTCTTGACAAGCAACATGACAAAATACACTGCACATATATGGCTAATGGGCAGTTCACTCGAGGGGCACGATCCGACTTAATTGAAGGAATGGTCACATCGCTAGCACTGACCCTGCACAATTGAATGTGATTACGTGGAACGTCAGGGGACTGGGGACCAAAGGAAAAAGAGACAGGTCCTGGTTTACTTGGATAGGCAACAGACGCACATAGCTATGCTGCAGGAGACTCACCTTACTCCTCAGGCAACCAATACATTTGCGAGTAGGTGGGCGACACATAGAATCTTTTCCTCCTACTCATGCTACGCTAGAGGCACCGCAATACGGGTTAAGAAGCAGGTCCCTTTCCACCAGGCCAGAACCTCCTGTGATACCCAGGGAAGATATAGCCTGGCATGGGGGCGACTGGGATCTGAATCAATAACTCTGGCATGCTGCTGTGGCCTAATACGGATGCCCCGGAATGTTTTACTGCATTTTGGGCTGAAATTAACGCGCTGGGCTCTAATCATGTCATCTGGGGCGGGGATTTTAATGTTACGTATGACCCTGACATGGACAGATCTCACCCAGCACCCGACCAATATACAAAGGCGCGCCTTATTATACAGGATACACTCGCTGACTACCACTTACTAGATGCGTGGAGACACACCAACCACTTGAAGCGTGAAGGGACACATTACACAGCACAAGCTGCGTCATCGGCACGACTAGCTTATTGGATTATATCTAAGGGGCTAGGCCCAATCATACATAAGGTGCAACACTTAGCTAGGACATACTCAGACCAGAACACTTACAGAATACATGGACATGACGCAGAGGCAAACACGATTTAGGGGCAAGCATTGGGTGGCTCGCAGATACAGAGAGGGCAAAAGGCCTGGCAAAGCGGTTAGGAAACCGTGCTATTCCAATTACATAGTAGAGCTGGAAGGCCCAGATGGGTCTATCTGGCGAGACACCGCACACATCCTTCAAGCCTTCACAAATCATAACACTGACATATATGCCACTACTAGAGAGGATGAATTGGACCTCGAGGCGTACTTGGGAGTCGTGTCCTTGGGATAGTTAAGCGACGTGCACCGCAAATTTCTGTGCACTCCCTGTGAGTTAGACGAGGTTAGAGAGGCCATCATGCAGATGCAATCTGGGAAGGCAGCTGGCACGGATGGCATCCCGAATTTTACAAAACCTATATAGATCTGATGGCCCCAATTCTGCGCAAAAGTCTACGAGGAGTCTCTGGAAGTGGGCTGCCTCCCGCCTTCCATGAGAGAAGCTCTCATTATCTCCCTTTTGAAACTGGAGAAGCCGCCCCAACAATGCGGGTCCTACAGACCGCTATCTCTTCTAAATTGCGATGCCAAAATCTTGGCGAAACTTGTTGCTAACAGGCTTCGTTTGTTATTAGAGCAACTGGTCCTCCCGGATCAGTCGGGATTCGTCCCAGGAAGAGCTACTTCCCACAATCTTGAGAACATTATTTACCATTTTGAATAACGTTTCCCCTGACCTACCCTATCTTTCTAGATGCCACCAAGGCTTTCAATTTAATAGAATGGGACTACATCTTTGGAATAATGTTACGGATGGGATTCACGCCACTTTTTTTGTCCTGGATCCGATTGTTGTATCACCGGCCAGGTGCTAAGGTACTCATGAATTGACACACATCTCAGGCTTTCCCGATCACCAGGGGTACTCGACAAGGGTGCCCCCTGTCCCCCTTACTTTTCGCCTTAATGATGGAGCCATTGGCGGCAAGGTTGAGACAACACCACAATGATAAAGCCCTGCGATGTAACATGCGGCAGATATTAATCTCGTTATATGCCGACGATATCACTTTATATGTCAGGTACCCCGAACATAATTTGAACACACTTCTTTGGGAATTTATTGTCTTTGGGATACTATCCGGGATCCAAATAAACTGGGGAAAGTCTTGTCTATTCTCGCTGACCACATCAGTAGAGCGCTTCGCACTGGACTCCCCATTGGAGTGGTGCGATGACGAATTGAGCTATCTAGGCATCCGAGTTACCAGGGATAGAGAGGAACTGATGTGCCTTAATTATGGAACTGCCAGAATCCCATAGGGGATTGTGTCACCCGCTGGATAACATTACCGCTCTCTATAGCTGGTCGGGCGTCTCTAATTTAGATGGTAATACTCCCCCAATTGCTATACCTTTTCCTAAACATACCATATTCTCCTGGGAGGCACTTCTTTAAGGCTCTTAAGACATAGCTGATACGACTAGTATGGGGTGGTAAGCAACCAAGGTTGCAATGGAATGTTCTGATAAGGCCCTATTCGAAAGGTAGATTTGGAATTCCAGACTTCGAACTTTACTATATTAGCGCACAGGCCCACTATCTGTACTTTTGGGTGAATCAACCGAAATATATGCCACAGGTAGCAGCTGAACATTGGCTTGCACACCCGGTGCCGATCGAAGGTGCACTTTATGCAGTTCCGGGCGCCCATGAGAGGATGCAGACTACTGTTAATGCCACCATCACGGCACGGCGGCGCATTGGACAACTGCTGATTACCCCCATGACCTACTGCCTGCTTTTGCCACTTGTGTTTCACCCGGACATGACCCTTCTTCAGGAAACGGTATTTCATAACTTTAGAGACAGAGTTGGAATTAGTACCTGGGGTGACCTGTACCAAGATGGACAGTTTTGGGACTAAGGGAGTGTATTTCAGGTCAAGCGACAGACCCCGCTTGACGCCTTCTTGTACATAAGGCTTAGACAGGGAGTCCGATCTCTAACTCCGGAATTCCCGGCTGAACCCCCAACACTTGCACCACTGCACTTAACCCTCCAAAATACGTCCGCTAAACGCCTGGTCTCATCGATATACCGCATAGTTCACACACACAGGGAAGTACTGACTACGCCATCCCGCACACGCTGGGGCGAGGAACTAGGCTTTACACTGACCGATGAGCACTGGGAATATTGTTGCGCGCAAACTGAGCGAGTTTCGGCTAGCAGCAGGTTGCGAATAATTAATTATAAATACCTGCATAGGTTGTATTGTACACCGGTTAGGATGCACAAATATCCGCTGCGAGACTTGGACAGGAATGACAGGTGTCATGCTCCAAATGCTGATTTTCTGCACTTGGCCTGGGACTGCCCGGGGGTGAATGACTTTTGGGGGCAAGTCTTTGAGGCCTTGAATTTGATGACTAACACACATATTAAACCGACACCTTTGATGGCTTTACTGGGGTATGTTAAACGTGTGCAGGTGACGCATCGCAAGTATGTAGCCCTTGCACTCCTCATGGCCAAGAGGCGGGTGGCCTGTCGGTGGGGCAGGGAAAGGGCGCCCAAGTTTAAGACCTGGCTTTATGACATGATTTATTGTTAGGAACAACTCACCAACTATGCCGAATTGTTGCCCAGTTCGCTCAGGCCAAGGGATATTTGGGCACCACTAACATGTTACCTAATAGCGCACCCACGGGAGCCTGCAATGGATGCACCACGGGGACTGGCCCTTCCATGCACTTCCCTAAAATAGAGTATAAATATCGAGGGGACTCAGTGTGAGGAGTTATAATCGCTACTGTGCAATACAAGACATGTGTTCTGGATCTGATGACTTACTTGTTGCGGAAATGAGAGTATAGGGCCAATGGATTGATGTGCCCAACGATTGTTATTGTATGATGGAGTACGAGATGCCCATTTGGAGGAATGAATGCCTTCTAATGACTCTTTAACAAAGAGGTGTTTACGCCTTGTGATGTAATGTAATATGCTTTCAGTTTCCTGTCATTGCATGATCATATAAGTAAGATTAAGTGTTGGATACTGTCAGAAATGTTACCTACCTATCTTGTTGGCATAAAACACAATAGGCATAAAACGCAATAAAGAAAGTAAAAAACAAAAAAAAAAGTAGGAGGTCCATGTCTCCATCAGGGCGACAGAGTGATGTGACTCCATCACCCTGACGGAAGTGCCGCTTGCCAGGCTGAGGGTCATTTCTAAAGCTTAGGCGGGAGCCACCGTCATGACAGTTCCTGTCAATGCTTTTTTGCAGTTTGGTGCAGGGCTACATCAACATAATGAGGTCCTGCATAAAACTGTCTCCATTTTCATTTCCAAAAATAAAAAACCTCGCCACAGGAGTCTGTGGTTTTACTGACAGTGAAAGGCAGTGAATACTGATCTCTAATGTTGGCCATCTAAATTAGGTGGGCGGAAGCACAGGTGTTCCTCTGATGGCTCTTACTACTCAGGACTGTCGATGGGGTTTAATCTCCCCTAAGTACAGGTAGTGATGGTACGTTGATCACACTTTTCTTGTAATCTTGTGGTCTCCACCAGGATTAAACCAAAGTCGACCTGCATCCAAATTCAGCAGGCGGACCCCACTTTTGGCAGTAAACATAGCCTCTAAGACCCATCCTTGCATCACCCTCTCCTTAATCTGAACTGTTTCCATTTCTCCTCTCTTTTTTGGGAGGGATACCCCTTAATCCCCCCAATCCATCCATCGTCCCCTTTGTCACCCCTTCGATTCCCTGACCACTAACACCCTCTTGCAAAGGTACTGAGATACTCTTTCCTTAATCCGCCCTTCTTGCTTCCCCATCCTCGATCCTGGCCCCCATCCCTTAGCTTCTCTTCCTCTTTTTTGTTCCCTCAACCCTTAGCTTCTCTTCCTCTTTTTTGTTCCCCGTTATGTAGACCTCTGTTTTAGTGCAATTGGTTTGTGGTATACAAAAATAGAATACTGTGACCTTTTTTGTTTATTTTTTAATTCATTAAAAAAATGTTGCTACAATTTCAACAACAAAAAAAGAAAAAGTGTGATAACGCTGTATGGAAGGGCTTTTGAAGAACCCCACATCCTCTGGAACTTTCTCTCAAAGAAATGTGAGGAAAATCTGTGATTTTAACCTCAATTGGATATTTGAAGGGCATTCAGGGTGAACAAATGTAGTGGAATCTATGCAAAGAGCACTACCATGGACTTGTCTTACTATCCAGTTTTCAGAAATATCTGAAGTTGGTAGGTTTCCCAGAAACCAGTCGATCATGTATCCAAATATCGCAGAAATGCACATTCCAAGAATAAGTGAATTTTAAAAGAAAAATCTTGATGCCTCCATGATGAATTCTGGAGCCCTTTCTGTCGTCAAAGATAGGCCCACCTGCATATGTGAGTCCAGTTTTAATCAGGAAAAGTGTAGCAACTCTGTGTAATGAGACATCTGACGATCTCCCCAGATTTTGGAACATTCCCTCACATAAGTGTGATGTTTGAAGGGCATTCTGGGTAAGAAAGAGAGTGAGATCCATGGAAGCCACAGAGCCCTAGACTCGGCTGTTTGTCTACTTCTCAGAAATGCCTGGGGTTGGTAGGTTTCCTTGTGTACTGGCTGATCGCAGGCTCAAATACTGCAGCAATCCACAACCCCAGAATGAGTGAATTTCAAAGGAAAATTCTTGATATTTCCACATTGACTCTTGGAGTCTTTCCTATTGTGGAGGAAGGGCCAAGCCACACAAATGGACTAGCAGATTGCTTATTGAAAAAAGTGTAGGAACACAGAGTACGACAATCCTTGTTATCATCAACTAAATTTCCCTTCAATTTTGAGAAATAATTCATACTGCAAAATGCCCCCTGGATCTCATGATATTATGGTAATAATTCAAAGTAGTGCAAAAAACCCACCAAATGGGCATGATAGTATATTACTTTGCAGCTCAGCCATTGGGCAAATAATTTTCAAATGAAAACAGAGTCAACTATTTCTATTTTTTCCTACTTGTTTTCATTAGAACTTGAGTTTAATGATTTGTTTCTTTGGGTAACTCATAACCAGTCTACACAAATAACCCCTTGCTGAATTCAGAATGTTGCCAACTTTTCAGAAATTTGTGAGTTCACACATGGGTTTCACATTTATTTTGACCTCACTCTGCAATTAGGTAGAAATAATAAAAAAATAAAAAATCGCCCACAAATTAGAAAACATACATATATCTGTAAGAGACATTAGTTAGGGATAGAGTCCTTACCTTAGAATTACCCCCAGGCATCAGACTGGATCCGGAAAGTTTTCGTCAGCAGTACCCCTGCACGTCGGAAGGTGGTGTTGTGCTACTCCGCGTCCGTCATAGGCGTTGTGATTGCCGGGATGACGTCGCGGCAGCTACTTAGACACCGCCCGCGCGCTGACGTCAGTTCTATATACAACTTTCCGCGCCAGGAATTCCGAGCCATGCAAGATACTGACCACTGGTGCATTGGAACTAGGGCCCTGAAAGGGGGGATGGGTGGGGCGGTAAGGAATCTATCACTAACTAATGTCTCTTACACATATATCGTAACCAAAGGTAAGTAACTTGTGCATCTGAAAGAAACACGTTGGTGACAGATTCCTTACCTTAGAATAGATAACCGAGCAATACCAAACCCGGTGGAGGGTCTACGAACCAAGATCACACCAGAAAGTCACAGAGAACAGAACGGTCAAAGAAGCCGTCTCTCCGGACTTGGCTGTCAAGGCAATAATGCTTAGTAAAAGTGTGCAGCAATGCCCACATGGCTGCCTGACAGATGTCTTGCAGGGGGACACCACGTCCCAATGCAGTAGTAGCTGCTGTCGCCCTGGTAGAATGGGCACGCAGCCCCACCAGAGGTTCCTTTTTAGCCAGAGAATAACAGACTTTTTTACACAAGACGACCCAGCGGGGAGGGGCGTGGCTTGGAGGCCGATGAGGGAAGCCGTGTGAGCGACATATTCCTGATTTCATATCGCACGGTACCCCCTGTTGCCAGCAAACGATCGAAAAGTGGGGCGTACCTGCACTGAAGTAGCTACGCAACAGTTTGGAGCGAAATTGTGGAGATTTTGACGGTTTCCTGGCCTGAGATGACAGTGGGAGAGTGCCACAAAATGGCAGCGAGCCTGTGCCGGGAGACCTGGAGACTACAATGAAGGAGGCTGCTGCTTGCCAGAGAGGGAGCTGAGCGCTCGGCAGACCCGAAAAGTGAGACATCCAGGACCCCCCCTGACCCCAAAGTGTGTGCTGCGGTGGAGAGTCGAGCGGGCGCTGCGGCAGCGGAATACGGCAGCCGGTGTCAGGGGACCGGAGTCTCCAGCACCTCCAAGGGGTGATTGGGAGAGGCTGATCGACGGTGCGGCTGAGAACGGCGGACAAGCAGTACAAGAGAAGCCCGACTTTGCACTGGTTAGTGGGGAGTGGCGCGACCCGGGACCGCGAACCGCAGAGATGGGAGCGGGGCCCCGGGGACGCCGCGACCTGCGAGCCGGGGCGTTGGAGGGGGCGCTTGCCAGGGAGATCTGCAGACCCCCTGAGGGACTCCTGGGCAGGGCCGGGACCTAATAGTGGAGAGCAGGTACCCAGGAGAACAACGGCAGGAGGGCAAGGCTGATAGGAGCGCAATCCTGGGGGAGACAGGCGACACGGCGGGCCCGGGAGAGTCGGGCACTGGCGGGCAGGCCTCCCAGCTGTGAAACACCACCACGGGCCTAAACAGCGAGGAGATCACTCATGGGTATGGAGTAGATCGGGTTCCGCTGAACTCGGCGCCACGGTATGGTTCAGGGCGGCTAGCGCTGGATCCAGGCGTTGGACAGAGTAAAGAACAGGTCCTGCTTGAACTCCCAGGTACTGGAAACGTATTAGTTGCGCCTTTGCTGCGAGCTTCGATGTTAAACCATTGAAGCTGATACTGCGCACGGACAAAGCAGCAGGAAGGTGTGCGCTACGTTGAGTGGAGCTGCTAGTGGCCCTCAGATTGGGGAGATGAACTGAATCTAGCTAGGGTGTTGTGGTTCCCTTCGCCCCTGAACTAATTTTATGCAACGGAGGTGTGAAGCAACGACTCCACGATAGGACCCCTGGAGCAGAGCACATGAGCGGTGAGGTTGGGCTATTGCTGGATGCGTAAGTCTTGGCTAAACCCCTGAAAGCTGTTAGGGTGGACACTGACAGACCTCACTATGGGTAAATTATAAGGGAAGAAAGAAGGAACTCAGCTGCTATCAGATAGCGAACCCCCTGGCCAATCTGAACCAGACACGCAGGAAGCACCTCGGGATCCTATCATGCAGCAGCAATTCGATAAGATTCTGGCAATTGCAGATTCCCACACAGCTCTTCAGCAAGATATCGCGCAGGTGGCAACGGGCCTTGGCCTTCTAAGAGCAGACCACTCTAAACTGGCAGACAGGATGAAACTAATGGAGGGAGCGCTTCAGGACGCTGAACCAGCACAGAACGCACTGAAAGCCATGGTGACAAATGCCTTGGACCGGATTGCGGCGGTGGAGAGTCGAGCGGGCGCTGCGGCAGCGGAATACGGCAGCCGGTGTCGGGGGACCGGAGTCTCCAGCACCTCCAAGGGGTGATTGGGAGAGGCTGATCGACGGTGCGGCTGAGAACGGCGGACAAGCAGTACAAGAGAAGCCCGACTTTGCACTGGTTAGTGGGGAGTGGCGCGACCCGGGACCGCGAACCGCAGAGGTGGGAGCGGGGCCCCGGGGACGCTGCGACCTGCGAGCCGGGGCGTTGGAGGGGGCGCTTGCCAGGGAGATCTGCAGACCCCCTGAGGGACTCCTGGGCAGGGCCGGGACCGAATAGTGGAGAGCAGGTACCCAGGAGAACAACGGCAGGAGGGCAAGGCTGATAGGAGCGCAATCCTGGGGGAGACAGGCGACACGGCGGGCCCGGGAGAGTCGGGCACTGGCGGGCAGGCCTCCCAGCTGTGAAACACCACCACGGGCCTAAACAGCGAGGAGATCACTCATGGGTATGGAGTAGATCGGGTTCCGCTGAACTCGGCGCCACGGTATGGTTCAGGGCGGCTAGCGCTGGATCCAGGCGTTGGACAGAGTAAAGAACAGGTCCTGCTTGAACTCCCAGGTACTGGAAACGTATTAGTTGCGCCTTTGCTGCGAGCTTCGATGTTAAACCATTGAAGCTGATACTGCGCACGGACAAAGCAGCAGGAAGGTGTGCGCTACGTTGAGTGGAGCTGCTAGTGGCCCTCAGATTGGGGAGATGAACTGAATCTAGCTAGGGTGTTGTGGTTCCCTTCGCCCCTGAACTAATTTTATGCAACGGAGGTGTGAAGCAACGACTCCACGATAGGACCCCTGGAGCAGAGCACATGAGCGGTGAGGTTGGGCTATTGCTGGATGCGTAAGTCTTGGCTAAACCCCTGAAAGCTGTTAGGGTGGACACTGACAGACCTCACTATGGGTAAATTATAAGGGAAGAAAGAAGGAACTCAGCTGCTATCAGATAGCGAACCCCCTGGCCAATCTGAACCAGACACGCAGGAAGCACCTCGGGATCCTATCATGCAGCAGCAATTCGATAAGATTCTGGCAATTGCAGATTCCCACACAGCTCTTCAGCAAGATATCGCGCAGGTGGCAACGGGCCTTGGCCTTCTAAGAGCAGACCACTCTAAACTGGCAGACAGGATGAAACTAATGGAGGGAGCGCTTCAGGACGCTGAACCAGCACAGAACGCACTGAAAGCCACGGTGACAAATGCCTTGGACCGGATTGCGGCGATGGAGAGGAGGGCCGAGAATGCCAAAAGTAGAAATCGGTGGAATAATATTCGAGTAGTGGGTCTGCCTGAAAAGGCGGAAGGATCGGACATGGTGCAGTATCTAGAGATCTGGTTAAAATCGGTGGTGGCCCCCGAGGGATTGTCCTCCTTTTACACCTTGGAACGAGCGCACAGGGTTCAGGCTAGACCGCCGCAGCAGGGGCGACCCCCAAGGACGGTGGTGGCCCGATTTTTGCACTTCCGAGACAGAGATTTGCTACTCCAGAAAGCGCGCACTGAGGGCCCTTTCCACGTCGGGAATAGCAAGGTCAACATATTCCGGGACTATACCTTTGAGATCCAACGGCGCTGCTCCTCCTTCTTGTCAATTAAAAGAGAATTGAGAGGGGAGGGCCTCCAGTATTCCTTGCTGTTCCCAGCTAAACTGAGAATAATTGTAGATGGCAAGACCTGCTTCCATGAAACCCCAGAGGAAGCATGGAAATGGCTGGAATCCTATAGTGCTGGAAAGGATGGTCAGGGACGAAAGACTCAAGACGCCTCAGAAGGACTTCCAAAGCGCAAATCGCAAAGGCTTCGGCAACTGCGGCGAGGACTGCGGAGGCCCTCCACATCACAAACTGAGGCAGAGCGGCGGGAGGTGCTGGAGGCGGTATCTGCTCTCTCAGGAGATCAGATGATGCACTCTCCAGAAGGTACTGACTCAGAAAAGGACAAAGAGCAATCGGAAACTGAAACCTAAGAAGCGGACAGCATACGGATACCGCTGATCACACCAGGGACAGCGGATGGACTACTGGACGAGTAAAGGCTGTAGTATGGGAAGCTCATGTGCGACTGACAGAGGTGGGGAGAGGGTTGATGGACATTACAGCGATGGTGGGTCAACGGGGTCGGAGGCTGCGCGGGGGTGGGGGGACTCTTTCGTTCCGAATGGGCAGTGGTAAGCCCGAACTGTTAGGTGGTGCCTACTGAAACTGATGATCGGGGGGAGCACATGCATGTTGTATCTTATGTCGGGCTATCGGGCGGGTATGAGTCTAGGGTGTAAGTGGCGACCCATTGGCATTGAGCTCCCCTCGTTGCCCATAAGGCATGCCCTCAGTAACTACTGGCAGGCTTAGAAGTGTGCTAATGATATCAGTGGTTTGGATGGTTTGGTTCTAGGTCCTGTTCTTGGGGGGGTGGGAATGTTGGGTAGTTGGGAGAAAAGTTGGGGTAGGGGGTTCACCGGTGTGGTTCCTGAAATACGGATTGAAATGCGGATATTGTACTATAATGATGGGGGCCACACCTGATTTACGATGTATTACCTGGAATGCGAGGGGACTTCACACAATGACAAGGCGCCACAAGATCCATGCCTACTTAGTCAGAAGAGAGATACACATAGCATTACTTCAAGGAACTCACCTCACTAAGGCAGAGGGTTTAGCTTTGCAACGGAGAAGAAGAGAAGACAGGTATTCAGCACCGCATACTCTGCATTTGCACGGGGGGCATTGATTTGGATTAGGGCCGGGGTTCCTTTCCAAGTGACGAAACAGACAATAGACCCTGAAGGACGATTTGTAGCAGTAGAAGGGAGACTACGAGGTAGGGATATAGCGCTTTGTAGCATTTACGCACCAAACACTGACCAAGCGCACTTTCTAGAACGCTTGTCTGGCACGTTAGCGTATTACTTTACAGGCTCTGTAGTACTGGGAGGGGATTTTAATTCCATAGCAGACCCATCAGGAGATAGATCACACCCTCCACTAGCGGACTCCCTGTGTATAGACTGGCTAAATGTAGGAGGGAGTGGCAAAACAGATGGGATTTAGTAGACGTATGGCACACACACCATCCACATGACCGGGACTACTCATACTTCTCTGCGTTGCACGATTTGCATGTTCGATTGGATGCAGTTTTATGCTCCACGCTGTTGGTGCCCTCCATAGTACACACTGAATATCTCACCAGGACACTGTCTGATCACAACTCACTGCTGTTTACTGTGCACTGGATGATGGCACAATCTGCCATCCCCACCTGGCGACTACGCCCTGAAACGTTGGATGACCCGATTTTCCAGAGGGAAATAGAGGAAGGGATAATACATTACTTTACCGCGAATGCGGGGACGGCGTCCACAAGAGCCATGGAATGGGATGCCTTTAAAGTGGTAGTACGGGGGCTCTGCATTAGTAAACATGTAGGAGTGAGGAAGGTGTTGCTACAGGATGTAGACCGTGCCGAGGGCAGGCATAAAAAGGTGGAATTAGCAAGGCCCGGACGTCCTGAGGTGCAAGCAGAGGTGGCTGCAGCTAAAGAAGGGGTGGCGGTGGAGGTAGAGAGACTGCGTTGCTTTGATCATAAAACTTACATCACAAAAGCACACGCTGAGGGAGATAAGGCGTGGACATTACTAACTTGGATGGCTAATCCGCAGTAGCGTGGCCTACCAATATTGGCTGTAGAAGATGAAGATGGGGAGGCGATGTTCACCCAGAGTGAGATATTGAACCGATTCTTGCAATACTATGAAGCATTGTATAGCAGCTCGTTGGTGGCAGGGACCTCCGAAATCGACTCCTTCCTGGGTCGGATCTTACTTCCGGAGTTGGAAGAGGAGCAAGCGCAATCCTTGGGCCGTTATATAATGATAGAGGAAATTAGGAGTGCTATCAAGCATATGGCCTGTAATAAAACACCGGAAGTAGACGGATTGCCTGTAGAGTTCTACTGGCGACATGTAGATTTATTGGCTCCAAGGTTGTTAGAGATATATAGAGAGGCGAAGGAATTAGGTCAACTCCCTGGATCAATGCGGGAAGCGCTTGTGATCCCACTATTAAAGCCCGGCCGGGAAGGGACGGATACAGCCTCCAACCGCCCGCTATCAATGCTGACCACTGATTACAAGATTCTGAGCAGAGTACTGGCGACTCGCCTCTTGCAACACATGACTACTTTGATACATGAAGATCAGGCTGGGGTCTTCCCGACACGGAACACAGCCTCTAATGTGAGGAGATTGGTGAGGATATCAGAAGAGGATCAGCCGGGTGCACTAAAACCAATGGTGCTTTCGGTGGACAAATAGCCTTTGATAGTTTGGAATGGTTGTATTTGTATAAGACGCTTCGGAGTGGGAGACGACTTCGTGGCTTGGACAAAGGTGCCCTAAACATCTGCAGTAGCTAGGGTGAAGGTGGGAGCATTGATATCACCACAGTACCCAGTGGCCCGTGGGACGTGGCAAGGGTGCTCGCTCTCCCCTTTATTGTTTGCCCTAGCAATAGAGCCACTAGCTGCAAGAGCTAGATTGGGAGAGAGCTATGGTGGCCTATCGCACAGGGGGAATCAGCAGTATATTTCGTTGTATGCTGATGATTTGTTGATGTTTCTAGATAATGCGGGGAGTGCACTGGAGGGGGCGGCGGGGCTTGCTATCAGAATTTGGAAATATATCAGGCCTACGGGTGAATTGGACCAAGACATGTCTGTTTCCAATGAGACCCGGGGAGCCACCACCCACCACAGCTAGAGAAGTGCAATGGGAACCGAACGGCCTGGCATACCTGGGTGTACACGTATATCATAGGGCCAATTATATGCTGGAAGGGAACGTAGGGAGATGCATTAGAGCATTAAAGGGTAGCATGGCCTTTTGGGCTACTCTCCCGCTATCCGTCACAGGTCGGATAGCTCTATTAAAAATGGTAGCACTACCTAGGTTATTATATTTCTTTAGAACGTTACTGGTCTGGATACCGTGTTCGTTTTTTAAGTCCTTGAAATCCTTGATTGTTGGGTTCTTATGGTGATCTGGTAGGCGAAGAGTGGCCCAAGCAACACTAATAAGACCAAAGGCAGAGGGCGGACTAGCCGTCCTTGATTTCGAATTGTATTATCTGGCGGCCCAGCTACAGCTATTGACGCAGGCAGTGGCGAGAGAATTCAGAGGCCCTGAACACCTGAGAGGTGGGGGAATACCATGCCATGTTATATCCTACATAGTCATGCAACAAAAACTAGACCTTAGAGATCTTTCAATGGAAGAAAATACACTGAGATTGTGTTGGAATCGCTCACAGCGTAGAGCGGGAGTTCTACATCCCTATGCACCCGAAATTCCGTTGGGGGTGGCCACAGCGTTACCCCACTGAGGCGATTGGACGCCTCTACAGGACTGGGAACAAGCGGGGATCCAAGTAATTGGGGATTTATAGGAGGACAGTGTGTTGTTAACCTACCAAGCATTACAAGAGAGGTATGATTTACCTGGTGGAGGATTTTTAATACACGCCGCGCTGGTTCATGCACTACGGGTACAGTGGAGGGAAGGGCTCATCGAACCTAAAACGACAAAGGCATGCCAATATGTAATGATGGCGGCAGGGACATTTAAAGCAGTCACATGTCTGTACTCTAGAATGCTGAATGAAGGGCTGGCACCATTAGATACAGAGGCAAATGGGAGCTGGGCATCGGGAAACCCATACCGGAGAAGGCATGGGAACAGATTGTACGTAGAGCTTGGAAAGGCACGAGGAACGCAAGATACATTTCTATATCCTGCACCGGGCATACTTAACACCGGGTAGAATTAGGAAGTATTTTAACGTAGAGGAAGCAGCGTGCCCCCGATGCGCGAGAGAAGGGGTGGAACTAGAACATATGTTATGGGAATGCCCTAATTTAGGGGACTACTAGGAAGAGGTGGGAGACACGCTGGCTCTGACCATGGAGCGACACTTAACTTTTGACATTGCAACATGCATACTGCACTGGTTCCCTCACGCGCCTAAGACTAAGGTGACAAGCAAATTTGTAAATATGGGGCTACTGCTGGCGAAAAGGGAAATCACCAGGCATTGGAAATCAAAAGACAGGCCTAACAGCAAGAGATGGAAAGCTGAGTTCATAAAGTGGGCAGGCAGCAAGGGTACCCTTAGATATCAGCAGGCACGCCGGCTCAATAATGAAAAAGCCCTAGATTCAGCAAACGCACCGGAGGCACTGGTACAATCCTTATCGGATCACCAAGCCGAGGGAGAGTAGGCGAAGTGAACTGGGTACCATAAAGTCCTCTTGCAATTACAGGTACACTACAGGATGCGGTTAGAGAGTTTTATATAGCGCTACTGAACCGAAGGGTATCAGAGCGCTTTACAAGGTAGGTATACATACAAGAAATCGTCCACAATTTGCATTAAACATGAAAGATATAAAAAAAACATTACATTCAAATGGATGTGGAGTGGTAATATATGACGAATAAAGCCGCAAAAAACATAGCCTTTAAATGAGTGAGTGGGGAGGAGAGGCCAGGCGATCATAAAGGGGATGGGGAGTGTAGAGAATCCGAGACATAAGCGGTGTAGAACAGGAGAAGAGGAGGAAATAGAGGCGGGAAGGGGTGTGGTGAGGGGATAGCAGGGGAGCAGGAGTTGATAGTGCTTGAATCAGAAACATTAGGTGCCCCAATATTTGTTGAGAAGAAGCGATTTGAGCCTTTTTTTGAAGAGAGGGTAGGAGGGGTTGCAGCGGAGATCCTTGGGGAGGGAGTTCCAAATAGTAGGGGCATTACCAGAGAATGCACGGGATTGGGCTTTTTTGCATTTGAGTCAGGGAGGGATTAGGATAAGGGAGTTGGTGCTCCTAAGGGACCTAGAGCAACCAGCTTTTTGTAATTTGTCAGCAAGATAAGAGGGGGTGTTTAGGTGGAGGGCTTTGTGTGTGATACATGCAATCTCGTAGGTGAATCTTCCTTCGATCGGGAGCCAGTTGAGGTTTTTAAGGACAGGAGAGATGTGGTCGAATTTTTTTACAATCGGAGATGAGTCTGGGGGCGAGGTTGAGAACACAGTTAATCGGAGCCAGGTGGATTTTAGGGGTGCCAGCGAGTGTTGCGTTACCATAATCAATTTTGGATAGAACGAGTGATTGGACAATGATTCTAAAGTCATCGGCAGGAATAAAAGGTTTCAGTTTTTTGAGGTGGTGAAGGGTGAAAAGAGCACTTTTGGCAGCATTTTTTATGTGTGGGATGAGTGTCAGGTTTAGATCAATGCTGATGCCTAGGGATTTGACAGAGTTGGAGGTGGAGAGGGGGCAGTTAAGAGCAGTGATATCGTTGATCCAGACCTGGATAGGGAGAGAGTTGCTCTTGGGACTAAATCGGATGATTTCAGTTTTTTTTGCGTTCAGTTTGAGATGATTAAGGTGGAACCAGGCTTGAATTTTCATCAATGTGTCGTTGAGGTGAAGGATGTCATTGTGGGATTTGATCTTGTAGTAAAGTTGGGTGTCATCGGCATAGAGGTGGTAGCATATTTTGGCTTGTTTGAGAATGAGGGTGAGTGGTTCCATGAATAGATTGAATAGGGTGGGGGAGAGGATAGAGCCTTGTGGCACATCAAGTGTGACCGGTTGGGGCTTGGAGAGGCAATGACTGAGCTCAATTTGTTGGGATCTGTTTTGAAGGAATGAGGAGAACCATTTGCGTACGGTGCCCTCAAGACCAAAGCGAGCTTTAAGGGTGCTAAGAAGGGTGGGATGGTGGACAGTATCAAATGCCGCCGAAAGGTCAAGGAGGATTAGTAGAGAGGATTTACCTCTGTCTAGAGAGCGGTGAATATCGTCTGTAATATTGAGCATGGCCGTTTCAGTACTCCATCCTTTTCTGAAGCCCTATTGGAACATGTCAAGGAGATTGTAGGAGATGATGTGGTTATCAAGTTGGGAAAGGACACATTTTTCCAGGGCTTTAGAGAGGAAGGGAAGGTTAGAGATGGGGCGTAGGTTCTTAAGGTCATTTGGGTCGGCGGAGGGATTTTTGAGGATGGGGGAGATTTGGCCTAACTGAAGGGAGGCAGTAACACAGCCCGTGGAGAGAGAGGAGTTGATGATATTGGTCCAAAGCGGGGCAATTATGCGTTTGAGTTCTTGGACCAGGAGAGAGGGAAGCGGGTCTTTGATGTGAGAGGAGGGTTTGAGTTTTGAGATAATGTTGACGATAGCTGTTTCAGAGACAGGGAAGAATCCGCTCCAGGAGGCATTATTTTTAGCTTGGTGGTGTATGAGACTGGAGACTGGGAGGGGGGAACTGAGAGTGGTTGGGAGTTGTCTAGAAACGGGGGGCGGAGGACGAGTTAGTGCTACGAATGTTAGGGAGAAGGTGATGTTTGAGGGGGGTTCGGGTGGGAGGGGGGTGGAGGTGAAGGAAAGTTCAATCGCATTGACTTTGTTGGAGAAGAAGCTGGCGATTTCATTACATCTTTCAGTAGTGGCTAGAATTTTGGGAGGGCCAGAGGAGGTTTGTTTTTTGACAACGTTAAAGAGTTTTCTAGGGCGGTTTCTAGCCTGGTCTAGCTGTGCTTGGAGATAGGAGGCTTTTTCATTGAAGATGTGTTTTTTGTATTGGGTCCTGGCATTTCTTTGAAGCACTAAATTGTTAGTGGTGGGATGATTCCTCCAGGTACGTTCCGAGTGCCTGAGTGCCGGTCTTTCCTTGTTAAGGTCCGCATTGAACCAGGATTTTGGTGGGATTTTTTTTCTTGTTTGTATTTGATAGGGGCAATTTGATCAAGGGCTTCTAGAATAGAATTGTTGTAGTGTTCGGTAAGGTCATTGGTGCTGTGGGAGAGAGGGGTGAGAAGTAGGCGGGATTCAATGGCGGCTTCCAATTCACCTGGTGGAATAAGGTGAAGTTTACGGGTAGGTTTCAAAGGTAAACTGCCTCTGGGGTCCGGGTGGTATAATAGAGCTATTTAAGTTGAAGAGGATAAGGTGATGGTCGGACCAGTCTACAGGAAGGATCAGTGAGAGGGAGGCGAGATCCTTGCTAGTCAGGATAGCATCAAGGGTGGCACCTTTGGTGTGAGTTGGGGATTGGCAGAGTTGGGTCAGGTCTGCGATGTCCATGATATCATTAAATCGGGAGACAGCAGGGTCGTCATTTTTGTTCCAGTGGATGTTATAGTCGCCTAGAAAGATGTTCTTAGAGTGGGAGAGTGATGCTTGAGTAATAAGATCGGACATCTCTTCACGACAAGAATATGGAACAGATGCCACAGGAACACACACCGAGGAGGAGGGTGGGGGAGGGCGACTTGTTGGGGTCGGGGGGAGGGGGGGGAGTTTAATTTGGGAGTTAGAATCTGGAAGTCAAGATTTATAGCATGCTGAAGCTTAATTCGTCACTGTACCATCATATTGCTCCCACATAGCTTGGGTGGATCCATGTGTGATAAAGTGGGGGAGGGATAATGGGATGCTAGACATAAGTAGATGCTGAATGGTTGTGACTAATGTATCTTATACGTCCGAAACCAATAAAATATGTTTTTTAAAAGACGACCCAACGGGAGATAGTCCTCTTGTGTACAGCCCGGACTTTCTTGGTACCTACGTAGCCAACAAAATTGCTTGTCATCCACCTGGAACTGTTGTGTGCGATTCAGGTAAAATGAAAGCGCATGTTTTGAGTCCAGACGGTGGAGCCTCTCTTCCACTCTGGAAGGGTGCGGAGGCGGAAAGAAAGTGGGCAGGGTGATAGTTTGCACACAATGTGGAATGTAGTAACAAGCTTTGGCAAGAAGGAAGGACGAGTGCAGAGCACAACCTTGTCTAGATGAACAGACAGAAAAGGAGGTTTACAGGAGAGAGCCTGGAGCTCACTCACGCGCCTAGCGGAGGTGATGGCAACCAGGAAAGCAGTCTTTACAGTCAGTAAACGAAGAGGACAGTTGTGAAGCGGCTCAAAAGGAGCGCACATTAAATAAGTAAGAACCAGATTTAAGTCCCACTACGGCATTACAAACGGAAAGGGAGGGAAAAGGTGAGTAATGCCTTTGAGAAATCTATTTACAACTGGGGACTTGAAAAGAGAGGGCTGATCAGGGAGCCTGAGAAAGCCTGAAATTGCACAAAGGTAGCACTTAATAGTGCCCAAAGCAGAGCCCTGCCGGGCTAAAGAAAGAAGGAACAAAAGGACTTCTGAGAGAGGGGCAGAAAGGGGATCCACAGCCCTTGCTGTGCACCATGCCACAAATTTGTTCCACCTGAAGTCGATTTAGTCGATGGACGCCTGTCTGCCAGAATAACATCACCGACTTTAGGAGGCAAGTCAAATAAAATCAACTGTTGCTGCTCAATCTCCATACAAAGAGGTGGAGGCTGGACAGGTTCTGGTGGAGGACCGTCCCCTGCTGATGCGACAGAAGATCCTCCCGAAGAGGCAGTCGGATCGGGGGATCCACGCTCATACTGAGTAGCTCGGGATACCATACCCTTCGAACCCAGTCGGAGGCACAAGAATGACTAGGGCCCGGTCGCGCCTGATGTTCTTCAGCACTCTGGGTAGAAGTGGTATAGGCAGAAAGGCGTACAATAGACCGCAACTCCACTCGCAACGAAAAGCGTTGCTGAGTGAGTGCCGCCTTGGAAATTCCAACGCGCAGAACTGCTGACATTGCGCGTTCTTTTCGATGGTGAATAGATCTAACCAAGGCTCTCCCCACTGTTGAAAGAGACCTTGCGCCACTTCCGAGTGAAGATGGCATTCGTGATCCATCATGCACCTGCGGCCGAGTTCGTCCGCCCTGGCGTTCAAAGAACCCCCCCCCCCCCCCCCCAAGTGTCGAACCACCAGGAAAATGCCCTGGTGTTCCAGCCACGCCCAGAGGCGCAGAGCCTCTTGACAAAGGGTCCACGACCCCACCACGCCTTGCTAGTTGCTATACCACATGGCGGTGGTGTTGTTTGTGAACACCTGCCCTACTCTCCCCTTGACACAGGGAAGGAATGCCTTCAGTGCTAGTAGGATTGCTTTGAGCTCCAGAAGGTTGATATGGAGACTGGACTCCGCCGGAGACCAGAGGCCTCTGATCTCAGCCTCTCCCTTGTTGCCGCCCCATCCCAGGAGGGACGCATCTGTCACCACTGTGTGCTCCGGTTGGGGAAGGGAGAGGGATCTGCCGCTGACCCAATCCTGGTTCGTGAGCCACCACTGCAATTGTCGTGCAGTGCCCTCTGAGATCTGGACGTAGTCGGACAGGCTCCCCTGATGCAGCGTCCACTGGAACTTCAAGTCCCACTGCAGAGCCCGCATATGCCATTTGGCATGATTGATCAGCAGGATGCAGGAGGCCATGAGGCCCAGCAGTCTCAAGATCATCCTGACTGAAACGCAGGACAAGGGCTGATAGAACGGAATCATAGCCCCAATGTCTCAGACTCGCTGCTCGAGAGGATAAACCCAAAACTGTGACGTGTCCAGACCCGCTCCAATGAAGAAGAGCTTCAGAGAGGGGATCAGGTGTGACTTCGGCACGTCGATGAAGAACCCCAGCAAATGCAGGAGGTCGGCCGTAGTCTGGAGATGGGAGACGACTGCGTGGAGCGAGCCCGCCTTCAACAACCAGTCATTGAGATAGGGGAAGACTGAAACACCTGAAACACCTGATCTCCGCAGATGAGCTGCGACCAATGCCATCACTTTAGTGAACACCCAAGGGGCGCTGGTAAGGCCAAAAGGAAGCACAGTGAACTGAAAGTGCTCGTGACCTACCGTGAATCGCAGGTAACGCCGGTGGGCCGGCAGGACGGGGATATGAAAGTAAGCGCCCTGCAAGTCTAACGCTACCATCCAGTCTTAAGGGTCTAGGGCAGACAAGACCTGCGCAAGTGTTAGCATCTTGAACTTCTCCTTCCGGAGGAAGCAATTGACGTTCTGAAGGTCTAAGATAGGACGCATGCCCTTGTCCTTCTTTGGAACCAGGAAGTAGTGGGAGAAACAACCACGACCTACTTCTGATGTTGGAAAGCGCTATATGCCCCCCTTGGCCAAGAGGGCCGCAACTTCCTGCTGGAGAAGTGCCAAGTGATCCCCCAACATGCGGTAGTACTGAGGTGGCATGGCTGGAGGGGTCGTCTCGAAGGGGAGGGAGTTGCCCCTTCGGTCTCTCTGTAAAACCCACCTGTCCGAAGTGATGGTGCGCCAGTGGGGGAGGTGATGGCGAATCCTGCTGTCCACTGCCATTTGATGGGCCTGAAACACCGGACTAGGAAGGTTTGGAGCCAGTGGTGGCAGGGAAGTTGGTGGACTGACCCGCTCGCTGGCCCCGTGACCCACCTCGGTGTGTCCCACGTCCGCGGCTGCGCTGAGACTGTTACTGCACAGGCTTGGGGCTCTGAAATGAACGTGATTAGGCGCCCCTTCCTTGGCCACAAAAGGAGCAAAAAGCCGAAGCAGTGCAAGTGGCCGAAAGGCCCATGGACTTGGCCGTAGCCCACGAGTCCTTAAAATACCCCAACACACTATCTGCCTTGTCGCCCAAAAGGCATGTCCATCAGAGTGTTCTGGACATCCACTGAAAAGCCAGTCGTCCTCAGCCAGACGTTATGGTGTAGCACCACTGTCGTGGAAATTGCCCTACCAAGCGAGTCGGCTGTGTCAAGGCCACAACGAATTGTGAACTTGTCTGCATCTCTCCCCACAGCAATAGCTTGGGAGAGCACCGTCCGGGCCTCCTCGCTAGTGTGGGAATAATGACCCAAAAGGTATGCGGTGTTCACAGACCGAAACCCTGAACTGGCGGAAGAGAAAATCTTCTTCCCAAACTGCTCCAGTTTCTTGGATTCCCTGTCCGGAGGAGAGGAAGGGAATGCGCTCAGAGAAGCAGAGGCTTGGACAACCAAGCTCTCAGGGGTAGGGTGTTGGGAGAGGAAAATGGAGTCTCATGCTGCCGGGCGATGGCGTCCGGCCACGTTCCTATCCACAGTAGCACCTGTGTTGGGCCTGGACCAGGTGGCCGAAAGAACGTCTGAAAGTGCATCATTAAAGGGCAGCAGCGGCTCCACAGAGGAAGCCGACCGAAGCACTTCTGTCAGGGGATTAGTCCTGTAGCCACTGTAGTTAGCTCGAGGTGGGGAGCATCTGCTGCCCTACGCAACACCACTGAATATGTACCACCCTCCTCTGTAGCCACGGTAGAAGGAGACAGTGCGCCAGCTTCTGGAGAAAAATCCCGATCACCAGCGTCCTCCAAAACCACTGACCAGTCCGGCTCTAACTCACATTGGGCTGCGAAGGGTCTTCAGACCTTTCCCAGTCCTCCCCGTCCTCCGTAACCTGCTGGGCAGGTGGGAGAGAAGGAGGAGGATGGAGAAAGGGATAAAAATTCCCCATCGGCGTCAGAATCAGCATTGATCGACACAGGTTAGGCACCGTCTCCATGTCGGGGTGGAAGCCGGGGACGAAATCGGCCGGGGAGCCAGCTGGCGGCGGTGCCGTGGACGCTGATGTCAGTGAAGGTCGTATAAGGTCAACCAACATCGGCTGGGATGGATCCATGGGGGTCTTGCGGTGCCGAGGCCGGAGCCGCCGACGTCTGCGCCGGAGCCATCATCGAAGGGCGAGGACCCCCAGTTGGACCCGTGGGGCTCAAAGGCGCGCTGGCGAGGCCCGACGGTTCAAAGAGGCAGGCCATACCTGACAGAAATTTCTGCAGCTGGGCCGGAGTCGCCGACTGACCCGGGAAAGGCAGGTAGGCCGTCAGCAACTGCGTAGGCTCAGCCGGAGCCGCAGGGGTGGCACCACCCGCACCCTCAGTCGTGTCGCGCGACATGCTAGGGGAAGGCGAAGAGTGACGGCGCTTCTTCGACTTCTTGTGCATCGTCTTACCTGCCCTCGAGTGTGACGACTTCGGCAAACGATGGTGGCGGGTCCTCGACCTTCCTCGGGACCAGGATCTTGAACGGCGCGGAGCTGACTCCCGGGTCTCAAGCAGCTTTCGGGACTGCTCCCATAAAAGTTTTTGGAGCCTTGGCCCGGTAGTCGGGGCACGACGTGGGGTCGCGGTCGCACCCCAGGCAGAAGAGACACTCGCGGTGCGGGTCTGTCAACGACATCATGCGGGAACAAACCTCGCAAGACTTGAAACCAGGAGTCAAAGACTCAAAAAAGACAGAGACAAAGGTCCCAAAAAACTCAGTCAAAAAGATACTGGGGGTATCGCTCTCTTCGGATCTGCGCTTGCATGTGTGGAAAAAGAAAAAACTGACGTCAGCGCGCGCGGGCGTCATCTAAGTAGCTGCATCGACGTCATCCCAGCGATCACGACGCCTACGACGGACGCGGAGCCGCACAACGCCACATTCTGACGCGCAGGGGCACTGCTGACGAAAACTTTCCAAATCAAATCTGATGCCTGGGGGTAATTCTAAGGCAAGGAATCTATCACGGACGTGTCTCTTTCTTTCAGATAAACTGTTTTTCCTGAAAGCTTGGAAGAGGGAGATCTCAGCACAGTAAACCTTTAACTGATGTCATTTTTAGAAGAACAACTACATAATTTCTTTTACAACACTTTTTGCAGCAGATGGCGAATGTGGAAGAGTTCAGCTCTTGTATTTACATTTTCACCCTCACAAAAATGGCAACCAAGCATTTTAAACGCCTGGAAATTAATTAACCAGTTATTAACATGCATTGTAGAGAACCTGCTGCATTCTAATAATCAGTCGATCATAATAATAAACCTCGTCTTCCACTCATTAGCCACATAAAGAAAAGCATTGTCAATTGTTAATTAGTGCTGTCCAAGTCCCTCTAAATAACTGGATTACTTTTGTGCACTTTCCTTAATGAACATGAGCATTTATTTCAGCAACACATCAGGTGCTTTGCATTCTTTGAAAATATATATTGATTACTGAAATACTGAAATATGAAATACTGAGAAAAACATTTCTCAGGATGAACCAAAAATTACATCAGCATGAAGATGTTCACTTGATGTAGCATTGGTATCGAATTCATCTGAGAAGTAGCAACCGATCTGGAAGCCTAAATATTGGAGTTGCGGGGTAAAGTACACACAAATGTAGTTACTGGAAATCATACTTCAAAAGAAAACCCTTTTACTCCAGTAAGAAAGGTTACTAGCAATTTGAAAAGTATGTCTGACAATGCCAGAGGGCTGGGCAGAAAATCTGGAGAAAATCAAGACAGCCAACAGCCCCAAAAAAACAGAGCAAATACACAAAGGAGGTTGAGTATGGGAGGGGTATTTATTCAGCCACAACACTCTGGGTATGGCTAGAGCTTACAACAGCATAGTGAGCATGTTCTACATTTTGGAAGACTGTAGAACACTATAATCAAGCAAGTAGAGGCAGGAACCTCTCATGGAACTATTAAGGGGGAGAGATAAAATTCTGTGGGTCTCTGTAGGATAGAATTTTACACACAATCACAACAGAATGTTTCAAAACTACAAAATTAATTTAAAACACAAACGTACCTTTGTCAAACTGGCAGTGGCGTTCAATGTATATATTAAAAGCTTGATATATCTACATAGAAGAGGAAATACAGTTACTTATTTAAGTGACTTCAAGGATCTCTGCTTAGCACAGAAGCACTTTAGTCAGTATTACCTCACCAAAGTCCTGCAGGTGCACAATGTAAAACAGCCCACTAGACTCCAATCTGATCTGATTCGAAGCGAACCCTGGAAAATAAAATACACAACGTTATTTAGAATGACAACCTACTAGATGGCAGCATAAGAAACAAGCATTTGCAATGCAATAGGCCTTGCATTACTGAAAGTTTGAGCTATTGTGTTGCAAATGATGTTTGTTAGTCTTTATGTTTTGTCAAAAAAAATCACAGCAGTGGCATAAGTAATAAAAGAAAATCTACGAAGCAAGGAAAGGGTGAGGGTACCACAGGCTGTTACTAGGTGTCCCTGTGGAGTTATACAGGAATCTCTATTAGCCACTGCACCCTTATATTATAATAAGAAAGATTGGAAAAGTGCATACATTCCATTTGTTTTTATTAGAAGTGAGATTTTAGCTAGCAAACGCAAGCTAACAAAAATCTAACTTCCAATAAAAACAAATGGAAACGTACGCTCAGCTGCAATCTTATTTTATAACTGCATTAAAGGTGCAGTAATTTATGTGGCTAATACAGGTACCTTTACAACTCCACACGGACACATAGTAACCAACTGTGTTACTGCACCCTTTCCCCGCTTCATGGATTTTCTTTTATTACTTATGCTACTGCTGGGATTTTTTTGACAAAAAACGAAATCTGACAAACATTATCATTTGCAATGCAAATAACTCAAACTTTCAATAATCCAAGATCTATTGCGTTGCAAATGCTTGCTTTCATTTAATTTTTCCATGAAATAAATAAATCACTGTGAAATCTCCGAGAGAGATTCATGTTTCTCCAGATCACACTGGGAGGGTAGGTGAGAGGAGGGAACAGATAGAGTAAAGGCAACTGAGAGAGGAATAGGTTGAATAGTGAACAGAGAGATGAAGTGAGGGTTCACTTTGTAACTTGTATGTCACAGCTTTCAATCCAATTTCCAAAGCACAATATCTTTGAAATTCTGCTGCTGTCTGTTCACACATAAAAGCGCAGCTACTTCACTGCATTGTATTGCGTGAAACATTACTAAATATGCAGATCAAAGATTTGGCGCAGGTGTCCAGACATAGATTTTGTCTTCGACCTTGTACAGTGATCTGGTGCTTTTCGCCTAGGGTTGCGTTACTGAAATAGCATACATACAGACTGGAAAATCACTGTTTGTTAAGAAACGGCTATAAATCCAGCATGGAGCATTTGTTTGGCAGGTTACAGTGTGGCAGTAGAAGATTTTGGGATTAGTACACATGTAGTGTCATTTTAGGTGTTTCTTATTGTACTCTTCGTTCTCCATTAACTGGAATCGATTAAATACTAAAAACTTTGCAGAAACGAGTTACAGTAAAATGAAATCCCTCCGTTCACTGGCTATGCCTTTTTACCAGTCTGTCCCGCAATCAGCTGTTGAAGTGCTTTGGCCTCAGGCTGGCACACTGCACCGGCTGCATGAATGATTGCTACGCCTAGAGGTGGGCGAGCCAACAAATTAACAGGAAGAACTGAACAAGAGCTGAGTCAAGGGCCTGGCCTGACTGTGAGAGGCTGTTCACGAGCAGATCCCTGGAATTGTTTGCCAAGTAAATCATACAACAAACATCGCATCAAATATGATATAGTCACTACATAATTCCTTAACATGTAGAAGCTTTCACAAAAATGTAAATTTTTTTCACTGAGAAGAAATTATTAAAAGTGATAGTTTTTAAACTTGAACTTAGAACCACTGAGTCCCCCCCCGCCCGCACTCTGGTGACAGTGCCATTAGTGGACAAAGAGTCAAGACATTTGTCACGTGAACTCCCTTATGTGGCCCAGATTGCCACAGAAAGCAACATTATAGTCAGTAGCACTGGAATTATGCGATTGTACCGCCAAAGTGTTTTTCACATAATTATGGATTTGTCGAATTTTCCATGTAATTCATTAACTGCTGCATAATTGCATGATGTGTTGCCATGCAGTGGAAGGCTCTTTTCAAAGGTAGCCTTCATATGTTAAAAGTATCTGATCTGGAGAAAAACAAACTCAGGATTTAAAACATAACATAGGGTTGTGGTTGCTTGTACTAAGAAGTATTTAAAATGATTATAAACAACCCTATTTAGCAACATTAGAATAATGATTGGTGAATATCAACTGCAAGTAACACGAGCATCAGCAAATGCATTAGGTTTCAACTAAGTTATTAATAATAAGTACTAGTGCAATACACTAACATGCAATACAAAGTCAATATATTACAATTGCAGTGTGTACGAAGTCTCTGCAGTGTTGGACATTAACATCCATACCTAGTATTACACATTGCCTTGTGAGCTGTATACTGCATGCCAACAGTGTAGTTTTAAAATGAGAGTGTGCACATAGGCATTGCGCATTCTTTCAAGACCTCACCCCGGCCTTGAAACGCATGGACTCCGGTGGCATGTCTTGTGGCTTACTAATCAAACTGTTGATGGTGGATGAGTAAGAAATACAGGAATATTTAACCCTTTCCATGCGTTAGACGGTCCGGAGCCGTCCGAATCGCGCACATGTGGAATCTGCCTGCACCACGGAGGAATTCCACGCGCGTCCAGGGGGTTAAACATGACAATGAGTTTGCCCTCTGAAGCCTCTTTTCCTTCTGGGGGAGGCGGTTCACTCAACACCAGTGTACGCTAACTTTGAAATCGGAGTATGCAGTCGCATTTGCATTTTTTGGTCCTTTCGTGTTCGTCTCCTGGTAGTTTGCACTTTCTTTGTTCTCCAGTTGTTGATACATTGAATCAATCAGGGTTTATAAAGCGCAGCTACTCACCCGAAGGGGTCTCAAGGTGCTGAGGGGGATGGGGTTGCGCAGCTGCTGGAAGATCACGGAGCTCCATCGAAGAGCCAGGTCTTAAGGTCCTTTAAGAACTGGGGGGGGGTGATGGTGTCTGTCGGAGGTGGAGAGTGAGAGAGTTCAATTCCTTGGCAGCAAGGAGGGAGAAGGAGAGTCCTCCTGATCTGGTCTTCTTGATGTGTGGTACCGTCGCAAAGGAGAGCTGAGCGGAGGGGAGGGATTGGGGTGAGTGGAACGTGAGGTGGTGGTTCATGTAGGTGGGTCCAGTGTTGTGGAGGGTTTTGTGGGCGTGGGTGAGATGCTTGAAGGTGATTCTCTTCTCGACGGGGTGCCAGTGTAGTGTCCGTGGGTGTTGGCTGATGTGGCAGTGGCGCGGTAAGTTGAGGACTAATCTGGCGGCGGCGTTTTGGATGTTCTAGAGTTTGCGTGTGAGGTTCATGTTGATACCTTCGTAGAGTGCATTATATTGGTCTAGTCTGCCGCTGATGAGGGAGTGGATGACGGTTTTCCAGTGTTCGAGGGGAATCCAGTTGAAGGTCTTTCGGAGTAGGTGGAGGGTGTGGTAGCAGAAAGAGGTGGTGGCACTGATCTGGTGGTCCATTTTGAGTTCGGAGTCTAGGATGATTCCGAGGTTGCGTGGGTGATCCGTCGAGGAGGGAGGGTTACCAAGGGCGGGGGCCGCCAGGTGTCTATCCAGGCGTCAGGGTGTGTGCCCATGATGGGCACCACAGTTTTGGCACTCTTGAAAGTTATGTTTGGAGCGTTTGGGTACGTTTGACAGGGAGAGGATCAGTTGGGTGTCGTCTGCACACGATACGATGTTGAGTCCGTGTGATCTGACGATGGATGCGAGCGAGGCCATGAAGATGTTGAAGAGGGTCTGGTGTTGGAGGAACCTTGGGGGACTCTGCAGGTGGTCAGTGTGGGTTCTAAGAGGAAAGGAGGGAGTCTGACCCGTTGCGTTCTGTTGGGAGTGGAAAGAGCATATCCAGTCGAGGGCTAGGGTGCGAAGAGAGACGGTATCGAAGGTCCAGGAGTATGAGGGCCAGTTTCTCCTCTGTCAAGGAGGATGCAGATGTCATCAGTCGCAGCGAGAAGGGCAGTTTCAGTGCTATGGTTCTTCATTAAGCCTGATTGGGAGGAGTCAAGGATGTTTTTTTCTTCTATGAAGGCGGCGAGTTGACTGTTGACGGCCTTTTCCATGACTTTCGCCTTATACGGGAGTTATGAGATCGGTCTGAAGTTTTTGAGGTTGGTGAGGTCCGCCAAGACTTTTTTCAGGAGGGGGTTGATGTCAGCGTGTTTCCAGTTGTCGGCAGTGGCGTAACGAAACTTGAGGGGGCACCCCTGCAAAGTGCATGAAGGGGGGCCCCCACGCTCCTGACCCATTCAGTAGTTCTCAGGCCTGATCATGCACAGTACCGAAGGTGGGACCCTGGATCTCAGGGCCCAATGCACCACAGTTGTTGCTATTGTTACGCCGCTGGAGTGCAAAAAAAAAATTGTGGGGTAAAAAATGTGTTTTAAAGTCATTCAATGTCTGTATCTAGTTCTGTCATACAACCACTTAGGTATTGCTATTTGCAAAGAGGAAAGTAGCAGGCAATTTGATAGTCTGATTTGTTAGTGGATACAAATACATGATTGAATCCTCATGCATATAGGCATTATTCTATTCAAAGAGGACATTGTAGGAATGTAACAATCTGACATGTTGACATGATCAGTTCTCCATGCGTGTATGTAGGCATTGTTCTCTGCAAAGAGGTGATGCGTAATGAGGGTGGAGAAGCAGAGGGCGGGAATAACCTGTGGATTGGGTCAGTGGGTGGAGTCAGAGGTGTGGCAGAAAGAGCAAAATATCCACATTTTTTGTATTTGTTTCCCATTTCACTAACCGGTAACAGCTCATTACGTTATTTAATTTAACCAATGGATACACATGTTTATTTAAGGCTTACTATGAGTTATTGACATTAAAATACATTCACAAAGTGGGATATGTTTCCAATCACAGAATGCCCCAAATATCCTTAAAAGTGTAATCGCAAGCTATTTGTCTCTCAGCCATGGAGTTTGTCATCAGCACTTCTCCTCCCTTTTTCCAAAAGAGCAGTTCAAACATGAAAGGCAAAATATCCTAGTTTGCAAATGTTTCCACATAATTATGGCTCTGCCAGGTTTGCCACATAATACATAATCTGTTGCATAATCTGATGATTTTAACTAGTAAATTGTTTATAGCTCAAACAGATAAAAAGTTCCTAAAAAATGTGACTTGTGCTGCTGTGAAATGTAGGGCCCTATGCAAAGGTTGACAGGTCGCCTTTCTCGCTGCTGCAGTTGAATATTCCACTGGTACTAATGAGGAGAAATCTTTGCAGAGACTGTTAGCATGTGTAAAAATGTCAAAATAAAGTATCAGAAAATTTACAGCACCACTTATACCAGTGTAGGGTGTCAGAGCACTTTACATCACACATATTACACAGAGACAATCATCCATACGTGTGTAAATCACTGTATAGAAATGTTACATAAGACAAAGGACAACAAGTTGTAGGAGTCACATGACAACCATACTAGTAGGCAGCATAGTTTAATTGTGATTGGTCTGGAGAAACACAAACTCAGAATTTATAACGTAATACCATGGTTGGTGGTTCTCTTTAATAATCAGAATTGATTTCTACCCAAATGAACCGTTTTTCTGCTACATTAGGATAATCAAAGACTGGGGTAAAAATCCATAACGCTCTAATTTATACCTTGTAGTTTGCATGCAGCTCTTACATGACAGTTAATAGCTCACTGTTCTATGGTATGATTTTAACGCATTAAATGTAAGTTACAATAGGGTCTCTCTGACAAAAGCAGTAACCCACTGACCTATTCACATTAGGTGCACTTTGTAATTTGCATGGTACATGTTCTTAGTAGCAGGCACATTACCCCGCCGCTTCATTTCCATGAGTCAAAATGTCCACTAGACATTACACCATCTCTCTCTACTAAGGAGTTATCATGACATTTTTATTGTTGCCGAAAATTGTTGGCGGCCAGGAAGGAGGCAGCAAGTGCTTTTAAAACCATATTATACTTGCAAACACGACGCCCCCACCTGAAGTCGGCGTCAGCCGCAGTCCATGCAGGTCACAGCGGTGGGGCCGTGTAAGGGGGGATTTCGAGGGACGATTCAGAGGGGAAATTATTTATTTAACTTCCTCTCTGGATTGTCCCTTCAAATCCCCCCTTACCCGGCCCCTCTGCCCCACCGCTGTTACCTGCACAGACCACGGCCGGTCAGCACCTCGTGCAGTCGCACTGCACTAGAGCCACCCTGCTCAAGGGTCCTGTGACCTCAGTGACAGAGTCACTGTCACTCTAGGGCATGCTGCTTCATAGGCCTGCCTGCAAGACTGAAGGTGAACTTCAGAATGAATTGTGGCAGACATGCCTTCTAGGTTAACCCACACTTGCCACTACTAGGATCCACCTGCTGGTGCTAAGACACCAGGGCCTTTAAGATTTTGCAGGCCTTCTAAGGTCTAGCATGGTACTGTGCTCCCACAGGGGGAGTGGTTTGGTGGCCTGGTCATGAAGGCTGAACCTGGATCCCCAGTTCCAAATTCAGCAGCTCTGACCATAGTGCCACATCCTCTCCCCCACTGAACACCATACTGCCCCACTGAGAGAAATTTGCACTGCACTGACCCACTATAAACACCTGGATGTGACTCTATACAAATTACGCACTAGACAAGAGCAATATGCTGCCTAAAAAAAATTAACAACATCCAAGAAAAAGCAAACACTTATAGGGAATACAAGATTAAGCAAAGCATGTGAAATGTAAGCAGGAACAACATGGTTAACTTTTTCTTTTTACACTCATTATTCAGAAATTAGTGAGTGCTTTTGCCTGAAAAGTTGAGGACATGACTACAGGGCCCAGAAGGGACCCACTTCAATGCCTATTGCTTATATCCTTACAAAACATAAGCAGTATGGTTTAAAAAGACCACATTTGTGAATACAGAGCCGCAGTATGCTTTTTGCCTTCCAATTCACCCATCAAGCTGGTATTTCAGTACTTTCAGGAATAGTGCACTTTCCGATCCAGGGTGTTGTTCAAAGAGCGACGAGAAAACAAAAGTAGCACTTCACTGGCAAACACTATAAAGTGGCGCTAAAGTGTTTAGCCGTGAATAAATCAGTCTGGCCACCTTGCAACCACTCTGTCTTGCATTAGTTAGTTAGTTATTTTTCATATTTTGATTGTTTTATTTCTCTCCACCCCGAGGCTGCACTTGGAAATTGAAAAATGTCAGGAAAAGAGGTGTTTTTCTTTTTGGATCCATTTCACAGGGGAGCAAATAAACGAAGGAGACAGAGAGGGAATAGGGGGAACAAAGTGGGGAGGGGGGCAGCTGCCAGGCGCAGGAGAACTGGACACTGTCCTTGTCTTTTGTGGGCACGAAGGAAAAGACAGAGTCCTTTTCCTTCCCTGACAGAAAGTGAAACCAGACAATAACAAGTGGGTAACTGTGAAACAAATGTGTTCATTTCTTAGGTAGGAGATTACTCACGAGTGAAAGAATGCTGTTCCAGGGAGTATTAGTACATGAAAAAGGTGACAGAGCTTGTCAAATACTTGCATGAGTAAAACATCTTCATGCCACAATATTAACACCAAGGAGTGTAACTGTAAAACTACGTCCCAGACGGACGTCACCGACCCAGCTGTTATCGAGTGGAATGCTGTGTGAGCCGAGGGGGCCCCTGGAGTGCAGGGCCCCCCCGCAATGCGTGGGCTGCGGGGGCCTTTCTTACGCCCCTGGTTTTCGGGGAAAGAGGCGGTCTCAAAGGAGCGGTTGATGATTCATTGAAGCTCGGGGCAATGATGTCTGAGGCTCTGTGGTAGATGTGGTGGGGGCAGGGGTCCGCGGGGGCCCGCAGTGGGTGGTCTTCATAATCTTTAGGATGTCTTCGATGCTGAGGGCGGTCCAGCTGTCCAGTGTCGGCTGCGTGGGGCTGTGAACAGTGGGAATTGTCATAAATAGTCTTGATTTTGTGGTGAAAGAAGGCGCTGAGTCTGTTGCAGATATCCTGGGAGGGTAGGGTGTCGGTAGTCTCGCTGTTGAGTTGGGCGAACTCTTTGAAGATGCCAAAGAGTTCCTTGCTGTTGTGTGCGTGGGTGGAGATTCTGTCCTGGAGTGCTTTCTTCCTTGAGTATCTGATGTGTATGTGATGGGCGGTGGTGACAGTTTTGAAGTTGTTTAGGTCTGGGGGGGGTTTTGGAGTTCCTCCATAGCTTTTCTGCAGGTGTGTCTAGATTCCCTGAGTTCGGTGGAGAACCAGCTGGTTTTCTTGGCATGAGGGTTGGAGGCTTTCTTGAGGGGGCGATGGTGTTGGCGCAGTCAGTGATCCAGTTGTGCAGGGTGCGGGCGGTGGTAGGGTCATCGTCTGTGGCAGTGGGAGCGCGGTTGCTGGGGCTCAGTAAGCTGGTCGTCGGAGATCCTTGTCCAATTTCTGCGTTGGAGCTGGTGTTGCCGTCCTAGGGAGATGTTTGTTTTGAAGGTAAAATGTACGTAGCGGAATTCGGATGTCCATGGGAATTCGGAGGTGTGGCCGAAGGGGGTGATGTATTTTGTTAGCAACTAATTCTTGGGAAGCTAATTTAACTGAAGAACTAAAGAGATGTTTGTGTACGGCAGTGAATGATGTGTGACTGTGGCAGTGAAGCGTTGTCTGCGGTTCATACTAAAGAGATATGTGTGAACTTGGAGAGCTCTAGTAGACGACAAGAAAAACAAGCATTTGCAATGCAATAGGTCTCGCATTAGGAAAGTTTGAGCTATTGGTATTGTAAATGACAAATATTTTATTTATGTGTTAGTTTTGAAAATAGCTAAATGAATAGCTTTGTCGTTTACAATGCCAATAGTTTTAACTTTCGCAAATGTGACACCTATAGCATTTGTAACGCAATATGTGTTGTATTTACGTGACTTAGATGTATTGATATTATAAAGAACAATGGCTTTTTTTTAAAAATAATTAATACTTAAATAAAGTGTTTGTAATTTATAATGGCAATAGCTTAAACTTTTGTAAATAACTGTCGTGAAGATTATGTTCAGTGTATTTTATTGTGACGAAAATCCAAGAACAGAAGTGAAATATTAACATCTTTTTGTGACATTTGTAATAAAGCTTGAAACATTGAGAGAACATATTTGAACCAGTTGTTGTTGAATGGTTGCACAGATTGAGGCTGTGGTGGCGCTGAGTGATGTTGTGGTGGCGACGAGTGATGCTGTGGCGTTCAGTGATGTTGTGGTAACACATAGTGATGTGGTGGTGCCCCTGAGTGATGTTGTGGTGCCCCTGAGTGATGTTGTGGTGCCCTTGAGTGATGTTGTGGTGCCCCTGAGTGATTGGTGGTGAGGGATGCTGTGAGGATGCGATAGATAGAGTGAGTGTGATAGATAGACTGAGGGCGATAGAGCGAGGGCAATAGATAGATAGATAGATAGATGTGTGTGTGGGGGGTTTCTGTGTGTGGGGGATTGTGTGTGTGGGTTTGTGTGTGTGGGGGGTTTGTGTGTGTGTTTGAGGGGTTGTGTGTGTGGTTGTGTGTGTGGGGCGTGGGGGTGTCTGGAGGGGTGGGGGGTGTGTGTGGGGGTGGGTGTGTGTGAGGTGTGGGGGGTGGGGGTGTCTGTGTGTGGGGGGGTTGTGTGTGTGTGGGGTGTGTGTGGGTTGTGTGTGTGTGGGGTTGTGTGTGGCTGTGTGTGTGGGGGGTTGTGTGTGTGGGGTTGTGTGTGTGGGGGGTCTGTGTGAGGTTGTGTGTGTGAGGTTGTGTGTGTGTGTGGGGATGTGTTTGGGGGGTTGTGTGTGGGGGAGGACGATCAACAGATGAGAGAGAAAAGAGAGAGTGAGAGAGAGGGAGGAGAGATAGAGAGAGAAAAAGCCATTTGCTTTGCTATACAATACCATTAGCAAAGCAAAAAGCTTTAACTTAATCAGAAGCCAGACCTATTGCATTTTCAATGCTTGTTTTCGTACAGCTATCAGAAATCTTTCATCTGCATATCTAACATGTCATATCCTTCATCATCACCACTGTCTTCACCTCATCTTTCTGCATTACTTCCTTGTGTCACAACCTTCTGCATGCTCACTGAATAAATACAGCAGTATTCAGACAGCTGTGTATCTCCTTCCCATAAAATAATAATTACAATTGGCACGTGTGACAGTCGGTCTATGCACTCTGCAGAGAAGCTACAGATTGGATGAGGATGTGGACGAAATAACTTTTATGACCTACCGAGGGGTACTGTAAGAAAAGTTCTCTAACGTCAGCCGCCACTCCAGAGTTACCAATTGTGCACTAAATTGCAACCCATCTATAATCTGAACTCTTCCAGATACCTAGAAGAAACTTCGTTCACAGTATGTACTATAAAATTATCAGATGTTGCACGAGAAATAAACTACAGAAACACATCTGGAAAAAGGATTAACTCTTAGGAAATGCAAGATCAGGTAAAAAGTTAAATATAAACAGGAACTGCATCACTTATGTGGATCACCATAAGGGAAGGCTTTACCATAATATGTGCTCTCTGTAAGGAGGCCAATAATAGGATGAGCATGTGGTATGATCACCTTTATGAGCCAGCAAAAGGCACTGTAAGAATCTCTCACTGCCTTAATACTCACTCCACAGCTTTTCAGTCATGCTTCATAATTAATGCAACCACCCATAAAGTGAATGCATGCAGACATATAGAGGACCCGCTGTTCTCTTTTCATGCACTATGCAAGGGTCTTATGTGAATGGAAATACACTGTAGAAGCAGCCAGTATATATTAATATGCACAATGCTAGATTATGTAAAGCAGGGGTGGACAGGGTCAGGAAATGTGCCCAGCACCAAATTAAAAGTGGCACCCATAGGCGAATCAGATAGCTTAAAAAGTGTGCACGATTTTAAATCGTGGCAGTCTTGAACTTACAAAGGCACGCCGTATACTTGGTTTGAAAAGTATGGGAGACTGCGTGTTCTAATGCTTGTTGCAGTCAATGTTATTGGTAAACATGAGGGTAATCAACCCTAACAAAACATCCTTCCAGTTAATAGAAGAGACCCACAAGCAGCTAAAAAAAGTTTAAAGTTGTTGGTATTGTAAATAGTAATGTTTTTTGCATGGTGTGGTCTATTGTGCACTGTCAGACCCCATGAAAACCCCCCTCCCCGACCCGAGAGCATGGTCTGGTCTCTTGTGCACTCTTAGACCCCATGTGAAGCCCCCGCCCCCCACCTGAGAGCATGACGTGATCTCTTGTACACCCTCTGCCCCATGTTAAGCCCCCTCTCCTATCTGAGAGAAATTTACAGTGGATATAACCTAAAAACAAGCCCACGTCCTTCCGATTTCACACTAACCACTTTGATTCTTAAACAGAAGTGTAAAGTAACGGCTTCCAGTGTGTAAACCTTGGAATAAGAACGCTAACGTGGCTGGGGCAGCCACTTCCGGAAGAGATATTGTTGTTTCTTCTGGGGTGGCTGGCTTCATATTTCCGGGACGGGATTTTACTTTCTAGCCAATAGGAGGCGTTAGCAGGTGGTAAAGTCAACCTTATGCCTGCTAGTGAAACCCTTCAGCGTGTCAGTCAGCATAAACTATGTTTTCCATTGGCTCTAAGAATCTAAGTGGTTACTGTGGAATCGGAAAGTTTTTAACCAAGACCCATGCTACTGGCTGAACCGGTATAAAAATTCCTATCTTTTGTAAACAGGCTAATTAATATCCGACTACGGTATTTATGCCTCAAGGAGGTAAACAAACCTGCTCCAGCTGTCCGCTATCTCTGCAGGGGCTCTAGGGTTCTCGGAGCGAGGTCCAGTCGCATAGGTCTCCACAACAGAACAACACCAACGCAGTCAAGTAGGGGAAAGCGGCTGAAAATGTTAGAAGTCGCCAACAGGCCCACTCTCTGGGCGTGGTCTGGCTTCTAGGGAATCAGGCACTGAATTGACCCGTTTAAGGTGCCCCTTAGACATGCATTTGTCCTGCGGCTGGTGGGGAGAGATGAGCGCGTGGCAGCTTAACGCTTTGGTGACTTCCAGTCGAGTAGGCCCATAAATCAAGCTCGTAATACAAACAGAACCAAAACACCTCGCAGCAGAGATGGGCCAGATACTGCTTTTGCAGGGCAGGTCCACAGCCGTCAGAAAGCCAGGAAGTGAACCAGGTTCTGGCTGGCACCTTTCCTGCTGCTTTCTGTTCTTCCAGATGTTGCTTGCTGCCAAAACGAATCTTCTTTTCCATTACTATAAAATACCGACAAATCCAGTGGCTGTAGCCTGGCGGCGTCCGATATGCCGGTACACCAGGAAATGTCCTGTGTAGTTACTTTGTGGGGATAGAATTTGGGGATTTTAGTGCTGGCGAAAGGGGTTGGATTGAAATGAGCAGGAACGGAAAGCCCGGTGTATTCGTGGACTGGTGTGCAGTGCGAGGGACTTGGGGTGAGGTGAGGGGAATGCTGCCCTTGCATAAAATAAACTGCAAAGCACAGACAGTAGGGAAACGTTTTTGATGTATTTCTTAGCTTCAGTCGCAACAAGTTTGCCAGATTGGCTTGTGAATGTGTTCCTGTAATTGGCAGTTCTCACATGTTTGTTTTTTTAATGCACTCAGGCCGCGAAAGAGAGAGGGAAACAAGATTCCGCTTTTTTAGTTTAAGCTGCAGAGAAAGCAGGTTCCTCCTCGAGGCTTTATTTAACGGTTCATATCAGCCGTGAACCGCCCCACAATAATAGACAGCAGGGCTCGGGGGAAAGTAGCGCGAGCAGGGTAGAAGAGGTCGCAGTTAGAGCAGCAGGGAAAAAGTGAAAGGAGAAAGCCCGCGAGTGGTCAGACACTGTGCCCCATTGCTCCCCGCCTCCACCAGAATTGCATCGGTCCCAAGAAGAAGGGCTGCCTCGTGAAATGCTGGAATGACGCCGATGCTTTCCGAACTGCTGACCATGCTGGGATGGGCTTTCACCGACAGTACAAAGCCTGCTCAACCCCACTTGCAAATGAAAAGCGCTGTGCAGACCAAGAGGCAGCCGCACTACCATCAGAATACAACACAATTCCACCTACGATCACATTCCCAACCACAGTTACGATGATAAAAAAAAAACGGAAGTCAGGCACTTTTGCCTGAGACGGGGGCGGGGCCTGCAATCCGGCAGGAAGTCCCGCCCGCCGCCGCCGCCGAGGAAGAAGTGGAGCCTCTCCGCAGCCCGGGGCTCCCAGGTGCTGGAGGGAGCCCCGGAAGTGAAGTCCTGCCCCCTGGTACCAGCGCTGCCGTAGATGAGACACTCAACACGCCGAAAGAGCCCGGTAAGTGGTGGGTGTGGGGGTGGGGGTGGAGGGGTGGGGAGGTGGGGAGGTGGACGCGCGTGTGTCTGTTCGAATGTGTCTTTGCGTGTGTCTGTGTGTGTGCGCGTGGGTTTGCGTGTGTGTATGCAGTGTGTGTATGCAGTGTGTGTATGCAGTGTGTGTGTGCCTGTGTATGGCTGTGTATGTGCGCATGCGTGAGTGTAGAGTGTTGGCGCAAGGGAATGAGGCAGGAGAGGGGCAACACGCCGTGCGCGCTCACGAGGTCAAAACTGAGCAGATCTGCGCTCGTGCACCCTCTCCTGTCCACATTCCCAAAAACGGGTAGCAATAGTTGTCGAAGCACTGCAATCAATGCTTACGCATTGAATGCAGGTCGTGCTTCGACCTAATAAAGATCAGGAGTCCACTCCTAGCACCCCACAGGGCTCGTCCCGACAGCCCTAACAACCAAAAACTAGGGAGGGAGTAGTGTGAATAACAGGAGGAGCATAGTCACGCAGTACTAGACGTCCAGAGAAGATGGGCAAGACCCACCACATTGGACAACCACAGAGAGTGACCCTGACCACGCATATGCCGAGAAGTGTAGGGGTTTCCTAGTTGACAGCAGCGCAGGGTGGGCAGGGGAATGTTGGGAAGTTGAGGGGGGACATCAAAACATTACAAGGTGACCAGTGCACTCATACGGCAGGAATCCACAGAGGCATTAGGACATTAACAGGGTATACACCCCACGGTTTGAACAGAAGCCAAGGCGCCAAGTGGTGCATGACTAATTTGTTAATAGCACTTGTGTGAAATCAAGATATGTACTACGAATGTTTGAATGATATGCAAATACCAATAAAGTTTGTTTAAAAAAAAAAGATGTGTGAACTGCACTCATGATAGCAAGATTTTTAGTGTCAAAAGTAGAAATTGTTTTTCCATTTGGCGCGCTACTATTGTACATAAAGTGTATTTTGTTCCTTTTTATGTGTTGTCAAAGCCAGCGCGCTGTTACTTTGCTTTCTGAAAATGGCATGTTTGAAACACTGGAAAAGGTGAGGCCAGATGAAATAGTTAATTGTCATAAAAAGTGACAAAGGTAACCTTCCAACACGTTCTCTCATTTTAACTTCACTTTTAGAGTAAACAATTTACAAAAAATCCCTCCCCCCCCCCCCAAAAAAAAAGCTGGCTACTGTAATGATTTCTGCGCACAAATTTGGAATTGTTGTTTGTTTAAAAAAATGTATTCCTGCTGTCAGCAATGAAAGACCCTTCCAAAACAGCCACAGTAGTGAAATGTGAAATTTGAAGAGCGAAAATGACTGATAGGGCCCCTTCTTTATACATTGGGGTGCATAACTTGTCCTTACTTTGGCACAACTTTTTTTTTTACCGAACCTAACCCCCCAAAAAATAAATCAAGTGGAAAAGAAAACATGTGGGAGAGTAAAGCGAACAGAGAGAGCAAGTTTACAAACACCAATGTTTTGCGGCTAAACATGGAGCTGATGGCTATTTAATTTACGACAGTTTATTTCTGCGTAAGTGCTAGAGACACAAAGCCACTCCAAATGTAGCTTGATATGTACATCAAATAATTTGGGATGTTGCCAACTTGGTTCCGGTCTCTGTGTGAAGGTTCACAGCCGATGATTGAGGGTAATACATGCCATATTTACAGAAAAACACCCATTTGCAAAAGTGAGCAGCGATACAGGTCTTTACAGCTAGGCTAATTTTCTCTTCCGTGTAGTGTAGGTATCGGCTATCAAAACGTATGTGAGTGCATGGCAATTGGTTTCCATGCTAAAACGTTTTGCTTGACAGCGTTCCACCAGAAACTTGTTTCTGTGTTTAATATGTTTCCCTCTCCTATAAGGAGAGTTTAGGAAACCATCGACTGCCATTTTCAAATTGGGGGCAAAATGCCAAGTCTGCAGGCTCTATAAAATCTACCCACATGCAGTGTATATGCTGGAGGCTAAATCCAGAGCATTTATATTTGATTAAGAATTGGGGGTGCCAACAGAAGACGTGGAAGAGCAAACAGGACCACATAAGGGGTTAGCGAGTACCCATAATACAAATGTGGGGGCATATGTTGACAGACTAGGGATGATAAAAGAGCCTGCAAGCACCTTGTGCTGATAATCTTGCCTTGGCAGAGAGCTTCTCAGGAATACAAAATAACTGCTTCCGAGTGAAATGATAGATGTGCCACAGCTAGAGGGGTCATGTACTGTCTGTAAAATGCGACCAGAGCCTTAAACACATAGGGGGTTCAATCCAGACTTACCGGCAGTCGCAGAGGGCCGTGAGGACAACGGCCGCGCTATCTGCGCTCCACCGGCACTACACCTCCCCAGCTGCCCCGGGGGTCCGGCGCACTCATGACGCTCCCGCCGCGCCTGGAGGCGCTTGAAGAGCGCGGGGCGGTGAGCGCACTGTGGGGGCTCAATCCAGACTTACCGGCAGTCGCAGAGGGCCGTGAAGGCAACGGCCGTGCTATCGGCACTACACCTCCCAGCTGCCCCGGGGGTCCGGCGCACTCGTGACGCTCCCGCCGTGCCTGGAGGCGATTGAAGAACGTGGGAAGCCTCCCGCCCCGCGGGACGCGCGCAGGCGGCGCCGGGCTAAGCCGGGGCAAAGGGCGGGCAAAGGGCGGGCCGTCTGTGGCCGTCCGGGGCAGGACGAGGCTGGGCTGGGCCATCCCCCTAAACCCTATCAGAAGGTGAGTGTCATCATTATACCATGGGGAAACGTACAGTATGAACCGGTTCCAAACCTCCAACTGTGCCCACCATTGAAAGTATGCTTGAGGAAGCAGTTCATATGGTCACAAATGAGATCGAGCTAACTGAAAGAAGACTCTCTATGAGCCTACCAGCACCCAATCGGCATTCACTGGGCGAAGTAGAACAGACCAATACATCTATCCCTATCACGTTGTCCCCATAAGTTCTGATTACCACCCCTAGCCATCGAGACATGTTTTCCAAGGGCCCTGAGATTAAGCCCGAAACCACTGATGCTGATATAGTCAACATAGCATGTCAACTGGGGCCCAATACCGATGCCTTGTCCAGGGCCACAACAACAGCGGGGGGGCAAGAGGAAGAGAGGAGTAACCAAACCTATCACCTGCAAAAGGAAACAGCCGGCTCACTCAAAAACTCAACCTACTCCGCAAAGTATGTGGAAGCAAGGACCAACTGCTAATACAATGGGCACAACGGGCACAACTGAGTTAACATCGAATAATACCGTGGATTTGACAGTTGCAGAAGGAATCAATTCAGCCCATACACAAACTGACCATATGATTACATGCATACATGGCAGGCCGGAGGGCTTTCCAATTGATTCCATAACGGACTCTGTTTATGACCGATTAAAAACATTAATCGATAAACAATTTAATGCTTTGTTCAAACGGCTGGACAGATTGGGAAATTTGGTTAAAAAACCAGACATTAACAGAAGTAATGTTACCTTTGCTAAAAAAAATTGTGGGGGGCAATAACCAGACAGGAGTATCTGACCAGGGCATATCACAGGCGAATGGTATATGTACAGCCCCAACTGTTAATGCTGCTTGTGGTAAGGGCAGCAATCTAAGGGATAGTCACCCCCCGAAATCTAGCCCAACCATGATGTCTACACCAAATGCAGTAACAGTTGACGATGGGTCAAGTAGTAATAGTAATAGTCAGCCACAGATTCCGGTGTCAGCTTCTTCCGCATTACCTGTCCGTGTGCCCATAGGCGAAAGAACTGCCCCAAAAGATATTCCTATTGTGGCTAAAGATGTTCTTAACTTACCCCCAGAAGCCAGTCCTTACGTTGTAATCCTAGCTGGCGTCCCTCCCTTGAAGAGAGACTAATCCGAATCTTGGGAACAACTTAAAAATAAGAGCAGTGATTGGCTAACAAAATATAAAGGCTTAGAGATGGAGCACGCCAATGATATCTTAATGGTGCGACGTGTAGGCTGAGTGGGGTCTTCTGAAAAGAATATCCTATGTGATTGTAACATCATACATTTTAGACGCCCCCTTTTGGTGAAATGGCTATTGCAAACACAAGTCAACTATAACACAGTCCCAACCCATATACAATCTTTACCATTAGGCTTTTTCTATAAACCCCCATTAGGACCACGTATTCCTCCTATACCAACAAGGAACATTCAGAATAGGTTCACTGGCTTTCCTTACTTAGAGGGCCCCCGTAATCTTTTCACGCCAACATGGAACATACAGAACCGGTTTGCCGTGCTGTCTAGTTTGGAGAGTCAGGACGGACTATCGAACCACAACTCCCTAGTATATCCGAGCCAGCAGACCCCGTAACATTATGTATAGGTCCTAGCAAACCCACAACTCTAGATCTGAATCTAAAAGTTTTAAATTGGAATATAGCAGGATTAGGATCTAAGTTGAATTGCATAGAGTGGGTTGACTTGGTTAGTACTTATGACATCCTGATGTTTCAGGAGACGTGGTGCACAAATGAATTGTTCCTGGAAGGGTTTGTGTGTCATAACTGCATTGTAGATAGACCAAAAACAGGCCGACCATGCGGGGGGTTATCAATGTGGTTAAAAATATCGGCAAAGGGCAGCATAAAATCTGTAATAACAAACAATGCAAATTTTCAAGCCATTATTTACACACGGGGGCGTCGATATGCTTAATCAATTTTTATAATAATGAGTTTATGTCACTACCAAACAGAAATTTTATTAAATGGTTTGAATTTATTGATGGATTGAACGATGAACAGAGGTATGGCAAAATAGATGGTATACTCTTAGCTGGAGACTTTAATGCCCGAATGTCTAGTGATATTGAGAATACTTCTATCACCCCAGTTGGTGTGACCCCATGCAGAAGAGGGGAAGAACTTTGTAATTTTCTATCACCCCGTAATATGATCAATGTAATGGAAAAAGCTGGTGTACATCCAACTGAGGGATCATTGTCTACCTAAAGAGGACGCGGATGCTCATCGATTATAGATTAAGTTTTTATATCATCCTCATTGGAAAACTTTTTGGTAAAGGCTGAGGTTTTACGCACTAGTCAAGACGACCATAATCCTAGTTTAACTACTATTAGACTTCGCTCTAAATTTATTACTCAAGGGGAAATTGGGGCTAAAAACCTGGTGATAACCACGGACAAGCTCAGGTTCATACAGAAGGGGATAGAGAATAAAGCCCTACTTGAACGCACAATAAGGACGTATCCCGCACTTGTAGATACATGTTTGTCAAGCAGGCGGGGAGATTATTGAGGCTTTTAGTGGTCTTTGCACTGGTATCAAACACCTAATCTCCAAACCAATTACCAACACAAGCAAGACTCCCAGGTGGTTTGATAGCTCTTGTTCGCGGGCCAATAGAGATCTGCGTGAAGCATTAGCGGCTTCACCCAGGTATGTAACTCTAGTAATATCATTAAGAGCCTGCTACAAGAAAGCCACTAAAAGACGCTCAGATGAGATACTGAAAGCATGCTGGGATAATATAGCTAAGGCTGCCTCCCTAAAGGACACAAATGGATTCTGGAAGGAAGTTAAAAGTATGAAGTCCATGGATACAAATATTACCCCCATAAGCTATAACATATCTAGTGAGCTATGGGAGAAGCCCTTTGCTGGAATTTACACCGCTTTCTCAATAACTACTAGCAATAATATTTGCACCCAAGTCCCAAAGGTCATTATAACAATATCTGAAGTTGAAGAGGCCTTACATCAAAGCTTAGGGAACAAAGCACCAGGTCCCGATGGGTTATCTGTTGTTCTTATTAAACAGGAACCGGACTTTTAGGCTCCCCTTTTATGCAATTTTTTAACAACCTGACTAATGCAACCATCCTGAGCACCTGGTCGACTAGTATTATCGTGCCCATTTTTAAAAAAGGCGACCGATCAACCCCAGCTGCTACCGCCCTATTTCTTTGATTGATAACACCCTGAAGATCCTGGGTAGGGTCGTTTTTAACAGAATCAGGCTTTGGGCGGAAGATAACCAAATTTTAAACTGTTGCCAGCTGAGCTTTAGAAGTAATGTTAGAACTGTTGAACAGTGCCTACATTTGAATCTTATTTTGGGGAAATACACGGTTGCACAAAAAGTTCCACTTTATTTAGGTTTTATGGATTTATCCTCAGCATTCGATTTTGTTAACAGATCACGTTTATGGGAAATTCTTTTAATTTATGGGTTGGATGAGGCTTTGGTTTGTTTTTTGGCTTATTTGCACAGGGATTTGAAGGCACGGGTGAGGTTAAGCAACGATGGGGAAGTTTCTGGGGACATCACCATCGGCCGAGGGGTCAGACAAGGCTGTGTTCTGGCCCCTCTGCTTTTTATTCTTTACATTAACGAATTACACAACTCCCTGTCAAAAATGTCTAGCGATGTTCCCAAAGTTAACGGTAAACTACTGCCCGCGCTTTTATATGCAGATCCTTATGGGTCGCACGCCCAATGCACTTCGCACTTTAGTTAAGGGATTCGTGTCCTTTATGGCAGATCTCGATTTGTGCACAAATTTTAAAAAATCTTATATAATGAGCTGCGGGCCGAAAAAATATTGTATTAAATCAATTTCAGTGGGCAATGAACTGTTGACATGCACCAGCAGTTTTCCCTATCTGGGCTTAGTCTTCTCAGAATCTGGCTCATGGAAAGCCCACCTGGCCCATGGAAAAGTAAACTTACTAAACCAATAAATTCCATCATCAGTCTTCGGCAACCAAGACAATCTGAGGTTGTGGTACCGTTGATTCAAATATATAAATCGCAATGTGTACCAACTGCCACCTATGGGGCCGAAGTCTGGGGGCATGTAAATTGTAGTGGGATTCAAATTGAAAAGAACAGATTCTGTAGGAAAATCCTTGGTGCGCTAATATCATCTTCTAATTATATATGCCACAAGGAATTGAATTTACAACATTTGGAGGATTTCATTAGGTCGCGCCCAGCTATTTTCTGGGCGAAAATATGGCAGAATCCAGCGGCAACCTTAACCAGAGAAATAATTACAGATTGCCTCAAATGCGACAAAAGTGGCTGTATACCCTGTTTAGCCGCAGTAAAAAACAGTTTAGCTAGTGTGGACTGGGAGCATATCTTTCAATGTCCTTTAGAGGTGGAAGGAATAAATATAAGATCAGTCAGGGGGGCACTTTACGATCTGTATCGCAAAGAAAGACAAGATACTGAGCATCTTAAATCATCTGTTGCTAGATACATAGCCCTCTTGGAGACACCTAGTATTCAACATCATATGCCACAACAATACCTTAGAAAGGATATGGGGAAATGGAAAAGGAGCCTACTCTATCGCCTCAGGGACGGAAGCATCAAATACTCACTTTACTTCCCAACAGGTTTCAATAAAAATCTAGAGCAATTGACCTGTCCCTGTGGCATTGGTAGCAAACAAACTCTGTTACACTTTTTACTTTTTTGTAATTTTTATGTAAGATATACCAAATGGTATCTCGCCACATATTTCAAAGCTCGGGCCATCATGGATTTTGAATCTGCATATTTTAAAATATTAAAACTGGGAAACAATGATCTGATTTTTAGAGTAAGTACATTCCTCCAAGCTGCAGTACGCTCTCGCGCTTCAATGAATGAATCCTAATGCGGTATGCACTCTTTATCCTGTTTATATACATTTTTGATCGTTAGCGAAGGTTGTCTCACTGTATAATAATTTTAGGACCCATTTGCCTGTCCTGCCCGTCTGCGCCCGTCAGCGTTCCGGAGGCGTTCGGGGCGGCGGGTGGGGCTCTGATACCAGGTATGTGTCCTCCCGGGTCACCTGTGTTGCAATATACCTCTGGGGAGCTTCGCTCTCTCGACAATCTAGCCACTGGCTGTTGCACGGTCTTCCCCGGACGTCACCGAGGTAAGTCCTACTGCCCTGGCTGTGGCTGGCGCCCCAACCGCGCTCAGTTATCGCTTTCCAACAATAACATCGTCAGTGTTGGATATCTCTGCATGCTATTAAACACCAGGTCGGCGTGTAGACACGCACAAGACATATTTGAGCTTCTAGATACGGTGAAGCCACTTTGTCTTATGCTTACTGAGACGTGGTGGGGTGAATTTTCCAACCCAGATGTCGCTACGGCTATCCCGCCTGATTATAACATCTTCAGGAAGGATAGAGCTAAGGGAAGGGGTGGCGGTGTGGCACTGGTGGTGAAGAGGGGCATGCCCTGTGCTATTTTGTCAGTGGAGGATATCCGCGGCTCGGAGTCCCTTGCTTTTTCTATCACTCTGTCTCCGCATCAATCAGTTAAGGGATTGTTGATTTATAGACCGCCGGGTCCACCCGGAATGTTCTTTGAAGATCTTGATTCCGTGTTGTTGGGGCTGGCCTTGAAAGCGGATCACTGCATCGTGGCGGGGGATTTCAACTTCCGGATGGATGACCCATCGGACCCTGCCGCTATTAAACTCTTTGAGGTTATGGCCCCGCTGGGACTGCTCCCGCATCTGCACGGGCCTACGCATGACAAGGGGCACACTCTTGACCAGGTATTCTCATCGTCCCCTCTTGAGGTGATTGAGATCATCCCGGTACTATGGTCAGACCACTTGCTTGCCAAATTCTCAATCAAAGGCATAGTTAAACCGGCTGCTGCTTTTTCACAGCAGCAGGGTCGTGTCCATAGGGCATACCATCGAGTGACCCCAGTGATGCTGGCCCAGGCTGCCGTGTATCACCCCTGCTCCCTCTCAGGCGACATAGAGAGGGATTTGGAGGCCTTGCAGGCGTGGCTTTTAGACAGGCTAAATGATCTTGCCCCGGAAGTGACACCTCGCCTGACCCCGAAACGGGTCTCCGCGCCTTGGTTCACCGCAGCACTGTTGGCTATGCGGCAGCAGTGTAAGGTGGCCGAAAGAGCGTGGCGGGCACAATACGATACTGCAGCCAAACTGACCTATAAGACAGCGGTTAAGGCCTATCACCGGGACATTCGCCTGGGAAAAAAAGCCTACTTGGCAGGGAGAATAGAAGCTGCCTCCAACTCCTGCAAGGAGATTTTCTCCATTGTGAGGGAATTTATTTCCCCACGGTCCAATACCTCGGATGAAAGACCATCTGATTCGTGGGCTTCGGACCTTGCTGATTTTTTTACGAGCAAGATCCAACTTATACAGGATTCTTTTCCAGTGGCTGTATCTACGGGCCAGATTAATTCTGAGGCCATCTTGTTCCCGCGGGCTTCGCCAGGTCTGACGCTGGATTTGTTTCCTCCGATCTCTGCCCCTGCCTCTTTAGCTCTCATGGGCAATCTTAAATCAGGCTCGCCTTTGGACCCTTGCCCTGCTAAATTTCTGGCGAAAGTTGCAGAGGTGATCAATCCGCTGGCGAATCCGCTGTTGAACCTTTCGCTGAGCCAGGGAGTGGTCCCGCAGGCCTGGAAGCAGGCGATGGTGATTCCGCTGCTCAAGAAGCCAGGCCTGGACCCGAAGGCCCCTGCCAGTTATAGGCCTATTTCGCTGCTGCCGGCTCTCACGAAGATTGTGGAAAAGCACGTTCAGGTGGTGCTCTCCAATTTTCTTGAGACCAATGAGATCCTGCACGCCACCCAGTCGGGCTTTCGTCCCCATCTCAGCACAGAGACTGCGCTCCTTGAGGTCTCAGAAACCATTAAAGGAGTTCGGGACTCGGGGGGCAAAGCCATGCTGGTGATGTTGGACTTGTCGGCGGCTTTCGACACCGTCCCCCATGATGGCCTGCTCGCTAGACTCTATGAGATAGGTCTGCGGGGGACGGTGTTCGGCTGGTTTTCCTCCTTTCTAGCTGGCCGCCGGCAAACGGTCTGGGCCTTGCCAGATTCCGCCGCGATACCGCCTCTGGGAGTCGGGGTCCCACAGGGCTCTATTTTGAGCCCGACCCTTTTTAACATCTTCATGACCCCTTTGGCGGCGTTGGCGGAGTCGTATGGGGCCCAGATCGTATCCTACGCCGACGACACCCAGCTCCTCTTCTCGTGCAAGAGAGGAGGAGACTTTGACGGGGAGAGTATCCGGGATTGCCTTGGGGCTGTTTTTCAATGGTTCCAACTGAACAGCCTCAAGTGCAATTCCGATAAGTCAGAGGTACTCTTCTTTGGGTGTGATACAGAGCCAGACTGGCAGGCTTGGTGGCCCCTCAATATGTTCCCTCCGTCTTGTTCTTCCAAAATTGCTAAGAATTTGGGGGTCAAGATGGATAAGGAACTAACGTTGAAATCCCAGATCCTCGGGGTGTCGGGCATGTGCTTTGGCCTCCTGAGGATGCTGCGGAGGTTCCTCCCCCTGTTGTCTGAGGATCATAGGAAGCTGACGGTGCAGGCTCTAATCGGGTCCAGGTTAGATTATGCCGACATTCTTTACCTGGGCCTGCCAGAGTATCTGCTGCAGCGGCTCCAAGTGGTGCAAAATGCTGCCGCGAGAGCTATCTTTGGATTTAACAGACGGACCAGTGCAGTGGGTCTGCTGAAGACCCTGCACTGGCTTCCAATCCGGAAGCGGATTGCCTTTAAGGCTTTGACTCTGGCCTATAAGGCCCTCCACGCGGTGGGAGCAAAGTATCTCCAAAAGAGACTGGCCTTTTATCACCCGACTCGCTCTTTGAGGTCGGAAGCTCTGTTCCTGGCGGTTGTCCCGCGAGTGAAGAGAGCTCGACTGGGTGGCCGCTCTTTCGGACTAATAGCGCCACAGTTGTGGAACTCTCTGCCGCTCACTCTGCGGGGTGCTACCAGCCTTCTTGCCTTTAGAAAAGGCCTTAAAACCTGGCTGTTCTCCCAGTAGTCCGCTTTTTGTGTGTTCGCTCGGCCTTCTGTCTTTTTTCTATTTTAATTGAGTTATGTTATTATGATGCAGCCCTCCTTACTAAAAGCGCCGGGACACTCTTTTTGAGTAGCCGTGCGCTATACAAAAGATAAATAACATAACATAACATAACATTTGGAAGATATTTTTGTTCTGTTGAACATCTATGCATTACCCATGTAAATTATCGCTGACGTTGCACAGATCTACTTAAAATAATTTGCACTGTTAAGGTTGACCGCACTTTAATGCACCTTATTATAATTCCCTTGCTGATTTGCACAAATTGTTCTAGACTCACATTTTGCACAATGCCATCCATGCTGCTAGTTTTCAGGCCCATCGAACCCCTTTTTTAGGTCTCCTGGCGTTTAACAGCGCGTCAGCGCTGTGTCCGCCAGGAGATCTTTTGTTACTGACTCTGCTTCCCAGGAGACAGCACCTGGCCGCGCGCATTTCGCAAAAGGCGAACGGCGCAGGCCACGCGCGCGCGAACGCGCTCGCCGTGGCTGTCTCCTGGGAAGCGCAAACACACAGGCACACCTCCCACTGCACGCATGCGCACACACATACACAAGCACACATACACGCACGGAGAGACATCCCCCCCCTCCCCTCCGCCGTCGCATACACAGACACACGCACACGCACACATACAGGCATCCCCCCCTTCCCCGCTCACCGGCACTCCGGACTTGTGCAGCCTCCGACCGCGGGGCTCTCCCTCGGGCATGGGAGCCCTGCGTCACCACTGCTCCTCCAGGCACTCCGTGGGCGCGGGCTTCACAAAACGGAAGTCCCGCCCCCCACCATAGGTTTCGTTTTTAGTGCGCGCGCAGTAGCGTCCTCCTCCGTGTCAGCAGCAGACCTCATTTCAGCACTCCAGCCCACAGCAACAGGAAACCACGGACCATATGGTTTAAGTTTTTCACTCGCTCCGTTGTGCATCGAATACAGTGACTCGTAAAACAAGCACTTTCAGTGCGTAATTGCTTGCTTGACAGCTAAGATTGTACCTTAATATTAATTAAAAAATAACATTGAAAAAAAAATTATAAAAGCAAAAAGAAGAATATGAACCGTCTAAGCGTTTTACTCTGTAAAAAGCAGCTAAGATCTCTCTTGGCATTCGTTTGGTTGTGTGAAAACAATTGATTTCCTGCTGCTACGACCAAGGAGTATTCGCCCAGTTAAATGCAATTCACTTGAATGCGTTTTCGTGTACAAGTAGTTTATTTAAAAAAATGGCAACTAAAGGAAACGGTTGTGTTCAATAAATGATACTCCATGGGGTGTGACTATGCAGCGTTTGCCCGCCATGCTTCTCCAAGTCAGAGCAGCCTTTCCAGTCACTGACAATCACAGCGCCCAGACCCACTTCTTTGCAAGGACTCTTGTTACCTCTTCCACCCCTCTGCCCCCGTAGGCTTCTTCTCCCACCCCCACCTGCCTATGTTTCATCTCCCCATCCCTCGTTCGTGTATGTGTGTAGATCATCGGTGATGTCATACCCATCACAGCTAGAGCCGAACGCCTGGCCCGCCATTGCTCGGACAGCCATCCTCTGAGGCACACAGCTTCTCCAGAGTAGCAGCACTCATGCCTGCCACGGGCCAATGATTAATGTGCAGAGAGTCTGCACCATCCCACAGGCACGTTTCTGAGTCACTGGTAGCAGTGTAGAAGCGCTTGTTGTCTCGGAGGGTGCCATGTCCACACCCAGACACTTGCATGGGCACAAAATCAACAAATATATTCTCAGTGGACCGCAGACAATGCAATTTACAATGTGTAACACGAGGGAAAGCTGTTACATACCCCCTCCTCTTACTATGTTAGCCATCATAGCCATCATAGCCTAGGATAACAGATGACCACATGTCTCCAAACACCAAGCGGTCCAGTTCCGATTTTTCATTTAACAACCAAATGCATTCTGGGAATTATAATTAATTTGAGTCAGGTTAATTTAAGTTGTATTTTTTGTTGCATTTGTAAGTAATTGTGAATGTTTTTGATATTGATGATATGTGTACGTATAAACTGCTTACGTCGTTTCCTAATGGAAATATTTATTTTATGTTGATACAAGTAAATCATGTGCATATTCTAAAATGGCGCACAGTATGTGGCCGAGGCCATTGTAACGGCTGAAACGCGTTGTGGTGACTAAGTTGAATAAATTAATTTGCACTCAGCCTCTACTGCATCGGAGCTTATCTTGAATAAGACAGAATTATTAAATGTTTAACAGAGCTACTGGAGATGTAGTCCGAAGCACCCCTTTGTTATGGAACCAATGACTGTAGTTGGAGGATATCTCATGAGCTATTTAGATCCCTTCAGTCTGAGCAGTAAGATGCGAGTTCCAAGTCCACTTTTCCAGTCCGCTTCGCTACTGTGTAGCAGGTATACTAGCTCCATGGCAAGTGAAAAACAAGCATTTTTTTATATAGCACGAACTTGAGAACTGTCTAACAAAAAGCAGCCAGCTTGCCTTACTCTGACTGCGCTCCCTCTGGCTGCAGCTCGCAGAGCCCGGCTGGGAGGGTGAGCATTACAAGGTGTTACAAGTCGTTAGTTACAATTTCACGTGGCTTCCACGATTTGCTGCAACAATAGCCTCTCTGGGCCACATGGTCATGCAGCAATGAATCAGTGAGTGAAAAAAAACAAACACTGGGATCCATCTGGACCCAGCCTCACATGGACCATCGTCTGTTGTTGTCTCGAACCAGTGACCACACACTAGAGACAGCGAATGCCGCTCTGGCAGGGGTAGGTCTTGGTTTTCTTTTCATATTGTCAAATGCCACCCTCACAGTGTTCGGGTGGGGAGAGGTTGAGCTGGCAGGCAGTGGGCATGGTGCACAAGATGCTTTCCCCTTTTTGCAACTGGCCTCCCTGGTACTCCAGACAATTTCTGCGGTCCGGACAGATTTATTGTGATTGACTGGAAGCCAATAACTTTGCCCTCGCCAGCAGCCATTGTCATGGCAGTCCCATTATTGGCCCGGAATGTATGAGAAGATGTAGGGGGTCCGGGGTTAGAAGTGTGGGGTGCAGCTCGCTGTGACACTTCTGCACGGGTATACCCACTAACCTATCCCCCTGTGCCTACAAGCCTCACTTTAGTAACCCCAGTGACTTCCTTGGTGCTTCAGCAGGCGTTATAGCCCCCGCCCACTCCCCCCACCCCGGGCAGTGGCTGCAGATCTCACCTCCAATAATCCCCACTTCTGAGGTCCGCTAGTTACACGGACAGATGCTGGACGCTGCGGAGAAGTGTGGAGGCATCGAGGAGGCTCAAGGACGCAATTGCAGCAGTGAAGAGATTCAGGCCACACTCGATGGAAGATGAGGGAACAACGACCTTCCACTATCAGGTAGTAAGTGCAACAACAGGTCCAAAATTTCAAGGTATTGCATCCGGGGTGCACAATGGGGACAGGGAACTTTGGGACACTACCGCGGAACTGCACTTTTCACTGGGCTCTAGTTTACTGATGAACAAGAAGGTATACAATTACTAGATGCACATCGTATGTACTGATTAGTGTGTAAAGCTTACTTAGTAAATATCTAATTTATTTTTCCTCGTAGGTGTTGTACTAAATTATCGTTATTTTCCCACTGCAGGAAGCAGTATTAAATGCAGTTCATAGGGGTTTCTATCATTTCATGATTTACTTGTGTTATTTGTCGTGCGAGAACAAGGTGAGAGACATTGTTTCAGCAGTCCCTGAGTGCAGAGTAGTGAGTGCAGAGTAGTAAGTAGTGAGTGCAGAGTAGTAAGTAGTGAGTGCAGAGTAGTGAGTAGTGAGTGCAGAGTAGTGAGTGCAGAGTAGTGAGTGCAGAGTAGTGAGTGCAGAGTAGTGAGTGCAAAGTAGTGAGTAGTGAGTGCAAAGTAGTGAGTAGTGAGTGCAAAGTAGTGAGTAGTGAGTGCAAAGTAGTGAGTAGTGAGAGCAAAGTAGTGAATAGTGAGAGCAAAGTAGTGAGTGCAGAGTAGTGAGTGCAGAGTAGTGAGTGCAGAGTAGTGAGTGCAGAGTAGTGAGTGCAGAGTAGTGAGTAGTGAGTGCAGAGTAGTGAGTGCAGAGCAGTGAGCTGCCTCAAGTGAAGTACTCAGGTACCCAAGGATGACTAGCAAACAATATTATTCACAACGTTGCTTACTATTCAGCAACATTTGACAGTTTGCAAATCATCTTTATACAACAATTCAGAGTTTGATAACAAATTAATGTAACACATTGTAATATACAATGCCAATAGCTCAAACTTTAATGATGGGAGACCTATTGCATTGTAAATGCTTGTTTTATCATGTTTTTACCCCTGTATTGTGTATTTGTACTGGATGATACTGTATATTTATATGTTTTTAATATTTTATTGTATCTGTTTTGGTGGTGACGAACTGTACTTTTATGGATATTCTTATCCGAATAAAGATTATTCAATTCAAATTAAACACACAGGTATTGTATTTTACAGCTCTTAGCACAGCTCGGGGTGCATACGTACAATTAATATGCGGCCAGCAGGTCAGTGTGGAGATAAGGTCACTTCAGTCCAGGGCTTTGTGTGTATGCTTAACTATGAAACGATGTCAGTTTCTCCGAACTTTAATGGAGGACGGCACACACTGTGGATGTATAGTTGTACTACTGGTAAACATGCCTTGATTTCCTGTAGTAAACAAAAGGCACGTTCGCACCTCTTTGTTTCCAGCGTGGCCAACACCTTCAGTAAAAGAAATAGATCTAGGCATTCCCCACCTTAATATCTTACACTGAAGGTTTACAGGCATGCCTATTTTTGCAGCGGTGAGGGATGGGGCAGTGGATCTGTGAACAAAAAACACCTTTCTGTCTCCGAGGTCAAACCAGCCGCCATCCTTTCAACTAAGTAAGTACGTGTCATGGGGCACTGATGAAGGCGCGGACAGTCTAAACTTCAAAGCATTACACCTTGCGCACACGCCTTCATATCACAGAAGAGGTCGCCCTCTTCTCATGAAATGGAGACCTCAGCGGGAATGACGTAAGAATGTGGCGAAGGCTCCAAAGTGGATGCTGATTTATGTCGATGACCCGCGTTTGACCTGCAACCTTAAAATAGTTTTTTTACCTACAGCCAAAGTCTGCACTGCATATCTTTCTTCAGTCCTCCTTTACTGAAACACTGCAAATAACAAGCAGCAAAGGGTGTGAGGTGGTGTTCGATCGGATGACCTGGGGAAATGCGATCGTATACATTGCTCATACCATGGCGAACCTCTATTAGACGTGTGCGCGCCCACAACTAAAGCGTCCAGTCAGGATTTAACGGTACAGGCATTTCTAAGAAGTGTTCCATGTTAATAATAAGTGAGCATTGAAGTGAACGAGCTCCCAAAGCCAAGGCAGTGTTTATGCCTGCCGGAGGTTTACTCTGATGGCCGTGCGCCTTAAAGAACCAGCAACAGTATGAAGGAAAGAGGCCAAGCGGAAAACTGCCTCTAACATTTGACCTCACACAGCAAATGTAAGGAGACATGATGTACAGGTGGAGGCAGCAGTAAAAAAGGCGGCAATTACACAACAGTGGCATTAAGAGGAGGTGGGAGGAAGAATGGTATACTTAAATATAAGCAGCTGAAGCTAAACACAGGCAAACAGTAACAGAGCAGGAAAGCAAGGAAAAAAAGAAAAAAATAGTCTCCCAGAGAACAGTTAAAGAACCAGAGGGGAACGTGACAGTACTAAGCCACTGCTCTGTGGGAGGAACATAGGAAAGAAAAGAGGGACAAAGAGGCAGGACTGACCACTATCAAGCAAGGATTTTTAAAAGGACACTGACAGACAAATGTAAAGCAATGGCAAGAAAGGGTATGTACTTAATGCACACATATTGATTACAGCAGGTCTTAAAGAGACAGCTGCACTGTGTAGCTCGACCTACAAATTAGTCTACGTTACATGACAGATGTATACAAGGACATGGTTATACCATGGCACACTGGAATCCAGACTGACACAAAATGTGCAACAGGGGAAACATATCAATGCTTCCAATAGAACAAGATATAATAAAAAAACGAAAAGCATCAAGACTCCTTGCGAGAGCACGCCCATGATGGAGTCTCAATTACAATATTAAAACAATGAAGCCCTCCTTAAATGGTGACACAACAGATAATGTAATTTGACGATATTGCAATACTGCTGTATCCCGAGCTGCCAGCTGAACAACTCCTTAGAATGTTAAATAACCACAGGAATGGAGGCTACTGCACTCAGTTTCCATTGTAATTCTCAATTTTCGGCTGGTTTACTATCCAGACTTTTCATCAGCTTTCAGACCAGATGGGAAACAGCCAAGTATAGTTTTACCACATTGTGTCATCTTGATACGGCTGATAAAGTCTGTTACCAGTTGAATCCGGAAGAACAGGCCACTGAAAAAGACCGCTTTAAACGACCGTTTGGCTGGAGTATCAAAGCCAGTATTTTCAGCTTTCAGCCAAAACGTAGGGTAATGTAATCATGAAATGGTAGTTTTGCTTGTGTATGTACAAATGCAAACTGCAGTGCTTCTGTGCCTGCCAACATTACTGTATGCAAGCTGAGAAGTATTTTCTAGACATTTTTAAGATATTTTACAAGAGAAGGTGACTACACAGAATATTATTCTATGGAATCAAAGAGGCTTCAGAAAAAATCACTCTTCAGAGGATAGCTGATCGGCCTTGCTCTGGACTGGGGGAAGAACCATCAACAGTAAAATACCTATGCACCTTAGATACAGACTTCACAACAGCCAGAGAAAGTCATGAAATGTCACATCAAGTCACATCACATCAAGTCAAGTCACATCAGCTTCTTGGTTGCCAAGCTGTGGAACCTACTCCCTGTTGACCTTAGAATGCAACCTTCCGAAGTCCTTTTTTGGAAAACAATTGAAGACTTGGTTCTTGAGGCAAATTCAGGCTATTAGTTGGTTTTGGTAGGTTCTGTGATATTCCAATGAGAAATCTAGCATGGAGGTACTCTTAATGGAGTAATCGGAGGCTCCATAAGCTTCTAACACATAACATAACAAGTATCCTGTTCATAGGAAATGAAATACACAATAACGTGGGGATACCCGGTAAAATAGGCAATGAATGGTTGACAATAAAAATAACAACAATGCACAATTATCTACAACAAGGTTGTGTTCTGGACGCCTTCATTTTGCTCTGAGCATCTCGGATCACTCTGTGACATTACAAAAAGGAGCTTGCATGCTATCCCAATCATGACCAGCATAGTAGTTGGGGTACAAAGAGCTAGGAATTGACATGAAGAATATTTTGTGCAAATAATAATCTAAAAAAAGAAAAAAACTTAAAAATAGAAACAGTGGGAGGAGGTGTGGGTGGGGGGAGTGAGGGTGGGGGGGGTGTGGGGGGGGGGGATGGGGGACGTGGCTAGCAGCCACCGAGAATGGCCGCTGCCTGAGTGAGCTCCCATTTCCCTGCTCAATATCCTGCTTTATCCTGAGCCACCCACAGTTCTAACCTGGCTGCAAATGTGCCGTACAGTGTTCTCTACCTGTGGTGTAACAACCAACGTGCTCTGAAACCAAGAAGTAAGCTTGTGCGGTTGGTGGGGAAGAAGACGGAGCGATAATGGCGGCTTCCAGGGGGGCCGAGTCGGCGATCGTAGCCTGGGGATAAAAGCGACACTACAATCCCACGGTGACCAGTTGGTGTCCACTGGCTGTACGCACGGAGAGGGAGACTCAGCAGACAGAGTGAAGGCGATCAGACGGGAACATGCATGGTGCTGGAGCCAGAGAGGTGAGAACCCGGTGACTCCAGTTCCTAATCGAGGTCCCAGCAAGAAGGCCCGCAGGGTCTTGGCCGAAACAGACGGCGCCAGAGACACGCCGGAAGGAGGTGGTGCGGAGGGGTCGGAAGCTGGCCAAGAATACTGGGAGACGGCTTGGAACAGAGAGTGAGGGTGCTGGGAAGTGTGGCGGACAGGACAGAGCACAGCCGAAGCTACCAGCAAGTGGCCTGGTGAGGGTGCGGCAGCGGACCTCATCACTCGAGGCCCTGTGCGGCCGGATCGTGACCCGGTAGGTTCTGGTGTTAACTGGGACGGCGGGAAAGGCCCAGCATTGCTAAAGGACACTCTGTGCAGACATAAAAGGGCCGGATGCGCAGTTCGTGAACCTGTGCTCTGACAACGCGGCGCCTGCAAAGGTTGAAGGCCGGACGGCATGGAGATTCGGATTGGGGGTCTATCACCCGATTTACCATCCGCATGTGATTCGGGGCTGCTCTGGGAGACGAGGTGTGTGGCCTGTGTACATACCTGAGAGCTGGAGCCTCTAACCGAAGGGACAGCTGGCAAGATACCTGGTTGTGGGCTCAGGCGAAACCCCATAGACAGGCATAAGTTCTAGCCAGATTGAAAGTCCTGGAATACGGCTGGGGGACTGTGGAGGCCACTAGACTCAACTTGGCTCCTATATACGTAGAGCAACGGTCCGCTCCCTTCCCTTGGGGGCGGTGTACCTCCACGAAGCAGGGGACACTACAGGGGTGCCAGTCGACGGAGGCTATAACTGGAGCTGCGGGTGCTGTGACTGAACAGGACGCCCGGTCCGCCAAGGTAGAGTCAAAAGCGGGCCACAACAAAGCTGCCTCCTGACCCCTGACCCTACGACAGCAGAGGGAAGCAGCCAGTGCAGAGATCTCACCTGGGACATTTAGACACAGCTAGGAAAGGGCAGAGCAGCGGTCCCGGGGGAAAACCCGACAGGCCGACAGGGAGATCACCATACTCGCTGGGTAGGCGATGGGTAAAACCCGGGATCGTCCTGGACTTTCTCTTGACCCCGTGTCGCTGCCATGCATACATGGCGACGGGGGGGAAAAGGTCCTAAGGCCAAAGCTCAGAAGCACCTGGCCAAGTTTGCCTGGACTAAAGCAGGTGAAAAAATTGTGCCACAACAAATGGAGAAAGATGGGGTATACACTGGCCCTAAGCAGGTGACAGAGCCAACGCTGCATGATGTCATGGCGGCTATCAATGGAGTTCAAACCTCGCTAGACTCTGTGACTTTCGAAAGATGGACGAAAAAGTAAAGGAGCTCAAAATAGTCACTACCGCTTTGTAAACTGATACCTCCGAGCTCCAAACACAGATGGTCGAATTGCAGAAGAAACAGGAGCGAATGGCACAACAGCTTGATGATTATGAAGGTCGCGCACGCCGCAACAATATACGGATTTTGGGTGTTCCGGAAAGGGCCGAGGGGCCAGCTGCAGACCTATATGTGGAGGAACTAAGCACCAAGCACCTCAAACCCAAGACCTTGTCCAGCTAATTCTCGAGCAAAAGGGCACACAGAGTGCCGGGAGGTAGGTCGAAAACTGTGCCCCCCCCCCCCAAGAACCCTTATAGCCCGGGTATTCAATTACCGGGACAGAGACATTATCTAGCAGACGGCGAGATCCAGTCCCTGCTGAAAGTAGACAACAATGAAGTGATCTTCTTTCTGGATTTCACGGCTAAGGTTCAGGCACAGCGTCACAGCTTTCAGGCAGTGAAAAAGGAACTTCGCGACCGTAAAATAAAGTATGCAATGCTATTTCAGGCAAAGCTGAGAGTGGAGTCGGACGGGAAAACATGGTTCTTTGTGTCCCCGGAGGAAGCGTGGGACTGGATGGAGGGGTGGAGCAGGGTAGGGAGCTAGAGAAGAGACCGCAAAGGCAGATCGGGCCAGCAGAGAGGTGGCTGAACAGAAGCAACTGGGAGTGCCTCAGCAGAGCGAGGTGAAAAGTCGCCGGAGCCGGAATAAAACCCCCCTGAGGAAATCGAAGAGAGGTGGTACCTCGCCGGAAGCGCAAGTATGGTGGGACAGGGTTCCTGGTACTAATCTGTGCAAGATACGGACGTTGGGAACTGTGGTGATTTGGTTATGACATGCGGGCCTAAATGAGGAGGGTTCACCTGGGACTTGAGTAACTATAAACAGAGGATGGCCAGACTTATATAAATGTGAAATGTATATGCAGGGATAGGGACTGACTAACCCCGTGCATTTTCAGCATTTCATGGAGGGAGAGAGGAACTCTGCCATGTTTGGGAGTGGGTAGTTCTAAATCCACTGCCAGGGGGACAGGGAGGGGGGTAATGGATGAGGGGAGTGGGATGTTCAATCGTTTATTGTTTTGTTGGTTTGCAATGTGACTGTTTGACCTTGATATGCAATGGGGCCAAATCGATGAGTAGAAAGGCACAGAAGCATTGGGTACTACGTGATACCTATCCGCTTGAATTGATCCGCTGTATTGGGATTTGTAATATGGAAGGTTATGGGGGGTGATAGAGACCGAGCACTTTCTGTCCTAACCTGGAATGAGAATGTAATGGTCGATAACATCAAGTGGGGGATTTGTGCAACAATACCTAAAGAGACATTCACCTGACATAGTCTTGCTGCAAGAAACACACCTAGTTGGTCAGAAAAGCCAGGCCCTCACCAGATTGGGGTATAAACTCTTGGTCCATGCAGACTATACCTCTGGCTCAAGGAGGGGGGGGATATCCTGGTAAGAAGAAACGCACCCCTTATTATACACAATACGTGGGCTGACCCGGGGGGAAGGTATGCAGGGGTGGAGGCTCAGTGGGAAGGGAGAGACATCAACATCATTTCAGTATACTTGCGGCCAGCATTGGATAAGACATCCCTGGTAGACCTCGGATGCCTGCTGACGAGACTCCAGGCGGGCTCCTTAATCATGGGTGGAGATTACAACATGACACTGGACGACAAGACCGATAGACACCCGCCACGGACGAGAGCGAAGTCAAATGGGATGATGGCAGAATTTACGATGGCACTGGGTCTGACTGACGTGGGAAGGGCGCTCCAACCCACTGACAAATCATTCACGTATTTCTCTAATGTACATCAAAGTTTATCTTGTATCGACTATTTTCTCCCCAGTTTGGGTTGAATTCACACATTGGGAACGACAGGTATGCACCGCCATTGTCCTTACCCCGTGGCTCCTACACATACCTGACATAAGGGAGGAACTCCGTACACAAACAGAGAACTATTTCACAGAGAATGTGGGCACGGTTGACTCTGCGCAAACAATGTGGGAAGCATACAAAGTGGTCCTGGAAGGCCAAGCCCTGTCCCAACAAACTGGGTAGATTTACAAGAAGCGGGAGCTCCTGGTTCAGGTGGAGAAGGAACTCTTGGAGCTGGAACGGGAACATGCGCTTGATCCCTCAGCTGACACCAGTCATAGACTTCTACTGAAACAAGACGAGTACTGAATCAAGACTAGGGAGCACATGATGGCTAAGTACCACAACACCCAGCACAGAATATATGAAATGGGAGACAGGGCAGGCAAAACCCTGGCGTGGCTGGAGAGACGAGACCTTGGAATGAGGTGGGTGCCCAGACTGACAAAGCCAAGAGGTGCGCCCGTTACTCATCCGAGGGACATAATAGAGGCATTCACAGATCACCTGGAGGGGGTGTATTCCCTTTCTACTAGATACACGGCTGAAGATTCGCACCAGCTCCTCCTGGACAGCGATGTGCCAGTTCTCTCTGACGTGGATAGAGACACTTTAGATGTGGACCTATCGAATGAAGAGATTAGTAGGGCCACAGGACAGATTAAATCCGGGAAAGCGATGAGGCCAAATGGAATGCCCATTGAGTTTTTAAAAGTCACGGCCTCTCGGACTGTGCCACATCTGCGGGCCATGTACGAGGAAAGCTTTGAGACGGGTAAGCTGCCTGCAGACCAAAGGTTGGCTACCATTTTAGTTATTCATAAGCCGGGGAAACCAGCGGATAGCTGTGGCTCTTATAGGCCTATTTCGGTGATTAAAGTGGAAGCCAAAATACTGGCTAATCGGCTTGTGACGGTCATTTCTTCCCTGGTCCATCCGGATCAATCCGGTTTTATGCCGGGGAGAAACATGGCCCTAAATATAGAGCGTTTACACAATGTGTTGGCATGCAGGGAATATACTGCGGAAGATGCAGTGGTGTTACCTTTGGATGCCTCTATGGCATTTGACTCGATAGAATGGCCATATTTATTCGCAGTCCCAGAAAAAGTGGGCTTAGGCACTAAATTTATAGGTTGGGTAAAACTGCTCTTCACTGATATACAGGGACAAGTGAGGGTCAACAATTACACGTCCCGGACGTTCAAGTTAAAAAGAGGTACCAGACAGGGGTGTTCCCTATCCCCGCTTATATTTTCTCTCATGTTGGAACCTCTTGCGGCGTGGGTGGACGTGATGTGATGGTGTGGGGGCTGCGGTAGACAGGTGATTTGGAAGACCGAATATCCCTGTATGCTGATGACATACTGTTATATCTAGCCTCCCCTTACAAGTCTATACGCGTAGTGCTAGACAAATACACAAATCTTGAGAAGTATTCGGGATATGCGATTAAGTGGCATAAGTCGGTGCTGTTAATACCGCGGGGCCAGGTCCCTCAGCTCCCAGTTAACTGTACCCTAGCGGTGGCAGAGGAGGGGTTCCGCTATTTGGGAGTCTTTGTCACATAGGATCAGGTTATTTTTCATATTACCAATTTGGCTCCCCCACTTGCTCGATTACGCGCTGACGTGAAGCACTGGAGGTCTTTGCCTCTTTAATTAATAGGTTGCGCTGTCCTCTTTAAAATGTTGGCGCTCCCTCGCATTTTGTACATTCTCCACAAGTGCCCGAATAGAGTCCCGGATTCATATTTTAAAGCAGTAGAGAGTGAGCTTGGCACGGTGCTGTGGGATGGCAGGGCCCCTAAGGTAGCAATGAAGAAATTAACAAAAGGCTGGTATGATGAAGGTATAGCACTGCCTGACTTGCAACTCTATTATTGGGCGGCTCAGCTGGTGGCTGTCAACCATTGGCTGTACCACCACGCCCCCCCCCCACTGACCCACTGACCCGGCATACACTCTTGATAGGTACCAAACAGATCGCTCCGGTTACCTTGGGGCCTTACATTCAAAGAATAGCAAAAAGAAACAGAAATATTTCAGGCCCACCTCCCATACACTGGAAATATGGCACGCTGCAAATTCTCGTCTGGGGTGGGCGGGTGTCCTCTCTAGGGCAACGCCATTGTGGTATACCCAGAAGCTGGGCATGCTGTGCTATCAGCCTGGGTTTGACAAATGGGACCTGATAGGTATTTCAGCAGTGAATGACCGGGTGAAAAAGGGTTCTATACTTACATTTAAGGAACTTCAGTGTCAGTACCACCTGACCCAGGGGGATGTGTAGAGGTACTTGCAAATATAGCATGCACTCCAGGCGTCATTTTCGACCCTTAAGGACATACCGGATAAGTCGCCATTGGAGGATCACTTCATGGATGGGCCACTACTCTCCTAAGCTATATCTCTATTACAAATAAAAAATTGAGTAATAACCTACCAGATACCTTCAATAAGCTTAGAGAGCGGTGGCAGGATGACCTGGGCCCGATAACTGACGAGGATTGGCAACTGGCTCTTATGTCCTCCAGGGAAGCAGCCATCACACTCAGATTTAGGCTTATACAGCTTAGCATACTACATCAATCATACATGACAGGGAAGACTTTGGCAACATTGGGATCTAGGCCTGACGACCTTTGCTTGAGGGGCTGCCAACAACAGGCTACCTTTTACCATACTCTCTGGAGTTGCCCAGCCATACGTAGCCTTTCGGAGGAGGCCTCGAATCATATGCAGATGGCTTTGGGAAAGGAGGTGACTCTGACACCACAACTGGGGCTGATAAACATATGGGCCGCAACTGACCTTACTGACATTGAACAGCAATTCACAACATTGGGGTACACGGTTAAACGGGAGCTGGGGAATGGATGGGGGGGGGGTTACTCCGCCCTTCACTACCATGTGGGCAAAAGAACTAGACAGGTGCATGCTGGCGGAGACGGAGGTCTTTTTAGCAAGGGGTTGCCCCAAAAAATGGGATATGAAATTGTCGAAGTGGAATGTATATCGTGGAGATATTTGTTTGTCCCCTATGGTAGAACTGGAAACGCGCAGAATTACAGATCGAGATGGAAGTGTTTAATGTATATCTTAGGCCGACATATGTATGTACGTGTAATGATATGGATACCTTGAAACTTGTCGTTCAATATTCTTTGTTTGGCCGTCACTAAAAACAATAAAAATATTCAAATAAAAAATAGAAACAGTGTGATATTTTCAAAGTTTAAAGAAAAATATGTTTGCCAAGATAGTTTATTAATAAAGGAAGGAATAAATCCTAATGCAAATGAACATGGGCTGCATTAGGAAAATAGGATTTAACAAGCTTTTAGCTTTGCCCTGAGGAGAGACGCCCAGTGGAGGTAGTTACCTGTGTGATCCGTGGCTGAATCCGCTTGCTGAGGTAGCGGCTCAGAGACGGGGAACCCAGCATCGAGCACCACAAAGGCCTGGTGTACTGGGCAGCAGGTGAGGAGACGCAACTCCCGGAGCCCCCAAAATGGGTGCAGCGCAGGGACTCGACTGCCTGGGTGGTGTGCGGCAAAGCTGGGCAACTGGGCACACGGTTCGGAACGGGAACAGGCCCCTGGCGCTGTAACAGCAGTAGAAAGCAGGGATCAGCGGAAGCGCGGGCCCGCCAGTATCATACGGGTGGGAAAAGAGCCCATCTAACAGTGGAAAAGAGTGTGGGGGTGATGTAGCCTGGGCAGTGAACGCAAGAATCCCCATTAACAACAAGATATATGCACTGCTCCTCCAACGTGGCCGCGAGAAATGCCCTGAACCTGGGCCCTTACCTCTATGCAGGCAGGTGTACAGCAGAAGTGGCACCCATGATGCGCATTGCTATAAAATGTACCAAAGGCATGCTGAGCTCACTTAACCCAGATCTGTAAGCACTTGTCCAGGCTACAACCACTAGCTGGAGCAGGCGCAACTTGTCCACTGGCTGTAATTAGGACCCCGGCTGGCCATCAGAAGCAGTAGCAGAGAACACAAATCACAAAATCTACCCTGTAGCAGAACAATCAGTGGGGAACTCCAATGGACTGCGGGAGATCTCCGACAAAGACCCGTGGCAGTAAAATTACCCATACCCGACTCGATACCCCCCTACACCCTCAAGAACAGAAATAAGGAGTGGTACCTGAGCCCCACCTTATGTTCGCACAGCTGGAAATTGAGGCAGGAAGATACAAGCGTAGGAACACAGAGAGGAGCCCTGGGGCTGACCCTGATCTGAGCGCACACATCTGGCGATAGCTGTGATGGGTCGATAGACCGCACCATGAACTGGGGAACCTGAAAAGTTTTCACCAACAGGTGAGGAGTTCACAGATACAGCTCACCGGGCCAAATGGATATAGAATACGCCCTAAGCAGCCTCTGCCTAGCCTTAGGGGGCTGAGCGCCTTTATACATAAGACTTGACTATAACCCCATATGCCCTCAGCCCAAAAACTGGTCAACGCGTGCATTCAACCACTTCACAGTCAGTAAAACATGCGGAGGCATATGAGGTTCATTACACGGAAGTAGAGACAGCAAGGGACACGATCCAATCAACATTATCAACGAAGCTAGACGCGGTTCTGGCGGCTGTGGAGATTTTGAGCACCTCACTAGACCAAACACGTACTTCACTTGAATCAAAAATTGTCAATGTCATGTCAAATTTCACATTGTTAAAAGCAGTCCACCGCAAATTAACAGACAGAGTCCAAACAAATGAACAGTAGCTTCTAGAACTTCAACCTACTACCCGGAACCACATTGCAGCAATCCAGGATCTCCTGCACAGGATAAACTCTCTTGAGGATAAATTGGAAGGCTCGGAAGGACGATTATGGCGTACTAATATATGAGTTGCGGGCCTTCCAGAGGGAGAAAAAGGACAAGATCCAGTGTTATATGTGGAGCACTGGTTGAAGGAACTACTTCCTGCCGATTCATTATCACCACAATTTGTAGAAGAACGTGCCCACAGAATTCCAACATATATATATATATAGGGGGATTTATAGAGCGCATGGTGACGCCGACGGCGTGTCCCCGCGCTGAGATCCTAGTGCAGGCTGGAGGGGAGGGAGGAGAATCACTATTGGGAGTAGAGAAGTGTTTTCAGTTTAGCTCTAAAGGTGGCCTCTGAGGGTTCCAGGCGGAGCGCCACAGGGAGTTCATTCCAACTGGACGCTGCCAGGTACCTAAAGGACCTGCCACCCATCCTGGCTTTGGACACCTTAGGAATGGCCAGGCGTCGCGTGCCAGATGATCTGAGGGAACGCACAGGCTCATATTGTGTCAGAAGGTCTTGCAAGGGGAGAGGTGCCCTACCGTTGATGATCCGGTGGCACGTGCAGAGTGCTTTGAATTTCACCCTGTTTCTCACCGGGAGCCAGTGGAGTGCTTGAAGCGCGGATTTTGAGGCTGATCTTCTAGGCCGTCTGAGGACCAGCCGGGCTGCGGCATTTTGTAAGACCTGCAGACGATTTAAGTTCTTCTCGAGGGTCCCCAAGTAGAGCAGGTTGCCATAGTCCATTTTGGAGGTGACTAAGGCGTGCACAAGTGTTTGGCGGGCTTTGATGGGAATGAACTCCAAGACCTTCCTAAGGGTCTTGAGGGTCCCAAAGCATGAGCCGATCACACGGTTGACCTGAGGTCCGAAAGTGAGTTTAGAGTCGAACCAAACACCGAGATTCCTTGCCTCCTGGCATGGGACTGGTGTGGGTCCTAGGCAGGGTGGCCACCACTCTGATGTCCAGGCTGCTTGGTCTCCCCCCACCACCAGCACCTCAGTCTTGCCTCCGTTGAGCTTGAGACAGTTGGCAGACATCCAGGCAGCAAGATCTTGCATGCATGCTCTGAAGATGTCTGCCGACAGACCGGGCGCTCGCGATAGGGAGATGACGAGTTGTGTATCGTCAGCGTACGATACCATGCGCAGGCCGTGACTTTCCACTATAGTGGCAACCGGCGCAACATAAAGATTAAAAAGTGTCGGGCTCAGAGACGAGCCCTGCGGGACCCCCTGATCGAGGGCCACTCGCTCTGAGTAACAGTCACCCAGTCTGACTTGGAAACCACGTCCGGATAGAAACGACTGGATCCATTTTAGAGCTGCGCCTCCTACCCCTCCATTGTTCAGACACTGTAGCAGGATGGAATGAGCTACAGTGTGTAACATGTAAACCACCTCTGGGATCCAGACCAAGACCACTTCTCTTCAAGTTGTTAAACTATAAGGATAGTAGCGCAGTCCTGAGAGAAACCCACAAGATGCCCAGTATTAAAATCTAAAACGCTTAAGTCATGCTATTCTCCGATTACACTGCACAGGTGCAACTGTTGGGCAGCCTTGCTTGGGCGAACTCTACATTGGAACTCGCACTCATAAAGTTAAACGTTGACAGTTAATCCCCCTTCTTTATTTCTATTACAGGCACTTATAAAGACGTTACCCCAACACTTTGCCCCCCCTCCACGCAAACACACCCTACTAAGCAACAGAGATAACACAATTGAAACATGGTGCGCATGAATATCCTCGTGTGTAACATTAGGGCGATGCCCACACCTGCGCAAGTAGACATTCAATATATGCATACCTACAACACAGATTCACCAATATAGCTCCCTTGCAGGAAACACATATCACCCAGACAGAAGCTGGACGCCTCCATAGGCGGTGGCAAGGCCAGGTATACAGTATAAACATCTCGTCACAAGCAAGAGGTGTACTGATATGGATTAAGAAGGGGTTCACCCATGTGATGGAGGAAACAGTCATACATCAAGACGGCAGATATATGTTCACTAAAGGCAAGCTGAATGGGCACACTATCTTCAGAGGCTTGAAATTCGCCCCTAATGTAGAACAAAACTCATTTTTACACAAACTGACCACAGTACTGGTCCGGTGGAATGGAATCCCCTGGTTAATAGGGGAAGACTTTAATTCAGTACTAGATGTAGACCTAGACAGATCCGTCCTACCCCTGACTCGTACCACTGCCACATCCAATGCACAGGCACTAACTGACTGGTTAGCCCACTGGCCATAGGCCGACATATGGCGTGTGCTAAATCCAGCCACACATGTCTATTCATTCTACTTACCGGTGCACGGACTATACGTACGGTTGGATTGCATAGTGGGGTCACATGCCCTCTTTCGTCTTATCAAGAGGATTGAATATTTAGGATGTACACACTCAGACAACAATCCCCAACAGTTACAGCTATGCTGAAATGCAGGCCCACCCCCCCCGTCCCCACCTGGAGGCTCCAGCCAGCAGCACAAGAAGACCAGGCGTTTAGAGCTTCACCAGGAACAGCGATTATAGAATACTTTGAAATAAATGACAGTTCCACAGTCGATACCATTCTTGAATGGGATGCATTTAAGGTGACCACTGGGGGGCACTGCCTAGAATACATGAAAACATATCAACAAAGCGCTTACATCGGGTACCTCAGGATAGCCGAGTACCGGAACTTCCTGTAGTGGATATTTTACTTTTGTCTCGGTTGGGACCACCCTTTATTGTATCCTTAGCTTATTGCCGGTCAGACATGGATTGCACCAGCCCTTCCCACGCTCTCGCTGAATCCAGAGCTTTCTCATTATGCAAGCGTCTCGCCTGTTGAAACCGAATGACACTTTCACTGCCAGCCCATTTAATCAGTTCCGCTTTCCATCTTCTGCTGCTAGGACCCTCCTTTGATTTCCAGTGTGTGGTAATTTCACGTTTTACTAGCAACAGCCCCATATCTATGAATTTACTTGTTACTTTTGTCTTGGAGGTATGGGGAACCAATGCAATATACACGTGGCTATGTCAAAAACTATCTGGCGATCTGTAACTGAATTTAATAAGTCTCCTATATCAGACCAATAATTCCCCAGTTTCGGACAATCCCATAGCATATGTTCAAGCTCCACTGCTTCCTTCGTGCATCTGGGGCATGCAGCACTGTCAACCTTGAAGTATTTTTTAATCTTACCAGACGTAAGATACGCTCTGTTCAATATAAAAAAGTGCACCAGCTGGAATTGTGCATTTCTAGTGCTTTTCCAGACCCTGCGCATAATATGTCCCCAGGAAGTCTCTGGGATGGGCTTCCCGATACCTATCTCCCATTTCAATCGTAATTTGTCTAGTGGAGCCAATCCCTCATTCAGCATTCGCCGATATAGGCATGTAACTGCCTTAAATGTACCTGCTGCCATCACGACATATTGACATGCTATAGTTGTTTGTGCTCTGCTAATCCCTCCTTCCAATGTTTCAGAAGTGCATGCACCATGGCAGCATGCACAAGGAATCCCCCTCTAGGGAGGTCGTATCGCTCCTGTAAGGCCTGGTATGTCAACAATTCACCGCCCTCAGACAAATCCCCCAGCACCTGCACCCCAGATTGTTCCCATTCAAGCAATGACGTCCAGTCTCCCCCATGAGGCAATGCTGTAACCATCCCCAACGCAATTTCAGGAGCGTATGGGTGCGTCACTCCCACTCTACGCTGGCTCAGATTCCAACATAATCTTAATGTTTTCTCTTACAGTGATAGATCTCTAAGATCAAGTCTTAGTTGTAATATTATAAAAGATATCATGTGTCTCTGTATTTCTATACCTCTCATGTCCTCCGGGCCCCTAAATTCTATTGCAACTGCTTGCGTAAGGACCTGTAGTTGGTCTGCTATATAATAAAGCTCCAGGTCAGGAACTGCTAGACCTCCCTCTGCTTTCGGTCTCATCATCATTTTTAGCGCCACTCTTTGTCTTCCAGACCCCCATAGGAATCCTACTATCATAGTATTAAGCAACTTAAACATGGAGCTCGGTATGCAATAAGGTTGCATTTGGTGCCGTTGCTAAATTTTAAATATTCCTCATTTGCCACTAATACTTTTTAACCTTCATTTGTGTTGTGTGAGGGAATTTGAGGGGGGAGGTCGGGTGCTTTTACTGGCAATTACCTTTCCTTTTGTGTCCTTCTAATTATTTTTAATTTCATCGGGGCTTGCTGCTACCGACTATTGGCTCGATATTGTGCCTCTCAGTGCACTTACTTGCTCGACGATCGGGCAGCTTCTTGGGTGGTGAACCTGCAGACAGCGGCCATCTTGGACGCGACTCGCGTTGTTCGCGGTCAGCGCTCCAGAGGATGCACGCTGAACGCCAGTCCCAGCCACACCCTTCAAATTGGGCACACAGCAGGAAGCGCAGCGGACGAGCGCAGAAGGCGCGCCAAAGGCAAGACCGTCTGCGCCCGTCAGCGCTAAGTCAGGGCACGTCACTCAGCCCTAAATGGCCCTATGACCCGCATCACCAATCTCTTTTCAGCGGAGTGGCTGAAAAGCCCCTGCCCTGTCCTTCCCATAGAGTTTGGTCGAGCGACCTGTCTTTGGACTTCACCTGCGGAGATTGTGGGTTTAGTTTTACGCCGGACCCCCGCTCATCAGGTCGGTCTGATGCCTCTTCGAGTCTGGGGGCCATCAGTGCTTGCCTGATCAATGCGAGATCTGTGGCGAAACATCCCATTGATATAGCTGACCTGATTACGGATAACAACCTGGACATTTTATTTGTCACGGACACTTGGCTTGATGCCTTCTCCAACCCTATGGTGGCTCTGGCTACACCTGCAGGATTTAAAGTTTACCGGATAGATCGCTGCGTAGGTCGAGGAGGCCCCAGAAAACTATCGTCCTATCTCACTTTTGCCGAGTCTGGCTAAAGTCTGTCAGAAAGTGGTCACATTCCAACTTACCAACTTTGTTGAGGGGGCTGGCTTGTTTCATCCGGCACAGTCTGGCTTCCGTGCCTCATATAGCACGGAGTCCGCTCTGCTTGAGGCGGCGTTCGACACGGTGCCTCATGCCATGCTCCTAGATCGCCTTTCTGAGATAGGAATTTCGGGGTTGGCTTTACAATGGATCAACTCTTTTTTTCACAACAGGTTTGGCTTCCTCCATGTGCCCGTGTGCCCATGAGCGTTTCCACTGGGGTGCCACAGGGGTCATCACTTAGCCCACTGTTATTTAACATCTACGTGACTCCATTGATTTTCTTGGCGGAGTCTCTGGGGGCTAAGGTGATGGCCTACGCCGATGACACCCAGCTGTTGTTCACCTGGAGCAAGGAGGAGGACTCGGTCAAGAGACCCCATCAGTGCTTGTCTTCGGTCTTTCACTGGCTGGCCAATGCGCAGCTCAAATGTAATGAGGGAAAGTCTGAAGTCCTGCTGTTCGGCACTTTTGCTCCAGACTTCAGAGAGAGATTTTGGCCGCCCGGTTTTCCCTGTTCACCTGAGAATAAGGGTGCGGCCAAAAACCTTGGCATTTGGTTCGATGAGAACCTGAATTTCGGGACACATGTAAAAAAACTGGCTGGCACCTGCTTTGGTGTGCTGAAAAGTTTGAGAAAGTTTCTGCCCTTCCTGCCGAACTCGGCTAGAGACGGTTGTTCGTGCACCGATTCTTTCTCGCTTGGATTATGCCAACGCCCTCCTTGTCCGCAGCCCAGGCTATCTTGTGAAGAAACTGCAAGTGGTCCAAAATGCGGTCGCCAGACTTCTAGGGGGGCTGTCTTCCAGGCACAGTGCCCGGGCTCTTCTACGGTCATTGCATTGGCTTCCGGTTGAAATTCGCCTGAAATTTAAAATGCTCTCTATCGTGCAACGGGCCCTTTACGGTCTTGGTCCCAGTTATTTGCAGAAGAGACTCGCCTTTTACACCCCAGTGAGACAGCTGCGTTCTTCTTCTCTGCTGCTAATGCAGACGCCGAAGTTTAAGCGCCAGCGATTGGGGGGGAAATCCTTTGTCCGCAAGGCTTGTCTGGCCTGGAATGAGCTGCCCTTGGCCTTGAGAGCCACTCCTGACGCTCTTCTGTTCAGGAAAGCCCTAAAAACCTTTCTGTTCTAATTTGGTATCTGAGCTTCTCCTGCCTTTTTTTGCTGTTAGCGCCGGGACACTTCCGAGTAGCTGTGCGCTGTATAAATTAAAATAACATAACATAACATATGGTAATGTCCGAAAAAAATATAGCAGCCGTGGCAGTGCCACCATCTTTAGTAAGGCGGCCCTTCCCATTCCTGACGAAGGAAGCGTACTCTAGAATGCTATGCTACACCTTAGTGCTCGTATACACCTACCAATATTCCCTTCCAGAATAGCACTGGCTTCATGGTAAATATGTGTCCAAGGTATACTAGACCGGTAGGTTCCCAGCGTATATTCCGCGTTATGGTAGGTACTGCTCTTCCGGGTTTTGCGGGAAACAAGCACGTCTGAGTCCAATTCACCGTCAGTCCCCATATGTCACCGAACTCCGAGAGCAGTTCTGCCGCTCCTTCCAGTGCGCCCTCGGCATCCGCCAGGAACATCAGCAAATCATCTGCATATAGCGAGATATATTGCTGTGCATCTCTGAAAGGCAAACCCTCATATCTTTGCGCCAGCCTAGCATATGCTGCCAAAGGTTCAATAGCTAATGCAAATAATAATGGGGAGAGGGGGTAGCCCTGTCTCGTCCCACAGGATACTTGGTACCAGGGAGAGATTACCGCTCCAACCTTCACTCTTGCCACTGCCGAGGTATACAACACTTTCATCCATCCTATGAACGCCTCTCCCAACCCAAAACAGCCCATTGCCTTATACAGGTAGGGCCATTCTAAGCTATCAAAAGCCTTCTCTATGTCCACGGAAAGTACCGGGCCATAGGGGAGTCAAGGTGGTCCTCGCCCAAAACTCGTAGCAATCTCCGTATATTTGAGGCTGTATTTCGAGTTGGGATAAACCCAGCCTGATCCCCGTGAACCAATCTGGTCATATACTGAAGCAGGCGCGACGCCAAGATCCGACTTAAAATCTTATAGTCAGTTGACATCATTGACAATGGTCGATAAGCATCCGTGTCTGTGCTCTCTCTCCCTGGCTTTATTAATGGAATAATGAGGGCCTCTCACGTGGTCCTAGGGAGATGGCCACGGTTGCGCGCTTCTCTATAGACCTCTAGTAGCCTCGGGGCCAACAAATCTATGTAATGCAAGTAAAATTCTATTGGTAATCCATCCACTCCCGGTGTTTTATTATAAGCCATGTGTTTAACCGCGCCCCTAATTTCTTCAATTGTAATATCCTGACCCAATTGCTTCTCTTGCTCCTCCTCTAAATACGGGAGGGGTATGTTCTCTAAGAAGGATTCGATGTCTTCATCCCCCGTAACCAGTGTACTCTCATATAAGGCTTCATAATACTCTAAGAACCGTGTGTAAATCTCCCTCTGAGTATATATTGGACGCCCGTACCGCGCAGTCAGTGCCAAGATCGGGGAGCCTCGTGGGGAGGAATTGGCCATCCAGGCCAGCAAGGTCCCCGCTTTGTCTCCCTCCACGTGAGCCTTTACAACATATTTCTTATCATCGAAGCACCGGAGTCTTTCTAATTCTGTAGCTACTGCTTCCTTTGCTTCCACTACCTCTTTTTGTTTCTCCGGATGCTCGGGTCTAGCTCGTTCAGCTGTTCTCAACCTGCGTTCTGCTCTTTCCACATCCTGTAGCAAAACTTTCCTTACTCCTACATACTTATTAATACACAACCCTCTCACTACCACCTTGAGGGCGTCCCATTCCATTGCTCTAGTTGAAGCTGTTCCTGCATTTTCATTAAAATAGTTCACTATCCCTTCTCCAACTTCTCTTTTAAAGACCGGGTCATCTAACGTTTCCGGACATAATCTCCAAGTAGGGATTTCCGACTTTTCTAGTGTCCAGTGCATAGTAATCAACAACGGGTTGTGTTCGGACAGTGTTCTAGTGAGAAACTCAGAGTGAATTATGGAGGACATTATGGATGCTGAACATAATATTGCATCTAGTCGAACATGGAGTTCATGTAATGCCGAGAAGTAGGAATAATCCCGATCTCGTGGGTGGTGGATTCTCCACGCATCTACAAAATTCCATCTGGTTTGCGAATCATGTCTATATTTGGATAACCTATGGACTGGGGAGTCTGGTAAGGGGGGGAGGATGTGACCTATCTTGAAAGACATCTGTTATCGAGTTAAAATCTCCTCCCAGCAGTATTGGGCCCGTAAAATAAGGTGTTAATGTGCCAGCCATGCAGTCCAGGAATGGCGCCTGATCTACATTTGGGGCATAGATACTACAGTGCTAAGTCTCTCTCAATAACAAACGTCCCTCAACTGCTACAAATCTCCCTTCCGAGTCTATGGTTAGCTTAGTTACCTGAAAGGAGACCCCAGATCTAATCCATATCATTGCCCCCCTTGCAAATGCCGAGTAGGATGTACTAAAAACCTGCCCCCTCCATCTTCGCTGCAAGGCTTGACCCTCTGATCTAGTGAGGTGCGTTTCTTGGAGCAATGCAATATGTACCCCTCTCCTGACCAAATAAGCGTGGACCTTATGGCGCCTTTTCATTGTGTGTAGTCCCCTTACATTCCAAGTAATACATTGTAGTTCAGGTATTGTCCCCATCATAGTAAATCATCTGTTTCGACCCTTACTTTTCATGTATGAACACACCGGTGGTCCCAAAGTCCCAACTGTTCCCCCGACCTCCCCTTCCCCCCACGCTCCCAAGAACAGGTCCTTAAACAGAAATGCTAGTTTCCATCCAAACTATCCTGAGAACTAACTCACTCCTATGTCCACCAGTAGTCACTGTGGGCGTGCCTTATGGGCAATGGGGGGGGGGGGCCTAGAGCCGACGGGTGACCACTCAAGCACAATGAGTATTTCCGCTTCGATCCCCCAATTGTACACTGTTCCTCTGGCTTACCAGTTTTCCCCCACTCAAATTGTTAAGCTACTGCATACTGTTCGAGCGTTCCACCATTGATCAACTTCCCAATGCACCCCTTGCTCTGTAATCTGACAACGTTCTTTCGCTTATATAGTTCCTGATTCCATGCCTCCCCTCATAGCAGTTCCCAGAGCAGTCCTCCAAACCTCACTCATCCATTAACCCATCAGCTGTAGCCGGGGTGACCTGTGGCATCCATAGGCTTCCTGCTTCCGAGGCCTCAGTGTCTGATTGTGCCTTGTCGCTCTCCGAGTCAGTGCTCCCAGGTGACTGTAACGAATGTTCCCCCGACAAAGCAGTCACTGACTTCAGCGCCTATTGTCTCTCCATCACTGTCTGGGATGGTGATAAGTATATGTCTGATATTCTCTCTCTCTTGAAAAATCTTTATTGTTTTTAATCATTGTTGAAAAAAATATTTTTCTGTAACTTTTTAACTGTTTTACTGTGATTTTGTATACATATGTATGATCAAAAACTTTTTTGATACAATATTAAATATTGAATGATCTTAAATTGTTTTGGCCTTCCCTTTCAAGACTGGTGGTTGGAATATTTGAATGGCTCAAGGTGTGTGAGTTGAGTATTGGAATACAAGTTCTCTAAGAGTTATTGTTTTTTAATAGATTATTAGCACCCTGTCCCTTGGAGTAGAGGGGTCACTCTAGTTTCTTTTACAATATACATACTACACCGGTTTTGCAGATGCCCAGCACAAAAACTGACTAAACGGTTCACAGATCTTGGCCTGGCAGTGTGAAGAGACTAATTACCTGGAGGTGGAAAACCCCAGACCCTCCGCACATGCTTGCATGGAGGCGATCCATGTGGACATGGGCTAAGGCGGAAAGTATAGCCTTGAGCTGTGAAGACATCACGGGCCTCCGCAAAGACCCACTAGTCCCAAGTTGGGATGCTCTACTCACGGAGTTACAAAGTATACACAGCAAAATCACAGAAGGCTGAACCACCGGGCACTTCATAACCCAGGCTGAGGCACCATAGGACAAGGCAGTCCACCGCTGTGGTGTTACATCCAGATAGTTGATAATAAATAGGACTGCGTGGCCCCCTACATTGTTCCACAAACACAAGTTAATAATTAAGACACATGAGACTAGACACCTGAAACAGTTCAAGGAGGGGTTCAAGAAGAGCTTCGCTACATTACTACATCAACCCCAGTTTTGCTTTTTAGTTGCCCTTGTTGCCTTTACACCAGCTACCCTACCTTTAAGGCTACAGTATGAAAAAGACTAATGCCAACACAGTACGATATAGCCAATTAAAATCCTCAATATTTCCATATTCTAAGGTACACTAATTGCAACATGTAACCTGCTTATAAACGCTTGCGTGAATAGAAATAGCACACAAGAATTTTACTGGCTTGTCATCGCAATATCATATGCTTGTTATTGTGTTAGAACTTTTGAGAAGTATTTTCTGTAATGCATACCATGCCTGTGATCCCTGTTAACGTGTAACCTTTACTTATAACAAAAATAAATAAAAACAGATTTGGGAAAAAAAAAAGAATTCTAAAGTGTCAACTGTAACCCGAATTTATTTGAACCAATCCCTCTTTCTCGTACTCTAATTTTAATCCTAACACTAATTTTAATCCTTACCCTGTCAGCAATGTAAACATTAACTCCCATTTATTTAATGTTACTTTGGTAGTTTTTAAAATACAAGAAGGTATTGTCTTAATGTTCTTCGCTTTTTAGCTTCAATATTACCTTTTTTCATTGTGTGATTTTTTCAAATTGGACTTGTGGTTACTGCAATTCTCTATTAAAGACTCTTTATTTTCACAAAGTGCTTTCCTGGGCAACCATAAACTATACTGGGAAACATTATTTGAGGATAATGTGTGATCTGCACTTGCAATTCCATAAAATACCCCAGGAAGACGTTTTTATCCAAGTATTTAGATTACATAATATTAGATTTTGGGACCAGGTTTACAACTGTTATATTTCCTAGATTTGCTTGATATATTTTATTCTGAAGAAGTAGTCTTAAGCAATCTTCGAAAGGCTGATATCTAATTTATAATTAAACTTATATTTCTGGTTTAATTCGGTTTATTTTTATTGTGAAATCCCAATTACAAATAAAGCACTCCGTTTTAACACTTATCAACAGGAAAACGTAATGTGTTTCTAGAAAAAGAATATGGAAACTGCAGCTCGCTGATTACCTCAGCTCAGGAGAAGTTACAAAATTAATGTTAAGTGCACACTATTATTTTGAAAAGTGTCTTTGTGAGCAAATATTCTTTTACTAAACCACAAACCTATAAGCTCAGGTTACCACTAGTTCACTGCGATAAAGGTGATTATTAGCACAATATACCTGATACGCAATTCATTGCAGCACCAAATCTTTGTCAGAAAGAGAACCCAGCTACAAAATAGTCTAAAAATCTGAGAGGACATAGCATAGCGATAAAGTGTGCTTCTAAATATAAAAAGAAGCTACAAAAAATAAACAAAGTGGAGCCCCTTTTCAGCAGGCAGACTGCAGTTGCATGGAGCAACAATTGTGATAGCAGCTAAGAAAATTGTCTGAATAAAAAAGAAAAAAAAAGAAAAAGCCACGTAAACAAGTGATATCCAGGAAACAATTCCCAATTGTGGAAAGGGTACCAAGTTATAAAAAAAACTGTAACGAGTGAGAGTAGGTCCAACATATATTTCACAAATATGTGCACAATCCTCTTGAGCAGAGAAAAAGCAGATGGGTAAGTGGGAAGGGTCTAGGCGCAAACATGCAAACATGCATGTCATTAAAAATTGATTCCTGGATCAACATCTGATTAATCTGCTCAGATGTGCCTTTTGGTGCTTGTAGCACCTCAGAAATGTATAGCTGATCAGATCAAATGCCCTGCAAAATCGATGAAAGTAATGAGAAATTTGATGTAGCAGGAGCAGTATATGCTGCTTAAGGATTACCACTAAGTCTTGTGGGTTTAGACCCACAGCTCTGTTTGCTGACTCCAAACAAGTCAAGTCTATTGATTACACATTTCAAAACAATTAAAACTTTTTATCCCTTCTTCCGACGTTATACGTGCCTTTAGGAGTGGGCGAGGTCAACAACGGTCAACCATGATGGACAAAAAGCACTCCCCTCAGAAGCTAATCTACGAGGTCATCACTTGAAAGCTGTGGCAGATGTGTGGAATTTTAGTTCGTGAACTGAACATCATCTGCGCCATCTTGCCCATTCCTCAGACTCATGTATAAACATACACGACAGCCATTTTAGGTACCATGGTCTCTCTGTTCACGATCGATCATCAGCGCACTTCCCTGGCCCTGCAAGCATCCCCCATGCTCCCTGGCTGCCCCCGCGCTCACATGCACAAGTCATGAAACCTCCTCTTCCGCATGACTCTGTCACCGGGAATTACACCCCGCGCCTGACCAACACCTCCTTTCCTCCCATGAATACCCCTCTTTTGATAAACCCTTCCTCTATGCTCGACTGTCCACACCGATCCTTTCTTTCATGGAATATCTCTCCTTTGATGACCCCTTCCTCTGAGCCCGATTGTCTGCACGGACCGCTGGTCATCCCTTGGCCTGAGGATACAGTTTATTGCCCACTACTGTATGCACTCGCCCCTCTTCAAAGGAGCTACTATTGATCATGACTTCCCCACCCCCGGAGATTCGATCAGGCGCACACATTCCAAAGGAATCGGCGGAACACTCAGCTGCGTGATAGCCCCCTCCTATTGTATGGGGGGTGAGGACCTCTACTGTAGCCACGTGTTGGAATGAGCCGGAACTGGGGGGGTACCGGGGATGTAATTTTTCCATTACTTCACAATGTCTTTATTGTAATAAAGAGCGGTCACATGTCGTAAACCAGTGTATAAAAGGCCAGGTCTCAGAGAGGCTGTTAGAGAGCACCTCGAGACGATACCTTGTTGTCCGATCTGATGTGTTCTGCTCCGTCGGAATAAAACTTGTTTCCTGTCTTCCTGTTTCCAGCGCCTGCCTCTTTATTTGATAAACTTCGTATGGTATTAGAGGCGTTTAACGCCGGGCAAAATTACTTGAGAAACATCGACTAAATCGCCTGACCATTTTCCTGACTTTCCTCAATTGGCGTCCCAAGTGTGGGGCCCATCAGCGACATGTGGATCCAGTGGGAGAGGTCCCGACGACAGAGTGAACGACTGCAACGATCGGGAGAGCTCCTGTCCGATAGACCCTCGTCTGACAGCCGATCATCCGAACTTCACTGGTTCCAAGCAGACCTCTCCCGAGTGATCTACGGTCCTGACTGGGAACCATCAGGAGTGCCGCGGTAGCAGCAGAGAGTAGAGGACGATCGGGCGCTGGAAGCGGAAGACAAGAAACTGTCCATGCGGTCCAGGTAAGGTCGTGACACACGACGAATTGCGAATTGATTGATTGTTTGATTGATTGAAATACTAGTATTTGCATTGTCGCTCTTTGAGATATTCGCTGCCTGCAAACGGGGAGGAATAGGAATATTCTATCTCCCTTTGCGGATAGTGAAGGGTAGGTAACGCGGACTTTTGTCCCCCATTGTAATCTGTCGTACCTATTTTTCTCCCCATTGATTGATTGTCCGAACATAGATTGTTTGGAGTATAGTTCTTTTGAGGTTCTCTGCCTGCAAATAACGTAGAATAGCCATATTCTGTCTAGTCTTTGCAAACAGTGAGAGATAGGTAGTGCGGACCTTTGTCCCCCGTTGTAATCTGTCATGCCTGTCTTCTCCCCACTGATTGGTAGTTGGAACAACCCGGACCGCTTATTAGAGATGAACCATCCAGCTCCATTGGAAGGCACCCCTAATAAGGACATGTTCATTAAACAAGGACTAGTCGCTATAGCTTATAGTAAGTTATGGCATAAATATACAAAAAAGGACCCCGAAAGTCAGTGGCCACTGATAGGTTCCTTTGATGAAAATAAAATAAAAGCGCTAGAAGCAGCTGTTAGAATAAATAAGGCAACACCCACCATGCTCGATAGTGTCGGCATGTGGCGAAAAGAAGCAGAACAACGAAGGAAAAGAGAAGAAGCAAGAATAGGGAAAGAGTTACGAAAGGCAGCCCACCTGGCAGCGAAGGAACTAGATGAAGAAATAAGAAGGAGAGAGGAAGTTAGACAAACGCAAGAATCAGGGTCGACAGGCCAATGCCCTGTTAGGACCCCCTCTACGCTCTACCCAGAGATGCCCTCCAAACAACGGGCAAACGACGAGTTACTGCTAGGTCCTCCGATTATCTACATGCCCCCTCCTTATGCCCCCTGCCAGCCTCTGGCACAGCACCTACCAGTTCTGAGTGCGGGCGAGGGTGACTCTAGCGCTAGTGCCCCGGCTCTTACGGCCTTCGCACCAGCCACATTGGTAACAACATCAGATGAACTCGAGACTAGCAAGCAGCTAACGGCCAGACCAAATAGGTTGAGCAAAGATGAGAGGGATGGGATTGACAAGATAGCAAAGACATTGGTAGAACGGAAAGAGAGCGAAGAATATACGATGGATGTGCACAATTCACATGCCGGTAGCCATAGACAGCATTTTATTTTATGGTTCAGCTACCACACCCTGAACACATATGAGGATAGGTATCAGACTAAGGGTCCTGCTAAGCTGACGACTCTATATAGAAAGATCGACGTAGGAGATGGGACTGAACGCGATGTGACGGACCTTTTCATGCAAACGCTTGAAGTCTTCCGCCACCTCACGGAACAGAAACCAGAGGTTAAGATCACAGTCCCTGAAACGGCTGAGTCCCCATTAGAAGTAACCAACACTATGATGCCTATCAGAGAAGCCGCCCCCTACTGGGTTCCCCCAAGAGGTCAGGGAACAAACGACGATATCAACCACGCAGATGCAAAAGGAAGGGTTGTGTACAATTGGGTTTACCAACCATGGGATCGACAAGATATTTTAACCTTTAGGCAAACCCTGCCTGATTTAAGAAAAAACCCGACAGCATTTTACACCGAATTAGGTACAGCCTTGGGCTCAACGATAATGACTCTAGCAGACCTTGATTTGTTTTTCGGGTTATGTCTGCCGGCTGACGTGTGGAAGCAAATCCGGAAAGCCGAACACACAGATCTGTTTGGACATACCTGGAATCAACTCAGTGAGCTAGATAGACGACGAGAGCCCGGAAGGAAACCGATAAAAGACATACTGGAACTTCCGGACAAAATAGTTCAAAAGCTAAAAACCTTGATCCCAGAGAAAAAGGTAGATTGGTCAATAGTCACGGCTTGCCATCAGAAACCCCAGGAAGACGTATCAGAATACTTCTCCCGATTTGAAACGGTGTTCTCCAACTACAGTGGCCAAGACATGACCACCGCAACCGGACAACACCTATTTGTGCAAAACTACGTAAAGGGTCTGTCACGAGAGGTTTCCGAAAAGTTACAAACGAGCGAGAGTAGTTGGGGGGCCTCCAAACCCGCCGCTATCCTCCAAATGGCTAAGTACTACGAACACCAAAAGAATGAGAATGATAGGGCAACCAAGAGAAAGAATAAAGATTTGAAAGAAAGGGTGATGATAGCTCAGATACAAGGGGTGGCAGTCGGGAAAGAACTACACAGGGGGAGCTATCAATCAATCGCCCCTAGAAATCCACCCCCAAAAGACCGCACACCCACTCCCTACTCTGGACGTAGGGATATAGAAGATAATCAGTGTGCATTTTGCAGAGGATTCGGGCATTGGAAGTCTCAATGTCCGGCTCTTCTGGAACTAATTAAAAATAAAGAAACGAGGGACATGATGAATGGCCCCAGGACTAGAGAACAGGGACGGGGATACACAAACGACCCCAACAGCGACAGACCAGGAAGATCGAACACATTTGACCGTCCCCGGCAGAACCAGTACCAACTATCTGACCGTGAGAACACCCCCGACTTCGCATAGGACTGCCAGGGGCAAGGGAGGGATCCAGTCGAGCTCTGTGTTGACCAGCAAGGTTCTTACGTCACCGCTAAGGTCCTGGGTACAAAGTCTCCATTCTTGGTAGACACTGGAGCGACACGTAGTGTATTATCAAAGCGACTGATTCCAAGGGCACCCTTGTCTGGCTCACACATTACATCGATAGGTTTCGATGGAACGCCCTCCACTAATCCCCTGTCTGTACCTATCTCCTGTGACCTAGGAAACAACCCCACTGACACAACATTTCTGCTCTCCTCCAACTCCCCTGACGCCATTATGGGTATTGACTTACTAAAACATTTCCGAGCTACTATTAGGTGTTCCCCAGATGGAGTCCGAGTCATCCTGTACGACAACCCGAACATGTCCAGATCCCGTCCCGCACGACATATGTACTCTATAACTGATGGTGACCTAACCTTGCTCGACACCCTACCCCTGTACCTATGGGCCAGAAACGACTCGGATGTAGGACGAATGATGATCGACCCTGTGCACATAACTGTTCGACCAGACGCAATACTCCCGAAACTCCCACAGTACCGGATATCGCCCGAAGGCGAGAAGGCATTGGTATCGATTATTCAGTCCCTGGTAGATGCAGGAGTGGTAGAGGAAGTGGTTAGTAATGTCTGCAACAGCCCTATCCTACCCATTGTTAAGAAGCAAGGTGAGGGAGATGAGAAAGCGTACCGCTTCATCATCGACCTGCGAGAAGTCAACAAAGTGGTGGTGCCACAGTACCCCGTAGTCTCAGACATCACCACCATTCTGACCCTCATCCCGTCCACTGCCACCACCTTCACCGTTATTGATCTCAAGAATGCATTTTTCTCTATCCCCATCCATCCAGACAGCCGTTATCTCTTCGGCTTCACCTTAAAAAACCGTTCCTACCGATTTTGTAGAGCTCCCCAGGGCTACACTGAAAGTCCCAGCATTTACAGCCAGGCCCTCAAAAGACAGCTGGACGCCGTCCAGCTACCAGATGGAGTGGTGTTGATCCAATATGTCGATGATATCCTTTTGGCGGCCGACACCACTCCACTTGCAATCACGGCCACTATCCAACTCTTGCACTTTCTTGCGGAGAATGGCCACAAAGTCTCCAAAAAGAAACTGCAATTCTGCCAACCTCAAGTGACATACCTAGGCCATCTCCTGTCCAAAGAAGGGAGGAAACTTAAGCCCGACCAAATCCAAACCATCCTAGACACCCCCATCCCAAAAACACAGAAGCAAGTCCGTTCATTGGTGGGCCTTACCTCCTTTTGCCGACAATGGTTACCAAATTTCAGTCTCATTATAAAGCCCCTACTTTCCCTGTTGGCCAAAGATGTTCTCTTCCCACTCCCTTGGACCCCCGAATGCCAAGCGTCCTTTAAGGAGTTGCGGGATGCCCTTTGTTCGGCACCCGTCCTAGGAACACCAGATTACTCCAAGCCCTTCTCCCTCTTCACTCACGAAAGGGAGGGATGCGCATTGTCTGTTCTAACTCAGCCCATCGGCTCCAAACAACGCCCTTGTGCCTACTTCTCTGCCACTCTTGACCCAGTCGCCAGAGCTTTACCTGCCTGCCTTCGAGCAGTAGCCGCCGCTGCTGTCTCTATCCGACAGAGTGAGGGAATTGTACTTTCGAACTCTCTCACGGTGTTAGTACCCCACGCAGTTGACACCCTTTTGAACCAGACCAAGACCCAACACCTGACTAGTGCACGACTGACGGGGTACGAATTGACTCTACTTGCACCCTACATCACTCTGAAGAGATGCACAACTTTGAATCTTGCTACACTGTTGCCCTTGCCTGAAAATGACCCAGATGTCCCCCCTATACACGACTGTGTGACCCTCACGGACGAACAGACCAGGAGTAGAATTGACCTCCGAGACATTGCTTTTACAGACCCTGATGGAGAGCTATGGGTAGACGGCTCTTGTATCAAACTCCCAGACGGCACCACTTCAGCTGCCTATGCGGTGACGACAGCCCTAACAGTAGTTGAAACAGCCCGCATCACGCAACGATCCGCACAGGCGGCAGAGCTAATTGCCCTCACACGAGCATGTATCATAGCAGCAGGAACCACGACAAACATTTACACGGACAGCCAGTATGCCTTCGGGGTGGTTCATCATTTTGGGCTCTTGTGGCGGGAAAGGGGATTCTTGACGTCCCACGGCACGCCCATCCTTCACGGAGATCTAGTCTCCACCCTGATTGAAGCAGTCCTCCTCCCCAAACGATTAGCAGTGATCAAATGCCAAGCACACAAGAAGGTGACGGACTTAGTTGGACAGGGAAACGCACTGGCCGACATCACTGCCCGAACCACAGCTGAGAATAGGACAACGACACGCATATATGTGACCAGGTCACAAGCAGAAAAATGGACTGACGCTAGGGAAACGATTAGGGACATCCAGTCGGCCAGCACACCTCACGAACTGACTGAATGGGCACGGGTGGGTCTGAAGGACGATGAAGGCTGCTGGCGGACTAAAGACACTAACAAATGGTTGCTGCTTGACTCATACTTGATCCCCATACTGGCTATGGCACACTCCCCTGCACACACAGGTTCTGCCCCCATGATTGAACTCATTTCCAAAGTCTGGCACAACAACAAAATCCCCGACTCAGCCAAACGCCTGGTCCAGCAGTGCCTTATCTGCTTACAACACATCCCCAGGAAAGGAACTGTGGTACCCCGGGGAGGGTTTGGGATCCCCAACCACCCCTTTGAGGTCCTCCAGATGGATTACATCCAGCTGGAGAGATGCCAAGGCTTGAAGTACGTATTAGTCATTGTATGCGCCTTCAGCAAATGGGTGGAAGCCTATCCAACCCGTGATAACACTGCCATGACTACTGCCAAAGTACTACTGAAAGAGTTTTTCCCTCGCTACGGCCTTTGTCGAATTTTATGGAGCGACAATGGCCCCCACTTCATAGCTGAAGTTATCCAACTAATCTTGAAGGGGCTGGGGGTAAAACAGAGGTTCCATGCGGTCTTCCACCCCCAATCCGCTGGCCTAGTTGAGCGACACAATGCTACACTGAAACTGAAACTGTCAAAAATAGTGGCCACCACAGGACTTAAGTGGCCAGATGCCCTCCCACTGGCATTGCTATCGATGCGCTCCACTCCCACTAAGCACCACTTGACCCCCTACGAGGTTGTGTTTGGGCGACCAATGAACCTCTGGACTGCCCCCAAACCAACCTCCATTCACGACGTCCCCGACGTCCTGCTGTCAGATTATTTATGCAAATTAACTAAAACGTTGTCTGTCATTCATCAACAGGTGCAGCAGGCCATCCCCGATGCTTCCAGGGGTCCCGGTCACGATATCCAACCGGGAGATTATGTTTTAGTCCGGAATTTTCAACGGGCAAAGAGTCTGGAACCCCGGTGGACGGGCCCCTGGCAAGTACTGATCACCACTCGGACGGCTCTTCGAGTGGAGGGAAAAAGGCACTGGCTGCACGCCCACCACTGCAAGAAGGTCTCCTCGACCCTGGCCACGACAGAAAACGTCGACACCCAAGAAGAGCTCCTGAACAAAGACCGACCATCGTTGAACTGCTATCCTGATACCGAGGCACTTGAACTTGCAAAATTCTCTGACCCCACTGTGCCATCCCGGGAAGGGTATTTCCTGCGTCGAAAGGAGGGAGCTTCGGCTAAGTAGACCACGGACTAAGTTAAAATCTCAGAACGGTGACCTAAAACAACCAAGGGTTACCCGGAGAGAAGCTAAACAAAGTCTGTGGTTCTGCCCACTACCGAGCACCTTGAAGATGATGGAAGCGCCAGATAAGAAGATGATGGAAGCGCCAGATAAGAAGATGATGAAAGCAACAGGAAATACCCACTACAGGAACCCAAAGACTGACAATTTGCACGAATCAAAGACAATCGCCTTCTTCATTCTCTTCCTCCTTTGCCTCCTCCTCATGACTTCCTTCTGGATCTTGGAGGACAGCACACCTGCTCATCAGATATTGCTGACCACTGCACAGCCAACCACCATGAAAGAGCATCACCTGATCTCCCTTTCGCCTCAGCTCCGAGAAAGGCGTAAGGAGTTCTGGAACAATTCCTTCGTGCAACTATTGCACCAGCACAACCTTGCTGCAAATGCCACGAACTGCTGGATCTGCGGGTTGCTCCCGCATGCCACTGGACACTCCATCCCCTTCATCCCTTCTCCTTTCTCAGTTCATGGCTCCTGCCTCACCTGGTTGATCCTCTTGCAGGAAAGCCACAAGGTCAACGCCGCTTCTGGTCAAACAGTGTCACATTTCTACTATGGGTTCTGGCTGAACAAAACAGGAAGGACATCTGCCCCCTTTTGTCCTGTGACCTCAGGTTCCGCCTTTCATATGAACATCCCTGCCAAAGAACGAGTCGAGATGCAAGTACTCCACAATCCAGCTAGACCAACCTTCGCCCACCTGCGGAAGCGAACGGCTGCCACTCTGACTGTGGCCCTGTCCGTCATTAATGTCACAGGTCTCGTGTGCCTCGAAGGCCGGGGAACACAGCTGGTGGGTCACAGTTCCTGCCGTATCACCAGAACATTGGTCTCAGTTGATCCCCCCTCCTTTGTTGCTTCTCCGAATATGTACTTTGTTTGTGGCATCAAAGCTTACACTTGGCTCCCGAAAGGTTGGAGGGGTACGTGCTACATCGCCTTCATTCTTCCCCCCACGTATGTGGCCCCAGCCTACCATCACCGGCAAAAGCGCGCCGGAGACATTGGACAAGCCGACTCCAGCGAAGCACAGTTCCTGGATGCGGTGAAAGGACTTGTTCCTCTGTGGGGCCCAATGGCAAATAGCCGCGCTATCCGACATCTGACCCAGGCAGTAGAAACAACCATTAACATCACGGCTGGCATCCTCGCTAACAACACGGCTGAGCTTCAGGCAGTCCGCCTAGTGGCTCTTCAGAACCGCCTTGTTCTAGATGTGGTTGTGGCCGACCGTGGAGTAGCATGCCGCATCATCGGCTCCAGCTGTTGCACCTACGTGCCAGATAACTCGCCTTCAGTCTACAAGGCAATCGAACACCTCCACAGACTATCCTCAGAGGTTCACCAGGAGCAAGAAGGATGGTCGCTTGGAAGCTGGTTTTGGGACACTTTGAAGGACTGGGGATGGAGGTTGTTTACATTTATACTGATACCAGTCCTGATACTGTGTGGGTGTTGCTTAGGTATTCAATGTTTGCCACCTTTGTGTTCACTCATTTCTAACTGTATGTGCCCTAAGACTTTGGACTTTAGAACTGAGCACATGAGTCCCCTCTATGAGATAGAAATACGTGGTCTTATGGGGATAGATCCGAATTGACAAGCTGGCGAGACATGTTAAAAGGGAGGACTGTGGAATTTTAGTTCGTGAACTGAACATCATCTGCGCCATCTTGCCCATTCCTCAGACTCATGTATAAACATACACGACAGCCATTTTAGGTACCATGGTCTCTCTGTTCACGATCGATCATCAGCGCACTTCCCTGGCCCTGCAAGCATCCCCCATGCACCCAGGCTGCCCCCGCGCTCACATGCACAAGTCATGAAACCTCCTCTTCCGCATGACTGTCACCGGGAATTACACCCCGCGCCTGACCAACACCTCCTTTCCTCCCATGAATACCCCTCTTTTGATAAACCCTTCCTCTATGCTCGACTGTCCACACCGATCCTTTCTTTCATGGAATATCTCTCCTTTGATGACCCCTTCCTCTGAGCCCGATTGTCTGCACGGACCGCTGGTCATCCCTTGGCCTGAGGATACAGTTTATTGCCCACTACTGTATGCACTCGCCCCTCTTCAAAGGAGCTACTATTTATCATGACTTCCCCACCCCCGGAGATTCGATCAGGCGCACACATTCCAAAGGAATCGGCGGAACACTCAGCTGCGTGATAGCCCCCTCCTATTGTATGGGGGGTGAGGACCTCTACTGTAGCCACGTGTTGGAATGAGCCGGAACTGGGGGGGTACCGGGGATGTCATTTTTCCATTACTTCACAATGTCTTTATTGTAATAAAGAGCGGTCACATGTCGTAAACCAGTGTATAAAAGGCCAGGTCTCAGAGAGGCTGTTAGAGAGCACCTCGAGACGATACCTTGTTGTCCGATCTGATGTGTTCTGCTCCGTCGGAATAAAACTTGTTTCCTGTCTTCCTGTTTCCAGCGCCTGCCTCTTTATTTGATAAACTTCGTATGGTATTAGAGGCATTTAACGCCGGGCAAAATCACTTGAGAAACATCGACTAAATCGCCTGACCATTTTCCTGACTTTCCTCAGATGCAGCAAGTATGACGGTACTCTCCCGACCGCCTGCAGCCTAAAGGGGAATCTGTCTGAGTTTGGTGAATTCCAGGAAGATACTGCAGAGTGCTGGGATGAACAAAGGATTGGCAGAGGCAAGCAGACATGGCAAACAGGGCTTCAACCCACCGTAGAAAATGAAAAGAAGCACATATTTCTTTCCAAAATGCCTGGGCTTCCTAGCCCTACCCTTGGGCTGAGTGTTGTTGCTATTTTCTTCAGGTTGTTTCTCAGCCCTCCCATCTTTATTCAGTGTTTCCTTGTGATGCTTCAAGGGGCTGATCTACCTGTCCTCTCATTTTTAACATTTACTAGAACCCTCAGCATCTTGAATGGCTCTTATGGATGTAGTATTTTACAACTACTATCCTATGCCATCCAGATGATCCTCATACACCCAGTGACATGGATACCCATGGTCATCGTCTTGATAAAAGCATGGTGCCTATTGCAAATTAAATGTCATAAAGCATTCTAAGGACGTTTTTTTCAGAGGCAAGATGGCGGCCGTGACACAGGCTGTGTAAGCAGCTTATCCCCTCGCTCCAAGTACTCCTGGAAGAACACCTGCCGTGGCTCGTTTTTCAGCGGTTGCACTGCTTGACACTTTAGCGGAATTACAAAGTGATCATGTCGGAGTCTTTTCTAGCCCTCTGAGCCTTTTTTCCACGTAACCGGTGATTTTGACTCCCGTGCGGGACCGCACGGGTCAGGAGAGCCTGCTGATTAGAGTCTAATCAAAGCCACACGAACTTACCGAAGCATCTGACCTGAATGCTGTTTAATTTGCTTCGTGTTCGACGCTGCGCTCCGTTTTGGCGTTTTCAGTTGTTTTTGCTGCCACTGCGGAATACTATGGTCCGTGGGCGTGGAGGCTCTCGCACTAAGAAAATGCCACCAAAGAACCAAACCCTTACCCCTACTACCCGAAATACCAAAACGAAAGTGGATGTGGGTGAAAATGCCGAGAATATTGACAATGGGAACACTGAAGGTGAGAGCTCCGCTTGTAGTGTTAAATCAAAACCAGCGAGGGAGGTTAATGGAGGTCAGAAAGGCGGCGCACTTGCATTAAATTCTACTGCACCGGCTTCTGTAAGCTCTACTAAGCAAATCTCTATCTCTTTAACACTTCCTGCTATGTTTGATAAACAAACCTCGAAAAAAAGAACTGAAGCTATATCTTCCGAAGGGGTTGTGATGAATTCCGGGCTCCCTGTCCTGGACTCTGAGTCGTCGCGCAGAGGCATTATGGGAGATAGAGTCCTCGAATACACACAAGAGCAGGTTCAAACTCTATTTTCCGAAGGGGCTGTAATAAATCTCGGGCTCCCTGCATTAGATTCTGAGTCAGCATGCAGAGGGATCTTGAGAGATAAAATCTCCGGACAGATACAAGAGCAGACTCAAGCGCTACAAGTTTCTCAAGACTCTAATGCTGCCACAATGCCTGACACTATTTCTAAATCGGCACCCTTGGGTTCCCAAGAAGCCCTTGAAAACTTTTACTCTTTATCGGACCTTTCCTCAGATGAAAGCACAAACGTTAGTAAAGACTGGGCTGAATATTGCAATGAAAGCAGCTCCATTGAAGCTGAAATCGAAGGAGAACCTAATTCTAACTCGAACATTAATTCACCTAATTCAAGTGCATCTACAGTTAAGAAACGCAAAAAAAGGGGATCTCAGCGCCATGCCGACATAGACTCTGAACTCCGTGCAGAGGGGACCACGGGTTTGCCGCAAGAGGGGCATGCACCCAGAAAACCGAGAGAAGCTGACAAGATGACCAACAGTTCAGAACCCGCCGCTCAAGGGCATGATACCACTAATAATAACGAGATTACTCTAACCACTATTTATAACACTATGATGAGCCACCGAGCCAAAAGTAAGGCAGAAAATTTACGTACTCAAGCAACCTGTTCTAAAGTAAAGAATACAGTTCGTCGAGCCATTAAACTCTGTGCTGAAACAGCAGACAGAGTGACAGAAACGGAGGCAAGAATTTCAGCTCTCGAGGATCTGACTATAGCTCAGCAGCAAGAACTTGAGAATGTTAAAGCCCAGAAAGATGATGTTCTATATAAACTGGCTGGTCTTGAAAACCAGTCCCGAAGACATAACTTACGTTTTCTCGGTATACCAGAGAAAAAGGAGGGGTCAGATGTAAGAATGTTCATTGTTGAGTTACTAAACGAGGCCTTCCCTGACCTGGTATCCTGGGACTGGTCTAAAGAAGTGCAGAGAGCACACAGATTTCCATTTGCCATAAGGAAACAAAATCAATCGACGACAGAATATCCCAGGGCGATACTAGTTTCCTTTAATAACTTTCTTGCCAGGGAAGAAATTTATGCATTAGCCAGACCCGACAAAAAAGCGGAAGCCAAGAACTGTGAATTTTTCGTGAGACCAGATTTCTGTCAAGCGACGGTATCCCAGCACTGGCATCTGCGTCAACTTATTCCAGACTTTCAAAAAAAAGGGGCTACTGTCTTCTTGCAAAACCCTGCCAAACTGAAAATTTTGTTTAAAGGGGAGACCAAATTTTTTCAATCTGAATTGAAAGCCAAGGAATACTTAGCATCATTATGAATTTGTCATAAGACAAGGATAGGGGATATGAATAACAGAAAAGAGGGATGATATGTTCTTCCTTTCCTTATCCTCCCTTTTCCTCACTGTTAGTACAAATGCTTCTACCTCCTCTGTCTTTATTTTTTTTTCTTTGTCTGGCTAGGTTGTTCTTCCAGGTTACTTGAGTGCGCGAGGACACGGCACTCCATTTTCATCAGGAACTGGCTGTTCCTGAGCCTCATGTGGTGGGGGGGAGGGATCCACGGGGGATGGGGGTGGGTGGCACAAGGGTGGTGGTGGGGGTGTAAGGCAGAGGCAGCTGCCAGTGCATTTATAGCATATACAGCTTCTTTTATGATTTTCTTGCATGAATATACAGCAAAGCATATAATTCTGTTAATTTTATATCTTTATCTGGACCTGGGTTTATTTCAAAATGGATAAGAAGATCAAAATATGCACAATGAATGTCAATGGTCTGAATGATGTAAAAAAAAGTTGGGGTTTTATCCAGATTAATTCAGTTGCTTAGTCTCGATATTTTATGTATACAAGAAACCCATATTTCTTGGGATAAACGGTATAAATTAAAAAATTTGGGTCTTGAACTTCTAGTGTGCTCTAAGCAAACTGGCATTAAAAGAGGAGTCGCAATTTGTATGAAACCTGGGGCTGGTAAATGTTCTAAAACACTTGCTGATAAATGGGGCAGATGGGCTTTGGCGGAAATTATTGTCGAAGGTCATAAATTTACTATCTGTTCTTTATACGGTCCTAACATAGATGATAATGAAGTGTTTAATACAGTAAATGTAGAGCTAGCGGCTTTTTGTCAACCCATAATACTGTGTGGGGATCTAAATGTTCTTGTTGATTTTAACTGTAACATCAGGACCACTATGAAGTATAAAGGCCGTAAATGTAGGACATATAGTGCGTTAAGAGAATTGGTTCAAACAAATGGGCTGCATGATGTATGGTACAATTTACAACCCACTGACCCCGGTCACACTTTTTTCTCGATCCCTCACAAGAAGTTTGTTCGTTTAGATTATTTTTTCATTTCATCTTGTTTGTTGGACAAAGTGAATATCGAATTGTTACCTCAACTGGTTTCGGACCATAACCCTTTGATACTTGAACTATTATTCTCCTTTAAAAATGTCAACCTGAACAGTCAACGGTCTTTTCAAAGGAGTTTGTTACTTGATGAAAGTTATCTCCGTTATATGGCGGAAATTATTAAAGATTTTTTTGATCGTAATAATGACACAGCCTCAGTTCAAGTTGTCTGGGACACTTTTAAATCTATAGTCAGGGGCGAAACTATCAGCTACTCTAACTTTCAGTGTAAAAAGATGCAAGCGGAATTCAAGAATAAAATCGACAAAGTTAAGAATGCCGAAGTAAAATTAGCTATTAGTCTGAAACATGGTCAAGGTGCCGAGGAGGCGCAACGGCTTCTGACTATTGAACGAGCCTCGGTATATTCTCATTTGGCCGATCAGGTGGCGCTTAAATACAAACAACATAAAGCTGAACGTTATGAATTAAGTGAACAAACTGGGAAAATATTGGCACAAAGGCTTAGACAGAAGGCCACATCGAATGATATCTCGAAAATTAAAGATCTGGAGGGAACATTGCAAGAATCCAAAACATGTGTACTGAATGCATTTAGAGATTTTTATAAAGTCCTATATAATAAAGCTACTAATGAAATTAATGATGATAAAAACCCTATGGATTATCTGAACAATATCAATAATACGCAGTTAACAGAAATTGAAAGCAATGTATTAGCCACTCCTATAACCTGGGAGGAGATTGAATCAGCTATACTCAGCCTGGCCCTAGGTAAAGCTATGGGGCCAGACCAAATTCCTCTAGAATTCTACCGTACCTTCAGGAATATGCTTAAACTAGAACTGATTAAGATATTTCATCAAGCTTTCCTAGGATATCCACCTGACTCATGGTCCCTGGCCACCATTATAGTATTTAAAAAGAAAGGGAAAAACGCCGACGAGTTAGGGTCTTATCGACCAATATCTCTTATAACAGCAGACAGCAAAATCTTTTCTAAAATAATGGCCAATAGACTAAACGATTTAATGCCAGCTCTAGTCTCAAAGATTCAACATGGTTTTATAAAGAGAAGGGACACTACGGATCACATTAGACGCATAATCACTCTTTTGGTTTGGGCGCAGGCCACAGGATCCCCAGTCGGCGTTATTCTGTTGGACACAGAAAAAGCTTTTGACAGGGTCGACTGGGGTTTCCTGTGGTCTGTTCTTATATGGAAAGGGTTTCCCTTAGAATATATTACAGCCATTCAGGCGCTATACACCAGACCTAAGGCGGTTATTCGAATAGGAACCGATACATCTACATCTTTCTCAATCACGAGGGGAACAAGACAGGGGTGCCCCTGTTACCCTCTTTTATTCGCGCTATATATTGAGCCCTATCTGATAACACTAATAAAAGAAACTGGAATTCCCCCTGTTGTGCTGCATCAGCTGGAACATAAAATCCTTGCATACGCTGATGACGTGGCTATTGTCACCACTGATGTCGCTTTATCTAAAATTACAGAATTGGACAATGAATTTGGTGAATTATCAGGCTATAAGTTAAATATCATGAAAACACAGATAATCCACTCGGCAGTAGGCAGACCAGAAGATGTTATACTGGCCCCCACTGCTCCATATCTCGGCATTATAATTTCTGCCAAAGAGGAGGATATTGTTGGGCTCAATACTGACCCTTTATTAGCGACTACGAACCGTACACTTGAAAGATTAAACAACTTACATTTATCATTGTGGGGACGCACTAACGTAATTAAAATGATTATCTTTCCTAAATTTCTTTATGTTTTTCGCACCATTCCTCTTCTTTTTTCTTCGGCTTTTTTTAGTAAATTAGATCGACTTATCTCTAGGTTTTTATGGGGATATCGGAGATCTAGGAGGTCCCTTAAATGGTGCACTCTTCCGAAATTAAGAGGAGGTCTGGGGGTCCCTAATTTCCACTTATATTACTGGGCAATTACACTTAGGCTAATGGGCACTTTATTACTCCAAGATTTTAATTTAGATATCGCCATGTCACCATCAATCTATGAAATGCTTTTGGGAAAAGAAGCCCGACAATGTCTTGTTAAATTCTTAGAACCTAAATACTACAAAAAAACTAAATTCAAAATCATGATTTCAGCACAACAGGTTTGGAAACAAATCAATAAGAAATTTCATCTTTTGTCCATATTTAACTTTTATACACCCCTTCTTAAGAATCCACTTTTGCCACAAAATGTTAATGATTCCGTGATGATTAGATGGAACAACCTCAGGATCTGCTCTCTTGGGTCGTTGTATCAGGATGATCAATTTGTATCATTTGTTGAGCTTCAAAAAAAGTACAGTATTAATAAAGCCGATTTTTTCAAATTCTTACAGATACGTAGTTTTTTGGAGTCTAAAAATTTACTATTCACAAAATCTATGAATAAAATAGATATTTTAGAAAGCATTAAGAAAAAAGCACGAATTGGGATACTGTACCATATGATATTAGATAAAACTCCAGATGACCTTGAAGCTTGGACAGACACATGGCAGAGGAGTTTAGGGATTGATAGAATCGATATATCAAGATCTCTAGAGGTTAGTTTTAGGGTGTTATTTAACGGATCACTTAAAAGTCAGCACTATATGTCTATTTTTGATCTGCACTATACACCTTTTAAACTTCTGAAATGGAAAGCTTTGAAGGGTACTAACTGTAATCGCTGTGGTCTTCTGGCTGCTAACTTAACCCATATGCTTTTTTCTTGTCCTAAGTTAACCCAATTCGTTACCAAAGTACAAGAATTTTTAAATATTATTTTGGAATCGACTGTTGTTCTATCATCTGATCTGGTAATATTTGGAATTCAAACGGATCAAATAGAAAGGATGATTGAAGAAGAAGGTTTTATTTTTATAGCTATGTCTGCATTTCGTTTCTGTATAGCTTCACGATGGTTAGATCCTGACCCACCAAAGTTCCATGACTGGCAATCTAAATTATTAAATGTTTATCGATTAGAAAAGGCAGTTTATAAACTTAAGGGTCGGAAAAAAAAGATTTTTGGTCAGAAATTATGGTCACCTATAACAAATTGGATTTAATCAGACTGCTTTGATTTCATTATTGTTATTTTCTTTTTCTTTTTTTTTTATCTGTGATTTATCGACGTATTGTTGATTGATAATATATGCAATACTTCTGTTTGTATTTTCTACTGTGCATCTCTCCTCTGCCATAAAAAAAATAAAAATAAAACATTCTAAGGTTCTCTAGAGCCAACAAACTATTTGGACTTCAAACAAAGTTCTTCTGCCTTTGAAGATCTATGCACAACTTGCGCTTTATTTTTTATGCGCAAATCATCTTGACTCTTCAGATTGGCATTATTGAAGGTATCTGTTTCATGATGATGGTTTCCAGGAAAGTGCCCCCACCGTTGCTGCCCCTAGAAAGTAAGACAACTGGACACAATGCGGTTTTCTCCTCTCATTTAGTTCCTTATTCATAAAAACCTACCTCTGTTAGAACCCTATATGAACAGGATGCACCCGCAACAATTAAAAAATGTGTATGTTCAATTCAGATGTGGGATTCTGCCTCGCAGATCAAAGACTATTGCATGGACAAATGAACCTTCTAAGTCAAATGTATGTCCTAACTGCCCAAACACAGTGGAAACAGAATCACATTTTATGTTATATTGTCCTTATTTCAGAACACCTCGGAAAAAATGGTTTTTGGCAGTAGGTAAGAGTATGGGCATTAGGCATTATTGGAAAGCCGAGAGACTTTTCAAAAGCGATACAAGATAACTTTTAGCTTTTGAGGTTTCCCAATATTTGTATATCACCTGGGCTTTAAGGAGGAAAGTCATTATTAACACTACTCCTTAAAAGAGCATGTCAATTATCCGTATTGCTATTGTATTACATATGTCCCCTTTTGGTGTAAATATATGAATTCTCTATTTTAAATCTAACCTCTTTAATTCTCGATTAAATGTATCTTTTAGCCGCAGTCCCCTTCCCTGTATTAACAACAACTATTGATTTTACTGTGTTCTATAATTGGGTACTTGTACAATGACGTTTTTATTATTTTAATTGTCTAACGTGTTCATGTTTCAAGATTAATTCTCTTATAATGTTATGATGTGTTTTGTGTGCTGTGCTCGAAATAAACAGATAAACAGATAAATATATATATATCGGTATGGTTGAGCGCTAAATAAACGCACCGTATGGGGTCCACTCTCGCCTTTCTCCTCGGAAGGAGCAGCAGGCAAGCGTTCCAGAGATAGATCAATATACAGGGCAACACTGTGATCAAGACCTGCGGTCGAAATGCGTAGGTGAAGGGGGCTGTATGTAGTCTCTGCATAAATAAACCCTGAATATTTACACTGAGCGAGTGCGGACATTAAGTTCTTTTTGGTGGTCAAATTAATACAGGGAAACGTTCGTCCCTGTTGTCCTGCACCAGTCGTGGAAAGCGTGCACCTCCTTAGAACGCCTTGGTGAACAATATATATATATATATCTATATATATATATATGCTGCTGCAAAATTGTTGCGCTCAGCGGTCCCCTTCCCACGGCGTCGGTACCTGCTAAACCGCGGCAACTGCCGTTCATGAATTTAAATGGAGTCCTTCATTTCGCCCCAATGGCAAAATATAACAGGAAGCGGCACACCAGGAGACAGCACAAAATATTTTTATTGTGCACCAAAGTTAACTTTGGTGCACAATAGAAATATTTTGTGCTGTCTCCTGGTGTGTTGCTTCCTGTTATATTTTGCCAAAGTGCACCAAAGTTAACTTTGGTGCACGATAAAAATATTTTGTGCTGTCTCCTGGTGTGCTGCTTCCTGTTATATTTTGCCATTGGGGCGGATCGAAGGACTCCATATAAATAAATAAATATATAGTTCTGCTTAACAAATGTACATATAACTGATAGTTACAGTATTCTATGTTTTCAACTTGTGTATAATGACTGCATACATAAGTAAATCTTTTATCAAGACTATTTATCTTATTTGTCTACAATTGCTTCACTATTGATTTACAAATATATATATATAAATAAATACATTTTAAAGTACAACAACACTTGAAAGCTGGAGTTTTTTTAATGCATCTTTAATTTACATATACTACCTTCCTTTATGCATTTATATACCTTGCATGTACTTATGGATCTATATATTTATTACTTTTCTTCTACTTTAGCATATCCAATGCACTGCCCTACTTTTCACCCTATACAGCTCTCAATATATCCTCCAGCACAACTCTCTGACTCATGTCAAACCTCTTTCTACGACTCTTTCCAATGTGCTACCGTATTTCTCACCCTATACCTCTATCAATATATCCTCATTTATCCCAAACCTCATACCACTACTATGATACCCCAAAATAACTCTTCACTATTCTACCCCTCCTTGCATCATCTCATACCTCTTACTAATCCGATCACTCAAAATAAGCCTTTCTAAACCCTTCCCTCTCAATTCTTCCCCCTCCACCTCCCTTTTACTCAACACAAGCTTCCTCCTACTGTTATGAGATCCAAAACAAACAAACAAACACAAATTCTAAATCTTTCACATCAGGGGTAACAAGTGCTATATAGATGCAAACCTTTTTCCCTCTTCTATCCCTCCGCTATCCTTCTGAACCCAAATAACTGACTAACCTATCCATCACTCAAATTACTTTTATATTTCACTATACTAATTCAACACTAATCCTTTATGGGTTCCGGAGTAGCATGCTACTTGCCGGAAAAAACGCTTTGACGCCTCGTCAGATGTAGTAAGTGCAATATAAATGCAATTGCAATCCAAAACAATGCAATACAATACAATACACAGTACTTGTCAAAGTCCTAATAAAAGAGTTTTTGAATGTTGAAGTTTTTGAATGTTCCCCATGTGGAACACAGACATTTTTGTGATGTATACCCACTTCCACATGGAAAATTGGGTTTACCTATGACGTCTTAATTACCATTACGCGTGTGCACACGAGACTTGTCTGCATGCAGCTGCCCTAGTACTTTTTCTTTTAAAATATCTTAAGAGCAGTTGATCAGCGACGGCCCGTGTCACCTATTCCCCTTCCCCTTACGCCCCGTATACATGATCTGTGCCTAAGTCAAGACTCCCCTTCTCTTTGGACTCCTCGAACAGCAGCTCCAATAAGGATGTATGCCAGTGCAATGAACAAACGCGATGCGTCATGAATGACAGGTACAATCAACCAATGGCTGATTTGGGTGGGCTGATAGATACGTGAACGGCACAACAACTGGACCAGGACCTGGCCCTTTTCACCATTTACCACATAATCTGTATTAGCTCAGGAGCACAACTAACGTCATATCCATCCTGACCAAAAAGTGACTAGCATAACAAGCGGTTCGTATTTCTGTTGTGTTTCTACTTTCTTGACTTATTTCTATCGATGGAAACAGACTTAAGAGAATGGAAGTACCCAAGGCCACGTCCTTCACCATGCATGCATCTCAAATGAAAAAGAAAGGTTAGATACCCCTTCAGCTCATCAGTATTTCTGCTCTGTTTTGTCATCTCTTGACAGCACTGCCTCGTGTTTGATACTTCTTAGGAGCAAACATATTACACTCCTTGACCTCCATTCAGCATGGAATCACTGAGCACTAGGGAAGACGGGAATCACATGCTCAATGCGGGCATCATATGCCAGTTTTCCATTTTTCCAAGTTTTCGCAATTCCCTCATCTCAAAATCCTAAGTAGCAGCCTAGCAATGTGATCTAAGAGCTTGAGGATATTCAGCGCTTCAGACATGCAGCAGATCACAAGGGCTACCCACGCAGCAGCGCTCAGCAGTATAAACAGAACAATTACCCGCCCACCAGCACTCAACCAGAGACACAGGAAGTACGGGCCCTTTCTTTTGCTATTATCTGCAACAACAACAAGAAAATAAAATAAATATACAGTTACAATGCACAGGATAGTACATCCTTGGTTTGTACAGCGCTTGATAAGCAGTCGTGCCGTTTTGATAAGCAGTCGTGCCGTTTTGATAAGCAGTCGTGCCGCTTTGATAAGCAGTTGTGTAGTTTTGATATACAACTTTAAAATACTCTTCATAACACCTTCCTATCATACAACAATTAACAACCTGAAATCACGCCACCTTGAAAAAAGAAGTGTGTGTCAAATAGACGCCAAAGCCTAACAGCCACTGTTTTCAGCGCATAAACAGGACATGCATTACTACTGGCACTGTGGCACAACCCATCTGCTCTTTCCTGCTGGCTCTAGACGGCAAACCTCTTGAACTGCCAGTCTCCAGGCTCACGGTTCAGTCCAGACGCCACCCTTCTTTCTATCTGTATGTCTTTACCAGCCCTTTCTTCGGTACATCAATGCAGCCACGCAGCACCACCCTGCTGCAGAACCCGACATTTACTCGACCCCCTCCCTTTCCAGACCAGGCGCTGGGTCCTCCGTTCAGGTAGACTTCTCGTCTACCTATCACGTGATTGCCAAAGCGGCATCCTGTCACTAAAAACAGACTATCCAATCAGGCATCAGCCTCCATCATAAAAAGCCCCTTAATGCAACATTTTAGTGATCAAATGATATCAAAAGACACACAAGTGATGGACGGAATGCATAACAAATCAAAACATTCAACCCCAGTCAAGAGATCTGTGTTAAATTCATCATTCTTTTGCTCACCATGCCACCCCAGTTTAGACCTGGCCATATGCAAATCAGTCTTGACCCTGTGCCTCATGGGAACAGTCCAGCCCGAACTGCCAAGCCAGGTCCTCCCTGGACCGGAAACAAGCATCCTAGGACCGGTTTCGGGGTTTCACCCCTCTTCAGCCAGGAGAGCTTGATTCTAGTGGCACAGTGAGCCAAGGACCTACGTCTGGGCATACCTAGCGCACTTAGGGTGAGAAAGCAAAAGATACACAATTGATGGACGGAATGCAGAACAAATCAGAACATTCACCCCCAGTTAAAAAATCTGGGTTAAATCCATCATTCTTTTGCTCACCGTGCCACCCCAGTTTAGACCTGGCCATATGCAAATTAGTCTTGACCCTGTGCCTCATGGGAACAGTCCAGCCCGAACTGCCAAGCCAGGTCCTCCCTGGACCAGAAACAAGCATCCTAGGACCGGTTTCGGGGTTTCACCCCTCTTCAGCACGATAGCTTGATTCCAGTGACACAGTGAGCCCAGGACCTACGTCTGGGCATACCTAGCACACTTAGGGCGAGAAAGCAAAAGATACACAATTGATGGACGGAATGCAGAACAAATCAGAACATTCACTCCCAGTTAAAAAATCTGGGTTAAATCCATCATTCTTTTGCTCACCGTGCCACCCCAGTTTAGACCTGGCCATATGCAAATTAGTCTTGACCCTGTGCCTCATGGGAACAGTCCAGCACGAACTGCCAAGCCAGGTCCTCCCTGGACCGGAAACAAGCATCCTAGGACCGGTTTCCGGGTTTCACCCCTCTTCAGCCAAGATAGCTTGATTCCAGTGGCACAGTGAGCCCAAGACCCACGTCTAGGCATACCTGCACACTTAGGGCGAGAAAGCACAAGACACACAATTGATGGACGGAATGCAGAACAAATCAAAACATTCACCCCCAGTCAAGAGATCTGGGTTAAATCTATCATTCTTTTGCTCACCATGCCACCCCAGTTTAGACCTGGCCATATGCAAATCAGTCTTGACCCTGTGCCTCATGGGAACAGTCCAGCCCGAACTGCCAAGCCAGGTCCTCCCTGGACCGGAAACAAGCATCCTAGGACCTGTTTCGGGGTTTCACCCCTCTTCAGCCAAGACAGCTTGATTGCAGTGGCACAGTGAGCCCAGGACCCACGTCTGTGCATAACTGGCGCACTTAGGGCGAGAAAGCAAAAGACACACAATTGATGGACGTAATGCAGAACAAATCCCCAGTCAAGAGATCTGGGTTCAATCCATCATTCTTTTGCTCACCAGATATGAACTCTATGTGTTTGAAACGGAGAAGTCCGCGTCTGCTATTAAGGGATATTGTTCGTATATATGAGCAGGGTTACATCCAATGCTGATTTGTTATGACCTGCCCCTAAATCTCTGGTGTGTGCATGCCTAACCCCTCCTTCTCCCAAAGACGTTTGGTGTACTGTATATTTGTACACTGTGGTCATTATGCCCCGTTGGTGAGGTTTCTCTAGTATCGGTGTAAGTGATTTAGCAGTCACCGGCTCCACTGGAATGACAACCCATTTGGTTTGAATATACTTATAACAAAAAAATGTCAGATGGGTTTATGTTCTCTCCTCCTTTGTATTTTTCCAGGGTTTTGAATGTGTCGTCACTAAACAGGTCTTCCAGTTGTATAATGTTCAGGTCAGTGAGGTGCTGTTTAGTTCAAGAGTTCAAGAGATACTTTATTTCGTCCTGATATGGCTGTAAAAGCACAGGTAAAACATATAAAGAGACAATGCAATCAATACAACCTTTTCAGCATTAAAATTAGGTGTACACATCAAAATATTTGATCGCTAAAAATATTGTAGGGTATAATAAATATTCTAAACAAAGACAAGTATCTCACTCATTCTATGCATATTCATATATTAAAAAAGCGAGATTCCGGATCATAATGGGGAAGTAGGGCGAGTTAGTTGGACTTGCTCTTTCTTTCAAACTGCTCGGCAGTTAAAACAGATAGTGGGACACTGAATAAGCAATAGGCGTACTACAATCATATTTTAGGATCCTAAATGCCTGTGAACAATGGGAAGTTCCAAGATTCCTACATAGCTGTCGTAGCCAGCGATGTCTTACTTCCTTATATGCTGGACAAAAAAACAGTACATGTAGGTCAGTCTCCGTACAATTATTACAGGTCAGACAATTTTTTGTGGAGCTGCCCCCCGAAATTATTAGTAGCGGCACGTAAGAGTTCTATACGCTAGTCAAATCTTTAAAGAATATAGAATGCAACGGGCTGCTTTGCCACCCTCAGTAGCTCACTGTAATCAACTAGACAATTTTTTCATTAACAAAATCTCTGGAATCTATGCATCTTTTAGTGCCACTGAAGCTAAGGGGGGAACCTCTGATGGAATGAAGCCAATCAAAAAGCATCTAGAGACCCATTCCACCTTTCACGAGATTGAGGAAAAAGATGGCCCGGCCTTTGTGAACAAGTTAAAATAGGGTTCACCTTTGGACCCTGTACCTCCCTATATTCTTAAACAGGAGGAGAATATAATCCACCCGTCCCTGCTGAAATTCCTTAACCTATCACTACAATCGGGCATACTATCACCCTTTTGGAAACATGGTGATATAAAACTTATTTTCAAAAAGTCCACTCTTGAGCCTCAACAAGTAAAAAACTATAGATCAATACCCCTGCTTCCCATAACGAGCATGGTTCTGAAAAAACAAATAAACCAGCATCTTCTAATTTTCTGGAACGAAATGTGGTGTTTCATCATATGAAAATTGGTTTTCGATCAGATAATAGCACAGGAACGGCGTAGTTAGCCGTGGTTGAGGAATTTAAAATGAATCTGGGTCTTGGTAGTATTGCAGCAGAAGTACTGAGTCTGGCACTGTCTCTCACTATAAATTACGGCACAGACTAGCAGCTACAGGAATATCAGGAGTAGCATATCGTTGGCTCTCCCATTCCTCAAAAGAACCTTACAGGTTTATGACAACCCATTTTATACTGATATCTTCTTTTCAAGTGTAGAGTCAATTTGGAGTTCCTCGCTTACTCCTACGCTTTTTAATCCCTATGTCCAGGATGTCAGTCTTTTAGTGGAGATGTTCACTCTTATGTTCTCTCTATTGTTTCGTATGAAGATGAGACTCAGATTATCATCTCCCTCACTCACGACAATCATTGTAATATGTATCGGTTGGAGCATTGCCTAAAGGAGGTTGCAGATTAAATGGCTCGTTTTTGTCTGAAACTCAATGGTAACAAAACAGAGGTTGTAGTGGTTGGAAATATTATGAACTGCTGGACATCAGTTTGCTTGCCGGAATCCTTAGGTATTCGCCTTAGCCGAAGTCCCTAATTAAGAACTTGGGCTTCTGGAGGGACGAGAATCTCACCTTTGAGACCTAAGTTCGTAAACTGGCCTCCTCTTGCTATGGTATCATGAGGATTTTAGATCTCCTCCCACTCTCTATTCAGAGGATTGTGGTGTAGTCATTGATTCTTTTCTGTTTAGATTACAGATCAATGACTGCACCACAATCCTCTGAATAGGGGGTGGGAGGAGATCTAAAATCCTCAGGATACCATAGTAAGAGGAGGCCAGTTATATGGATAACATATAATGGCTGCATATATTGTGACATGCTCTATCAATGTTCTCTTTTATTTTTTTGTATCATGGGTCAGCTGTTGAATATAGTACAATGTTTGTTTTCTCTTACAATAAAAAAAATTAAAACCACAAGCAGAGATGAGGTCCAAAAAAAATCACTTTACAGTATGTACAGTATGTATGTCCTATAAACATAAATGACTGTTGGCGCACCCCGAATACTGGAAACATTCCTTACCTGGCAGGAACGTTGTCTAGTCTCAATTGGCAGCAGCACCCTTTATTTTGTGATTTGGGTACCTAGTTGCCTAGAAGGGTTTCCCCAAGATCACTGAAGCTCTGTCTGAGGTCCTATGATCAATCTCTCGAGTCCTCCGAGCTGCAGAGCACGAGGAGGAAGGCACACATTTTAGCATCTGAGATCCAACCAAGCAATTTATTTCCTGGGCTGTAATTGAAAAGTCTCTGTCCCTAACATAACCGGAGAACTGAGAAGCTAATGGCACTGCTGCTGACCAGTATCCTTAGTACATGCCCACTGTTTTTACCCAGTGATTAATTTGTAAAATTATAACTGCCAGGGCTCTCATTAGGAGGCCACTACCACTTGCACCACCCATTGCCGCTGCCAATTACAGTAACAACATAAATACTACCCATCACACTACTGCAACTATTCCGGGCCACCAAACCTATGAGAATGGCAGGTATTATTCATTTTGAATGTATACTGAATTAATAAACAATTTGTTGTTGTTCTCTCTCTATTAGACAATCAGCACAGTCATAAGTGCCAGTGTTGACAATTAAGTTCCGGTGCTGAGCACCAGAAACCACTGGCTCAAATTTAGCACTGCTTTTAACATAGCTCATGGTGTTCGCGGTTAAAAGGTACAAGGACTGAACCCCGCCAGGCTGAGAATGGTAACAAAAGTGGGGACCCGCTTCTTCGATTCCTCCACGGAGGCCTGGGACTGGCTGGAGGAGTAGGGCTATGGACAGGAACACGCCCCCAAGGCCCGGATGCTGGCAACTCGACAGAGCGGAGAACTCGACGGCGGACGAGACGTGGGCCACTCCAGACTGCCAGGTCAGGTCCAGTGGTGCCAAGTCCAGTAAAATTCAGGATGGAGCAGCAGGATGTCTTAGAGACAGTAGCAACTCTTGGAACTGCACACAGTAGTGAACGCATGAAAGCCTGCATGCGAGACACAACAGGAACTACCGGCCCATCATCCCCGTCAACTGCAATCTCTGCAGACATAAGTCTGCAGTGGTAACCCCACAAACTGCTGATGACATCATATGATATCATAATGCTGCGCTGGACTCAGTCATAGTCTACCTACGCAAGTAGAGCTTTGTTTTCTTGTTTTCTTCACACATGTTATTAGAACGTGTCGCACAACAGGGGTACCACTATGGTGCAAACAGGCGCACACAATACCTCAAAAGACAGTTAGGTGATCGCTGAGCACAAGTCCGACCGTACCACGTATCACACTCAGATAACTAGGAGATGGCGGCACTCCATTACATCCCAAGCCAGACCTGCTCGCTACCCTAGACAATCAGCACGATGATGTATCTCCTAAGCACATAGGGGGGAGACAGTAAAGACATGATACCGCTAGCACGCGTGCCCCACCAGGCACCATACTGAACTAGTTCCTAATAAATACTTGTTACAGTCGTTTGGACAGACATCCCCCTGGGGATACGCCCCAACTGTTATGATGTTTGCAGTTGTTTTCATTGCAGCAAGCCAACATACCCTCCTGACCATGGCACCCACTCACCAGTGCGACCCCCACACCTGACACTGCAGTTGACTCACCAGCTTAGGGATGACATGAACTAACATAATAACATGGAATATACGCTGCATGCACACACCCACGAGGCTCTATTCTATATTTTCCTACCTCCAGAGACATTTAGTGGGTATCACCCTCTTACAGGTGACACACATGACACAGGCAGAGCTTGACAGGCTACGCAAGCGCTGGAGAGAGCAGATATACGGCACCGCATTTTCAGCACACACGCGAGGTACATTGATCTGGGTACGAGCGGGCACTCCATTCATCAGTGAAGACGTGGTAACAGACCGAGAGGGCAGGTACCCCTTTGTGCGTGGGAAGTTAAACGGCCAAACAATACTACTGGGGTCGGTATATGCCCCCAATGTAGATCAACCATCATTCCTAGCACAACTATCACAGGTCCTGACCCCCTACACTGGGCTCCCCTGGCTGCTGGGCGGGGATTTTAACATGGTGCTTGATGTTCACTTGGATAGATAGTTTCCCCCTCTAGGTATGACAAGGTCGAAGTCAAACGTGCATGCACTTGGGGACTGGCTTTTGAATTGGGCATTACAAGACATGTGGCGCGTCCTCCACCCAACCGAGCGAATCTGTTCCTATTATTCTGCAGTGCATGATCTGCATGTACGGCTAGACAGGTTGGTGGGTTCCCAATCCTAGCTCCCGCTGGTTGTGAAATCGGAGTATCTAGGATGGACACACTCCGATCATAACCCCCGGTGGTTCGAATTTAGTTGGGAAGCAGACCATCCCCACCCCGTGCCCACATGGCGACTTCAACCGAGCGCGCTAGAGGACCTGGAGTTTCGTTCATCGCTGGGGATGTCAATCCTTACGTACTTTGACATTAATGAGGGGACGGCAAGCAACGCACTAGTAGAGTGGAATGCCCACAAAGTAGCGACCAGGGGACACTGTCTGGGGGCCACTTGGAACATACGTAAGAAACTATCAACCTCGCTTACACAATTGGAATCCAAGCTGTTACAATACGAACGTGAAGGAGAGGGGAGTGGCAGATACTCGAGCCGACTGGAGGAGCTTCGCGCCCAACATGCGGAGCTTCTGGAGCGCCTGAGGTGTCATAACTACACGGCACACACAGCCCGAATGCACGCTAGGGCCGATAGAGCGGGCCGATTGCTTGCTTGGCTGCTGCGGCAGGAGGGCAGCCATGCCCCGATAGGAGCAATACGCACGGCAGAGGGGACCGTGGTGTACACGCAAAGCGAGGTACATCAAGCCAAAACCACCCACTACGCCCAACTCTACAGATCTCGAGGAAGTGGCCCTAGACATGTCTTGGAGAGATTCTTGGACTTTCCAATTGCCCATGGCCTTGAAGGAGCATTAGCAGGCGCTTAACAAGCCACTCTCCTTAGAAGAGATTGGGGAGGCGATCAAATTCATGATTTCTGGGAAAACGCCGGGCAGGACGGACTGCCTGACGAATACTATAAAGTGTACTTCGAATTTTTGGTGCTACATATCCACGCGCTATACACCACGACACTGGAGGAAGGCACATTACCCCCCTCGATGCGGGAAGCGTACCTGGTCTCCCTGCTAAAACCGGACCGAGACCCCACAGCCCTGGGGTCATACAGACCCTTGGCGTTGCTCAATGTAGACTATAAGATCCTTGCTAAAGTGTTGGCGGAAAGATTAGAGCTGGTGGTCCCCCAGTTAGTTCCCACTGACCAAAATGGTTTTTTGCCCGCACGGTGCACATCGCTGAACCTGCGGAGGTACTTCAGGGTGGAGATTGAAGCCACACGGAAGTGGCCTAGAGCGGGATGTCTTATCCTAGACCTGGAAAAAGCATTTGATTGCTTAGAATGAGGCTACCTGTCGGCGGTGCTGTTGAGATACGGACTGGGCATGGGGTTCTTCCAAATGGTCGATTTACTGTACAAAAACCCCACTGTCCGAGTACGGTTGGGTCCATATATCTCTAATTCCATACGGGTGGGCCGGGGCACCAGACAGGGGTTCCCCTTATCCTCTCTTCTGTTCGCGCAGGCGAATGAGCCCCTAGCAGTGGCGATACGTGCAACACTAGGGGATGGAATACCACTGGGGGATGCGGTCCATCAAGTGTCGCTATATGCAGATGGCCTGTTGGTCTTTACGAAGGAAATAGAGAACATACACGACCGGCTGGCACACCTAGTGCAGAACTTTGCCACCATTTCGGGACTCTGAGTGAACGCGAGTACAGTGGAAGGAGTGCACGTTCCGCTACCTGGGGATATACCGCCAGCCGAAAGACCTGTTCGACGGGATTCTGGGGAGGGCTGTAACGGCCATCATATCACAGGTGCGCTTCTGGAACACACTACCGCCGACGACCACTGGCAGGGTAGCGCTCGCTGAAATGGTCATGCTTCCCCGACTCCTGTATTATTTTGCCAATTTACCCCTGTTTATTTTCGCAGCCTTCTTTGCCACACTCACTAAACTACTAAGGGACTTTATCTGGGGCAACGCTCTGCATAGACTGGGTTTAGCAAAATTATATTTACCAACTGATCAGGGAGGCCTGGCTGCGTCCTGTTTCAAACACTATTACCTTGCCGCCCAACTGCAATGGATAGCCCGCTAGCTCGCGGACCAGGTTCGAGAGGACACAGCAACTGTGCTGCCACCCTACTCGCTGGAGCAAATAACCAGACTTTTTAACCCTGCTGCCACCACCACACCGCCAGCGCCGCTTCTATTAGCGGTGGCATACAAATGCTACCGCAGGGCCCTATATCTCAACCAAGCTATTGTTCCCTATGCGCCTGCAATACCACTGGAGGGATTCCCTAGCGGGCCGGGGTGCTCCGATCTCTTACACTCGCAGAATGGCAGGAAGCTGATATACAAACTCTCAGGGATCTATATCGAGATGGCACGCTCATACCATATGAGTCCTTGCTGGCGGAGGAGGGGCTTCCGCCTGGGCAGTTCCTAGCACACCACTCCCTAGTTGCGAAACTGACCGCCAAATGGGGGGATATGACCAAGGAGCCCAGCCAACACCTAATCATACAGTATCTGCACGTAATGGGGAGAGGCAGGCACCTTGTTCGCTGGTTTGCGACGTCCCTCCAAACACACACAGCAATAAGCCTAGACCCACTCCGTCGCAAATGGAAACTGGACTTGAGGCGGCAACTAGCAGATAAGGAATGGGAGAGGATACTTAAAAGCCCGGTGTGTATACCCAGAAACATGAGATTCCGCCAAATACAGATATTCATTGCCCATAGGGCATATCTCACACCTAAGCTGATCAACAGGTATTTTCACCGCAACGATGCAACGTGCCCCAGGTGTAGTGAGCAGGGGGCAGAGTTGCTACATATGTTATGGAGTTGCCCTAGGCTAGGGACATATTGGCACACAATAAACAGGCTGTTACAGGTCTGTACAGGCCGCACTATACCCCTTGAATGGCATGTGTACCTGTTGCACCAATTCAGGAGGACTCCAGCCAAAAAGATGACGTCACGTTCCTAGATCTGGGACTAGTGGTTGCGAAGCATCTCTTAAAAAAACGGTGGAAAGCGCAAGACCCACCACACGCGCGGTCGTGGCGTTGTTCGCTTTTGGCATGAGCTAAGGTGGAGGAACTCACCATCCTGAGGGAAGAATCACTGGGGCTGCGGAAAGAACCCATAGCAGCTCATTGGGCAAGAATATTCTGTGCGCTGCAGCAGACGTCTGTGCGCTGCAGCAGACATCTGTGCGCTGCAGCAGACGGAGGGGGAGGGATCAGGGTGGCACCCTGAGAAAACGGATAGTGAACACACAAGAGGGGATGCGCCTTCCACCAACACACTGCCGTGATATTCCAGAAAGGTTCTACCCATTGGTTGAGACCCAGCACAGACGTAGTTGTGGTGGTGCACAGATACAGTTACTAAGTGGATAGTGAACATTGGGGGTGGAGTGCGGGGAGGGGGTGAGGGCGTTAAATGTACATATACCGGTCAAATGCTGCTTTTGCTATGGTTTTCTTTGTTCTTACGTATGAAATCTGTTTAAAAGCCCAAGGTGAACGAACTAGAAAGGCCTTTGCACAATGTCATGATGTTAACACACTGCTACTAAGCTGTAACCTCTGCAATCTGTAATATGACTCACATACCAAAGTTAACCTCGCTCATGCGCGAGCGTTGCTCTTAACATTTAAGGTATACTAGGTATGCATGCAAACCCAAAAGATAATATACATCCCGCTGTTGGCGAATGATCTCATGCATAACTGTACGTCAACATATAAGTTGCCTGTCATAACTATGAAAATTTAAATCAATAAAAACAGATTTGAAAAAAAAAAGGTACAAGGACTGAAGTAAAGTTGTGGGTCGTGTCTCAACACCAGGTGCTAGGTTCTTCAGTTTTCAGTGTTGTGTCCATTTTAACTGCCAGGTATACCCTACAAGTAAATAAAGACCTACTCTTTTTTATAAGTAATAGCCTGGGATGTCCACTGATTTTACTGTGGGAAACTATGTGCGGATTTTAAGCCTACTATTACTAATGGGAGTAAGTTGCTCAATCAGAGTAAGGAGCACAAAGGGAGTGCTTTAGTAAACAACTGGAGTGCAATAGTATCTAATGTCCTGGTCACCAGTGGTAAATAGAAGCCACAGATAGTGCCAAGTAACCCCTGGAGCTGTTCACCGCATGAGGATTATGCACACACTAGTCCTTGAGAATATATGGATAGTGCAAACACGCTTGCCATTAAAAAGGCACAAATGTAGACTGTGCATTACATCTGGAGCACCCATTGGAATGTTCGTCATATTGGATACAATATGTATCGCATATTGTGACACATACCGATGATCAACTAAATAATCCAATAGTTCTAGCCTTGAAGAACTGCCGAATGTGGAACAAAATGCATTGGCAGAATCACTATATATTCAGTTTTTTAAAAGATTCACATTAAAGACTTGTTTTGGAATACTTTTTGCAGTGGACATTCCAGTAACGGGGGCATTCAAGTTCACATCATATTGTATGACTACCTAAAGGGCAAAATGATTGAAGGGTATGCATTATAAAGACCCACAAATCGCGAATATCATATAACCTATGTAAAATGAATACACACTGGAGCAGATTAATTTTGCGTCATAAATCAATATCTATTTTCCTCCTTGCTCTTTTGAGAATAAAGCCTCTTAATCTCATGTTTTTTCTTATTTTTCTAATTCTGGGAACAACGTTCTCACTTGTTTCCTGTGCTTTATTCACTACTTTCGTTTATTTATTATCCTAGGCAGCAACAAATAACTATTTTTTTCTTAATAAGAATGTAAATAGGTAAATTCAAAATGAAGACATACATACATACATACCGAACGAAAGAACGTGTGTCACTGGTAGTTGCATTGTTCTGGAGGGCTCATTTAGGAATTCACATTCTGTAGTAAACTGCAAAACAAATAATATGTTACCGGGTTGATTAACTAATCTGGAAAGAAATCTAAGGGGTTACGATCTCCATGTCACAGTCAACAGCATGGCTGACTCAATAAAATTAATTTAAGAATACATCTAAATAAGACGTAAACGTGTATTATCTCCATTATTAAAATGCCACTAAAATGGTTCTCATAACATGATTAAATAAGCATTGGAAAATTCAACACGGCTTTTTATTGGTGAACTCGAGTGTAAATTCATGGGTAGGTTTGTTGATGTGGCTGGGCAAGTGAGTGCATTAGGTGGCTGCATGTTTGGGTGGGTGACTATGAGCGGGCGGGATGCGTAATGCAGGCGAGCGAATGTGAGGTGGTGGGTGAGGGAATGTTAAAGGTGAGTGAGTGCATGAATATAAACAATACAGACCTGTGACTGTGCCCGGTTCTTTGGGAGGAAAAAGGCACAGCCTGCTGACCAACATGCTCTCCACACAGGGAGGGCATTAAGGGGACCGGCTGCTCCCACCATGCTAGAGTCCAAGGGAGCTAGCCAGAAGTCAGGGACTAAACCATTCCATAAAGCACTGTCAACCTCGGGTGAAAGAGCTGAGTTCCAGTTCTCCCATCAGATCCATACAAATAAAAAGGTTCAAATACAGACCCCTTTCTAGCGGACGCCCGCCGTGATCCGTAGCAGTACTGTAACTAGACATTCGTGACCTGGTGGACACGGAGTATGAACTGGACACTGAAAATGAAGTACTTGTTGAAAGGCAATGGTCTGGAGGCACAGGGCCATGCAGATCCTGACAGCCTTTCAAAATCATGTCTGTTACAAGACAAAGGACATTTTATCAGTACGCCTTTTCCTGGGTGTATATAAATTAAACAAAAGTGGAATAAACACGTACTGTGCAGTGAACACAAAGGATCAAGTGCACAGGAAAAGATATGTGATCATATTTCACAATGTGCACCGTAAGCCTCCAAAGCGTACGCGACATCAACAATTGTTCACCCATTCATATTTCTTTGCCTTTTTATTTTTTGGGGAAAGTAAATTATCCACACGATTCTTTAATGTCGTGAAACAGCTGCAAGCCTAATGACCAAGGCTAAAAGACGAATGCACCAATAAATCATTGGCAAGGTAAATAGGTCTCGGTAATGCTAAAACTCCGAGCTATAGGCGTTGTCAATGTGAATGTTTTTTAGCTGTATTTGGTCCCTCAAGTGATGTAACTGTGATAGTATTGTGTCTCAAATAAGAACGAACGTTATAAAGAAACATGCCCGATTGCCTGTGGAAGGGGATGAACGAGAGTCCAAGATAAGTGTGGGAAGTGACTACACAGGGAAAGCTGTTGTGGGAAATGAGAGGAAAGATGTTGGGAAAAGCAGAGGATTGGAAGGAGCAACCAGAGAGATGCAGAAACAGAGGAGAATGGGCATGTGGTATGCACCCCCTCGGAGTACTAAAAATAAAATGTTATACAAATATTCAACATGACAAATAGATGCCTGCCATCTGCAATGCAATGGACGAATACTACTCACCCAGTCAGAATACTAAAACCAAAATGTTCCTCTATGGGACAAACACAAGAACAGGGAGGAAAGAGATCAAAACAAGAGTAGAAATCTGAGACAGAAAAGGAAGCCATCCAATCATAATCAATGGGCCAAACCTAAAAAACACCTCCATGAGACCCTACATAAGCTTAAAAGTGATCTAAAGGGAATGGCAGGGTCCAATTTCAAAAATCCCAGCAACCTGCACTGCTGAGGGTTTAAGAGTGGGAATAACATGTGCCTCTACCTAAAGCACAACACTCATTATTCCCCATTCATACATTCTTCTTCAGTACACCGAGGTCCAACTTCCAGAGGGAGCCATAGGAGAGATGCACCCCATGTCGATCATAGTGAACGTTAACGAAGTCAGCATTGACAACTATGTTTAAAGCGGTGCTCGGGACAAGACGGACGAGTAGTGCCGCCCTCGTCTTCAGGAAGATACAGGCCGGGTGACCCTTGGTCACATACGGCACCAATGACACTGCTTCAGGGCAAAGTCCAGTCACAGTCAGACCTAGGTCCGCCTAGGGAAATATCTATTACATGGGTTCTCAGCCCAATTTCTGTAACCCCTATAGACAATAAAGAGCTGATAAAAAATCTCTAGTCAATGCCATCGCAATTGCGCCTCAGGCCAGTTCAAGCTCACTACGCTTTTACACTCCCAGAGGAATCAATTTTCTCCTTACTGATTCGTTGTCAACACACGGTTTGTCACAAGTCTTTTGCTGTTATTAGAGACATAAATACTTCTGTTAAAGGAGCAACAACAGAAAAAGAATATTAGCCTCAACAGTGTCCAGAATTGCGGAAAGGTACCACCGCACAAATACCGTGGGATGTGCTGTGGTGCAGGAGCAGGGTGATGTCAGAAATGGCATGGGTGTCATGGTAAAGGAAATTGCTTTCAGTGTGCATAATGTAAACGCTTTCAAGATTATTTTGACATGCATGGTGAAGAAAGTAATACTTTTACTAACATTAGTCCAATTCGTTTTGCGAAATTTCATAAGCAAAGACTTCAGTTTGCAGTATGGAAGGCGGATTATAAAAATCGGAGCTCGAATTAACTAAAACAACAGCTCTCCTCAAGTGAGGCGGACGAGTCACCCATTTTAAAAAAACAATAAGGTAGTCCAGAAACAATGGATACAAATGGCCTCTGGGTAAAATTTGGGGAGAACAGAAAATGGAGCAACGATGTTGCCAGCAAATGGGAAGTCTATAGGAGGGCTGTAAGCCCACGAAGTAGATACAGCATGTCTCGGTTTGAGACAGCACATGTGCGATGCCTCGAGCTGAGATCTAAAGAGCTGCAAGCTTTGAAGTGTTAGCTAGTGGGTTGCAGTAATCTCCTGAAGTTTTCCACTCATTTAACGATTCAGTTATCTCCCCAGCTTCTGCGTCTGGGGTGACAGGCACCCACAAGAGATGTCTGAGACAAAGCCGAAGATGGCCCCAAGGGATGTTCTCAGTACCAATGCAGCATTCGGCATTCTCAACCCATCTAACCCTGGACAAATGTGACGGTGTCCACTTTTCCACCACAGTCACCCATGCTTCACAGTCATATTACGCAAACTTGGGAGCCTATAGAAGTGCTGTAATTGCGGTATGAGTGTCTTCTTCAAATAAGGCATTTACAGAGGTTCTGCAATTTCTTGTCCATTCATCGTATTTCAAAAACTTTCGAGTTCCTTGAGACGACTTCAATATAAAAATGTATTTTAATTAAACCCATGGAATTTTGATAAAATACTTCCAATAAACTCTTTTATATCTGTTTTGGGAAAATACGCAGGTAGGAGATCGTTTTCGAATGACCTTTACATTAGATATTTGGGAAGAAAGCTGAAATAACTTTTAACAAACCTCTTTGCATCCCCAGTTTTTGTCGTCTCTGAGCTCTGAATGCAAAAGTTACTGCTTTTACCCAAATTCAATTTATCGCCATAAGAAAGATGAAACTGAATGGGCCGCCCTGGCATTGGAGCTTTGACCCACAGGTCCTAACGTGTTTGAGGTGAGCGGGTAAGTCATGGAGTGTAATAGAGACGCTCTTGTGATTTGGCACCCTATGATGACCCCCGACTACCATCATTTTAACAGACTTTAGTGTGTTATTTTATCCTAGCCTTAATGTAGGACGGTCCTGCATATGCCTGCTTCTCTTCTGTGTTGTAATCTTGCTGTCTTTTAGTGAGAGCTGTCATGGAGAAGAACAGTACATTTATATTATAAGTGCTTACTATTGGCTTTGACCTGACTTTGCCTTGCTTGCTAATGATGAATTCTGACTATTGGCTTTGACATGGTCTCATGTCATCTTGCTTTCTGGCTTTACCTTGCTTCTGCATGCACATAATTAGGAGTTCTTACTATTGGCTTTGACATGGCCTCATGTCTGACTTTGCCTTGCTCCTGCCTACACAGCAGTGCTTGCGATTCATATTCAAGGTCTTTCTGTTCCTCACTTGTTTGCCGCACCTCACTGACCAGAGTGAACTGGATATTATCTGTGGAATGTACAACTCTGTCTCAGAGTCAAAATAACAGAGGCTTGGCCAGCCACTGTCTTGGCCTTGACACAGACTAATACAACCTGCTTAGTTTTTTTCCGAAGAGAAAGGGGCAGGGTTTTCTAGAAACTTCGCTTCACGCTGAATAATTATATTTATGCTGGAAGCTTTCATAGGTCAGGTGGAAGTTCACCACAGAATAGACGTATTGCTGTGGATTGGTGAATGAATTTGAGTCCTGACTGATACTCCTACCTGGGCTGTGAAAGGGCATCCAGATGAAGAGCTGGCAAGGATGTTGCAGAATTAGTCGGTGAGGTGTTCCTAACCACTCTCTCTCTCTCTCTTTCTCTCTTTTGAATATATTTTCTACTCTCTGCTACCTTGACATATTGCCTTTTATTCTAATTGTTTATTGTAGATAATTGGCATTTGAGAATCTGCATTTACTGATGTATTTGGCTTACCTTTTTGAGCATTGCATTTTATATCAGAACTGGAGGCGAGGATTATGCCTTCTTTCTCCACTTTATTCTCACAGCCGCATAGAAACAACAAACTACATTTCCCATGGAACAATGGGGAAAAAGTAGTAGATAAAACATAGCAACAACCAATCAGGAAGGAGCACAGTGTCCAATCAGGGGCTAGGACGCCCAACATAGTCCTCTGTCAGTGTCCCCTTTTCCTCTTTCTTCGCTGCTCCGCAGCTAGAGATAAGTGCTTCTCAGTTTTTTCCCATGTCGTACTCTATTTTGCTTAGTCCTGGCTTTGTATAGTGTGGGATTAGATTATGATTGCTACATGTGCTGGTATTAGCGTTCTTGACTATTGTGCTATCTTTCATGCGCGTTTGTTGGGCTCCGCCTGTAGTCGGTTTAGTGTAATTTTGGCATTAGATTTAGGCACTCGTATTGTGGTGCATTTTTCCAGTGATTTTTTAGCGCTTTCATCGCTTCTCTCCGTGAAGCCGCGGGTACAGGGTTTTCCGCACCTACACAGTGTCTGCTGGCTTGCTCTCTGGACCTCCCGCCGTCAGGTGGCGCGGGAGGCCGGTTGCAGCGTGACGGAGTGTTTCACCTCACAAGTTCAAACACCGCGCACGCGCTTGCACCACTGGAGCTCTGGCCTGAGATGAAAGCCCGATAGAAGGGTCTGTAGATGGCGGCTTTGTACGATTTCACAGCGCGGTTTCTTTGTAAGCTTCAACGCTCGGTTTCCATAGCGCTCACGCTGCAGGAAACAGAGTCAGTATCTGTGACATTCACTGTGACGCCTCCTTAGATGTCCTGTACCGGCCTTAGGGCCTTCAGAGGGGACATTTCCTGGGCCAGTATTAACCCCTTGGGTTGCAGTTTTCTCCTAATTCCTTGTGTTTTAGCCAGCAATTGTCCCCGGGGCTAGAACCCCATTTGAACTGCGGTTTTACGCCCCCTAAAGTGTGGGCTGCCACCCAGCCTTATAAGTAAAAGCACGCCTTGGTTGGCCCTGTAAGTTCCACCCCCAGTGCTTATACCATGGAGTATTACGATGAATTCTCAGAGGAGGAAGACCCTCTTGCGGACATGCCTTGGGGTGATGCCTTTTATGAGGCTGTGGACTCGTCCATTTACCAAGCGGTGGATCAAGCTATTACCCCCTCGGAGGACATGCTCTCTCACCAAATCAATCAGGCGTTTTCACGCCTGGAGCAGCGCATTGCTGCTGGCCCTGCCAGCTAAGGCTCTTCGGCCCCCGACCCCACTGGTTCCCCACTGGCCAAATGCCCCCGGGAACCTGCCGTCGATTCGGACGCTTTCAAGCGTCTGCAACAAGCGTTTGTCAATAGTCAAAAAACGCCACGGGTAGGGACTCCTCCTCCCTCCACCCAGCCCCCCAGTCTACTGACACAGACCCGGCTGGTGACCCTGATTCTCCCGAGCCTTCAAGACCCTGGCTCCCTTCACGTCCTCCAGCTCCCTCACAGATCACATCCGACATGTTGGACCCCAACAACATTGTCCACCCTCGCTCCTCGGATTGGGTCCCAGGCGAGAAGGTGGCGGCATATGTGGCAGAACACATTTGCCGCCCGTTAGAGAAGGAGGCTCGCAACTTCCTCCGGGCGGAATGCCCAGGCCCATCTTTGGAAGGGAAGGTGGCCCTGACCCCAGAGATTGACCCCCGTATGTCCACTTTCCTTCAGAAATGTATTTGTGACCCTAAGAAAGGGATTGATAGATCCTGGAGGGCTTGCCAGGACAAGCTCCTGGATGCCCTCAGACCAGCAACAACGATACTAGATATGGCCGAGGAGGCCAAAGAGTCCGGTTCCATCATCTCTCCAGAGACCCTTTCGAGCTGTGCGCAAAGGGTGGTGATTTTATTGGGCAATGCAAATTGTGCCCTCTCCATCGAACGCCGCCGGTGTCTTCTCATAAAGATAGACCCAAAGTTAGGATACCTGGCCGATTCCTTATTAGGCGAGCCTTTTGTACAGGAGCTCAGAAACTTCATGAATACATTCACATCTCTGGACAGGGCTCAATCCACAATAAAGGTTTTTCCCCGTGTGTTTCGCTCGGCTGGTCGCCAGCACTCCCAGAGTAACCAAAGAGGCTCCGGTCAATACCAGGACCAGTCCCGTTTGGGGAACATTTATCCCACAAGAGGACGACGCGGGAAAGGAAAGGATTCCGGGGAGGATCCTCAGCTTCTAACTCCGGTGAGTGTTCAAGTTGTCTCTAACGCACGATGCTTGAGTTCTCCAGGCGGTTCAGGGTTTTCACATAGAGTTCATGGGACAGCCTGTTCAAAAATCTAGACTCCGACCTACCAGTTCTCCGAACAAGACACAGCCTTAGTGAATGAAGAAGAAGCTTCTCTCCTCCGCAAAGGCGCCGTCTCTCTTACCTCACTGCACCCCAGGGGCTTTCTAAGCAATATTTTCTTGGTGGCAAGAGACCTGTTATAAATCTAAGCGACTTTAACGAATGGCTAGTCTACCACTATTTCAAAATGGAAGGAATTCATCTCCTTCGGGACATTATACGTCCTCAAGACTGGATGGTACGTTTGGACCTGAAGGACACCTATTTGGTAATTCCGATTATTCCCCCTCACTGGCGTTTTCTTCAATTTGCTTGGCGGCACCTCATCTATGAGTTCACAGCTCTCCCGTCTGCACTTTCCTCGGCCCCCTGGTGTTTCACCAAGGTCCTCAGACCGACGGTGGAAGTTCTGAGAGCTTAAGGGATCCGAATGATCGTGTATCTAGACTATCTTCTCTTGATGGCTTCTTGTCCTCGTCAACGGACCTCTCAGCTACCGATGACTGTCTCCCTACTCCAGAATCTAGGTTTGTGATAAACGAGAGCAAATCTGAGTTACAGCCTGCCCAATTGCTTACCTTCTTGGGGTTCATGATCGACTCCACAACCTCTACACTCAGTCTTCCCTCCGGGAAGATAGCCAAGATTCGGCACGAGCTCCGTCGGTCCTGTCCAAACAACAGGTTTCTCTTCACCAGTTTGCCCGGGTAGTGGGGCTTCTGTCGGATTCAATTCACGCCATCTTTCCGGGCCCGCTTCACTACAGGGCCCTCCAACGCCTCAAGGCGTTCTTCCTCCGGAAAGGGTTCCCATACTCAACGTTTTATTGTCCACGGAGGCAAAAGCCAAAATCCAATGGTGGTTGGATCATATGGAGGCCTGGAATGGCCGGGCAATCTTTGAATCAGCTCCCGATCTGGTAATCGAATCAGAAGCCAGCAGACAGGGCTGGGGGCGCAGGTGGGGCGATTTGTCTACAGGCGGCTTGTGGTCACCCGAAGAACAGAAATTACATATCAACTGTCTGAAGCTTCTGGCGGGCTCCTTTGCAGTGCACTGCTGGACGAGAGACTCTGTACAGTCCTGTGTACTTCTGAAAATGGACAATGTCTCTGCAGTACGCTACCTGAATCACCTGGGAGGAACCAGATCAAAGGCCCTCTCGGATCTGGCGGAGAGCTTTTGGCAGTATTGCCTGGACAGTCCGATTTCTGTCACCGCAGAGTACCTGCCAGGTTGAGACAACCTGGAAGCAGACTTCCAGTCTCACCACTTCCGAGACTCCAGCCTTTGAAAGTTGGATCAGTCAGTGTTCCCGATGCTGGACGGCCTCTGGGGTCCTTTTTCAGTGGAAATGTTTGCGCCTAGACTGGATTACCAGATCCTGCGCTTCTTCAGCTGCAGGCCGGGTCCCTTGGCAGTGGCCACGGATGCCTTACTCCAAGGGTATGCGTTCCCTCCCTTTGCGATGATCACGCGAACCTCAGCTCAAGTCTGCCAGCAGTCGGCGGATCTGGTACCGATTACCCCTCTCTGGAGGTCACAAGTCTGGTTTCCAGTTCTTCTGGAGCTTTCTTGGGATTTTCCAATCCCACTCCCCCACTTTCCGACTCTTCTCACAAACCTGGACGGGATTCCTCATCCACTGGTTGTGGCAGGATCGCTATTTCTCATGGCTTAGCAGATTTCAGGGGCAGGTGGGGGGCCTCAGGACTTTCGCGAGAGGCTGAGAGCCTCATCTCCAAGGCTTGGCCGGACAGTAAGGTCAAAAGGTACAAGTCCGTGTGGGGCAGATGGAGCAGTTGGTGTTTGCAACGGGGTTTTGATGCCTTGGTCGCCGACGTCATTCACGTCGTGAACTTCCTAGCACACCTCGCGCGTCTAACGGTCTAGCATACTGGTTCATTAACACTTTTAGGCCAGTCATATCTTCTGGCCATGTGCAAACATTACCATAGTACTCCCTGGCACTGAAGGGAACTACTTTATGTGTGGATATGCTCCTTAAAAAAGGTCAGCAGCCCATAGCCAATAGTGAAGTCAGCCAATGGCTGAAATGAGCTGACTCACTGCCGCCGGATGTGTGCTTGAGTGGGTTGGAGAAAAACGTGAATGTCAGAACCACAGACAAATGGATGAAGTGTGGCAGAAACACCCTATAAGTAACTATGTCACACATACAATTTTAATAAAATCAAAAGATCTTGGCTAACACAGCCCTAAAAATCAATCTTTCTGCAACTGGCTACCAGCCCCTTTAAAAAAGAAGGTAAGGAAAAAAGAAAGAAGCAGAAGGAAAGAAAAAAATGAAGGGAAAAATGTCGCCAAGAAAGAAGTTTAAGAAAGAATTAAAGAAAGGAGGAAAGAGACAAAAGAAAAATGAGGAAAGAAAGCAAAAAAGAAGGAAAAAAGAAAGAATGAAGGAAATAATTAAAAAGAAGGCAAGACAGAAGGAAAGAAAGACAAGAAGGAAGGAAAGAAAGACAATGGAAAGAAGGAACGAGCAAGAAAAGAAAGACAATGGAAAGAAGGAACGAGCAAGAAAAGAAAGTAAGAAAAAATGAAAGAAACAAGAAAAGAAAGAAACAAGAAAGAAAGAAAGAAAGAATACAAATGAAAGAAAAAAGAAGGTACTTAAGAAGGCAAGAGAGAAGGAAGGCAAGAAAAAGGGAAAAGGAAAAGGATAAACACATTTTTTTTTTACAACTGCTGCAAAATAAACTTGATAAAGGTTGTTTTTCCTCCTGGGTAAAGTTGATTAATGTACCATTTGTTAAATTGAATTCAGAATAAACGTGGTCTAAAGAATTGTCCACTTATGAATCCACATGTATATTGAAGCTTTTGTTTATGTACTGTACGCAAAGTAAAAAGAGGACACCTTCATACAGAATAGTTTCAAATGGACGCTGTGAAATACCAGCAGCCAGATAAACAAGCAATTGCAATGCAATGGGTCTCGCATTTACGAAGTTTAAGCTATTGGCATTGTAAATGACAATGCCTTTTATTTATGTCTTCAAAACCAAAAATTAAATAAAAGTCATTGTCATTTACAATGCCATTAGCTCAAACACGCGTAAATGTGAGACCTATTGTATTGTATTGGGGTGCGCGGGGGGAAGGCCCCTGACTTCTTGGAATTTGTACCCGGCTTCTCCAGAACATTTCAGAACCCTCCTTCCTTTGAGAATGTTATTAGGATCTGGCTATTCTCCGATTATTTTACAGCTGTAAATAGGGTCCTGTGTGTTGTATACTGCTCCCTCGGTCTCTAGTGCCACAAAACCTCATTGCAGTGTGAGGGTGCTTTATTAAGGGCCATTGACACAGTGCAGGATTAGCTCACAGCCTCAAGGGCAGTAGGTCTGAAGACCCCAGTCAACGTGGAGCCTTTGCAAACTACCGACTCTTGGCCCGGAGCAAAGGGCACCCCTGAACTGCTCTGCAGTAAAGAGGTACACAGTGTTATCACTGCCAGGGAGAGTAATCCCAGCCCACTGCCCTTTTAATAGCTGCTTGGCTCACCACAGCTGGCGTCATGGTAGCCTGAAATCATGTTAATATAATGCAGGGTGTAAATGTGACATGACTTCCGGAGCACCAAATTTGCATTAAGTTGTAATGGCTACACAGTCCTGAATCTTGAGTTTGTTGTGGACAGGGCTTATACCAGGGAAGTGTACTCCGAGGCCCATCTGTGCCAGCGGATCAAATCAAATCAAATTAGGTGTTTGTTAAGCGCGACTACTTACCCGTAAAGGGTCTCAAGGCGAAGTGGGTGTGGGGGTGGGGGGAGGGGGTTCGCAGGTTCCAGTCCATCAAGGAGGGGTCTGTCGAAGAGCAAGATTTTTAGGTTTCTTGCGAAGATGGGGAGCGATGTTATCTGTCTGAGGTGGAGCGGCACGTCGGTCCAGGCTCTGGCTGCGCAGAAGGAGAAGGAGCAGCCTCCCGATCTGGTCTTTCTGGTGCGGGGGACCACGGCGTAGGAGAGCTGGGCTGATCATAGGGTCCTTTGGGGTGCGTGGAATTTGAGTCGGCTGTTCAGGTATGCCGGTCCGGTGTCGTGGAGGGCCTTGTGAGCGTGGGTTAGCATCTTGAAGATGACTCTAGCTTTGATGGGGAGCCAGTGGAGTGTGCGCAGGTTCTGGGAGATGTGGCAGTGTCTTGGCAGGTTGAGGACCAGTCTTGCGGCGGCGTTTTGGATGTTCTGTAGCTTGCTGGTAAGGTTTTTGTTTATTCCGCCATAGAGTGTGTTGCTGTAGTCGAGCCTGCTGGTGACCAGGGCGTGAGTGACGGTCTTTCTGTGTTCGAGGGGAATCCATTTGAAGGTCTTACGTAGGAGGCGGAGGGTGTGAAAGCAGGAGGAGGAGACTGAGTTGATCTGGCGGTCCATTTTGAGCTCTGAGTCTAGGAGGATTCCCAGGTTACGTGCATGGTCCCTGGGGGTGGGCGGGCTTCCGAGGGCAGGAGGGCCACCAGGTGTCGTTTCAGGCATCTGGGTTTGGGCCCATGAGGAGTACTTCAGTTGTGTTGGTGTTTAGTTGAAGGCAGCTGTTTTTCATCCATTTGGCGACAGCTTCCATGCCTTCTCGAAAGTTGTGTCTGGCGGTGTTGGATTCGTTGGACAGGGAGAGGATGAGTTGGGTGTCGTCTGCGTATGACACAATGTTGAGCTGTAGGTTCTGACGATGGGGTGAGCGGAGCCATGTAGACGTTGAAGAGCGTAGGGCTGAGGGAGGACCCCAGGGGGATTATGCAGGTGGTAGGTGTAAGGTCCGAGAGGACAGGGGGTAGTCTGATCCGCTGCGTTCTGCCGGAGAGGTAGGAGCGATCAAATCGAGGGCCTTGTCTTGGATCCCTGTGTCGTGGAGTCTGCGTTTTAGGGTGCGGTGAGAGACTGTGTCGAAAGCCGCTGAGAGCTCGAAGAGGATGAGGGCTGCGGTTTCTCCTTTGTCCAGTAAAGTACGGATGTCGTCTGTTGCGGCGAGGAGCTGATGCCTCCTAGGCCTTGTTGGCATGCAGCTAGTCACTTCTTAGGGCTCCCTCACCTACACCCCAGGCCCAGAGTCTAGGCACGGTCTCCCTTTTAATGTTTGGGACTTAGGAGAGGTCCTGAGTGGCATCACCCGCACCTAGGGGCATGACGCTCTTAGTGGCATCTCGAGCGGGAGCCAGCATGGATTTCTTTGAAATAGAAAGGGGGCAGGTAGAAGGTTAGGCGTGCCTGCCCCCACGAGGGCAACGTCATCAAAGGGCGCAGGGTCAAAAGGAGAGGGCCTCACAGCGTAGTCTATGTGGTGCGTTTTTCCGAGAAATTTCTCACCACACACCAGCCGAGATACATATACAGAAGTGTTGGGATATTCTTTAGCAGCAAACTAATCTTCTGAGTGCCCGGTCCGGACCAAGATGGGCAGCTTAACCGCTCCTCCTCAAGGCACTCTTAATTCTGCAACGGACAAAGAGTCAAATCCACGCTCATCAGACTCTTACAACCAGGGGAGTAACTTCAGAGGCAGTGTTTGGGGTGTTACACTCCCATAATAAATGTATTCTGTAGTAAATAGTTGGATAGAGGTGCATTAAGTCAGGTATGATGAGGTGTTTGGGATTTTTACATACATATGCAGACAAAAACACACACTCTTGTCTCTTTTAAATGTCTTAAAAATTTTATTTTACAAAATATTGAGTTATAAGTACCCCTCACAATCAGCAGTCCTCTCCTTTCATACTGCTCCTTAAGGCTCCCTGCTTTGCTTCTGGTATATGTTAACCTGTATGATTGTTGGGAAATATGAAGCTCACACCCCTCACAATCATTCTCACCAACCAACTCTATTCTACAGGCAATCCATGCATCACAGAAGCGGTTGAGGTGTAGGTGGGCGAAATTAAAATGGATATGACCTTGCGCCGCCAAGATCTCAATAATAATGCTGGCCAGGTCACCGAGGGGTGATTATCCACCTTAGAAGACAAGGTAGCATCCCTTAAAAACACTGTCTCAAAAATTGTCCTCTACGAAACACCTGGAAGCAAGAGCTGAAGGCCTGGAAAACTCTTCCTGCTGCAACAATCTCTAACTGATGAGCTCTCCGGATGGGTAGAAACTGCTAACACATACACATTTCTATAAACCTGGTCGCTCTCCTGAATACCAAAGGAGGTGCTATAACAGTGATTTTCAGCGAACGTGTCCACAGATCGCTTGCCCCGAAACCCCCTCGTGGAGCCCCTCCGAGGCTGATCACTGCCCGAATTTGGAACTTTCGTTACCGGGCCGTGATACTACCAGAGCGGAATAAGGCTGAGGAACCGAAACTCCAATCCACAATAATCACAATATTTCTGGATTACATCAAAATGGTCCCACAACTGCTTAAATCATTCGAAGGAGTCAAGAAAAATTGCAGGCGATGAACCTATGCTATATACTGATGTTTCCAGCCACCTTTCTCCTGCAGAAGCCTGGGAATGGGCAGCGGAAAAAATAAACTTACCAGGGGCTCTCACACAGTTACACTTTCTGAAACACAAAATAGTCAGCAATTGGTAGGATCCCTGTGCCCTACAGTGATGGCTCAGATCCTGCAGAGGAAGAAGCTACCCACACTGATTCCCATAATCATCTGCTGCAGAACTGAGTACGACTCAGCCTACTCCTCTGGAGCAGTATCTGAAACCCTCCTGAAGAGGAAACCCATTTGATCAGAAAACTGACCAACATGAGGTGGACCCAGGTGCGCTCCGCACAGGGAAATTACAAAGACCTAAGTTATTGGTGCATAATTGGCGAACACTCTACGCTTCTGACTGCGGAGATCCACTGACACTGAGGCCCTAACGAGTTGTTAATACGATCTGAAGGAAGTCTGGGGTGAAGATGCTTATGGAGGGGAAGTATGGCGGAGGAGGGTTTGTGAGGGCCTAAGGGTTGTTTTGTTGTGTTTTGTTTCACAACAAATGAATTGTCATCCCACACTTTACATACACTTTTACACTTGACCTCCAGTTTTAGAGCGAGACTTGTCACGGCCCAATCCCACACCGTGAACATGAACTCTCTTGGCACGAGCATTGGTAGAGAGTGTTGTGTAGGAATCTAGGACCCTAGTGTAATTTTCCCGATTCATGCCCATATATAAGTATAAATTACCCGATCCTTATATAGGCATAGAAATCATTACCATATTTAGACTGAGCCTATGCAGCCCAAATACAGCATGGCTACTTCCACTAAGTTCTGAGAATCAACAACGATTTCTTAGAAAAACCCGCCTTCAGCAGCTAGGGAATTCCCCTTGCCTGAATACTAAGTTATCTAGGAAATCATGAAGTTTTCAAAGAACTGAGTCTTTGATGACGTTATTATGTCCAATCATACGTCAAACTCTGCACCTTCAAGGTATAAATATGCCTACATTTGCCCAGATAAACACACGGTGGTTTGGAGCAGATCGACTAACTGCTTGCCCGACGCCCTGCAGCAGCAAGTGCCGAAGGAAGCCGACCCTCCAGCTGACGCACTGAGAGACGCTGTCTTTTCTCCTGCCGAGAAATCCAGCTCCAGTGTTTCCAGGCTATCCTTGCGGGTTGCTGGGAAATCAAGTCCTGAGAGAGAGAGATACAAGACCTCCTTCATTCTAAAACCAAGGTACGGAGCGGATTAGACCCTTAGAAAATTCTTGGAATAGATTCTTGGAAAAGAATACTAAACTTAAGCTATATCTCATTTACTTCTTCCCTTGTACTAGACTTAGGTTAGGTACACCGGGGTAGGCGTATTTTAGAAGCACCAGTTGAGTACTTTTAGTCCTTATTTTATCACTGTATCTATTTTATGTATTTTAGGTATTTTATGGCTTAGAAACCATATCATGCTTTTTACAGTACTACTTTATAATACTTATCGTATTATATGCCTTGTACTTTATAACCAGTATTACAATTGTAGCAGTACATTTCTTATGCTCGAGAAAGAAGACTGTTCAATAAATACTTTTTATTGAAAACGCCCGTCTCTCTATTTTCTCAGCACCTCTGTTGAAACGAAGCATGCACGATTGACTGAGTATAATAGCTATCTATTGTTTCCGCGACTCTAGAGATTGATTCCTTATTCTTGGGAAACAAAGTTGTCATGTTTATGCGGTTGTCAGAAACTAATCCCTTCTTGTGAATTCGAGAAAGTTTCTAGTGACCTCTGAGCTAGCTGGCACTCACAATTAAGTTTAATACATTCGGTAGAGTCCTATTCGACCTCAGTCCTACGTCTAAACTACAGGATATATTATTCCAATGGCCAGAGCCTATTGGGAATATAGGAACTACACTACAAGAGTTCTGTTTCTCTTGAATACGACCCATGGCTAATTATAAAATTCTCTCTTGGAAAGTGAATGGTTTTTCAGACCGAATTAAGAGGACGACTGTACTCCGGTATGCCAAACAGAGACGTCCGGCGACACTGTTGCTCAAAGAAACTCACCTGTTGGGCACTAAATGCTGGATGCTAAGCTGATACGGTTATGATCAGGTATTTTCATGCTGGCTTTTCTAGGGGCTACTAGGGAGTAGTCATGCTTCTGCACAGAAATTTCCTCCGAGTGGTTACAGCATTTGACTCAGATATACTTGGTCGATATGTAGGGGTCACTGGGACCCTGGAAGGCACACAACTTAACTTCATGACGACATTCTGCACCCATACATTTAAGCAAACATTAGAGGAATGTCGGTCTGCCCTACTTCACCTTCCAGCTGGTATAAAGAGCAGTCGGGTGGGGCTTCAATGCTATACCTGACCCAGCTAAAGACACGTTGGCCACCCCAATGATACCTATAATCAACAACTCAAGCGTGTTGTCATCATGGATGTCCTCCCCGGGTCTCTATTATGCTTCGAGAATCTGGCAATTCTTACACACACACCTCTGCAGCATACAAGTCTGCATCACATACTGACTTAATTCTGCTTCCAGGAACATATGCCCTATGGAATTATGTGGTGAAGATCCTCCCATGTGGAATCTCAGACCACTCCCCTCTCCTATTGAGCACTGGGGTCCAAACAGAGACGCTCCCGCCAATTTGGCATCTCAAAGCCTGGTATCTAACAGACCTCTAATGCATAGACTTTCTAGCCATAGAACTCCAGGATTATGTCGACACCAATCAGGGTTCAGTATCCTCTGCGGCTGCGTTGTGGGCAGTCGGGAAGGCGACGATTAGAGAGATCGCCAAAGCATTTATCGGCAAAAAAGAGCAAAAGAAACCATATGACCGGCTAGAAAAACTGGGACTGGCACAAGAAAGGGCATGCCAGCTAATGCCATTAGTGACACTTCAAAGGCAGCTAACCCTAGATAGAAAACCACTGTGGCACCTTGCCCTAGAGGTAGACCAGCAATGCTTGAGGGTGTTCCTGTGTGTAATGAAGAGTTTGGTAAATTGCTCTATTGGCTCGCTACCCAGGAAACATATGACTTCCCGGATTATTGCTACTGTCCTTAATAAACAAGGGGTGACGCAACCTAACACCACAGACATTGCGGAGACATTTGCCACTTATTATCACGACCTCCACTCCTCCCAGTCGCATCTTGATAGGGAGAGGGATAAGTCCTTTCTTGATGATATTCCAATGTCATCTCTCTCTGAGAAGGCCTAAGGGGACCTATATTTACCCCTAGAGGCCAGAGATATTGGGGAAGCCCTTTCTGATCTGAAATCCAGGAAAACCTCAGCCCAGATGAATTTCCTGTTTAATATTACCATAAATTCTGAGGTCACATATCCCTCCCTCTCCTTGCACTCTACCAAGAGGCTCTGGAAGTGAGGACGTTCCCGGCAGAGCAGGATCAAGCAAGTAATTGTCAACAAAAAGGGACACAGCCAACCGATGGATTTTCTATAGGCCTAGATTATTAACTAATGTAGAATATAAAATTGTTGCAAAATACTAGCTCGTAGATAAGTCAAAGTCTTCCCGGTTCTGGTCCACCCAGACCAATATGGGTTTATCCTAGGGCAAAGCACCAGACACCGCATAAGACATCTCTACATGGTACAGGCCACCCAAGATTATCCGGCCCTCATCCTGGTAGAGTCCTTTCTGAACAAGGCTCTGGAATGCCTGGGCTTCTGGACACAATTTTGCCAATATGTGAAATTCTTAAAAAAATAATGCATGTAAATACACAATTTTCAAAAGGGTGTCTTGGAACAGAAGGCCACAAGAGGGAAAATAATCAAGAATTCTTTTTGGTTAAAAATGTCACCAGTCTCTTGTACTCACAGGGTTCTGAAAAAATTATGTATCATTTAACTTACAAAAAAAACAAGTAATGGGTGGACTGCATGAATCTAGGCCTCTGGTAATTACTCTTAGCTTATTGGACTTGATCAAACCAGGACCAATCATATGTAAATCAGCATTAGTCCTGCTCCAGTAGTAACAGCATAGCACATTACTGATGTGCAATTTGAGTCCTATGGCATAGTGAGCATGTGATCTGAGTCTAGCATACTCATATTTATGAAAGCAGCAGGAAAAGTGATGAATGGAATGCTTCAACTATTGTCAGCCACATGCTGTTTCCTGAGCTGCTGGGGAAGCAGGAGCCCAGCAACTGCCTGTGATTGGCTGAACATCACATGGTAGTGCAAGATTTTTTAGGACCATTTATCTGACAAGTGGTAACAGACAGCTCAAGCATACCCTTGATGCAAAGAAGAAAATTACATTCATCCACGTGGATCTACTGGGTTATAATATTTGGGGTGAAGAAAGTCTTGCCACTCTTCATCCACTGTCGATTGGTATCTTCGCTAGCCAGGAGGATTTCTGTCTCATTTCCGTGTTCAGCACAAGATGGAAGGACTACTTGAACGGCATGATGATGGATCTACAGGCGCACCTGGACAGTTTGGAGGCTGCCTAGTTTGAATATGGGACATTTAACATCCCAAGAAACACTGTGCAGCTTTTAATACCGGCTGAACATGGAACTGTACACCTATCCAAAACATGGATCTTGCAAGGAATAATTTCCTCCAAAAGCTTGAAGACCACTTTAAATTTGATTGTCATGCTGGCTTGGGGCCGAATGTCACTATTCTTTAATAAAGGCTGACTCTTTGAGCTAGATCAGATTTCACATTTTCACTTGAAGAAGCTCTGTGAACCTATGCAGATTAAGGACTACCCAAGATGCTGGAAAAACCTGTCTGGCTCCCCCAATGAGTGGGGACTATACTTCAGAACTGAGAAAAAAACTGTTGCTCATGTGACATGACAGAAGACAGATGTAGAATACCTGGTGAGCTGAGAACCAGCTGTAATTCCAGCCCAAAAGTTACAGGTCCAGGTGCTTAGATGTTGCCTTTACCACTTTCACATTCCAAGCAGTCGATATTTACAGAATCCCTTTAGTTGAGCTAATTGAATTCCACCACCTCAATTTCTAGTTCTATGCTGCTGCTCATCCTCTCTATTCCCACTTAAAAATTGATGATAGAGCCAGACCAACATTACTAAAGAGAACGTTTTATGTCTAAATGACATCAACACTAAATGACATGTCCTTTGCCTAAGTGGCACCAAAAAAAGAGATCATGAGAGTGAGTTGCACTATGGACAGACATCTTCATTTTAACCATCAACGCTGGGGCCAGCTAAAGTTCCTTCAGGAAATATGAAAATCCTAGTAATCATTTTTTACCTAGATTTCATTTCAGCACCTCAAATAAATTAAGTTAAAAAAAAGAACATTTAACTTTCTATGCTTATAAAGAAAGATACCTTTGTTTCTCCAAGCTACAACTAAGTAGAACTAATTAAAGGCATGGTTGAATTATAGGAAGAGTATACACCAGCCTCTGGAAAAAAAACTCAGAGAGCAATGCTGCTCCCCATCCTAAAGAAGAGGGACCACACAGCACTTGTCCTTCACTTGCTCCCTGAGGAAGCAAGAATCAAATTCAAAATCCATTGTACTATGTACAAGCCTTATTAGAGCACAGGCTTGGTGTATCTGATGAAACCTGCACCACACATCAATCAGAATCCTTAGATCATCAACATGGCATATATTCATTCAACCAACATTCAAATAATAGAAACACAGGCATCTATCTCAGAGTCCCAAGGCCCTGGAATTCATTAAATGCTGCACGATCTGCCTTGACAGACATTCTGGTCCCTTAGATGCAAAGCCAAGCCACATACTTAGTGACCAATCAGAGCAATGAGCTGACGATCCAGACCATAGGCACCCAACGTGGACTATTAGACAATGCTGAAAAGATGAATCACAAAGTTGGTTGGTACCTGGAGATTTTGGCACACAATAGAGTTCAATCACCCTAAGTGCACAGAGCAAATAAATCAAAGAAGATCAAAAGGGCAGCCAAGCTCATGTTATGTCTGGATTTGAATTAGGCACAATAATCAAATTCACCGACTACCCAAACTCGCTACATTTGAGGCACATTTCCATTCCTTGTTCCAGAAGCGTCATGGGTTTCCCACACAAGTATGGCTAGAAGTATGCCAATATGTAAAAAAACACAGCTTTTAATAATACTTTGATACACATATGATTTGTTGACCTCTATTTTAGTGTTCAACAGAATCAGAAGGTAACTCGCCAATATTTCATAACGCCCCTCATGAAAATAAATGTATCATTTGGAACAGAACAATTCTTTGCATTTGGTCACCAAATTGCTAATAAAAAACCTTTCTATAGCATCGCAAATTGCTTTTATGTACCATAGCAGGGCCATGGTACCTAATGTTTAGGGATCCCTGTTACAAAATCTTGAGTACAGGTACCTACGCACCTATCTCTAAGACTACCTTTAAAGCAAACCACTTACTTTAGAAAGGGCGCTTCAGATGGCCATTTTTCTATTAGAAATACAGTATTGACCTTGAAAACAGTCATTGTAACCCCCACACAGACCAAGAAATTAACATTTGAAATTGCCTTTCCAGACAAAGAATCACAAGGCTTCAATAATGAAATTCAATCCATGTTCACCTCCACACCAGATACTCTATAGCTGAAGATTTTGTTTTGAATACACATTTAATTTTTTAGAACACTATCTATTTCTAAAGTTAAACAGTGAAAAGTAGGTCAGTACCTGGCTCCCATTTGTAGTGGGCACTTGTAATACAAAATATGATAATGATGGGTAGTCCTGCAGTTTCAAAGTCGCAGTCTGAAAAGGAAAAACAACATTGGTTATTGACAACAAAAAAAATCATCCCTTAAAAACACTGTGAGGCAAGAGGTCAAAGATAGCAATTTGATACCGATGTGAGGAAAACTTTTAAAAACATGGACACCCTATACTGACTTATTGTGTGAATGAACACAATTTTTCTGTTTTCATCTGATGACGTACCTACCCAAGACTCATGAGTATTTCTGGTGTTGTTGCACTGAATGTCCTGATGTGAATGCTTTTATTGCATTCCTGTACTGCATGCTTCTTTACTATTTTTTTTTAGCCGTACCACAATCTGCTGTATATGTTAAAATTGTTCAGCTCCTTGAGCTGCTATCAGACTGCTAATTGAAAAAGTATGTGGGCTTAGAGGGTGCTGTACCTAGCAACGATTTGTCACTGCTTTCCATCATTCAGTACACTATAGTCTCAGTTTTTTCAAAAGGATAGATATACAGGGAATCTGAGAGCCAACATTATTTCATGGAGGGAGTCAGTAAGATCTCAATGATTCTGCTTCAGTAATGGGCCACAACACACATGAATCACAGTTCCACTGTGGCTTTTAAATGAGTTCACAAGGTCAAACACAGGGATGTTTTGGAAACAATTGAACTGAACCTGGATATAACTGATTTGCTAAAATGAAGGCATCAATATCTGTTTGCAAGCATGAGAAACAGCCCGAGACGGAAATGTACTGACAGCTGTCACTCAGGGTGTGGAGGGGGGTAAGAGGTTTCTTGACTCCCCATCTGTTTACATTATACACAAATGAGTTGGAGGCACCCTTTGCTGAGGGAAGCCTAACCTTCATTGCAGATTTCACTCCATAAAAGGAAAAGACAGAAACTGCAGATCAGTGCTTTTGCACTTAAAGATGTTATCTACAAAACTAGTCAGCATTGACAAGGCACTGCTCTAGATTTCATAGGAATACAATGCTAGATTAAATAATCTACTTTGGAAACAGAAATACAACTTAATTTTTTTAAGTATGTTTTGCCAAATTGAAGGTCATGATTTGTGTAATATTTTAAGCCAAAGTAAAAATATCTTGATTGCTTGACTAATTGCCTTCTTGTGGTTGTTATGTTCGTTAAAAATTCAATCAACCTTCACAAAGAGAAGACACAGTTTTGATCAGACTGTAAAACATTTTACATTATTAAGGCTAACCTAGCGTGGTAAAGAATCATTTTGAGGGATTCTATACTTCTGAAAAGGATGCAGTCAAACAAGAGCTATTGTCACGTTACAAATTCAGCTTGCCATGCCGGAAAAATGAAACCTCCAAAAAGATTTTTTTTTCTAGCACTACGGTGCCCAGCGCGTGCACAAAGTGCTCTTGGCTACTACACTATTCTTGCCTTCATAGTAAAATATTAGGCAAATATCTTTATAGGTACCCCTCAGCCTGTCTAGATTTGTTGGGGCTGCTAACAGAAAAACAGCATTCATTTGAGGCATTAATACAGACTTCCTTGACCAACTAAAGTTGACAATTATTTACACCATGGTGGATCTGGGAGTAGTGTACAATTTGGTTTGCATCAGACATGGAAATGATTGAACGATAGTCTTTCATCAATTCTGTGAATTATTCGTTTATATGGTTAGGCTCTTTAGATCATGCAGGTCTACAGCTACCTCACAATTGTTTGTTATTGATTTGCTGCATGAATACCTCCACAGAGTCGTACTGGTGCACAAAGATGATATTCTGATGCATCTGAAAGCTGAAAAACCACCACATACACCAGGTTTCCATGACGTTGTCATCTCTGAGAAAATATCATTGTTTGGTAAGCTAAGCAAACGTGGATTCCACATCGATGAGGTGGAGTTCCTTGGGTTTACTATCCCAGTCTCAGACTTACAAATGAAAAACAAAGAGGAACAAGCGGTGGAGGACTGGGCTAGAAGAGAGTAGTTGAAATAAATTTAGTTGAAAAAACAAGAAAAATTGAACTCGAGCTGCAACCTGACACTCCCATTTTGCAGCCACGGAACTACTCTGCGTCATTAGTTGAGCCTGCGGAACCGTCAGTAGTGTCCTTACACTTTGGGTATTCTCCCAAAAACGACGCCTCTTGGAATTACGTTCTCCTGCCAGATGTCACGGAGCTGCTCCACGCAATGGCATCCTTAAAATCTTCCAACTATTTCAGCAACCCACTACCTGCTAAGTTTTTTAAAGATCTCAATTTTGCCATTCTCCCTCTTTGGGCTTGGATCATTCATGAATCTCTCCGGCAAGGGAGGATCCCGGATTGCCTCAAGACTGGGCACGTCAATCCCATCCCGAAGAAACCCAACACAGATTTATCTGATCCTAACAACTTCCGGCCTATCACCAGCATCATGACTCTAGCTAAACTGCTCGAGAAATGTGTCTACACGCAGCTCTGCAACCACATAGAGAAATTTCAACTCCTTGACCTCTATCAATCGGGTTTCATAGCAGGGTAAAGTACTGAAACTGCCCTAACGCACATTGTGGATGATGCTCTGAGTTACCTTGATCAAAATGTCCCTTGTCTTCTGAACCTTCGTGACCTGTACTCCGCATTTGACACCATCAAACATGATAACTTGATTGCCCTTCTTCAACAAAGGATCGGTCTCTCTGGCTCGGTCTTAAATTGGTTTGCCTCCTTCTTAAATAACCGCACTCATAGAATCAAAGTTAACCATTCCCTGGCTACCAGCACCCCTGTCACGATTGGCGTTCCTCAAGGTTCCACACTCTCGCCCACTCTCTTCACCCTTTTTATGGAACCAATCACCAACATTCTCAACCATTCATTACCACATGTATGTGGATGACGTGCAACTGTACTTGAAGTTCTCCTCTCCAGAGGACATAAAAACATTAAACGATGCACTCTCACAAACTCAACAATGAACCAGAACTCAACAATGAACCAGAACCATCTTCTGTTAAATAATCTCAAAACCGACTCTGCACCTACCCTTGACTGGCTTAAACAACCCACTGCTCTTAACTGCACCCTTCGTGTGGTTGTCTCAGTTAAATCGTTAGGCGTTACCTTGGACAAATACCTACATATGCAAGGTAACATCAGTGCAACTATTAGGGGAGACAACTTTCAATTCAACACCCTTAAGAAAATAAAGCCTTTCCTTCCCCCTGAAGACATACGGCCTGGGGTTCAATCCTGGTTATCTCTCGACAGGACTATGGATTGGTGACCCTAGCTGGGCTTCCCAATGCTAGCCTGGCCCCGCCCAGAGCCACGCTAAAAACATCGGCTAGGCTCATCACTGGCTCCAGAAAGCATGACCACATTTCCCCAAACCTTAGGCAACTAAATTGGCTAGCTATCGAAGCTAGGATGTGTTTCAAGATAGCTTGCTTGACGCATAAAGCCATACATTAAGGGAGAGGTGTGGCGCCGCGGCCAGGGCGACTGACGCTGGAATCTGGGGATCAGGGTTCGATCCCCGGCTCCGGCGGCAGGTTAGCCCAGCACCATGTGACTCTGGGCAATAGCTTGCTTAATCTTCCCGACGGCCCCCAGCGCCTAGAGACCCTTACGGGTGATTGTGCGCTTTACAAATGTGGATTATAATTATCATTATTATTATTATTACATTACAACACCCTGGTCTACGTGGCGAAAAAGCTTGCTCATCTCGGATCCTAAGAAGTACGTTCATCCTACTTTTGAAACCTTCCAAATTCAAAAAGAAAAGAACTTACAGTTGTGCCTTCTCCGGACTTGCGCCAAGAAATTGGAACGCTCTTCCTCCTGAGATCAGATCCAATCCTTCCACTGCATCTTTCAACATGTCAAATGGTTTCTCTTGAGTGAACATTAACAGCACCAACCTGCACTCCTTCTCAAGCCCCCTGTCTACAGATTTGATACTTATTTTACACTGTGGTTTTGATTTATGTTATGCTCGTTTGTTCAATTGTTATCAAGTTCTATGGTCCTTCTGAAGCTGTACTGGTCGGGCCGACTCCCTAGCCCCGGACCTTGATTGTTTCCCCTCTTTTGTTTGAATGTGTGTTGACTTAACACATTATTTGTGCCATTATGTTGTTTTTTTCGTGCTTTCACCTCTATGTACAGGGCTCTGATACCCAAAAGTGTCATGTGCGCGCTTTATAAAACTCTTCAAATAAATAAATAAATAAATAAAATGTATTTTCCGATAAAAACAGCAGGAAAAAAAATTAATGCTTAGATCCGGCATTGTGGAAAAGCGGAAAAAGAGGAAACTATGTCACCAATTCCTAAGGCTTCTTATATTTACTCCTGGAATTACTTTTGGGAAGCGTGTGATCCAGAGTGAAGTGCAGTGATACCACCGGGTGCTAGTGACAACTTAGTACAGACAGTAGTGGCCGGTAGTTAGAGCAGAAGGGTGGGCAGACAGGCCACACACACTCAATCAATCAATCAATCACAGACATTTATATAGCGCACTACTCACCCGGAGGGTCTCAAGGCGCTAGGGGGGGGAGAGCTCACCCATCTACATGCTCACTCACTCACACCTTCATGCATTCATAAGCGTACAAACCTACATACACATGCACACACACACACACACACACACACACACACCCTTGTATCCGGCATGCCCTCACAAATACACATACATTCATACATACACACACGCGCACAACAAACATTCAAACAAGAAAACATGACCAGCTGCAGCAGTGATCTCGGGTGGCAAGCCTCCAAGGTTCATGGAAGATTGGGACGGCCTCCTCTCATACCTTGGGTCGGCCAATGCGAGGAGGTGGCAGTCCCTTACTCGTTAAAGAGTGGGGTGGGGTCAGTGAGACTGCTGACCCCATCCCACTCTGTGATGAGGTGTCACTGATTGACGACACTCTGCCCTGGGCACTTCAGGGCTTAAAACTGAAGCACCCAGGTCCAAGGGGGAGGATCCTCCTAGCGCTACGTGACAGGCTGTGATATCTTTAGCCCGGCAAAGTTCAGCTCAGGCAGCTATGTACCTGCATATTTAACGCATTTATAGTGCCTGACCAGAATATAAAGAGTGTTTGATAGGCTGACCTTTGCCTAGTCCGGTGAAACACTCTTCATATTGGCCAAAAGGAGGAGGGAAGGGTACCCTCTGCTCTTAAGGACAGGCTGCTGCAGAGTGTGGCAGACACTTTACACATCCAGTCTGACAACTGGGAAAGAGTTCTAAAAAAAGAATCTGCGCCAGTCAGTATCCATTAGAAAATATCTCTGTCAAAAAGTGTGGCCTGATGCCGCTATGCTTTTTTGTAATAAAATAAACCGACAGTGTAATTCCAGCACTCTTGTAAAATTATGTTCATAACCTTTCTGCTTATTAATAACGATAACTTGAAATTGTCTTCACTATTAAAAAAACATACTGAACACATCCATAACGCTATGCACACTTTCACACTGATAGTTTGCTTTTCAGAGCTTGTTTTTTTGCTTGTAAGAAGCCTAGCATTCTATTAGACGAGCACTGATATGTAATCTTCACTTGGGAAATTTCTAGTAACGTGTCAATGACTGACCTTTGAGCAAAGGTTTGCTATCTGGGCCACTGTCTGTGGGACATTAATCAGCTGCATTAGTGTACACCATAAAATAAAAGACGCATCACCTACCTTGACTGGAGGGAGCAAATCTGTTTCCCATGACAAATCATCAGCTTCTGAGCTGGAATAAAAAATGTATATACAAAGAAAAAACAAAGAGTATATATTTTAACACAATTCGAACCCCTTCATTTTTACGAAGATAAAACTAATTTTGCCAACTAGAATGACATTTCTTTGGACATACCAGAACCAAGGAAACATTAGTAAACTATGCAGTATAATTAATGTAAAGTACAATGATAGTTCTACAAGTGCTAACTGTACCTAGAACATTATAAGGGAAACTGAGAAGTTACAGTGACTAAAAGGTCCTGTCGCTTTTGAGTCATGCTAGTATAATATTATACAACATAAGACAATTTATAAAAGAAAACCATTGAAAAATCCCCTTTCTTTTCAATTACTGGAAATTACATTTATTGCATTTTGCAACATTTAAGAATGTGATGTAAAGTAACTGCATTCTTTATGTTTTATTTTGGCTGATTCTCCCATAGCCGTACTTGAAATAAATACGTTTTTATTGTACAATTAATTAAAATCACTACAATTAATTAAGATAATTACAATTGATAGACATAGAAAGGTGCTTGGGGTGCATGATCTCTTTCATAATGAATAAACATTGCAATGAGCATGCCTGCTAAAATCAAATAATAACGTTGACCACGTATCCTTTCCTTCGACTATTGATTGGAAACTGGTGTTGCCTGTCTGAATTTTGCTACAAGCAATTGTCAATAATTTAAAAAAACCTACCTCATGAAATCCCATTAAACATGTACTAATTACGTCTATACGTTTCCATATATTTAACTGCAAAAGCCAGGGTCTTAACGAGAGTCCTTTTCTGTTCCCAGGCATGCACATACCCACATGTGTAATAGACTCTACATCTCGGGAATGTAGATGGCTGGTGTGGACGCAGCCTCCCTTTAGTTTACCATATTGGAAATCAGTGAAGTGATCCAAAAATAATCTAAATCAAGCTATTAACCGCTTCTGTTTTAAAGTAGAGGGTATATCTAGGAATGGTTGTTTTACATTATACTCATCTGAATTTAGAACCATCCATGCATTTTTTTCTTTCTTCAAGATGCACCTAATCCTTATTATATGATAACAGCTTAGATTGCTTCATTACTAAATATTGTGTTTGAAGCATTGTTTTTTCTCGGATCTCTTCAAACTGTTTTGAATGCTTCCTCCAGATATATACTCGATGGGCTCCACCAATCAAGAAAGATTTCCATAATATTCCCTTTAGCGTTAATACTGGGGATGCGCTGGGGGCGCTAGAGGGCGCACAAGCGAAATGGCTGCTTAGACGAGTGGCTCTCGCACCTTGGTCAGTTATCCTGTCTTTATCCTTGACCACAGGGTGGCAAACTGTCTGTTCTGCCACTCATCTGCTGCAGGACGACATCCTCTTTCGTCGACCCGAGATTGGGGCCGCTGCAAGATCTGCGGGCAGAGTTATCGTCAGCTGAAACTTCACCGGAGAGCGGCCGGATAGCCGTGAGTGGAGGGAGCCGGCTGCAGCGATCCACGCGACACCGGGGTCGGCCACGAGGGCTGAGGCCGAGGTCAACGGCGGCCGCCCGGAATCGAGACGGTGACCTTGCGAGTGCCCGAGGTAGGAGGTGAGGGGCAGCCGACTCGGCGCTGGTGGTTGGCCTCCCCCCCCCCGCGGCTTCTGGCTCCCGCACCCTGGACTGACGGAGGTCCGTCTTTCTTCGCCGAGGAGGCAACGTGGGGCGGAGTGCCCCCTCCCCCCCCCCCCGGAGGCGAGCCGCAGCTCTTGATGAAGCGGTGGGTCCCATGGCGCTCCCTGCCTTAATGACGGCGACGTGTGTTGCGCTACTGCAGTAAAGGAAGCTGCCGCTGTTGCTGCCTTTTGCACACCCGACCCTCTCCACGCCGTGACGGCAACGGGGCTGTGTAACCGCTGAGGCACTGTTCTGGGGGCAGGCGATACTTGGCCCCAGGGTCCTGACGTGCTGCATAATTTTCTGCTGACAGGTTGGGGTGCTAGACGATACTCACAGCCATAATCTGCTGGATCATCCCGAGACGCTGCACTCCGGGGGGCCTGTGCCGGTGGCCATTACTCCTGTTCTTGAGCTGCGTGGACGTCCCCGTGCCTTGCCAGGCATACGAGTCGACCTGAGCTGGCTCGCTGCTGCCCCCACCTGGATCCTGCAAACTATCGTCTCTGGTGTGCCTGAGTGCTAAGGAAGCACCTGGGATCTGTGCCTTACCCCCAGGGACTGCTGCGCTGGGCTGTTACCCTCTTCTGCGGCGGTGGCCATATTCCGACCTATCATTGCGCATCTGACTCGGATACAGACTCTGTGACCGCTTGCTTGACCATTGTCTGGATAGTGCTGAAAAGGAAGGCAGAGACCGGGCGCTGTGACTTGTTGCCAACATGGGGCGCCTGGATAATCGACAGGCAAAGCTCAGCTTTGATGGCGCAAAAAAGGCGCGAAACCGCCACCTGATGGTTCTGGGCCTAGCGGGGCGGTACTGAAGGAGTTCGTGCCTCCCGAGACGGGCCTTGACCTTCACAGCCTGTTCCAGGAGATGAGACAGGGATTCGAGATGTTGGTTGAGAAGGTTGACGGCGTCACTGCGCGACTGGATGCCTTAGTACATAAAGTGGATCGCCATGAAGAACGGCTCACGGCTGCGGAGCAGCGAGTGTCAGACAACGAAGATGCCACTGCGACTCACACAACACGGCTAGCCAGGATGGACAATCTCCTCAGAATCATAGCGGCCATAAATGAGGATTTGGAAGCACGCAGCCGTCGAAACAATATACGCGTCACCAATGTGCCGGAGTCTACAGACACGGGGAGGATGGAACTATATATTCAGAAGCTGCTGAAAGGATCGATCGGAGAAGACGCTTTTTCCCCCCAGTTTATTGTTGAGCGGGCACACCGTTCTTTGGCACCGGTGCCTAAACCTGGACTGCCACCCAGGCCCATTATTGCCAAATTGTTGAACTATCGCGATCGGGACACTGCACTGAGGGCGACCCGGACTAGGCAGACTTTGCAGTATGACGGTGTTACCTTCTCCATCTATCCGGACTTTACGCCGATGGTGCAGGAAGAACGGCGTAAATTTCTCCAAGTAAAGAAAAAATTGCGGGAAGCCCAGGTGGATTACGCTCTCCTGTATCCGGCGAAGCTGAGGATCACGCATCAGGGACAACAGAGGTTCTTCACGAATCCGCAGAAAGTGGAAGACTTCCTAAAATCGCTGCGGAGGGCGCGGAGGGAGGAACATGATGCTGCAGAGGACCTGAGAGACGGTGGCCCGCCACCGGAGCCGACTGATCACTAGGCTGTCTCGATGGGGCTGGATGCATCCCCCTGCAATGATTGCATGATATCCATTGCGCTCGCCTGTGTCACCGGAGATGGCCACTTGAAACGGACCTGCACAAACTCGGCGCACCTGTGGTAATGTACACCAAGGCCCACTCTTCTGGCCCTAGGCTCCACCGAGGGCGGTACAGACTGGAGCTATGGACCGGAAAGTGGCTGTGCGTACTCTATGCTATACCCCTACAGGGTGCTCCCCTTAAGACTACTACTGTTGTTGCTGTTATTGCTTGGGTTGCTAGTGGTTGGGCGGGGGGAGGGATGTTGGGAGGGGATTAATGGCTACTGGCGTGATTGGGATGCCGGAGTGGGAGGGGGGTTGGGATGTTTGGTGAAGAGGCATTTATCACTTGGACTATATTTGCAGATTATACGATGGTATGTGCACCTATGTAGGTGGGGTAGGAAAAGCTTTGACCCGATACCTGGGTTGGCGCTACTGCTCATATTGTTGACTTTATTATGGCTGCTCTGAATGCTAACGCAAAATTGACTTGTTTGTCTTGGAATGTTCGGGGCTTGAATAATGCTAAAAAGTGCCGTAGTGTCATTGCCTACCTTGATAGACATCACGTTCAGGTGGCTATGCTGCAGGAAACCCATTTGCCGCCACGGGATAGGATCACCTTTGCATGCAGATGGGCTGGGGACCGCACTTTTTCCTCGTACTCCAATTATGCGAGAGGGGTGGCTATCCTTATAGCACGCACTGTACCGTTTCACAGATATGGGGAGCTGGTCGATAGGGAAGGGCGCTATGCATTACTGTGGGGCAGAATAGGCCGAGACACATACACGTACGTGTAGGGTACGCACCGAATATAGACACACCTGCTTTTTTCACCACACTATGGGGCAAGATACTGGCCGCAGGCTCACGCCATGTTATTTGGGGTGGTGATTTCAACCTAGCATTGTTACCTCAGTTAGACAGGGCGGACGGGGTTTGGTCTTATAAACCCAAAGCGCGAGAGGCGCTGGAGGGAGTGCTCGCGGAGGGCGAGTTGATAGATGCCTAGAGACACTTACACCCATGTAGGAGGGAGGGCACACACTTTACCTCACACACGGGAACGTGGGCGCGGCTGGACTATTTCCTAATCACCAAGGGGGTAGCCTCTGAGTTGGTGGAGGTGGAACACCTGCCGAGAACATACTCTGATCATAGTCCCGTTATGCTTAGATTCCACACACCTGGGTGGGGTGGCCAGAGGCCCCATTGGAGATTACGCCCCGAAATACTGTTGGACAATCTGTTTCGTACTGAGTTGGGGGAGGAGATAGCCGCCTTTTTCCCCAGAAATAAGGACTCGGTGGAACACATTTGGGAGGCCTTCAAGGTAACCATCGGGGGCTATTGCATCTCCAAGAGCTGTGGGGTCTTGCGAGACATCCTTCGTACTATTAACACACTGGAGAAGGAGCTGAAAGCTCTAGAGATCCGCATGGTGGAGGACACTGGTCCTGAATTGTATGCAACTTTCAGGGAAACATTGTCGAAGTATGAAGAAAAGGCTGCTAGGGAAGCTAAGTTCCGTGGGAAACATTGGCTAGCCCGTAAATATTGCGAAGGAGATCGACCTGGGAGGGTACTTGCCGCGCTCACGCAAACTCCACGGGATCGCAATGTCATCTTTGAACTCACAGACACTAACGGCGACACAATCCGAAATACGGACGAGATTCTCACTGCATTCACAACACACTACCGCTCGCTTTACACTACCAACGCAGGGTCGGACACTTCCTATTCTGACTATCTAAACGATGTGGCGTTATGTTGGCTCAGCGATGGGGATAGGGCATTCCTAGGGGCACCTTTCGAACTCGACGAGATCCGGGATGCCATCATGTCCCTCCAGAATGGTAGGGCACCGGGCCTTGATGGCATTCCCGCCGAGTTTTACAAGGCTTACATCGATATAATGGCACCTGTCCTCCGCGAGGTTTATTCGGAGTCCCTTAGCGACGGCGTCCTTCCATGCTCCATGCGGGAAGTGGTAATCACCTCTCTCCTGAAGCCTGACAAGGATCCCAGCTCCTGCAATTCTTACCGACCACTTTCTCTTCTAAACTGCGATTTTAAAATACTTGCTAAGGTTCTGGCTACCAGACTATCGCTACTGATGACTCGAATTGTTCTACCCGACCAATCGGGATTTGTGGCCGGCCGGTCTACTTCACACAACCTTCGTACCCTTTTTTCTCTCCTCCGCACTGTTCATCCAGACGTACCTGTTGCGGCCATCTTTCTAGATGCAACCAAAGCTTTCGATTCAGTCGAATGGCCATATTTATTCGCTGTTTTGACTGCCATGGGATTCCCGCCCCTGTATATATCATGGGTCCGTCTGCTTTACATCCCACCCACGGCGCGAGTCTTGGTCAACTCTCGACTCTCACAACGGATTGATATTACCAGGGGCACGCGTCAGGGCTGTCCACTCTCACCCTTATTGTTTGCTATAGCTGTGGAACCTCTCGCCTGCCGCTTACGTCAGCTACACCGAGACGGGGCGATTCAGTGCCTACAGCTGCAAATAGAAGTATCCCTCTATGCGGACGATATTACACTATATGTTAAACACCCTGAGACACACCTCAATCCCTTGCTCAGGGAGTTTATTGTGTTTGGTGGGAAGTCAGGAGTGCATATTAATTGGTCTAAATCACAGATTTTTCCCTTAACAGATGCGATTGATGAATTCCCCCTTGACTATCCGTTGGAGTGGTGCCGGACGGATCTCCGCTACCTGGGGATCCGCATCTCCCGTGATAGGGAGGAGACCCTACGATCCAATTATGGAGTTGCAATTACCAAACTGACTGCGTCTGTAGACAGATGGCTCACCCTACCGCTCTCCATGGCTGGAAGAGCATCCCTTATCAAAATGGTTGTCCTCCCCCGATTTCTTTATTTCTTTCTCAACATTCCCTATTTCCCCGGCGCTTTTTTCTTTCGGACCCTGAAGATGGAGCTGCGCAGACTATTCTGGGGTGGCAAGAGCCCGCGGCTCAAATGGTCTACGCTTACCCTCCCCTATGACAAAGGCGGTTTTGATATCCCTGACTTCGAGGAGTACTATCAGTGCGCACAAGCGCAATTCGCCTACCACTGGATGGCTCCCACGCCATTCATGCCACATATTGCGGTGGAGGACTGGATTGTGCATCCCCTGCCACTCAATGGTCTGCTTCATTGTCCGGAATCGTCCATCACCACACCGAATACCTCGGTCTGGTGCACAATGGATGCGTATAGCCAAAAGATTGGCTTGTCTCCTGCCATATTCACCGAGGTTGCCACTTGCCTATCATCCTAACCTCACTTTACTGTGGGAACAAGGATTCCGCAACCTGTGTGCGAGGATTCATGTCGCTTGCTGGGGCGATTTGTTCTCTAATGGTAAGTTCAAATCGCCGGAACTTTTCTTTGCGCCACACAGCTATACCCCTCTAGAGCTTTTCTACTACATCCGCTTACGTGCGGGGATGAGGGACATCCTTCCCCACTTCCCTGATGAACCGGAGACCCTACCTCCACTTCATTTCCTGTTATGCTCACAGGACGGGACTCACCTGGTCTCCGGCCTTTACCGTCAGATCAGGACCGCGGCCCCGAGGCCGGACTCTAGTGCTCGAGCACGCTGGGCCTCTGAACTTGCAATAGACATCACTGATGAGCAATGGCTGTATTGTTGTGCGCTCACATCCCGCATATCTGCCAGCAGCAGATTGAAAATTATACATTACAAATACCTACAGCGGTTATACTATACACCGGTGCGGAAACGTAGATTTGGCTTAACGGATGATGATCGGTGTTTACGGTGCCGAGCTGACCATGCGGATTTTTTGCATTTGGCATGGGAATGCCCCCAAGTGGCGCAATACTGGCAGCAGGTGACGGGTGCCCTCGCAGAAATGACGAATGAAACTGTGCCCATTGACCCCTTAGTGACACTCCTTGGATACACTCAACTGATTCCTAGCTCTTCCCGGAGATTCGTCGATACTGCGCTCCTCTTGGCTAGGAGGTGCGTGGCTTGTCGGTGGGGCCGAGGTAGGGCGCCTAAATTTAAGAACTGGTTAGAGGACTTGACCTACTGTCAGGACCAACATACCACATTCGCTGAATTGTTACCCATCTCCAGCCGACCCAGGGACATATGGGGCCCGCTAGTGTGCTATCTGCTAACACGTACAGATGATGCGGACACGCCGGAAGGCAACCCTGAGGCTCTCTGAGGATGTGCCTTACGATCCTGATACAGGCCATTAGCCCTGATCCCCTCCCCACATATAGATGTGTCCTGCACTTATTGTGACCTCTCGTCCTAGAGACGGGGGGCTTTCGGCCTACCATTCATACTCCATACGATGCCTGATGTTGGGATCCCCCCACTCGGGGGCTGCTATTCCCCCCTGGCTAGACCGAACTACTATCCATCGCATCTGCCGCATACACATGCTTTATTTCTGCCTCGCCACAATGCGTACCACCACACACGTAGATATCAGCGACCTTGCAGGTTCTCTGGTGGGTAAATGGGGCTGCGATTACCGCAACATGCATGACTCTGCCTAACTAGGTTGCCGTACCGACTAGACACCTTTTACTTTTCCAAGGGAGAATGAATTGCCTCTTAGTTTTTTTTTTTTTGTTTTTTTTTTTTTTTTTCTTCAATGTTGGGGAGTTCTGTTTGCTGTTGTGGCACTACACGTAAATTTTGATAACACTGTTCTGCTGCTGCTCATCCTTCAGGTGCTCCACAATACTGAAGGTGTTGACCTCGCCACCGGGCCTCCGGGATGCCGGTTACAAGGCTGTGTTATGATGGTTACATTGCGCTGCCGGCCTCCGGGTTGTGGGCGCGCAAAGCTGTGTACTTTATCTCATATTATGCAATAAAGCAGTGTTGAAAAAAAAATACTGGGGATGCGCTCATTTTAGCACAATATGCCACAGATGCAGCCTGCCACATTTAAAGTTGTTTCCGCAATTTCAACTCTAAATGCACATGTGCTTGGGGTGCAATCTGGCAGGGAAAACAAGTCGTGTTTAGGCAGCATTGTGCAAGGTGAACCACCCTACTAACTTCCTACTGAAAGATCTGGCACCATATGTCAAAGTTGGAACACGTACTTTACCATTGGCAAGAGGGCCACACCTGATAATTTGTTGGCCAGGTGAATAAAAGTGGCATTTCAAGCAAAAGCTGTAGCCTTTAATGTGGCTAAATGTAAACAGAATCCACCCGTTTCTTTAAGGTAAAGTCCTAGAAGTTTACTCACTTTAGGGACACTTTTTTCTGCTTCCATTTGCCGTTTTAGTAGCTTTGTGGCAACAATTATTATTGTAGTTTTTTTTATTTCTTAATTCTTAAATTCTTTTCCTAGCTGAATGAAGAATTTAGAGCTTTTTGCAGACAGTTTAGAGTTTTATCGAAAAGCACAGTCATCAGCGTACAGTAATATGCCCATGCTTTGTTGTCTATATTAGGAGGCAAGTCTCCGCTGCGACCAGAACACCACATTTATCTTCCATATGTTAATTAAAAAGTAAAAGCACAGTATGCATCACTGCTTGATGCCTTTATCAGTGTAGGTTTTTGGGATACCACCGTTCCCGGGAAAAGTCTTATTCTTACCTACGTCTGCGAGTAGGAGGATTGCATTCAATAAACCCACTGGTATCCCCCACATTGACAATTTTCTCCATAATATCCCTCCATCGATACAATTTATTTGAATACTTTTGCCAAATCAATAAAGGCTGCATAAGGACATTAGCTTTATTAGTAACAGTAAGAGTTTTATGACTGATCACTGAAAGAGCTAGTAAACTGTATTTTGTGCTACATTCTCTGGAATCCCGTCTGATAATATGGAATGTGGCCTTTAATACTGGCCCAGTGACCCAATTCTTTAGGAGTGCAGGAAAACCTTCAACAATTTACCTTGTCAATTTACCTTGTCTAACAAGACAATCGATAGTTGGAGGGAGAGGATAGGCACAAATAGTGAGCCCCACCAGCTATCAGGTACAGAATTATTTTCCAGACAATGGGTTAGGGGGCGTGGTTTGCCCAGACACCAAAATGGCTGCCTGACCATAGTGCTCGTTATGGAGAACGTAAACTGTAGCAATTCTTTCCCTATCAGGTATACAATGGCGTGTATTGGTATAGGTATCAGGTGCGGACGCGCACAGTTATGCAGATGTGTCAGCTTCCCTTGTGAATGATCCTGAGCCTTCACAGGGCAGAAAATGTAATGTGGCCTGCAGGGTCCACAAAACCCAGAGGCAGAGGTGACCTCCTGGTTGGCTGGCCGCAGGTTAAGCGCCACTGTATTGGAGAGGTGAATGCAGGGAGTGAGAGAACCTTCAATACTGATCAACAGAGGATCTCAAATCTCTTTTCTACTCCTCCCCCTCCATTTACCACTACAGCGTTGGCGCACAATAAGATCTATGACAGATAAAACCATGGGCATGCGCTGAGGAGACGAGGGCCCACAGCGGATGTTCAAGCTCTGTCCGTGTGTTTGTGGGCCTTGCTGCTGTCTCACTTTTTGGGACTAGTAAAATCTGAGGACTCCACGCCACATGCTGCAAAACACACCAATATTTAATGAATGAGTGAATGTCATCTAGAGCGTTAAGACAATTCAGATTAATCATTGCCCACTATATGATTCTGCTAGAGTGGTGAGCTAGCGAACAATACTGTGCTCTGCCGGGCGAGTCAAAATGGGGAAGGCTGATCTTTAATACGGCAAATTTTCTTTTGACCAACGCAGGAGCAGAAGAAACCAGATGTGCCTTGTGCCTCTGCGGCCCAGATGTAGGAGGAAGAAACTGGGTAGTTGATCCTCAACCTCACAACCAGCTCTGATGACCACTCTCCCGACACGGAGCACCTCCACTTCCAGATCCAGACCAACCGAAATGCCACCCTCTGCAGCACCCTCATCTACAGACCCCCCGGACCCCAAACCCCCATCTGCGATGCTGCAGCCTATTTTATTTTATTTTATTTATTTTTTGTTTAAAGGGTTTTATATAGTGATGGCTGGACCCAATTTGGCAATGAGGCAGGGAACTGTGGAGAAATTTGGGGAAAAAGGGTACAATAAAGGTAGACCAGAGGAAAAAAAAGAAATAGCAGATTACGGTACGGGGAAAATAGATGGGAGAAGCGATTGTAGAGTAAGAGCGGAGAGGGGGGAGCGGGAGAGAGATGAAATAAAGAGGCAACTGGTAAAAATAGGGGGAGAGAGAGGAAGGTGGTAGCTGGGAAGAGAGAACACAAGGGAAGAGCAAGGGAGTAGATAATGACAATGAGGGAGAAAGAAAAATTAATAGAACAATGAAATAATAGATTAGGTGCCCCAGTATTTAATTAGAAGGAGCAACTTGAGTTCTTTTTTGAAGCAGTCGTAGGAGCAGTCGTAGTCGTAGCACGCTCTTGCCTCAATGGGCTACGTCCTTCTCGGTGACCTCAATTTCCACCTGCAAAACCTCAAAGGTCAAAACAGCTTATCCCTACTAAAGAACCTCGCCACCATCGGTCTCAAACAACTGGTCACAACGCCAACCCACTCAGCAGGGCACACGCTCAACCCCATCTTCTCCGATAGCAACAACATCTTCAACAGCCACACCTCCGAGCCACACTGGACCGACCACATCTCCGCCCACTTCTCCTTCACCAAACCCACCGTACACCACCACGCCTACCACGACCATCGCAGAAACTGGAAGAAGATCACCAAAGACCAGCTCACCACCTCCCTCAGCGAGACCCCACCACAGACATCCATAGACGCCAACACCGCAGCACGCAAGCTCTACCGCTGGATCTCCGACTGCGCCAACACACTGGTCCCCCTCAAGAAACCCTAAGGCAAACAGCCCTCCAAGAAGGCCAGCTGGTTCTCCTTCACCCTCCAAGAGTCCAGGCGCCGCAGCAGACGGCTCGAGAAAAGATGGAGGAGCAGCAAGATCACGGCCGATCACGCAGCCTACAAATCTGCTGTCACCACACATCAACGCCTCATCAGAAAAACAAAGAAGGCAGCCATCGCGGAACCTATCAACGCCAATGCACACAACAGCAAAGAAATCTTCGCCATAGTCAAAGAATTTGACAAACACAGCACAGAGAAAGAAGACATCCCCCGTCCCAAGACCTCTGTGACTACCTCGCCACCTTCTTCCACCGCAAGATCAAGGAGATCTATGACAGCTTTGCAACCCATGAAAGACACACCCACCCCTCCCGCAACCACAGCACCCAAAAGATCCAGCTCCCAACAGACCTAGTTCAACTGGACTTCCCTCACCTCTGATGACTCAGGATCATGAAGAGCATTCACTCCGGAGCCCCCTCAGATCCCAGCCCTCACCACATCTTCAACAGAGCCAGAACCTCCAACACTCCCGAACTCTGCCGCACCATCAACTGCTCCATCGAGTCCGCAACTTTCCCGGAAGATTGGAAGCATGCAGGGATCAACCCCCTGCTGAAGAAACCTGCTGCCAACCCGACGGACCTCAAGAACTACAGACCCATCTCTCTGCTCACCTTCCCAGCCAAAGTCATCGAGAGAGCCATCAATGCCCAATTCTCTGAGTTCGCCGAAACAAACAACATCCTATACCTCTTCCAATCGGGCTTCAGAAGCAACCACAGCACTGAGACCGCTCTCCTCGACGCTACAGATGACATCCACATGCTCCTCGACCGAGGCGAGACTGCAGCCCTCATCCTCCTGAAACACTCAGCTGCCTTCGACACCATCTCCCACCACACCCTCTGTGCAAAACTCCACAACACTGGCATCGGCGATAAAGCTCTCGAATAGATCTGCGGTGTCCTCACCGGCGGAGACCAGAGAGTCAGACTTCCACCGTTCAAATCAGAACCCACAGAGATCAGCTGTGGAGTGCCACAGGGATGCTCCTTGAGCCCCAACCTTCTTAACATCTACATGGGCCCCCTTGCAGCCACACTAAGAAGCCACAGACTAAACATCATCTCCTAGGCTGACGACACCCAGCTGATTCTCTCCATCACAGAAGAACCTACAGCCGCCAAGTGCAACTTCCACGACGGGATGAAGGTAGTTGCCACCTGGATGAAGGACAGCTGCCTCAAGCTTAACTCAGACAAGACCAAAGTCCTCATCCTGGGCTCCTCCTCCTCTGCCTGAGACAACTCTTGGTGGCTTGCGGTGCTCGGAATCTCCTCCCACACCCACGAATCACGCACAAAACCTCAGCATCATCCTGGACTCCTCGCTCTCAATGAACCACCAAATCATCGCCGTCATATCCGCCTGCTTCCACACGCTCCATCTCCTTCGTAAGATCTTCAAGTGGATCCCCACTGAGTCCAAGAAAACGGTCACCCAAGCACTCGTCACCAGCAGACTCGACTATGGAAACACACTCTACGCTGGCACCACCCAGAAAATCCCCAAAAAACTGCAGACCATCCAGAACACCTACGCCAGAACATACCACGCCACAACCACATCACCGGCCACATGAGATACCTTCACTGGCTATCTATCAATAAGAGGATCACCTTCAAGCTTCTAACGTACGCCTACAAAGCCCTCCACAACCCCAACCCTGCATGCCTCAACCACCGCCTCTCCTTCTACACCACCAACAGACATCTCCGCTCCACCCAACTGGCCCTGGCCACCGTCCCACATATCCGCAAGACTACAGCTGGAGGAAGATCCTTCTCCTACCTCGCTGTGAAGACCTAGAACTCCCTGCCTCTACACCTCAGGCAATCATCATGCCGCAATTCAGGAAGACCTCAAGAACGGGCTCTTCGACTGAACCGCAGACCTACCCCTGCATCCAGCGCCTTGAGATCCTCACAGGTGAGTTTTCGCGCTTTATAAGTCCTTGATTGATTAAGTGAACCTGAAAGCAAGCCTGAAATCCAAAAGTGATAAGTTAGATGTGGTAACGATCAGGCTGGACAGCGTAAAGGAAAGCCTAGACAGATATAATGTACGCTTAGTTGGAGTGGAGTGGTTGTTTTCTAACTTGGAGGATGACAGAGCAGTGCATGTGGAGATGCTTCTCTCAATGGAACAGTTGTTGCAAGCAGCAATTGCAAAGAATGAGAATTTAGAAAGACACTCATGCCGCAATAACATCAGAATTATGAGTTTGACAGAGTCCACACATATGGTCAAACCCAAATTGCTTGTGGAAACCTCGATACCTGAAATTTTTGGCAGTCATAACTTTACTGCCATGTAGTTGGTTGAGGCACGCCCATCGCTCGCTGATGCTATTGCCTGTGCCGGATGCACCTTCACACCTGATTATCGCACGTTTACTCAACTACCATGTTCATGGACCCCGAAAAGTCCCAGGGAAAAAATATGCCAATTATATCCTGCAGAGCTGCAAGAAGAAACTGGGGGAAAACCAAAATAGTTTACCAATAAGAAAGCATTTTTGAACATTGTAAAACACTATCGCTGTTCAGATGAAGCAATGACTATTCAAGTCTCCCCAACAGCGATTAGAGAAGAAATTAGGGTACAAAATAATACAAGTGACATTGAGTGAAGTCTCCCGTATTTCTGTGGACAAATGAACCAAAAACCCAGATTGAGCTACTAGGTGATCTGTTTCAATTATGCCGTTTGAAGTGAAGAAGAGGGTAGTTGGCAGTTTGGAGAGGTGAATGTAAATGAATATGCTTACTGGTTCCTCCACCCACCCCGATGGCGGGATGGCGTTCCCTGCCCACATATGTGTAACACCAAGTTGTTGGTTATGGCAATGGTTCTTTGGGGTATATACTCTGACTATTGAGGTTATCAGTGTGGATGGGGCACTGATAGATGGATAGTCTACCACTGGGTAAGCCGGTGTACGAGTTCAGGTAAAGGTACTTTCCCTTTTCTATGGTTTTGGTTTTACACTAAACAAGATGACATCTAAATACTATGTACTGTACCCATGTATCATTAGAATGTCCCAAGTTCCACTGGTAGAACTATGATTTTCAAATAACAATGGCATGTAGTTGGAAGGAAGAAACTCACTAAAAAGATTCTCAAGTAAATGGGAAGGATGCTATCTCACATCACACAGCTCGTGTTCACAGGAATAATCATACTAATTTGGTGGTCTGTAAACATCATTTATTGGGGGGCTAATGCATTTTGAAAAACCATCCAGTGCTAATATTAAATGTTAGTGGCCTGAAAACTGGTGCCTCTCAAATGTTTCACCAAATCGCAGAGACATGTAAGCAAAACACTGAGCAGCATGTCATTTTGGGTGGTAATTTTAATTTTATGATAGACAGGTTGAAGGACAGATCGCGGTAGACATTGTATTGCTCTAATGATGTTCCAGAACTAAGGAGATACTAACTGGAACTGCTAAAACTACATGACACATGGACTGAAAAGCATGGTGAGCAACGGGTATATTCATCCTATTCCCCTATTCATGATTAATTATTCATTATTAAGAATAGATTTCTGTTTATGGTCCTTCCATGTATTGCAGTGGATAACCCAGCAACATTACCTCCCATTCATGCTGCTGCATCACTCACAAGTGCTCTTGCGGTTTGTGCCCCCATGCTATGTGAGGTTTGGGAGGCTCTGAAGCTTTCCATCCAAGGTGCTAACGAACAGTGCATTTAGGGAAGAGGTTGTTAATTCAATTAAAGAGTACTTTAAGTGAGGTTTACACTGGGAGATCATTTATTTTATTTTTAGAGTTTTGTATAGCGCAAACAAGACCCAATTGAGTGACAGAGCGCTTTGCAAGAATAACAAGTAAGGTAGATACAAAAAATAGTAGGCAATATACATGAGGAGAGCATATACAAGAGAGAGAAGAACATGTAATAAATCAACAGTAATGGCATGAGCAGAGTCCAATGGGTGTCAAAACGGTGGGAAGATATTATACAGAACAGTAAGCAGTATACAAAAACATGAGGCAAGTATTTACAAGAGAAAATGGTAAGAGGAAAGATAGAAACACGTGGTCAATCATAGGTACTGGCATGGGCAGTCAGATGTATGTCAGAGCAGTGTGAAAATGGCTGGGGAACGCAGGAAAACATTGTGGATATCGGGGATAAGGGCGAAGGTGGGAACAGGAAGCCGCGATAAGCCAGCAGGAAGGAGTCGCTCGTGAGGAATGGGAGGTATGTCCTCAGTGAGAGAGGACTTCGTTGGATAGTAGACTTTTTACTGTTTCCCTTAAAAAGGATGTGGATGGGTTGCATCTGATCTCGGTAGAGAGAGAGTGCCAGATTTTGGGGGCAAGTCCTGAGAAGGCCCTGTTGTTGGCTTTTTCGTTGTTGAATTTCTGCGGTTTAAGTAGTAGTGAGCTTTTGCTTCTGGAAGATCTGTTTCCACCTGACAGGGTAGGTTTCTGGGTCAGGTAAGAGGAAGTATTGTGGTGCACCGCTTATGGGTCATACATAGAAAAAAAACTCAAACCTGGTGCCTTGCCTGTACTTTTCACTGAAACACTCTTTTCCTCACCGGATTCTGCGCCCTGCAGGAGGGGGGCTGTGCGGGCGGCCACATCTCTGCCGCTCAGACCCGGAGCCGTCACGACGCCCAGGAGGAAGACTACATCACCCAGGGTGCACCACCTGAAGCGCAGCTTCCGCGAGTGAGGGGGAGGCGTGGTGATCGCGCTTAAAGCACTGCCTCTTCCCCCCCCCCCGCGCGCGCGTGGGAGACTCTGACAAACCTGGTGCCTTGCCTGGTACTTTCGGTGAAACACTCTTTTCCTCACCGGATTCTGCACCCTGCTGGAGGGGGGCTGTGAGGGCTGCCACATCTCTGCCGCTCCAACCTGGAGCCGTCACGACCCCCAGGAGGAAGCCTACATCACCCAGGGTGCACCACCTGAAGCGCAGCTGCCGCGAGTGAGGGGGAGGCATGGTGATCGCGCATAAAGCACTGCCTCTCCACCCGCGGCGCGGGACTTAGCCCGGACCAAGGGCAGGCCCGTCTGTGCCTGTCAGGGGCGGGAGGAGGCCGGGCAGGCTGTTTACTATTTATTTTTCTTGCAGCTGTTGGACTTAACTGTAGTATCGGCCTGGGACTTTGACCTCCCCGTGAAGGCCCTCTTGGAGAAGTTCAAAGGCGTAGTATTCCATTGTGGGGGCAGTATTATTTAAACGGGCTTCCATATGCTCTTTCTGTTGCAAGTTATGGTTTTGTAACGATTCTTTCTTTTTCAGGCTGTTACTGTTTCCATCCCACTAATTAGTGAACGAGGCGCTGTGTTGATACTTCTGCCTCTATTTTGGGGGGTTCTTTTGGGTATTGCAAAATGGGGAGGACGAAGACCGAGGTTAGCAAAGAAGGGCTAAAACCTGTAACCAGGGCTAATGTTTCAAATATGGATGCTTTATTAACGAGAGCTGCCTCAGTTATAGATAAAGAGATCGAATTAGTGAACTGGCGTCTCTCTAGATCTCCTTTACATGGTCTAACTTCCCGTATGGTTGGTTCTATCAGCCCATCAGTGAAGCTGTTACTGAAATTCCTAGTTTACCCTTGCCTTTTGTGTTGGGTGCTCATTCACAGCCCAATGAAGCTTCAGCTCCCGTGCAAGGAACTTCGGGAGTGATTTCATATAGGCCACTTTCCCCTGTTATCACTATTGCAGATAAGGAGAATGGTGCTTCTATACATACAATAGGGGTTGCCGGGATTCAAGACCCGGCACGATTGGGGATGCCCGCGTTGTCCTAGCGGTAGCCTCCTAAACGCTGCCTCGTGAACGCCGTTGTATAACCGGGCTGCAGACCTCTGCTTCATCGCCCCGGGAAAGCAGAAAGGGATTTCTATTACCGCCATCGCTGATGTGGGGGATCCCACGAGGCAGTACTCTTTGAAGATTCCACATGTGGATGCACCCCGCGCTCGGCGAGAGGAGCACGCAAATGCACGCGGAGACTGACACAGCCTGGTGACACCACTCGGCTCGGTGTCCTCCCGTCTCCCTTGGTTCCGAAGCTCCCCGCGGTAAACCCAGGCACTGGGAGCCCACAATAGCGCGGGAGGCGGTGCGACCCTAATGACACCACCGATGTCAATTTCCTCTGCCCCCGACCAGCAAACACGCTCAGGCCCCACAGCGTGTAATTTACACTGCCAGTAAACTCAGCTGAGCTAGTGATGCTCAGGAGCTGAATGCGATCAGCATCTCATCTAACTCGGCGCCAGACCCCGACTGATGCTAAACATGAGTTCAGGCACGCATAACACTAAGGAAACAAAGATAACTAATCTAGCCCACATCTGTGCTGACTGTGATACGATTGCCAGACTGTTCTTTATGGGTTCTAGAAGGTGTTCGGTCATTAGATTACATGTAAATCAGTGAAATGTGAGGCAAAGGGATACCACCTCGAGGGAAACTATTTTCTTGCAATCCTCTACCCCTCTGTATTCTACAGAAGTTAAAATGGCTGATGTCCTGAGAACCATATAAGTAAAGAGGGACCACCCAGTTACATATTGACTACCATGGAAAACTCTCCAATTCCGGCAGCCATCCTGTAACAGCTACCACATTAACAGCAGCCATCTTGTAATGGTCCCTATATAAAAGCATCGGCCATCGTGTAATGGCCCCCACCTAAAAAGGTTGCCATCTTTTAACGGCCTCCCTCTAAAATGGCAGCCATCTTGTAACGGCTAACTCCTATTCAACAGCGGCCATCTTGTAACGGCCCTCATCTAAAAAGACAGCCATCTTGTAACGGCAAATTACGCTACAGCCATCTTGTAACGGCTAATCCCTATACAACAACGGCCATCTTGTAACGGTCCCCGTCTAAAAAGGCAGCCATCTTGTAACGGCAAATTACTATACAATTCTGCACCCATTCTATATAGACTCCCAACTATCACAGCACCCATCTTATAACAACAAAATCTTTATACGCAACAACTAAACAGCAACCTCCTATCCGGCAGCCATCCTGCAAAGGCTGGACCATATAGACTCTCAACCACCGATAAAACGACCCAAGTCGAAGGATAATTATTAACAACCATTAAGATAGCAATCTTCTGGCTATCGAACCCTCCCTGTCCAAAGGATTAGTACACCATGGCACATCAAGCATCAAACATGATTCCCGGAGGAAACAGCGCATACTCTATTCAATATCCCCAATAAGCTATCAAAAAGTGCCTCCAAATCCTTCAAACAAAATCTACTCAGAAAAAACCCAGATACCCTGTTCCTTGATCCCGCCTTTAATGCTAAAAAAGGCATTATAATTAACAACCTCATATTTTTCACAAGAAAAATAACCAAATGGTGATCGGCCTTCCACAAGCTACTAACCATCCAAGACCACAAAAACATTCCATACGGAACCAGGATTAGAACGATACCCACGCAGAACTTCAAAGCCACCTTGAATATAACGTCCTACAAAAATGGCACTGTGCTTATTCAAGCTGCTAACAAGGACCTAGAACTCTTTGACAAATACTTCATCACATTGAAAGCCCACACCACCACCTCACACAACGCATCTCAGGACACTACTACACCCATTTCCCGTTCCCCGCATGAAAATCAACAACCACATACCTCAACCAGATTCAATGAAAGAAGCATCATCGACAGCCCTTCTATATCACACATTGCAGCAACACCTTTACTTAACCTACGTAGCGCCTCACAGCGACCCCCTCCCTCAGACAGTTCTGGCGAAAGATCCATCACCAACTCTCCTCCCCTGCCATGCACTACAAGGACACCCTCGGCCGCTCCACACAGCGCTCTTCAGGACCTTACTACCCCCACCTCTCCCCCATTTTTTGATGAACACCGACCCACTCCATCACCCAAAATCGATGATAGAAGCAACACCAACTCTCCCCACTTAACACACACTACTCTAACACCCTCACCTAGAAATAACATGAGAACAAATAACAACATGACTCCCGCAACAACCAACTTCCGGTCTCCACATCCACAGCAGCAGACGAGACAAGAATCACCCAAAACCCAGTCTTACCTCACCTCTAGGAACCTACAAAACATTATCCTAGAAATCAGAACCTGTCTACAAATCGCAGAAAAAGCTCTTGCTAAACTAAATCATCGTCAAAACTCGCTAGCAGCAGACAACGTGACAATAACTGTCCCACTGCAGCTAACCAATCGACTCCTGCGAACACGCAAACTCTCCAACTACTTATCAGAGCAGGAAATTCAATCACTTCTACTGCTATATGAAGCTCCTTCCTGCGCGATCATAGAGAAGGAGGAATACGCGATTCTCCCAATCCCCATCAACCCATGCAGAACATCCCATCCAATCCATAGAGGAATAAACAGGAATATTCTTCATTTTTTAACCCAGAACCATGATAGTCAGGAGCCCACCTCAAAAGATTCCGCAAATCAGATCTCTTGCCTTCTACTTAACTGCTGATCAACCACCAAACATGCACCTGACATCGCTGACATCATCCTTAACATGAAAATGGACATTATCATCCTGACAGAAACTTGGCTCAAGGATTCTTCCTCACCTTGCCTAGACCTACTTGTCCATCCAGACTACCTCATCATTAGACTAGACAGACCACATAAAATAGGCGGAGGCCTAGCCTGCATACATCAGTCTGACATTTCCATCTTAAAGTTTTAATCAGAACACATGGAATCCTGTGAATACCTTGGAATCCTGTGAAATCTTCAAGTAACCACTCTCTCAAACTACATATAATCTTCCATCCGCCAGGCTTGAACACAATTTTCACAGAACAACTCATGGAAATCATCACTGCTAACTCTTCCCCTAATTCCAATGACATATTCCTCTGAGATTTCAATCTCCAATGGGAGAACCCACGGGACAAGCAGGTTAACGCCCTCAAAACCTTCCATGCAGACCACTCCCTGATCCAAGCTATCTCAAATCCTACTCATATAACGGGTGCCACTCTCGACTGGCTTATCACTAAACAAAATACAATTGAATCGATCCCGATCATCCCTTGTGACTGGTCAGACCATCGCATTATCACCTTCCAAATTCCCTCCAACAACACGAAACCTTGCTCGCAGCAAATCAAGCCGAAAATAAAATGGATAAGAGACACAAAGAGCATCGACTGGAAAAATCTTGCCTCCCACTGTGAGGAGGCTCTTACCCCCCCCCCAATAACATGTCAGACGTTAATGCCCTCACTGCTCACTATAACTCCACGATGACCAAAGTATTCGACCAAGCAGCTCTGCCAAAATTCTGGACAAAGATAAAAATCCATGGTTCAGCGGAGCCCTAAATGAAGAGAGATGCATCAATGGAATGAAAATGGAAGCAACATCCTTCACCCCTCCATCTTAAACTACTCAGGAAAGCCAGAAACTCATACAATAAAAGTATTTTACATTCAAAAAGAGACTTCTTCAAATCAGAACTAGATAAAGCCAAAAATAGACCAAAATAACTCTTTGAAATTCTGAAACAACAATCGAACAAATTGGCTAAATCCTCACTCGTAACATCAACCTCACAGCCAAGTAGTGAAGAATTCTCCTCATTCTTCACAGCAAAAACAAATTCCCTCCTACTCGAACTCAGTACGGCGGCAAACAACTTAGCCTCCCCAAAGATCACCCTAGCCGTCAACCCGCTACAACATGAGCTAACCCTACCCAAGAATAACTCTCACTGGTCTACTTTCAAACATTACGATCTCCATGACATTAACAAAATTCTTACGACTACCAAACTCAACAACCACTTCAACAACCCTGTCCCGTCAAATTGCCTACTCCACATCTACCACATTATCACACCTCTACGGACCAAAATCACCAATGCCTCGTTAACACAAGGTCACATCCCGGACTGCCTTAAAACCGGACAAGTCACCCGTATCATCCAAAAACGGACAGCTAATACCTCAGACCCCAACAACTTCCGCCCAATAACCAACATTCCCATGCTAGCTAAGGTCTTGGAAAAATATGTGCAGCGCCGACTGAACCAACACATCACAAATTTCAATCTACTGATCATCCACCAGTCAGGTTTCAGACCTGGGCATAGCACTGAAACAGCCATCCTGCATATAGTAAATGACGCCCTCTTAGCCCTTGACAGCAATAAAACCTGCCTATTAGTCCTGCTCGACCTCTCCTCAGCCTTTGACACTGTCAATCATGACAAACTCCTAAGAAGACTAGAAAACAGGATGGGTCTATCTGGCACAGTCCTTCTTTGGTTCAAATCATTTCTGGAAAATAGAACGCAATCATTCATGTCCAACAAGATTCTTTCACTCTCCTCACCTAACCTACTAGGAGTACCACAAGACTCCACCTTATCCCACACTCTATTCAACCTATACGTCGAACCACTTACTGATCTGCTACAGCAGGCGAACATCTCCTACCACATGTACGCGGATGATGCTCAACTTTACATCAAGAACACCTCCATCGAAGAGATGAAGACAATGAATCTAGCTCTCGAAAAAACAGTCCAATGGTTAGCAACCAACTTCCTCAAGCTAAACTCACAAAAAACTGAATTCCTTCTAATCTCGCACCCCAACAACTCCCAGGAAACAAAGGAATGGACCAAAATGATCACTGCTCTGAACTGTACACCAACATTGGTGGACTCTACAATATCGCTTGGAATCACACTTGATAAGACCCTTAACATGCAAACCCACATCAACCGGATGGCTAAAAATGCTCGCTTTCACCTCAGCTATCTCAGAAAAATGAAGCTATTCATCGAAAACCCGGACCTTAAAACTGCAGTCCAGTCCTTAGTCATATCAAGGCTTGAATACAGATGTTCTACCCTCTCAGGGCTGCCTAAAATCTCAACCGCCCCTCTAAAAGCCTGTCTCAATGCCGCAGCAAGACTTATAACAGGATCTAAGAAATGTAACCACATATCACCACAACTAAAGGGCCTAAATCGGCTACCTTACGAAGCTCGTATTCACTTAAAGATGGCTTGCATCACTCACAAGGCATTACTCCACAACACCCCACAATATCTAGCTCAGAAACCTACCTTATCTGGAGGAAACAGACACTCTAGGAATGCAGACAATCTACTCCTGAAACCCTCACGGTTCAACAAGATGCCCAATGCCTTAATCAGTATATGATCCTGGAGTAGTACACAATCACCCGCCAAGGTACAATCTACATGGCCTTTATGGATCTTTCCTCCGCTTTTGACTGTGTCAATTGGGGAAAACTGTAGCAGTCCATGAGGGCCATGGGGGTCGAGGACAATTTGGTTGACTTCCTGGTGGATCTACATAAGGACACCAAAGCCAATATTAGATTTGCTAAGGATCATTGTGTCTCCAGGGATTTCAAAACAGAGAGGGGGGTTAGGCAGGGATGTATCCTGGCCCCCTTCTTATTCAATCTATATATAACAACGACCTGGAAAATACCCTGGTAAATAAAGGGATCGATTTTCCGTACGTGGCGCGACGGGGTCTACCCGTCCTGCTATACGCGGACGACGCGGTCCTTGTCGCTAGGACGGCAAGGGGACTCCAGACCCTACTTGACACATTCCGAAGTTTTATGGAAGATTGTGACCTTGCAATTAACAACTCTAAATCTTATATCATGCAGGTCGGGATTCGCCCGAAGAAACAGTACCCTTTTAAAGTGGGGAACGAGAATGTTCCGGTGACCATGATATTCTCTTACCTGGGTGTCTTGGTAGATGATCGGCTAAACTGGGGGGCCCTGATTAAAAGGAAAAAAGGGGAGGTTATAAGGGCAAATGCCGCAATCTTCAACTTAGCTGCGAAGATGGGTAAGCGCCCAATCACAGCAATGTTGAAGATATACCAGGCCAAAAGTGATGCCATTGCTAGCTATGGGAGTGAAATTTGGGGCTATGTAGCAACCGATGCCCTACAGGTGGCGGAGAATGTTTTTTTAAAACGCATCTTAGGAGTGCCCATCGGAACATCAAATCTGGTAGTTCATGAGGAACTGGGGTGCCTTGTATAGGGGATACTCTGGCAATACGCCCCTTGTTGTTCTGGCTTAATTGCAGGTTAAATAAAGATCTAGCTCTTAACCATCAGATTTAAAGAGAGAACATCAGCCTTGACCACATGACACGCATCCCATGGTTAAACTATATTAATGGGTGTTGTGAAGAGCTGGGACAGCTGGACCTGTTTTTAAAGCCTGATTCGATTACCCTGAAGGATGTGGAATTTGTAAAGAAAACTTTCACTACCTTAAAAAAGCTTGGTAGAGATGCCTTAGAACTTGGAAAAACCAGTGTCCGCAAACACATGATGCTCAAAACATCGCCATCCATTAAGCCCCACCTTTTGTGGCCAATCTCATCTCATGAGCGATTTTTATTGATCAGGTTTCGCTTAGACTATTTTTCATTTAATGCTTGCCATCCCTAAAGGGAGCTGCAGAGATCAGGTGTTAGCATCCTGTGGCTGCGACGGAGTGTCTCCTCAGGACTTGCTACACTTTATGTTTTTTTGTAAATTTTATGAAGTACCTTGCAGATATTTTTTAACACCTCTTTTAAAGAAGTTGAATTTTATCCAGGTCCGCCCAGCCCTTTTTTATCTTCAATTGCTGAAACCAGAATGTATGTCTTTTATAGTAGGTTTTCTGAAATCGTCATTGCGATCCTGGATTTGTACGGAGAGCTAGTAAACCCCTATCATTGGTAGGCACTCCCCTTTGTGTACTTTCCCTGTCCGATCAGTCTTTTGTACCAGATGTATATATTGCTGTATTTTATGGAATTTCTATTTACTTTTTTCTTATCCATTGTATGTTTTACCTGTTTTATGGAACTATGTAACTTTTATGGTTTTAAATTCTAAAACCGAATAAAGTATACTTGATTTGATTTTAAACTTGATGCGGTGGAACTGATCAAACAAAATCAGATGATTTATGAACCTGAAGGAAACCTTAATTAATCCCTCAAGGGAGAAATATTCTCTTCAAACCATTTATATTATTGAAAAAGCACTCACACCTGACTGAGAGCCAGATGTTTATCTCTATGCATATATTTGTCAAAAAATCCTCAAATATCTACATTTACATACAAAAAAGTAGTACAAAACATTATATACATATACATTGAACATTCATCAACAAACATATTGTGTCTTCTGTCTCACTAACAGAATCCTTGTTGCCCTAATTTTCTTAGGGGGCTGGGCTAAACAATTATGTACACAACTATAGTTCGCAACCCGCATCAACAAGATAACCCTCATGTCAACACCGATCAGGGGAGTAATAAGTCTCGACCCCTTTCTTTGTTACATCGTGTTGTAGATTTCCTTTTTATCAGAGTCGAAATTGTAATGGCTTCTTTCATCTATAAGGTCGATGCGTTTCAGGCCGTTTTGTCTGGGCCTCATCAGGACTAGGGGCACAAAGGAAACGTATCTCACCGATACCACTACATCTATCGGGACACAATAGTTGGCACCAGGAATGCAGGACTACCCTGTAAAAAGCGGATTCGCAGATGGGCAATGTTCAAATAGATACTCTTTCACAGGTCCGGGGTCGAATATGCTTAATGCAGCTAACCGGCATCATTTTTTCACCTCAGGAGAATTCGGGGAACTGAAATCCAAACTTGCGGGTATTCTCTGTCCAAATGGTTAAGGTGCCAAACAGCGTGTCTATAGGTAATACATGACAATTTATGATGGACCCTACTCTCATAGGGTAGCTATTTCAGAGCTTGGAGGTCCGGGGTGATATGATCACTTTTTTTGAACCAGGGATGAGCCTAGCTGCCGCATTCGAAGTGCAAGTGTGATTGCTTGGAGACCCACGAGGGCAGCGCTACCATAGTTTAATTTCAATAATAAAAGAGTTTCAACTAATGTTTTGAGGTCTGCCAGGGGGAGGAATGTCAATGATGTGTGGGGTACAGTTCAAGGCAGTAAGACGTGGGAGCCAGTCTTTAATATTAAGGGTGACTGCGGGTGGTGAGATCAATAAGTATTCTGTTTTGAGGGCACTGAGTTTGAGGTGGTTACGAGTCAGCCAATGGTGCATTTTAGTGAAGGTGTTCTTTTTTTGTAAACTATATTTTTATTGCAGATTCATGGGGTATACAGGCAATCATTTCGGTACATTGGCATCTGGCAGCTACTGTCAACAGAGCATACTTGAAACATTACACAGCCATTCAGCCCACAACCCGGAGGTCGTGCGGCGTCAGCCATAAGATGCCAAGGACAGAAGAAATATAGGAGAAAGAAACCATGCAAGAAAGTCATCGTTGTCAAGCAGTTGAATGATCCATTATCTGCTTTTCTGTATCCCCGCAGTCATCCGTTTTGGCAATTGCACTTCTAAAAGAATCCAGATTCCCCCTCCCACCTCCCTCCCTCTGTGTCGCTGTTGGTGTGGGCCTCATCTTAAGCATATGTATCTATATTCAGAAGAGATCCGGGGGTCAATAGTCCCAATTGTGCCTCACGGAACTTTATAACGATCTCTCATCCCTTTCGTCATCCGCCAGCAGATAATCTGTCAGCGCTTGCACTAGCCCCTCCCACGCCCTTGCCATCTCCATACTCTTCTCATTGGCCGTCCGAGTAGCCTGCTGAAACCTGATCGTACTTTCACCACGCGCCCATTTCTGTAGTTCACTCGTCCACCTCCTGCTGGACGGGCCCTCCCTTGATTTCCAGTGCCAAGTGATTTCCCTCTGTGCTAAAATGAGGCCCAGGTCGATACATTTACTAGTGATTTTCGTTTTCGCCGTGTGGGGAAACCAAAGCAGCAAACAGGTTGCCATGTCATATTCCACTTGTCGATCAGTGACTACCTTAAGGAGCTCCCCCACCTCCGACCAGTAGGTCCCCAATATCGGACAGCTCCACAACATGTGGTCAAGCTCCACATCAGGTGCCAGGCATCTAGGGCATGCCGCCCCTTGAACCTGGAAGTGCCTCTTAATCTTTCCCGGGGCAAGGTAGGCTCTATGCACTACAAAAAAGTGTACCAGCTGAAACCGAGCATTTCTGCTCCCTTTCCAAGTTCTTCTTAGTATGTGGCCCCAGGTCGCATCCGGTACGGGTCTTCCGATGCTCTCCTCCCACTTCAGCTTCAATACTGTAAGTGGTTCTAAGCCCTCAGTCAACATTCGGGAATGGAGGCAGGTGACTGCCTTGAATGTGCCCGCCGCCATTACCACGTATTGGCAGGCCATGGTCGTGCTGGGCTCTGCCTGTCCAGTTTTCCAGTGTTTGCGTATTGCCGTTGTTACGGCCGCATGTAGGAGGAAACCACCAACCCGGGAGGCCAAAAAGTTCCTGCACCGTCCGGAATGGTAGTAATTCACCATCAGCATATAGGTCGCCCACCATATGGAGTCCCAGATCCTCCCAATCCATGAGCGGGGACCAGTCCCCACCATGCGGTAGCGCCGTCAACATACCTAGTGGGATTTCAGGAGCATAAGGGTGAGCTACCCTGCCCGCTTCTGGCTTCTGTTCCAACACAAACGCAGGGTCCGTTCTTCTAACGTTAACCCGCGTAACTCGAGTTTCTGCTGCATGATAATATAGGACAGGATATGTCTCTGTATGCCTCCCCCTCTGGTCTGGACAGGGCCTCTAAACTCCTTCGCTACATTCTGTGTGAGGATCTGTAGCTGCGCCGCCAGATAATATAGTTCGAAATTAGGAACCGCTAGTCCCCCCTCTGCTTTTGGCCTCTGCACCTTATCCAGGGCTACCCGGCGCCTCCCGTGGCCCCACAGAAAATCCGTTGTTAGGGTGCGTAACTCTTTGAAGAACCTCCGTGGAATCCACAGTGGCAGCGTGCGAAAATAGTAGAGCAGCCGAGGCAAAGCCACCATTTTTAGCAGCGCCGCCCTGCCCCGTACCGAAAGGGGAAGGGTTGCCCAGAATGCCATGCAGCCCCTCATTGCCCGTATGCAATGCCCTATGTTCCCTTCTAGCATGTTATCAGCCCCGTGGTAGATGCGGACCCCCAAATAGGTGAAGCATGAGTGCTCCCAAATGATGTCTCCGGTCGGCTGCGGCCTGGGCATGGCCTCCCGCAATGGGAAAAGGCAAGTCTTACTCCAAATCACCCTAAGGCCTGACAACCTCCCAAAGAGCGACAGCATCGCAGTTGCCCCATCCAGGGCTTCAGCCGTGTCCTCCAAGAACACCAGCAAGTCATCCGCATATAGTGAGATGTACTGCGGGATCCCGCCGCACATAATACCAGCATAGGCCCTCCCTGTTCTAGCCTGGGCCGCTAGCAGTTCCATCGCCAGCGCGAATAGCAGCGGGGGAGAGTGAGCATCCCTGCCTCGTCCCTCTCCGCACCGGATAGCCGGAGGATATTACCGATCCTAGCCTCACCCTGGCTGTCGCCGAGGAGTAGAGGACTTTCGTCCAGCGTCCAAAGTATTCGCCCAAGCCATACTTCTCCAGCACCTTGTCAAGATATCTCCATTCTAAGCTATCAAAAGCTTTTTCAATATCTATGGACAGCACTGCCGGCATCTGGTCTGGGTCCAATGAACTCTCTAACACACGCACAAGGTGACAGATATTGGTCGATGTGTTCCTGGTCGGGATAAACCCGGCCTGATCGTCATGGACCAGTGCGGTCATGTGAGGCAAGAGTCTGGTAGCCAGAATACGACTCAGAATTTTATAGTCCACCGTTAGCATGGACAACGGCCTATAGGAAGTCACATCACTACTCTCCTTTCCCGGCTTCAAAAGTGGGACTATCAGCGCTTCCCTCATTGACTGAGGCAGGTGTCCCAGCTCCATCGCCTCGGCATATACCACAAGCAGCCGAGGTGCTAAAACATCAATATATTTTGCGTAAAATTCCACCGGTAGGCCATCTACACCCGGTGTTCTGTTCCGAGCCATCTGCTTGATTGCCCCTCTTATCTCGGGAAGTGTTTTCGCGCGACCCAGATCCTCAACACTATCCTTATCCAACTGAGGGAGCTGAATCTCTGCCAAGTAACCCTCTATATCGGGGGTCGCTGCCTCCAGTTGGCTTCTGTAAAGGGTTGTGTAATAACCCAAGAAGCGGGAAAGGACAGCAGTCTGGGAGTAAACCATCTCTCCCGTCGCTCCGCGCACGCTCAGGATCGGGCAGCCCCTGGGCACCGGGTTGGCCAGTTTCGCCAACAGCGTTCCCACCTTGTCCCCTTCTGCATGCACTTTTGTCGTGTACAGTCGGTAATCATAACTTCTCAGTCTTTCCGTCTCTGTGGCCACCAGTTCCCTTGCCTCCAGTAACCGTGTGTGCAGAGTCGGGTGTTCCGGCCGCCGCCGCTCCAAGTCCCGCAGTGCCCCCTCCGCCTTGTCTACGTCAGCAATGAATGCTGTTCGCACACCGGAGCACTTTCCAATACATAGCCCTCTGACCACCACCTTGAACGCGTCCCATTCTATAGCCCTAGTGGTAGCTGTTCCGTCATTTTCAGTGAAATAACCCTCGATGCCCGCACGGAGGTCAGCACTAAAACCCTGATCTTCCAGAGTCTCCGGCCGCAGCCGCCACGTGGGAACCGCCGTTCTCTCACGCTGCCACTTGATGCACACCAGCTGGGGGTTATGATCTGATATGGTCCTAGTCAAATACTCTGAGTGTGTCATCAGGGCTGCTATCGTGTCACTACATAGGATCGTGTCAATCCGAACATGCAGCTCGTGGAGTGCAGAAAAGAAGGAGTAGTCCCTATCAGTAGGGTGCTGTCCCCGCCATACATCGATAAGGCCCCATTGGTCCTGCCATGCTGTTCTCTGTATAGCTAGCCTACGAACCGGGGAAGTATGCAATGGTGGGTGCGACCTATCCAGCAGTGGGTCCGTAATTGAGTTAAAATCTCCCCCCAGCAGGACCTGTCCCGCCAGGAAATGTGCCAGAGAGCCCGACAGTTTCTCTAAAAAGCGGGCCTGATCCGAATTTGGGGCATAAATACTGCAAAGTACTACATCTCGGCCATACAACCTTCCCTCCACTGCCACATATCTACCCTCCGGATCTGTAACCTGGTTTGTGACCTGGAAGGGGACCCCCGCCTGCAACCACACCAAGACCCCCCTAGCAAACGCAGAGTATGTCGTGCCAAACACCTGGCCATGCCATCTCCTGTGCAAGGCAATGCATTCCAGCTTGGTAAGATGGGTCTCCTGAAGCAGCGCTATCTGGACTCCAGGTCGCACCAGGTATGCATGCACCTTATGGCGTCTCGACATAGTTTGCAAACCACGCACGTTCCATGTGAGACACTTCAAATCAAGTGACGTCCCCATTGTAACCGCCCCTCAGCTCTTCCATCTCCCCATTCATTCCGCCCACACCAAAACAGCTCTGACCCCCAAGCACAGCACCCCGCACAACTCCCCTATCCCACCCCCCAGAACAGGACCCAATAACAAATTATCAGTCCCCATCCAAACTCCCATAACAATGCGCACAATTCTAATCCGTGGTAGCCACCACAAAAAGCCTTAAGGGCAATAAGAGGGCGGGTCTGGGCCAACGGGCGGTATGCGTCGCCATCACCCCTAGCCCTAGATCCCATGTGAAAGTGCGTCACCTGAAATCCAGTTCCATTGTGTGCCTGTGACATCCGCTCCGTCAGGGCCAGTTCTAAGGAGGCACAACCCCGAAGGGGTTAGTCACCCATGATTTCGTCTGCCGTTTGGGGTGTGACCACAGGGCCTCTGGCACTGTCCACATCGGAGAGCTCCGTGCCCGATTTCTCCTCCGCCTCCTCAGATTCCGACCCCAATGCCGATCCACTTTTCTGCGAACCTGTGATCACCGCCGTCGCCGCCAGGGCTCCCCGCTTGTCGGCGGTTTGCGCACCTGCAACGGCTTTGACTTGCCCCACTCTTCCCTACCTCTGCGGTCCGTGCCAGCTCTATATGATTCAAGCCATGTCCAGGCCTCCTCAGGCGTCAGGAAAAAATGTGTAGATCCGTCCATGATGACCCTCAATTTGGCTGGGAAGAGCAGAGAATATTGGATCCCCTCATCTCTAAGCTCCTTCTTCACCGATAAATACGAGGCCCTGCGCCTCTGAACGTCCTGAGCGTAATCCGGGAAGATTGTGACCGTGCTATTCTCCACTTGGAAAGGCCCCGCTGAACGAGCCCTCTGAATCAACAGATCTCTATCTTTAAAGTGCAACACTCTGGCCACCACCGGCCGAGGAGGGCGACCCTGCAAAGGCAGCTTAGCCGGGACCCTATGAGCCCTCTCCAGGGTGAAGAAGGAGGAGAGGCCCTCCGGGGCAACCACAGTCCTGAACCAGTTCTCCAGAAACGCAACCATATCCTCCCCTTCAGATTTTTCCGGCAGACCCACCACTCGGACGTTATTGCGCCGGTTGCGGCTTTCGGAGTCCTCGGCCCTCTTCTCCAGGACCGCCAGGCAGCTCAGCACGTCATTCAGTTATGTTCCGCCGTGACCACCGCCGGTTTCCGGTCTTTAAGTACTAGCTCGGTTTCTTTAACCCTGTCCACCAATTTGGCATGGTCCGCCTTCAGGAGCCCCAGCCCCGTCGCCACTTGCGCTATATCCTGGTGCAATGATTCTTTCATCGCTGCTATTGCGTCCAGGATACCATTGAGGCGCTTATTAAGCCGTTGTTCCTGTGCAGATTCTTCAGGGTGCCCATGAGCCTCCTGGCTATCGTCTCGTCCCATCTCGCTCTCAGGTTTCGATTTCGGTTTCATCACACCGGCAATTGCGGCCTACCGTACCCCCCAGAACACCACCTCCGCTGGAGATGCTTCAGGCGCGTACTTCGTGGACCCAATGGACACTCAGCGTCGTGGCAACAAGGGCAGGCCAGCACCCCGGGCACCTCGTGATGATCCGCTCCTCTACCTAGGCCTGGCCATTTGTGAGGCGGCGCTGCTGATCACAGTCCGGTTCGAAGGCTCTCCGCCGCCTCCCCTTCTGCAGGGGTCTCCGTCTGTCCGCCGCTCCCTGCTCGGTCGTAAGCGATCTAGTGGGCCTCCAGTCTGCCAGCACTTTTCCCGGCCGCAGGGACCATACCAACGGCCGTCCAGGGATGCAACTATCCCGGTTGCTCACACCCGGGCAGCCAGGCGCAGGCCCAGGGGATCGACCCTACTATCACACTTGATGGGCTCTATGCAACGGTAGGTCTGCCTCAGCTCGCCACCGTCAACCCCCCCACAGGGGCCAGCAATATTTACAAGCTCCTCCACATCGAGCTGCCACTCAGGTCCAGGCGGCACCCTTCAGGGGTCCAAGCAGTGCACCTTGGGCATCATAATCCGTTTGGGGGCCCTCCGGGCCAAACGAGTATCCCCAATAGCAACCGCCCCCAGGGAAAGACAGTCACTGGGCGGTTCTGCTAACCACAGGGCCCAGCAGTAGGCCCCCGTCACCACAGCCCTGGCCGCTGTCCCAGGTCGCACAACCACTCCTCAGCTCTCTTCTTTCGTGCCACGCCGCAGACCCACCCCAGCTCCGAACTCCAATACCGGGCGCAGGCCCGCAGCGCAGCACTCACCGGAGTCTCCAAGGACGCCGCGCCCCCTCACGGTCCGCCACTAGCGGTCGCCCTCCCGGGGTCTCCGCAGGGCCGCCTTCCTCCTCAGCGCACCAGGGTCCTTCCCGGTCCAGGCCAATACCGCACCTCCAGCACCACTCGTGGACCCACCATGACTCTCCTGATGAATGCGGGCTTCTGAGTGCCGGCTTCCGCTCCGGGGCCGCACCGCTATGTTCAGTGTCCGGGGCCCTTCCGCCCGCCAAAGTGCCCCGCAGTCGCCGATTTAGGCGCGCCACATTTCCCGGGGCGTCGTCCCGCTGGCCGCCATCTTAGACCTCCAGTTCAGGTCGGGACCTCCTCAGCGGCGTTGCCAGCAAGGGGGCCCCACCACCAGTCCGCCAGTTCACGCCTCCAGGGAGCGGGCTCACAGCGATCTGGGCTTATGCCTCGGTCCGGTGCCACTTCCCCAATCGGGCCCCGCCGAGGGCACTCCGGCTACAGCTCTACTGTGCACCCGGAGGTCGCCGCCATTTTGTCGTCACCGCCGAGCTCCCGGCCAGCTCTGCCGACTTTCGCCGCCCAGCAGAGTCCTCCGTTGCCTCAATATGGGCTGCAACAGCTGCCCTAGGGACTCCGAACTCCGGTTCCGTGCCGCAGGTGGCGTCCAGGAGATTTTACAGGAAATTATCCGGGATCGGGCGCGGAGCTACCGGCTCACGCTGCCTCTCCCATCGGCGTCCAAGCCACGCCCCCTTCAAGTGAAGGTGTTCTTGGGGATATTGATGTCATCAGGAGTTGCGATTGTTACGTAAAGTTCAGTGACATCTGCGTACATGTGGTAGAAGATGTGAGCGAGTTTAAGGAATTTGTTTAAGGGCTCCATTTATAGGTTAAACAATGTCGAGGAGAGAGTAGAACCTTGGGATACGCCAAGCAACACTGGCGACTGATTAGAGTGTTCTTGATTAAGATGCACTGAGATCTATTCTGAAGGAAAGAGGAGAACCATTTTAGCACAGAACCAGAGGGACCTCTCATGCCCTAGTAGGTTCAAAAGGGTATTATGGTTGACTGTGTTGAACGCCACTGACAAGTCACGTAGGAATAGTAGGCAAGATTCATTATGATCAAGAGAGTGTAGGGCATAGTCAACAATGTAGACCAGGGCAGTTTCGGTGCTATGACCCGGTCAGAAGGCAAAATGCCGCTCGTCGAGGATTTGGAATTGCTCGATGTGATCGTGGAACTGTGGTGCATACTTTTTTCTAAGAGATTGGCTAAATTTGAGATGTTGGAGACAGGGTGGTAGTTGTTGGGGCCTGACTGGTCGGAGCTAGCTTTTTTTCTGGATTGGAGTAACCTGGCCACTTTTTAGGAAATCAGGAAGGGAGCCTTAGGTGAGTGAGGTGTTGATTATCATAGTCCATAATTGGAGTAGAAGCTGAATGGCCTAATCGAGTTGTTAGGAGCAAAGGGGATTGTTGAAGTGGTTGGAGTATTTCCGAGAGGTCAACAATAGTTTAAGATATAATTTTCATTGAAGGTTTTAAAACTAGACCAGGTGGCGTTGTTTTTAGGAGTAAGTGGAGGGTTTCTCGGGCATTCTTCCTGATCAAGTGAGGTAGGGCATGAGTGGGTTAGCAAGGAAGGAGTTTCAAAGCGTCCTGGATCTCGGTGGTGATAACCATAGTTTTTTCAGCAAAGAAGGTTTCACAGTTATGTAATGTTTTGTTGTCTGAGGATGAAGGATCTATTTTGTGGTTCATTTAGATTTGAACAATTTCGAACAGTTTTTTAGGTCCATTAATTGCCATTTCGAGTTGATTTTTAAAGAATGTGCTTTGGAATTCCTGATGTGTCTTTTGTAGGCACTCCATCTTTGCTGTAAATGTTTGAGGTTGGACAAAGAGGAGGTGCGTCTCCTTAATGTTACTACTGAACCAGGAGTTGTAACTTTTAGACAATATTCTTTTTAGTTGTTTGGGGCAAGGGTGTCCATAATTTCTGATGTAATTGATGTAGTGCTCAGTAAGGGCATGAGCATCATGCATGACGGAAGGCAGGCATAGAATGTTGCTACTAAAAGTCGATAGTGTGAGTAGGTTAATGTTGTGAGTGTCTCAGACCCAGTGTTTGACTTTCACTAGTTGGCCCTTGGAGAAAGTAGCCCTTTCTGAGATGATGATGGTGATGATAATTCAATGGTGGTCAGTCCAGTCACAAGGTAGGATAGAGACAATTTGTATGTTATTCTCTCTTGCAATAATTAAACCTAAGGTGCCCCTTTGTTATGGATTGGGCTTTTGCAGACTTTGATATGGTCGAGGCACTGGAGGAAGGATTTAAAACTATACACGAGAGGGTGGCTGAATTGTTCCAATGAATGTAGAAATCGCCAATATTAATCTAGTTATGATCTTCACTGTTGAACAGATAATCTCCATGATCTGTTTGATGAAAGTGTGGTTTTCTCCGGGAGGGAGGTAAAAAGTGGGGAGATAGCATTTTGAGTTGTCTTCGGTGGAAATGTTGATGTTAAGGTATACGCAGGAAGGAAGAGACAGAGTGTTTGATTGTTTCAAAGATACTGTGGACCTGTAAATGCAGGCTAGTCCACCCCGAGTGGCCAAGTATGAAGTTTGATGATGTCATGACTGTTTCAGCGAGTATAAGGATGTGAAGGTCAAGGTTAAGTATAAGATCTGCTATGTCCGCGCATGTTTCACAGCAGAACGACAGTTGAGTAGTAAGCATTAAAGGGATGTTTTAAAGGTGATCGTAGTCGTATGTGAGATGGGACATATCCTGAAAAAAACTTTTAGTTTTGGCTAACTGAACAGAATGCCTACAGGCAAATCCGAAAGCTGGTTGGGGTTTACAAAGGATCATATCCTACAATTATTTAGCAAGACCCAAGGGATACAGTGACATTACACTTATGGGAATGCCTGAAATAAAATCTTTGGAAACATTAAAGGGAGTGTTTTGATTAAGAAACTCAGTGGAGAACGCATTCTTTCATATCACGAAGCAAGCTTTCTACAGCATGACACTTGCAATAACTATAACAGTCTTAACAAATTGATCCCTTTGGGAAACAATCGCACACCCAATTCTCACTTCTCATTCACCATCAAAAAGCCTATCACACTAGCCAATTAATCAAATATATAAATGTTTATTCATTGATTTGTCAAAATTCATAAAACCACAAGTATAAAAATTGATAAAATAGAGCAATCCGCTCTAGAAATCGAAAACAATACCAGAACAAAGTATTCGAAGTTATTGTACAGTAACTTGTTCCATGCAAAGTTCAAGATTTAAATAAAAAAACAAAGTGCACTTTAGTTATGAAAATCAGTACAAACATTCCATCCTAGGTCAAAATGTGTGAGGATGATATCCGGTTATACAGTACACTTTGATTTCATAATACAACATAGAAACTCTTTCATTAAAAAAGACCAAGAAGAGACGCCTTTCGGTGGTAACAGCAGGTCCACGAAGAGACGCAGAGATTTTTTAATCCCGGGTATCGGGGTGCCGCATGAAACAAAAAGCAAAATGGTGCCGCATGAAACAAAAAGCAAAATGCATGCCAAAGACGAAGGGAGTAACTCCGTTGTGAGAACTCCGCAAGTAGAATAATCATTGTTGAATGCGTGCTGCTAGAAAAAAAAGATAGAAGCCAACCTAAGTAAAAGTTTTTAACCAGCCCAGGTTGGAGGGCGGTGGCAAGTATGCAGGGATTGCCCTCAGAAGCATAACAATCGAAATGAGAGCTAGCGGGAGTAAGGCCCTGTTGAAGATTTCATTTGGAAGTTACTTTCCCGGCACCTACATCATGCGCCCAGAGAATAATTCAAAGTGCTGGAATTTTATTACAGTCATTGTTAAGCCTGAAGAAGGTGGTTGGACCTGCCGTTACCACCGAAACTCGTATACTTTGTTGTGGTATTGTTTTCGATTGCTAGAGCGGATTGCTCTATTTTATCAATTTTTATACTTGTGGTTTTATGAATTTTGACAAATCAATGAAGAAACATTTATATATTTGATTAATTGACTAGTGTGATAGGCTTTTTTTGCTTTTTTTCTTTTCTTTTTTGCACCAAGATCTCGCGCCTTTTAGCAATATATTTCACTTTTATTGACAAGGTGTACCCCTTCAAGACCACTTTATACGTCTCCCACAGAGTTTGCGCCGATCCCACCGACCCTAGATTTTCTGTCAGAAAATACCCAGTCTGCACACAGAGCTCCTCGGATATTCGGAATTCTCAACAGCCATAGGTTGACGACAATAGTACAACGCTGCTGCCTTTCACCATGAATTAACTCAACCCCCACTGGGGAATGATTCGTGACACCCCGGGGGAACGTCCAGGGATGCCTAAAATTACCTACTGAGGCTGTATATGTTAAAAAGTAATTTATTTGTGAGAGACTGCCGTGTACGCTGGAAAAGTATGTAAATTTGGAGTCCACTGTCCGGAGCTCCCGCCACACAATCGAGAGGCCCAGTGCCGCAGTAAATTCCGCCATGAGCTCATTTGGCCTGGCCCCCTGCCTCTGCGGGTATCTATCAACCGTGTCGTCCATAGCCATATTGTAATCCCCGCCCTGTATCAAAGTACCATCAGGAAGTTTGGTCAATACTCGGCCCAGATCTATTAATACATCTCTACTCGGTGCTGGTGGCAGGTAAACAGATACCCCTCACACACCAAAAGGCCCCTTGGTGTCATGCTCCATCATCGGGGTCTTCGCACCCGTCTATCGGGATGCGGCGTGCTACGACCTACGACTACGCGGGAGCACTGATAAATGGCTATGTGTGGTGTGTGTGGTGCACGTGATACAGGACTACGACCTAAGTCCACATTCACCCCTCCTGACTCCTCTTTGCCTATTGAAGTATTAACTTTCGAGAAGGCGATCATGACGGAAGTCAACAAAATCAACCTATTAACAACTAAGGTTTTTCATAATACCAACAATATGAGCAACAAGCCATAAGAGAACTTGCTGACAATGACAAAATAATCATAAAACCTGCCGACAAGGGAGGGGCCATTGTGGTCCAGACAACAGAGGCATATGACACAGAATGTCTGAGATTATTATCAGATAGACGAAACTATAAAGTCTTACAGGATGATCCTACCGAGAGACTCCGCACTAGGATAGGAGGTATGATTGAAGAGGGGCTTACGCACGATTGGTTGAGCAGAAACGAGGCTGAGTCCTTGAAACAACCTACACCACGCACTCCATACTTTTATTGCATCCCTAAGATTCATAAAAACATGACCAATCCACCGGGAAGACCTATTGTTTCAGGGATCGGTTCAATTCTTGAACCCCTCTCCAAGTTTGCGGATGCCTTTCTACGTCCTCTGGTCCAGTCTACAACGACTTATTTGAAAGACACCAAATCAGTTCTACAACTGTTAAACAACAGAGATTTTGACCCCTCCACACAACTCTTGATGAGTTTAGACGTGGAGAGTCTGTACACGAGCTTGCCACATGATGAGACACTCCAAATCATAGAAGAGGTTTTATTCTCTACCCCTTGGAAGTACCAAACACCGAGAGGTGTGGTTTTGGAATGTATCTCGTTGGCTTTACAACAGAACTTTTTCCAGTACAAACGGACTCTCTACTTGCAAAGCCATGGTACCAGCATGGGCAGCACTTTTGCTCCTAGTCTGGCTGGGTTATACGTCCACCATCTAGAGACTAACAAGATACTGCATTCAGACAACCCCTACAGGAGCAGAATCGACACCTGGAAAAGGTATATAGATGACGTTTTCGTCATCTGGAATGGAGATCATAGATCAGCGAGGGATTTCCTAACATGGCTGAACAATCAAAATGCCTTTCTCAAATTCACCAGTACTGTTTCCGACCAATCCATGGTCTTTCTTGATCTGAATGTCTATACAGAAGGTGGGAAACTAAAGAGCACCACCCATTTTAAACCTACCGCAAGGAATTGTCTCTTCAGATATGATAGTTTCCATCCGAGACATTTAAGAGAGAACTTGCCATATGGCCAATTTCTACGACTGAGGCGTAACTGCACCGAATTGACCGAGTACAAGTCACAGGCTTGTGACCTCAAGAAAAAACTGCTGCAAAGACAGTATCCAGCAAAGACGATCAATAAAGCCATGAAAAGGGCAAGGAACAACCACAGGGAAGCCCTCCTAGAAGAAAGAGAACGGGAGATTAGTGATAATAAAAGACCGATTTGTGTCACTACTTACAGCACTGTGTCCAATGAGGTGTCTAAGATCATCAACAGACACTGGTCTATTCTAAATTGTGGCACCCTGCACCTGGAGAAACCGATGCACGCCCATCGTCGTGGACGGAACCTGAAGGATATCCTGGTGCATACCAGACCCAAAATGAAAACTGATACAAGGACAAACCCAGTCGGGATTCAAGGCCACTTTCCCTGTGGCAATTGTAGCAGTTGCCACTTGACAAAAAAGAGTAAGACTCTCACATTCAGTAATGGTACGACCTGGGAACGACGACGTTTCACGAATTGCAACACCAAAAACGTGGTCTACTTGATAACTTGCCCTTGCGGTTTGGAATACGTGGGGATGACCACCAGAGCAGTGAAGACGAGATTGAGTGAGCACAAAAGCAATGTCCGGTGCAAAAAGAGCACTACCAAGATGGCAACACATTACCTAGAAGAACAGCACTGTGTTAATGACCTGAGGTGGACAATCATTGAATCACTACCATCTGATGAAGGTTTGTTCCAAAAGGAACAAAGATGGGTGTTTCGCCTGGGCACACATATTCATGGGCTTAATGATGAGGTGCCGTGGTCACAATTATCCAACTAAAAGCAACAAAGAACCAAGAAGGTATAATGCATTTGTCGTAGTTAAAGTGAGAGCCTTGTCCTCATATCTATCAGTTGGCATATTAATACTACCTTCCCCCATAATGAAGCGCTGTTTGGGAACCACTGCCACTACAATGAAACTTGACTTGGTTTAATGTATTTCTGATTATTATACAGACTTACTGTCTGTGTTTCCATGCAAAAAAAAAACATTATTTTAATTTAGAATAACTCCTTTGCTACTCCAATCGATAATGTCCAACAAACAAGATCTGGGGGCACCGATTTGGCCAGGTTCACCATCTATATCGAGCAGATGTCTAAAAGCGCCCAATCGCACGACCGCGCATGCGCGGCTGAGTAGCATTTCCCAGCGGAGCATGCGCACCTTCATCATGACAAACGGAGCATGCGCTAAGCTGACATGCTAAGCGGCAGCGCCGGTTGAGGAACGCTTCCTGTTTTCCGGATGCAATGATCGTGATCAGGTGTGTGGGACCAAATAACCGGTAACTAAGCTGGCGGAAAACCCATATTTGGTCAGTATGTTACATCTGCCTAATTGGTCACGTTGGCTAATCTAATTGGGATACCATGGTATAAATACCACCCACAGCTAGCTCGCACTACCATTCGAGCGGTGCTGCGTGTGGGGTAGACGGTGAACACTCGTCCCCGGTCTGTGAGTATATAACTTGAATTCTGGCAATACTCTTCCATCACAAGTGAGTAAGTACTGATTATCAACTCCTCTGTTCATCTTTCATTTTACTCCTTGTATCTCTCCACTTAGATTGCTCAAAATAGCAAATTAACCCCCTGACGCCAGTGTGAGCTCATGAAGCAAGCAAACCATATTTATTAAGTATGACCTACATTTCCCTGATATTTTATTCAGACAATCTTGTGTGTTTCATGTAGTGTATGTTTTGTAAGTCTTTTCTTTTACAGGGCAAACTGTGCTATATGGTTTGTTCCAGGTGATTGCACCTGTAGAACTACCCACAACTTGGGAGACCATTTTCATTTTTGTTTTTGGTTTTTCTTTTTCAGGTCATGCAATTGCATGTATCCTGAGCCACAAACCGCTGTAGGCACATTATAGCCTTTTTATCACTTAAGAATTATCACTTTTTGTTAACTAACATAAATTTTTGAGTTACTGATTAGTAAAACGTGAGTAAGGTGGGGAAGTTGTGCTCCCGTCCTGAAGAAGGAGCGTTTGCTTCGAAACATGTCGACGCACACATGAGCTACTGTCCATTATCACGACAGAGGTTACCTCGCACTTCACTTCTTTTAATAGTGCCAGCCCGAGGTCTTGAATAAAAAGAAAATTCCTTTCACCTACGAGCCAGGTACTTTTTAACCAGTCACTATCTACCACCACTCACATTATTTGCTTTATCACGTGCACCACACACCACACATAGCCATTTATCAGTGCTCCCGCGTAGTCGTAGGTCGTAGCACGCCGCATCCCGATAGAGGGGTGCGAAGACCCCGATGATGAAGCATGACACCAAGGGGCCTTTTGGTGTGTGAGGGGTATTTTAACAAACACTGAGTGCTCCCATATCTCTTGGGAAACCCATCCCCTCTGGTAGGATTCCTTTTGTTTATACATGTTAGCTTGTGGAGTAAGAATCCTACTTCGTTTACTCTACCTCCCTTCTTTGTTAATTTCAGGTAAACAGATACTACATTCAGGGCCCTCCCTTCCCACTGGGCCTCAGCTACCGCAAACCGCCCCCACCCCCCCCCCCCCCAGTAAGGTGATACTCATAGCCCAATAGGTCAGTAATACAGCACTCACTTCTTGACGCAACTCGCAAATAAGAGCAGCACTGTCACACCTGAGTCTGTCGCACTCAAAAAGAACAAAGAAAGCAAAACAACACAGTTATCCTGAACTCGTCTCCAAAGCACATACTTAACAGTCTATCCAACCCGTAGCATAGGAGTTCACCACAACTTTGGAAGCAGCAAAAAACTGCAGAACACCCCCCCCACCCCTGACCTCCATCCCCTCCCTGCCTCCCTACCTGTGGATTTAGAACTAACCACCCCCAAACATGGCAGATTGCCTCTCACCTCCCCTGAAATGCTAAAGACGCAGGGGGAACCGACCCCCCTCCTGCAGATACACATCACAGTTATCTTATTTCGTAGCCATCCTCTATTAACAGCAACCAAGCTGTGTCATATCACGTCACTAAACCCATCAAGTAATACCATGTCATGAAATCACCAGGTGTAGAAACAGTCTCGTTACAGTGAGTCCTTCCACCACCCCCCGTCCCCCCGCCCGTGCGTGGACCCCCTACTGTGTGATTGGCTTTTTGATGGTGAATGATAAGTGAGAATTGGGTATGCGATTATTGTTTCCCAAAGGGATCAATTTCTTAAGACATTGTGTCTAGCTGGTGTCCTGTCCCTTTGGCAGAGTAGGACCCCTCTCTGTAGTTTTGGATAACTATAAAAGTGCCTTTTTACTTCATCTTCCAATACCACTCCTATGCCACACCCTCTCCTGCTCATCTCATCAGCAATTCAGACACATTTTGTCTTTTTTGTAATACCTGCAAATTATGGTCCATTATAATAAGAGACTCAAGATTTTACTTATTCAAGATATATGTATGTGAAATAATGACACATAAATCAAGGAAGGTTGCAGTTAGAACATTTTCCAAAGTGACAAATTAGATATACCTAATGCTGTAAAACTTATTCTGTATTTTCCAGTGTTTTATAAAATATGCTGAAGCACTAAAACATAACAGTGGCAACACTTACCAATTAACTCCACCACCGGTGCATCCATAAATCCAACTGTATGTATACTGTCAATTTAAATCAAAGTGAGAAAATTAGCTTTTCGTAATTCACTTGAAAACCAAATAGGTAACATTTCCAGTTAAAAAATTGAATTGTGGAGTATGTGAACAGTATGTTTTCAATCAACCACTCGTTTGTGACAAATGGCATTGTTCTGCTGTAAGGGACTAACCTGTACAAATATAAGTAATGAGTAAAGCTCCCTTCTACTGTCAGCTAATCTTTGAAATACCCAAAAACAAGTAATGAGGTAAAGATGTAGCTGCTGGTTTATTTAAGTAGATAGTTTCTAATTAGGCGAAGAAACCATCTTAATGTCATTTGGAACACATAATATGTAAGAAAATGAATGTGCAACTACTGTTAGAAATGGAAACTATCTTTGAAGGATCTGCATAAGTAGCTCCTGTTTACTACAGACATAGCAGGCTTTGCTTCCACAAAGAGCACCCCCAGGTGTATGTTTTTAGTTATTAAGTTTATCCATAGTTTACATGGGCTTGTATGAGGTGGCAGATTTCTGAAGAGAGGTTTGGTGGCGGTGGTTTAAGGAGGGGCGGTTGGGGGGGGGGATGGCTGGAGGGCAGGGGTGAGAAATGGGGCCGGGGTGGGTGAGTAAGTGGGGTGGGTGGGTAACGGTGGTGGTGAGGTCAGGCAACTAGTGGGTAAAAAAGGAGGCAGGTGGGTGTGGGTAATGGGCTAGTTTCAAAAAAGCACTATGAAGCAGCCAGTGCTGGCAGCTTCATTGCATTTTTTTTTTACATTTCTGTCAGTGGAAGGGGGGGACAGAAGGGACAGAGGGTGGAGAAGAAACAGGGACAGGAGGGGGGAGAAGAAGCAGGGACAGGAGGGCGGGTGGGAAAGGGGAGAAGTAACAGGGACGGGCGGGTGAGAAGAGGAGAAGTAACAGGGACGGGCGGGTGGGAAGGGAGAGAAGTAACAGGGATGGGTGGGTGAGAAGGGGAGAAGTAACAGGGACGGGTGGGAAGGGGAGAAGTAACAGGGATGGGTGGGTGGTAAGGGGAGAAGTAAAAGGGGCGGGAGGGTGGTAAGGGGGAGAAGAAACAAGTACAGACGGGCGGGAAGGGGGAGTAGAAACAGGGACGAGAGGGCTGTGGGAAGGGGGAGAAGAAACAGGGACTAAGGGGGAGAAGAAACAGGGATGGGAGGGTGGGAAGGGGAGAAGAAACAGGGACGGGAGGGTGCGGTGGGAAGGGAGAGAAGTAACAAGGACTAAGGGGGAGAAGAAACAGGGATGGGAGGGTGGGTGGGAAGGGGGAGAAGAAACACGGGTGGAAAGGGGGAGAAGAAACAGGGATGGGAGGGTGGGTGAGTGGGAAGTGGGTGAAGAAACAAGAAACAGGGACAGGGTAAGGGGGGAGAAGAAATAGGGACGGGATAAGGGGGAGAACGGATGGGAGGTTGGGTGGGTGGGAAGGGAAGAACAAATATGGACGGGTGGGTGGGAAGGGGAGAACAAACAGGAATGGGTGGGTGGAAAAGGGGAGAACAAACAGGGACGGGAAAGCGAGTGGGAATGGGAGAAGAAACAGGGACTAAAGTGGGAGCTGAAACAGGGACGAGAGGGCGGGTGGGAAGGGGAGAAGAAACAAGGACGGGAGGGCGGGTGGGAAGGGAGAGAAAAAACAGGGACGTACGGCGGAGAAAAACAGGGATGGGAGGGCAGGTGGGAAGGGGAGAACAAACAGGGACGGGAGGGCGGGTGGGAAGCGGGAAAAGAAACAGTGATGGGATAAGGGGGAGAACAAACAGGGACTTGGGAAGGGGAGAACAAATAGGGACGGGTGGGTGAGAAGGTGAGAACAAATAGGGACGGGTGGGTGAGAAGGGGAGAACAAACAGGGACGGGTGGTTGAGAAGGGGAGAACAAACAGGGACGGGTGGGTGGGAAAGGGGAAAACAAACAGGGACGGGAGGGTAGGTGGGAAGGGGGAGAAGAAACAGGGACTAAAGGGGGAGAAGAAACAGGGACGAGAGGGTGAGTGGGAAGGGGGAAAAGAAACAGGACGGGAGATCGGGTGAGAAGAAGAGAAGAAAGATGGGCGGGTGGGAAGGTGAAGAATAAACATAGACAGGAGGGCGGGTGGGAAGGGGGATAAGAAACAAGGACGGATGGGGAGGGATGAAGAAACAAGGACGAGAGGGCAGTTGGGAAGGGCAGAAGAAACAAGGACGGGAGGGCAGGTGGGAAGGGGCAGAAGAATCAGAGACAAGAGGGCAGGTGGGAAGGGGGAAAATAAACAGGGACAGGAGGGTGGATGGGAAGTGGGAGAAGAAACAGGGACGGGAGGGCAGTTGGGAAGGTGGAGAAGAAACAGGGACGGGAGGGCGGGTGGGAAGGTGGAAAAGAAACAGGGACAGGAGGGTGGGTGGGTGGGAAGGGGAGAAGAAACAGGGACAGGGGGTGGGTGTGGTAGGGCAGAACAAACTGGGACAGGAGGGCGGGTGGGAAGGGGAGAACAAACAGGGACGGGAGGACTGGTAGGAAAGGGGAGAACAAACAGTGACAGGAGGGCAGGTGGGAAAGGGGAGAACAAACAGGGACGGGCGGGCAGGTAGGAAAGGGGAGAACGAACAGCTCAAATGAATCGCAAACAGGCATCTGGTTTGGGTAGGCTTTCTATTCCCTGTGTGACATGCAGGTCATTGTCACCTGGGTCTGGTAGTTCTCCTATGCAGGAGTTTGTTTTCCAGTATTAATGCACTCTTCCTGAAACGCATGAAAGTAGAGAACAAACATCAGTTATTGGATCTAACATGGTCTTGTTGCCTAAGAGTGGAATCTTAGACAATACATTTTGTGCTTGTAGGAGACATACTCCTATGGCTGTCTCTCCTACACATTTTTTACTGAATGATTTCTAATACAATTCCGGTATCTGTCACAGATCTAAAGTTATGAGTTCCTTCTGTGGTGGTTGAAGAACTTGCTTGAGTAATTGGGTCCCTGGTAGCAGAAGGCTTAGTGAGTCATGCATAGTATCTTGAAAGTGGCTCTTTTTCCACTGATAGCATAGAGAGTCCAGAGCTGATGTAAATATTCTGACTTGTTCACACTTAGTTATAGTCTTTCAACTCGGGGTTGTGTCAGCTAAAGAGCTTTTGGTGAAATCTGATGAATAAATAATTGAAGCAATCCAGCTCCAGAACATAAGAACATACCAGATACAGGAGGTCCATCTATGCACATGTAGTCATGGATGAGTAAGATTAGATGGTAGGCCTGCATTTTCCACTAGGTTGTTGATACTTCAAATAATTTGGCTGGTCCTTATTCAGTGCCTTCAGTGGCTGCTACTGAAAATTCATTAGAGTACCCTATGTTTGTCTCCCGCTTCCTGGTCTGAACCCAGATAACCACTTGCTCTAGCTTCAAATATGGGGTTACTGAGGAGATGCTATTTGGAGAGGACATTGATATGTGCATTAGATTATTATTTTACCGAGCTGGTGCACTGCCTTGACTTAAGAAAATAACGTCTAAACAAAGTAAATTTGATCTATGGCCAACATTGTCTGGAAACAGGAAATCTCCAACTTGTCCGTTGTTAAGAACAACCCTAATTAACTGGATCTTACTTGATGGCAAAAAAAGATGATTTTGTAAAGAATGAGACCAAAAGGAGTCAAAGAAATAAGGTCACACATCTCAGAAGGGTTAACACTTGTACTTCAGCAACTGCAATATGACAGCCAAAAATCCAGCAAATTTGGAAATTCTGGTTGAGTTGTGTTTTGTATTGAACATGCTGAATTCCGATGGCAAACCAGATGCACTGCTTTGATTCCTGATATGCAGGAATGTTTAAATAGGAATACTACACATCTGCCAAATGAAATCAATTTTTTTCCTAAACTGTTGCCATTAAGATGTCATTTCATTAGTCTTTATTTCGATTTAGAAATCATAAAAGACAACATAATAAAAAGACTAAACATTACACAATTGAACCTATACATTAGCATTTCATTCGGCAGATTATCGTAATACCACAAAGCAGTACAGGGTTAGAACCAATTGTCAACCGTCCAAACACTAGTTAGAACAATAAATTAAGTAAATTAATTGGGGAATTTCAAATGTTTTGACATTGATTTAAAATATGTACAATTCATTGCCCAAATGTAAAAAGTTTGTATTTAAAATCAGACAAAAAGATTTCTAAAATTTACACATACAACTTATAGCTATAAATATATATTTAGGTGGCATGATCACATTTGATAACTTTAAAACAGCAGACAATTTATCTATGTAAACACAATTTACGAGCTCAGAATATCCACATCCAGTGGAGAAACTTAGCCACAGCTATTACCACAGGTTGTGAATTATTAGAATGTAGAATCCTTACGGACTCACAACCTGTTTTAAGACCTAAGTGCAAACAGATAGGTTTTAACCAAGCTTGCCTTGGAACTTTATATTCGGGGCAGATGAAGAGTATATGACCAATGCTTTCTCATTGGGTGGGACAAAAAGGGCAACTGGTGTTACATCCACCATTCCATTTAGCAGTGAAGGAATTAATCGGTAGTGTGCCAACCCTAAACTGGTGGTACTTCTTCCGATCCACAGGGACGGTGATCCAGTCCCAATAACCCTCACGAGCAGGAGAATGTTTTAATTCCAAAAACTCCATGGTTAGAGACGGACTGGAACAGCGACCAAAACGCTTCAATAAAACCATGTTCCAGTATAGTTCTCTAAACATTTTTCTTGGAGGGAATTAATTAGCTGTCGGGTCTTCCCACAAAAACGATAAACCCATAGCAGAATATGTTGCTCTTGCCTCCCTCATCCATGGGATTTTATGAGCCCTATCAGCGTCTCTAACTTCGAGGAATGCCCGAGCATACTGGGAGAGTTCCGGAGTGACCCACAATCTCCTCCAGTATGCAACTGGTCGGTATCGGGCCATATCCTCCAAGCATTGGCATCCCAGATCGTAAAGGAGGGGAGTCAGGGGGGTTGACACAGGAAGACCTGTAATACCACGCAGAAATTTGTTCTGAGCACCTGCCAAGCGGGTAAGATTGCTAAAACCCCATAATTCTGCCCCGTAAAGAACAGCTGCACCTATCTTAGCATCGTAAATTTTAATAACTGGGTTGATGGGCCTAGTGTGGGATAGGAAGAATTCTTTCGTTAGTGCCCATGCTAGTTGGGCATGTTTCGTAGCCAGCTGGTTAGTGTGGTGTTTCCAGTTTAGTTTAGAAGCTAGGGTAATCCCCAGATATGAAAAAACCTGGGTCTGATCTAATAGCACCCCATTCATAGCTACCTTCCCCCTAACATGCTTGGACTTGTGAAGGACCATGAACTTGGTCTTGCTTACATTTATAGCAAGTCCATGGTCTTTGCAGAATACCTCAAAAACATCTACGGCCTTTTGCAGGCCTTGTTGTGTCTTAGAGATTAATAAGGTATCGTCTGCAAACATCAACAGGGGGATCAACTTACCATCCAACTTCGGGGCATCAGTTGGTTGATGCTCGTAGTAGTTGATCACCCTGTTGATGTAGATATCCAACGGCATGCCCTGGTCAGCAAAGGCAGCCCACATTTTAGCTCGTGGCACCAAGTCAAATGCGGATTTAAGATCGACAAAAGCCGCAAAGAGGGTACCCCCCAACACTACCACCCGCCAGTAAATTAAAACAAATCTAAACACTTGATCAATCGTGCTAGTATGACTACGGAACCTGGCCTGGAGAGGAGACAGCGCCTCTTCCTCCTCAATCCACCCTTGGATTCTCTGTAGTACCAGCCTAGCTACCACCTTTTGGATGCAGTCAATTAAACTGATAGGCCTGTAATTTCCTGGGTCTGAGCGCTCCCCCTTCTTAAAGATCGGAATGATGTCAGCGCCCTTCCAGGTGTCAGGTACGGGTGAGCCTGTGGCAATGCCGTTTATAAGAGATTGGATATATGGTGCCCAGACCTCTCATGCATGAATAACTCAGCAGGGACTAAGCCCAGGCCGGGGCCCTACCCTTGGGAATGGTATTCAGTATCTTACTGACCTCTGCTATGTCGAAACACAATGGGATAATATCCCGATTGAAAATGATAGGATCCGCGCTCGCATCGCCAGCCAATTCTGGTGGAGCAAACTGGGACGCGTAGTGAGAGACCCAGAGGTTAGGTGGAACATAATTTGTGGGTTCTCCCCTATTAATCCCCCTGCCCCATTTCACCATATCCCAAAAGGAGCACATGGATCTTTCATTACTAGCGCACAACAACTCCCTCCAATAGTCCTCGTCCCATGCCAGTTTCGCATCATATTGGGCTTTTTTGTAGAGCGCGCTGGCTTTCTTTATTGTATCTCTATCTTTTGATTTAACAGCATCTGCTAATACTTTATATGCCGCCCTACAGGACTTCCCGTACCATTGATCTTCCTTTTTTACTGGCCTATTTGGTTTATTTGACACCTTTTTTTTATTAAAAAAAACACCTGAATTGGCTAAAAAGTTTGTTATGAATCAGATTGACATTGGTTATAACTTCCTCCTTTGTGGTAAGATTTTGAAGTTCCTTTGTGGCCTGGACAGTCAATTCCCTCATCGCGTCTATCTTATCCTCTTTTAGTAAACAGTTAGCCCATCGGATTCGTCTGGTGTCGTTAGAGAGGACAATGTCCACACAATCTGGAGGACCCTCTTGATGATAGGAGTTAAATAGCTGAAAAAATTAAATTAACGGATCGTGATCACTCTCGACCCTTTCCACTATCATCATATCCTTAAGATTGGGCCAGTTCTCTTTATTAATAAGGATATAATCAATACGGCTCTTACTTGAGCCATTATTGAAAGTGAATGCGCCATGTTTGCAGGAAGCCATTCTTCCATTTGTTGCACGTAGCCCATGACCTACACATAGAACTTTGAGCTGAAGTGCAGCTTCTGACCATTTTTTAATTGGAGCTACTGTCAACTGAGGGATATTCCATATGGAATCTTCTTCCAGAGTGAGATCTAAGTCATTGCTATCCAAAGGTTCAAAACAACAATTGAGATCCCCTGCTACTATCACATTGCCTTTACTACTATGAAGGTCTAGGAGAGCGTCTATTGTTCAATAGTGTCAGAGTATTTGCCCCCGGGCAATCCCCTTGAATAAATATAAAAAATGTACAGATCTTTACAATCTGAGCATTTAATTTGAATTAATAAAATATCTTTGCTATTGGAATCCAATTGGTGGATTGTGTATCTACTATCCTGTTTAACCCAGGTAAGTAATTCCCCCCTTTGGTCTCCCTCTCAGACTCGGGGTCGCTGGTACATGGAAGTTAAGGTATCCAGGTTTAAACTCTAGAGCAACCAACCATGTTTCCTGGAGTAGAATAAGATCTTTACCGTCTTGAAAGGACAACCACTCTGGAGACATAACCTTACTTCTGAGCCCTGCCACATTCCACGAGACCATAGAGTTTACCTCAGAATAAGTAACAATGTTGTTGTGTAGGCCAAGATGACCCCTGGCAGTATGCCTTCCCTTGCCACTAAGGCCCCTCTGTTGGCCCTCTAATGCCGAGCTCTGGGAATTAACAGATTCACTCAAAGCCACAGTAATCGCCCTATTAGGAGAATTAACTTCCAAAAGACAGGTACCAGAAAGAGGGCTCACACTGATAATAGTAACAGGGCTAACTTCCAAAGGATCCCTACCCGGAGAACAATGATGTCAATTAATTATTAATTAAGATGTCATTACAGGTGTCAGTCAGGAGTGGAAGGACCTACTCTTCTTCTTCAAATTAGAAAGGCTAGTACTCCTACAACCTTTGATGCTAGATATAAGTTTGTATCAGTAATAGCAGTGGTGTTTCAGAGTAAAGCCGCTGCAAAAAATCAAAAGCATAGAGGCATCCTCCTTGATTAGTTTATAGTGATGATAGTGGATGGAATCTATCCTCCTACAGCAGTGGATTTCCAGAAATGGAATAGTGGAGAACACGAAGGCCACAAGAAGTTCATTGGGATTTCTTGACTTCAGCGGAGGATAGGTGGCAGACTTGGTCTACCCTCGAAGCATCCTGTTTTGAGGTACTACTGTGAAGCTGATACAGGGAAATTAGCTTCCAAATTGAAAAAATATTAAGAAATCACAGGAAAACCATAGTCAGCAAAGGATACTTCGGGTTTGGTTTGTACTGCTTCAAAGGAGCCCAATAATTTGGCCATAACTTTTGCAGTCATACAATGCTACAGTACCTTACCCAGTGAGGGATCAAAAAGATTAATCCCATTAAATAGCAGATCAATTACTTTATTCTAAGACGGTTCCTTCAATTCAGCTATGCATGTCTCACTTACAGTGAGACTAGTCAAAGGCCTGCAAGAAGTGACCATAAGGGCACGGGACATTGACTTTTTCCGTGCAGCCACTTATTAGGAAGGTGAAAAATGCCTTTGAACTCTTCTTGGACATATCTTGTAAGTGGAAAGCATAGTGCTGAAACTCATAATGCAGATACAACACTTAGTTGGCCATGGTCAGACCGGCACTGACATGCTTTATTAAGCAAACGCTGAAAAGGTACATTTCCTTTTCAAAGTTCTCAAAACCTTTGCCTTCTAATCCACAATGGAGAGTGAGGTCTTAATGTTCAAGGAGGCCACCATCGTCATCAAAAACTGCTTAATCATAAATAATTCTGTGCTACTTGTTCAGAAACATTTAGTATGTAGCCCCAGGGTCAGTTTCTTCTGCACTTCTTGAACCGGTTTAATGAGCTGTTAGTACTCTCCAGATGGAAATGTATAGAGCACTATTGGGATTCAAGAGCTATGCTGAGGTTGTTTGACTATGGGGGAGCAGAAGCTTTGGGGGCAGTCTCCATGATGCTCAGCTTGGTGCTTCAAGGGAAACAAAAGCAATCAGGGCTAAGGAGTAGATGGAAAAACTTTAGCAAGGTAAGATCAGCACAGATTGACTAGGTTTCTACTGATTTTAAATGTCACTGGTGGTGATAACGTTCCTCAGAAAAGGAACTGCAAATGAGCCTTCAAGTATCTAAGAAGATCAATGGAGGCAGACCACTTGTGCCAGAGGAATGCTAGAATACTTCTGTTGCTTCAAGTTAACCATGGACGCTCCTGCAGCCCAATCACTATTGATGAAGGAAGGAACACAGGTATTCAGCATTCTGTTGCAATGGGCTCTTGATGGCAACCACTGCTCAACAGGATTTATATAGCTGCTGAGGCCTTGTTGTAGCGTGAGTTGAAGCCAAATCTACATACCACCTGCTGCCTGTACATGCACTGCTGTGGTCACCATCCTCTGTACTGGTTTCGAAGCCTTCAATCTCTATACCCTTTCCAAGCATCTTGTGCACTGAGATGTTGCTTAGCCTACTCTACTGTTACAGTCACTGCCTCTTTGTGATATCTTCTGCATATTGGCTGTGGTGCTCTTTGGCTTCTACTGTCCCTGGTTTGTTCCCCTCCCAAATCCATATGAGTCAGAGATCAATCTCTCAGTTTGAATATTTGTCAACGTTCTGGAATATAACAACGGAACCCACTGCAGCATGTCCTCTCCGAAACCTAAGTGCCTGAGAACAAGCTCCTAGCCAACCATAACAAACACTTTCTTCAGGTCAGCAGAAACCAAAGCTGGACCATTACTTACTGGGGGGAGATATTCTCACCCCAGCACAAGCCTATTTTGGTCAGGGTGCACAATTACGGGTAAACGCTTCATCATTTGACTCACCACTATCTTACTGAGCATCTTCTAATCAAAGTTAGGCATTGATAAGTGTTTATAAGATGTTGTCCCTTGTAGGTCCCTGCTGGGTTTGGGCAGTGGGACAATCAAAGACTCTCTTGTGTTCGAAGGAAGGCTGCCTTGCTCTCTGGCTGCATTATACATAGCCAACAACTGAGGTGCTAAGCACTTCTGCTTACGCTGCATAACATTCAGTATCAGATCCATGGGTCTTGTACTTAGCAAGCTCACTAATCACTTTGCTAAGCTCCTGAATTGTCAGTGTGGCATCTCTGTCCTCTTTCTGGTGTTGACGTAAAGAGGACAGTACTGCATCATCCAAGAAGTCACATCTTACGTTGAAGCATGTTCAGTATATAAGGAATAGTAGTATGTTTTAAAAGCCTCATAAAACCCTTCCTGCGAGTGCAGGGCCCTTTACGCATCACCTTTAAGAGGAAACCTCTTGTTTTGGACCAGCAATCTGATGGGTTAAATACCTTGAGCATGTTTCCTGAAAATTTAAGATTTATCATCAAGGCATTTCGGGCATTCTCACAACTTCCATAACCTCCTCCACCTTGACCCCAGATGACTATTTTAAATGCCTCTCGTCCTATAAGCATGCGAGATGCCATGCCTTTATTAACTCTGAAGTATTGTGATATGTCTTCTTAATTGTGTTACTAAATAGTGTTTTTTTTCCAAGTGCTGAGGTCTGAAGTTTTCATCGGGGTATCAATGGTCTCACCATTTCCATCAATATGGTCATCAAGAGTGGGCAGTGGCCAAAGACTAGAGACTGTTTCTACAGAGGAATTCAGTCTGCTCAACTATTGGGTGTAAGCTTCTGGTACAATATATTTTATTGGGTTGCACATATAAGTCGTAAACATTTAAACAGGAGGAATATACAGTGGTGCTTGAGTTGAGGTCGCTCTAAGAGTGTACCAAATCCCAACATGCAGTACAGTCCTTCAGGGCACCAGCCATTCTCTGACTGGAGAGGTTGGCAACAGGGTTATGGCCTACTGAGTTCAGTGTTACTACCACATTTAAAATATCTTCCAATCACAGCTGGCAAAGACACAAAGCCCGCTAGCTGCTCCGACAGTGGAATAAGAAACCCAGCTCAGTCCAATGTTAGGTGCTTAAATGTTTGCCGTAGTTCCATTCCGTGTAGTCTGCCCCAACCAAGAAGTACTTGCTTTGAGGGTCTATTTGCATATGGGGTGGAGTAAAGAGCATCCCAAGTCTCATGCAGATCATATCGCCCGGCATATAACGAGTAGCATGTGGAGAACGACTGGCCCATCCAGCTCTGCTTCAGTCTCACACCCTCCTATAATCTGATGAGTGTGCTGTATAAAAGCAATGTGGACTCCTCTGCATCCGAGATATACATGGATTTAATGTCGTTTGAAGGCATTATTCAGGCCTTTTACATATCATGTTATAAAGGTGTGCTTCTGTTTCTGCATCATATCTCGAAAGGGATGGTGCAAACAATAGCGGTGGTGCATGTGACCTCCTCAGGACATCGGTGACCTGGTGTACATCTCATTGACCTCCCCCAATGCTGGTTCTTGATACACCCTCTCAATGAACTGTGAATACTGTCACCCTTGGGTGGAAGACAGCTGTCTTCTGCCTATCAACAAATACATTATGTATGAGGGGGGGAGTAACTCGCACTTCAAAGGCATCCCTGCCAAGCACTAACACTAGAATCAGCTATCATGCCCCCACGCCCCTTCAATTTTCAAACCTTAGTGCTATCAACCTCCCCTAGGCGAGTCTCTTTCAGCAGCATGTTACAGCATCAGTCTCATTTTAGTCTATCTGCTGCCCTGGGGGTGAGTTCCAACAAGTCGCCATTGCGCTTCTTTAGCACAGCTTTGTCAGAGTTCGATCCATCTGTCCCAACATCAGTCACGTGGTTTGGGTGAATGTTTCACCAGGGATCTGCTTATCACCTCTATGGCCATTTAGGTCATGGAAGTTGTCTCTGGGGCAAGAGATCAGGTTCCCAACCGTGTTGATCTGCTCAGCTCGATGCCTGGAAGTCATCCAAACTTGAAGTCTCTATTTCAACCTTTTGACGTTTTTGCTTACTGATATCCTGGTGCAAAAAACATCTGATCTTTTATTCTGTTCCCCATTATAGTTTTGCATCAGGAAACATATCCTAATTTATTTTTCTTCTGGAGTATGTTTTCAGTCTACCCGAATGCCAATCTGTGACAACAGAACAGATGTCATCATAATAATAAAAAGGACTTTTACCATCATTGTCCAGGTTTGGACACCAGAACTTCTTCACTATGTACTAGATGGAAGGTGCCATAACCTTAGGAAAATTCAATCTCTGTAATCTGTTACCCACAGAATAGATAACATTCTCCTGCTCAACCATTGCTTACATTAGGCAACAGCAGAGTTCAACTATAATAAGAAAGGGACTCCAGTGATGATGGTTGTGGTAAAGGGAATTCCATCACTATGACTAAACCTCAACTGAACAAAGCCACCCTGGTGAAATAAGGCTCACAAAGTTCCATTTTAGGATATAGTCATAGTGACAAAAGAACTTTACCACGAAAATTACTAGATTTTCATGGGAAAGTTATACTTGACAGAAGGAAAGGAAACGAGGGAGACCGCAAATTAAAAACAGAAGAAAACTGTAAAGACACAAAGGTGAGAAGAGGGCACAAAAGTGAAGAAAGACATTGGGCAACAGAACCCTCAAGCGGAAGTGGGCATGAACGAGGTGGACAGAAGAAAGAAACATACCCCAAAAAAGTAAGAAACATAGGAAGAAGAAAAGAAAGGGGTTTAAATGGCAAACTACTTGGAAAGAGGAAGAAGCAAAATAACAGACTAAAAGAAGAAGAGGGAGAGGCACAAAGGGAGACCATTCTTTAAGAAAAAGAAAAATAGAAGCAGAAACAACGAAATTATTTTTCACCAAGAAGGGATCAATTAATTTGGTGAAAGCCGTTCTTGATGAAGAATTCATCCTAAAAAGGTCTGACAAACAATATTTATCAGAACCAGTTTGCAGGTTGGTTTTTCGATATAAACACATATAACTCTGGGAGAGATAAGACTTTTGACAGGCGAACCCTTAAAAGAAGGCTTGGCATATCTCGGCGCAAGCCCTCAGAATCACCAGAGTGAAGAGACATGTTTCCTGCACCTCATTGGTACATGATACCGTTACTTTGCCCCAAAATGATGACTTACTAAATGTCATGATTCAATGGCAGACTGTGGCCACCACACCAAAAATGAGAAATGGTCTGGAACCTGGCTGTGCAATTACATCTAAGATTGTCAAGGAAGGTAAAGCCCGCAGGTAGGCCTTCAAATACAGTTTCTGGAATGCTCCTCTATTAAGAGATGAAATCAAATCAGAACACATCCTAAAGTACTCGGACAAAGATGTCATGTGACCCGATGATTTCATTCTTCTTAAGGTTTTTGACAAACAATACATCTAACCTACACAGAAGGAATGTTTTTCTACCTCTTTGGATGTTGACCAGCTTAGTACTGCACCCAGATAACAAGCACATATATGTATCTCCTAACTCTCTCTTTAGATTCAACATCTCTCATGGGAACAAACTCGCACTACATAAACAGCAGGCAATTGTCAGACTGCAGCAATGGTTGCTCACAGCAAGAACGCATTTGGATTTTGCAAAATAGACTGCCCTGAAGTGAGGATGAGAAAAACAACTAAGAACTAAAGTAAAGATACAGAGCAGGGTCCAGCAAAATGAAGACGTTGAGTGGTAAAAAAAATAGTGTTGAGTCCAAAACAATTGGTAGAAGGTGGAGAATACTTGAATGGGATGCTTTGCTACAGGGCAGAGGAAAACAAACAAGATACTTACCTTCGATAGCGCTTTTTCTGGTGGCTTCAGTATCTGCCTGTGGATTAGTCACCTTTTGAATTACCCCTTGCGCAGCATTCCAAGGAAACTTTTTTTTTCATAGCTCTGCCACGTCAACGAGGACATTACAATAGCACGGCACAGCTCGCGACTCTGGCGACGTCATCGGAGCCAGAAGAAGACCTCGTCAGCATGCTGACGTCAGTTCCACCCATTTTTTTTCCATGCCTTCGAGGCGAACGGGTGAACTGACAACATTTCACAAATGTACACAGTATGCAAAATATGCACATACTATTCAAGAAGAAAGGAAACTGGAACTTCTAAAACATAGGCATTTCCTAGTGACAAGCATCATATCATTTCCAATGACAATGAATGCAAGAATGTCATACCACATAATTATTTTCGGTATAAGTAGGTAGACAACTGGGAGGTGGGTGAATAAGTGAGGAACCCACAGGCAGATACCGTATCCACCAGAAAAAGCATTCATCGAAAGTAAGTAACTTGTTCTTCTTATGAATACATCTGCCTGTGGATTCCTTACCTTTTGAATTGAATCCCCAAGCAGTCCCGCTCCCGGAGGAGGGTGTCCACCTACCTATACCAAAAGATCCTGCAGCACAGAACGTGCAAAATGGCCATCCCTCCTCACCTCCCAATCTAAGCAGTAATGCTTCGCAAAAGTGTGGAGGAAGGCCCAAGTAGCCGCCTTGGTGGAATGAGCTTGAATACCTACAGGAGGCACCTTCTTGGCCAAGGCACAGCAGATCGTGATGATCCACCTGGGCAGAGTTCGCTTGTGGACAGCCTTGCCCTTCATCTTTTCCACATATCCAATGAAGAGTTAGTCGTCCAGCCTAAAGTCTTTAGACCTGTCCAGGTAGAAGCTGACCGCCCTCTTAGGGTCCAAGCGGTGAAGTCTCTCCTCCTCCTTAGAAGAGAGAGGATGTAAAGTGGTAAGAGTGATATATTGCCTTAGGTGGGAAGAAGTGACCACCTTAGGCGGGAAAGCAGCTCTGGTCCTAAGAACCAGCTTATCTGCATGAATAGATGTGAAAGGAGGCTTAGAACTATGAGCCTTTAACTCACTAACCCTCCTAGCAGGGGTAATTGCATTTAGAAAAATTGTCTTTAAACACAGGAGCCTCAACGGACAACTATGAAGAGGTTCAAAGGGGAACCCCATCAGAAAAGTAAGAACTACATTTTAATTCCACTGTGGCATGATAAATGCAGTGGGAGGAAACCTGTTAGTGAGACCCTTAATGAATCTCATGACTATAGGAGACTTAAACAATGAGGGTTGGTCTGGTAAGCAAAGAAAAGCTGACAAGGCAGACAAGTAGCCTTTAACAGTTGCTACAGCACAACCCTGTTAAACCAAGGTAAGAGTGAAGACCTGCAAAGGATCAATTAATCTCTCTCCGCACCATTTAACAAACTAGGCCCACCATCCATAATAGACAGATTTGGAAGAGTGTCTTCTGGCCAATAATATAACATCCACCACATCCGGTGGGAGAGAGAAAGAACTCAGGTTGCCTCGTTCAATCAACAGGCATGAAGGTGCAGACTCCTGCCCCTGTGATTGCGAGAGGAGGTCTAACCTGAGAGGGAGACGGAGCAGAGGGTGCGATGAGAGGTGAAGGTCTCTGTACCACACCCTTCTTGGCCAATCTGGGGCGATCAATATGACTTGGGCCCGGTCTTGGCGAATCTTCCTCAGAACAGGAGGAATCAAGGGTATGGGAGGGAAGCGTAAAGAAGCTGTGAGCCCCAATCTAACTGAAACGCGTCCCACAGCACTTCCCGCATCAGATACTGGAGACTGGAGAACGACGGGCAGTGAGCGCTCTCGTGGGTGGCAAACAGGTACATCCGAGAAAATCCCCACATCCTGAAAATGTGATGGACTACCGCCAGATGAAGATTGTCCAGACTGTGATCATGTGATCGTCCAGACTGAGACTGTCCGCATGCACATATAGCTCCCCGGCCAGGCGATCTGCAATTATACAAATCTGATGTCCCTGCGCCCAGGACCAGAGTCGCAGAGCCTCTCTACAGAGACGATGTGACCCTACTCCTCTCTGTTGATGTAGCACATCGCGGTAGTGTTGTCTGTCAGAACCAGAACTGACTGACTGCGAAGAGAGGGAAGAAAGGCCTTGAGAGCCAAATGTATCGTCCGTAATTCCAGAAGATTGATGTGAAGCTATCTCTCCTCTGGAGACCAAAGACCCTTGATCTCCAGATATCCCAGATGAGCACCTCACTCCAGAATAGAGGCATCCGTTATCACTGTGGCCACTGAAGAAGGAGGTTGAACCGGCTTCACTTAAGACAGGTTGTCTGAAACACTCCACCATAACAGCTCCACTGCAGTGTCTCTGGATATTCTGACCCCCATCCCTGAGATCCCCATTGTGTTGAAACCACTTCCTACGGAGGAACCACTGTAGTGCTCTCATGTGCCAGCGTGCATGGTTGATCAACAGTATGCAGGAAGCAAACATACCGAGCAGACATAGAACCTTCAGGACTGGAACCGCTGCTCCATCTTGAAACATTGGAATCATAGCTTGGATGTCTAGAATCCTCTGAGGAGGCGGGAAAGCGCAACTCACTGTAGTGTCCAGTACTGTTCCTATGAACAGTTTGCACTGAGAGGGCACCAGGTGATATTTGGACACATTTATTGAAAAGCCCAAGTCGAACAACAGCAGAGTTGTTACTTGCAGATGATGAAGAAAAATCTCTGGCGACTTTGCCTTTAGCAGCCAGTCGTCTAGCTAGAGGAAAACAGGGAACCCCGACCTCTGAGATGTGCCGCAACCACCGCCATCACCTATGTGAAGACCTGTGGGGTGGATGTAAGATCAAACGTAAGGACGGCAACCTGATAATGTTGAGATCTCACGGTAAAAAGGAGATACTTCGAATGCAACTTCAGGATGGGAATGTGAAAATACGTATACTGTACATCGATCGACCCCATCCAGTCTTCCTGCTGCAGCACCAGAAGAACCTGAGCTAGGGTCAACATCATTTCTCCTGTTCGAGGGAAAAATTCAAGATCCTGAGGTCTAGGATCAGCCTCAATCACCCGTTCTTTTTGGGGATCAGGAAGTACCAGGAGTATCATCCCTGACACCTTTCCTGTTCCAGAACAATCTCTATCGCACCTTTCTGTAACAAGGACAGGACCTCTTGTTGCAGGAGCAACAGATGATCCTCCGGACACCAGTCCTGGTGAGGAGGGAAAGGAGGGGGAAACTCCCAGAAAGGAAGGGTGTACCCATTTTCTACAAGATTTAAAACCGAAAGATCTGACATAACAGATTTCCATTTTGTAGAAAGTGGGATACCCGACCTCTAACAGGTCCAACATGCTCCAAGATGGGGGATCTAGAGCTGCTTCCCTGCTGAGCCAGTTGGGGGGACAGGAGAGGAAGAGGAGGAAGAGACTTGTTGGCGAGCAGCTCCCTGCAGACGACCTCTACCCTTCCCTCTGTATACTCTGTACAGCGGGTTCGCCTGTTGTAGCTGCTGCACGAGGGCCCAAAAAGGAGCCACCCTTACAAAACCCCAAAATCTTCGGTACCCACAGCCGCTAGGCTGAGATTGCAAACCTAGAGAACTAGCAGTAGCTCTGCTGTCTTCAAAGCGTTGTAGCGCTGAGAGTCCGCCTTGGTCCCAAAAAGTCTGGAGCCATCAAAAGGAACATCCAACAGCATGGCCTGAACATCAGGAGAGAACCCCATCCTCTCAGCCAGATGTGCCTCCTAGTAGCCACCGCGGAACCCATCACCATGGCAACGGAGTCAGCCGTGTCAAGCCGAGACTGAATCACCGGACAGGCCACCTTCTGAGTGTCCACCAGCAACTCAGCAAAGTGGCTCCGAACATCCTTGGGGAGTTTAGGAATCACGTCCTTGGCTGAGTTCATCAACACATGGATGTAACCTCCCAGCAGGCTTGTAGCATTAGTCGACTTTAAGGCCATACTGGCTGATGAAAATACTTTCTTTGCCGACTGTTCCAGATTCTTTGAGTCCCTATCCCCAGGAGTGGGCAGGAAGGAACCTAAAGACTGCTATGATGAACATGAAACCTGAACCACCAAACGTTCCGGTGAAGGGTTCGTTGACAAAAAAGCAGGATCCCCAGGCGCAACTTAGTATCACTTGCTACTGATCTGGAAACAGCTGGGGTAGACATAGGCTTTTGCCACACTTCCAGAAGTTCTGTCAAGGCTTCACTGAACGGAAGTAAAGGTGCCATCAATGATGAAGGGTAGTGAAGTGCCTCTGTAAATATGTTCGACTTGACCTCTGCTGTGGGCAACTGTAAATCCAGAAGTTTAGAAGCCTTCCTTATAACAGAATGGTAGGAAGAAACATCCTGAGAAGGAAGAGCTTTGGGAGAAGATAGTTCCAACTCTGGTGATGTATCTAGCCCTCTGGGTTTTTGAAGCCCTTCAAAATTCTGCACGGGATTCAGTATCTATCCCTCCTCTGCATCTTCCTGTTGCTCCTGGAATTCCTCCTCTTCCTGAAGCCTCTGAGTCTCCCTTCTTGAACGCATCTTAGGTATCGGCGTTGGCGGCACCAGACGCGGCGCCAATGACCTCGGAGCCAGCATCAATGGAGGCCCTTCAGGAGCGGCTGGCAATGCCACACGAAGTCGGGATGGCGACGGAGGCTAGTCCATCCTTCCTTCCTGGGACTGGATCAGCGTCGAGAACCTGGGCATCGGGAGAGGCCAAGACTGAGTCATTGGCATGAAAGGCATAAATGGTGCCTGGGCATCATGATGGGGAATGCCCATATTAAAGGAAAGTAGTCCCATGGGCCACCAGGTGCACCGGATTGGTAAACCGCACTGGCAAACATGCCATACATTGCGTTTAAAAAATACGAAGGATCCGCACCTGGAGCCGGAATAGGTGGGTACTGATCTGGAACCGCCGGATCTGGAACAGGCTGAGGCCTTAAGGCTGGCTCTGGCTGCGGCGCCAGAGACTCCGGACCCGGAGTGGCCGGAGGTGAAAGAGTCGCTTCCCTGGATGCTGGATGGGCCCTCGGAGCTGGAGAACGCGCCAGAGTCACCTATGGTGAAGGAGAAGGCGAGATGTTATCCGCCCTGTGCGCATGACCGGGGACTCTGATTTCAGTGACTTGCCTTTAGAAGAGCGACGCCTGGACCCATGATGCCGCTTCTTCTTATGGTTCTTGGACAACCACGGGGTGTGTGGAGTCGGCGACTTTGACCTCGACTTTGTCCTCTTCCGACTTCTCTTCTTCGTCGCCCAAGAAATGAACAACTTCGCTTCCCTCTCTTTGAGGGCCTTCGGGTTCATCCGATGACACGAAGAGCATCCCTCAGCATGGTGGTTAGACGACAGGCACCAAAGGCAATCTTTGCAGGGGTCCGTGATGGACATATGACCCCCACATTCCCTGCAGGGTTTAAATCCAGGCTTTTTCTGAGCAGCCATCATACAGATACAGATTTCAGATGTTACTGTAACAATGTAAACCACAAAGAAATGGAGAGTCGTAGAAAAACCGTTACGTATCAACTGCGCAGAAAAAAGAGAACGGACGTCAGCACGCCGGCGAAGTCTTCTTATGGCTCCGATGATGTCACGCGGAGTTGCGAGCGGAGCCATGCCATTGAGACATCCTCATCGACATGGGAGAGCTATGGAAAAAAAGTTTCAGTGGAATGCTGCGCAAGGGGCAATTCAAAAGGTGAGAAATCCACAGGCAGATGTGTCCATCAGAAATAACAGTACAGAACCACTCAGCTAGAGAATACTGCATTCCACTGTGGAAAAAACAGGAAAAAGGCAATGCTCATATTAAAAATTATTTTGCATCATCACTCATTTTGCCTTCTACAGTGATGACAGATATTTACATAATAACAATAGAAGATTGATTTTGAGTAAATTGTGCAAATTATTTTAAATGCATTTAGTTATGTGGACACATCCTGAAATGTCATCTGGGTTAAACATAAATTAAAATGCTGTTAAGGAATATGATCAGTAGTGCTCTCGTTGCTCATAAACTTTCAGCTCTGCCCTCGTACATTTATGTTAAAGGTGGATGTTAAACATTGTTGAATATACATTCAACAAGAATCATGGCCTGCTTTTTCACCACAAACTAAAAATAATGAATCTAAACAAAAAGACTTATACTCACCAATAAGTTATTTCGGCAATGGAAGTGACTGTTGGTTTCTCGGTGGTTTACAAGAGGAAACGTGAAAAAGGTTTCATTGGACTCCTATAAGGGAAAAAGAAGCTTAAATATTCAAACACAAGCAAATGTTTACAAATGTTACATCAACTACTTTCAGCCAAACAGTTCAAATTAACTTTGAATGATTAAACAAGTTGCCAATTTCTTCCCAAAAACAGTCTTAATTTATAACTGTCCTATTATTAATACTCAATATTGCAGTTTTGCTTTGTAGGAAACTGGTTTTTTTTGCAGTCGCCTGCCAGCATTACATGTGATATAGCTAGGTAACCCCTATGGCAGGCCTTACAGCCTTAAGGCAGGGTGCACTATACACATGTGTGGGCATATCTGCGGGAGTGGATGTATCCCTGTGGTATCTAAGCTCACCTTCAGATATTACGAGTGGGCAGGGATGATATAACAAGGACATGGCTGGACATTGGTCATTACGAGTCCCCAGCTACATGATGGCTTCACTGTACCTCAAGGAGTTTGGTCCCAAACACCTCGTCCCAATACACCCACACTGATACCAGTGCGAAATGTATTAAGAAATGCACCCAGAGAGCATCTTAGAGGTGCTACCTGACAATCTACCGACTACTAGTGCATTGATTGAATTGTCTTGACCAGCCCGCCACCATAGGCACGTTTCTGACCTCCTGAGGTGACAGCCTTCTATCTCAGAGGTCAGGTACAAAGCCGGCTGCTCAACATGGTGGTGTTCACACCTCCTCCAAGCAGGATGGGCATCCCAGGGTGGCCCTGCTGCCTTTATTATGCGACCCTGGGCCTCTCCAGATAGTGCAGATGCCCAACCACCGTGTTCTGAGTCCACTTTTTGGCTGCAAAACAGGCGGGAAAATTAGTAAGGTTAGGAGATAAGCCCACATTCTGTCAGCACCACCCCTAGGGTGAGCCAGCTGATGTGGTCCCCAGTTTTCAAATTCCTCTATGTTGTTTTGGACGTAATTAGTAATTTAAGGGTCAGCGTTATGCCCACTTCCCATTGGCTACTACCTGCCACTCCCCGTAAATGCACCTAACTAGAGTTTAGGTGGCAGGCCAGAAGCCAAGAACTCGGATTCGATGGATCAACAGAAGGACGACGAAGAAGAGTCACTGCCTCGCATGAACTGCAGCACAACTTTGGCGTAAAACCCTGCAGTCCTCAAGCATCTCTCTACAGTTGCGACAGAGTGACTCATCCTGTGAATTGGAGAACTACCAAAGACTTGGGTAGCATGTCAGCACTTGCAAAATCACAGACAGTCTGCCTTGGAGTAGAGGAACTACTCCCCTGCATTCCGCAGGCACTAATACGCAAAGTCCGGTCCATCGCCTGCAGTTCCCCGGCCTGATCGACACCGTAGACGACCAGGAGAAGGTACTCATGTTCTGGAAGGACATATCTGTCTCCTCACCAAGTGTGAAGACACCAGGACCAACCGGAGCCGTGCAGCACCAAACCCCGGGGATACCGGAAGTACTGCACCAAACACCAACAGTGAGAGTCCAGTCCGGATTCTCACCAGACAATCTATCGAGCTATCGATGGATGACAGCATCACTGAGACCCACTTCAGGAGTGGCCCAGCTGCTTTGATTTTGCCCCTGCCAGCTGTTTGTCCCTAACCGCGAGGTGCCTCTTTGCGCACCCAGCCCAGTAGACGTAACCACTCTGCACCCGAGCCACCTGGCCCGTGTCCCAGCAAACCAGCTGTGCCCCCTTGTTCCACAACTCCTTGCGCCCTATGCTCCCATTTGGGAGACCCTTGGACCTGTCCACAACTCCCCCTGTACAGCCCACCTTCACCGTAGTGCACCAGGTTCCAGCCTCACCAGCACCCTTCTCCAGGTAGAACCCGTGCCATTCTCGAATAACTGCTGGCAGTACTTTGGACCTTAGCCCACTAAAACTCTGAACCCCGAAGGTAAACTCCTGAAACAGACTGTGCCTAAATGTATTCATCTTTGACTTTTACTCCCATAGGATTTTATTGTGCGTAAAAGCACACAGATTTGAGCATTTTACTTACCTGTGAATATTGATATCAAAAACAGTACTTACCTTTGAACGAAGTTCTTGATTTTAAAACCTATATAAAAAGAAGCACTATTTTTCTAATTTGGTCTCTGATTTATTCTTTGAGTGTGTGTCTCATTTATTGCCTTATGAGTACAACAAATGCTTTGCACTACCCTGTGAGAAGCTTAATTGCTCGCCCATACTACCACAAAAGAGGGCGTTAGTAGTATCTACTTTTGCCTCTGTAAACCAATTGGGGACCCACTGGACTCTCTGCATAGTGTTCTTCGTTTTAGTACGCTATTTAAATAGACAGCTTCCTACATGCTTCCTCTTCTCCTTTAGACTACAGATAGTTGTTCTAAAATAAAGTAGTTATCCAGAACTGTTCACAAGCATAATGCATTCCACCTTTTCAAATTACACAACCTCAAATGTAAGCCCCACCTTCCCAAAAACAACTGTAGTTCAAAAACTGGAATACTGTTCCTACTCCTAGCATTCCAGCCAACAGACATGTATAACAGAGTGTAGCCAATGCCAGTTTAAGACACATTTTATCAATGACTGCTGGACTGCTCCTGGCGAACTCTCTCTACTGGGTTTTAACGGGCTCTTTTGATCTATAAAATGGCAAGAAGTGCTTAACTGTGAGAGAGGAACTGAAAGAAATTACTAAACAAAGATTTTGAAACACAGCCCATTCATTCTGACAGCGATCCCAGTTATCAGCTGACATGATCACATTTTCTACCAAGCCACTAAAATTCACTCTTTTGTCCCTATTTGAGTATTGCAGTTGAGGATCATTTTGCAAAAGTCTGAGCGCAAACGCCGAGATGACAAAAGGTATACTAATTAAGCACATACAATTGTACTGCCATCCATCTGGGCTATGTTGCTATTACACATTAATGACATTTTGGATGGTCACAAGGGCATTTAATTTTCGGTAGCTTGTTCTCAGATTGTAATCATGCTCGCCCTGATGGTTAGATTGTGTTGCAAATACAGGCAGGTAAGTTTCCATAACAACTCATACAAAAAGAGGAACCAGAGCTGAAAGTGACCATCGGGATTACAGCCAGCATTGAGGTCTGGAGAAAACTATCACCACTATGTATAAGAAGGTGAACTGAGGCAAGGCATACACCACTTAATCTAAGAGAACCGCAACAGAGCTGCTTGGAGCTTTCCCAAGAAACCACTTAAATCACCCAATGGTGACGTATAACTTCCTGCTGCTCGTGTTAGTAAAGACATCAAAAGGCAGGAAAAAATCCTGAGTTGTTCTGAGAGAAGTCACACATTCCTGGGAAGGCCAAGTCTGGCAATTCTGTACATCTTTTTTCAGACTAAAATAAATTAAAATAAATATTGCTAGGTTCACCAAGACGCCCAACTTTATCTGCACTGTATGGAACCAAGATTGCTTTTTTCCTCCATGAAATATGGGATTGTTTTTCAAGAAGAGGTGAGTTTAAAGGTGACTGTACCTCCTGGTGTATGCTGGCAACAAAGCTAATAGCTGTGCCAGCTTCAAGGATCAAAGCTTTCCCAGAGCAAGGGGTGACGATTTTAGGAATCAACTTGTCTCAGTCAGGAATCTGTTAGTGGGACTTCTGTTGAAGATTTTTCTCAACTGAAGAAGCCTTCCCAGACCTAATGGCTAAAGTATTGTTGATAACCTCCCTCCTTCAAAGGGGAGGGCCGAGGAATACCTTTGCTCTTTTGGACAGCGCTTTTGGTTTGTATGGTTTGCCTTCACAGCCCAGCTGACGCCAGACAATTATGTGAGAACACCAACATGTGTGTGCCTACTACATGTTGAGAGCCAGGGGTACTTGTTTGAATGGGCATAACTTGTGTGCCTTCACACAAAAAAGTGCAGGCTCTCCACAAAGATGTCATCGTTTTGTTTATTTATCCAGCTGCCTGAGGTTGAACTTTCAAGGGCACACACATTCTAGAAGCTTAGATGGGAGGATGGCAGTCATTAACCAACATCGATTTTTAGTTCTGGCTTGACATTGCAACAGCGTAACCTATATCAATATTATTCTACAGTTCTTTCCACTGTCAGTCTAGCTACTTGTAATATTTAACATTACCATACAACGTTATTTTAAAGCCAGACCTATTGGCATTTCCAATGCATGGGGGAATAGTTCTGGCTGTCTAATAATTTCTGGCATATTTGATAACAAAAGCATCGCCCTAGAACAGAAAATGCAGGATAATGTGTGTAAGAGAGGTAGTTAGAATGTAGTAGCTTGTTTAAGATAGGATTGACTATCCTTACCAGCGGCATAGCAGGAATTTCCATTAACTGCTCTTGCTTAGACAATTTTGCCCATATGAAGTCTCCGTATTCGATCAGAAAAAACAGCCATATCTGTATCTACATCTAAAGGGGCACTATGAAAACTGTCTCTATATCCTTCTTGTTTTCCTGCTGCAAAGGGCTTGGTAGAGACCTGAAGATGCCATTTTCTGATATAACTTTGAGAGAGAGTGAGACTTAAGTCTACTCTAGATGGTCTACTTTACCTGATGAAGAACTTGCTTGTGGCAGCTGCTTGCATGAGTACAGTCTCGTGTTTACAGGGAACTGCTAGCCACTGGACGATTCCCAGGTGTCTGGAAATACTTAACGCCTTCTGTGTACTCGAACAAATTGTGAGGGAAGAGCTGGTCTGTTATGTACTGCTGGGCGGGAGTGCTTTTCTGCAACTGAGTTAAGGTAATGGGAGAAGGGAGAGTGTTGTTAACTAAGACCAGGAGAGGCAGAAGTACTATGACCTCTCGTAAGGGTCACTTGAAGAAAACTAATTTACATTTGCAGAACTTCCCTCCTGTTCTGTTGCACTAAAGCTACCTACTTGTTTAATCTGGGGTAAAGCAGAAGAGCAAAGGTGGCACCTTGCCAGATAGCCACCCATCTGTGTCCTGCATTTGAAAATGTGTTGATGGATGTCGTTTTCAAGCTAATGACATTCAGTCCTTGACAAACACAGCTCTCAGGTGGGTCCTACTGAAGGTTTTGAGGGCACAAATATGTTTCTGAAAGCAAACATAGAAGATCTAACTGATAAGAAGCAACATCTCCGAGTTGGCTGATGCACTTGCAGTTCTGCCTTAATTCTGACTAAGCAAGTGTTTCAGCTGTTTTCAGATGGAATTTTACTGCCTATATATTTCCTTTTTGTTTAACATTTTAACCCATTATCCAGTTCTCTCATTTTGTATATTTAAATGTACATGGTTAAACTTTGTGTGCTCATTGCTAAATCTTAATATCCTATTATATAGATGCATGGATGGTTATCATACACAAGATCTACACACGTTATCTATAAGGCTTCCGTTGTCACTGTGATCAGCTACCCAAGGTGAGCCAGAAATCAATCAATGAAACAGGCTGAACTCTTCCTGTCCATATGTTTGGTACTGTGAGACGTCAGTCAAAGCTCAAGATTCCTCTAGCGCCCACATCTTGAGAGGGGCATCTTCTACAATCATCAACAGTTCTTATAAAGGAATTAAAGGACACTGGTCTGTCCCTAGAGGACTCGGCAGTCCAGGTAAAGAAAGTAATGTAATGAAACTCAGCAAGTCCCTCGAGTATCGTTATAGTTGCCATGATTTTGACAAGTATCTGTGAGGTCAATTCGATATGCTGTTTACCAGAATTAGTAATGTGATCCCCCAATCAGAATTCCAAAACACTTTCTATAGATTGTTGTTCGGAAAACAGGGCGCTCCCAGAAGTAACATTAACCCTCAACAATAACCAGTGTGGTGGCAGTTAGTGTGAAACCATAGTGGAACTGAGTGGAGTGGTCCTGCAGCCCCAACAAGATGATCAATGATTTAGTTCTGAATATTCACTGATGAGCTAGAGAACCATCAGCCAGGCTTGCCCCCTCTGGCACAATTTAGCATAAATTACCCTGGCCGAAACCCTGTATGCTTCATGATGACTTAAAGGCAAGCCATAGTGAGAAGCCTTTTAGTTGAATGACTTGTAAATGTATCCACTTCTTTGCTATTTAAATATGCCTGATGTCACACCCACATGTCTGATGTCACACCCACCAGCAGCTCTGCTAAGAGTATCACTTTTTCAGAGTGCACCACAAATGGAAATTGTCCTTTAGCACCCGTAAACATCAATGCTAATATTGTGAGCAACTTTATTTCTAGTCTTCATCTTGCCATTTAACCTTGGGGAGAGAAGTTGGCCTAACGGCTAGGGCGCTCGACCTCGGACCTGGGGATCTGGGTTCGAGTCTCGGTAACGACGCCAAAAACCTCCTGTGATTCTGGGCAAATCACTTAATCTCCCCGTGCCTAAATTGAATGTGTGTCCTCATGTAACGTAACTGGTGCTATGTAAAGCGCTCGGATACCTGAGTCTAGTTCGCGCTATATAAAACTCTGCAAAAAAAAACAAACCTGGGCACCAATCTATGCAACCCTATGATCAGTTGCCGTATCACCTAATGTCTTAATGTCTAGCATTCCACTTGCAACTGCACTCTAAACTCCAATAAACCAGTGCTGTTGCAGACCCTGAATCCTAGCCACCAAATAATCTATGCCCTGATAAACCATATCACCAAGCACTCTGTGATAGGAGCTCCTTTGCTTTCATGCACATTGTGCTTCCCTGTTATTGGAGTGTAGGGTGATGTTATCAATGCTATAATGCTCCCTTATGACGCAGTGGGTGGCAGGGGGGTGTCAGCAACGCTCGACGTGGCATCTACAAAGCAGCGCAGGCAACAACATGAGGTTCACCTCGACCCACTGTGGATTTACAAAACTGTCAGCTCAGTTCGTTGTGCACGTAATTTAACAGTTCCTGCCCAGATGGGCGTGGCTCTATGGCATTTTGGGATCTGTAGTGCCTCTAGGTATTCCCCATGTGGGTGCGCTGATTTTCGCCACATATTCAGTTTTGTAAATCCACAGTGGGTCGAGGTGAACCTCATGTTGTTGCCTGCGCTGCTTTGTAGATGCCACTTCGAGCGTTGCGGACACCCCCCTGCAGAGCGTCTGCATTCTCGTTCTTCCTGCTGACAACCATCTGGTATCAGCACAGACCCGCAGCAGTGGTGGGTCTCCTTCCGCGACCGGGAAAGCCGTTTCCAAATAAATTCGATGCAGGTACCCATTTGGAAGGAGGCCACACGAGACTCATGGCTTCTCACAATTTAATGACATCTTTGCACGCAGGTTTCCAACAGTGAAGCACATTTCTCAAAAATTGCCAGACGCGTTTCGGGTTGTGAAATTCCTTCCTCAGCGGCATATAAGTGGTCAGTCAGCTCAGTTCGTTGTGCACGTAATTTAACAGTTCCTGCCCAGATGGGCGTTGCTCTATGGCAGCGCAGGCAACAACATGAGGTTCACCTCGACCCACTGTGGATTTACAAAACTGAATATGTGGCGAAACCACCAGTTTCATTTTGCGGGATTAAGAACGCTGTGCAGAGCACCTCTCCTACAGCTATTTCTTTGGATTTTTCCAATACCGTCCCCCAGCACTACTCACCTGGGAGCCACTGTTGCATCCTGGGCAATGGAGTCCGCAGATGTTCTCGGACCCTACACATTATCACCTGAGGATCCTTTTGCTGAGGGGCGGAGCTGACATTCTCACCTATCCAGTGCGATGGGGTGCACTTTAAACTGCAGAGCGTGAGGACTTCCGTTTTCACCACCGCAGGCGCTGAAGAGGCCACACCGGCCGAAATGCATCCGCCATCAACTTGAAATAAAGGGCTTCGCCATTCAAATCCCCATCGAGGCTCCTGCTTCTTTCTTTGAGAGGAGGCGTTTACTTCATATATATATATATATATATATATATATATATATATATATATATATATATATATATATATATACACACACACACACACACAAACGGAACATATCTGGCAAGGATAAAAAACTTTAAAAGATCTGAAATTACCGCCATCCAAACCGAATGAAATAAATGGCAAAGTACTTGGGAACAAACCGCTGTAAACATATTGCTCCAAACTCATCCACTAAAGTATCCTTCCAGCCACTACCCTATGTAGACACCGTAAATCAGGAAAAAATCTACTCAGCTTGACTGAACTCTAAACAATATTGCTGACCTCTAAACAATTTGACATACAACCAAAATCGACGACAACATTGACTCATTGACAAAGCATAATCCAAGAACTCTAAAGGCTGCCGAGCTTCAGAAAGTGCTAGAGGATCATGTAAATGGTAGTAAAGCTTACAGAAAAGCAGGAAGCAGAACGTGTAGCATAAAAGAAAAAATACCCATCTAGAGGATAAACTGCACAATGAGAAATATGAAAATCTGTGACAGATCTCAGCTGCCCTGCTTGAAAATTTTGTGATGCTATGCAATTATTTGATCTCACTGAGCCACCTTTTTCTCCATTATCACATAATGGAGCAACTTCAAATACATGAAATCATGACGTGCACCAAACAAAATATGCTTGTATTTGTTTTAATAGAGTATAATGTTGCTCCGTGCATAATGCAAATGTAGGCTATTTATAGTTAATACATGACTGCTGACTTCCCTCTTAGTCAACTAATGGCATTGACTTCAGGGCCAGGGGCAGGAATGCTTCTAGGTATATGCTTAAACATGATCATTTATAATAAATATCTCTAAAGGTGGAGATAAAAATGATGTATACTAAGGTGAAAGACTTCTATGTGTTGAACAAATACACTGCATTGAATTTTAAAGACAATGAGCCATATTTTTGCAAAAGAGAGCAAATTCCACATCCCCAGCCTCAGGTGAGCCGTGACCCGATGTAACAAAGCTCACATGCCGAGCTTTCCGCAGAACAGTTTAAGGGGTTCTTCCTCAAGGTCAGGCTGAGGCATGCACTCGAGGCATGGCATCACCGAGCTCTCCCTGAACTGCCTTTGAACACACTCCTTTAGAACACACGGGAAACGGAACCGAGAGGAAACAAATGCCTGGAATCATAGAGAGAGGCAAGTACCCGAGCAGAATAGGCGTCTCTCTCAAGCACAGAGGCTGGCTCGTGAACAATGCCAGCATTTAAAAGTGGAACCCTCTATTTTATTTAAGATTCCGTGCCTTTGTTTCGCTTGTTACACCTGTACGTGTGGGCATATGTGCGTCCATGTCATTTATATTTGAGTGCACCGATTAATCGTGTTGCAGGGAGGTTACACAGCTGTTAAAACTATACTTCAAATTAACTGTACTTCAAAATCACGTAACTGTACTTCAAAATAACTGTACTTCAAAATCACGTAACTGTACTTCCAGCAAACTGCATGTTAAAAAAGGGCAGCATCCTGCGAGAGGTCTGTGCGTCAGCCATAGTGGAACATAAAAAGAAGGAGCCAGCGCCATTACCAAAGCAGCCAATGGTGTGTGTGCGCAGCTCTGCAACGAGCAAGTATTACAAGGACAAGGCTGGCGCAAGATGAGAGGGGAGCTGCTGATGGGAGAACCTTAATACGTGCAGCTCCATGCGCCCCTCAGAAAACCTATTACCTATTAGGTTATCCTAAAAGCGTAGAACATATCTTGCTCACCAGAAGTTTGTGAACAACATGGTCCATAAGCAGTAATGACTACAAGATGAATTTTAACTGAAAATAAGTGCAGCCCTGATCAAGCCAAGTAAAGAGATAAGGAAGTACAGCGTGTTCTTGACATCTGATAGGGTGGTAGTTATTCTGAATGCACTGGATGCCACTTCCACTTAAGTGCTTAGAAAGACTTGGTGGATGGATGTTCGGATTCCTTTAGAATGTCCATATAATCTTGTGGAAAGTGCAGGTGACCAGACTAAACAAACTGAAACAAATGGCCTCTGCGCACGCCGCTGTTCAAAGCAAGCCCAGCAGTGGCTGTTCAAAACAAGCCCGGCAGTGGTGCGCGCGCGCTCAGTCTTCTCTTTTTTGAAGCACACTCGTGCTTGTGGCGCGCCCGTGCTCGCTCCCTCAAGGAGGATGCCGCCACTAGCTTCCAAAAAGACCAAAGCGACGGCTAAAGGTCCTCCTACACAGCGCATACGCGCTGCGTAGGCGATAATTAAAAAAGGAGAAAAACAGCACCTTTTTCATCCTCAGACATTGCGGTTTAGAGCAACATGTTTCTATGCTTACTCTGGTTTTGTTGTTGTTATTTTTTTACAAATAAATATTTTGAGAAGTAGATGAGAAATTCCCACTTACAATGGAACACAACTGTCAATAAAAGCTTAATGACTTACATCACAGCACATTCTAGTCTATTATACTCTCTTGTAGTTTGTGGAAAACCTGGATATCACACTGACTTGATTTACTTGACTTTGGCTGTGTTGTGATTCAATGAGATGGAGCAACCAGTCCAAATGCCCTCATCATATGATAACGAGGACCAGTATTCTCGAAATTTAAGAGCACAAAGTTTAATAACGTGCACCAAGTACAGTTGCATTTAATTTAGAAATAGTTCCTGGAACTAGGATGATGACATAATATGACATAGACATTAATGGGGTATCTGTGCCAGTTATAGAGTGACCCTTTGAATACTGGCACAGGCCCACTCAGCATTCTACCTTTTGCAATTCAATAAAAGAAGCTGGGTAATATTTAAATCTAGTTATTTGTATAAACAGTACTCTGAGGACCTCCATCTGCCCCAGCCCTGCTTGTGCCTACCCCTCTTCCAGAGCTCTTCCCCTCTCCATGACCTCGCTAACCTCCTTACCACTCACTCCTCCCTCCCCCTCAATGTAACCCCGCCTCAACTGCCCACCTACCTCTTCGCTGTTCTGAAGCTAGGTTTATACTAAATTAGTATCATGCATAAGTTCAAAATGAATACATACAGGGGCGTGGCTTGGCAAGCCAGCATGGCGGCCGTGGGTTGATCGTGCTCCGTCCAGCCCTATAATATCCTCTTCATTTATCCTGTTTCCCCGTCACTGCATCTGTCCCTGAGCGACCCCGCCGTGTTCCGATTACGGCACCGTGCTCCTGGGCCAGTTTTGACTCTGCGAGAGGTCCGCAGATGATTTTGCAGCGCCGAGAGGAAGACGCGGCCTATGGGAGGCGTGCCCTTGTGAGAAGCAGGGGAGTCGCGTGATCTCCTGTCTGTGCCAAGGTGCTACCACGGCAGCTGCGGAGGTGGCATAGCGGTGCATCGGCCACTACGCAGGCCTGGACTGGTGCCAGTGGAGTGGGGCTTGTCCTAGATGTGTTGGCGGCCCCTGTCGTGGCGGGGCCCGGCTGCATGGCGGAGCGGCTCGGTAACCATATCGGGTTACCGAGGTCAGGATTGGCTGATGGGGTGCGGCGCAGCCGTCTTATGGAAGATTCATGCTGCTGTCCTGGTATCCTGTAGGTTCTGTACAGAGTAGGAATGGCTGTTAGTTCAAAAGAGGCCCCGGGTCTTATTCGCGTTCTTAGCTGGAATGTTAGGGGGGCGTTAGACAAGAGCAAACGGGGCCAAGTCAGCCAAGCGAGCTCACGCGGATGTGTTATTGTTGCAAGAGACCCACCTAATGGGGACCAAGGCAGTGTGCTTCCAGCGCTTCGGCTATATACAAGTCTCTCACTCCGGGTTCGTAAGGGGCTCCAGAGGGGTTGCCATCTTAATACATCGATGGTTGCATACACACGTTAAAACCTGGAGGGATGCGCAGGACAGATATCTGTTCATAGAAGGCACGGTAGGGGGTGAGACCCTTGTATTAGGGAGCGTATATTCCCCCACGCCTTTTTCCTGGGGGTTGGCCGAAAAGATTCTGACCCTGTGGACAAACATGCCCGAGGGCCTCGCAGTAGTGGGAGGTGATTGGAACGATGTGATGGATGTGGCCAGGTATAGATGGAGGTCGGGGGGGAGAGGGGGAAGGGGTGTTGGAAGCCTGTTATCCCACTATGCTGCATTCTTTGGTGACGAGTCTTGATTGGGTCTACCCATGGCGCAGGATGCATGGTAGTACACAAGGCTACACGTATCTTTTGGCGGTTCATGGTTACTTCTCCCGTCTGGATTATCTGTTTATTCCACGGGTCTGTGACAGTAGAGTGGTGGCGGCCGACATACTCCCGCGCGGACTCTCTGATCACTCCCCAGTGGCGCTTACTACACAAGCAGGGGGGACCGGTGGGCCATTCTGTTGGCGCCTCTCTGTCTGGAATCCTCAGAAGGAGGACTATAGGGAACGAATGGTAGATGCCCTAGATCAATACCTGGCTATTAATGTGGGCTCGGTCTCACAGGCTGAGTCCCTATGGGAGGCTTTGAAGTCCACTATTGAGGGAGTAGTATTTCGTATTGTGCTGCAGCCCGTAAACAGTGCAGGGAGGGCTTGTTTCGAGCAGAGTCAACTATTCTGGAGTTGGAGGTGCGCAGCATGGAGGAGGGTGGGCAGTTTGTTCGCCATCGGCTGCTGCTAGCGCAGCAGGATTATTCTCGTATCCTTCTAGATGAGGCTTGTAAGGCCTGGCTTGCTACTCGTAGTAGGATTTATCAGTTGGGTGACAAATCTGGTAAAATGATGCACTGATTGTGCCAGGGCTCGCTTCGCCCCCAGGCCTGTCCGGGGGTAGTGGGGAAAGATGGGCTCCCGGTATTAGGCGCGTTGGCAGTCGCGGGTAGTTTTGGAGAATATTATGCTCAGCTGTAGGCTCCTGCGGAGTGCCTCCCGGCAGCGACCATTGAACGTTTTTTGGATGATCTCCCTCCGAGGGCACTCTCTGGTGCAGGTAGGGAGGAACTAGAGGGCCCGCTCACTGAAGAGGAACTGGGGACAGCCCTCGGTGATCCTAATTCTGGCAAGGCCTCGGGCCCTAATGGCTTTCCATGCGAGTTCTTTAAAAAATATTTTTTGTAGCTGGGACCGCACTATCGCCAGGTGGTGGAGGAGGCCAGGGACAGGGGCGGTTGCCCAGTGATTGACGTCACGCGGAGATAGTTGTTTTTCATATGCCCGGCAGACCACTGGAACATCATGCCTCATATCGCCCTATCTCCCACTTAAACGTGGAGGCCAAGATATTGGATAAGGCATTGGAGAACCGTCTTCGCCCCCATATAGCTCACCCAGACCAGGCGGGGTTCGTGCCTCAGCGTGCAACCTGACACAATATTAGACGGGCGCATGTGGCGGTCTCGACCATTCAGGCTATGGGGAAACGGGCGGCGCTTCCTTGGCAGACATGGACCGGGCGTTCAATTCCCTGAGCTGGGTCTATTTATTTGCACTCCTGCGGCGGCTACATTTTGGACTGCGTTTCCTGTGCTACCTCACCCTGCTCTATACTGATTTGACGGCATCAGTGCAAGTGGCGGGCTTCGTATCTTCTTCGTTCTCCATTGGGCGGGGCATCAGGCAGGGGTGTCCATTATCCCCATATCTTTTTGCCTTAGCATTGGAACCCCTGGCAGCCTGGGTTCGGATGGACGCTCAGGTGTCAGGGTCTGAATGGGCGCATGGCCTGTCCGACCGCATCGCCCTCTACGCCGAAGATGTGTTGTTTTTTCTTACCAACCTGGAATGAACGGGGCCGCGGCTATAGGTTTTCGGGCCAAACTTCCGGTCTATACATGAACCCCGAGAAGTCCACAGAAGTACTGAGAGGTCGGGGCGAGCTCGGCTCTTGGGCGTCGTCGGCACAGGTGGTACAGGGGGGCATGAAGTATCTGGGGATATACCTGTCCGATTCTTCCGCCACAGCCTGGGAGCGTAATCTTGAGCCTGTATGGGACCGGGTGCACGAGGACATTAAGATTTGGTCCCACATGCCCCTGTCCATCTATGGCCGGTCAGCCATTTTCAAGATGGTGTTGCTTCCGCGATTGTTGTATCAACTACAAAACCATCCTTATCCGATTCCTCCGCAGTGGTTTCAACAGGTGAACTCAGTTCTGGGACAGTTACTCTGGGAGGGCGGCGCGGTTAGGGTGGCTGTCCGGGCGCGTTTCCTCTCTACGTATTGTGGAGGACTGCCACCTCCGATATATGGTCGATATATGGTCGCATCGCATTAACTTGTACTTAATGAGTGGTGGTATGGAGTTAGAGCCGACCCAACATATGCCGTGGTGCGGCGCTGCATGGGAGATCACTCCCTGCACACTATCCCGTACTCTGCCCCGCTGAGGCGTCCTCTTCCGCCTGTCACGCGGATTGTGTTCCAGATTTGGAGGCAGACATTGCACAAAATGGGCTGGTGGAATAGACTGACTAAAGAAACCCCCGCTGTGGCTCAATGGCCGTTTCCTCCAATTGTTGGATCTCTCCGGGTTCCGTGATTGGGATAACATCGGAATATCCACTCTGGGTGATGTCATGCGCGGTACGGTATTGAAATCCTTCCAAGACATCCAGACAGCGTTTCAGATGCCAAAGACTCCGTTTTTTAAATATTTGCAGTTTCGGCATGCCATTGCTCCCGGCCTGGAGGGTCTGGATTCACTGCCGGAATTTAGTCCGGTGGAAGCGAAGATCTTTATGGGGGACCTCCTTGACCGCAAGATCTCCAAGATTTATCAAGCATTGGTTACGCATTTTTCCCCCTCATTGCAGCCTCTGCGGGAGGCCTGGGAGGAGATGTAGGCCAGTTAGAGGAGGAGGATTGGAAAGAAGCTTTTGCCTCCCCTCGCGGGGTGGCTATTGCAGTGCGCCTGCGACTCATCCAATTTGAATACCTTCATCGGGTTTTCTTTACCAGGATTAGGCTCTGGAGGGCAGACTTGGTGGCTTGCCCCGAGTGTCTCCGAAGCGGGCAGGAAGAGGGGACCCCGGTACATACCATATGGCATTGCACTGCGCTGGCTTGCTTTTGGAGGGGTGTTCTAGCTTGTCTTTCGGAGGTTCTAGGGTGGAAGCTTTCGCACTCACCGAAATTAGTTCTCCTCCATGTGACGGAAGGTATCGGGGGCAACATCTATAAGCGCTATCTCCTGCTCCTAGGCTTCACACTAGCGAAGAGGGATATAGCTAGGACTTGGAAGACGGTGGTCGCCCCATCGGTCCTGGAAAAATGGCCTAGACTTTAGTATGGGCCTTGAACTCCCCATCTTTGAGGCTAGAGGGTGCCCTAGGAAGCACTATAAGATCTGGAGGCGCTGGGCGGAGTATCGAGGTTTGGATCTGGAACCGCCGTGGGAGGATCGGGGTCGTGACGCGGAGTAGCTGGTTGACTTCTCCTGTTCCTTGCATTTCCCTGTGTGTGGCTCATGAATGATCAGTTGGTAATGGTGTGGTGGCTGTTGAGCTCTTGTGAATACTGATAGCAGCTTGAGCTAGATATATGTTATTTCGGACAATGGAGAGGGTGCACTTGAGGTTCCGTGAAAATCGTTACGGTGTTTTGGGCATTGCCGAATATGGACGAGTTTGGTATCTATGAACCGTAAATGGCGAGTTCGGTAACTGTACGCGTTTTCACTACACTACCTGGCATGGTTCGCCTCATTTACGTGTTTCTACATCTGAACCCTTGGGTTCCATTTCGGATACGGCATCCATTTTGTTTCTTGCCCTCACGTAGTCAGTGAACAGGCAACTGTCCGCATCGTGACCTGTTAGTTCCCAAGCCATACGGAAGACGCATATTCCTTTCATGCGTCTTTATGACCGGAGGAATGACACTGCAGAGGCAAATGGCTCAACTTGAGGGTAATCTTGTCGTACCGGCCTATTGTTTCAACCATGCACGTGCTGGGATCAAGCTCTTTGATCCTATGATCATGTTTCCAATATTACCCCCGCACTCTTTTTCTTTAGGTGTGCCTGACTTCCTAGCAGCTGTTCTTGTCTCTTTACTCTTGCTCATTTACAACTCAAGTGGAATGTACCTAATGATGGGAAGATGTGCTTTTACAGTTGGAACTGGTGATGTTAATGTAATTATGTTCCGGGGTTCTGAATACATGAAAGCGATCCTTTTGAATTTTAGTGTGGGAACTGAGCTGTAACCTTTTGCTTACATATTGTGCAATGACAAGATCTTGTATAAAAGAGAGCGAACCACAAACACAATTTGAAGCAGACTCTTGGAACCTACACTCTGTTGTACTTCCCATGACTTTTGCATCCCTGCAGTAATAAACGCTGATCTTTGACGCCGAAGGAAGTCTCCCGTGTCTCTGTCTTTAGTGCGCCAGAACAGGTATCCCACGAAGGTTTTAGGTGTTGTTCCCTGGCACCGCTGGGCCTTAAATAGTCCAGTCCTTCAGTTGGCGCCCAACGCGGGGCGACATCGGCGGTACCGGTCCAAAGCCTGACGATTGTGAGGAACTTCGTGTGAAATCTCCGAGGAAAAGGTGCACCCCGCTTCATCGATCCTGTTGTCGAAATAAGTGGTCCGAAGATTTTTCCCGCGAAGATTCCCGCCTCCTGACGGCTGTGACGGACCGATGCCCTGACTGTCGACCTGTTTTCGACGCCTGGCGTAGACCTTTCGTACAGCGAGACGATAGACGGGCCTTCCTGGTGACGCCATTGAAGCTCTCAGTTAAGTATTTGTGGGTCGCTCCCAGTCCTTAGTTGTTGTTTCAGCTTGTTGAAGCTTTGTTGTTTGCATGGTTCCATTGCATTTGTGGTTCTTAGTTGTTGGTCCTTAGTTTTTATTTGACAATTGCAATTGCCAAAAACCGAGGGTTTTGTGTTCCACGAAGGATTAGTGCTTCGGTAACCCTTGAAGTTTGATACTAGGTTAGTGTGCACGATGCCTAGCCATAGTGGATTTCTTGGTCTCTTTAAATGTTGCAACAAGGATTCCCGGTTGGAGGACTCGTGTCCGATACCTCCAGTTGGAACTCCGATATATGAGCTCTATAGTCGACATGGTGTGGGTCCTATTATTTATAATAAATATTGGGTCCGTTACACGAAAAAAGATGGTGTCCTTAGTTGGCCACCGCATGGAAGTTTTGAACTTACGATTTTAGATAATCTTGAAGCTAAATTATTCAAAAGGAAAGCTAGACCAGCTATGTTTGATTCTTTTCGGTTGTGGCGTAAAGAGGCCAAGCAGAAAGAAATCAAACAGCTTAAAAAGGATCGAAGAGAAGGTTTCGTTCCGATAATGCAAGTTGTACAACAATGTCAGCGAGATAAAGAAGAAAAAGAAATAGAAGTTTCCACTAGACTACATCATATGAGGATAGACAAATGTTATCCGGTTTTACCAACTAGTCAGGATAAGAAAGAAGAGGATTCGAAGGAGGATCCCCTGTTAGCGTATTTGATGAAATCGCCACCCCCTTATGCACAGGGTGCTACGGCCCCTGTAGTTCCTCCTATAGTTCCGCCTGTTGTTCCTCCGGTTGTCCCTCCTGTTGTTCCGGCGGCTGCGGGTCAGCCCGTTGTTGGTCCCACGTTTGTCGCACCACCTGTCTCTATTCCTACTGCTCCTTTGACTGTACCCTCTCTGCCTCTTGTCCCTGCCACCCCGACTACCTTGCCTGCTTCTGCTGTGTCTGCCTTCACTTCAAACGTTGTGGCTCCTGCTCTCCTTTCTCCTTCTGTTCGTAATCGTATCCCTAACACTGTTGCTACCCTTTATTCACCGCTTTCTGGTCAGTTATTTCCATCCGATACTTCTGAAACTCCCCAAAGACGGAGTCAGATCCCTAGTGGGAGGGAAAAAGAGACGCTAGTGACAATGGCACATAGGTGGATAAGACATCCTGCCAACTACCCTCCACGCATGGTTTTCGAGACGTTTTCTCAGTTTAATGAGCCTACACAGAGATTCGTGTTCGAAGAAATGTGTAACTTTTTGAGGGAAGAATGGTATAATAACAATTTAGATAACGTACCGCCCGATATGATTGAACTTCAGAGTCAATTTTCGAGCGGTATGATTGTAGGTGGAGATGTACGACGTGCCTTAGAGCGACTGTTAGCCCATAGGTCGACAGTGCATTCTCGAGTGGCGTTTGATGACGACTCTGAGAATTGGAAAGCGGCTCCTGGTCAGTACCCTATGAGAGAGGTTCCGCCAGTATGGATGCCAGGTGATCCTGGTGCTGCCCCCCCGATCCCTCCGCATTTCCAAAGAGTTTGGATACACCTCCCATGGAAGCGATCAGAAGTCTTACAAGTCAAACAGTCCTTACCTGATCCACGCAAGAATCCGGCGGGTTACTACAAGGAGTTGTCTCAATTAGTAGATGCTACTATTATGAACCTTGCCGACATCGACATGCTGTTCGGAAATGTTGCACCACAGCCCGTTTGGGCGAAAATTCGTCAGGAAAATCATGCGAATGAGTTAGGCGGCGATTGGGCTGCAATAATAGCGGCTGATGGCCGACAAGTTGGCGGGGCTAAGCCAGAGCAGGTAATTTCGGATCTGCCCCAGAGAATAATTACGTTCATGAAAACGCTTATGCCGGCGATGAGGGTAAACTGGGATAAATTAGCAGCTTGTAAGCAGAAGAAGGACGAGAGTGTCTCCGATTTCTTTACTAGATTCGAAGAGGCATTTGTCGATCATAGTGGTCAGGATATGGGCACTGAGGGAGGCCAACGGTTGTTTGTTGACAAATTCGTGTTGATTTTTGTTGCCAGAACTATGCAACAAATTGAAAAATTCAGAAAGTGCATGGGCTGTTTCAACCACGGCACAGATATTAGCGACGGCTCAATATTATGAGAATAGGGAAGAAGAAGAAAGTGATCGTGTAGATAAGAAAACGAAGGAGCTGAAAACGAAGGTTTTGTTGCAGCAAGCGTATCCTCCGTGTTCAAATCACACTGATTTACAACAGCAATATAGACCACAATCACAATCCTTCAGAATACAGTCACGTCCTGACTCCTCTGACTTTAGATCTATGCTTGGGTATAACCAATGTGCATATTGTAGAAGAGAGGGACATATAAAATACGACTGTCCCGCTTTGCGTGACCGTCTGAATGGTGTGTCATCACGAGGAAGCCGTGGTGGTCCTCAGCAGGCATCTCGAGGTAGAGGCCGCGGTACCATTCACAATCAGAACGATCGCCCTCAGAATTCATCAGATACGAATAATTGTTTTGACCAGCGAAATGCGGGGTCAGTTAGATCTACACAATATCATGTGGACGATTACTACGTTGAACATGAGACTGTTGCAAACGATCATTACTAGGACAGCCACCGACAAAGAGAGGGAGTAGTATCAGTTCCAGTTGATCAGAGCGGGCCTTACGTCGCAGTTGCTACATCTGGCGTAGTCGAGCCTTTTCTGTTAGACACTGGTGCAACGAAAAGTTCCATCATGCATTCGAAACTCCCTGGCGCACCTTTGTCTGGCTTAACAAATGTTTCCGTTGGATTTTCTGGCGCCCCGGTTAGAAATCCTGTCTCCAGCCCTTTGCCCCTCACTATCGGTCCTCGTGAGTTGGAGGCTCCATTGATTCTATCTACTGGTTGTGGTGAGAATCTTTTGGGCTTGGATTTGTTAAAACGGTTATATGCGACATTGTACTGCTCCCCTGAAGGAGTGGAGCTTACATTAGGTCGAAGAGTAATCTCTCCTATGTACTTGTCGATCGATAAACTCCCACCGGAATTGAGCTCCCTTCCTGCGTCTCTATGGGCCACAGGTCCCAATGACATGGGTCTCTTGGACATCCCACCCTATATGATCAAGCTGAAACCAAATGTGCGACTGCCACGTATACCACAGTATCGTATCTCCATTGAGGGAGAACGGGCGCTATTAGCGATTGTACACGACCTGACCAAAAAGGATGTAGTTGAAGAAACTCGAGGAAATGTGTGTAATAGTCCTGTACTACCAATTTTAAAACGCACTGATCCATCTAAACCTCCTGTGTACCGTTTCATAATCGATTTGAGAGAGGTGAATAAAATCGTGATTCCACAATTTCCCGTGGTCCCTGATATCACCACTTTGCTAACCCTGATTCCAGCTTCTGCCTCCTGGTTCACGGTGATCGACCTAAAGAATGCTTTCTTTAGTATCCCGATTGCTGAGGAAAGCAGAGACCTATTCGGATTCTCATTAGGTGGTCGCAGTTTTAGACTGAAACGTGCACCACAGGGCTATTGTGAGAGTCCTTCTATCTACAGTCAAGCCCTCAAAAGTCAACTTGATTCATTTGTGTTACCGGCAGGCGCAGCCTTGATTCAGTACGTTGACGACCTGTTGGTAGCTGCTGATACCGAAGATATTTGTAGAACTGCTACAGTATCGTTGTTGCGGCATTTATGTGACCTACATCACAAGGTGTCACCTTCCAAGCTGCAATATTGTTGCCAAGAAGTAACCTACTTAGGTCACTTATTGTCAAAAGAAGGGAGAAGGTTGACCCCAGAGAGAATTGCAGCGATTTCTCGAATGACTGTGCCTAAAACTCAGAGAGATGTACGTGCCTTTCTAGGTATTACGTCATACTGCAGACAATGGATCCCAAATTTTTCACTCTTGGCGAAACCATTGTTAGCTCTCACCTGCAAGGATGTTCCGACTCCTTTGCCATGGACTGAAGAGTGTCAAAAAGGTTTTTCTGAATTACGTGATGCGTTGTGTTCGGCTCCTGTGTTAGGTACTCCTGATTACAGTAAGCCGTTTACACTGTACGTTCACGAGAGGGATGGTTGTGCGTTGAGTGTTCTGGCGCAACAATTTGGTGACAAACAGCGTCCCTGCGCATATTTTTCTTCGACCTTAGACCCAGTAGCTAGAGCTTTGCCGAGTTGTTTAAGAGCAACAGCGGCAGGTGCGGCGTCCATTCGACAGTCCGCAGGTCTGGTCATGGATAATATGCTTACGGTGATGGTTCCGCATGCAGTTGACACTCTCTTAAACCGAACGAAAACTCAACATTTGACGAGCGCAAGGTTGTCTGGGTATGAGCTGACGTTACTGGCTAGTCATATACGGATAAAAAGGTGTAATGTGTTGAATCCAGCAACATTATTGCCGATCAACACAGAGTCAAGTGATGTAGCATCACATGACTGTTATCTAAGAACTGAGGAAGAAACGAAGGGTCGTATCGACCTAAAAGATACTCCATTGGTAGATCCCGATGGTACTTTGTATGTTGACGGTTCCTGTTTTAAGTTACCGAATGGTGATGTGACGACTGCGTATGCTGTAGTGACGTTGAGTACGATTGTGGAAACTGCGAGATTGAGTCAGAACTCGGCCCAGGCAGCTGAGTTGGTCGCCTTGACAAGAGCGTGTGTGTTGTCCAGAGGAAAGCGGGTGAATGTGTTTACAGACAGCCAGTATGCTTTTGGTGTGGCACACAGTTTTGGGCGATTGTGGAAAGAAAGAGGATTCTTAACGTCGCATGGCACGAAGATTCAGCATGGACAGCTTGTGAATGACCTTTTAGGTGCACTCACATTGCCTAAGCAGGTGGCCATAATTAAATGTAGTGCGCATCAAAAAGTGACGGATGATGTTGGTCGTGGTAATGCGTTTGTAGACGAAACTGCTAAAGAGACAGCTAGAAATCTGACAAATCGAATGTACGTTGCGAATTCAGTAAGATGGCCAGCAGAAACTAGCATGTGTGAGGATACAGTGGAGAGTGTGAAGGAAATACAGAATGAGGCCACTGAAATGGAAAAGACTAAGTGGAAAGAAAGCTCGGGAAAGTTAGACGAGAATGGATGTTGGGTTGACTTGTCAGAGAAACAGAGATGGATGTTACCGGATGCATACGTGCTTGCTGTTGTTACAATGGCCCATGGCACAGCACATATTAGCTCGAAGGGCATATGCAAGTTGTTGTCTCCTGTATGGAAGAATGATGGGATTACTAAATGTGCAGAGAGAGTGGTTAAGAATTGCATGGTATGTTTGATGCATAATCCCGGCAAGGGCACCGCCACTCCACCTGGTCATTTTGCCCCTCCTACATGTCCTTTCGAAGTTATCCAATTGGACTTCATCCATATGGAGAGATGCAACAATTTGAAGTATGTGTTGGTTGTAGTATGTGTGTTCTCCAGATGGATTGAAGCTTACCCTCTTAAGGATAATACTGCTCTATCCACAGCTAAAATTCTGCTCAAAGAGTATTTCCCCAGGTACGGCATGCCTCGGATTGTATGGTCGGACAACGGAAGTGAGTTTGTGGGAAGTGTGATGAAGAGTGTGTGTCGTGGTTTGGGTATAGTACAGAAATTCCATAGTGCTAATCATCCTCAGTCAGCGGGTTTGGTGGAAGGATACAATGGCACCCTGAAACTAAAACTTGCTAAAGTTCAGGCAACAACTGGTTTATCATGGCCCGACGCTCTGCCTCTAGCTCTCTTATCGACCAGGGCTACTGTACACTCTCGAGTAGGGCTCAGCCCATATGAGATTGTGTTCGGCCGTCCTGCGAACATTTGGGGGGTTCCAAGGCCTAAAGAATTGAACAGACTTGAATATCCAATGTTAATCGACTATCTATATGATCTGACTGCTAAATTGAGTTTGATTCATCAACAGGTCTTTGAGGCTCTGCCGTCACAAACAGAGGGTCCTGGTCACCGGCTCCAACCAGGGGACTGGGTCCTCACTAGAAATTTTGGACGAAAACGCCATCTTGAGCCGAGATTTGTGGGACCCTTCCAGGTGCTACTAGCAACGAGGACGGCGGTTCGACTGGAGGGACGGAAACACTGGGTGCATGCCACCCACACCAAGAAGGTTCCGTTTCCTCTGCCGGCAGACACATGGATACATAAAGGCTTTTCCTCGTCTGAAACTGACGTTCCCCAGCGCTTTGTCCCATTTAGCGAAGCACAGACCATAGGGAACACTTCAGTGTTATCTGACACCCCTGTTGATTCCCCTCAGACAATTTCCTTTCCCTCAACATTGGGGAATACAAGTACTGAACAATTGCCTGGACAATCGAACACTTGTTCGCCATCCAATCCACTGTTTGAAGATCAGACTCAAACCGGGAGAAGTCGATACTTTCTTCGACCGCGCGTTAAGGACAAATAAAAGAGTTCTGTTTTTATTCCCTTTTTGAAATTTACAGTACCCCTTACCGTTGTCATGAACATTGTGGACATTTTATATTGTGTTTACCTTTTCCTTTCAGGCAGCTAAGAGACTATTATTGAAGTGATTCTAATTCACTTAACCTATCATCTGGGTTGGCCGTAGGGCCGTGCAGGTACTTCCTTCTGTTTAGCAGCTATCGACACTAGGTCGGTTTCTTTTGTCGATTTCTGGGAACTCCTGGGAATTGGCAATCGCTACTCAGAACGAAGTGCGTCAAGAACGTTGCGGACGGTTGTTAGAGGATGGAGTTCTCCAAGCTGTCGAAGCTAGAGGAAAAGGCGGCGCAAAGATCTAAATTGTACAGCACATTTCGAACAAAATGCTTTTTATTACAGGTTTCCATGTTGTTCCTAACTGTTTCTATGCTGCTGGTGGGTGGAGTATATTTTGGTTTTCAATCATTACTGCTTTCTGCCTTACCTACCTCTCCTTCTCACGATCTAAATTTCGTCTCTACCGTTTCTCCACATTCTTTTCACTTACTGCCCCAACATGAGCAAGTCAGACGTGCGGAATTTAGAAACAATTCCTTTGTGCAACTTTTGCATCAGCATCAGTTGGTGGTAAATACTACAAATTGTTGGGTGTGTGGGCTAATGCCGCATACCATGGACAGGGGTATTCCATATTTGGTTCTCCCGTACAGCCCCCAAGGGTCAGTTCGGGCATTCCAAATCATGTTCCGTAGTGCACTAGATTCCTACCCCCATCGAGAGCCACGCTCAGCAAGCTTTGGTCCTGGCCCGTATCATAAGTCTCTGGCGACAGCGATTGCTGATCTAGATAGAGACATTTTTGATGCTACGCTCATCCCAAAGGACGAAGTGCAGGCCTACAAGTACCTTAGTGAGGCTGAGTATAGTATATCAGTGGGTGATAGACAGCTTAAAAGCTCACCTCCAATATGGATTGTACCTCACCTAGGCCACTTTTGTCTGCAAGGTCGTGGCCGAAATCCAAGAGCCCAGCTTGGGAAGAGTGCTTGTGTGGATACTTACGTTCTACCAATGCTTTCTTCCCCTGTCCTTCTGACTGCCAAGGGTACCTATTTTGTATGTTATGACCGAGCATATACGTGGTTACCACACGACTTCTCAGGTACCTGCTATATTGCAAATCTCTTGCCCCCGACTTTCACTGTTGCCGCCGACTATCACAAAACCAGAGTTGTGAGAGGTGTCATTAGTAAAGAGGATACTTCCGGTCAAGAAGCAGGAGACTTCTTCAAGGGTTTCCTACCGTTTTGGGGCCCTATGGTCAATAGCAGGAATCTGAGACAGTTAACTCGTGTAGTAGAGTCAACTGCTAACATAACTGCAAGTGCCCTTGGTAATCTGACAGCGGAGCTTCAAGCGGACAGGCTCATGACGTTACAGAACCGTATGGTTCTAGACGTTGTTCTAGCGGATAGAGGTGGTGTGTGTAAGGTCATCCATTCGAGCTGCTGCATATTCATACCTGATAACGCTCCAACGGTTTATCAAGCCATCTCCCAGTTGCACAAAATCTCGGAGTCCATACACGTGGACGAGGGAGATTGGACGCTTCTAGGATGGTTGTGGGGTCTAATGTCAACTTGGGGTTGGAAGATTCTGATGATTATAGGGGTTGTCATGACATTTCTGTTCACGTGTTCTCTTTGTGTACAGTGTGGTCCTGCCTTATGTGGCTTTTGTGCTACAACGTGTATAAGAAGGCCATCTGTTTCCAGAGAGGCATTGATGGATAGAATAATGTTCCAGCAACACCTGAATGATCTGATGAATATCGAGATCGACTCTGATTTCGACTAGTGCTTGCCTACATGAGGGCAAAAGGAGCGTCTGAGGTTCCGTGAAAATCGTTACGGTGTTTTGGGCATTGCCGAATATGGACGAGTTTGGTATCTATGAACCGTAAATGGCAAGTTCGGTAAGTGTACGCGTTTTCACTACACTACCTGGCATGGTTCGCCTCATTTACGTGTTTCTACATCTGAACCCTTGGGTTCCATTTCGGATACGGCATCCATTTTGTTTCTTGCCCTCACGTAGTCAGTGAACAGGCAACTGTCCGCATCGTGACCTGTTAGTTCCCAAGCCATACGGAAGACGCATATTCCTTTCATGCGTCTTTATGACCGGAGGAATGACACTGCAGAGGCAAATGGCTCAGCTTGAGGGTAATCTTGTCGTACCGGCCTATTGTTTCAACCATGCACGTGCTGGGATCAAGCTCTTTGATCCTATGATCATGTTTCCAATATTACCCCCGCACTCTTTTCTTTAGGTGTGCCTGACTTCCTAGCAGCTGTTCTTGTCTCTTTACTCTTGCTCATTTACAACTCAAGTGGAATGTACCTAATGATGGGAAGATGTGCTTTTACAGTTGGAACTGGTGATGTTAATGTAATTATGTTCCGGGGTTCTGAATACATGAAAGCGATCCTTTTGAATTTTAGTGTGGGAACTGAGCTGTAACCTTTTGCTTACATATTGTGCAATGACAAGATCTTGTATAAAAGAGAGTGAACCACAAACACAATTTGAAGCAGACTCTTGGAACCTACACTCTGTTGTACTTCCCATGACTTTTGCATCCCTGCAGTAATAAACGCTGATCTTTGACGCCGAAGGAAGTCTCCCGTGTCTCTGTCTTTAGTGCGCCAGAACAGGTATCCCACGAAGGTTTTAGGTGTTGTTCCCTGGCACCGCTGGGCCTTAAATAGTCCAGTCCTTCACACTGGGGGGTGGGAAGGGAGGAGGGAGGTTGGTGGGTTGTTGCACTGGATTTTATTTGGATTGCCTTTCATATTCTCCTATTTTTCGCTATGTAAAATGGTCAAAGTCATTGTTTCTTGTGTCTTATATGCCGCGACTGTCTCTGGGATTCAGAGGTCTGCATTATATGTGCTATTTTGACTAATAAAATCCGTTAAAAAAAATAATAATACATACAGAAAACAGAAAGTCAGTCTTTAAACTTCCAAAGTACTTATGTTCTTCACAATTCAGCTGTCATTATGTTAACACCAGTGAGAATAGATGTTATTTCCTTTAAAGACACAGGAGAAAAATAAATACATGATTACAGCATCACACTCGTTATAAAATCAGACATAGATCTATTTATTTCTAAGCATTTCAGTCTATCTCCCTGCTCTTCAATTGGGAAACATTTACATTTCAAACCTTCTACACAAATATTAAACGTCAGGTACAGCTGATACAGTATTCACGTCGATGAGGAAAGGAGAGGGATGCAAATGCGTGGAAGAATGGAAAACGGTGTGGAGAGACAGAGGAAGTGATGACACCGAAGTATGGAAAGAAGCTGCTGAGACCACATATCCCAACACACTAAAGCCAGGGCAGCCACAACCCGTGAGAAAGATGGACTACGTTTCCTTTAAAATAAAAACAGCAATTCACACATCTCAGTATTGCTGCTCTAGCAAAACTACTTACTTTGTAAACCGTATAGGTCCATGTTGAAGCGTTTACAGGAATCCACATGGATGATCCTAAAAGTAAATCACATGCTTTACTTTGCCCAACTATTAATGACATACACGAATGCAATACTTGCTGCGAGAGAGTGAAATACGATGCACGACTGACAATTGATGGAGAACTAGAGGATTGCACGGTTGAGCATTTGATGTGAAATGTTCACCACTAGACTACTGGTACACTACTAGCTAAAAGGTGGCTTTGGTAATATCCTATTACTGTCCGGCTACTGAGAAAGAGTCATAGTCTTAGACCATTTTCTATTTGTCTGTGGTAACGTCACACACAATATGGCAATAGGTAGCTGTAATGGGAGAAAAAAGGGATAAATGGACTCTTGAGATTAACTGGCCTACTTTAGAGTTTAGCGGACAGGGTACTTCGTCGCAAGCATGACAAAGTACCTGCCTACCAAACCTTCGGGCTGCCCACCTCACTTAGAGACAGGCAAAACTTAATCCGCCGATGAAGTCCTCTTTAGCTCTTTCGATTGAATACTTCCTCTGATGGCCCAACGAAGCAGGGGCGTCTGAGAAAGGGCATTAAACATCTCCCCTATTTAGGATGGACAGTGTAATGCATTTTTTTTCCAGACCATTCTCGCCTGGAAAATAAACAATCATGACCACCATACCCTGGTAGAAAGCTCCAAGGGTATAATGTCATTTGTTTTTCCAGAAACAAAGTCCTGATTTGGAAAAATGTTTCTGAAAAACAACCAAAGCTGCAAAACTTTGGTAGATGACTGTCAAAACCAGCTGTGGCCATCTAGCAAACTCTTAGTTCACTGAAAGGATCCGCTGTTTACAGAAGTTCCCTTCAATCTGCAGAGATGACCACTGGACTGGCAGTCTTCTCTAAATTTGCCAGACCAAGTACCTTTGAGATGGCAGAGGTAATATCCTCTGCCATCCTGTCGGACACTACTTTGTCCACCAAACTCTTAATCAGGCCCTATTCGGTAGTGCAGGTGTTGTGTATGAAACTCTTGGCTGTGATGTACATAAGAACTTTTGTTAAAAGTGTAGCAAATGAGACCATTTTCAGATCACCAAAGGGCTCAAAAAGAGGAAATGGTCATTTTGCATGCAAGAGGACTAATACAATTGGAAGTTTTTGGCTCACAGTAGGTATCCTGCAGATGAGAATAAAGATTTGTTTTCAAAAGCTCAGCGCATTCTAACTTTGGGCTGAAACAAGTTTAATTTTAGGATGTAATTAGTTCACACAAAGAGCTGCAAGAAAACCATTAGAAGGGCTGGCAATTGCCATTGGGAAAGTCGTCAGTTGTGCTGCAATTAGATCTACTACAAACATTAACATAGGTTCATCGCAACTTGACTTTTTACCACTGACTTGTTCAGAACATGGATCAATTACATAAAGAATCCCTCTTGAAATCCACAACCAGAAAGTACTTTGCTCAATGAAAAGAACCATCTCGTTTGGCTTTCTGCAAGAGGTCATAATATCATGCACACCTGCCGAACTCATGTTGCCCACACTGGAACTCGGGTATCTGGTAATAATGGGGCTCTCTGATTAAGGGAAGACACGCAGCATGTTTTTTTGTTGGATTATTCTATGAAAAACATTCTCTGGAGCTTAGTCTCCATACACTTTTTACAAGAACTGACCAAAATATCAGTGATATTCTATTATGTGTGAGGTTGAGAGTCATGAAGACTGTCACACATCAAGTTGAGCACAGGAGACTAACAACACTTCTGTGTGCCAATAAGATGGGAATGCCTTTTCATTTATTTGGCCATGAATCAGTTTCCGACCTGCTAAAAGTTTATAGAAGGAACAGACCTAGCTCACCAGGACAGTTGGAAGACCTGGCCCTTAACCGCTTCAGCGCGGCGCAGATTCCTGCGCTGTGCTGAACGTTCCATTGGGCTTATGGAACCAGGACGGAACGGTTCCGTCATGAGCACAGCTCAACCGACGCTCATGACGGAACCGTTCCGTCATGAGCATGGAAGGGGTTAAAAACAAAGTAGGGTAATAACATATCTAGCATGGAATAGTCATGCAGTAAGGACAGCGCGTGAATACAATTAGGGTCTGAATATCACAAAATGGCAGATGAAGAGGAGAAAGGAGTGAACCCCTGGAGAATGAGACCAGACAGAATTGTACAATAACCGTTTGTAGAACTGCAAACCTGATAAAGCCATGGCAGTTTCCTCGCTTGAATCCAGGAGTTTTGCTGGGTGTCTCACAAAGTGATGACTCAATACAGACATTCGCTTCTCTGGATCTGTAGTTATCTAAAAGCACAAGTAGAATTGCTATTAGTATTTCCAAAACTCGGATATTTACAAGTACAGTACAATCAAGACTATTATTTACATAGAAATCACAGAAAAAAAGCAAAGAGCGCCACAATGCTCCAGGACGGGGAATATATCATTCCAGACTTGCTGGGAAGTAGACGAAGGACTTTTTCTGCACGAAAAATAAAGAGAAAGAAATGACATAAAATGTGCATTTTCACATGGACTTCATTGCCAAGAGTTCTTTGCTATGGCTAAATCTGCATAGCAGGAACAGAAGCCCACAGGACATCACCTGCCTTTCACAATAAGGCACAGGACATTCACTGCAGAATACTATGTGTCCCGCGGCTTTCCAAGAGTACTACTGGTAATGTACGGAAGTATGAAATAAACCCAAGGGTATGTCCGTGTAGAGCAGTAATTCACGGCCCATATTGTTATGTTTAGTTTCCTGTCTTTGGTCTCATGTGTAAGTATAAAGCATGCGACTGTTAGCATGACAAAGTAAGGAACTGGGAACCCGAATAGAAAAGTCATGCATACACCACTCACTATTATAACAAGTATTGGTAATTGCATTAGGTTTCGCCTATTTGATTAATAACAATATTATGTGTTTAGAGGAGTTCTGACAAATTTTGGACCCAGTGCAACTGCACCTGCTGCACCATTCAAATAATGACCCTGTTGCCTGCAAGATAACTGCATTTGTGACTGCCTGTTTAGTAATAAAATATAGCAATATTTGGTGTTATGGGGAGTTATGACAACTTTTTGGCCTGGTGCCATTGCACCTCCTGCACCATTCAAATCAAGCCCCTTTCGCCTGAAGGGTAACTGCACCTGCGACTGCCTGTTTAGTAGTAAAATATAGCAAGATTAGATAAGATGACTTCTGACAACCTTTTGACCTGGTGCCACTGCACCTGCAGCACTATTCAAATCATGACCTAAGTGCCTGAAAGATAACTGCACTTGCAACTGCCTGTTTAGTAGTAAAATATAGCAATTTTAGGTGTTTTCTGGGGTGCCTAAAGCTTTTGGTCCTGGTGTCCCTGCATCTGCTGCACCGTTGAAATCATGACCCTGTTGTCTGCAAGGTGACTGCCTGTTTAATTTAAAATTTTAGCAATAATCTGGGTTTAGTGGGGTCCCTAGAGCACATGGTTCCAGTGGCACTGCACCTGCTGCACCATTCAAATCAAGTCCCTAATACCTGCAGGGTAACTGCAATTGTTACTGCCTGTATAGCAGTCAAATATAGCAATATTATGTGTTATAGGAGTTCTGACAACTTTTGGGCCCTGTGCTGCTGCGCCTGCTGCACCATTCAAATCATTACCTTGTTTTCTGCAAGGTAACTGCACTTGAGGCTGCCTGTTTAGTAGTACAATATATAGCACCACTCTTTTATATTAACTTTATTTTTAACGCACAGTGTTTATTACAATATTTCGAATTTAATCATCATGACCAATTAGATTAAGTTGGAAAAAATCAATCCAACAATGGCTACAAATGCAAAGAAAGGATCTGAGGAATGAATTGGAAATGCCACAAATGTTCTTAGGTTAAAGCAACTGCTTTACACAACTAAGTAAAAAAGCAACCATTCCAGCATACTGTTAGAAGCTGTCTGTCTTTTCCGTGGGAAGAGATCTTATCTTATCAGTGAATGGAACTTAAAGAGTGTGAACAGCTTTAGTAGAAGTATCGTAAATGTGTGCAACCAGGGGAATTTCACAAAAACAAGTTGCACACAAAAGCGAATGATCACAGTAGTTCGGCTTTGGGAACTGATAAGAGCCCCCTTTTAAGATATACTAAATACAAGAGATTTCACAAGCACAGCTACACCTAAAAAGCATTGAAAAGCCAATAGGTCTAGCCTGTTATAATCAGAGTGAACTGATTGACAATTTTAAGTGTGGGTTTGCAGATCAGTGAGTGGCTGAATGTGGGAATGAGTCAACAAGTGACTGGAAGGAGGGAAAAAAGTGCATGATGATTGAATGAGTGAATAAGAAAATGCATGGATCAATGGAAGTAGAGGAGTCCTTGGATTAGTGAACGTACGGATGGATGAATAGGAATGGCTGAGTGAGAGTAGCAAAGGCGTTTAAGGCATGGGCACAGGGTGCAATGGCCTTAGGTCTCAACCTTTCAGAGGGCCCCCTGAGTCTGCCTGCCAGCCTGAATGAGGCAGCTGTGTTCGGTTGGCACATCTGCCCTCATAACCACCAATACTATTTCAAAATAATTGTTTTAAAAATCATTTTAATTTCCTTAATTTTTGATAAGGCGGAGATTGGGGTGGCGAGTGGGAATCAGTTACAGAAACGTTGTAGAGAAATATTTTAACCTTTTGCAACATCTACAAAAATAATTTTTAGATGAAAACAGTACCACACTTATGAGTAATATGAGAGGCCCCACATGCTATTCATTATAACAAAAAATTAAACACAAGTCTATACATCAACTTCTGGTACATATATTGTGAATACTAGATAAAATACATTTAGGTCATGGTCCAGTATGTGGCACCTATTTATATTATTATATTTTTACATACTTAGCAACTTGTACGTTTGAGTTAACTGGGTCTTACCAGGAGATCCATATGGAGAATTGCATTTTGGAGATCTGAATTTTGTACCAACTCTTTCATCTGAATTGTCCAATCAGGTTTCCCCAAAATATATTGGTGCTGGACAAAATATTTCTTAAGATGGAACTGCCTGAGGACTGGTCTAATAGAGTGTCAAGGAACTGAAAATTGGTTAGTAAATTTAAAGTAATTCGGTCCTCAAAATATGTTTGGCTCAGGACCATCAAAATCTTTAAGATGTCACTAGAGAACAGAGATGGTCAACATTAGAATGCCACGGTCCTGTTGGTTGAAGGGCGCTGCTCTCTTCATCCTGCGGCTACTGCTCACTCACTTTTATATCTATACATGTTCATAACCACTCGCCTATTCATCCATCCACAGATTGAATCATTCATGCAACCATATACACAAAAACTCAATGATCCATGAAGAAACACTTTCACACATACAAACAACTTAACCTATTGGCTTTGGCAATTCTTGTCGTCATGACATGATCTCTGGGAGATAGCTAAATCAGTTTTTACACCAGACCAAAAATGACTGATGATTTTCTTAACCAGATCTTGCATTTCACCTACTGTAAGTTGAGTGCAAACAGTACTTGCTTGCTCTAACTGAGTGTTCCCATAACGAGCAGATCTATATGGATCTAAAACAGAGCAATGGACATTTTAAAAACAGGTGTAAATTGAGTGCTGGTCTTACTCATTAATGTATGTTTATCATTAGGAGCAACTATAAAATGTAACATGGGCCTTAAGAAATTCAATATGTTGAAGGTTATTTAAAAGTTTGAGTGCCCAAGTGTAATACGTACAGCTTTTACAACATACATTCGAGTGAATAGCGAAATCAAACAGTTTCATGACAAATACGTACAGCTTTTACAACATACATTCGAGTGAATAGCGAAATCAAACAGTTTCATGACAAATAATTCTTATTTTAACCCTGATTGAATTAAATGTAAGTATTTACATTTTTTATTTTCAGTTGCAGGAAAAATCCCTTTTCCCCATCTCTAGCCAACCTATTGTTGATATTGAAGTTATCTAGGTAAAATTGGAACCTCTTTAAATGTCTTAAAATAGCAATAAATAGTAGAAACATCACCAGTTAACTTTTGCACAGTACCAGGTGTTTGCTGCAAATATAAAAATGTTTGATCTGTTTACGCTAGAAACAATTTGGATTATGTAGTGTGGCAACCTTTTCCTATGACTATATTTAATCGACAGAGCATAGCAGACTGAGCACCAGTTATTATCCTCTAAAAAGTAATAGTTGTATCATTAGGACGTGAGAGAGGGGTTGATGTGGTATTGTGTATAGTTATCCATGTCTTTTTCACTCCTACTGAAAATCAATAAAAACACTAGGACCTCTGGCTCAGTTGGGCTGTTATACATAAAACAATCAATAAAAAGGTGCAGAAGTAAAATCAACAAACCTGCCTAGTGTCTTCATCAATGAGGTCGATGAATGCTCTAATAGTAGCCAAAATCAATTCTTTACACCTAGAGCAGAAGAAATACAGTTAATATTATTCTTTGTGCAAGTGTAAAGGAAACAGTAGTATTGTTTAAAATATTCCTCTATTTGAGTTTGTTCAAAGAAATAATTTGTAGAAGGAAAGTGGGGACATGCAAAAAAGTTATTCTAAATTATTTATTAGGAAGGATAAATTGGAATAGGAATGGAATGAACTCCCCTGAGAAAAGGAGAGAGAGAGAGAGAGAGAGAGAGAGAGAGAGAGAGAGAGAGAGAGAGAGAGAGAGAGAGAGAGAGAGAGAATAAGGAGAGCTTGATACAGAGAGAGAAATCAATGGATAAACTGAGACCGATTAATTTATCCACTGGAAATGTAAATATTTGATTGCATTGACCAAAGAGTTACACTTTCAAATCTGTTGCAAATTATTCAAGAAAGGAACAATAGAATTCTTTGGACGACTAAAAAATAGCATTTCCTAATTAATGTCCTATAGATTTTTGCTCTACACTACAGCAAAACTGCTGAACCGAATCAAATCAAACTTAAAATGAAAATAAAAGTTTATTCAAAACAGATATTTTTTTCTTGATTGATGTATATCCGTTCAGTAGTTTTGGGGATATAATCATATGTTGGGTGTGCTTAAAAGGTTTATTTGTATGTACATTTGTGGTTTCTCCAATAACTTCAGGCATGTTTAACAAATCAGAACAACATTTGTGAAAAGTCTGCATTTGTTTAACATTTTCTGCAGATATGTCAAGAGGCAATGCTATTTTGGGTGATCCAAATTCGACATTCCGATTTTAAGGGCCAAATGAATTGTTTAACACCAATACAACAAAAACTGATTTACTTAGAAAGAACAATAGTCAGAATGGATCCTTTTTAGGTCGAGCCTAGCGCAGCGCGCATGTGCTGCGCTATGTGAGGCTTCTTGTGAGCACTCCAAACTTCTCTGTGTGGGTGTGACTCCGCCCACACATTTGATTGGCCTTTGCATGTGACTTTCAATAATGAAAGCACGCAAATGGCCAAAGGCGGGTGCATGTCTCACCTCTTCTTCAAATGTTCACTCCCACGGCATTTGTGTCTCGGGAGCGAGCAGCGGCGCGCAGGGTGCAGCTGCATTCCTCGTTGCGTCGTGGATCAGGTTACTAAATAAACACAGCGCGGTCGCTTTCACTTTCGCGGCCGTGCGTGTTTATTTAGTTATAGTCTTGTTGCCCCTTGGAGTCTTTCCTCTTAGGACACGTCCGCGTTAGATTTGCATTCTTCTTGTGGTTGCTTATTTTATTTTATTTATTTAAAGAATTTTTATCTAGCGCTGGCTAGGCCCGTAGGTATCAGAGTGCTTTACATAATGTTACAACAATAATAACAATTTCACGTTACATCAAATATATGCGACACATTAAAGGGAGAGAAGGAGAGACAAGTAGAGAGGAAAGGGGGAGAGGGGGAGTCAGAAAGCGAGGTGATGAGGGGAAGACGGAATGAGAGACAAAGGGAAAGCCAGCCCAAAGACCGAATGGGTAGGTGACGGCCGAGGAGGTAATCCACAGCCAGTCTCCTTTCTAGCTCTCAAGGTAGCTCCAACGGGCATCGTTCAGAAAGATAGATACAAAGGAAAAAGGAGAATTGCAGAAATACGATGGGGGTGGGGGGAGACAGGGAGACGGGGAGAAACTGTGCCCAAGGTCCGCCTGGGCAGGTGACGGTCAGGGGATGAACCAAGGCCGATCTCCTCATTAGCTGAACAGAGCAGCTCCACCGGGTGTTGGACATAATGCTCAGACTCCGCTGTCAGGATAGAGATCATCTGTACTCAGGGAAAGTCAGATTAGTGCCAGGGGAGCCATGGTCCGAAAGAATTCCAGACCTCAACTTGAGGTCAGACACAGTCCAGGTAGGGATAAGTTCAGCAAGGGACTAAAAAAAAGTCAACACTGGCGGCCATGTTGGGGTAAGGCATCCTGGGACCCTTTTCCACACCATGAGTGTACTGGGTACGACAGGACTTTATAGGGAAGGAAGGCCCATTCTCCCTAAGTTCTTAAAAAAGAACTGTGCTTCCTGTGCCTGTCTACTGTGTTGCATTTGCAGTTGTTTTTTGTGTTATCTCGCAGTGCGGTTGACATTTATTCACTGAAAACACCTAGTGAATAGCTGAGTTTGAACTGCAGCTGGGATGTCAAGCCACCTTATCGCAGTTTCACATATTCAGACCTGCCAATCTCCAGCTGCCATTAGGCATTTCTACATTTGATTTAGAAAGCATATTTGAATGTGAGATAATGGTCTTATTAAATCATTGGTGGTTAGCTTTATCCACAGGGGTTATCTGCTAAACTCGTCACTCGCGGCTCCAAACTAAACTTGTCACTTCCTGTTCTGAATTTGAGCAATCTACAACAACGTCATTTGTTGTCGCGTTTCGTCACCGATTTGGCTCCATTGAGAAATGCCAGGAAGGGTCTACAGAGTACGTTGAGCAACGTCTTGCACTTCCTCAAATTCAACATTAAAACTTCGAGTCTGCCATGAAGAGTTGCTCTGTTCTATAGCTGTATGAATGGGATCTGAATGATCACATGGTCAACTAAATCATAATCTTACAATTCCTGGAATATATATGGAGCTGACCGGGAGGTAAGTGACTTATCACGTGCATTTTGCATTTCTTTCACTACAAAATGCCAGCACTTGGGTGAAGCAGGAGGAGTATTAGATATTACCTTGGCCACCACCATGATCACTTCTATGGTTCTTCAAAACGATTTGAAGCAAAAGCGGCTATAAAAGAGATCGGAGAAAAACTAATGGGGGAATGGTTTTGAAAAGGTTGGCTGGCAAGTTTTCTGAGCAGGATTTTTTGTATTAATTTTGCCATGCCTCTGATGAACACGAGGATCTGAGCTGTACTTTACTTGGCAATACATCTGTGGGGGGCAAGTCCTCCTTCCATTTTGCATAGGGCCAACTTTGAAAGGTTGTCCTAATTTTTCATTTCTGGCAAAATGTTATATTTTTTACTACTTACAAGGTCCCAATCGGGAGACCTATTGGCTATGCCAATGCTTGTTTTGGTTTGGTGTAAATCCATTCAGTATTTTAGGGAGTTTTTTTTATATGTGACTTAAAAGCCAGAAGGAATCACAAATACGGGTAGAATTTATCAGAAGTGTGCCACCTGGTAAAGACCATTCAGGGCTGTGCACAGATCCTGTGCCCAGTGCTCAATGTGCACACTGGCAAGCCAAGCAAAGAAAACATGGAGACTGAATATAGGGAATGCCAAAAACCATGACCAGTGCACCACACAGGTTCTTATTCTGCCCAGGAGGCAAAGTATCTCATAATAAAACACAAGAAACACATTGAAAAATAACTGTTAAAGGGAAGGCGTCTTTCTTTACTCAGATCATTAAATGAAGTCTGATTGACAAAAAAGGAATGCCACTATTAAATTTGAGTTGAATAGACACAACGGTTATCAATCAAAACCTCTGGCATTCTCCAATTATACTGAAGTGTACAAGAATAACTCCCACACCCATATGGGGATTGGCAGTGTAAAAAACACCTTGTTTCTATGATTCATTTGCGAGGAAATCAAGATGCTCCAGGGAGTAAGCAAAAAGATGTACACTGGGGCTATGGGGAAAGGCGGTATGAGCAATGGGTGTGGTCAAAGATTAAGCAGTACGGAGAGAGCATGCTGTGCATAAGCATGCCCACAAGGCTAATGGGGAAGTGATTTTTGCATATGGCGTGGACTTTTGCCATTCCAACCACCCAGAGTTTGTTGGGCATTACAAATTGTCACAACTTTTGGGCTCTGGGTAACAAGGGACTAAAATAAAGGACTAGCCGTAGGTTAGGCCCTACATATGGCCTAGCCTGTGCCCACCACAGAATGTGAGAGGAGGCAAATGCAAGGTCTTCCATTCAGAATTTACAATCCATGATCAAAGGCGGTGTTCACAAGTCTAGTGGAAAATGGCATTCAGCACAGGGCTGCACAGTCAACTGTTCACAACACTGGATTCTGGAGTGCAGGGATGTGAGCAGGTCCAGTAATGTAATTGATGAGGTCAATGGTGAAGCAAGACATGATGTAACCAGTGAGGTCAATGATGTATTTTATGTCATCTTTGACATCATATGTGAGGTCATTAGCAATGCATTGATTGCCACATATTGAAACATTCTCGTCTGCAAGCCTTTCATAAGTATAAAAACAGATTTTATTTTACCGGAATAAAAGGGAAGGGCTCCCCAATCTTTGTACAACCAGAAATTGGGAATTTTTATAAACCCAAATTAGCAATTAAAGAAAGATATTGGCATTAAAGACCTACAGATTATAGCATAAGTAATCATTTGTTATACCGGGGACATAAAGCACTAAAAAGGTTTAAAAAGAAAAAAGAGTTTTGGGTTGCAAGAGATAGGCAAGTAGAGGAATAATGCATTATGGATGTACATTGCCATAGAGGTCTAGCCCCTTTAGCTGCTTTGGAAATCCATAGGTCTTAGTGTTATCAGAGCAGGATTTATACTCCTGCGTCAGTTCAGGTAGGCCTTGATGGGGAGATGCGATTGCATAGCTCAACAGAACAGCAAATGTCACCTGTTTTTTTGGTTTTGTATTGTAAATACCATTAATTTAATATTTACAAGAAAAGGTTTATAACAGTATCAGTTATTTTGTAATGTGAATAAAGATTATAGCTTTCATTTAACAAGGTTTTGTGAAAAAATTATTATGGCATCCTTAAATGACAATGTATTACTTTTATAATTTCTCTTTCCATTGTCATGAATATCTCTAAAATCTGTGGGCTCTAACACAATGGTCTTATCAGGAACCTCGTGGTTCTACAAAACAGGGGCTGGGGAGGTGGGGCAGGGGGTCTCAGCTCTTTATCTGTACTGCAAATATTTTTTTCATTTAACACCAAAGAATCATGGAAAATCAATGAAAAATCTACTACACCTTTCTTCCAAGGCTTTATAATGCAAGCATAACTTATGTTTCTTGCATAACATCATGTTACTCCTTTGCAGCAAGGAGAACATTTGTTTTGTTAGCCACCTAAAGGTATTCAAAACGCTGGTCTCGATTGAGCTAAAATGAGAAGCACAAAAAAGAGCAGAAGATGTGCCGGGAAAGCACATGAGATGAAGGACATTGTAGACAGAATTCTGCTGACGACATTTCATTGGGCACACGAATAAGAAGCCAAGAATATTAATTGGCTGTAATTAATATATATTGTATTGTACGAATCACAGCCTTCCCAACCTAGCAAAGAAAAGGCAACAGTCCAATGTTAAACTGTCAGCCTCTGTACAAGAGTCAATTTGTTTTAATATTAAGCATTGATACACTATACAACTACAGTAACAAAAGGCCAATATTAATTGCATACACATAAACCAAAAATGTCCAAAACAGTTTTAATAACTTCTTGCGTTCACGCACATTTTTCAAAAGGTGACGCAGAGCAACCTGAACAGTTTGATCCTCAATTCTAACCAAGTAAGTTTGGGACTTAGTCAAATGTTTTGTACCAATAACTCAACTCATTGGCTTCATCGCTAACATCTTTAGGTCTTATAGAAAAGTACTAATTTTCCTAACTTCTTGTACATCATTCTTAACTTCTTTTGTGATCTGCTACCTCCTATCCCCCAGTTGTCTTTAGTTATGAATTAAATATCAAAAACTATATTCCTTTCATTTTATGCATAATTAGTTGATTGTGCTACTTTAATTGAGAGTACATAACCCATATCCTTCACCATGTTTGTAGGAAAGCCACTGCTTGGTAGATGTATCTTCAAAGGGTTTTCAGAGATACAAGCAAGTACAAGAGGAGTACTCTTTAAAGTATTCTTACATGCCTTTGTGAAACAGGCCGGACACGTCCAATTGCCACCTAGAAAAAAGTGCGAAGAGGGCTCTCTCCTTTCTATTTGTACTAATTATAGATATTTGTACCTGACTGTTCCTATCTTACCCCCATTTTAGATGCGTTCATACCAATTCACTAAGGCATGTAACAGTAGATAAGAGTAGTACAAAAGGACTGCTTTAAGTATGCTGAAATGCCTTTGTGAATATGCCCCTTTATATCTAGAAGCAATTTCTGCTCTCTTTCTCTGTTGTGCAAGACTAGTGCTTCTATTTGGATTTTTTCTTGAGAAGGTCTTTCCAGTTCCATACACTGCCTGGAGGTTTGTTTCTGTCCATGGATAGTAGAGGAGAAAATGTTTTGCCATTTGTATTCCTCTAAACAGAAGTATTAGTAAGTGTCAGTATGGTCAGGGTCATATAATTAATTTACTGCAAATAAATAAAAGGGAGGGGTTGCTGTTATGCTAAGGTTACTTATTTAATTTATTTTAATGTAATTTAAAAGTGGGGTTAAGATTAACTGTATGGTTAGTTTGAGATTACTTAAGTTAAATATATTTCTAATTACCTAAAATAAAATTAAAGTTAGCATTATGGTTGTCTTAAATGGTTTCTTTGAATTTAATACATTTGATTTACTTTAAAGTCAAAAGTAGCATTAAGGTTATGTTACAATGCCATGATTTCAAAGTATTTAGGGTTAGGTTATAGTTGCTTATTTAATTTAAATCAATCTAATATTACCTCATTTAATGTAAATTAAGTTAGGTTTAGGGTGACTATTGGGGGTCAGGGTATGATTGCCTATTTAATTTTATTACATATAATTACATATAGTGTGAGGGGTAGCTTTAGTGGCCATGTTAATATTAGGCTGATGTAGTTGGATTGACATAGCATTTCATCACATTATATACTTAACATACAAGTGTGCAAAGTAAGATCTGCATCATATAGTGGAAATAGTTTATTGAGCACATCTATGCTTCTCTGTATTGCACTACAAGGCTGGTTGAGGAAAGGATCTAGCAAACTTCGGGACAAAAGGGCTTTCAGTGTCATCCTGCCTTGTTTACCTTTGTGCCAGACAATTAACGCTTTCCCCCATTAGACTCAACATCTTCGTAATGCAGTGTGATGCAACCAATTGCTACCTAACAAAGTGTGTAGGTAGGTATGTATGTATGTGGTATTTGTACTGCGCGAACCCAGCCAAAAGGCAGCAGGGCCCTGTACAAGGCAAGCAAATAGTCAATAGATTTGTATCTAGAGGTACCTTTGTTGTATATAGACCACAAATTAGTTGGTTGTTGTGTAATCAGTAGAAATAGGGGGATTTAATCCGTGTAATTCTCTACATTTTCCCTCAGACCCTATATTTAGTGTATTTATTTATTTATTTATTTAATTTGTATAGCGCGTTATAACCACAGGGGTCTCTAAGCGCTGATTGTCCAGATTGCGTAGTAAGGTTTGACAGGTACATGATCTTAACAGTACATCTAAGAGCTGCTCCATGCTTGCTTGAACAGAACTGTTTTTAATTTTTTCCTGAAGGCAGTCTACAATACAGTGATTTTGAACATAAAAAATGCATGCACATTTTGCATCTAGTGCAACATTCCAACCGTTACATTTCTGGAAAGTAATCCAGGTTCCCAGAAAAACATTTGGAAAAGGAGAAATTTAAATAAAAGGCTGCAACCAAGATATTCATGACTTTTCGGCAACGGATGTCTGAGAGAGAGAGCATTCCAGCCACTTCTATCTAGCGCAATAGAACATCTTTTGAGTGCATAAATGATTTTCTAATGATGCGAGGCTATCTTAATTAATCCGTTATCAGAAGGAGACAGGATGAACCAGAACGCACAAGAAAAGAAATACATAAGATATATTAAACCATTCACAATCGATGTAATTTTAACATGTCAGCTTTGCTGAAGTAGCTTACCATACTATGGAAAGATGATCAGTCGAGGCCCATGCTCTAGGCACTGATGTGCTCTGTTTAGACAGAAATTAAAAGGCATCAGATACTGAATGATACCTATGGCGTAGCTCATAACAGCTCTTATCACATATGGTTCACTGTGATAGCAGTACAATGTGCAGAAGGAGATAAAAGAAGCAAGCCTCAATCACTGGTGGCTTAACCAGTTTATGTTTACTGTTTTATGGAGTTGGCCAAATATTTCGGAACTTAAAAATATCTGTAGGCACATTTTTTTCTTTTAAAAGTCAAATGAGAAATTAATGGTATTCTTGCAGAACTACGTGCATGCAACTGGAGATCCACAGCTTAAATCCTCACCTAATAGTATCAATGTTCACTGACTAAGTACAAGGCTTTTTCCCAGATCCATTACGTTTCTAACATAAAAATTGGCTTATGGCATCCCCTATTAAGGTAGGGCTACCAACTGGCCAGTATCTTACCGGCATGGCTGGTATTTTTATGTCAAGAATGGAAAATAATTGGAAAAAAAGCAAAAACAGGTATTTTTCTACCTTAACATACACACTTAGAACATCCAATGTAAGAGAAAATCACTTGAAATGTTAGAGTTGCAGAACTTATAACTCAATGAATATTAAAGAAAACGTAAACAGAAATTCAAAATTATAAAATAATGCAGGGAATTTTACTCAAATTTTTGTTCAGGTTCCAGGTTTTGGCCTTTTCAGAATCTCAAACTATAAACTACAGGGACCCGATTTAATAAAGATAAATATATGTGGATAGTTATTCATATGTATATTTACTAGTATACCTAGCTGTAACTCTACACTTTATTTTGTTATTCACCATGTCTAAGTATAGATAGCCATTTGCCTCTATCCCCTCAATTCAGGCAGTGGTGCCACCCACAACAGGGTTTACAAGTGTAGAGTAACTACTAATAACTTTGCATACATAGATGGAGATCTCAGACACAGTGGTAGAGGTCTCCCTATGAGAAATTACAAAGAAAATTATTAAAGTTTATTATGCTTATTCATCACAGCACATTAGCTCATCAAATTAAATGTGCATTAAAGCACAAGTTACTTGCTTGGGTAGCGATATATCTGTAATAGACATTAGTAAGTGAAAGATTCCTTACCTTAGAATATCCCCAGGCATCAGACTGGATCCGGAAAGCTTGTTGTCAGCAGTACCCCTGCGAGTCGGTAGGCATCGTCATACGGCTCCGCGTACGTCATTGGCGTCGTAGCCGCCGAGATGACATCGCTGGGACGCTCCCACGCACACTGACTTCAGTTCTGTACACGACTTTCCGCGCCAGGAACGCAGAGCCATGCAAGATACTGACCACTGGTGCATTGAAACTAGGGCCCTAAAAGGATGACCTTACCCCAGGAAATCAGTTCGCAGAATGGGGAGGATGGGTGGGCGGTAAGGAATCTATCACTAACTAATGTCTCTTACAGATATATCGTTACACAAGTAAGTAACTTGTGCATCTGAAAGAGACACGTTAGTGATAGATTGCTTACCTTACAATAGATACCCCAGCAATACCAACCCCGGTGGTGGGTCTGCGAACCAAGATCACACCAGAAAGTCACAGAGAACAGAACGGCCAAAGAAGCCGTCTCTCCGGATTTGATTGTCAAGGCAATAATGCTTGGTAAAAGTGTGCAGCGAGGCCCACGTGGCTGCCTGACAGAAGTCTTGCAGGGGGACACCACGTCCCAATGCAGTAGTAGTTGCTGTCGCCCTGGTAAAATGGTACCGCAACCCCACCGGAGGTTCCTTTTAAGCCAGAGAATAACAGGCCTTGATACACAAGACGACCCAGTGAGATATAGTTGTCTTGTGTACAGTCCGGCCTTTCTTGGCGCCTACAAAGAGCTGGTCATCCACCCGGAACTGTTGTGTGCGATTGAGGTAAAATGAGAGTGCACGTTTTGGGTCCAGATGGTGGAGCCTCTCTTCCTCTCTAGAAGGGTATGGAGGCGGAAAAAAAGTGGACAAGATGATAGTCTGCCCAATGTGGAAGGCATTGACAACCTTTGGCAAGAAGGAAGGACGAGTGCGAAGCACAACCTTGTCCGGATGAACTGACAGAAAAGGAGGCTTACAGGAAAGAGACTGGAGCTCACTCACGCGCCTAGCGGAGGTGATGGCAACCAGGAAAGCAATTTTCAAAGTTAATAAACGAAGAGGACAGTTGTCAAGTGGCTCAACGGGAGCGCACATCAAATAGGTAAAAACCAGATTCAAGTCTAACTGTGGCATTACAAATGGAATAGGAGGGAAAAGGTGAGTAATGCCCTTGAGAAGTCTATTTACAACAGGGGACTTGAAAAGAGAGGGCTGATCAAGGAGCCTGAGAAAGCCTGATATTGCATAATGGTAGCCATTAATAGTGCCCAGATCATAGCCCTGCTGGGCCAGAGAAAGAAGGAACAAAAGGACTTCTGAAAGAAGGGCAAAAAGGGGATCCACAGCCTTTGCTGTGCACCATGCCACAAATGTGTTCCACCTGCAGGCGTATACCAATTTAGTGGAGGGAGGCCTGGACGCCAGAATGATATCACACACTTCAGGAGGCAAGTCTAAAGGAATCAACTGTCTCCGCTCAATCTCCATGCATGTAGGTGGAGACTGGACGGGTTCGGGTGGCAGACCGTCCCCTGCTGCTGCAACAGTAGATCCACCCGAAGAGGCAGTCGAATCGGGGGATCCATGCTCATACTGAGTAGCTTGTGATATCAAACTCTTCGAGCCGAGTAAAGAGCCACAAGAATGACTTGGGCCCAGTCGCGCCTGATCTTCTTCAGCACTCTGGGTAGAAGTGGTATAGGTGGAAAAACGTACAATAGACTGCAGCTCCACTCGTGACGAAAAGCGTCGCAGAGCGAGTGCCGCCTTGGAAACTCCAACACGCAGTAGCGATGACATTGCGCGTTGCTTCAGTGGTGAATAGATCTAACCAAGGCTCTCCCCACTGTTGAAAGAGACCTTGCGCCACCTCCGAATGAAGACACCATTCGTAATCCATCATGCACCTGCAGCTGAGTTCGTTGGCCCTGACGTTCAAAGAACCTGCCAGGTGTTGAACCGTCAAGGAAATGTCTTGACGTTCCAGCCATGTCCAGAGGCGCAGAGCCTCTTGACACAAGGTTCACGACCCCACCCCACCCCACCCTGTTTGTTGCAATTCCAATGGTGGTTGTGTTGTCTGTGAACACTTGCACCACCCTCCCCTTGACAGAGGGAAGGAATGCTTTCAGTGCAAGAAGGCTCGCCCGAAGCTCCAGAAAGTTGATATGGAGCCGGGACTACGCCAGAGACTCCTCTGATCACCGCATCTCCCATGTTGCCACCCCATCCCAGGAGGGACGCATCTGTCACCACTGTGTGCTTCGGCTGGGGAAGGGAGAGGGCTCTGCCACTGACCCAATGCTGATTCGTGAGCCACCACTGCAATTGTTGTGCAGTGCCCTCCAAGATCTGTACGTAGTCGGACAGGTTCCCCTGACGCTGTGCCCACTGGAACTTTAGGTCCCACTGCAGAGCCCACATATGCCATCTGGCATGGTTGGTCAGCAGGATGCAGGAGGCCATGAGGCCCAGCAGCCTCAAGGTCATCCTGACCGAAATCCAGGACAAGGGCTGAAAGATCGGAATCATAGCCCGAATGTCCTGGACTCAGAACTGCGCTGTAACTAGAACTGCTCCGATAAAGAGGAGCTTCTGAGAGGGAATCAGGTGCGACTTAGGCACGTTGATGGAAAACCGCAGCAAATGCAGGAGGTCGGCCGTAGTCTGGAGGTGGGAGACGACTGCCTGGGGCGAGCCCGCCTTCAGCAGCCAGTGGTCGAGATAGGGGAAGACTGAAACCCCTGATCTGCGCAGGTGAGCTGCGACCACCGCCATCACTTTTGTGAACAACTGTGGGGCACTGGTGAGGCAAAAGAGAGCATGGTGAACTGAAAGTGCCCCTGGCCTACTGTGAACCGCAGGTAACGCCGGTGGGCTGGCAGGACGGGGATATGAAAATACGCGTCCTGCAGGTCTAACGCTACCATCCAGTCTTTTGGGTCGAGGGCAGACAAGACCTGAGCAAGTGTGAGCATCTTGAACTTCTCCTTCCGGAGGAAGCGACTGACGTTTCCAAGGTTTAAGATGGGATGCAGGCCTTTGTCCTTCGTTGGAACCAAGAAGTAGTCGGAGTAACAACCACAACCTACTTCTAGCCTCGGAACGCGCTCGATTGCCCCCTTGGTTAAGAGGGCTGTAACTTCCTGATGGAGAAGTGCCAAGTGATCCCCCAACATGCGGTGGTACGGTGGTGGCATGGCTGGGGGGTCGTCTTGAAGGGGAGAGAGTAACCCCTTCTGACAATTTGCAGAACCCACCTGTCCGATGTGATGTTGCGCCAGTGGTGGAGGTGATGGCGAATCCTGCCACCTACTGGCGTCTGGTGGGTCTGAAACACAGCACTAGGAAGGTTTGGAGGCAGAGGCAGCAGGGGGGGGGGGTCGTTGGACTGATCGCAAGCTGGCCCCGTGACCCGCCTCTGCGGGTCCCACGTCCGCAGCTGCGCTGAGACTGTTGCTGTGCAGGCCTGTGGCTCTGAAACGAACGTGCTTGGGTGCCCCTTCCTTGACCACGAAAGGAGTGAAAAGCCAGTCATTCTCAGCCAGGCGTGGGGGCATAGCGCCACTGTCATGGAAATCGCCCTGCCCAGCAAATCAGCAGTGTCAAGACCACAACGGATCGTGAACTTGGCTGCGTCTCTCCCCTCAGCAATTGCTTGGGAGAGTATTGTCCGAGCCTCCACCGGACACTGGGGCAGCACCTGCGCAACCGTATCCCACACAGAATGGGAATAACGGCCCAAGAGACATGCGGTATTCACAGACCGCAGTCCTGAACTGGCGGATTAAAAAATCTTCTTCCCAAACAGCCCCAGTTTCTTGCATTCCCTGTCTGGAGGTGCGGAAGGGAACGTGCTCTGGGACGCCGAGGCTTGGACAACCAAGCTCTCAGGGGTAGGGTGATGGGTGAGGAAAACGGGGTAACTCGGGGCAGGCGATGGTGTCGGGCCACGTTCTTATCGACAGGAGCCCCTATGTTGGACCTGAACCAGGTGCCCAAAAGAACGCCCAAGAGTGCATCATTAAAGGGCAGCAGCGGCTCCGTAAAAGAAGACGCCGGCCGAAGTACCTCTGTCAGGAGGTTAGTCCTGACGGCCACGGTAGGGAGCTCGAGGTGGGGAGCCTCGGCCGCCCTACGCAACTCCATAGAGTAGCAGCCACCCTCCTCCGTAGCCAAAGTAGAAGGAGACAGTGAGCCAGGTTCAGGAATATAATCCTGGTCACCTGCATCCTCCAGATCCTCATCCCAGTTCGGGTCTAACTCGCATTGTGCTGCAAGAGGGTCCTCTGACCTCTCTCAGTCCTCCCCATCCTCCACAGCCTGCCGAACAGGTGAAACATAAGGAGGTCGATAAACAAAGGGAAAGAAATTCCCAATCGGCGTTGGTCGACTCCCTTCCTGCTCCACGTCGGGGAGGAGGCCAGGGACGGCTGTTGTCGCGGGCCGCCGCCGGTGGTGGCGCCATCGATGCCAGTGGAGGTCGTACTGGGCCAACCGACATGGACGGGGATCCATGCTTGGATCTATGGGGGTCTCTCGGCGTCGAGACCGATGTCGTCGGCGATGTCGAAGAACGAGGACACCCAGGCGTGCCGCGGGGCCTGAAGGTGCACCGGCGGGGCCGGACGGTCTGAAGACACGTGCCATGGCTGACAGGAACTCCAGCAGCTGGGCCGGAGTCGACGATGGACCCGGAAAAGGCGGGTAAGGCCATCGGCAACTGTGGAGGCTCCGCCGGAGCAGCAGGGGCGGCACCACCTGCACCCTCAGCCGCATTGAGCGACCAGCTGGGGGAAGGCGAAGAGCGACGGAGCTTCTTCGACTTCTTGTGCTTTGCCTTACCTGACTTCGAGTACAAAGACTTCGAATGTTGATGATGGCTCCACGGCCAGTCCCCAACCTCCCACAGGACCGGGACCTGGAACGCCGCGGAGCCGACTCCTGGGCCTCCAGCCACTTTCGGGACTGCTCCCACAAAGTTTCGGAGCCATGGCCCGGCAGTGGGGGCACGACTCAGAGTCATAGTCGCGACCCAAGCAGTAGAGGCACTCACGGAGTGGGTCCGTCACCAACATCGTGCGGGGACAAGTCGTACAAGACTTAAAACCTGGCATCCCTATACACCAGGAGTCAAAGACTCAAAAACAGAAACAAAAGTCCCAAAAATAACTCAGTCAAAAGTGACTGGGGGTACTGCTCTCTCCGGATCTGCGCTTGCTGGTGCGGAAAAAGAAAGAACTGACGTCAGCGCGTGTGGACGCGTCTAAGTAGCTCCAGCGACGTCATCTCGGCGACTACAACGCCAACAACATACGCAAAGCCGTATGACGACGCCTACCGACGTGCAGGGGTACTGCTGACGAAAAACTTTCCGGATCCAGTCTGACACATGGGGATGTTCTGAGGTAAGGAATCTATCACTAACGTGTCTCTTTCAGATTGATTAATTTAAATAGTGAGGGAAAGCAAGTCAAAAAAGTTGCATACATCCGCCCTTACAGTAAAGGTTCACTGATTGCAACTGTGCAACCTTTTTTAGAAACAGGTGTTACAATGAATTGAGCAAACCTGTCCTGAAGAAACGTTTCTCTGGAATCGGTTTCTATTCATATTTTTTTAAAGAATGAGTTAGTTACCTATGGAAATATTATTTCTGTTGGACATTCTATTTACCTTATGATTCTTCATCTATTTACTTTATGATTCTTCATCTCAGGAATCCACCTCAGGTACAAGTTGGGGTTGAACAAAGCTGAAATAGCTCACCTGAGCCAGTAATTGGTGCCACAGCACCAACCAACAACTATAGTTTCTTGGATCAGGAAGTTTCTTTAATGCTTTACGGCTGCGACGAGAAATGTAGTTAATACCTCTTCAGAACTCATTCTAGGAACTCGTAAGGATGTGCGACTTTTTTGCTGAAGAAGTTTTCTCACACCAAGTTCAAGACGGAGGACTCGTCTTTTCAACCAGTTGCATGCCAGGTCTTTGGGTTGGCAGGCATGTTCCCCAGCTCATAGCTCAATGTCATCTTAGGTACTGTGTCCAGTTCTCGTGGACATAAGCCCGCCACAGTTGCCCAACTGTCATATGTCTTAGTTAGGCCCAAGGAGTAACGCTGCCATTTTTTACCGTATTAAAGTTTCCTAAGTTGTCTTCTCTTTCACACGATGACTTTTGATACACGTTTGCGTGCGTGACAATGCAGGATTAGTTTCTCTGAAACTACATTGCTTACAGATTCCACTAAGTATGAACATTATCAAAACACCACGTACAAGGTCTCGACACACATTGTGCAAATGTAGGTATTTAGTTTCATTTATAAGGCGACAGAGCTATCAATAGATCATAACAATGTCGACCTGACTAAGGTATCGGCTCGAGAGCAAGGATGCTTTTGGTTATAAATAAACAAGCAATTCTGGGTTGAGGCAGAGGAGCACTTGCTGTCATTTGCAAGGTCACTACACTCTGAAACTTCAGCCCAGCTGATTGTTTATCCCTCTGCTAGGGATGTCCAACTTGTGACCAAGTCGGGGACCAAGATTGTTTCCCTTCAGGTAATGGGGTTGCATCATCCAATGGGGGAGTCCTAGCAGAACACCTATATGCACCCTAGGTATCCATTTTAGTAGGATATATATATATATATATATACATATATACTATATATATATATATATATATATATATATATATATATATATATATATATATATATATATATATATATATATATATATATATATATATATATATATATATATATGTATATATATATATATATATATATATATATATATAGTATATATATGTATATATATATATACAGTATATATATGTATATATATATATATATATATATATATATATATATATATATATATATATATATATATAATCTCATCACACAGTAGAGAAATTTCTAAATACCAGACCCATTGGAACTTTCAGGCAATTCACAGTCTCAATCACAAATCAGAAGGCACCAACTTGTTTTGGGCTAGTTTCAAATGTAAGCCATATATTTCTCTGGAGAAACACTAGCTGCTTGAGCCAAGCTACCAAGAACGAGACAGAAGTTCCACCCAGGAACCATTTTCAGTGTTAGCAGTCAGATTGCTTGAGCCTTTTGGAAATGTAGTCACAGCTCACATTAAGACTGTGGTATGCATCTATTCCCTATAGCCTAACTGTATGTTGTTCTCCAAAATGCAGACACATTTTGTTCTTATTTTGGGGCAACTTATTGTAACTATATGTGTAAAGAAACAATTAAAGAGGACATCATCTGTAAAAAAACTTTATTCCTGACAACTGATGTATATATGCTCAGGACCCTGTCCTTTGCTATTTTGAGGCTAAAGGACTAAATTATATTAATGAAAAATTAGCATGGAACAAAATAATAACCTTGTATGGCATAAAAGTGACAGACTTTCCGCGAAGCTGGATGGCATCTTCCTTATTGGAGCAGCATTTTAGCCACATTTGTCAGCTGTTTGCTTTTAATGTTCCCAGTGACATCATCTCTGTTTATATTTGGTTCAGCTTTCCTACTGAATATGACTGTGTAGTGTCTCTCTCCAGCCAGCAGTTGGTATTATGGCTATGGCTCAGAAGAAGTGGCTGAAGGTTTTCTGATGGACAGGTCCTAGTCAGACAATCTCAGAGAAGCAAGAACACAATCCCTTTCCTTTCAGCAACAGCCATAAATGTTATGCTAGATGGTTTCCTGGGGCAACAGGGCAGTAAGGGGTTACTGGGCTCCAGTTGCATCAATTGGAGTAGTTTATCGCTGGTGTCCTGGGGTCACCGTACAACTGGATAACCTACTATCCCCCTACAGCACTTGATTCTCAGAGTAGCGAGTCAGGAGTCCAAGGCTTACTCAAGGAGGTGCAGTGGTTAGACATTCAAATTACAGTTTGCACTGTAATACCAGTTAATAAGTTCAATATCCAGTCAGTGCTATATAAAAGAAAAGTACTTAAAGGGGGCATGGCCTGCAGTGGCATAATGGTGGACATGTTCTGAATTTGCTCTGCCACTTATCCCCTTAATCCGACACATTTCTCAATTTCCGTGAGCCATATGCAGCAAGGTGCATTGGCGGAATGGTGGGTGGGCCCTCTGACAACTGAGAGAGTGACAACATCGCCGTGGCTGTTGACGAGGCCTGGACAGGGTTGGATTGGAATTAAAAATCGGACCGGGCAAGATAAAAAAAGTGGCCCACATTTGCATATAGCTTTTGCAAAACGCTGCTTCGGCGAACTTTTATTAAAAAAAAAGGGGGGGGGGGGTTAAAAAATGCTCGGACTACCTTGCACTGGTGAAACACACCTGACTACAAGTGAGGCCACTTTTGCTCTGGCCCCCTGTCCCGCTCAATATGCATATTTAAATGGGCCGTCCCCAGGGAAAGAAAGGAAGCAACACCTCTGCCCTTTAATATAAGGGAGGTAATTGAGGCCACTCAGGCACCCACTGGGCTGCTGGTGGCATCGGAAAAACGCGCAGAAACCGTCAAATCGCCCCCAGGCTGCTCAAAAAAAGCAGCCCACTGCTGGAATTGGACACCGGCCCCTCGGGCATTGCCCGAACGCCCACGTTAGCAATCCGACGCTGGGCCTGGAGCCGGGCCTTGGCTGAATGCGAGCAACCAGAGAGGAGCCCACAAAGTTACTTTTAAGCGGGCACGACCGCTGTACACACAGATGTACGACGGTGGAGGAAGGCAGGCACTGTTTCTTACCACGACAGCAAACAACGGAAGAAGAAGGTGCACACTTCGCTACCCGGTAAGGGGCTGGACGGGTGGCACTGCGACTTCCAGAACTGTGCCTGAGCTTGGACACCCTTGGAGGAGCAGAAGACGTGTTGCGGGTTGCGATCGGGCAATACGGAGGTGAGGCGTGGAGAAAGCCGCGATTGGCGCTGCCCGATGTGAGTGAAGACGGGCAGCCTGTAACCTCGGAAATCAGCCGCACGGCCTGGGCCCGTCTGGGTAGGAAGAAGAGGAGACGTGCTGGCTGGAGAGCCGGGTAATGATTGCAGTAAAAACAGGTGGGCCCCACGAGGTGGACTATTGATGAAGTGGATGCCTGACTTTGCATAATGAACACACTAGTCGTTGGAAGTAAAATTGTTAGAGTCTCTGGGTGAGGCATGGGCCTGAACTGGCTATAGCAGCTGTCTGTGATGACATGGGAGTTAGCTGGCAAGGCTGGGGAAAAGACAGACGGTTAGTAGGCCTGCACTGGATCATAGAGTTGATGCAGGGACCTGGCCTGGAGGAGTGATTCTAGTTTGCATTCCTGTGTATACAGGTGCTGGTCAGGAGTCGTGGTCAGCATTGTGGCCCCAGCACTGGAGCTGTGAGTGTGATGAGGGCACTCTAGTAAGCAAGTGGGCAATGCGTCAGGATGAATCCTGGTTGGAAAGAGATCCAAGCATAACTGCTGCAAAGCTCGCAATACTGGGTATGGCCTGGGCCAGGGACAGTGTATGCCATTGGCCACAGTGACAGGGACATGTACAGATGATTGCAGGTGGGCGCACAGGGAAGAAGGCCTCCGCCTGTAGACACCCTTGCAGAGGCAGACCATTGAGCTGCGAGCTGGACCCAGAGCCGGGCTTGATGGCCAAGATCACGGTGTGCCGGAAAAGAAGGAGGCCCGCGACTCCTCATTACAGAAGAAGAGACCAGGACCCCGGGCAATGGGCCCTGGACTGGTGATGTAGAGAGGCTTCGTGGCAGGCCCAGTATATAACCACTAGGCATCCTGAGGTACGGCATGGTAAACTGCAAAGGCTTCTCCATTATACTACTCCGTCCTGCTGGGAGCGCTTGGAAAACTGGTACACACTAGAGAGCCTAGCTGAGAAGCTGGGTTGCACTAAAGGAGCCAGGTCGAGGGCCTCCTAGCAAGTTACCGGCCAGGTAGACATGGACCAAATGCAATCACTAGCGCACCAAGACCTACCGATTGATTGGTTAGATGCCATCTTGAATCGCATAGACCGATCTAAGGAACTGATGGAATCTAAAATTGATAAAGTTGCGCTCGATCTTACACTACTGCACGCGGATCACTGAAAATTGAGGGGCAGAGCAACTGCTGCAGAACAGTATATTACAGAACTGAAGCCTGTCACAGACTTCCTGGAGAAACAGCAAAATGCACATGAGGCCAGAATACGATATCTTGAAGATTGTGTGGAAGATGCAGAGGGTCGCTACAGGAGAAATAACATCCGCCTGATTGGGCTGCCTGAGGGAGCGGAAGGTCTGGGCGCAGTAGCCTTTCTGGAACAATGGCTTAAGGATATACTACCTTCCTCTTCTCACTTCTTCACCATAGAACGAGCGCACCGTATCCCGGGTAAGAGACCAGCGCCTGGCAGCAGGGTGCAACCGCTCATATTAAAGCTGCTACATTTCAGGGATAGAGATAGGATCCTGCGGGAGACCAGGAAGATGTCAGGGGTCAAGTCTGACAATGTAAAAGTCCTCCTTTTTCCAGACTACACAATCAGGGTACAAAGCCAAAGGGGATCCTTTCTACAAGTCAAAAAGAAGCTTAGGCAACTAGACATTGCATACTCATTGCTCTTCCCAGCAAGACGCCGAGTGGTTTCGGAAGGGAAAACGAGATTCTTCGATATGCCACAAGACACCTGGGAGTGGTTGGAAGCCACAGGCCAGTTCTCAGGTCCCAGACCTATGGGCATACATGGCACCTGGAATGGAGAGGCAGGAGGAATGAGGAACATTTGATCAAGGAAACAGAATCCTGGCCTATCTGCAGAACCCGGCCTGGAGCAAATCAGACAGGAGAGCCAGGCGGTGGTTTGAGTGGCAAAGCGAATAGCTGAAGCTGCAGCTTTGTTCAGCAAGAAGAGAACTCCGGTTCACTCCTCGGAGAATGAATACTCATCGGCAGCTGGACTATCAGATGTAGTGTTGCTGCGTATGCCTGATGTCACACCACAGACTGCTGATGGTATTATACAAGTGTTTCAACAGAAAGTAGGGTGGATTTGCTATTTGGATTTGCACATCAACCTTAGTTCTCAGTAATAGTATATCAATATCATGTCATACACACTAAATAGTACGGAGTGCTGCTTGGCGTTGGATGCACATCCACCTCGGGCATCAACATACGACCCCCCTCCCAAACAAAAGTTCGGAATTGAAGTCCTCACAATGCAAAAAGAAACACCAGTGCACTTCCAATATAGTCTCTTTGATCCCTTCGCTATTTTAGCGATTCATTAACAATCCAAGTCTTTGGTCAAGCAGTCAGATTCACAGACATCAAATGTAGTGGAAATTTCAAGCCTTTATTTGTAACAAATAAATGGGGGAATGGATAACGACGCAGTGATCTGCCGATTCCCACTTTTGGCTGCATGCATGGGTCGGGTTATATTTCACTTTCACACACAGTAGTATTGTGACAAGCCATAGTATACTAACCTGGAATATGCGGGGTCTCTGCACTCCATCTCAAAGATATGCTGTCTATTCTTACCTCAAGAGACACAATGTGCGCATTGCCCTACTAGAAGAGACACTTGAACAGGGTCGAAAAGGTCAGGTTGCAAATGAAATGGAGGGGTAAGATATATATGCCACTGATTACTCCTTGTTTGCGTGTGGGGCGCCAATTTGGGTCCACCCGGGTACACCTTTTGCGATGGAGGGGGTCCTTGCCGACAAAGAAGACAGATATGTATTTTTAAAAGGTAGGCTGGATGGGTGTTATATTTTACTGAGCCTATGCGCACCATGCCACCAATTTGTTCCATCTACAGGCGTAAACTGTTTTGGTGGAGGGACGCCTGGCTGCCTAGAATACGTTACAGACTTCAGGAGGAACGTCGAAAACTGTCACTTGTCGCTACTCAAGGAGGTGGAGGCTGGTCAGGTTCGGATGGAGGACCGTCCCCTGCTGCTGTGACAGAAGATCCACCCGAAGAGGCAGTTGGACCGGTGGATCGATGGCCATGTTGAGCAGCTCGGGATGCCAAACTCTCTGTGCCCAATCCAGAGCCACGATAATGACTTGGCCCGGTCGCGCCTGATCTTCTTCAGCACTCTGGGTAGAAGTGGTGTAGGCGGAAAGGCGTACAACAGACCGCAACTTCACTCGCGACGAAAAGCGTCGCCGAACGAGTGCAGTCATAGAAATTCCAATGCAGAGAATTGCTGACATTGCGTGTTCTCTTTGGTGGCGAATAGATCTAACCAAGGCTCTCCCCACTGTCAAAAGAGACCTTGCACGACCTCTGAGTGAAGACGCCATTCGTGATCCATCATGCATCTGCGGCTGAGTTCGTCCGCCCTGGTGCTCAGAGAATCTGCCTGGTGTTGAACCACCAGGGATATGACCTGATGTTTTAGCCACTTCCAGAGACAAAGTGCCTCCTGACATAGAGTCCACGACCCCACCCTGCCCTGTTTGTTGCAGTACCACATGGCGGTGGTGTTGTCCGTGAACACCTGCACTACTCTTCCCCGAACAGAGGAAAGGAATGCTTTCAGTGCAAGACGAATCGCCCTGAGCTCCAGAAGGTTGATGTGAAGCCCAAACTCCACCGGAGACCAGAGGCATTTGATCTCTGCTTCTCCTATGTGGCCAACCCATCCCAGAAGGGATGCATCACCACAGTGTGCTCTGGTTGGGGAAGGGAGAGGGATCTGCCATTGAGCCAATTCTGGTTAGTGAGCCACCACTGCAGTTGTTGAGCAGTGCCCTGCGGAATCTGGACGCAACCGGCCAGATTCCCCTGATGCTGTGCCCACTAGAACTTCAGGTCCAACTGCTGAGCCCGCATAGGCCACCTGGCATGATCGACTAGCAGGATACAGGAGGCCATGAGGCCCAGCTGCCTCAGGGTCATTCTGACCGAAACTCGGGATTGAGGCTGAAAGATTGGAATCATAGCCCGAATATCCTGGACTCACTGTTCGGGAGGATAGTCCCGAAACTGCATCGTGTCCAGAACCGCTCCAATGAAGAGGAGCTTCTGAGAGGGAATCAGGTGCGACTTCGGTATATTGATGTAGAACCCCAGCAAATGCAAGAGGTCAGCTGTTGTCTGGAGGTGGGAGACAACTGCCTGGGGCGAGCCCACCTTCAACAGCCAGTCATTGAGATAGGAGAAGACTGAAACCCATGATCTGCACAGATATGCTGCAACCACTGCCATCACATTTGTGGCCTACCCTGAACCGTAGGTAACGCCGGTGGGCAGGCAGGAAGGGATGTGAAAATAAGCGTCCTGCAAGTCCAACGCTACCATCCAGTCTTGCGGGTCGAGGGCAGACAAGACCTGAGCAAGCGTCAACATCTTGAACTTCTCCTTCCGGAGGAAGCGATTGACGTCCCTGAGGTCCAAGATAGGACGCAGGCCCTTGTCCTTCTTGGGAACCAGAAAGTAGTGGGAGTAACAACCACAACCTACTTCTGGGACAGGAACGCGCTTTATGGCTCCCTTGGCCAAGAGAGCTATAACTTCCTGCTGGAGAAGGGCCAGATGATCCTCCGACATGCTGTGGTATTGCGGTGGCATGGCTGGAGGGGTAGTCTCGAAGGGGAGGCAGTAGCCCACTTTTTGCGAAACCCACCTGTCCGATGTGATGGTGCGCCAGTGGTGGATGTGATGGGGAATCCTGCCGTCCACTATTGTATGATGGGCCTAAAAGGTCGGACTAGGAGCGTTTGGAGGCTGCTGCAGAGGGGGGCCCGCTGGCTCCTGGAACCACGCTGGTTGTTTCCACGTCCCTGGCCGCGCGAAGGTTTGGTAACTTGCTGCGGTCTGTGGCTCTGGTTGGAGCGTAGCGGGGCACCCCTTCCGTGGCCACAAATGGGGCAATAAGCAGACTGCGCCGGGCAGAAGGAGAGGCCCAAATACTTGGCCGCAGCCCGTGAGTCCTTGAAGCGCTCAAGGGCGTTGTCTGCTTTGTCAACAAAAAGGTGACTGCCATCAAAAGGCATGTCCATCAAGGTGTTCTGGACATCCCCTGAACAGCCAGTGGACCTCATCCAGGCGTAGCGACGAACCGCTACCGACATTGAAACTTAAACTTAGCTGCATCCCTTCTGGTGGCAACAGCCTGGGAGAGCACTTCCCGGGCCTCCTCTGGACACTGAGGGGCACGTGCGCCACTGTATCCGACACCAAGTGCGAATAGCGGCCCAAGAGACATGGGGTGTTTACGGACCGCAGTCATAAGCTGGCAGAAGAGAACATTTTCTTGCCAAGGTGGTCCAGCTTCTTGGATTCCCTTTCTAGTGGAGCAGTAGGGGAAGGCGCTTTTGGAGGTGGAAGCTTGAACAACCAAGCTCTCAGGGCGGGGTGTTGGGATAGGAAAGTGTGATTGCCCGGAGCCGGGCGGTGGTGTCGGGCAATCATTCTGTCCACGTGAGCACCCGTGCTGGGCCTGGACCACGTGCCCAAAAGGTCATCAGTAATGGCCTCATTAAACGGCAGCAGGGTCTCCGAAGAGCTTGCAGCCAGTTAGTCCTGACCGCCACCGTGGGAAGTATGAGGTTGAGAGCCACGGTAGGAGGAGACAACATGCCAAGGTCAGGAGATGTGTCAAAACCACTGGTATTCCCCAGTTCCTCTCTCCAGTCCTGCTCAGTATCTAACTGGTCAGTCAAAGAATCACTTGACCCCTTCCAGTCTTCCTCATCATCCTCTGGGTGCCCCTGGAGTTGAAAAGGGACCTCAGGAGTGAACAGGGGTGCCAAAACCCCTCTCAGCGCCGGATCCGACATCAGACGACTGGTCCATCTCCGTGTCCACATCGGGAAGGAGGCTGGTTTCAACGTCAGCCGGGGGACCGACCGGCGCCGAACGAGGTAATGGTGCCGGAAAGGTCGGCGCCAGTGGAGGTGTAACGAGGTCAACCAGCGCCGATCTGAATCCAAGGGGGGCCTGCGGCGCTGGGGCCGGAGCCGCCTGCAGCAAAGACCTACGCCCCCCATCCGAGTCTGCGGGACCCGAGGGCACGGATGCGGGGTCGTTACGCCCCAAGATGCCATGCATCGCATCGAAACTGGGCGGGGATTGCTCCGGGACCCGGAAAGGGAGGGAAGCTTGGAGTCTAACTGACTGACTCCGCACGAAGAGCCGCAGGAGTGGCACCATCCGCGTGCCTAGTCGGATCGGCTGACCGACGCGGCGAAGTCGAACGACGACAATGCTTCTTCGACTTCCTATGCTTCAACTTACCCGACCCAGAGTGCGAAGACTTCGATGATTTCGAACCAGAATGGTGGTGGCTCCGCGACGGGTCCCTCGACCTCCCTCTCAACCGGGACCTCGAATGGCACGGAGCCAACTGTGGGCGTTCAAACAGCTTTCGGGACCGCTCCCGCAAAGCCTTCGGTGCCATAAACCAACAGGCCGAGCACGACTTGGGGTTGTGGTCGCGCTCCAGGCAAAAGAAGCACACGCGGTGCGGAGCAGTCAACTACATCAGTCGGGTACAGGAACAGCAGGCCTTGAAGCCGGGCATCCCTCGTGTACCTGTTGGGAGTTGGAGACTCGAAACAAGAAGTCGACAAAAGTCAAGAAAACCATAGTCAAAACATTACAGAGGTACCGCTCTTCCCGGATCTGCGTTGGCTGGCGCGGAAAAAGAAAGAATTGACGTCTGCACGTGAGGGCGGCGTCTAAGTAGCTGCTGCGATGTCATCCCGGCGACCACCTGCTGATGAAAAAACTTTCCAGATCCAGTCTGACGCCTGGGGGTAATTCTAAGGTAAGACTCTATAACTAACGTGTTTCTTTCAGATCCCGGGCGTTTCGGCATTGTCGAATGGAGTCCTCAGAAATGCACATGTGGAACAAATTTGTAAGCGATACTGGCTCCTGTAATTTATTTATATATTGAAATTACACCAGGTCATGGTCAAAGTTATCTACTTGATGTATTGATCAGGAATTATTACATGGTCCAGATTAGGAGAGAATTAACTTTTATTTGCTCATGTTCTGGTATATTGCCTTGAATAATTTGATTCCTGTAAATGCTTACTGGTCCTGCAAAGCATACGTATGATTGTAAGATGCATCACATATATCAAAATCTAATGAACAGATTAAACAAAAAAGAAAAGTACTTTAATACACACAAGAACAATATACTATACATAAAACTAAGATACACAGGTTAAACCAGAAGCCTCTACAACCCTCTTGGCCAAAGTTCTGATCCCAAACAGTATTACAGCCTAGACACTCATAACTATAAAGACACAGTTAACACTGCATTATAATGAGCATGTTACACAGGGAGACTCTACAATGCTATAGCAATGGTATCAACATTTGTATTGCAGTGATTTGGTTTCAGCAGTTGATAAGAAGTCAAATGTTCCTGGTCCACCGACTGCCCCACCACCCAAAGCAACAGAATTGCACACCTTTTCTTGGCATGGACACTGCTCTGGTGGTGTTAGAGACCTAATTATGGATGCCTGTTGTCTTAGTACAGTTACTGGAGTGCCACTATCCACCCGGAAACCTTCAAATGAGAAAACCACAGAGCTCACTGGGCACCAACTGGGACATTTCTACTTGCTACTAGTGCAGGACAAACAAGGACAAAGCTGGGAAATTATTCAAAAGGGCACGCTTCCCCAGCTACAGAAGGTAACTGGTTCCCAAAGCACAGGTGAGGGGCGAAGCCATCTCACTTAAATCACAATATGGAGCTTCGCCAGTCTCCCTCGATGTTGATGTGCAGTAAGTTTTCTTATCTTGAGCAGCTGTATGCCGTTTCCTTGTGTTCCAAGGCACGAATAACCTCCACAAGCCTCACATATACAGATTGTTCTCTGCTGGGAAGCCTCCCGAAGAGCTGAAACCTCAGCTCCCTCTGTCAGACTGGCAAATTCCTTTAACCACTAATCCATCGCAGAGACACCTTCTCAAGTTCAAATACTATGCCTGGATCCAAAAGGAGAATGGCTATCTAACCTCTGGATTACACTCCTGCATCTCGGCTTCCTCAAAGACACCTTGTGGGAGAACAGCCTTGAACAAACAACTAGCTGGATTTGATCAGTCCCTAATTGACAGGCTAATCCAATCAGATGGTCTGCTACTTCTGCTGGGTGTCGATCTGAGGAGAGCACCTTCCCAGTCTCTTGGTACTGGTCCAGCCTATCCTTCAGAGAGAAATTTTACTGAACTTCATACCAAGATGCCCTGACCATCACTCGGCAGAAAAGAGGGGGTCATCTGAACAGAGAGAATTTTAGCTAAATACAGGGAAGCGATAGTGCCTACCCTAACCCACCAAGCTTCTCCAGGGAATAGGGAGGGGCAAGGAGAGCAGAAATGTCCAGCAGATCAGATACCAGCGTATCTCACATTAAACACAATGGCTCATCATCCCCACCAAGTACCCCCCCTGGCTCTCAATACAGACATCCCACATATTACGAAGGCATATTGAACCCAGGTAAGAGAGACTTCACAGACTTTACTAGGAGGAAGCTGTTAGGCCACCTCTCCTAAAAAGTACAGGTACCACTGAATATAGATTAATGCTACAACCACTGTCCGTCCACCACACCCCAAGTAAGATGACAGTAGCCACTCTCTTTAAATAAGGGGTACATTATGCATTCCCCCTTGACCTCACAGCCAGGCGCTGGGGCCTCTATCAATGTAAACAGGTAGACCATCAGTGGGCCTGTGTGATTGTCATGTTCGGTGAGGTAGAGATCAAAAAAACCTACAGTATTGTCAAGTGACTTGCCAAGAGATCAACATAGGGCAGGTAAGCACGCTCTTCAAATTCACGCAGAAGACTTCCTGTTCTAACTGGGAGCATAATGCTTTTAAAAACAGATATAAAATAAAAAGAAATTCTCTTTACCACGATTGATAAGGCACTGTTGTAGTGATGCGATTTTGGCAGAAAAGTTAGCCCTGATCGAACTTGGAAATCTCTGAAGCCTCCAGCTACAGAAAGGATGGTTATATTTCTCAGGTCCTGCGCCTTCATGATCCAGTAGTTGTTAACCGTATCATAAAAATCTGCAAGTGAGATAGAAAAACATTGTATTACATTGTTTAGTTGTTAAAAGGTAATGAAATGAAGAGTTAGATTAATAATAACCACATGCAAGTGAATTGCAGGAAATATGAAAATTATAGCCATAATTTGAAATTTTAGCTGAATCTGGTTCTTTACACAAAAAAATATCTAGTAGGTTGCTTAAATCATGTACAGCGAAGAAGAGCAGCTATGGTTGAACGCCATAAAAGACCTCCTCATCATACTGGATGATAACTCAAACTACTGAATACTGAAGCAACATCAAAGAATGTGGTATTACAAATTCTCTGGGAACAACTCCTCAACAATGTAGGAATCTCAGAAAAAAATACGCTCCTAGATTAAGCCTTTCTGTAAATAATATATACCAATACCACCTTTGTTCCACAGGTTGTCTTAAACACCCGAGCCAATTAAATAAATCATCCATTCCCACAGAATTCGCTACAGATCCAGTGATCCATTTCCCTTCTACACAAATCCTCTTACTGAAAATCTGTCCACAAGCACTGGAATAACTGAACAATTTGCTACCTGGAGAATTTCAAATACTGGCCTTCTAAAGGATCTGAACCGTCCAACGAATGTCTGGATCCACCAGCAATCGTGTTCATATACTTATTTGGCGCTTTTCAAAGGACATTGTCACTACTGTATAAAACAAGCATTTACAATGCAATGGTCTCGGCATCATTAAAGGTAGAGCTATTGGCATTGCTCATGACATTTCTTTTTTTTCTTTAAATCATAAATAAATGGCATTGTCATTTACATTGTCAATACACACCACTCTGCACTCAACTGCACTCACCTGCACTGCACTGCACTGCACTGCACTCACCTGCACTGCACTCACCTGCACTGCACTGCACTCAACTGCACTCACCTGCACTGCACTCACCTGCACTGCACTCACCTGCACTGCACTGCACTGCACTCACCTGCACTGCACTGCACTCACCTGCACTGCACTCACCTGCACTGCACTCACCTGCACTGCACTCACCTGCACTCACCTGCACTCACCTGCACTCACCTGCACTGCACTGCCCTCACCTGCACTCACCTGCACTGCACTCACCTGCACTCACCTGCACTGCACTCACCTGCACTGCACTGCACTGCACTGCACTTACCTGCACTGCACTGCACTCACCTGCACTGCACTGCACTGCACTCACCTGCACTGCACTCACCTGCACTGCACTGCACTCACCTGCACTCACCTGCACTGCACTCACCTGCACTGCACTCACCTGCACTGCACTGCACTCACCTGCACTGCACTACACTCACCTACACTCACCTGCACTGCACTCACCTGCACTGCACTGCACTCACCTGCACTGCACTCACCTGCACTGCACTCACCTGCACTCACCTGCACTGCACTCACCTGCACTGCACTGCACTCACCTGCAAGGCACTCACCTGCACTGCACTCACCTGCACTGCACTCACCTGCACGCCACTGCACTGCACTCACCTGCACTGCACTCACCTGCATGCCACTGCACTGCACTCACCTGCACTGCACTCACCTGCACTCCACTGCACTGCACTCACCTGCACTGCACTCACCTGCACTCCACTCACATGCACTGCACTGCACTCACCTGCACTGCACTCACCTGCACTGCACTCATCTGCACTGCACACACTGCACTCACCTGCACTGCACTCACCTGCACTGCACTGCACTCACCTGCACTGCACTCACTTGCACTGCACTCACCTGCACTGCACTCACCTGCACTGCACTGCACTCACCTGCACTGCACTCACCTGCACTGCACTCACCTGCACTCACCTGCACTGCACTCCACTGCACTGCACTCACCTACACTGCACTCACCAGCACTGCACTGCACTCACCTGCACTGCACTGCACTCCATTGCACTCACCTGCACTGCACTCACCTGCACTGCACTCACCTGCACTCACTTGCACTGCACTCACCTGCACTGCACTCACCTGCACTCCACTCCACTGCACTCACCTGCACTGCACTCACCTGCACTGCACTGCACTCACCTGCACTGCACTCACCTGCACTGCACTCACCTGCACTGCACTGCACTGCACTCACCTGCACTGCACGCACTGCACTCACCTGCACTGCACGCACTGCACTCACCTGCACTGCACTCACCTGCACTGCACTCACCTGCACTGCACTGCACTCACCTGCACTGCACTGCACTCACCTGCACTCACCTGCACTGCACTCCACTGCACTGCACTGCACTCCACTGCACTCACCTGCACTGCACTGCACTCACCTGCACTGCACTGCACTCACCTGCACTGCACTCACCTGCACTGCACTCACCTGCACTGCACTCACCTGCACTGCACTCACCTGCACTGCACTGCACTCACCTGCACTGCACTCACCTGCACTGCACTCACCTGCACTGCACTGCACTCACCTGCACTGCACTGCACTCACCTGCACTGCACTCACCTGCACTGCACTCACCTGCACTGCACTGCACTCACCCTCACTGCACTCACCTGCACTGCACTCACCTGCACTGCACTCACCTGCACTGCACTCACCTGCACTGCACTCACCTGCACTGCACTGCACCGCACTGCACTCACCTGCACTGCACTGCACTGCACTCACATGCACTGCACTGCACTCACCTTCATTGCACTGCACTGCACTCACCTGCACTGCACTGCACTCACCTGCACTGCACTGCACTGCACTCACATGCACTGCACTCACCTGCACTGCACTGCACTCACCTGCACTGCACTCACCTGCACTGCACTGCACTCACCTGCACTGCACTCACCTGCACTCACCTGTACTGCACTCACCTGCACTGCACTCACCTGCACTGCACTCACCTGCACTGCACTGCACATACCTGCACTGCACTGCACATACCTGCACTGCACTGCACATACCTGCACTGCACTCTGCACTCACTACTCTGCACTCTGCACTCACTACTCTGCACTCTGCACTCACTACTCTGCACTCTGCACTCACTACTCTGCACTCTGCACTCTGCACTCACTACTCTGCACTCTGCACTCTGCACTCACTACTCTGCACTCTGCACTCTGCACTCACTACTCTGCACTCTGCACTCTGCACTCACTACTCTGCACTCACTACTCTGCACTCACTACTCTGCACTCACTACTCTGCACTCATTACTCTGCACTCACTACTCTGCACTCACTACTCTGCACTCACTACTCTGCACTCACTACTCTGCACTCACTACTCACTACTCTGCACTCACTACTCACTACTCTGCACTCACCACTCACTACTCTGCACACTCACTCTGCACACTCACTCTGCACTCACTACTCTGCACTCACTACTCTGCACTCACTACTCTGCACTCACTACTCTGCACTCACTACTCTGCACTCACTACTCTGCACTCACTACTCTGCACTCACTACTCACTACTCTGCACTCACTACTCTGCACTCACTACTCTGCACTCACTACTCTGCACTCACTACTCTGCACTTACTACTCTGCACTCACTACTCTGCACTCACTACTCACTACTCTGCACTCACTACTCACTACTCTGCACTCACTACTCTGCACTCACTACTCTGCACTCACTACTCTGCACTCACTACTCACTACTCTGCACTCACTACTCACTACTCTGCACTCACTACTCACTACTCTGCACTCACTACTCTGCACTCACTACTCACTACTCTGCACTCACTACTCACTACTCTGCACTCACTACTCTGCACTCACTCCTCTGCACTCACTCCTCTGCACTCACTCCTCTGCACTCACTCCTCTGCACTCACTCCTCTGCACTCACTCCTCTGCACTCACTACTCTGCACACTCACTACTCTGCACTCACTACTCTGCACTCACTACTCTGCACTCACTACTCTGCACTCACTACTCTGCACTCACTACTCTGCACTCACTACTCTGCGCACTCACTACTCTGCGCACTCACTACTCTGCGCACTCACTCCTCTGCGCACTCACTCCTCTGCACTCACTCATCTGCACTCACTACTCTGCACTCACTACTCTGCACACTCACTCTGCACTCACTACTCTGCACTCACTACTCTGCACACTCTCTCTGCACACTCTCTCTGCACACTCTCTCTGCACACTCTCTCTGCACACTCTCTCTGCACACTCACTCTGCACACTCACTCTGCACACTCACTCTGCACTCACTACTCTGCACTCACTACTCTGCACTCACTACTCTGCACTCACTACTCTGCACTCACTACTCGGCACTCACTACTCGGCACTCACTACTCTGCACTCACTACTCTGCACTCTGCACACTCACTCTGCACTGTGCACACCGCTGATATCATGGAATCTTCCACCACACTTTCTAAAACTCTATAGTCCGAAGCATAATAGGCACAGAACCAAAAGAAGGGTAGACATTGCTTAAAATAATCTTATTGTATTTATGAGAAGCAAAAGCGAGACTGTGAAATGTGCTGAATATCAGTTTGTTTCGAATCAACAGAGTGGAGTTAGAGAACCAAGAAATAGTAATTTAGAATCCGGGTTAGAAGGAGTAGTAATCACAAGCTGAGGATCAACGGGCGCGAAACAGCGTGGTGGGCGCGCAGGAGACGCAGCGTGAGCGTGTACATCAGCTGAAGATCGCTGGAGAAGACACCTAGCCTGCCTGCTGCCGTGACTGACCCGCTGCAGAGGGAAAGAGCCCGGTGAGTGGGGGTAGAGGGGGGGGGGCGGCAGAGAGGGAGTGGGCAGAGAGGGAGGGTGTGTGTGTGTGTGTGTGCGTGTGTGTGTGCGTGCGTGTGTCTGTCTGTCTGGTGTGTGCCTGCCTGCCTGCCTTTGTGTGTGCGCGTCCACAGACCCTGGTCGGCTCGTGCACCGCTCTGTACTCCCTTGCGAGCTTACATGGCAACAATAGTTCTCGTTGCCGAGACCTAAAAATGCAGATATAGATTGTTCTGACCACTTTCACATTTCCTTTTAAACCATTCTGGTTATCCTCCCCACCACGACCTTGATAAGGAAGCCATGATTTATCCGAAAAACAAACAAAAACCTCATTTCACATTCCAATATGCCTTTCTGAGGTGACCTGACGAGCTGATGGGACACAAACAACACCAGTGCTTCCCTCCTGAGCCCCCACTGAATACTCCTCCACAGCTCTGTACCCTCTGACATGAACTCTGTGCAGTAGGAAAGAATCTCACTCTAGAGCATTGATTGTTAATCAAATAACTTGAAAATATAAAGATAAAAAGAAGTAAACCACAAAACAGTGTAAAAAAACCTCTTCTTAAACTCATAGTGTTTATAAAGATGTAGACATCTGCCACGCCTCTGGCTTTCATTGCCCTCAATCACAGGTGGGGACATGCTGTTGCAGTAGAAAGCCATAGCAGTGACATACATCAGCAAGGCTGCACAAGCACCATGTAGAGTCTGGACCTGGACTCATCCGAGGGATTTCCCATGGTCCGGGATACCCTAGAAATCATTACATGCAGAGTACTGGAAAGGGAAAACATTGGGATTCCTCTTCTTTTGGGGGAATGATTCATGGCCCAGTGAAAGTAATGCTAGGGATTACTGAAGCATGTTGGGGGGAATAGCTGACTGAAGATGTCTCACCCTCCCGAGGCTGAAGAGATGCTCAGGGATTTCCCGAGCCTCAGGAAGGATTAGAAGGGGGGCTTACTGTCAAGTCAGAGTTGGCAGCCTCTTCCACCACCACATCACTGTATTTCCTCTGTGTAAGGTAATGTGAAAACAGGGTGGCAAATACCTCCACTTGAATTTTATATGTTAAGTTTTTGGTGGGCGTCTGATGAGTGTTAAGGTAGGAATACTGCCATCTGAATGGCAAAAGAAAGGCAGGTCCTTGACAGAGGGATGTTGACACCTCCCTCATTCAAGACTGAAATAGAGACCGTAATGATTTAGCATTCTGGGCGAAGGTGCCAGTCGCAATGAAAAGTAATCATTTTATATATATGTATATATATATATATATATATATATATATATATATATATTCACTGGAAAAACCATAGGTTATAGACCATATATAGTTAGGAATTAGCATTTACAAAACCTTGAAAATTCACTGAAAAAACCATAGGTTATAGACCATATATCATTAGGAATTAGCATTTAAAAAACCTTATTTTACCCACACAAAACCATTGAAATTCCATATATAGTTAGTTGCACTAACTATATATCGCGCACCCGCAATCCACTGCTGATGATGTCACATATTACATCATTCATGACATGGTCAGTGACATCACTGATGACATCACTGATGACATCTCAAATGACATCACTGATGACATGACTGATAACAACATCCAGTGATTTTTTGTTTCTGTAAAGTTTAAATATGTCTTACATATTGAAGAATGAGTGGATGTGTAAGTGTCTGGACGAAGGATTTAGTAGGTGCATGACTGACTGTATGACTGAGTGATTAAATGTGTCTCACTGAGTGCATGGGTTAGTGACTAAACTGTCTTAATTTGTGCATCATTATGTCTGTTGTTCTGTAAACTGCTGCATGTGTTGATCAGTAGCTATATGAGTAACTATATGGGTTATTGATTGATTGCCCAAGTATTTCTATGGGAGACTGAGTGTGTGTGTGGCTGGCTGGGAGGTGTGTGACTCTGTGCAGATCAATGTGTACTTGTATCAATGATTGTATAAGAAGGTAAGTATGTGTTAGTATATGTTTGAAAATGTAAGGTGCTCTATGTTTAACTGTATAGACAAGAAAATGGAAGTGTCATTGATTCTTTACAGGACTGACTAGGTGTGTGAGTAACTCCATGGATGAGTGGCAGACTGTGAGTGTCTGTATAGGTGTATGAGTGCATATGATAGTGTTGTAAAGATGAGTGATTGTATGTATGAATGATTGTATGGGTGAATGAGTGAAGGTGTGTGTAGACGTAGGAATCAGTGAGTGCGTATGTAGTAACTAGTATTGGTGTGTCAATGGTTTCAAAAATTATACTCTGTATTTAACACTGGGTGAAACAGAGGTTATATTAAAATGTGAGGAGATGCATTGTATTGTCACATGAATGATATCATCAGTGATGTGGTCATTGATGTCAAATGAGATGTCATCAGTGATGTCATCAGTGATGTCATTTGAGATGTCATCAGTGATGTCATCAGTGATGTCACTGACCATGTCATGAATGATGTAATATGTGACATCATCAGCAGTGGATTGCGGGTGCGCGATATATAGTTAGTGCAACTAACTATATATGGAATTTCAATGGTTTTGTGTGGGTAAAATAAGGTTTTTTAAATGCTAATTCCTAACGATATATGGTCTATAACCTATGGTTTTTTCAGTGAATTTTCAAGGTTTTGTAAATGCTAATTCCTAACTATATATGGTCTATAACCTATGGTTTTTTCAGTGAATTTTCAAGGTTTTGTAAATGCTAATTCCTAACTATATATGGTCTATAACCTATGGTTTTTTCAGTGAATATATATATATATTACCTACTGGCGGTCGCCAGTAGGTATATATAGTTAGGATTTTTTCTCTATGGGATTTTTGAAAATTCTATGTCTAATAACTTTGGCGTTTGTGGACGGAATTGGCTGAAATCTTCAGGAAAATGGCACATTTTGTTTCTGAGCAGCCCTTGAAAATTTGGGGGGGGTTTGTCAAGGGGGGGCCGAGAAAAAAGGGGGGTCCCAAAACGTGTTTTTAACATTGAGTTTTCCATAGGGCGGTTGGCCTCACTTTTAGCCCGAACGGCTGAATGGATTTGCACGAAACTTGGCAAAATTGTAGGGACTGGTAGCCCGATGTGCCTTTGCTAGGTCTCAATATATGTGCTCCAGTGGATTTTGAGAAATTAACGTTCAAAAAAAGATATATATCTGTAACAGCGGACCGGGCAGCGCTCCGGTTCGCGGACTTTTCGCGGTACGGAGCTTTGTGAAGCGAAGCTGATTGGTTCTCCGGCGTCTGTGAACATTCCAAACAGTCCGTAGCGGCCGCCATCTTGTCTCTCGGTAGGATCGAGAGACAAGAGGAGGCCAAAGCGAAGGGGCAAATGACCATAAGGGGGCATAGTAGATCCTCGCTGACCCCCTAGGTTTGATGTGGAGGTTTTAAAAGGGTCCCGCGGGGCAAAAAAAAATAATAATAATAATAATCGAACGGCTGAATGGATTTGCACGAAACTTGGTAAAATATTAGGGACTGGTAGCCCGATGTGCCTTTGCTAGGTCTCAATATATGTGCTCCAGTGGATTTTGAGAAATTAACGTTCAAAAAAAGATATATATCTGTAACAGCGCTCCGCTTCGCGTAACGGAGGTTTGCGAAGCTGATTGGTTCTCCGGCGTCTGTAAACATTGCAAACAGTCCATAGCGGCCGCCATCTTGTCTCTCGGTAGGATCGAGAGACAAGAGGAGGCTAAAGCGAAGGGGCAAATGACCATAAGGGGGCATAGTAGATCCTCCTTGACCTCTTAGGTTTGATGTGGAGGTTTTAAAAGGGCCCCGCGGGGCAAAAAAAAAAATAATAATAATAATAATAATCGAACGGCTGAATGGATTTGCACGAAACTTGGCAAAATTGTAGGGACTGGTAGCTCGATGTGCCTTTGCTACGTCTCAATATATGTGCTTCAGTGGATTTTGAGAAATTAACGTTCAAAAACAAGATATATATCTGTAACAGCGCTCCGCTTCGCGGAGATAAAATTATATCTGTATTACCTAGCTGTTGCTAACACCAGTTAGCGACGGCTAGTAGGAGATAGCGACCATCTTGGGCCCCACTTTGCATGTGAGTGATATTTATCACTAATGACATGCAAAGTGGGCATGCCAAGATGTTCGCGACTGGAAACAGTCGCTAACATCGCTATCTCCTATTATCAACTTTTGGAAATATTTGCGATAAGCGCGAATATCTCCAAAAGCTAGCACCTGCCCTGAGCAGTTCTTAGCCATGTTATCCAATGGGAGGTGGATAACATGGCTAAGAGCATTAGCTCGGTAATGCATGAATATCGCTGAGTTTTCAGCGATATTAATGCATTGCGGTCGTTTTTTATCGTATTTGCGATAAACCTTGATAATAGCAAGGTTTATCTGCGATAATTTCTGACGATGCTTAGCGGTAAAAAAATCGTTGCTAAGCATCGTTAGGGTTAAATATCGCTTAACTTTGGTAATATGCCCCAACGTCTGTTAACGTTCGATTCGAAGGAAATCAGGAAGTGTTGAAAAACATTGTCTGCGCCATCTTGTCTTTTTTCAAATGCCACACTTTTGTCGTGCACGGCAGTCATTTTAGATGCCTTGACCAGACCCACTCTGTGCACGCTGTCGATCCTTAGCATGGCTCCCCACCCTCGCAAGCATCTCCCCCAGGCAGTGGTCACCCCCGCTCTCTGTCTTATGCATGGGTAATAAACCTCCCCCCATCTGCGCTGCTCTTCCCTGAGAATCACACCCTGTGCCCGCCCGACACCTCCCTTTCGCCCTATTCACTACCGCACCCTCTGACACTCCTTTTCCTCTGTGTCCGATTGTCCAGGCCGGTCCTAGGGTATCAGCTAGCCCTGCAGATGTAGTTTATGGCCCCAGCTGTAAAGAATCACCCCTCTTCAAAGGAGTTATAGTAGATCAAGGCCCACACTCGATGAGATCCGTCACAGCAGACGCGTTCCTATTATCTGAAAACCATCCTGTATTGTGATTGGGGAGGGGACCGAGCCTGAAGCGGAAGATTCCAGGGATGACTCTTTGTACATCAAAGTTTTTACAATTATGTGTCACATTAAAAATATATAGCACTCCGACAAAGTAGTAAGATTATAAAACTTTAATAACTTATAAATATATACAAGAAAACAAAAACAGTAATAACATATAAACATTTTTAGGGAAAAACAACGAAGTAGCGGTCGGCTGTGCGAATAGTCCCAACGCAGCACAACGTCCAGATTTCTGGCGTGGGGCGTCGCGGGGGGTGGGTCATCAGTAGCAAACTGTTGTGCGAATAGTTCCAAGGCAGCAGAACGATGGCACCAAGGTGATGTCCAGTAAGTTGCCGCACTGGTTTTGGTATCCTACAATGCTGCTCCGAATAACGGCGTGGGGCGCCCCGGGGGAGGCGGCGTGAACGGGCCTCTCCAGGTGGAGTCTCATCTGTTGTAGTGGGGCGCCCCTTTACCGTTTCAGTTGCCATTCCGTCCGTTTTTGGTCCACTGTGTCAAAAGCCGCAATTCAGCTGAGTTGCGCCCACTCTTGCGGTGCAGCGATAGGCGGCTGTCACAGGACTCTCAAAATGGCGGCAGGCTGTTTCCTTTTTGGGCCTGGTCCACTGAAATGGCCCTGGGACACCTTGGAAATCGGACGCTTGTCTGCTAGGTCTTGGACCCCATTCTCGAAAGCGTCCCCTCCGCCTTGTGGATTCATCAAAAGTTTTGGGGGCCCACGACTCCTGTAGGCTTCTGGTGGGGAGCGGCTGCCATGATTGCTCGCGGAATGACCACGACGGAGCTACGAGATGGTGGTGCTCTCATGCTGACGCCAGCTTCAGTCTGAAACATCCAGAAACAAGGTGGGGCTTTCATCGTTTGGGAAAAAAAAAAGTTTTCATCCAATGAAAAGTGTTGTTTTTAGGTCATATGATCAAGCCTTCCATCATTAGGAAACCAAAAGTAAAATGAACCAATGAAAAGTTTTATAAACAAGTCACATGACCTGTTATGCGGCATAGGGTATAAAATGCGGAGAAAATATGTTGGCACGTGAGGCGGCGTCAGTAGCGGACCGATGTGCGAATAGGCCGAAGGCAACACAACGCGCCAAGATCCGGATGGCACCGAGGTGGTGTCCAGCAAGTTGCAGCACTGGTGTGGCCATCCTACAATGCTGAAAGTCGGCGTGGGGCGCCCCGTTGGCCTGTGAGTTTGCGTCAGTAGCGGACCGATGTGCGAATAGGCCGAAGGCAACACAACGCGCCAAGATCCGGATGGCACCGAGGTGGTGTCTAGTAAGTTGCCGCACTGGTGTGGCCATCCTACAATGTTGAAAGTCGGCGTGGGGCGCCCCGTTGGCCTGTGAGATGGCGTCAGTAGCGGACCGATGTGCGAATGGGGCCAAAGGCAGCGCAACAATATTTTCGGAATAGAAGACACCACAAGGCGCTGAGATGCCAAGATCCGGATGGCACCGAGGTGGTGTCTAGCAAGTTGTGGCACTGGTGTGGCCATCCTACAATGGTAAAAGTCGGCGTGGGGCGCCCTGTTGGCCTGTGAGATGGTGTCAGTAGCGGACTGATGTGCGAATGGGGCCAAAGGCAGCGCAACAATATTTTCTGACTGACACCACAAGGCGCTGAGATGCCAAGATCCGGATGGCACCGAGGTGATGTCTAGGAAGTTGCTGTACTGGTGTGGCCATCCTACAATGGTAAAAGTCGGCGTGGGGCGCCCTGTTGGCCTGTGAGATGGTGTCAGTTGCGGACCGATGTGCGAATGGGGCCAAAGGCAGCGCAACAATATTTTCTGTATGGAAGATACCACTAGGCGTTGAGATGCCAAGATCCGGATGGCACCGAGGTGATGTCAAGCAAGTTGCTGTACTGGTGTGGTCATCCTACAATGCTGAAACTCGGCGTGGGGCGCCCCATTAGCCTGTGAGATGGCGTCAGTAGCGGACCGATGTGTGAATAGGCCGGAACCAGCACAAGGCGCCAAGATCCGGATGTCACCTTGGTGGTTTCATAGTTGAGAGGCACTTCATCTGCAGTGGGGCGCCGAGATCCGGATGGCACCGAGGTGATGTCTAGCAAGTTGCTGTACTGGTGTGGTCATCCTACAATGCTGAAACTCGGCGTGGGGCGCCCCATTAGTCTGTGAGATGGCGTCAGTAGCGGACCGATGTGCGAATAGGCCGAAGGCAGCACAACGCGCCAAGATCCGGATGTCACCGTGGTGGTTTCATAGTTGAGAGGCACTTCATCTGCAGTGGGGCGCCGAGATCCGGATGGCACCGAGGTGATGTCTAGCAAGTTGCTGTACTGGTGTGGTCATCCTACAATGCTGAAACTCGGCGTGGGGCGCCCCATTAGCCTGTGAGATGGCGTCAGTAGCGGACCGATGTGCGAATAGACCGAAGGCAGCACAACGCGCCAAGATCCGGATGTCACCGTGGTGGTTTCATAGTTGAGAGGCACTTCATCTGCAGTGGGGCGCCGAGATCCGGATGGCACCGAGGTGATGTCTAGCAAGTTGCTGTACTGGTGTGGTCATCCTACAATGCTGAAACTCGGCGTGGGGCGCCCCATTAGCCTGTGAGATGGCGTCAGTAGCGGACCGATGTGCGAATGGGGCCAAAGGCAGCGCAACAATTTTTTTGGAATAGAAGAGACCACAAGGCGCTGAGATTCGGTTAGCACCGAGGTGGTGTCTAGCAAGCTATGCAGCTGAGTTGCGTGCGAACTTGCGGCGAATAGGTCGAAGGCAGCATAACAATGTTTTCTGAATAGAAGACACCACAAGGCGTTGAGATTCGGTTACCACCGAGGTGATGTCTAGCAAGTTGCCGCACTGGTGTGGCCATCCTACAATACTGCTGCGAATAACGGCGTGGGGTGCCCGAAGGGGGGGGGGAGGCGGCGTGAACGGGCCTTTCTAGGTGGAGGCTCGTCTGCTGTAGTGGGGCACCCCTTTACCGTTTCAGTTGCCATTCAGCTGAGTTTCGGCTGCTCTTGATGCTACAGCGACAGGCGGCTGCAACAGGACTCTCAAAATGGCGGCCTGTTCTTTGGATTTGGGCCTGGTCCACTAAAATGGCCCTGGGACACCTTAGAACTCGGACGCTCGATTTTTTTTTCCTTTTCTGTACATGCAAAAAAAGGTAAATGCCCGGTACGTTACACGCTTCATCTGCCACGATGAACTCTCCAGAGGAACCGAAAAAATATATAATTATGGTAACTATACCATGCATCGTCATATGGAGAGGTGGCACCAATTAATTATAGTGCTGCATAAAAGAGAGATTTGGAGGAGAACCCCTGACCTGCTAGTACATTCATCAAAGAAGTGGCACTGACAGCATCAGAGGCAAGGGAAACGGTCCCAAATATTTAGAAGAACTTTGGAAAGATTAAAATGACATGTTTAGATTGTGGCAAATTAATTTCATGTGGACAGATGAGTGTTACTCTAATAAATACAGCATATGAACATCATCATAGTCGATGGTTGGTAGAGACATTTTGACTATATCCTGGACCTGCCCGTCCTCGCCCAAAATGGCGCCGGAATAAATGGGACTCGTAACTCCTTGTTGTGTACTGGTTGCAGAACCTTGAAATCACGAGATACGTATGCAGTTTTGAAGCACATGGCGGGCGGGGACGAGAATTGATTGAATATTTCGACATCCCTATTGATATTAAGTTCTGATGTGTTATTGATTACTGTACTATTCAAAGTTCGAATTAACGTCACCCATGGTACTTGCCCGCAAATGTATATCTAGATAATTTTATTGTAACTGGCCCTGTCGTATTTTAATTATAAAATGTACGTCCACCGATTCCGTAACTGTTAGACACCTTAGTTCTTGCAACCTAATGGCCCGCCCGTTACGTTCCTCTACAGTGTAAATGTCTACTCATCATATACGATTACAGTTTGCTCCGTGGCCGGCCCACGTGGTTATAGGCTCGTATTTGTATAATGAAATTTTCACAATAAAGGTTTTTAAAAGAAAACATGGTAGTAGTATATACATTGGTAAAGTTTTTAATAATAGTCACTGTTTTAGAATCATTAAAAGGCAAGTGAAATAAAGCAGACCAATTACATGAAGGGTAAAAGGTATAATACGAAGGAACGCAGTAAAGATAAATGGTCAAGGGCTGTTGTGTTTTCTATTCCTGCAACATAAAGTGATCGATAAGAATCTCATATTCAGGCGTATCGGCGACTAAGACAGCAGGTCGACCCTCTTTTGCTCAACGGCTCCGTCATGGGACGAAGAAACGCTCTTTTTCTCGAAAAAAGAATATATTTTACTTGCAGGACAGTTGTGAATTTTCCGGGAAAGTACATTAGCCTGGAACATTATAACATATATTTAAGAAAAAATAATGTTCGGAAGTAATAAAAAGCGTAATTTTTAGGTCATATGACCAAGCCTTTCATCATTAGAATAAGAAAAGTAAAATGAACCAATGAAAAGTTTTATTAACAAGTCACATGACTTGTTATGCTTACGTTACGCGCTGCGCGCCCCGGATGACTTCCGGATGTGCTAACGCGGCGCGTCATATGACGCATTACGCGACAACGCAGGTCCAGAATATAGTCAAAATGTCTCCACCAACCAGCGGTCGGAACACAACCCCTTTCAGCAGGCTAAATAGTTCTGTTAAATGACAACAGAAGGGACAGGCAACAAGAACCATTAGTCAAAGAGGGGAGGGCTAGTTCTTCTCTACCGGGTTACATTGGGGCGCTACCGGAACTGATCGAATTGGTAGTCTACAGTGTTTCTGGATGTTTCAGACTGAAGCTGGGGTTAGCATGAGAGCAGCACCATTTCGTAGCTCCGTCGTGGCCATTCCGCAACCAATCATGGCAGCCGCTCTTTATCGTTATTTTGGGCGGGGTGGGTGGCGGAGCCGAGCTGTTTTGCAGCCATCATTGTGTGGAGTTCAGTTCATTTCACTAGTTTTGTATTTGTCATGAGGGGTTGTTCCTAATGTTTCTATTTTAGCGAGGTCAAAAAGAGATCCCATTAGTGGCCTACTGATTTTGCTCGATTCCTTTTCTTTTTTTTTTTACACGATTTTTCGTTATCTGCAAAGACTAAACAGAGTATTGCGACTCTGTGTTTGTTTGTAAATAGAGAATGAACCAAAGAGAACCAATTCTAAAACAGTAAATACTTGGATAACAATCAATCAAATGGAGAGAGAAGCAGGCACGACGTATTACAACGGGGGCAAAGGCCTGCGTTAACTACCCTTCACTATGTGCAAAGAGAGAGTACTCCTAATAGAAATGAGGGGGGGGCACCATTCAAAGCAGATCAGTGTGCATAAACACGAAAATGTTTTCACTTACCACGTACTTGACATTCGACAGCTTATGATATTTGCTATTAAAAAACCATTGAAATTCACTGAAAAAACCATAGGTTATAGACCATATATAGTTAGGAATTAGCATTTACAAAACCTTGAAAATTCACTGAAAAAACCATAGGTTATAGACCATATATAGTTAGGAATTAGCATTTAAAAAACCTTATTTTACTCACACAAAACCATTGAAATTCCATATATAGTTAGTTGCACTAACTATATATCGCGCACCCGCAATCCACTGCTGATGATGTCACATATTACATCATTCATGACATGGTCAGTGACATCACTGATGACATCACTGATGACATCTCAAATGACATCACTGATGACATCACTGATGACATCTCATTTGACATCAATGACCACATCACTGATTATATCATTCATGTGACAATACAATGCATCTCCTCACATTTTAATATAACCTCTGTTTCACCCAGTGTTAAATACAGAGTATAATTTTTGAAACCATTGACACACCAATACTAGTTACTACATATGTACTCACTGATTCCTACGTCTACACACACATTCACTCATTCACCCATACAATCATTCATACATACACTCACTCATCTTTACAACACTATCATATGCACTCATACACCTATACAGACACTCACACTCTGCCACTCATCCATGGAGTTACTCACACACCTAGTCAGTCCTGTAAAGAATCAATCACACTTCCATTTTCTTGTCTATACAGTTAAACATAGAGCACCTTACATTTTCAAACATATACTAACACATACTTACCTTTGTTAGACGGGGACCGGGAGGGCCGGCCGAGCACAGTGATCGCACAGACAGGTAACTTCCCCCCCACAGATGGACACCACACAAAGATTAGGGTAACACCTTTTATAGGCACTTCGGGTAGTAGTGTGGTACGACACAAGGCGATCAGGACACGATGATCCTCTCAATTCTAGTCTCTAGTAAGGGAAGGGGGTAGCGGGACAGTCTTGGTACCCACGGGTACGGGTGTGTAACGGTGATAGCTCACAATCCTCGAGCTCGGTGTTCGGATGGGTCAGACCGCGGCAGCGCCGGCAGGTCCCGAAGAGGTCGTAGGTGGCAACGGGCCGCGGCAGCGCCAGCAGGTCCCAACGAGGATGAAGGTTACAACGGGTCGCGGCAGCGCCAGCAGGTCCCACGAGAATGCAGGTTGCAACGGGCCGCGGCAGCGCCAGCAGGTCCCAACGAGGATGGAGGTTACAACGGGCCGCGGCAGCGCCAGCAGGTCCCACGAGGATGCAGGTTGCAACGGGCCGCGGCAGCGCCAGCAGGTCCCAACGAGGATGAAGGTTACAACGGGCCGCGGCAGCGCCAGCAGGTCCCACGAGAATGCAGGTTGCAACGGGCCGCGGCAGCGCCAGCAGGTCCCACGAGGATGAAGGTTACAGAGGGCCGCGGCAGCGCCAGCAGGCAGGACAATAGTTCACAAGGCAGGGCTGTGGCAGCGCCAACAGTCCGTCAAGGATGAGTTCGTCGCGGTGTCTCTCGACTCCAGGATACAACTGCCTTCCTGTCCTGGGGCTGCCCCAGTTATAGGTCTGGCGCCCTTTGATGTCCGGACCCTCGCTCTTGGAGGTCGGGAGGTCCGGGATGAGGGAGTCCAGACACCCAGCAGGGGGGCGGAGCCAGCGCCCGAGGAGGCTGGGGGTGCTCGGCACCTGGCGGGGGAGAGCCATCGGCACTTCGTACTCCCATTGACCTGCCAAGTGGGCCGTTCACCTCCTGGGTGGAGGGTGGTGCCGGGATGTCGGGGCCTGGCCAGGCCCAGGGTTGGGGTCGGGCTGAGGCCGTGCGGCCGCGTGGTGCCGTGTCCAAGATGGCGGCTGGGCCGGGCAATGGTGCTGACGGTGGCCCGGGCCCTGTCCTGCGGGGAGGGAGCGAGCCCTTCAGGTGGCCTGTCCAACATGCGTCCCCCCCAGCTGAAGGCGGGGAGAGTCACCCATCTTCTTGGGGACTTTCCTCGTCGAGGCGGAAAAAGCGAGACAGGCCATCCGCGTTGGCGTGGTCTTGGCCAGGGCGATGTTCCACAGTGAAGTCCATCCCCTGCAGGGAGATGGACCATCGCAATAGTTTGGGGTTCTCCCCCCGCATCTGCATGAGCCATTGCAGGGGCCGATGGTCCGTCTGTACCCGGAAATGGGTTCCGAAGAGGTACGGCCGGAGCTTCTTGAGGGCCCATACCACCGCGAAGGCCTCTCGCTCAATGGTGCTCCAGCGCTGTTTTCGGGGCAGTAGGCGTCTGCTGATGAAGGCCACTGGTTGGTCCACTCCCTCGGGGTTCAGTTGGGAGAGGACGGCCCCAATACCCTGGTCGGAGGCATCGGTCTGCACGATGAACTCGCGGCTGTAGTCGGGGGCCTGGAGCACAGGAGCGGTGCACATGGCGGCCTTCAGCGTCTCGAAGGCTGCTTGACAGTCGGGAGTCCAGTTGACTCTTTTTGGGTGGTTCTTAGACGTGAGCTCCGTGAGGGGCCCCACAATGCTGCCATAGTCCCTTACAAACCGCCGGTAGTATCCGGTGAGCCCCAGGAAGGCTCGGACCTCGGTTTGTGTCTCGGGGGGTTGCCAGGACTGAATGGCAGCTACCTTGAGTTGGAGGGGGGCCACCAGACCGCTCCCCACTTGGTGTCCGAGGTAGGTCACGGACCCCTGGCCGATTTGGCACTTGCTGGCCTTTATGGTGAGGCCGGCCTGTTGGAGGGCCTGCAGGACCTCTCTGAGGTGGTGGAGGTGATCCGTCCAGTGGCGGCTGTATACCGCGATGTCGTCCAGGTAGGCGGCGCTGAATTCTTCGAGGCCTGCCAATACCTGGTTCACCAGTCTTTGAAAAGTGGCTGGAGCGTTCTTCATGCCGAAGGGCATCACTCTGAAATGGTAGTGCCCATCCGGGGTGGAGGAAGCGGAACGTTCTTGGGCTCGGGGGGTGAGGCCGATCTGCCAGTAGCCCGCTGTCAGGTCGAAGATGCTTAGGTAGCGGGCTGCCCCCATGCGGTCGACTAGTTCATCTGCTCGGAGGATAGGGTGAGCGTCGGTTCGGGTGACCGCGTTCAGACCCCGATAGTCAATGCAGAACCGGAGTTCAGGGGTGGTGCCCGGGGCCGCGGCCTTGGGGACCAGGACGACCGGGCTGGCCCAGGGACTGTCCGAAGGTTCGATGACTCCGAGGGCGAGCATCTTGGAGACTTCTTCTTGGATGCATGTACGTACCCGATCCGGTACTCGGTACGCCCGGTGTCGAACAGGAGGACTGTCCCCCGTGTCCACGTCGTGCAGACACCAGGAGGTGACTCCGGGTGCGAGAGAGAACAGGTTTGCGAACGGCAGCAGGAGGGCCCGGCAATCTTGACGCTGCTCTGGGGTCAGGGCCTCAGAGAGTCGGACCCCGTCCACCGAACCATCTCTTTCCCGGGTCCTCAGTAGGTCAGGGAGGGGCTCGGAGTCTCCTTCTGCGCCACTGTCGGTAGCCATCAGCAGGCTGAGCTCTGAGCGCACGAAGTGGGGTTTGAGTCGGTTGGCGTGGAGGACCCGGAGGGGGTTCCGGGGGGACTCCAGGTCGATGAGATAGGTGACGGGGCTCCTGCGCTCGATCACCTTGAAGGGCCCCGTCCATTTGTCCTGCAAGGCACAGGGTTCGATGGGGGACATCACCCATACCTGCTGACCCGGTTCAAACTCGATGGAGGAGGCATGTTGGTCGTACCACTTCTTCATGTCCTCTTGACTGGCCTCCAGATTGGCTTTAGCGATCTCCCTGAATTTCCGGGTCTGATTACGGAGGGTCAGGAGGTATTTGTAGACGTCCGGAGGGGTCTTTAGGGGGGCCATTTCCCATTCCTCCTTCACTAGGCTGAGAGGCCCGCGAACGGGGTGTCCGTACAGGAGTTCGAAGGGGCTGAAGCCGAGGGACTTCTGGGGGACTTCTCGGTAGGCGAAGAGGAGGCACGGTAGTAGCACGTCCCACTGGCGGCGTAGGGGTTCTTCCAGCCCCATGATCATCCCCTTGAGGGTGCGGTTGAACCGCTCGACCAGTCCGTTCCCCTGGGGGTGATAGGGGGTGGTGAATCGGTAAGTGACTCCGCACTGCTGCCAGAGGGATTTCATATACTTTGAAATAAAGTTCGTACCCCTGTCGCTGACGACTTCCCGGGGGAAGCCCACTCGAGAGAAGATCCCCATCAAGGCTCGACCCACTACTGGGGCTGTTATCGTACGAAGGGGGACCGCCTCAGGATAGCGGGTAGCGTGATCCACCAGGACCAGGATGAAGCGATGTCCCTGTGCTGTTCGGGGGTCCAGGGGCCCCACAATGTCTATTCCCACCCTTTCGAACGGGGTGGTCACCACGGGGAATGGTTGTAGGGGTGCCTTGAGTTTGCGGCCACTCTTCCCACTGGCCTGGCAGGGCGGGCAGGACCGGCAATGGTTGGATACGTCATTTCTCATTTTGGGCCAAAAAAAGTGAGTCACCAGGCGGTGGTAGGTCTTGTCTTGGCCCAGGTGCCCGGCCAGGGGGACATCATGGGCTAGGTTCAACAGGAAGTCTCTGAAGTGGAGGGGCACCACCAGCACTCGCCCGGCCCCCAGTTCTGCGATTTTCTGTTCGCTGTACAAGAGATCATTGTCCCAATAAACCCAGTGGGCCCCGGTGGTGTCTCCTTGGCTCTGGGCGAGCGCTTGCTGTCGCAATCCCTCGAGGGAGGGGCAGGTCTTTTGCTCCTGCCGGAATTGTTCCTGGGTGGGCCCCCCTTCTTGACGCCACTGAGCCAGGTCGGGAAGCTCGGGGGGCTGTGTGGACCCCTCTGGGGTGGGGTCCGGGTGGTCGGTCTGGAGGAAGTCTTCTTCTGGAGTGATCGAGGGCGGAGGTGCTGCCCATTCTGGTTCTTCTGGTCTAGGGATGGTGCGGGTGGCCATGGACCGGGTGGTTACGCACGCCCAGTCCGGGAGACCCAACATCCCCAGATGCTCTCTTCTTTCCACAGCGGCCCACGGGGAGCTCTCGAGATCGTTCCCCAGGAGGCAGTCTACGGGGGCATCGTCACGGACAGTTACTTTCAGCATGCCGGACACTCCTCCCCATTCGAAGGGGACGCAGGCCATCCGACACAGGCTCTCCGAGTTATCTGCCGATCGGACGGGGCAAAGTACGTTTGGTAGGATTTGTTCTGGGGTCACCAGGTGACAGCGGACGGCCGTCACACTGGCCCCGGTGTCACGCAGGGCCTCGGCCTTGCGCCCATTGATGCTCACCCATTGGCTGTACTTCCGAGTGTTGGCGGGCAGGGGAGTCCGCGGGACCATGTCTCTTCCTCCTAGGCATGCCAGGGTCATGGCGGCGGGTTCCCACTCGAACTGCTCCGACTCATAGGTCTCCGTGTCTTCGGAGACTTGTTCTTCTCCCAGGGCGGCGGCCGCCATCTGGCGGGGCCCGGGGGCCTGGTTCTTCGGGCAGGTCGGGTCACTGGCATAGTGGCCGACTCGCTGGCATCGATGACACGTCACGTTAGCTCGGAACCCCGGGCGCATCGGGGGGTTTCCCCGGCCTGCTGGGGCCGGGGTGGCGTTAGTGGGTGCGGCCGGGGCGGCGTCTCTGCCCCGGCCCGGGCCTCCTCCTCCTCCTCGGGGACGATGGTGACCTTGGTTGGTTCTGTTCTGCTCATTTGGCCCACTCCGGGCCACTCGGGTGCTCTCCCACCGGTCAGACTCGGTGGCGAGCTGCCGGGGTTCAGTCAATTTACTGTCGAGGAGGTGCTGCCTGAGCTCGACAAAGCAGTTGTTGGAGAGGTGCTCCCACACAATGAGATTGAAGAGTTGTTCGTAAGTGGTTACGTTGTTACCCTTGATCCACCCCTCGAAGGCTCGGCTGAAATAGTTCACGTATTCCAACCACGTCGTACCTGGGATCCGGGTGCAGTTGCGGAACCTCTGGCGGTACATTTCGGGTGTAAGTCCATATCGACTGAGGAGGGCGGCCTTCATGTGGTCATAGGACGTCATTTGATGGTCCGGAAGCTGCAGCAGGGCATCCCGACCCTCGTTGACGAATCTCCCCCATAGACCGGCTCCCCAGTCACTTCGAGCGACCCGGTGGGCGGTCATGGCAATCTCATAGGCCTTGAACCACTGCTGTATGTCGTCGTTCCGGTGATATTCTCGGACCACATCCTTGGGGATGTGGACCTTCTGCTCGGTAGGACCCGGGGAGTGCGGTTGCTCGGGCACCCCTAGGTTTTTGTTCAGTTTGCGTATTTCTATCTCCGCTAGTTTGCACTCGTGCTCGTATGCCAGTCTTTTTTCTTCGAGGTCTCTCTGTCTCTGTTTTTCCTCTCGCTCTTCTCTGAGCCGTAAGTGTTCTAAGTTTATTTTTTGTTCCGCCAGTTTCAATTCTCCGTCTAATCTGAGTCGTGCCAAGTCTAACTCGTGTAATCTATTTTTTTCCCGCTCTTGGATCTCTTCATGGGAGGGGCCTGTTCTCCGTTCCTCCGTCCGGGTGGTGTTGACTTCCGGGGCTGCGGGGTCCCGGGGGGTTGCGGTATTTGTCTCTGTCCAGGCCTCTAGGGCGTTTTTGAAGTCTTCTTTTGTGCTTAGCCCGGTGGTAGCAATGCCTAAGTCCATGCAAAATTGTTTGAGCTCTCGGTGGTTGTATTCTTCCAGCTTTTCCATCTGGAACTTCTCCGCCGATCCGCTCTCTTTGGTCGTCATTGTGGTTTTAGTCGTAGGGTGAGTTACTGTCTGTATGGTACGCGTTGGTTCGGATCGCGCCGCTAGCCACCAATGTTAGACGGGGACCGGGAGGGCCGGCCGAGCACAGTGATCGCACAGACAGGTAACTTCCCCCCCACAGATGGACACCACACAAAGATTAGGGTAACACCTTTTATAGGCACTTCGGGTAGTAGTGTGGTACGACACAAGGCGATCAGGACACGATGATCCTCTCAATTCTAGTCTCTAGTAAGGGAAGGGGGTAGCGGGACAGTCTTGGTACCCACGGGTACGGGTGTGTAACGGTGATAGCTCACAATCCTCGAGCTCGGTGTTCGGATGGGTCAGACCGCGGCAGCGCCGGCAGGTCCCGAAGAGGTCGTAGGTGGCAACGGGCCGCGGCAGCGCCAGCAGGTCCCAACGAGGATGAAGGTTACAACGGGTCGCGGCAGCGCCAGCAGGTCCCACGAGAATGCAGGTTGCAACGGGCCGCGGCAGCGCCAGCAGGTCCCAACGAGGATGGAGGTTACAACGGGCCGCGGCAGCGCCAGCAGGTCCCACGAGGATGCAGGTTGCAACGGGCCGCGGCAGCGCCAGCAGGTCCCAACGAGGATGAAGGTTACAACGGGCCGCGGCAGCGCCAGCAGGTCCCACGAGAATGCAGGTTGCAACGGGCCGCGGCAGCGCCAGCAGGTCCCACGAGGATGAAGGTTACAGAGGGCCGCGGCAGCGCCAGCAGGCAGGACAATAGTTCACAAGGCAGGGCTGTGGCAGCGCCATCAGTCCGTCAAGGATGAGTTCGTCGCGGTGTCTCTCGACTCCAGGATACAACTGCCTTCCTGTCCTGGGGCTGCCCCAGTTATAGGTCTGGCGCCCTTTGATGTCCGGACCCTCGCTCTTGGAGGTCGGGAGGTCCGGGATGAGGGAGTCCAGACACCCAGCAGGGGGGCGGAGCCAGCGCCCGAGGAGGCTGGGGGTGCTCGGCACCTGGCGGGGGAGAGCCATCGACACTTCGTACTCCCATTGACCTGCCAAGTGGGCCGTTCACCTCCTGGGTGGAGGGTGGTGCCGGGATGTCGGGGCCTGGCCAGGCCCAGGGTTGGGGTCGGGCTGAGGCCGCGCGGCCGCGTGGTGCCGTGTCCAAGATGGCGGCTGGGCCGGGCAATGGTGCTGACGGTGGCCCGGGCCCTGTCCTGCGGGGAGGGAGCGAGCCCTTCAGGTGGCCTGTCCAACAACCTTGTTATACAATCATTGATATAAGTACACATTGATCTGCACAGAGTCACACACCTCCCAGCCAGCCACACACACACACTCAGTCTCCCATACAAATACTTGGACAATCAATCAGTAACCCATATAGTTAATCATATAGCTACTGATCAACACATGCAGCAGTTTACAGAACAACAGACATAATGATGCACAAATTAAGACACTTTAGTCACTAACCCATGCACTCAGTGAGACACATTTAATCACTCACTCATACATTCAGTCATGCACCTACTAAATCCTTTGTCCAGACACTTATACTTCCACTCATTCTTCAATATGTAAGACACATTTTAACTTTACAGAAACATACAGTCACTGGATGTTGTCATCAGTGATGTCATCAGTGATGTCATTTGAGATGTCATCAGTGATGTCATCAGTGATGTCACTGACCATGTCATGAATGATGTAATATGTGACATCATCAGCAGTGGATTGCGGGTGCGCGATATATAGTTAGTGCAACTAACTATATATGGAATTTCAATGGTTTTGTGTGAGTAAAATAAGGTTTTTTAAATGCTAATTCCTAACTATATATGGTCTATAACCTATGGTTTTTTCAGTGAATATATATATATATAAGCAACCTCATAAACTACATCTGCAGGGCTAGCTGATAGCCTAGGACCGGCCTGGACAATTGGACACAGAGGAAAAGGAGTGTCAGAGGGTGCGGTAGTGAATAGGGCGAAAGGGAGGTGTCGGGCGGGCACAGGGTGTGATTCTCAGGGAAGAGCAGCGCAGATGGGGGGAGGTTTATTACCCATGCATAAGACAGAGAACGAGGGTGACCAGTGCCTGGGGGAGATGCTTGCGAGGGTGGGGAGGCATGCTAAGGATCGACAGCGTGCAGAGAGTGGGTCTGGTCAAGTCATCTAAAATGGCTGCCGTGCACAACAAAAGTGTGGCATTTGAAAAAAGGCAACATGGCGCAGACAATGTTTTTCAACACTTCCTGATTTCCTTCGAATCGAACGTTAACAGACGTTGGGGCATATTACCAAAGTTAAGCGATATTTATCCCTAACGATGCTTAGCAACGAATTTTTTACCGCTAAGCATTGTCAGAAATTATCGCAGATAAACCTTGCTATTATCAAGGTTTATCGCAAATGCCATAAAAAACGACCGCAATGCATTAATATCGCTGAAAACTCACCGATATTCATGCATTACCGAGCTAATGCTCTTAGCCATGTTATCCACCTCCCATTGGATAACATGGCTAAGAACTGCTCAGGGCAGGTGGTAGCTTTTGGAGATATTCGCACTAAGCGCGAATATCTCCAAAAGTTGGTAATAGGAGATAGCGATGTTAGCGACTGTTTCCAGTCGCTAACATCTTGGCATGCCCACTTTGCATGTCATTAGTGATAAATATCACTGACATGCAAAGTGGGGCCCAAGATGGTCACTATCTCCTACTAGCGGTCGCTAACTGGTGTTAGCAACAGCTAGGTAATACAGAGATAATTTTATCTCCGCGAAGCGGAGCGCTGTTACAGATATATATCTTTTTTTGAACGTTCATTTCTCAAAATCCACTGAAGCACATATATTGAGACCTAGCAAAGGCACATGGAGCTACCAGTCCCTACAATTTTGGCAAGTTTCGTGCAAATCCATTCAGCCGTTCGATTATTATTATTATTTTTTTTTTTTGCCCCGCGGGCCCTTTTAAAACCTCCACATCAAACCTAGGGGGTCAGGGAGGATCTACTATGCCCCCTTATGGTCATTTGCCCCTTCGCTTTGGCCTCCTCTTGTCTCTCGATCCTACCGAGAGACAAGATGGCGGCCGCTACGGACTGTTTGGAATGTTTACAGACGCCGGAGAACCAATCAGCTTCGCAAAGCTCCGTTACGCGAAAAGTACGCGAAGCGGAGCGCTGTTACAGATATATATCTTTTTTTGAACGTTAATTTCTCAAAATCCACTGGAGCACATATATTGAGACCTAGCAAAGGCACATCGGGCTACCAGTCCCTACAATTTTGCCAAGTTTCGTGCAAATCCATTCAGCCGTTCGATTATTATTATTTATTTTTTTTTGCCCCGCGGGGCCCTTTTAAAACCTCCACATCAAACCTAGAGGGTCAGGGAGGATCTACTATGCCCCCTTATGGTCATTTGCCCCTTCGCTTTGGCCTCCTCTTGTCTCTCGATCCTACCGAGAGACAAGATGGCGGCCGCTACGGACTGTTTGGAATGTTTACAGACGCCGGAGAACCAATCAGCTTCGCTTCACAAAGCTCCGTAACGCGTAAAGTCCGCGAACCGGAGCGCTGCCTGGTCCGCTGTTACAGATATATATCTTTTTTTGAACGTTAATTTCTCAAAATCCACTGGAGCACATATATTGAGACCTAGCAAAGGCACATCGGGCTACCAGTCCCTACAATTTTGCCAAGTTTCGTGCAAATCCATTGAGCCGTTCGGGCTAAAAGTGAGGCCAACCGCCCTATGGAAAACTCAATGTTAAAAACACGTTTTGGGACCCCCCTTTTTTCTCGGCCCCCCCTTGACGAACCCCCCCCCCCCCCCAAATTTTCAGGGGCTGCTCAGAAACAAAATGTTCCATTTTCCTGAAAATTTCAGCCAATTCCGTCCACAAACGCCAAAGTTATTAGACATAGAATTTTCAAAAATCCCATAGAGAAAAAATCCTAACTATATATACCTACTGGCGACCGCCAGTAGGTAATATATATATACATATATATATATAATTCTGCAGGGAGCTCAGATTTAAACTTAATTGGCAATTTTGGAGTACAATGGAATGAAAGCATGTCAAAACCATTTCAATTAATTTACAAATGGTGTGGATTGGGGAAGTCCAGAGTGCAAATAAAAAATAGCAAATTTGATAATGTGCCATTCAAGGGTATAGAGTTCAGGTAAATACTTTTCAGTCTTTCTAATTCTATGGCTCAAGTAAAGTTGGTGTTTGATCTAAAATTACTCTAAATGTATCAATAAAACTTTCAATTACATACTCTTACCCCCATTACCCCTCTGTGTTGCTGAGTCTCAGCTATTAATCTTTTACTGCAAGGTTAAGTAGTGGTCAGGGCCATGGTATTGACCTTACTATGCTACTGCAATTATTTTTACTTTGGGTGTGGTACGGATTTTGGGCCAACCTAGGGGATTTATTATGGAAATTCCTGATACTGTGGGACCATCCATGGCAGAATAGTGCCATCCTGGACAAAATGCTGGCCCTGGCAGGTCTATGGTAAATCCTAGCATTTTAGGACCACCCACATCATACAGGTGTTACTTATTGGTATTTTGTGCCCAAATGCTGGCTCTAGAATACAGCTGATTATTTTTGACACATTAGGACCCATCCATTGCATGATCATTCCCTGTACTGTTTCACAAAGGGTACATCTAATATATTTTGTAGATGATGGGGAACATAACACCTAACACTTCACAAAAAAAGGTTCCCGCTAGTCTATTGAATTTTTACAAAGAATACATCTTCAACTATTACTCAGCCACCAACTGCTTTAAAACATTGTTTATATCATTAACTATAATTATTCAGCAGACATTCATATATACACAGTCACACATTCTCAAGACAATCCTCCCTCCTCCCCCTGATGTCTTTTTAGTAGCATAGAAAGGGAACCCCTCTTCAGTCTTCCATCGCTGTATCTTAGCCAGGGGGTTCGATAAACGTTCAATGCATGTTTTGGTGGCCTAGATGACTCGTAAGCACCTTCTTCAGGACCTCTCTTTCAATGTCCTTTTTCATATTAAAATATATATGGGGTTTGTTTGGTTGTCAAACACTATAATTTCTGTACAAAATATGTATCATCAACTGTACATAATCTTCAAACTTTATGAATGGTAGTCACATCTCCCTTATCCACAGGGTTTGAATAAGGCCTTGTACGTTACAAAATCCTTCACATCAAAGGTTCATAGGGCACGTCGGTTACGATCATATCCTTTCCAACTGTTGCAAACAGAGATAGGTGATGTGTTAAATCATTTATGTGGTGACCTAAAATTCCATAGCGCCGTTCTCATTGGTAACAACAGTCCTCCACAACTCTGGTTATGCGTGGCAGCTGCAAAGGATGTCCCACGCACACAGAAGTGATGCACTCTCCATGAGGCACATGCCCCAGAGCTGGACCATGTAGATGCCCTTATCAACCACGTATTTATTTGTCGATAAAATGAGGGATGCTATTGCGGCACTCCGTGGCGAAGTCACCTCGATATATTAAAGTCAATAAGGATGTGGTGTAGATTAGCCATCAGGTAGCTGCTGTGGAAAACAGCAATGATGCCAGGGAAGAGGAGCTCAGCCCCTACCGGCATGAGCTCTTTCTTGGAACTCAGGGACCAGAACACCGAGCTACAAATACACCTGGAATATCTAGAAAACTGCTCACCCTACTCCAACATCAGGATTAGAGGTTTCCCTCTTCTTGCAGATTAAGGAGATATAGAAGAGTATGTTAGCTAACTCTTTAGTCACATCCTCCTGGACCTAGAAGGGAAAAACATAGTTCTTGACTGTTCTCAGCGCTGGGAGGGGACCTGCTGCCACTGCATCTGAGCAAGACTTTCACACCTGTCTCCACCACTACAGATAGAAAAAGGCATTAATTGTGGCTACATGTGAACAAGCTCCAGTCCGATTTGAAAGCATGAAAAGCTGGCTGTCCCAAGACTCATTACTGATCGCGCTTTAGTGACGCAACCTGCTCAAGCCTGGCACTATGTTTCATTAAATATAAATGCTTTTTAAATATGCATGGGACAATTAAACTCGCTCAGTCCGGACTACGGCCGAACCCCAGAAGGTCTTGGGCCTGACCGGCTCTCCAGATGAGGAGCCTCGGCCTACCCAGCCACAAGAGCCACTCGCACAAGAGGTTGGTGGCAGGCAAGGCCGTTGTGCACTCGACAAGAACCCAAGCAAACCAACCGCAGATGACCGTCCAGAATAATTTATACTCCATGCCCAAATCTTAATCACTGCATCCTCTGATGCCGATCTTGAAATAGGGGGGGATTTTAACCTGATGTCACACTCCCGATTTAGACAGATCTGCCCACAGATTTGGACAAACTGGGGCTTTCATGCAGGAAGGGCTATGCTGGCTAACTGAAACAGGACAAATTGACGCCTGGCAGTCACAACACCCTGCCACCCAGGGAATATACCAATTTCTTGGCCACACATCAGACATATGCCCATATTGACTATTTTCACGATTCATGCCATGCTTTGACAGCCAACGAGCACATGGAGATCAGTGTCTTGTCTCTCTCAGACCATTCTCCCATCACTATCTCCTTCCAGATCTCAGGACTAACCTTCCCTTGTCAAACTTGGCGCCTTAATAATAAACTCTTAACATACGATACTACTCTAAAAAATGGTTAAGGAGGCAATCCAACACTTCCTCCATAATAACAACATGCCTATCTCCCTATTATGAGAGGCACTGAAAGCCTCACTTAGAGGACCATTTATATAGCTATCTCGCCCCGTCTCAATAAGCTAAGAAAGGAGAAATGCACCTCCCTGGAAGACCAAATATGGAACCTTGAGAGGGCCCGCAAACAGTCCAATGCCCATAGGGTGAGAAGACAGCTGGCCATGGCTAGGAAACAGCTCAGGCACTAGACATGGAGAAGGCTGAATAAGCCCTTTGCCATACAAAACAAAAATATTACGCTGAGAGAAGCAATGTGTGCGGCTACTCGCTCACAAAATGCGAGATCAAACTCGCAAGACTAGAATAACAGAAATTCACCAAGCGGAGGTCTATACAGATAGGAACGTTGCACACACCTTTGAATCTATCTAAGCTGCCATATACTTGTCTGAGCCTGCTGCATCCTCAGAGATCACCGGGTATCTTGCCAATGCTCCAATCCCACCCTTACAGTAAGAAAGTGTCCTACTGTGAAATGGTCACCCCCACTTTTTGCCTGGTATCTCATGCAAGTTTGGCAGAAGTGCACTGGGATCCTGCTATCCAGGTTCCCAGTGCAAGGTTTCTTTACCTAAAACTGTAGAATTGTTCCCCCAATTGGCATTACCTTTAGCACCTCCTATAAGTCCCTATAAATGGTACCCCTGATTCTTATGGCTAGGGTCCCTAAAGGCTGCAGCATGTATTATGCCACCCTAAGGTACCCCTCTGCACCATCATGCAAATTGCCATTGAAGGCTGAGTGCCATCGTGCAGAGAAAAGTGAAGACATGATATGGCATTCCCCGTGTGCCATTCCTGGAGACACTGCATTCAGTGTAGGTAAGTCACCCCTACAGTAGGCCTTACAGCCCTAAGGGAGGGTGCACCATACTACATGTGTGGACATATCTGCATGAGCAGTTATACCCCTGTGATGTCTAAGTCGATTCTTAGATATTACAACTGAACAGGGAAGCCATTTTAAATACATGTGCTGGACACTGGTAATAACGAGTTGTCCAGGTAAATGATGGCTACACTGGTAATAACGAGTTGTCCAGGTAAATGATGGCTTCACTGAAACTAGAAATGTTTGGTATCAAACATCTCGGATTAATAAACTCACACGGATTCCAGTGATGGATTTATTAATACATGCACCCAGAGGGCACCTAAGAGGGGTCCCCTGAAAATGTACAGACTACTAGTGTACTAGTTGGCTGGTGTAGACCGGCCTGCTACCTGACAGGTTTCTGTGACACCTGAAGGTAAGAGCTAGCGCTCTCAGAGGTCAGAAACAATGTATGCTCTGGCAGGAGGTGTTGTCAACTCCTCCAAGCAGGATGGCTAAGTAATAAGCATATCAAGACCGGAGGCTTCAAAAGACTCTGACGCTTTTGATATGCGACCCAAGATTTCCCCAGACAGGGGAAATGCCAACCCCTGGTCCGGGCCCATTTGGCACCAGGACAGACGGGAAAAATTAAATAGTCAGGAGGCATGTTCCCCCATCAGGCAAGTTCCACCCCTAAGGTGGGCTAACTGATGTGAACACAAAAAAGAATTCCACCATGTTGGTTTTGGCAGAATTAAGCTCACTGGAGCAGTGTTTGAATTAGGCTCACTGGGTCAGGGTTATGCCCTCTTCCCAAAGGAAGCGGTCATATAGAAGGTGTTGACACCCTAAAGGTAAGTAGCCAATTGGCTACTACCCGTCATTCTCCTTAACACCCCTAAATTGAGTATTTAGGAGGCACCACTGATGTCAGGAACTCAGATTTGATGGATCCAAAAAAGATGACAAAGAAGAGCCGCGAGACAGCAACAACTGATCCTTTTGGTACCAAATGCTGTCTGCCTGCACCAGTCTTGCCGATCGTGACTGAGTGACTCGTCCTGCAGCTGAGCAACTATCAAGAAAATTTGTAACTGATGGCACATTGCCAATAATCTTCCTTAGAATAGAGGAGCTACTCCCCTGCAGTCCACAAACACCAAAGAAGCAGAGTCCAGTTTACCGAGTTGCAGCTCCCCGGCCAGCCTGACGCAGGAGCCCCCCTCCAGGAAGAGATACCTGTGCTCCTGAAGGTCAGACCTGTCCCCCCACCAAGTGAGAGGACACTAGGTATCTGACCCCTTGCAGCAGCCAACGAGTGTTTAAGTCCAGTCGGGACTCTAACAGCACTGAGACTGAGCAGCCGTCAATGGACAGCAGCACTCCAGCGAACCACTTCCAGAGTGGCCCAGCAGTCCTAAATTTTACACCCTCAATATACAAGACCCTATATGCACAGAGCCCAGTTGACATTTTCACTCTGCACGCAAGACCCCCAGGCCACAAACCGATGAATGGGCTGTGCCCCTTTGTTCCCAGGACCCTTTTGATCCAAGACCCCCTTCTGGAGTTCCCGGACTGGTCCTCAAGTCCCCCTCTGCAGCCTGTTTCAAGGTGCCCCCCCTTCTTTCTTTTCACCAGCTGGGCACGCAAAGCTACCAACCCGACCAGCACCTCTGCACCCGGATGCCTCAGGGCAGGTAATGATTAACTGCTAGTGGTACTTTGGACCTTGGCCCCTACTACCGAAATCTCGAAAGAGACCCCCAGAAACCGACCGTAAATAACTGTATGCAACATACACCTTTTCTCCCAAACGGAAGCATGGCTGCGTAAAGATGTATTTAAGTGAACAATTTACTTACCTGTGAAAATCAATATTCTTGGTATCAAAATTGAAATAAAAACACAACCTATTTTTTCAAATTGGTCTAAGATTTATCCTTAAGTGGGTCTCATTTATTGCCTCTGTGAGTACAACAAATGCTTAGCAAGACCCTCTAATAAGCTTAAACTGCTCCCCACACTATCACAAAATAGAGCATTTACTGTAATCATTGTTGCCCTGAAAACCAATAAGGGTTGTCTGGACTCTTTACACAGTTTACCTTATTTTGGTCCACTATACAAAGAGCCAGGTTCTTACACTTACCACCTTCCGAAGCATTTTTGCTGGAGGCAGACCCCCATATAGACTAACTGCTCTCTGCCATATGCCGACTCAAGAACGGTAAAGTTCCGGGCCTGGACGAATTTACACCTACCTTTTTACAAGATCTTCGGGCCCACCTGACCCCCATTCTCACTCACCTCTACAACCACTTTGGAGACACTGGCTTGCGTACTGACACAGTGAAAGAATTGGTGATTATCAGTATACCCAAACCCATTAAAGACCCTATTGCCCTATCTCCCTCCCTAATGTAGACAGTAAGCTTTTCACAGGTATCCTGGGTGCCCACCTTAAGCCAAATATGCAAGGTTTTATAGATCCAGAGCAGACAGGTTTTATGCCAGAGCGTGGATCCGGAGATAACTCTAAATGGCTATTCAAACTTATAGATAGGAGGAGGGCGGTAGAGAGCCCACTGCAAGAGGGTCACACCCTAGTGCAGCTCTGCCGGCTAGGACTCCCATCCGTCCATAATCCTACTCATTGGTGGCCATCCGGCCTTGAAATTAAGGGCCTAGTGCACAGAGAGATGCAGAGCACCTGATTGACCTTAAAATAGAGGAACATCGCACTGCAAGAGGCTCGGCAGAGAATGGTAGTGATCCTGCTGTGCACTGCCTCATAGCCCTAAGATGGCAGCCGAGAGAGCGGCGGACCAAAGTTGGGCAAGAAAGAGGGCCAGAGAAGCAAGAGCTTGAAGCGCTGGGGATGACCTGTCTACACACTATGGCACAGCCAGCGGCAGAGTTGTGGAGGTGTGTGCCCCGAGAACGGTGAACTAACCAGATGGACTGCTAATGTCTGCGACATCTCGTGAAGCAGCAGCCTGCAAGGAACGCGCAGCATATGGCAGGAGCCAGCAGGGGAACACTGCAGCGGAGACAGCGGTGAGGTGTGAGGGTGCAGAAGCCGGGACTCGAAGTGCTAGGGCGGACCTGTCTCCATGCTGTGGCATGGCTGGCGATGATGATACCGGGGTGAGTGGTCTGGGTGCGGAGGCCCACCGTGGCAGCCGCTCTGATCTGCTGCACCTGGCGAAGTAGCGGCCTATACAGAAAAGTGGGACCAGCGGCCGCAGCTGATGCCATGCAGCATATGGCAGGTGAGAGAAAGGGTGCACTGCCCGCGGGGGAAACAGAGAGGCTGGTTGCGAAGTAACAGACGGCGGCAGGGTGGGGAGTGTATTAACACTGCGGTCTGGTGAGGGGCGCTGATGCGCAGAAAATTGATTGCGTCCAAATCGCCCCCTGTAGAAGGCACACCGTATTCAGGCTGATAATTATCTGGGCACACTAAAGATTGATGGGTACACAGACAGCAGTAAAAAGGGTCCAGTTACGAGGAACAGTGTAGTACAGGGCATGGGCACACTGCGCTGACCTCCAATACCATGAATGTGGAACCTTATCGCTTTAATTATAAAAACCAGCACCAGTTCTCCTTCATATATCCTTTGCCACAGGGTGCCCAATTGCCAAATTTTCCCCTCATCTGCTGCAGGAAGCTGCGACCTACACTCGACCCAAGTCTGGGGCCGCTACGTGGTTCAGAGCCGGAGTTATCGCTCTTTTAATATCTACCGGAGATTGCCCTGGAACCAGCGAGCGGAGAGAGCCGGCTGCGGCGACCTACGCGACACCGGGGACGGCCACGAGGAGGTAGGCCGCGAGCTCAGACAGCCGCCCGGAGGCGAGACGGATGCTGCGTGGACGCCCGAGGCAGGGGCGAGGAGCTGTCGCCCCCTCCAACGTTCAGGCCCCCCCCCCGCTGCTGCTGATTCTCAACGCCGGTACAGCAGGTGAGCCGCCCCTTACACCCGGGACGCGCCGAGTGGCGGGCCGACCCCCGAGCGCCCAGAGTGACCCATGGCAAGCTGATACTCTCGGCGGAGAGGCGCGGACCGAGGGGTGCCCAGGCTGGAGGGCGGCTATCGCATCGCTGAGCCCCGCCGCGGGAGAAGTCACTGCGCCTAGCTTTGTCTCTGGGGCACCTGGACCCTGTGTTTAGTGCAGAGTGTTCCTCTGCCCATTTGTGAAATCCTGAGGCTTATTGGGAGCAGGGTTGTATCCCCCGAGCTGCCTGATCTAGAATATCCCCCGCTAACGAGCTAAGTGGTTGGGCTCTGGACTGTGCCTGTTCGCGACGGAATCTCCTACGGCGCTTTATTTATACTGGACTTTGCCTTCACTTAGGCCTGGTGTTCAAGGTCTTCCAACTCGCTATTGCATTGCGGGGCTGCGCCCGCGACCTACCTCCCCCGAGGAGGGAAGCTATAGCACCACTGCCGTCTGGGCCTCACCACCCTGCATCGCTGGGACACCTGAGGAGCACGGAGAGTGCTGGGTACCCGCACCTTCCCGCTGGACAAATACGGATTCCCGACGGCGCCACCTTGTCCAGCGACTGCCGCATTGCGCCTTAACTGTGCGGGCTGCGCACACGGACTGCTCTTGCGACCACACGCTTGACCTCTGGGCCCAAAGTGCTGACACGATACGCGGCACTTCAGATCCGCGACCTGTTGCCACCATGGTGCGGCCTGAAAACCGCCAAACGAAGCTCAGTTTCGATGGCGCCAAGAAGTGCACGAAATCAGTACCGGCGGATCCTGGCCCAGCGCGGCAGCCCCGAAGGCCATCACGTCCCCCGCTAAAGAAATTGACCTGCACAGCCTGTTTCAGGAGATGAGGCAGGGGTTTGCCACTGTCTTCGAAAAGGTTGACGGCGTCACTGCCCGATTGGACGCCTTGGTTCATAAGGTGGACCGCCACGAGGAGCGGCTAACGGCTGCGGAACAACGCATCTCTGACAACACAGACGCCACCTCGACTCACACAACGCAACTGGCTAGGATGGACAACCTGCTCAGGGTCATAGCGGCTAAAAACGAGGACTTGGAAGCTCGCAGCCGCCGGAACAACATACGCGTCACTAATGTGCCGGAATCCACGGATACGGGCAGGATGGAACTTTATATCGAAAAACTGCTTAAAGGCTCAATTGGAGAGGACGCCCTCTCTCCCCAATTCATCGTAGAGAGAGCACACCGCTCCTTAGCACCTGTGCCCAAGCCCGGACTTCCACCGAGGCCGATTATTGCTAAACTATTGAACTATCGGGACCGCGACACTGCATTGAGGGCGGCCCGGTCCCAACGGACATTGCAGTACAATGGCGTCACTTTCTCCATATACCCGGATTTTACACCACTGGTGCAGGAAGAACGACGCAAATTCCTCCCGGTAAAGAAGAAGCTGCGAGAAGCCCAAGTGGACTATACGCTCCTCTACCCGGCAAAGCTGCGAATTACACACCAGGGAACGTAACGATTTTTCACCAACCCGCAGAAAGTAGAGGATTTTCTGAAATCTCTACGGAGAGCACGCAGGGAGGACCGCGATGTCGCAGAGGAACGGGAGGACGGAAGCATATCTCCTGCACAGCACGGTCACTGACTGCTTACACCAACTGCAATGGGCGCATCACCTGCACTGTTTGATTTCTCTCAATCGCGCAGAGCGCAGACACTGGACTGACTACGCGGGTTGGACCTGCACGGACTCGACACTCCTCTGGTAATGTAAACCAAGGACCACTCTCTTGGCCCTAGTCTCCACCGAGGGCGGTACAGAACTGGAGCTACGGGCCGGGAAGTGGCTGTGCGTACTCTATGCTATACCCCTACAGGGTGTTCCCCTTAAGACTGCTGATGTTTTTGTTGTTGTTGCAGAGGTTGGGAGGGAGGGGGTGGAGGGAGGGGTGCTGGACGGGACACAATGGCTTCATGCATGATTGGGATGCTGGGGTGGGAGGGGAGGTGGGTTGATCTATGAAGAGGCATTCATCGCTTGGACTATATATGCGGACTCTATTCTGGTGTGTGCACCGATGTTGGCGGGGCGGGGCAGACTATTTCACTGCTTTGGCTGGCACTACTGTGCTTGTTGTTGACTTATCTATGGCTGCTCTGAATGCTAACACACAACTGACTTGCTTGTCCTGGAATGTTCGGGGTTTGAATGATGCTAAGAAGTGTCGCAATGTCATTGCCTATCTTGATAGACACCACGTCAAGGTTGCCCTGTTGCAGGAAACCCATTTGTCGCCGCAGGGTAGGACCACCTTTGCGAGCAGATGGGCTGGGGACCGCAACTTCTCCTCATATTCCACCTATGCGAGGGGGGTTGCTATCCTTGTCGCCCGCGGTGTACCGTTTCAGAGATATGGAGAACTGCTTCATAAGGAGGGGCGCTTTGCGCTGCTGTGGGGAAAAATGGGCCGGGACACTTACACATTTGTCGTCACATATGCACCAAATGTCGATGCGCCTGCTTTTTTCACTACTCTGTGGGGCAAGATCATGACTACTGGGTCACGACACGTTATTTGGGGTGGGGATTTCAACCTAGCGCTGGTACCTCAGCTGGATAGGGCGGACGGAGTCTGCTCCTATAAGCCTAGAGCACGAGAGGCGCTGGTGGGAGTGATCGCGGAGGGCGGGCTGCTAGATGCCTGGAGACACACGCACCCGCATGGGAGGGAAGGTACACATTTTACCTCATACACGGGAACTTGGGCACGTTTAGACTACTTTCTGGTCACCAGAGGCATAGCCACGGAGTTGGTGGGGGTGGTGCACCTGCCGAGAACATACTCTGATCACAGTCCCGTTCTGCTTCACTTCCATCCACCTGGGTGGGATAACCCAAGGTCACACTGGAGACTCCGCCCTGAAATTTTGTTGGACAATCTGTTTCGCACTGAACTAGGGAAAGAGATAGCGGCCTTTTTTCCCAGAAATAAGGGGTCAGTGGACTCGGTTGAACACATTTGGGAGGCATTCAAGGTAACTGTTAGGGGATATTGCATCTCCAAGAGCCATGGGGTTCTGCGCGACATCCTCCATACGATCGACACATTAGAGAAAGAGCTGCAGGCTCTGGAACTCCGTATGGTGACTGAGACTGGACCTGAACCGCATGCTGCTTTCAGAGAGGCCTTGTCGAGGTATGAGGAGGAGGCTGCCAGGGAGGCTAAGTTCTGTGGTAAACACTGGCAAGCTCGGAAATATTGCGAGGGGGATCGACCTGGGAAGGTGCTCGCCACACTCACACAATCCCCACGATCACATAATGTCATACTTGAACTCACGGACACTTACGGTGCCACGATCAGGGACTCGGATGAGATACTCAATACATTCACAGCGCATTACCACTCGCTCTACACTTCTACCACAGGGTCCGACACGTCCTATGCTGCTTACCTGAAAGATGTGGTATTGTGCTGGCTCAGTGATGGGGACAGGGCGTTCCTGGCGGCACCTTTCGAACTAGATGAGGTCCGCGAGGCCATTATGTCCCTCAAGAACGGAAAGGCTCCCGGCCTGGACGGCATTCCTGCAGAGTTTTACAAAGCATACATTGATATCATGGCTCCTGTCCTTCGTGAGGTGTATTCGGAATCGCTCTGTGACGGTGCTCTCCCATGCTCCATGCGCGAGGTGGTAATCACCTCACTCCTGAAGCCCGACAAAGATCCCAGCTCCTGCAATTCTTACCGCCCACTCTCCCTCTTAAATTGTGATGTTAAAATACTCGCCAAGATCCTTGCTACCCGACTGTCACTGCTGATGACTAGAATTGTGTTGCCCGATCAGTCTGGCTTTGTAGCTGGCCGTTCCACTTCCCACAACCTCCATACCCTGTTCTCTCTGCTTCGCACAGTTCATCCCGATATGCCTGTTGCAGCCATTTTCCTCGACGCCTCCAAGGCTTTCGAGTCAGTCGAATGGTCTTACCTCTTCTCGGTCCTGGATAGCATGGGGTTCCCGAAATTGTTTACATCCTGGGTCCGCCTACTCTATACTCGCCCTACGGCGAGGGTGTTGATTAATGGTCACCTGTCGCAACCTATTGCAATTACCAGAGGCACGCGCCAGGGTTGCCCCCTTTCTCCCCTGTTATTTGCCATAGCGGTTGAACCTCTTGCCTGTCGCCTGCGTCAACTACACCGAGACGGGGCGGTGCAATGCTTACAACGTCAAATAGATGTGTCTCTATATGCGGATGACATCACGCTATATGTTAAGCACCCTGAGACGCACCTCAATCCCTTACTCAGGGAGTTTGTTGCGTTCGGCGGGATGTCAGGTGTGCATATTAACTGGTCCAAGTCGCAATTCTTCCCTTTAACGGACGCGATTGCTGACTTTCCTCTTGACTATCCACTGGAATGGTGCCGGACCGATCTTCGTTACCTGGGGATCCGTATCTCCCGGGATAGGGAAGAGACATTGCGGTCCAATTATGGAGTGGCAATATCCAAGCTGACCGCCTCTGTGGATCGCTGGATCACCCTGCCGCTCTCCATGGCTGGGAGGGCATCCCTTATAAAAATGGTAATCCTCCCCCGTTTTCTTTATCTCTTCCTCAACATTCCCTATTTCCCCGGCGCTTTCTTCTTCAAGACCCTGAAGATGGAGCTACGCAGGCTCTTCTGGGGAGGCAGGAGCCCCCGGCTTAAATGGTCCACGCTTACCCTCCCCTATGACAAAGGAGGTTTTGATGTCCCTGATTTTGAGGCATATTATCAGTGCGCGCAGGCGCATTTCGCCTACCACTGGATGGCTCCTACGCCTTTCATGCCACATATTGCGGTGGAAGACTGGATAGTGCATCCTCTCCCGCTCAATGGGTTGCTTCATTGCCCAGAATCGTCCATAACCACGCCGAATACTTCGGTCTCATGCACATTGGACGCGTGGCGCCATATAGCCAAGAGCTTGTCATGTCACCTACCCTACTCGCCTAGGTTGCCGCTTACCGATCATCCTAATCTCACCCTTTTGTGGGAACAAGGATTCCGCAAACTTTGTGCAAGGATTCATGTCACCTGTTAGGGTGACTTGTTCTCTAACGGTCAATTTAAATCGGTGGAACTTTTTTTTGCGACGCACAGCCACACCCCTCTTGAGCTTTTTTATTATATACGCCTACGAGCGGGGATGAGAGACATCCTACCCGACTTCCCCGACGAACCCGAGGTCCTACCTCCGCTTCATTTCCTGTTGTGCTCACAAGATGGGGCCCATTTGGTCTCCGGCCTTTACCGTCAGCTCAGGGGCACAGCTCCGATGCCAGAATCTAGTGCTCGGGCGCGCTGGACTACTGAACTGGCCACTGACATTACCGACGAGCAATGGCACTATTGCTGTGCGCTCACATCCCGCATCTCCGCTAGCAGCAGATTGAAAATCATACATTATAAATTCCTACAGCGGGTGTACTATACGCCGGTGAGGAAACGGAGATTTGGCCTGGCGGATGACGATCGCTGCGAGCGCTGCCGTGCCGCACACGCAGACTTTCTGCATTTGGCATGGGGGTGTCTCAGATGACGCGCTACTGCCAGCAGGTGACAGATGCCCTCGCAGAGATGACGAGGGAAGCGGTACCCATGGATCCCTTGGTGACACTTCTCGGGTATACTATGCAGATCCCTAGATCTTGCCGGAAATTCGTTGATACCGCGATACTCTTGGCCAAGAGGCGTGTGGCATGCTGCTGGGGTCGGGGCAGGGCACCCAAATTTAAGGATTGGCTGACGGATTTGACCTATTGTCAAGAACAACATATTACATTCGCTGAATTATTACCCATCTCCAGTCGGCCCCGCGACATCTGGGATCCACTAGTGAGCTATCTGCTCGCACGTTCCGGTGACGCGGATCCGCCTGAAGAACACCCTGTCACAGTTTAGTGTCCTGGTTTTGGACTCTGGCCTCGACCATTGTTCCCACTCACGCATCCACATCTCATTTCGGACAGTCCTCACCGGGGCCTACTACCCTCAGGCCGCGACGATTTGGCCTACTTCCCGAGCCCCACGAGGAACCCAACAATGACGTCCTCCCTCCTTGTGTTGCCTTTCTCTCCCCATCTGGCATTTCGGGATTCCCTACGCCACATTCGACACACACTTGCACTTTTTCTATTACTTAACACTTGGTGACACCACACACATCGCTACTTATAGCACTGATGGTTGTTTTTTGGGATAGGTGAGCTGCAGCTACTGTGACATGCCTGTACCTGCCCGCCTAGGCTGCCACACCGGCTTGCTACCTTTTTTCCTGCCGAGCGGACGCGAATCGCCTCTTAGGTTCTATACTGTTGGGGTTTTCTGTTAACTGTTATAGATGTGAACGCTACATTCAAAAAACACTGTTCTACTGCTGCTCATCCTTCATTGCCCCACAACACCGGATGTGTCACCACCCTCACTCACAGTTGTGCTGCGCCACCGGGCCTCAGGGATGCCGGTCAAGAGGCTGTGTTATGGTTACCTCACAATGCTGCCGGCCTCCGGGTTGTAGGCGCAAGGAGCTGTGTAATATGCTTCATCTTGTACAATAAAGCAGATTTGAACTCCCAAAAAAAAAAATTATATAAACCAGCACTCAGAGGTTGAACCTGTCGGGCTCAGCTCCCTACTCCAAAGGGAATGAATTCACCACCGTGACTTGCGGGGGCGGCCCCATAACTGTGAGGGATTGCAGCAACTCAAGAAAACTTTAATCACGCAGAGCATGCTTGCCTGATCATTTGTTGGGTAATATTGGGAACTTCTCAGTGGCCGGATCTCATCTCCCCAGGGGAGAGGCTTCTGAGTTGAGACGCCGAGTGGCTGAAGCGCTGAGATGGGGTTGATAAAGAATGAGGAAAGTGCAGAACGGTGGAAACCCACAGTGTGTGCTGAGCGAGTGTGGTTAAACCCGGGGGACTGACTGCAACACCCCTCCAGATAATTCGCCAACACATCCAATTCCATCTGGGAAAGGCAGACCAAAGACAACCGGTCCCAGCGCCAGAACCGAATGGAGACACACTGCCCTCATGTGCAACAAATCCGGAGAACACACTAGTCGCTATGCAGCGAAGTATTGATGGGAAAATAGACTCTTTCAATTTCCTTATGGATCACATGGCTGCTAAGTTGAATAAACAAACCACGAGAATAATGAATATCCAATGCAGAGGACGACTTGCTGTCCATCACATCAAAGTGCCTAAATATGGAAAAAGTGCTGGCTGTGATACAAGCCAAGAACGCCACAACAATCTGAGAATTACCGGGATTCCACAGCCAACAAACACGGGCCCAATGTAGCGCTATGGGGAAGACATGCTAAGATCGATATTTGGAAAGGGGACCTCTCTGCCATGCTAGTGGTGGAGCGAGGCCACAGATCCCTAATGAAAAGAACTCCTCCAGGAGCAACACTGAAGCCAATCATCGCCAGACTCCTCAATTATCGAGACTGAGACGCAGTACTCCACATGGTGAGAGAGAAAGGCGAAATTCAATGTCAAAGTAATGCATGGGCACTTTCTACAGACTTTACGATGGCGGTGCAGGCGGCTCGCAGGGGATTTGCTCCGGTTAAAAAGAGGTTGCAACAACTAGGGGTAAAATATACATGCTGTATGCTGCCAGACTACCAGTAGATCAAGATGACTAACCCACTAAGCTAACTGATAGATAAGGATAGGTATTTGCCTATGTGGATAAGCATCAAGTACACATTGATCTCCTGCAGGAAACGCACCTCATGGAAGGCACAGAGGGAAATGTGAGGGCTTGGTGGGGATGCATTCGAGTGGCTTCTTCCTTTTCTTCTTACTCTATAGAGAGGTACTTATATTAATAAAGGAGGGGGTACAATTCACACTTACCCACTCAGAAACGGATGAGTCAGGACACTTTGTACCGCTGCAGGGCAGACTGTATGGCATCCTAATTACCATAATAGGTATGTACGGGCCTAATGCAGACGACACCATGTTTTACACACACATATGGCATCAACTACATAAGTTACAACACATAACCGACTTGAGTCCCTGAACCATTTGCCTGGCGATTTCAACCCACAGCTCTGCTTGACTCTGCGTTCAGGGATGGTGTGCGAGGTGCTATTCATGATTATTTTTCAAATAATGAGGGATAAGTGGAGGGGGCAGATGAATATGAATCAACATGTAGGCAGGGGTATTGCGGGCGCTACAGAGTAAATTAAAAAAAATACAACAGAACCTCCGTACTCTAGAAACCAAATATGAGAGAACACCCACTCCCCAAATCCTACCTTCTATACGAGAACAGCTCATAGAATATAAAGATATAATGGAGCAAGAATTCCGCCAGATCATATGGGGAGGGAGGACCACAAGGTAGGAATCTGGCTAAAAAGGTCGCTGAGGCCTGGGCGCCAACACATATAACACATATCAATACGTCGAAGGTCCACATGCTCATGCCACACCGACCATACTGAATACGTTAAAAAACTTTTATACTACACTGTATCAACAGCATAGTGCAGCCACGGCAGCCAAGACCACAGATTATTTAGAGAACATAGCGTTGGCATGGCTCTTGTTGAGTCAGCGTGATAACCTGGTGCAACCACTGACGGTTGAGGTAAAGAAAGCTATTAACGCCTTGACTAAGGGTAAAGCCCCTGGCATGGATGGCCTCACTGTGGAGTTTTATAAAGAATGTGTGGATATATTAGCTCTGCACCTACTAAACGTTTATGAAGAGGCATACGCTTAACAAACTCTCCCACCTTCCCTCAGAGAGGCCCTCATAATTACCTAGCTCAAGCCCGAATAATCATTCGAGAAATGTGATTCTTACAAACCACTTTCACTCAGTAATATAGAAGCAAAGATCCTGGCAAACATACTGGCTATTAGGCTTTAACCGTTACTCATTAATATGGTACTTTCAGACCAGTTTGGTTTTATCCCCACCAGGTCGACGGCTCATAATTTACAAACCTTTTTTGCAGTACTACACCATCTAGGCCCAACTGTGCAAGCAGTGGCGATGCTGCTTGACGCAGCCAAAGCGCTTGATTCTATAGAATGGACATATATGTTCACAGTCCTGCAGTGCATCTGAATCCCTAAATTATTCATTAGATGGATACACCTATTATACACAGCCCCCCAGCCTTGTGTGCGGATAAATGGAGTTAAATCAGACCCGCTAAATATATTGAGAGGCACGAGTTAGGATGCCCACTTTCTCCAATTGTATTTGCGCTAGTCTTGAAGCCCTTAGCATGCATCATTAGACAGCGTCGCACTTCGGGCGCTCGGCGTTTTCGTCAACGCCCATTGATATCATTGTATGCAGATGACATGGTGGTCTTTATTCGTGATCCACAGACACTTGGTACCAGTATTTAGAGAGTATACCCGTTACAAGAGATATTCAGGTTTAAGTATTAATAGGGCAAAATGTACTTCCCCTTAACACAAATCACATTGCCATACCAACTAGACTTCCCTTTAGAGTGGAGCACAGAACTGGTTAAATATCTGGGGGTATGGATACATAGAGACCTCGATCATGTGATTCATTACAATTATAGAAAGGCTATATCCCAGTTTTAAGAACAAGTGGCACGGTTGATACGTCTGCCTCTGTCGTTGGCCACCCATGCTGTTGAGTAGCCTTGATAAAAATGATTGTCCTCCCAAAACTTTTTTATCTGTTTGTTAATATACCTATTACTCTTACCCATAACTTTTTTTAAACCTTTAGATCACACATGATAACTCTGACCTGGGGTGGTAAGCAGCCTAGAATCAAAGGGACAGGCTTACTCTGCCTTATGAGCTGGGAGGGTTTGGAGCCCCGGGTCTTTAGCTCAATAACCACTGTGCTAAAGTGCACTTTACATACGACTGGCTTCACTCTTCACCACTGAGGCAGATTTTAACAGTTGGAAGCGATGATGCATACCCATTCCTTTAAAGTTATGGTTACACATATCGACAGAAAAAACACTGGGAGGAGATAAATACAATTGACTGCACCTCGGAGGCCTGGAGGCCCGAGCAGGGAAGCTTTCTCTATATGCCCCAGAGTAACAACTGGGATATCACCCACAACTATCTGTTGAGCCTGAGAAAAGAGCACTCGCTGTATTGAGGAAACCTAAGCTGATAACGTTTGGGGACGTGTACCTAGGGGAACAATTTGTGGAACTGGCAGACCTGGCACAGACTGGGCAGGCCTCCCTAATGGATTTTACGTATTATAGATTGAGATCCGCTATGAAAGACCTGTACACACAAGTCCAAGCTGCATCTCCAAACCTAAATGCTTTACAGACCCTCTTTACAAGCACTTCACAAAGGAAACTGATTATACATTATATCACAGCGAGAGAATCAGACATCAACACATCTGCTATGGGGGAAATGGAATGCTGTGTTAGATACCACTCTGAGCCTGAGGACTAGGGATTGTGCTGGACATTGAAGGGTATGTTCACACAAAGTTGCAATCTACGTATTAGTCACTCCAAATATTTACATCAAATGTAGTTTACCTCCACGAGGTTGCTCCGTTATGGGGTACGAAAAGATGGCAGGTGCACCCGATGTATAACGGACGGGGCCAATTATCTACACATGGCATGGCAATGTGCGAAAGTGGGTAATTTCTGGGCTCAAGTGGGTAAGGCACTCACGGAAATTGTGCTGGAACCTGTGGAATGTACACCTCAACTGGTTTTGCTTGGGCTAGTGAAACACCACGAATCGGACAATCATAAACTAGCGGCAGTGACACTGCTGTTGGCAAAAAGAAGAGTTGCAACACATTGGGGAAAGAGATCTGCTCCTAAAATAGATAAATGGTTGAAAGACATGAAATATTGCCGAGAGCAACTTGAAATATATGCTGAAGAACTACCATGAGCTTCCAGACCCAGAGATATCTGGAGCCCGTAAACAGCAGTTTTATTAACTCGGCCTGCAGAACTTTAGAAAGTTGCAAGTTGATGTGTCACAAGCAATGCACTGAATAATAAACGCCAAACTGTGAAGATGCTGGTTAAAACTGCACTGGGGTAAGCTCGGGCACTGTTGTATGCGACAACGTGATGTTACTTCACTGTAATGTGGTATAAGTTAATGAAAATTTAATAAAAATTATTAAAACATTTTTTTAGAGATAAAGCATCTCACTACTGCAGCCTTGAACATCTCATATCTATTGACACTTAAAAGGCATTTGATCGAGTGCCCTTTCTCTGGCATATTCTTGATGCGGTGGCCTCGGGCTAGCTTTCAGAAATCGGTACATTGTAGCTATACAGGCCCTGTAGCTAAGGTGCGAGTCAATGGCCTAACTTCGCAGGCTTAGGCGAAATCTAGAGGTACCTTTCAGGGCATCCCCCTGTCTCCCCTCCTGTTCGCCCTGTATACGCAGCCCCCTGTAGAGCGGATCCATAGGAATGGGTGGATCACAGGCATAAAATAGCACTCTATGCTGACAAAGTCATGCTGGCGCTATCCCACCCACCCACATCTTTGCCAGCCATTATCAGTGAACTTGAACGGTTCAGCCCTGTGTTGGGCTTCAAGGTCAACATCCAGAAATCCCAGGCACTTAATCTCAGGGTAACCCAACAGGACAAGCGCCACTTGGAGTGACAATTCTCTTTTCGATGGGCGAAACAATGGGTGCCCTAACTCAGCGTTAAAAGTTGTTCCTTCTCAGAGAAGACGGACAAGTTGAACTACACAGACTTATTAGCCACAGCTCGTCTCGATTTACAAACATGATAGAGGAAAGGCCTTTCATGGCTGGGCAGGATAGCTGCAGTGAAAATGTACTTGCTGCCTCAAATACTCTATGTTATGCAAACACTTCCCCTAAAGCCCCTCACATCCTTGTTAAACTGCAACAAATAATAGAGGTATATTATCAGGGGAGGCAAGATGCCCCGCATGGCTCAGAAACAGGCAAGCCTGCTGGTGGCAGAGGGATGTCTGGGCATCCCGCACAGTATCCATTACTACCTAGGAGCCCAGCTATGGTACATAGTGGAATGGACGCGTCATCTCACGAAGAAACATTGGTGCTTTATGGACCAGACTATCACAGGGATACTTATATGGAAAGTGCGCTGGCTCCCCATTCGACCCTCCAACCCATGAGGTTTATATTTCCTCCATCATACGGCCAAGGGTAGAGGCCTTGGACAGAGTAATGGTATCTAAGGGCCTCTGAACAACCATCTCCCCGCTTACACCCCTGCTGGGCAATTCCGCATTACCCCATCTAAGTCGGGGCCCCCGCACCAAGCCTGGCAAATGGCGGAATGCAAAAGGATAGTAGACCTCTTTGACCGTGCAGGTCTCATGAATGTTTGGCAAGTACAGACTGCCTTCGGGCTTCCCACTGAGTAGATCTGGTGCTCCACTACTTTTTAGCACTGGATAGCGCCAAATCACCAACTCTCATTCCACTAAAGCGGACTAGCTGCACCGCCTTTATTGGCATGGAAAAACGCGGTTGATTGATAATAAACTGCCTTAATTTGATAAGCAGTGGTGCACATGCCTCCGCTTTCTCTAATGCCACTTCTGCAAACTTTCCTGCCCAACCTACTCACAGGTTCTCAGTATTACACAACAGAAGCCTGTTATTGGCCATCAAGATGGAGAAGGACCAGTCTGAATCTGACACTTAATATCACCAAATTAAAAGCCCCCCCTCTGCCTATCAGCATGACCAACTGAACAGAGGAGAAAATCCTTGTTTCCCAGGTCTAAACCCACTTCTTTTACTCTCACTAGCCCACTTCTTGGTTGTGGAGACCGCCCTCCCTCTCCCAATCTCCCCCACTTTCCCCCTTTTTCAGCCCTTCCCCGTTCTGTACCTCACCGGCCTACAAATGTAGGCGAGTGTACGCTGTACTGTTAATAATACATAATAAAAAGATGTAAACCATAATTTAGTAAATATAAAAAGGTGGTATTTGAGGACAAAAAGTATTTTTTTCATGAAAGCTATATGCTTTTGCTTGAATCAAGTTAGACAGAAAACAGTGTAGTTGATCGAAAAGATGTATATTTTCATGTGCTGACAAGCTGACGTTTCAGGACAAAATAATTGCATTTGTAATGATATATAATTTGTGATGATATATCAATCACAATATTCGAGCAATAATTGTAAATTGATGCTATGGTAAACGAAAGTGCACTTACAATTAAATTTCCTGAAATACCCTATTAGAAGTATCCATTTTATGACTATTTTAGGGAAATCATGCTGAAAAAATGCACTGTTTTGCTACAACTCCTGCAATCCGCAAGACAGTTAGCTAGCTTGGTTCGCTCGCTCAGTCCTCGACATTAAGGGCAGTTGTCTTACCCACCACTTTCAAACCGTAACAGTCGCCACTGCTTTTATCGAGAAAACACAACCTGACCCATAACATGTTACATACTACAATGCAACCATAAAAGTGTTGTCATCTGAGATTTCTCGTCCCTATCCGAGTTTATCCGTATTACAATGTATTTAGAAGAACATGTGTGGCACATTGGAAACTGGGAGCATAATTGGCCATGGCAGCTGTAACCCGGATTTCGTGCCAGCTTTGGGTAGCCCTGGCTCATCTTTTATTGGTCTTAGCTGAGCTCACAGAGGTCACACGAAGAGTACACGGCAAGATCAGTGCTACACGTACTAGTGCAGCTGTACTGCGGTGGAGCAGGAGGGGTGTTTGTACCTTTGGCTGCTGTCTGGGAGCAATAGTTTTTATTGAACCTTTTATGTTTAGAAACACACTGAGGTTTACTAAAACATAAATACATTTCCCATGTTGCCGTTACGCCACACTCTTGTCAGAGATAGAATGAAATGCTGATGGTAGATCGGATGCGCAGTTTATAACTTGTGACTCTGAAGCAATCGCACTTATGGGTTACCACGGATGAGCAGATCTAGTATTGAGCGTAAAGTATAAGGAATTGCCTCAAATGTTGGCAAGTACGATTCAGCTCCCATTATTCAACTAATCCTAACAACCGCAATACAACCACAAATACAAACTAACACACATACGTCGGTCCTCCATGCAGTGTCCTCAAGCGCCCCAGGAAGTAGGCATTAATTACTTAGGGTCTAGGTGTTCAAGGGGGACAGGCAATAGAAAAATATAGCCCAATGGAAAGTACAAGAGCATGAAAGTGACTGGTTAAAACAAAGATGACGATGATTACCAAATGTATGTCTTCAGACTTCTTTCATTGCATTTGTGTGCATGTTATATGTGGGAACCTCTTATATAAGCATATAGAGTATCCAAGTTTGACCATAGATGATACAACAACATTTTATTTGAATTTCGAAATGTGTTGGTCATTTTGAAGGCGATCGTCATAAGATTTTATCTATGATATCTTTGTATGTATTACACATTGTATTTAAGCAAACATCAAGTATTGTCTATTCATACCCATAAACCCTTATTTAATCCTACAGTCAACAATCTCTAATTTTGGCTCATGTGTATGCGTGAGTGGATGGCGTGCACTGAAGTTATTTCTGAGGAGGTTTTCACATTAATGCCTAAGCTTTAATGGATTTTTAAATAAGTCAAGGGTGAATTAGACCCAACCAAATAAGCTAACTGAAAATATATGTGAAACCTTCCCTAAATTTGCCCTCACATCTCAAAAGCAATGTGGCAAAGGGGTGGCCTGGCTACTCTGTCCAATCAGCCATTACTGAAAGAGAGCCATAAGGATGGATCATTATATTCTGAAGTGGCAGAAGAGTAAAAAGAAAGGAACTTTCAGTGGAAAGACCATTTAGACAAGGGCATTTTGTTAAAGATGGCATGTACCTCTTTGCCTATGGAGTGTCACTCCAATTAAAAGAAATGAAGCCATTTTGGAGTGTGATTAAATGTAATCTTACCAAAAAAGTGTCCCTTTCCATTGATCAAAAACTACGGTCCTCTACAAAGGCATCAAAATAGTCCCTACACTCATCTGTGCAGCTAAAACAAACTACACACTGCTGTGCAAATAAATTCAGTCTGACTTACAGATTTGGCACAATTGTTCTATTGTGGTGGGACCGGCTGGCGGCCATGACAATGACCACTCTACCATGCATACTATACCCATGCAATGGCAGAGTGAGGGGACCCAAGGGTGGAACGATTTGTGCTACTACCCTTGGGGACCCACTTCAATACCAATGACCTAGGTACCAGGGGTACCATTTACTAGGTACTTACAAGGGGTACTGAAGTGGTGCCAATTGTGAAACAAAAGGTACAGTTTAGGCAAAAACCACTGGTACTGAGAACCTGGTTAGCAGGGACCCAGTATTCTTCAATCAAAGTTGCATCAAAAGCCAGGCAAAAGTGTATGGGGGTACTGCAACAAAAACCCAGTTTCCTGCAGTTTTGAACTAAAATTAAGAAAACACAGAAATTCACCAGTTATAGTTAGCAGAGTTACCTATAACTTGCGCCCTGCGATGCACTGCTTATGACCTCACATATGACATCACTCATGACATGTTCTATGACAAGCCATCTGAAATATGTTCAGTGAAAAGAAAAAACACGCACGCACACACACACTCTCTCCCCCCCACCCAAATGGTGGTTGCCAGTAGGTAGTTATACTTAGGACCTAGTTTCCATAGGAATAGCATTTTTGATGTGCTAATAACTTTGGCGTAGTTTGATGAATCTTCCCAACATTTTTCAAACTAGTGTACAACTCACTTCAACTGTCTGGAAAGTTTCAGGGTGTTACATCAAATGGGGGTTGAGAAAAAGGGGTTCTCAAAACATGTTTTCTCCATGCAATTTACCAGAGGGATTTCGAACACAACTGTAGCCTGAATCACTGAAAGGATGTGCATTTGGCAGAAAGCTACCTCCAGAATGAGCCCATTTTTGTAATTTGGTGTAAATCCATTCAGTAGTTTTGGAGTTTAAAGAAAAAATATTTATAGATATCTAGGGATGTGAATCCACTGCGAATCCACCAGATCTCATAGTGAGATCTGATTGGATGTCAATACTTCAACCAGGAAGTGTTGCCAGTCATTTTGGGAGTCAGACCCGGCGAGTCCCAAGAAAAAACTGAAAAAAAAACCATAAGGAGCCCTCACCCTCAATTATATTTAAACAAATAAAAGGCCCTGCCCCGGGGGATGGGGTACCCGGGGCCAAAATCAGCCCAGGCAGGGGTACATGCAGCTCCCATTCCTAAAAAATAGAAAGAAAGAAAAAAAAGCAGGAAACTCACCAGAAGACCCATCCCCTTTTTCCACGACTCTGCAAAGGTGCCTACAGCCGCGCTACTAGTAGGAGGGTGAAGTCCCATTGGCTGCTGAGGGTCCTTAGGGACCAACAAGACCTCCTGTTACCTCCAGTACGTCCCACACAGTGGGATTGCTCACAGGTGGCCGGAGGCCACGCCCACTTTCTCCACCACTCTGCAAATGCATCTCGTGGTGCACTATCGGTTGGGGGATGAAGTCCACTTTATGCCTGAGGGACCTTGGAGGCCAAGAAGCCCTCCTGGTACCTTCTGTTAGTCCTACAGAGCGGGATTTCTGAGAGCTGGTCGGAGGCCCACCCCCCTTTCTCCAACACTCTGCAAACGCGACTATTAGTTAAAATACAATAGAAATTCAGTGAAAAAAACTAAAGGTTAAGGGGATGTTATAGTTAGGAATTAGCATTTTTTTTAAAACCTTAGAAATTCATGGAAAAAAACAAATAGTGAGGGTCAGATTTCACTTGTACAAAACCAGTGTAAATTGTCAGTTATAGCTACCTGAGCTAACTATAATTCATGCCCCTGCAATGCACTGCTAATGACCTCACATATTACCTCACTCATGACATGGTCAGTGACATCACTGATGACATCATCCACATAACCACTCACACAGCTACTCACACTCCAATACAAATTCTCGTACTGCGACTCACTCCCGAACAATCACAGACCTACCCATTCGTAAACCTATACCAGTGCTCGCACACCCACTCATTCTTCCATAGAGCCACTCACACACCCACTCACTCACTCGTACAGCCACACAGCCATTCACTCAAAAAGTTACTTATCTGAAGTCACTCACTAAATCAACCTCTCAACACAGCCACTCACTCACCCATACAAACCACATATATACCGATTCACACATCCATACAAGCACTCACACCTTCATTTACTCGTCCATACAGCCATTCACACAGACACTCACTGTCCACTGCAGTCACTCATATCGTCACTTAACGAAACACCTACTCAAACAGCCACTCACCCATACACCCACTTACACACCAGCCACTCACCCATGCAGCTAATCAGACAGCCACTCACCAATACAGCCACTACATACCCTCTTACCCACTTATAGAGCCACTAACACCGTCATCACTCACCAATACAGCCACTCACAAAGCATCTCACTCACCCACACAGCTACTCACACAACCACTTATACACCGATACAGCCATTCACACTACCATATACACAATGATACATACTATCACACAGCCACTCACATGATACATATTAAAAGAAATATCACTGATTAGTAGTACACCTATGTACCGGGGTGGCAGGCGCTGAAGAGACTGAGTCAGAGACTTTCAATAGGGATCTTAAAGAGGGCTTTATTTTGATATATGATCTTCGTTTCCTGCTGGTTATGCACTCACGAGCAAACGCTACCGGGTCTTGTAGGGGCTTCCTTAGTGGCTCCAGGATGTCTTTGGTAGGGTGGACACTCTTCCTCCAGGCACCGCAACCGGAAAAGAAGTAAAGAAATAGGATCGGGTTAGGGAATGGCTTCACTGGGACAAGTACAGAGCCGGGAGTGAGGAGAAAAACCACGTGTATAAGTGCCAGAAACCCTCAGTCGTAGTGCGTAATCAGTGCTCGTGAGGAGGGAGGGGTATCAAGAATCTATACACACGGGTCTTTACACTATCTACAAGTTACTCAACAGGTCGGGCACGCCGTCCCACCCAGCCCGCTACTTTGCCCCGTACCTGTTGGAGCCACGCCCCTCCCGTGGGAGCGTGGCGGGGCGACTCGTGAAGTCGGTGGCCTCCTGGCTTCTCCGGTTCTCCCTCTACCGGTTTCTGCTTCCTCGGGTTTCTCCGCGTCCTCGCTCGTCCTCCTCGTTCCGGTCTCACGTCTCTCTTGCTCCTCCTGGGAAACGCCGTCCGCCGCTTCCTGGGTTCCTCCTCTCTTTGACGGGGATCGGGACGTGACGTGGGTTTGGGGCCTGTTCGTATTCCTCGGTGTTCCACCGGTGTCTGTCTTCTTCTTCCGGCCAGTCGGGCTGCTGCAGAGAAGGGACAGAAGTGGGTAACAGGGGGGCAACTGTCCACCAGTTTGAGTTCTCTGATTGTCCCGTGGGCAATTGACCTGCCCCGTCACACACCATCCCCCCTGGATTCTCCCGTTCGGGGAGAGGGAAGATTCTGGACAAACAGTCTGCATTCCCGTTCTCAGACCCCTTTTTGTGAGTTACTGTGAAGGAGTAGGGCTGAAGGGACAGGAACCAACGGAGTACCCTGGGATTGTGGGCTCGGTTTCTGCTCATCCATTGTAACGGGGCGTGGTCTGTATGTAGGATGAATGGCCTGCCCTCCAAATAGTACTGTAGCTTGTCTATAGCCCATTTCGCCGCTAGACATTCCCGCTCAATGGTGGAATACCTGCTCTCACGGGGATACAGTTTCCTACTTACATACAATACTGCATGTTCCAACCCGTCTACCCCTACTTGTGAGAGTACCGCCCCTATTACAACGTTGGAAGCATCTGTGGCTAGTATAAAGGGTTTATTGAAGTCCGGCAAGACTAGGACAGGGGCTGTAGTCGTGGCTTGCTTCAGGTGTCCAAAAGCCTGTGTTGCTTCCTGCGAGGGGTGTGCCAGTTCCCTAGGTTTTCGGTCTTTTTGTAGGAGGTCTGTCAGTGGAGCGGCTACCTCAGCGAATCTGGGAATGAAACGCCGATAGTAGCCGATCAATCCTAAGAAGGCTCTCAGGTCTCTTTTATTAGGGGGAAACGGGATCCTCTCAATGGCTTTTATCTCCTCACTTTAAGGGGCTATGGTACCCTCTCCCAGGACGTATCCTAAGTAGTTGACACTGGTAAATGCCGCTCGTGATTTTCTTGAATTGCTATGCAGTCCGGCCCGTTGTAGGGCTGTGAGGATGATTTGTAGGTGGCCCAGATGTTCTTTCCACGTGCGACTGTATATGACAATGTCGTCCAAATAGGCCGAACTAAAGGAAGGGAATGGATGTAGGATGGTGTTCATAAGGCGCTGGAATGTGGCCGGGGCCCGTGGAGTCCGAAGGGCAATACAGTAAACTCAAACAGTCCTTCATCTGTTACAAAGGCTGTTTTCTTCCTGTCTCCCTCACGGAGGGGTACCTGCCAATACCCCTTCGTGAGGTCCAGGGTGGTTATGTATACTGCGTCTCCTATCTTCTCTATCAGCTTATCGACTCTCGGAATCGGATAAGCGTTGAATGTGGAGATAGCGTTTAGAGCCCGGAAGTCCATGCAAAAACGTTTTGATCCGTCAGGTTTTGAAATCATCACGATAGGAGAGGACCAATCGCTCTTCGAGGGCCTAATCACGCCTAGGGATAACATATCCCTGACTTCTTTCCTCACCGCTTCCCGTCTGGCGGCGGGGATTCCATAAGGCAGTTGCTTTATGATTTTGCGCGGGGGTGTTTCGATATGATGTTCCACTATGTCTGTCTTCCCTGGTAGGTCCGAGAAGATATCCGAAAAGGGTTGTAGTACTGTCCTTAGTTCGGTTTCTTTCGTGTTTGACAAGTCCCTGTTCACCACGAGGTGGCCCAAGGTAGAGTTCCCGGTGGATACAGTGGGAATGGCCAGATGGTTTCCTCTGGGGGCTGGTCCCAGCCACTCCTTCCGCAGGTTTATATGGTAGGTCTGAGTCTTGGCGGGAGAGAGCTGTATTCTGTAGGTAGTGTTACCTATAGATTCGATTACCCGATAGGGTCCTTGCCATTTGGTTTTGTTTTTGCTGGCGATGGACGGTAAGAGGACTAATGCCCAGTTCCCCACTCGAAGGCGTCGCAACTTCTTTCCTTTGTCATAATTCCTTTTCTGCTGGATTTGCTTGTGTTCCAAGTTGGTATAAGCGAGGTTTCTGAGTTTGCTGAGTTCGGACTTCAGTTGTAGCGTGTACTCCAGCAGGGATTTCTGCTCCTGTTCCTCCTCAGCCTCCCACGTGTCCTTTATTATTTCCAACAAGGAGCGGGGAAGGCGACCATATAACAGTTCAAAAGCGGAGCATCCTAGGCTACTCTGCTTTTGCGCTCTGAGCACATATAGTGCCAAGGGCAATAACCGGTCCCAGTCTGGTCCTTCGGACGTCAACATTTTCTTCAGCGTGGTCTTGAGTGTCTGGTTATAACGTTCAACCAGACCGTCCGTCTGGGGATGGTAAACCGACGTTTTTAGGTGGCGTATATCCAAGGTCTTGCACACCTCTCTCATCAACCTGGATGTAAACGGTGTGCCCTGGTCGGTTAACACCTCTTTGGGGAACCCTACTCGCGCAAACAGCTCCACAAACTTCTCAGTGATGTTGGAAGTATTGGGGTTTCTTAACGGGAAAGCCTCAATAAATCTAGTGGCATAGTACACTATAACGAGAGCGTAGAGGTGTCCTTTGGTTGTTCGCGGCAGCGGTTCTATTAGATCCATGCCGACCCTTTCAAACAGTACCCCAATGATAGGCAGGGGATGTAGAGGGGCTGCGGGAGGGCGGTGTGTATTCCTTCTCTGACATATTTCACATTTGGCACAATAGTTCTGGACATCTTTATATATTCCGGGCCAAAAGAAATGTTGTAGTATGCTTTCCGTAGTCTTTTCTTTCCCTGCATGGCCTGCAGTGAGATGTGCGTGTGCGAAGAACAACACTTGGTCACGAAAAGATAAGGGCACTAGCAACTGTGGTTCGCTCCCCTCATGGGATAGGCGATACAGCAGGTCCTTTTTGATGATGAACCTGGGGAATATGGGTTGTGATGTTCCCTGAGAGGAATGAGCGCTTTCCCAGGCATTATACAAGGTTCTGTCCTCCCCCTGGGCAAACTTAAAGCTGCGGTCAAGGACTCATGGTTCTGGGGTTATTAGCGCGGGAAACGGACCACCCCCTTTTAGTGCGGACTGGTTCAGGGTCTTCCGAAAGAGAGAGAGAGGAACTCTGGGTTGTCCACCCCTAGTATCATGTCTTGTGGGAGGGAATCCACTACTCCAAGTCCAACACTACAGGAGCCCTTATCTATATGGGTCAGGGTGATCAAGGCTACGGGATAGGGTTTAACGTCCCCATGGACACAACGGATGTAAACAATGGTGTCCTGGAGATACTGACAGGGCCGCACAAACCTTTCTTGCACCACTGACTGCCTACACCCTGAGTCAAGGAGGGCTCTCACTGACTGGCCATTCATCCTCATACTCACGTAAAATGAGGTCCCCAGTTTGGCGGTATACAACACAGTCCTAGGAAGGTAGCCCACTTCCATCGGCTCCTCAGGGTGTCGTCTTCGGGGGCACATTCTGGCAATGTGGCCCCACTCGCCACAGTCGAAGCATTGTGGACCTCTTGAGAGGGGGGATACCATTCCCGAGGGGCTGGGTCTCTTCGGTTCCAGACCAAACTTGGGTTTCTTGTCTGTTTTTGGGGGCAGCACCTGTCTGGTAGGTTTGTCCGGTTCCCAACCGGTGGACCTGGGCTGGGCCCAGGCATAGTGAGCAGCCATTTCAATGGCCTGCTCAATATCAAGTCCAGCATGTTGTCGAAGCCATCTCTGAGACGCATATGGGAGGGCTTCCATGAATTGTTCCAAATAGACTTTGTTAAGTATTTCTTCCTTAGTACACGCTTCAGGTCTCAGCCACTTATCGGCAGCCATCTTTAAGCGGAAAAAGAGGGTTTGAGGGTCCTCTCCGGGGGTCCCCCTTTCCTTCCTGAAACGGACTCGGGTAAGCCTCTTGGTCTAGTTCAAGGTGATCCAATATGACCTCTTTTATCACCGTAGAGGGGGTGTTCCCCAAGGGGTTGGCGGCCTGGTAGGCCGACTGGGCCTCTCCGGTTAGGAGGGATGCCAGGAAGAAGGGCCACTTCTCCTCTGGCCACCCCAGAGCCCTGGCAGCCCTTTCGAAGTTCAGCATAAAAGCGTCAGGATCCTCGCCGGTTATATACTTTTAGAGCGCTATCCCCGTGGGGTGGGGAGTATGGCTCCTACCGTCTATTTGAGTCACTACAGTCGGAGGCGGCACATTCTTCATGCTTTCGAGATGAGCAGTAAAAGTGTTCTTAAACAGGTCCCGGTCAGCCTGGGCTGAGGATAGTTGGCGTTCTACTGCCCATTCTAGCTTTTCCTGTCCTTTGATCATGTGCTGTATTAGGGCGTCCATCTCACTCTCACAGATGGGCTGAGGTGGTATGGATCCCACTTCTGACACCACTTGTACCGTGGTGGCCGGCGCTGAAGAGACTGAGTCAGAGACCTGCAATAGGGATCTTAAAGAGGGCTTTATTTTGATATATGATCTTCGTTTCCTGCTGGTTATGCACTCACGAGCAAACGCTGCCGGGTCTGTTAGGGGCTTCCTTAGTGGCTCCAGGATGTCTTTGGTAGGGTGGACACTCTTCCTCCAGGCACCGCAACCGGAAAAGAAGTAAAGAAATAGGATTGGGTTAGGGAATGGCTTCACTGCGAGAAGTACAGGGCCGGGAGTGAGGAGAAAAACCACGTGTATAAGTGCCAGTAACTCTCAGTCGTAGTGCGTAATCAGTGCTCGTGAGGAGGGAGGGGTATCAAGAATCTATACACACAGGTCTTTACACTATCTACAAGTTACTCAACAGGTCGGGCACGCCGTCCCACCCAGCCCACTACTTTGCCCCGTACCTGTTGGAGCCACGCCCCTCCCGTGTGAGCGTGGCGGGGCGACTCGTGAAGTCGGTGGCCTCCTGGCTTCTCCGGTTCTCCCTCTTCGGTTTCTGCTTCCTCGGGTTTCTACGCGTCCTCGCTCGTCCTCCTCATTCCGGTCTCACGTCTCTCTTGCTCCTCCTGGGAAACGCTGTCCGCCGCTTCCTGGGTTCCTCCTCTCTTTGACGGGGATCGGGACGTGACGTGGGTTTGGGGCGTGTTCTCGTCATAGGTATCCTCCCCCTTAAAGGCATCCTGTTCGTATTCCTCGGTGTTCCACCGGTGTCTGTCTTCTTCTTCCGGCCAGCCGGGCTGCTTCAGAGAAGGGACAGAAGTGGGTAACAGGGGGGCAACTGTCCACCAGTTCGAGTTCTCTGCCCCGTCACAACCTAGTATACTACTTTAACTTTTGTAGTATCTTAGTATATATTTTTAACAATCATAAACTCTTACAAAATACATACACTCACTGGATGGTGTAATCAGTAATGTCATTTGAGATGTCATCAGTGATGTCACTGACCATGTCATAAGTGACGTAATATGTGAGGTCATAAGCAGTGCATTGCGGGGGTCTAAGTTATAGTTAGCTCAGATAATAACTATAACTGCCAGATTTCACTAGTTTTGTACAAGTGAAATCTGATCCTATATATATTGTGGAGATACATGTGATCAAGGGTGAGTGAGCCCGAAACGCGCCATGATGGAAATGGTGGCTGTATAAAAACAAATAGCTGCACGAAGTTGTGGTCTCGCCATCCGTTTTTCCCCCAGGGAAAGGGAAGTTCCAGGAGTGGCACAGCATGATTGATTGATATATAGATATATATATATATATATATATATAGATATATAGATATATAGATATATATATATATATATATATATATATATTCACTGAAAAAACCATAGGTTATAGACCATATATAGTTAGGGATTAGCATTTACAAAACCTTATTTTACTCACACAAAACCAATGAAATTCCATATATAGTTAGTTGTACTAACTATATATCGCGCACCCGCAATCCACTGCTGATCATGTCACATATTACATCATTCATGACATGGTCAGTGACATCACTGATGACATCACTGATGACATCTCAAATGACATCACTGATGACATCACTGATGACATCTCAAATGACATCACTGATGACATCACTGATAAAATCTCATTTGACATTACTGATCACATCACTGATGACATCATTCATGTGATAATACGATGAACCTCTTCAGACTCTAATATAACCTTAGATACACTCAGTGTAAACAGACACTCACAGACTGTCACTCATCCATGGAGTTACTTACACACCTAGTCAGTCATGCAAAGAATCAATCACAGCTCCATTTTCACAACTATACAGTTATACACACCTTATTTATTCAAACATATACTAAAACATATTTACTCACTTATACAATCCTGCACACAAGTGCACAATGATCCATACAGCCACTCACACATTCACTGGCTCTTATGCACAGTTATTTATATATGTCAACTCTCACATGTACTGTATTTTACATATGTACTTACTTTGACATGTAGCACTGAGATATCTATTCACTCACCAATACAGTCATGCACACAGTCAACCGCCCATACAGCTGTTTCCACATGCACTTTTGAACCCATACATCTATGCACAGAGTCATACACCTCCCAGCCACCCACACACACTCCCAGTTTCCCATACAAATGCTTGGGCAACCAATCAATAACCCATATAGTTACTCATATAGCTACTGATCAACACATGCAGCAGTTTACAGAACAACAGACATAATGATGCACAAATTAAGACAGTTTAGTCACTAACCCATGCACTCAGTGAGACACATTTAACCACTCACTCATACAGTCAGTCATGCACTTACTAAATCCTTCATCCAGACACTTATACATCCACTCATTCTTAAATATGTAAGACATATTTTAACTTTACAGAAAAATACAGTCACTGGATGTTGTCATCAGTGATGTCATCAGTGATGTCATTTGAGATGTCATCAGTGATGTCATCAGTGATGTCATTTGAGATGTCATCAGTGATGTCATCAGTGATGTCACTGACCATGTCATGAATGATGTAATATGTGACATGATCAGCAGTGGATTGCGGGTGCGCGATATATAGTTAGTACAACTAACTATATATGGAATTTCATTGGTTTTGTGTGAGTAAAATAAGGTTTTGTAAATGCTAATCCCTAACTATATATGGTCTATAACCTATGGTTTTTTCAGTGAATTTTCAAGGTTTTGTAAATGCTAATTCCTAACTATATATGGTCTATAACCTATGGTTTTTTCAGTGAATTTCATTGGTTTTTTAACAGCTAATATCAAAACCTTTACAATGTATTCTTCTTTAAATAGAAAAATATTTTTTACATGTTTTTAATACAATTTTTTTTTAAAATTATTTTTATTGTTTCGCTCCCGGTACGCGAACCGGTTAGCTTCCCGTTAGCTCAATTCGGAGGCGCGACCCGGTCCGCGAACCGGTAAACGTTCCGTTTGCGCACCTTTCGCGTTAGAAAACAACATCGTGACGCGTCGCGTCAGCATGACGTTTCGCGTTCTCGCGTAATACGTCATATTACGTGCTACGTTAGCGTACCCGGAAGCGCAGCGGTACGCGAACCGGAAGCGATCCGCGGCGCGGCGCCGACCGCGTAACGTAAACACAGCAGGTCATGTGACTCGGTAATAACACTTTTCATTGGTTCATTTCACTTTTGGTTTCCTAATGATGTAATACTAGGTCATGTGATCTAAAATGAACACTTTTCATTGGTTTAGAACTTTTGCTTTTCCCAAATGATGAAAACCCCTCCTTCTTTCCTCACTCTGACTTTCATCTTGGTGAGAGAAAGACCCTTTATTTACACTTTGACATGGCTTCATTAGTAGCTTCAGCTGGTTCTAACCCACCACCTCCACCAAATCCAAGAAAGAGAGGACCACCTGCTGAAGTAATTTTGCAAGAAGAGGAAGAACAGGAAGAGGAGGAAGAGGAGGAAGAGCCAAGGTTTTTGCCAGAGGAGCCCAGGAGGTACAATCGAAAAGAGAATTACATTTGGCAATTCTATAGAATTCCTGAGGGGCAAAAAAAAGTGAATGCACGCTACGTGTTTTGCCGTATATGCGGTGATAGATTGTCAAGGGGAACTGAAAAAAAATACAGTTACGGCAATCACACTATGCATCGGCATATGAGTAGGTGGCACCCAAATAATTATAGTGCTGCCCAGCTACGTGATGAGCAACAAAATCCCCTCCCAATGGCAAGAAGATCGGTTGTTCCAGAGGTGTCGGGACCAGAGGCGAGGGAGATGATCCCAAACATTCAAATGTTGTTTGGGCACGTGAAGCAAGTGTGCGTGCACTGCGGCGATTTCATCTGCTACAGGGAAAGTAGCATCATTTTGATTATGAGAGCTATTCAGAATCATGTTAATGTTTGTCCGAAATGCCCCAAAAAATAAATTCTTTTTTTTTTGTTGCTCCTGTTGAGCCCTTTACAATGGATCGTTTTTGTTTCCCCCCCCCCAAAAAAAACCAAAAAAAATATTAAAACGTTCAGAAAATACAAAAAAAGTAAAAAAATGTTTAAAAAATACTAAAAAAAATATAAAACAACAAAAACATAAAAAAAAGTTCTTTTCAGAACTACCTCCCCATTATAAAAAAATTGGTAGAATATTTGGAACTCTGCCAACCTCTATTTCTCTTAGTTCGCTCCCCGGAGCGCTACCCGGTACGCGTACCGGAAGCTAACCAAAAAAAATATTTAAAAAAAAAAAGAACAGTAAGTATAAGGTAAGCAAACAGACAGTTATGTGAAAAGAAAGACAGCTCTAGGGAGTAAACAAGAGATACTGTTACCTACAATCCACTGCTGATGATGTCACATATTACATCATTCATGACATGGTCAGTAACATCAACAGCAGTGGATTGCGGGTAACAGTATCCTTAGTTTACTCCCTATAGCTGTCTTTCTTTTAACATAACTGTCTGTTTCCTTCCCTTATAGTTACTGTTCTTTTTTTAAAAAAAATTTTTTGATCAGTCATAAACAGTGACATTAATAGAAACAGAGAGAGTGAACAAGAGTGAAGAACTATGGTCCTCCTCAGCCACCCTCAGAAAACCAAGGGGGTCAAGATACATCTACCGTGCCCCCTTCTACCCATTCTGAACATTATTTGCCCTCCATCTTGTATCTTGATTCGACCGAAACACAAAATGGTGGACTCCCGTAACGCTGCTGGTTTCCGAACCGGGCCACTTCCCGGGAAGCGGTCCAAAAAAAAGACACTAAGAGTAATAGAGACGGAGTGAGTGAACAAGACTGAGGAACTATGAGAACAGAGGGACTGAGAAAAAGAGTGGAAGGAGTTGAGTAAGTAGGTAATAGAGAAAGGAATGAGGAAAGTAGCAAAGGCAGGAAACTGAGGGTTAAAGAAGTGAAGCAGTGGATCTAATAGTAGGTGAATGTGATAGAAATGTAACGAAAAGAGTACAACTATTTACCTTATAATTGCCGTTAAATTAATCACTTTTTATTTTTATACTTTCAATCTGTGAAAGAGAGAACCAACATTTGAAAAATATTAAAACATGTATTTAAAAATTACAAAAGACAAGGGAAAAGATTGAAGGACAAATAGTTTTTCAACAACTTTGACACTGACAGAAGCTTCTGCTTCTCCAGGTCCCCTACACAGTCCTAAAGATATACATTTTAAACTAACAGTATCTTGATGCAGATGAAGTGAGGCCTATCTTACAACATGGTGCATCTTTTGCATTGCTCTTGTTTCAGAAAAGTGTCGCTTCAGGATGTCAATAACATGTCTCCTATCCAGAGATTTGTTTGAGGTGAGGCCTACTCAGAGTTCAAGATGAGATTTACACTTGTTGAAGTGTACAGAGGAGATAATATCTGTGAAAGTCTACCAATGAAGTGAGTCATGTCCACTGCACTCTTCAACAAAGTAGAAACCTCCTATGTTTCCCTGGACAGACATAAACTTGATCTGCACAATGTGATTCATAATGATAGGAAACACAGGTGATGTAATTGAAATATGTGCAATTTATTTTGCTCATTTCACAATCACATCACTTGTGTTTCCTTTGCTTAGGTATCTCATTGTGCAGATGTAGTCCAGCATATGAAAGAATACGTAGAAGTGCAGCACTGCATGCAACAACTTTGACACTTACAGAAGCCTCACCTTCTCCATGCCTCCTACACAGTTCTACATATACATCATAAATGCAAACAGTACAGAATTAATTATACATGTTAAATGGTTTATTTTTGCTGTTCTCAGAATGTATCAAAATTCACTAAAAACAGTGACTTGAAGGTATTCATCATGTAACAGCGGGGAAAAAAAAACACAATCAAAATGATTGTGTTTAAAAAACCCATACAACATCAGAAATCAAAATTCAGAACTCCTTAAAGTTAACTTACTTTCCATGACGTCCAAGGATGTCCTATGAACAGCTTACACTCTTTTGTGCTGTTATTACTTTCAGCCCGCCACTTTCTGAAAGAAAACCTCCATCGTTTTTAAAAACACGTTACATGCAATAAATGACTTCTTGCTCTCTACCACAATTTTCCACAAGGCCAAATCTAGTCAGAGCCATTTATAACTCTTGGATTTCTTGTAAGCCAATCCCATCATTTGGCATTTCCGCAACTTTCAGAATTAAAATGTTGAAGATCATTTTCACAATCCTGGAATAGTAATATCTTCCCCTTCTTGCTCAGTCATGTTCTACATTTCCTATGACACTGATACTGCTTAATATGAAGCAGACTTACACTACCTCTATGACTACTACAATTATTTAATTCTCTACATCACTTTTAATCACAAAGCAATGTAAAACAGTAGACAGCATTGCAGACTTACATTCCCTCTACTCCATGTTTTGATTGGCTGCTTCAATTAGCTTATAAAAAGAAACAGTTTTTCTGAACTCATTCAAAGTGCACATATATCTCCATGATGTCCAGTCCTATGATTAGAAGTTATGTCTCTGAACTACACTTATCCTCAAGGCCAAATTGTGTAGGAGCCATTAGAACTTCTTGAAATTCCACAGAGCACATCCCGAGATTATTTCCCTAAAATTTTGGTTTTAAAAACACCAGGTAAGAGTTTTTAAGGTCATACGGCAATTTTTTTTTGAAAATTAAAACAGAATCATTGCAGAATGACCAGCCATTTCTAGACTTTAAATAAGCTGTGTAATGTCCTGATGTTATTGAAGGGCCGTCATGATATATAATTGCTGTAGTTACAAAAGTCCTTCCTGATATTGACAACTGCGAAGCTACAAAATTTTGTATTAAAGTTGTCAATTTTGTTCCATCAGGCCTACATCGTTGGAACATTAAAATGACGTACTGGCCATATGTTCGTATAAATAATGTGGACATCATTTCAGATTTACATTGGCTACACTCCATGTTGTGATTAGCAGCTTTTACTAGCTTATTAAAGGAGACTGATTTACTGTCTGGCAAAGTTAAATATATAAATCTTTCTCTGAGTCTACACTAGTAGTACTTGATACCATACAGTTCTCGCAGTCATGCTGCCATTGATAAGAAAGCCCAAACAGCTGATCTACATCTACACCTTCAGCATGTAATACATCAAGCATATACATTAAAAACTCCTGACAATCTTGCTGAATATTTTGAGAGAATTGTGTTTGGCCTGAACATCTGTCTAACAGATTTCGAATTTCAGACACACTTTCTATGTTTCTTCTATCAGTGGTACATTTCTCTAACACAGAATTTAACAAACTGCAAAATCTTTGATCAGAATTGACCACAATCTCTTCTTTTACATTTTTTAGAGAAAACAAAACATTAATTACTACATTAGCATAGCAGTTGACACCAGAACTGTTTTCAAACTGAAAACCAACAACATCTTCAACAGAATCCTTTTTGTTTCTGCTTGTAATTTTAGGTTCATTGACTTTTTGTCTTTTTGCTACAACCTCCCCAGTATTGTTCTCATTTCTTCGTTTCCGGCCTACCACACGTTTCTCAAACAAAGGAAACTGAGGCAAATGTGGCGCATACTCTCTTCTTAACCTATTGTATTCCTTAACACAATCTAGATCTGCACAAATGTTTGTGACATCACACTCAATCAAGTACAATCCCGATAAAGTTCTAACTCGTGACAATGCCACATATGCCATACCCTCCTTGAACACAGAACTGCCAATATTCACCAATGCACTGTCTACACTTAAACCTTGCGATTTATGGATTGTCACCGCATATGCCAAGCAAACAGGAAACTGCTTACGGCGAACATATAAGTCTTTTACAAGCAAAAATCTAGCAGAACAACGAGCAATTAGCTGTACTTCCTCAATGCCATCAAATTTAATTTTTAAAAATTCAATTCCATCTCTATTTCTGTATTTCACAAAATCAACAACATTACCCATTGATCCATTTACCAGACCTCTTTCAACATGTAAATTCCTTCTTAAAATTATACGGCAGTTCAAGCACACATTCAGAGTCTTTTCAAAACCTGCAGTTTTAGATATACTCTTCTCTAATGAATCCAATTTTGTTTTCAGATTCTCAGACAAAATAATTGTTGATCCCATATGCTCTACTCTATCAATAGCTTCCAGTTTCACAATCTCTTGCTTTTCTAAATGCAACATTTTGTTGTTAAATTTGGCACATTCTGCAAGAGTTGGCATCAAACATATTCCAGATTTCTTTTCAGTAATTTTCTGAAAAATATTCTCAGGCACAACATCTTGTTCTGGATATAAATTTGACAGTAATCGTGCATGTAAAACGTCTTTCCCATGCTCGGTCACTTTTCCAATTCTAACATCTTGTAGAATAGTCTTGTAAACTTCATCCTTCGCCTGACGCATATTTTCATGCAGTTCAGCATAATTGAAGTTTAACCATATATTGACGTTGCCAATGCTGCCTAGGCACTTCCTGGTATCTTCATGCGTGAGCATTTTGAACACAGGTTGCCCTTTCACTGGTGTCAGCTGCAGAAGATCTCCGAAAACAATGATGTGTTTGCCACCAAATAACACATCATACTCTGTTTTGAGAACTTCTTGCATCCTCAAATGCACAAAGGCAAGCATGACATTGGAAACCATGCTTACTTCGTCAATGATAAGAAGTTTCATTTTCCTCAAGATTCTTGAAACTTCAAAACAAGCATCTCCAGATAGCTTGTGATATTCTAATTTGTTGTCATGCTCCACTGGCAGCATCAGTAAACGATGTAAAGTAATCCCTTTAATATTATGTGCTGCCAGTCCAGTTGGAGCAGTGACAACACAAGACAGCGATGACTCTGTCCTTTCCTGCAAATAGCATGAAATTGCTTTAATGAGGAAACTTTTTCCAGTTCCCGCTTCTCCACTCACGTACAGTCGGACAGGCTTCAACGACGTACATGAGCACTCTTTCTTATCATGACTTAATCCATGATCAATTTGCATGGTAACTTCGTCATATATTTTCCTCTGCTCAACGTTGAGTTGCCTTTCCAACTCTTCTAAGTTAACCGCATCCTCTTGAGCATGTGCCATGGCTCTTTCCACTTCATTCATAGCAGTAGCAGCTTCATTTTCGATAACAGGTCCTCCTAGTGGATCCTGACTCAATGAAGCAGAACTCTGACTGTCCTGAGAACTGTCTCTGGCAATCTCGGCTGCAATCGTTGCTTCCTGCTCAATTTCCGCATTCAACATTTCTACATATTTGGGAAAAGCAGGACATTCTATGGTCTCCTTGGCGGCATTGAAAGAGTCTTCGTAACAGAGAAAATCTCCAAGCAGTTCCTCTTCTGCACGCCAAGGCTTGAAAAGTTGCAAAAGTGCTAAATAGAAAAACTCCTTTTTTTCAGGAGATTCGCCACTCAATTTTCGATGGTTTACCAAGTGGCATTTTCTTTGCTTGACCAGACATCCCTCACTTCCTATTACAGCATACACTCCTTTCTCAGTATCTTCTTTGATGTTCCTCTTGAATATGTAATTTTGCAGAACCTCATACAGACAAACATTCTCGAGGTGACTGCTTCGATTTGGATAATATGTATCCAACATGTTTGTCTTCAAAATGTCGGTACTGTTTGGCTCCTTTTCCGCCAAATACTCAATTTCCCGCACAGGTTTGAGAACTCGATTACGCGTTGCAGCAAGACCAAGACTCGCCCAAACGATACTCCTGGACTTGGCATAGAGACTTGCTGAAGACAACCGGTCAGAACATTCGTACGCTCCGATTTCTCGATGCGACAACATCTTCAGACTGAAACTGTACAACTTCTTGCTGAGGCTCTTTTCATGGGAAATGTCCTCCCACATATCCTTCAATTCTGTCTTCTCTTTTTTGGTGATGTAAGACGTCACATACCGAGCCACAGCCATACAGTTATCAGCCACAAACTGTATATCCATGTTAGCATTCCACATGGACAAAATCACCGGGTTGTAGTCGTTGATGTACTTGGACTCTTCGTTCCTCTTCAAATTGTAAGTGTTTTTAGGTGATTTCTTCATGACATTGTGTCGCAACGAAGACATCAAACTGTTTACTCTTCCTTTAGAAATCACCGGTCGTGGAAAGCCGAAACGACATTTAGTGTAGAACTTGTCTTTGTTTCGGAATTTACGACGGCAGTACTTTCCACATCGATGGCTTTGGAAACGCAGAACTTTTTCTCTTAGGCTTTTCTTCTCCTTTGCGTTTGGAACAGCACACGTAGAATACTGTTGGATGAAACTCATCACTGAGTCTTCTGGATCCGTTCCAAATTTAGGTGCATCCTTGATCCACAGCAACATATGTATATGAGGAGCACCTCTTGCTTGGTACTCCTTTCTCCAGAAGAAATCCAACACCTCTCCAAGAGGTGGATTCTTCTTATTCATGATGAAAGACATCATAGCTTCAAATCTATGATTGAAGTACCTACATACATTGACTGGATCCAAAGAGCACAGTTCTCCAGGCGTCTTGAATTCGATGTTATCTACGTTAGCATTTGCCTCTCGTAGAAATTCAAGTAAGTCTTCCCAGCCATACTCGGCACAGCTCAGAGTGAGGAACCATGTGGGAGTACCTAAGTTCCTCAGCATACATTTTAAATCACCATGACGACGGTACCAGTACTCATTAGTACCACGCTGACACGCCATGAGATTAATCAGGTGAGAATCCAAAATACTATCTTGGACATTGACTTTATCCATAAAGTCACTTGCCGAGATGTTTTGCATGTGTACACCACTTTTCAAGATGTGGTTCACTGCATATGACAGTCCAGACAGATCGCTTTCAAACAGGAGATGAAACAAATAAGGAATGCATTGTCGAAACCTAGCATCTCCTGCATACAATCGCAAAGTCCGGTATTCAGAAGCAGGAATTTGATGAGGTCGCTCATCATATCTTCCTCCCTGACCTGTTGGAAAAAGCTGTGGGAAACACCGAGCTTCCAAACTTTCCTCCCAAACACTAATGGGACTCCCTTTGGCTTGTTTCATTTGAAACAACTCAATAGCATTCCCCATGACTTCCTTGGAATGCAAAGGATGAACACTATAATGTTCATATATTTCTTCACTAGTAGAGGGTTCTACTTTCTCAATTTGACCAGCACACAAATCGCTATCCTCTTCCTCACTTACTTCCTCTTCTGCAACATATACATTCTTATAGTATTTATTATTTTTTTTCAAATACAATGTTGCCTTTTTAACTTTCCTAACATCTACTAAATCTTGCCATATTTTCTTATTCTTTGTCGGAACCCCATTAACTAAGATAACCAGAGGTTCCTCTTCCACTTTTTCTACTCCAATTGTGTTAATGTTTTTCTTGAAATCTAGAGGCAAATAAACAACTCTTCCCTTTAATCCTCTCTGTAAATCAGATGGAGGCAATTTCCCTGTCTTTGGCTCCATTCTTACAATAGCCTGAAAGGGATGGATACTTTGAATCAAAATAGATTCATAAGTATTTAAGTCCTTCAATTCAGAAGGAATCTCAACCAATTCCAGATTATTATGAACTGCTCTAGCAGGCATCTGGTTTTGTTTTAATTTGTTACAACAATAAGTACACACACGTTGATCCAATCCCAAATCAAAACAATTTTCTACCATCAAGTATGTTGCAAAATCCTTCCATTCACTATTATTTTCCCTTTCACTTTTTGCATATAAATCCACTAACTTAGTCTGATTCTTATAATAAGTGCGTCGACAACACACACAAGTGAAATTAGGCCTCTCACTTGATTTCACGTCAAACGTCGCAATTTCCCTCTGGAAATTATCTGTACTGGAAACCTGTACACTATCTTCCACATGACCCTCTACTTCTTGCTCAATTTCAACATTCTCCTCTTTACTTCCAAAGTAACAAAACTCAATTTCTTCACATATATTCTTCACATCTATTTCAGAACCATGCAAAAGAGCAGCGCATAATTGTTTCAGCATAATTGCTGGACTCTTAGCATAATACAACATTCTAACTAATTTCCTCACTTTGTTATGATGCACTGCTAGCATCCTGAAATGATGAAAAACACTCTGGCATACTCTCCTGGAAAGACAAGCCAGTGAATGACCATGCAAACCTGTCACTTCTCTTACTCTGCAAGGATCTAATTCTTGCAACAACATCATTTTCTGCTTCAAACTTTTTTTGTTAAATGACCGTACAAAATCACAAAGCAAATTGATGGAATCCTGTCGCACACTGCAAATACTACTACACTTCCAGGTGTACACAGGACCCTTAGCACGTCTTCCTAAAACCTCATTACCCAACACCTCTTCTGCCTCTGTTGTCACAAGTTTTTCTTTTTCAACTGGACAACCATCTTTCACTTCATAAGCACGACCACTGGTGTCAACTGCATGCACCAAATCATTATCCTGGAAATAACTCTCCTCATTAAAAAATGCCTCACAGCTTGAACTATGCATCCATTCTCCAGAAAAAACTTCACAAAAATTACTACGATTAACTATTCTCTTCCATCTACTATTTCTTTTGAAATCAAAAATTGCCTTGTTTAGCTTCCTAATTCTATTGATTATCAAAATAAATAACTTACGTTTAATTTCAAATGCCTGATCAATAACTTTCTCAACTTTTTTTTTTCTCTTATAAAAAACTAGTTTCTGTTGACCTTTCTTAATATTTTTTAACAAATTGCCAATTATCCTGTTGCGGAACATTCGTTTACGAATCTCCCTAAACTGTTGTTTCCTTCTACTATCATGCACAGATTTATCTCTTGCTCTAGCAGTAACATTTTTCATTGTCCTTTTCTTTCCATTTGATTTCCTTCTCGTTTTATGGACTGAAACATTTTCTGTAGTAATATTTTTTTTAATACAAATATTTCTTATGAAATATTTAGAGCTCTTACCCGGTGCTTTCTTCGTGGCTAGAGAAATCTTTTTGTTAGAGGACTGCTGCGTTTTTTTTTTCACCTGCTGTCTTTGACGTTTTGCAGCCTTTATCTGTCTTTCTATTGTAGGCATGGTGAAATCTTGAAATGATCTGCAGTTGAATCTGTGGAAAAATATAATAAAAAATGTTATTAAACATTATTACCAAACAGTAAATCAGTAACAGTGATCAAAACACACTACTTGACATTTTAATTTGAAGATTTTTTAGTCATTGGCAATTTTACAATACAGAAATACCAGAAAAGAAATGACATTTATATTTATGTTACCTATGCTATTTTATATGTGAATCTGATCTAATTTTATGAGCATATTTTAATATTTTATTGAAGACACTACACATAACCTGTTTTTGAAGGTGTCTTTATTTTTAAATTAAACGGTTTACCTTTTTACTTTTTAATAATTATAAATTTTAAAAATAAATGTTTATATTTCCAAAGGCTCAAGCAGGTCAGCTTCCCATCCTATATCATATAATTCGGACAAATCTGCATCCTCATCACGCTCTTCTTCATCCTCAGGATTTAAATCATCCAAAGGATCAACATCCACTGATGTTTCAATTACAAGTTCAATGATGAGGTCAAAATCAACTGATTGCAGATTGTCGCTCATGTTGAGGTTGTCTTTATCTTTAAAGAAAGATAACAACAATGAGATGTTGCAGAGTAAGAGACAAATCTCAGAGATTATAATAGTAAAATTGTTTAACAAGATTAACATTTTGCAGCTATTATTTAGCCATGTCCAGCAATGCTGAGCAGGTGAAGCCTATGTCTAATTTTTCACTGAACAGGACTCATCTCTTCTTAACCTTGAATAAGCCTCACCGACTCTGTGTCCCCTGCACATACTTAAATGTAAAGGGGCAGATTTATATTAAATGGCACATCCCCAGGCATGCACCAGTTAACGTGCACCACTGCTCTGCCACCCATGGTGTGCCGCATTTACAATCAGATAGGAGAAAGCTGCGTCAAAACCCTGCGCCTGCTTGAAGCTGGCATAGGTCTTGACGCAGCATTGTGGAGATGGGGCACCCCTGAGCCTTGCTGGAGCTGCATCGCACTTGCGATACAACTCCAGCAATGCGCCACCTTTACGGCACAGATGCGTCACGCATCTGTGCCGTTTTTGCCCCATGCTGCGCCGCATTGTAAATGCAGCACACCATGGGTGGCGGAACAGCGGCGCAGGATGACTGTCACATCCCTGGTGATGCACCAGTCATCATAAATCTATCCCTAAGCTTCTTATCTTGTTACAGATGAACTGCCATATGTATCATCAAAATATTTTACATTTTCTAAATAGCGAATTTTAAGGAATAAATAGCGATTCTTTACCATTCCTAATTTGCGATGAGCAAATTGCTAATTGCAAGTTACCCATTCATTTCCATGGGCTAGGAGGCTCATAGGAATGAAGGTTTAATTTGCGATTAGCAATTTGCTCATCACAAAATAGGAATTTTTCCAAGGGTGCAGGGGTGTCTCAAGAACACCCTGCTGCACCCCTGAAAAACAAATTTGGGGGCATATGGCACACATACATGCCCTAAGGGCATGTGTTGGCGTCATATGGCACCTTTTGTTTTTTTGAAAAAAAGCTTTTTGAAAAGAATTCACAAATTACCACCAATTTACCACAATAGTTTACAAATCCTTAATGTCATTTTTTACATAGTTTTTGTTTGATACATTGCATTTAAGTAGTCACAAAATTTGCAAATCCTTCAGTGCAATTGCAAAATAAGGAATAGCAAATTTTGCTACTCCTTATTTTGCATCAAACTTGTTTGATACATACCATTTGTCTAATTAACATTCGCAAAGGCCGAAATTCGTAGAATTTTGATCTTTGCAAATGCTAATTAGCTTGATACATATGGCCCCAAGTGAGGCCTGTCTTGCGACATGTTGCATCTTTTGCATCACTGCTGCTTGGGTTTTATGTGGTACGTTTTTTTTACACCATGACATATCTGCCTAAATGCATCAATTTGTAATGTTGTCGCCTCATAGCAAATCTTTTGCACCACCGCTGCATCATAAAAGTGACGCACAGTGGCACAAAAGAGGCATACACCTATCATAAATCTGTCCCTAGCATTTTAAATGATTAATCCAGGATGACAATAAAGTGTGTCCTATCCAGAGGTTTGTTTAAGGTGAGGCCTACTCAGGATTGCAGATTAAAGTTACGCTTGATGAAGAATACAGAGGAGATAATACATGTAAAGGCCTACCAATGAAGTAAGTAATGTGCACTTTATTGCGCCAGTCATCATAAATGTATCCCTAAGCTTCTTATCTTGTTACAGATGAACCACCATATGTACCATCAAACTATTTTGCATTTCCTAAATAGCAAATTTTAAGGAATAAATAGCAATTCTTTACTATTCCTAATTTGCAATGAGCAAATTGCTAATTGCAAATTACCCATTCATTTCCATGGGCTAGGAGGCTCATAGGAATGAAGGTTGCAATTTGTGATTAGCAATTAGCTCATCACAAAATAGGATTTTTTTCAAGCGTGCAGGGGTATCTCAAGAACACCCTGCTGCACCCCTGAAAAAGAAATTTGGGAGCATATGGCACACCTACATGCCCTAAGGGCATGTATGGGCGTCATATGGGACCTTTTGTTTTTTAGAAAAAAATTCTTTTTGAAAAGAATTCACAAATTACCACAAACTAGAAGTTGGTGGTAGTTTCCAAATCCTTAATATCATTTTTTACATATTTTTTGTTTGATACATTGCATTTAAGGAATCGCAAATTTTGAATTATTGACATTTTAAGTCATTTCCACATGTGCAGTGTTTTCAAAATATGATTTGAAAATCGTTTTTGGGGAAAAGTAATGGTTTGCAAATTTATGACAAGGACATAATGGTGTATGCTTCTCTATAAGGCATTTCAGTGTCTCTGATGTCATTTTTCCCATATTACAATATAAGACCTTTCCCCATGGAGCACATTCCTTGTAAATATGCTCCCACCTGTGCATTGCGAATTTAGATTTTGACTGTTTGAGTCACATAGCCATGTTAAAAGTGATCCAAAAAAATTGCAAACGTTTTAAAATAACACATTCATGTGTCTTAAGGACATTTTAAGTCATTTCCCCATGGACAATGTTTTCTAAGTGGCGCAAAAGAGGCATACACCTATCATAAATCTGTCCCTAGCATTTTAAATGATTAATACAGGATAACAATAAGATGTAGCCTATCCAGAGGTTTGTTTAAAGTGAGGCCTACTCAGGATTGCAGATTAAAGTTACGCTTGATGAAGAATACAGAGGAGATAATACATGTAAAGCTCTACCAATGAAGTAAGTGATGTCTACTTCATTGCGCCAGTCAGCATAAATGAATCCATAAGCTTCTTATCTTGTTAGACATCAACCGCCATATGTATCATATAACTATTTTGCATTTCCAAAAAAGCGAATTTTAAGGAATAAATAGCGATTCTTTACCATTCCAAATTTGCGATGAGAAAATTGCTAATTGCTATTTTACCCATTCATTTCCATGGGCTAGGAGGCTCATATAAATGAAGGTGCAATTTGCGATTAACAATTTGCTCATCACAAATTAGGGATTTATTCCAAAGGTGCAGGGGTGTCTCAAGAACACCCTGCTGCACCCCTAAAAAAGAAATTTGGGGGCATATGGCGCACATACATTTTAACAACATTCCTTTACCTCAACAACGATTTTCAAATCATAACTTCAAAACACTACACATGGGAAAATTACTTAAATTGTCCTTAAGACACATAAAAGCGTTTTTTGATTGGCTTTCCTGCATGGTAGGGTCACTTTTAACATGGCTATGTAACACAAACATTCAAAATCTAAATTTTCCATGCACATGTGGGAGCATATTTACAAGCAATTTGCGCCACAGAGAAATGTCTTACACTAAAATGAGAAAAATAACATCAGGGACAGTCAATTGCCTTATAAAGAACCATACACCATTATGTCCTTGTCATGAATTTAAAAACAATTCCTTTTCCCCAAAAACGATTTTCAAATCATAATTTCAAAACACTGCACATGAGAAAATGACTTAAAATGTCATTAAAACACATGAAAGCGTTTTTTGATTGCCTTTCGAGCATGGTTGGGTCACTTTTAACATGGCTATGTAACACAAACATTCAAAATCAAAATTTTCCATGCACATGTGGAAGCATATTTACAAGCAATTTGCGCCACAGAGAAAGGTCTTACACTGAAATGAGAAAAATAACATCAGGGACAGTCAATTGCCTTATAAAGAAGCATACACCATTATGTCCTTGTCATGAATTTAAAAACAATTCCTTTTCCCCAAAAACGATTTTCAAATCATAATTTCTAAACACTGCACATGGGAAAATGACTTAAAATGTCATTAAAACACATGAAAGCATTTTTTGATTGCCTTTCCAGCATGGTTGGGTCACTTTTAACATGGCTATGTAACACAAACATTCAAAATCAAAATTTTCCATACACATGTGAGAGCATATTTACAAGCAATTTGCGCCACATAAATCATAATTTTCTCCTTAAAGCACACTATTCTCTATCTAAATTAAAGAAATATTTCCTCACCTTAGCAAATACTTTGAGTTTGAAAACAGTCTCAGAAACACACCAATTTGTCTTCAGCAGAGCAAAAGGTATGCACTCCAGAGTCTGCAGCTATCAAAAGCACAGAAATGCTGTAATTCTTCACACATATTTCTCATGTCACCCAATCAAAACTCTTCCCTCACTTTTTTTCAAATGAAAACCCTTCCCCCTCTGCCCTTTCTGCCTATTTTCCATAGCAACCACCTCTTGGAAGACTTCTGGTGTTTGCAAGTTCACACAACAATGTTGCAATTGAACTCTGAACTCTCAGTGCACCTGCATATCCAGTGCATTCTTTCATTTAATGATTTTTTATTGACCACTCAAAATACATCTTTCAAAGAACACATCTGTGCACCCTAACTTTCTGTTTTCATCAATCAAAATCCACCAATCACTGTTACTGCTTCATGAACACAGAAACTCCACAGTTTTTTTTTCATTTTACACTCTCATTTTTTCAACTGCCATTTCATTGCCACACTTCATCTGACTGCAGGAGAACCTTCTCTCACCATGTTTTCTGTCTGGATTGTTGGTCATAGTTATATTCACTGGGCTCAAAGGTACGTTGAAAGCAGGAATTTACCTAACCTCAATTTACAAGATGTGGAAATTAAGTGGTTTGGCCACAGAGGATTAAAATGTCACCAATTGATACCATTGGTGAAAACCTTTATGCATTTGCCAAAACCTGACCTGTTAATTGTGCACTGTGGAGGTAATGACTTGGGCACTTTGACTGGTGTAGGTCTGGAAATGCTTTTAAAGGACACCTTTGAGCAATTAATGGCACTTTTTCCTCAGACTGCCTTGGTATTTTCAAATATATGCCAAAGACAGAAATGGAGGTGGTCAAACCAATTTTGTCCACAAATTGAGAAGTCGAGGAAGCATGTAAACAAATCTGTTTCAGCTTACATGAGAGACCATGGAATGGGCTCCCTGTACAACAATAACTTGCGTTACTACATGCAAGATATCTACAGAGGAGATGGAGTTCACTTCTCAGATGAGGGCAACAGAGTTTTCACTCTGAATTTAAGAATGTGCATTGGTACCTACTTATAAGTACCTAAATGTACCATAAACCCAAAAGCTCTTCTCAGAGCTACCCTACATCTAATCACTCACAATTATTATTTTACTCTAACTTTTTTCACTAATTTTCAACAAAGTACGCTCCCTGGGGCGCTACCCGGTACGCGTACCGGGAGCTAACCTCGCGAATTTTTTTTAAAAAAATGTTTTTTTTTCGCACATATAAGCCTCCTCAGCCACCCTCAGAAAACCTAGGGGGTCAAGATAACTTTACCGTGCCCCCTTCTACCCATTCTGAACATTATTTGCCCTCCATCTTGTATCTTAATTCGACCGAAACACAAAATGGTGGACTCCCGGAACGCTTAAGGTCCGCGAACCGAGGCGCTCAACGGTTCGCGTACCGGGTCGCTCCCTGGGAAGATAAAGGAAATAAAAAATAATCAACAAAACCAACAATCAATTAACATACAGCATTTGAAAAGTCTATCATTCATTTTTCATTGTAGTACGCTCCCCAGAACGCTTCCCGGTTCGCGGACCGGGCGCTACCCACGCAAAAAAACAAAAAAAAATTTTTTTTTTTTTGCCCCGCGGGGCCCTTTTAAAGCCTCCACATTAAACCTAGGGGGTCAGCGAGGATCTACTATGCCCCCTTATGGTTATTTCCCCCTTTGTTTTGGCCTCCTCTTGTCTCTCGATCCTACCGAGAGACAAGATGGCGGCCGCTCCGGACTGTTTAGAATGTTGACAGACACCGGAGAGCCAATCAGCTTCGCTACGCGAAGTTCCGATACGCGTAAGGTCCGCGAACCGGGGCGCTGCCTGGTCCGCGCTTACAGATATATATCTTTTTTTAAACGTTAATTTCTCAAAATCCACTGTAGCACATATATTGAGACCTACAAAAGGCACATCGGGCTACCAGTCCCTACAATTTTGCCAAGTTTCGTGCAAATCCATTCAGCCGTTCGGGCTAAAAGTGAGGCTAACCGCCCTATGGAAAACTCAATGTTAAAAACACGTTTTGGGACCCCCCTTTTTTCTCGGCCCCCCCTGGACGAACCCCCCCCAAATTTTCAGGGGCTGCTCAGAAACAAAATGTTCCATTTTCCAGAAAATTTCAGCAAATTCCGTCCACAAACGCCAAAGTTATTAGACATAGAATTTTCAAAAATCCCATAGGGAAAAAATCCTAACTATATATACCTACTGGCGACCGCCAGTAGGTAATATATCTATGAAAATAAATGACATGCACGCATAAAGAGGTGTCCATTCCCCTTCTGATGGCGGGGGATCGTGAAGAAATGTCGATATATATATATATATATATATATATATATATATATCGACATTTCTTCACGATCCCCCGCCATCAGAAGGGGAATGGACACCTCTTTATGCGTGCATGTCATTTATTTTCAAAGGTGCTCAGCCGCCATGACACGTTTCCGCCCCTAGAGACCTTGATCACATGACGTACCATAATTCCCCTGAATTTTAAAGTGCCAAATGCTAACAGGAACTGAAAACAGACTATCCGTTTGTTTTCTGTACAGCATTATCTGCATATATATGTATGTTTAGTGGTGGGTATAGGGTGAGTACGGTTGTTATAGGGCTTATAGGTGTGTAAGAGTATTGGGTTTTAAGGGTGTAGGTGTTTTTAGGGTTATGGGGTTGGTAGTGGTATAGGGTGGTAAGAGTATTATTGGGTTTAGTGGTAGGTATGGGCATACGGTAGAAGGGATTTTCTAGGGTTTAGAGGTGGGCAGGGGTATGAGGTGAAAAAGGGATTTTTAGGGTTTATGTGTGGGTAAGGGTATTGGGTTGTAAGGGTGTTGTGTATGGTAAGGTTTAAGGACTGGTAGGGGTATAGAGTGGTAGCGGAATTTTAGGGTTTGGGGTGGGTCAAGGTATAGGGTGGTATGGGCATTTCTAGGGTTTCAGGGTGGGTGGGGTATAGGATGGTATGGGTATTTTTAGGGTTTCAGGGTGGGTGGGGCACAGGGTGGTAAGGGTATTTTCAGTGTTAATGGTGGGTACGGAAATTAGGTTAAAAGATTTAGAGGTTAGTATGGATATAGGTTGGTACGGGTAATTTAGGGTTTAGCTTAGGAAAGGGCATAGGGTAATATGGGATTTGTTAGGTCTTAAGAATTGGTAAGGGTGTAGGATAGAGGATGGTAAGGCTATTTTCAGGGGTTAGGGGTGGGTAGGGGTATTGGATGGCAAGAAATGATTTAGGGTTTAGGGATCGGTAAGGGTATTGAGGTGTAAGGGTGTTTTTAGGGTTTAGGAGTGGGTAAGTGTATTAGGTAATAGGGACATTTTTAGGGGTTAGAGGTGGTAGGAGCATAGGGTAGTAAAAGTATTTTTTAGGTCAAGGGGTGGGTAGGGGCATAGAGTGGTATGGATAAATAATAAAGGGAGGTTTGAGCCATGTGTGAGAATTTATTTTGTTTATGAAAGTTTGAGCTTAGAGTTGACACCAGAGTTTATGAACATGTTTATATTTTATGAACTCTGGGATTCACGTCTACAGGCTGACTGTACTGTATATATCTATGTCATAAAATTAATAAAAATAGCTTTAAAAAAAATAATTACCTTTTGGCTGCTTCCAATACTCATTCATCAACAACTTTTTTCACACATTGACCAAGTTAATAAGACCTTTGCAAATGCACAAACTACTCGCTAGCAGGGCACAACAACAAACTCATTTGGGCTTATGTTTTATAGGACTCCAGCTCTCATAACTCGCAATTCTAGTACCCCTATTCAAACCATCAAAGGGTGTGAGGCCTATAAAAAGCTGCTCTTAGACTTAGAAGACCTGGCTTTATAGTTCTAAATCCACTGCATCTGAGACAGCTAATCCTGCCATATTTGCTATGCTCACAACACATATATCCGTTCATAGAAACCTCAGAATTAACCCTTTACTTCGTGTATCTGCACTTCTCTGAGATAATTCCGGGCCTCAAATAGGTAGTCTGGCTAACAAAGGGAAATGAGTTCATAACCACTAGAGAGAGTACATCCTATATGATAATTAGCTACAGCAATAGCAGCCCCATCCTAAAAACGTATGCTTGTCTCAGATACTGTCCCTTCTCACGATCTGGGGTCAAAATAGAAATGTCATTTCTGTCTACTAAAACATTCTCAATTGTTACTGAAGCCGATATAAAGTGATACTATGAATATTATAAGGCATGTGCGTATGCAGGAGTATAGTTTTCCCTTCTACAGTTATGTAACTAGAGTTTCAGAGAGGCAGGACTTAAATTAACAAACTCTAATAGCACTACAGTATTGTTATGGGAAAGCCACTTAAACTACTGAAGACGAATGTTCAGTGCTAGCCATAGCAAAAGAGCGTATTGTAAACACCCGAGAAGAGTGACTTATAGAACACTTCTGCATGGTCCCTATAAAAGGATAATTTACAGGCTAAACACCCAAATTGAAGCATTCTGCTGCATCTGGGGGTCATTCAAGGTAAGACTGTGTTAAACCCTTAATGATTGACACTGACACACACACACCTTCCCCCACACTTTGTATCTTTGGATAGAGAGGCAATACTATATTTAGAACTATACTCTGACTCCTTTAATGTATGTTGCCAGGTCTGAGTTGGCATCACTTAATTGGGTTTTGGATTAAAGCATTTCTGTATAATTTGCTCTGGAAATGTGAAAGTTCAGAATCCGTCACTGCTACAATGCTTAGAGAATGCATTATTAGGTAAGGATCCATTTATAAATACGGGAATATGTGTCCTACATTCCGTTGTCAACTTCACTCTCCCCACTTCCCCCTTTTGCCTTCTCCCCACTCCCACCATTCCCTACTGGACACTATCTGCTGTCAATGGGAGCAATGGAAACTGAGTAGAGTTGTGGCCCGCTGTTAGTTTGACGACTGTAAAACTGCGGTTGTTAGTAAAATAAAGATTTGTTTTAATAAAATGAAAAAACAGCTTAACTTACCGATCAGATATTGGTCTGTAGGAAGCACTGGTGCAACATGAGGTGTAGCTTGTGTTACAATGAGGTTAATCAGCTCAGGATTAAAACTCTTCAGGGCAAGCAATGCTCTTGCAACAAGACCACCCATGGAATGTCCCACCAGTACAACACTGCGGGGTGCAAAATCTCTGCCCTTAAAAGGAAAATGCAAAGTCTCAGAAGTTAGTTACAACATATCTGGGTACATTTCAAAAGTGCAGTCTCTATCAACATCCACTGCATTATCATATCTTATTAAGCTAATCTATTAAAAAAATATTCTTGATCAACATACTATATTTAAAATCTACTTTGATTTCAACATAAATGTGTGACCAAGTACACCACAGAACTGAGGGCTATGCTTACTCATTGATGATGCTGTCCTAATCATATAGACAGTCCCTAGTGCTTGGGGTGAGGCAGACTTCAGAAGGCGGCTGGCGGTGGAGTTGTATTGTCATATGAAACCCCTGCATAGCTATCTTTCCCACAGTCCTATCATACCTGTAAATTCGAAATGTGTTCTCACAGTTAGTAGCGGCACAAATGAAGTGCAACAAAGTGTTTATAGTATGGTATCTAGAATAACGTTCAACACTGAGAAGAGATTCTTTTTGGCACTGCTGCTTTTTTGTGTATGTGAGTGTTGTAGGCATTTCTAAGGTCCTTCGTAATTAGAATGTGTCTTAAAGGTATGTGGCCAGTATCACTGACACAATCCAAGTAGTGAGCAGGAGAGCACCGAAGACTTGTGTAATGCTGAGTGAGTCTTTTAATATGTGGAAAGCATTCTGAAAGCAGGTATAACATCCAAGGTGTCAAGGTGTGATAACAGTTATGATTCATCCTGCTATGAAGCAGGACTCCCAGGGGTAATGCAAGGTCCTACTTTATCCTCCTTTGGTCCTGGATACTGGATGTACCTTAGTACAAGCCAGCAGACTACTCTGATTAGTTCCATAATTCACCCTGATCTAGAACCCGTTTGCAATCTTTCTATGGTACACATTTGCTATCTTGTTCTTTGCAGTTCTTACCTCTTAAATTCTTAATAATATGTCCCAGAGACAGAGTCCTGGTTGCTTGCGTGTGTGTCCGCGTGGGGCACCACAATAAACTATGCAAGTGAGCATCAAAGAGGTCTTGTTAAGATTGGTGTTAAAATATTCGTAACAAACTGTCCTGTTTTCATAGTCCTACAGGTCATGTTTTGCCATTTGGAAAGTACTCATGGTAACGCATGTCCTGGAACCCCCACTGCAGCCAGGATATTCCAGGAGTCTTCACAAAAGAGAGGTGGATATGGGTTGTATGACAGAACAATGCAGGAAAATACTCTGCATGCCTTTTTACCCTGCAGTTTTTTAGATCGCATATTCTTTTACAATGTATGCCTTTACCATGCATTGTTTATATAAATGTATACATATAAACAATGTATTTGTGGGGAGAGACCCCTCACACCTCCAAACTTACCTTAAATGCGTGATAAAGGCATACCTTGTAAAAGCATAGGCATTCTAAAAACAGGTGTGGTAAATAAAATGCGTGGTAAATGTACAACATGGTAAAAACCTCGTTGTAAGGGCTGTTTCCCTTGGATATGCCTGTATCTAACTCTGAAGATGCCATCGGTACATAATAGTGCCAAGTATGAGCTTAAAAATGTCTCACACCTAAAGAACAGATTTTGCTATTTTCCCTGCGGAAATGTTGGGAGACTTTAATAGCAGAGGAAAGCAATGAGATGTTACTGTTTGAACACTAACCATTTTTAAAGTTAGTACAAGTTAGATCATGTGGGAGGAAGGGTGATTTTTTACCTTTGACAAGCTAAGAAAATCAGACAAAAGTCTCAGGCTATTGCTAAACCTTTGGATTCCTCTGCTTACGGCACCCTTTGCCTACATCTCAACTTTCTTTCTTCAGGCTGCCAGAATAAATGCTCCGGTCATGTATACATCTCAATATTTATAACAAATTACCTCCGTTTTAGAAATTCCTAATATTCTCGCCCAGTGAAATTCTACCAATGCAACCATTACCATGTTATCTTGTGAAAAGACATGCAAATAAACTGCAAACTGCTAAGGTTGTCTCAGGGCCTCAATTGCTGGTGTTCAAGGTTTTAGATCTGCTACACCGCAGAGGAGCAGATCCAACAAGGTATCAGGTGACTACTGCAAAAACATAGCCAGAGTCGGTCTAGTATCACAAGCAGGATAGAAGCATCAGTGGGAACCAAACAAACCATGCATCAAATCCACTTCAACAAAGACATGCAACATGTGCAATAAATAGGTTTGCTGAAACTGAAGGCCGTTTTGTGAGCATCTCTTACACAAACATCTTACCTTGTATAGCCTCAAGATTGCTTTAATGCACTGGTGAACAAATTTGGTCTGTCGCTGTAGGCTACCTCCATAAAATGCGACTAGCTCTTCATTTAGGTTAACACTGAAGACATTGAAGTGGTATTTCAGGGCAATATTTTCAGCTTTTCTCAGCGCTATGGAACCAAGCGAACGAGCTGAAAGATAAAGAAATCTATTATGACGTGCTTTAAATATCAGGATTATTACCCCAAAGATACTCTTCCTACATCCAGCTGCTGGACATGGCCCTTTGCTCTCGCATGCCCATTTCCTCTGCTCCTCATTGTTTATTTTTCACAAGTACTTCCTCAACATGGCCTTATATGTCAACTTAGGTAGCAGCTTTTCTAACCAGATAATTAGTTACTGTACCAAGGCAAATGTTCAAGCAGGCAAATAAAAATATGTTTTTAACTGCAGTTAATGTATTCATTCACTTTTTACTATTGCAGGACGTTGGACGTCTAACAATCACATAGCATCAAAAAAGATCAAAGGGCTCACAATTAAGTGAAAAGAATGTGCAGTGATAAGTGTATAATAAAAAACATCTATCAACTAACAGCAAAACACAAAGTATGACTCCTTGGGCTATTTTAATTCGGTAAAAAAGTAGTCAGTAGGTATATAGTCAACAGCGTTTCTACCTCTAAAGGTGTGAGGTCATCAAACCAGACACTGTGTAGTTTAGGCTAGTTTCTAGGTCCTGATGATGAATCGCCACTTGATCATTCGTGACCTAACCAAGCGAGAAACATGTTGACCAATTAATTCACTAGGCTATCTAGGATAATTCTATGGCAGGACCGGAAGTTCACATTAGGCAGTTCTTTCGCCACTTTTATTTTCACCAGCATCCATTAAAACACCAACAACATTTCCCATGAGAACTAGGGCAAGGCAATAACAACTTCAACATCAGGAATGTCCAATCATGATACAGGCTCTCCAACGACTTCCCCTGAGGACTGTCTATCTCCCTCTTTCTTCGCTGCTCCAGCAGCCTCAGATAAGTGTGTTGTGCTCTTCCCTCTATTTGGTGATCTTTTACCTAGTTATCTAAGTCTCTGGGCATATTTTTCTATGCAACATCGTTCCATACTATATGCTGCTGCTGTATGTGCTAACGTGCCCTTTTTTCCACACAGCGCGGCAGCAGGAACTTTCTTGTTCCTTTCGCGGCCGCTCACTCGTTTTTTCCTCACTGCTAAGCTCCGATCGCGGTGCGGGCTTCTACCCACCCAGGCCGTTGTAGCTCTTGTCTTCCGCTCAGTTAAACGCGGTGACTCACGCACGGCGGCCAGTTCTCAAACTCAGGGGAGGGAGGAACAGATACGCTAGAGCAGAAATTAGGCAAGACAGAGCCTTTTTCTGAGCCCCTGGCATAACGCCGCGTCACGGGTAAAATAAGCGCTCTTCGGGGACCGGCCCAGACAGGTGACACCCTCTGTAAGAGCAGGGAGCAGAGGCCCGGGCTTGAGCCCTTCCATTAATACACTTGTGCTCTTGGATGTGCTGTTATCATGGATGGATGGTTTCAAGACTATAATGAGGAGGAAGAGGAAATAGCCTACCTTCCCATTGATGACAGTTTGTCAGGTAATGGTTGCTTCTATATTTAAGGCGGTAACACAGGTGGTGCACCCTTGGAGAGAAAGATTCTCCAACTTTAGGCTCGGAGACCAAAGAACCCTTGAACAGAGGGAAGACTCCTCAAGGGTCTCTGAACCCCTACCTCCGGGGCAGCCCTCCATCTCCGCCTCACTGTCTAAACGTTAGCGAGCAGAAGGGCTAGGGGTGGCTTTGGATGCATTTGCACACTTAAAGAAGGCCTTCTTGGATTCCCAGGCCCCATCCAACCCCACCCACCCATCGAGTGGTCTGGGGGGGGAGTCCGCCGGGGATCCCGCTCTCCTCCCCTCAGGGGATCTGGACGACTCGCCCCGCACCTCAGATGGAGATGGGGAATCTAGCAGACCCTGGCGCCCGGTGGTGGCTGATCCTGGGGCAGAACCCCTGGTAGCGGGAGACATGTTGAACCCGAATGATTTACTGCACCCCAGATCGGCAGAATAGACCCCAGCCCCTAGAGTGGCATCATACATAGCCGCTAGACTTAGAAAGCTATTCGACAAGGAGGTCAGGAGCTGCCTATGGGCACAATGCCCTCGCCCGGCATTGGAAGAAAGGGTGTCATTCATGCCGGAGATTGACGCTAAGATGGCGACCTTCCTAGCGAAATTCGTACGCAGGCCCAAAGAAAGGGATCGATCGCTCTTGGCGTTCCGGCCAAGACAAACTCTTGGACGTGGCGGGTCCACTTGCAAAGATTCTGGACATGGCAAAGGACGCCAAGGAGTCGAGAGCCCTCATTCCTCCAGAGACTCTGTCCAGTTGGGCCCAGAGGGAGATTATCTTCCTGGGGAATCCGAACTCTGACATTTCCACGGAACGTCGTCGTTCCCTCTTGATAAAGATAGATTCGAAGTTGGGCGAGCTCACCACTTTGGGCGTAAAAGAATTGGGAACAATTGTAAACACTTTTGCCTCCCTGGACAAGGCTCAGACATCTATTAAGCGTACCTTTACACCTCGTGTTTTTGGCGGAGCCGGTAGTTGCAGGGGGCGCTCGACCGGTCGTGCATCCAATCAAGCTCCCTACTGAAACAGGGAGTCCTGTAGAGGCAAGTGGCAGGACCCGAACAAGTTTGGAAACTTCTATCAAACACACTCGTACCAGAGACGGCGAGGCAGCAAAGGAAGAGGCAATGGCTGCCATAATGCTCAACAAGGTGAGGGTTCAGAACACGGTGGGTATAAACATTGGGGCAAACCGCAACTCTTCTTACACAACTGGGCGGCTCTGACCTCGGATGCTTGAGTCCTGAAGACTATTAGGGGTTTACAAATAGAGTTCTTCGATTGCCCCACCCAACCATTCACCACAGCCCACTAGTTTTTTCCTAGGAACTTATATCCCTGATAGATGGGGAAGTTTCCGACCTTTTGGCAAAAAGAGCGATTGTGTATCTACCTTGCATCCACAGGGTTTTCTCAGCAACATTTTTCTGGTGGAAAAGCGGGATGGGGATACCGGCCAGGTATAAATCTCAGGGAGTACAACATGTGGCTGGTCTATCGCCACTTTAAAATGGAGGGAATTCACCTCCTCAGGGATCTGCTACAGAGTCAAGATTGGATTTTCCGTTGGACCTCAGAGATGCTTATGTTACCATCCCCATATTTCCCCCTCAAAGCGGTTTCTCCAATTTCAATGGAGATCAAAGGTATTCAAATTTGCATCCCTACCTTTCGGTCTATCCTCGGTGCCCTGGTACTTCACCAAGGTAATTAAGCCGGTGGTGCAACACCTGAGGGAAAGGGGGGTCAGGATGATAGTCTACCTAGACGACATCCTCCTGATTAATTAGTGCTCCCAGTGTCTATTGTCCCATCTACAACTTGCGATTTGCACCTCGGAGTCCTTGGGTTTTGTGATCAACTAACCGAATTACATGCTGGTTCCCTCTCAAAAAATTAAGTTTCTGGGTTTCATGGTGGATTCGGCGCAAGGCACCCTAAGCCTTCCCTCGCGCAAGCTTTCAAAGATTAGGCACAAGATCAAGCGAACCATGGCCACATCCAAGGTCTCTCTTCGGAACCTCGCCAGAGTGGTGGGCTTCGTCTCGTCCTCTATACAGGCCATCTTCCCGGGCCAGCTGCACTACAGGGAGCTGCGGCACCTCAAGAGCTAGCTCCTGCACTAGGGGCTGTTATATTCCCAATTTGTGGCCCTGTCCGAGGAGGCGAAGACCGAACTGCGTTGGTGGATCATATGGAAGCGTGGAATGGTTCAGCCATTTTTGGCTCGCAACCCAACATAGTGATCAAGTTGGATGCCAGCGGCACGTGCTGGGGGGCTCGATGCTGGGATGTATCCACAGGAGGAAGATGGTCGTCCGAAGAGCAACGTCTCCACATTAACTGTCTAGAGCGGATGGCAGGGTCCTTTGCAGTAAAAGGCTGTATGTCTTTACAACGCATGCCTTTACAACGCAGGTTTTACAACGCAAGTCGTTACAACGACTTGCGTTGGGGGGCGCTGGATAGTGGAATAGTTTAATTTACTATTCCAACTCCAGTCCCCGTGGATAGTAGGGAAGGTTTTGGATAGTAAATTAAACTATTCCCTATCCTACATCGCCCTCCAGCGCAAGTCGTTGTAACGACTTGCGTTGTAATACCTGCGTTGTAAAGGTACTGCGTGGAAAAAGTTTTGTTGTAAAGGATGTTTCCCCAGTAAAATGTTGGACTAAGGACAAAGTGCAATGCTGCGTCCTAAAAATGGACAACATTGCAGTGGTCTGGTATGTCAACCACCTAGGTGGGACAAAATCAAAAGTCTTTTCGAACCTGGCTCGAGATCTGTGGGAATACTGTCCGAGTCACCAGATCTCACTCTCAGCGGAACACCTCCCAGGATCCTCCAACCAGATTATGGATTGGCAATCTTGCCACTAGCACAACACAAGCCTGTGGAAGCTACACCAAAGGTGTGCCAGAAACTTCAGGCTCGCTGTGATCCCTTTTCAATCAACCTCTTTGCCTCTCGCCTGGACAATCAACTGGAGAGGTACTGCAGTTGGCGCCCGGATCCCGGAGCAGTGGCGGTGGATGCGTTTCTTCAAGACTGGAGCACGGAGGGGGCTTACGCCTTTCTCCCCTTTGCGATGATTATGCGGCTGTCCGCTCAAGTTCGGAGGCAGCACGCGGATATGGTGGTGATTACCCCAGTTTTCAGATCTCAAGCTTGGTTTCCAGTTCTGATGGAACTTTTCTGGGATTTTCCAATCCATCTACCCCTATTTCAAGACCTCCTTCGGGATCCCCAAGGGAACCCTCATCACCTGCTTCTCTCTGGGGCCCTGCATCTCATGGCGTGGCGAATTTTAGGGAACGCTGGAAAGTGCAAGGACTTTGTTCAGAAGCTGCTTCCCTGCTCGCCAGATCTTGGACCGAAAGCACTAATAAGAGAAACTGCTCCGCCTGGGTTCAGATGGGGCAGTTGGTGTTCTCAGATACAGGTGGATCCGGTAGGGGCAGATGTTGTCCACATTTTGAAATTTTTAGCATCATTGGCTTCAGAAGTTCTAGCTTACAGGTCAATCAACACGTTCAGGTTAGCCATCTCTGCAGGCCACACCCCGGTGGGATGGTCATCCAGTAGGGGAACATCTGCTGCTGTGCAAACTTCGGCTTTCCATTCCCCCAGAGCCCAGATATTCCACTCTTTGTGATGTGAACAAGGTTCTTAATCTCTTTAAGTCATGGCCTTCTAACAAGTACTTGGCGACACTCTTATGTCTAATTTCTTGTTGCAGGGTTTCGGACATTAGAGCATTGGACCCTACAGGGAGGGTATATACCCCAGAGGGGGTCACTTTTCATATATCAAGAAAGACTAAGTGTAATTCGAGACTGCTGTCCTACCTGGCATTCCCAGATGTCCCAAAGTTGTGTGTGGTAAGGACCCTCAAGGCCTATGAAGTCATTACTGACGAACTTCGACCTTATGGGGTTAATCAATCATTCATTGCCATTACTAAACCCCACAGGGGGGCCTTTCCCCCACCCCAACTATATTTAGGGGATTTGCTGGGTCATGCAAGACGTGGGGATAGATACATCCCACTTTGGAGCCCACTCGGTACGGGGCAATGGCATCTAAGTCCTTCGGCCTGGGCGCGCGGCTGGAGGACATTCTGAACCCTGCAGATTGGTCCTCGGGCTCTACCTTTACAGGTTCTATTTTAAGCCACTAGTAAGTCTGGCATCCTTGCTGGTGGATAAGCTGTAAATTAGCCCATTCTGAGCCTCTGGTCCAGCCATAGAATGAAAAATGTGCTAGCTATTGTAAAGGAGAGTTTCTATTCTATCATGGATTTGGAGGTGAGGATTAGCCCATCCGTGTTTGCTACTTCCCTCCCGAGTTTTTTTCTACTTACGGACTTAAGTAACGTTTTCTTCTGTTGAACATCTATCAGTTTGATTTTCATTTCTGGTTGTTTCTCATGCATTTTGACAATGCTTAGGCACTGGTTCTTTCAGAATGAGCATGGCTAGGTTTTTATAGCTTAGCTTTGTTGTTACAGGGACTGAATCGGCTAAACAGGAGTGAGGTGAAGATTTGCCGGCTGCGATCGCAGGAAGAAAGAGGGGGACAGACAGTCCTCAGGGGAAGTCGGAGAGCCTGCATCATAATTAGACATTGCTGATGTTCTTTCTCTCTGGTTCTCATGGGAAATTTAGTTATTTGAATTGGTGTTTTAATGGCTGCTGGAGAAAATAAAAGTGGAGAAAGAACAGCCTAATCCTCGCATCAAAGTCCTTAATAGAATTGAAACTTTCCTTTATGATAGCTAGGAAATGTTTCATTACATCCCAAGGTAGCCATTACGTTTAAATTAGGCCAGTGATCTCATTCATTAAATTGGCTGATCCAGAGTATCACCTCACCAACTTTAATCCACTTTTGCCACCATTCTACACTACATTGTTTAGCCCACACACCCTCACTTCACCATAATGCTATTAAAATGATCTCCAGAATACAGCCCCCTTTTGGGTGTCCGTCGGGCATTGCTGCGCCAGCCCGACGAGGAGCAAGCTGAATGATGAAGCATGACACCCATTCGGGTGTGTGAGGACTGTGTTCCTATTGGAGCGTATTCCTTTCCCTGGAACCAATTATCTCAGTCTTCTTTCACAAGGAACTAAATACAATGGTCTACTCATGGACGGGTTGCTGATGATGTTGGAACAGAAGGGATCCAACATGGGTCAGATATTACGAAAAGGTTCAAAATAACAGAAGGTAACAGTAGAAAGCACTTAAAGACTGAGGGAAAATGGAGCTCGAAGGACACCATGGAGCAGGAACTATGCCAGGCTGCCCCGGGCCACCAAAGGGGGCCACCTAAGAGGGCGGCCACCCTTAGTGCCACAGCATGGCACAGACCGCCAAAGAGCGGTCTAGTGTTTGGGACCTGGAGGGTCTCCAATGATGTCATTTCCGGTGGGGGAGGGGCGGAGCCGAAGGTATATGGCCTGGGGTCGCAGGCCTGGTGCCCTCTTTGACCCCTGATCGGCCGCGTGGAAGGACCCTCTCCCCCTTGACCCGGACGAGCGGTGCTGCCCGGACGCTGTTTTCCCTCCCTACCGCTAACCCGGCTGTCGGGCAGCAGGGGGGGGGGGGGGGGGTAGTTATCTAATACTATTTTGCTTTGTGTTGCAGGCGGAGTTACAGGGCGATCCAACGCTGGAAGTACAGAAGGGTACCCTCTACAGGAGCACAGTAAGGGTGCGAGAGCCAATTATCTCCAGGGAGATCCTCGGTGGGATCCTGGAGGAGTGACGGTGCCCCGTTAGTCTTTTGGGCGGTTGTGGACCTGAGCAACCGTGAGTTGCCTGCAACGCTCCGCCCCGTGTAGGGGGAGGGGCGTGAGTAAGGGGTGGACTGGAGGTCCGCCGGGGGGGGGGTTAGCCCTTCCCCCAAAACTGACAACGCCCCCGCGGTTAACACCACAGGGTGTTTATGGCTCATCAGGTGGGCAGGTCGCGAGGGGTGGCCTGACCCTGGATCGCCCGTAAGATAACCCAACATGTTGGCATAATGTTTATGCAAATAAAGCTGCAACAACTTTCTCCAACAAAACATTGTGTGGTGTCTGTTATTATGGGAAATTGTTGTGAGCGGTTTGGGGTATGGGCCGATGTTGGCACTATGCCGTTTCATACTGTCCACTGTGACATGCATTTACAAATGCCGTAGATACAAAGCGTGCTGCTTAACTGAGCAGAATTTTTGCTGCCCACGGACAATTACAGTGCGGAAATCTGCGAAGTTTCTCTGCAGGACCTTAAATCGTTAAAAGAAAATATTGCGTCAAGGAACTTTCTGAAGGATTTTGACCCAAAAGCGATGAATCTATTTAAGCCAGCAGCAGTAGCACTGGTGAGTTGTCGCAGACAAAGTCAATATGAGAAGACTGTGTGGGGTTTGACTCAAGAACTTCAAGGCAAGCAGAAAGACAGTGCTTTGTCAAAGGGAAAGAGTTACTGGCTTGTTGACGGGCTACGAAGAAATGTAAAGAAGCCTGTTTTGGTGACAAATCATAGTATTGATATACATATTGAATGTAAATCTAATTAAAAATCCTACATCAAGGATGATCAGGTTAGGGTCTAAATTGTTGCCATATAACTTTGATGTGGTAAATATTAAAGAAGAAAAGAATAATTACTTGTCGAGGTCACTAGTTAAATGTGTTGAGTTTGCGTGGGGTGTTGGAAGAGGAATGGTTCGAAGATAAAAAAATTATTAAGACAAACATTGTCCAAAGTTGGACACGCGAGAGGTTTATTTCTATTGAGGTCGAGCTTTTTGTTAAAATCTTCAATAAGTTCTCGATGAAGTAGGATATGATAATGCAAGGAAATAAGGGCCAGATGTAGGTAATCCCAGATTACCGATTCTTAAATACCGAATCATACCGATTCGGTATTTAAGAACTGGCAATCGGGATGTAGGTAATTTTACCGATTTAATTACCGAATCGGTATGATTCGGTAATTACCGAATCGGTATTTACCGATTCGGTAATTGCCATTCATTCCTATGGGCCTGGAGGCCCATAGGAATGAATAGCAATTACCGAATCGGTAAATACCGATTCGGTAATTAGGGGAAACATTGAAGGGTGGCAGGGTGTCACTTTGACACCCTGTTGCACCCCTCAATTGTGCATGGGTGCACATGTTGCAGACATACATGCCCTTAGGGCATGTATGTCTGCAACATGGCACTGTTTCAAAAACAAAAGAAATGCTTTTTAAAGGGTTTTCATAATTTACCACCAACTTCTAGTTGGTGGTAAATTAAGAATTCTTAAACCCCTGTAGCACTGATTACAGTGCTACCTACATGTCAAAATACAGATTCGGTAATTATATTGATTCGGTATTTTACCGATTCGGTAAAATTACCGAATCTGTATTTCAACATGCCCCTACATCCCAAACTCCAAATACCGGTCGGTAACGGACGAAATCGGCCGTTACCGAATGGTATTTGCCTTCCTACATCTGGCCCTAAATGTGTTCCTCCATACAAAGTAAGGGGGAGAATGGTAAACTTAGGTACTGGGGATCATTTGGGCTAGACAATGACTGCAGGCAGAACTCCCTCTGAATGCTAGTGACCTGGTATGGACATTCAAACTGATGATGCTTCCGAACATTGCATCTTGTGTGCAGCAATGCCAAACACCTTAGGTCTACCACTCCTTTAAAAACCCCTGTGTAACCAGGAAAACACGTATAGAAAATGGCAGTGGACTTTATCAGATCATTTCATTCATTAGATAGTAAGAATACATATGCAACGGTGAAAGTGTCCCAGTGCTGTAAATGGTAGGAAGTCGAATTTGTGAAACTGTTTAAGACAAAGTGATACAGTTTGCGTCAAGAGAGATGTATCGAAACACAATAACGTATTCACATTTTGTTTCCCACCGCACTTCAGAGTTACAAAAAGAAATGTGCTTCATTTGTATTTTTGCAATTCTGATCTATTCTGAAATATCAGCAGTTAATTGTTTTGTGTGCTAGAAAAAACAACACTCTACACCCTCTTCTCTCACATGGCTACTCAGCATGATCGTCACATAAAGGCCTCACTTAAAAGTAAACACCAAGGGTCCTTAGAAGACAGAGATTGACATTCTTCCTGTCTTTTAACGCACAGCAAATGTGACAAGAACAAGGATTGTTTACAGAAAACGAGTAGGATGCAGAAAACAGGGGATGCTCTTGGGAGGGACAAACTCAAGCTAGACAGCCTAAAACAAGTGAAGCCAGCACATAGAAGGCAAGCAAATGTGAGTCACTAATCACTAATGTAAGTATAAAAGGAACTAAAAGATAAGTTCATAAAACACATAAAAAAGAGACAAAAAGTAATACGGTTTAGCGTAAACATTATTACATACAAATTGTGCCGCAGAACTTGTGACTTTAGTTTATAAGCACTTAGTACTTTCATCACAGTAAACAACAGTAATCTATATAACCTTTGGAAAGTATGTGTTAAAAATCAACAAATGGTGGAGCTTCAGTCACAGATGCTTCTGCAATAAAAACGATACCAAAGGGGATGATGGACGGAGCGTTTGAGCAAATCAAACACTCACCCCGTCAACTGATCTGGGTTTAATCAATCAGCATTCTTTAGCTCACTCCACCACCCCAGTTCAGACATGGCCATATGCAAATCAGTCTGACCCTGTGCCTCATTGGAACAGTCCAGCCCGAACTGCCAAGCCATGTCTTCCCTGGACAGGAAACAAGCATCCTGGGACCGGTTTCGGGTTCATAACCCTCATTAGCCAGGCTATCCAGTGGCAAAGTGTGCAAGGGACCCACGTCTGGGCATACCCTGCCAAATTAGGACAAACAAAGCGATACCAAAGGGGATGATGGACGGATTGTTTGAGCAAATCAAACACTCACTCCCAGTCAACTGATCTGGGTTTAATCCATCATCATTCTTTAGCTCACTCCACCTCCCCAGTTCAGACATGGCCATATGCAAATCAGTCTGAGCCTGTGCCTCATGGGAACAGTCCAGCCCGAACTGCCAAACCATGTCTTCCCTGGACCGGAATCAAGCATCCTGGGACTGGTTTCGGGTTCATAACCCTCATCAGCCAGGCTATCTTCAATCCAGTGGCAAAGTGAGCAAGGGACCCACGTCTGGGCATTCCATGCCAACTTGCCAAAGCGATACCAAAGGGTATGATGGACGGAGCGTTTGAGCAAATCAAACACTCACCCCCAGTCAACTGATCTGGGTTTAAGCCATTATCATTCTTTAGCTCACTCCACCACCCCAGTTCAGACTTGGCCATATGCAAATCAGTCTGACCATGTGCCTCGTGGGAACAGTCCAGCCCGACCTGCCCTTCAAGTAGTTGCCTTCCCGACTTCATGGAGGCGTTCACCCCAGGGACTCCGGTCACACCTTTTTCTCGGGCGCGCATCGTAGCTCCTCCTGGATTGACGATTTACTCTTGTCTGCCTCTCAACTCATGCACATCAATGAGATTCGCCACCTGGCACGTGGCATATCTGACCACTCTTCGGTACGGCCCGGTTGGTTCTAGGAGACCACAGAATTGACATGGTGGCGCTCATCAAACCCTGGTACTTGCGACACCCCAGTGTTCGCAAAGACATTTAGAAGGCAATTGACTTTTACTTCCAGGAGAACCTCGACTCCGTTGACTCCACCCAGACCCTTAAGGAAGCGTTCAAATTGGTGATTAGAGGAGCAGCCCTCTTACTTATAGAGGGAGTCAGGAAGGAAAACTCTAAAGAGCTTGAAGAGATTGAGCAGGAGATCCTCTGATTAGAGGCAGAAACTGAGAGGAGAGATACCCCAGAAACAATACACCTCTTGCAACTGAAAACAGATGAATATAAAGCCATTGTCACAGAGCGGCCCAAAACCTGGGGAAGGGAGAGAGATGGTAGAGTGTATGAAAGGGGCGACAAAGCAGGCAAACTAATCGCCTGGTTGGACAAGAATGAATGGGCAAGTCGACTGGTGACCGTACTGAAGGCTGACTTGGGAGCACGGTTAACAGAGCCCGTCCACATAGCTGAGGAGTTCGCTACACACTTCAGTACCGTTTATCGGGCGCAGTCTTCCCTCCTGGAAACAGACTCTGCTGACCTCCTCCTAGACATCCAGCTCCCAATACTTCCTGAGGAAGACCGGAGCTTTTTGGATAGCGACGTCACTAACGACGAGATTGCGCAGGCAATCAGGCAGCTTCGGCTGGGAAAGGCGATGGGCCCCAATGGGTTACCCAGTGAGCTCTAAAAACTGCGTTCGGACAAACTTGCCCCGCACCTGTGGGCTATGTGTGGTAAATAAATAAATAATACCTCTATTTTTGAATGGATAAATGAATAACAGATAGCTCAATAAATAAGAGTCAAGATTCGAGGTAGTAGGAGTTTTGCAGGTTTATTACAGCATAAAGGACAGGAACAGGACAACCTGCACAGGAATAGGATGGCAGGGCCCGGCAGCTGCCGGGGCTGGATCTGGGATGAGCGCGCCAGCATTTTAATAACAATACACAAGCATATATAGTAAAACAGTTGCATTACAGTACATATGACAGGCGGAGCAGTGGGTGTGACGCGTAGCAGTCGCGAAAGATAAGGGTGAAAGTGGGTGTAACAGGGCGTATACATAGACAGGTGATGCAAACGTAGCAGAATATGTCATGAATGGGGCGGAAACACGGAGGGGGCTACCTAAGGAGCCGGGACCTCTAACCTGATGGTGCGCGCAAGCTGGCAATGATGTGTTACTAGGAGAAGCTGGGGGCTACGAACTCTGTGCTAGGAGCAGAGACTGAAGTCTGGAGAGTCAGGGCGACATGTACCTAAACAGTATCTAGTATCTGATGTTTAGAGAACATGTTGATATAAACTAGAAGTCAGGAGGGGAAAGGCTAACTTGATTCTAAGACTGGAGCATGCATTATTCTACATGTAGTGCGTGATGAAGAATATTAAATGACCATAAATACAGTATTTCTCTTACATGGAGACGTAGAGGCTAGACAATGACGGAAACTATTGATGCGGTTCAGTAGCTTAAGAATGCAGAGAAGGAGGGCTGGACTGATAACTAGAATCATAACATACTCTTGGCAGACTCAGAGGCAGAGCCAGGCTGAACCGGGCACTGTGAGGCAGGAAGTAAGTGAAGGGTCAGGGATACAGGTGGGGGCTGTATCGCTCCTCAGCGAGGGCTTCAGGAGACAGGAGCTGAATCTGGTGTCCGGGCCCTTTTGAGGCCTAGAAACGGGGACTTTACAATGGAATAACGTGCACACTGAGAAACGTGGCAACGTAACTTTAAATAGGCCTGATATTCGTAGTATTCACGAGAACTGGAAACTGGCATACTAGAGATGGACACAACTATAATTGCGTCTTTAATCGAACATGGTGAATACATATGCATATCAATCATGCACACATAACATATGATGGATGACACGTAGGGACACAGAACATGGCAAAATTTACTTTTCCACATTCCCTCCTTGTCACTACGTTTCCATCAGGAAACATCAATATTCATGATACCATCTATCATTTCATACAGCATCAATTGTTCGTCTCGAATTTTCTTGGAACGGGATTTAGAACGGGACTTGGGACTAGGAATACAAGAGGTAGCACAAATGCCGCAAATCGCAGGGCCACATTGTATACAGAGGCAGCAACTGAATATGATCGCTACTGCAATACCTAGAAAGGACAATACTTTCCATCCCCAAGCGGAAATTATATTCCAGAACCAACCGGACCATGTCCAGGTGCCTGGGTCTTGGTGTAACAGATGGGCAATTTTATGGAGTCTGGTTATAGCTGAATAAACAGACGGCGCGTTATTTGGAATGAAAATGCAGCAACTGGATCCGATGACTCTACATGCCCCGCCCCTATCGGCCAGTATGACGTCAAGGACGAGACGATTCTGGAGCACGACAAATCTCATAGCAGATTGCTCTTCGGTTAAGTTACCTAGAGCAGAGGCAGTCTCATTTACTACAGCTTCAAGGGTTCTGGTTAACCTACGGATTAGCTTACTATTCTGGATAGGTCCTATAAAAAAGAAGAAACCTCTATTGAAATCTGTATACTGTTCTAGAGCAGTTTCAGTATAATCGACAATTGGGGACTCAATCTCCCTTCTATGTCTAAGGTGTACTAGATGTGTGTTTCTATGATAATCAGATGGGGCTAGGAAAACTGGTGGTAGTAGGAAGGCAATGTAACAGGTTCCCTCCCAATCGAGGGGCAGACGAACATATGCGGTCTGACCACAAATAAAATAAGAATGACGTGAAGCTTTGAAAATAGATTTCCCATTGTCCCTATACTTGATAATAGTAGTACAATCACTATGTCCTACATGTACGGAACCATTATTTCGGACACATAATTCGCCTTTGACTGGTAGTACCGAAATAGCAGGTAAGTCTGGAGTAGTATCAGACTGAACATTCAGGACCATAAAATTCGAAGAATAATTACCTAGATTGTAAACTTCGTTTTCTAGATCTAACCCTGTTCTGTGGGGAAGACCTTGCTTGTCTGGAAAACATGTACTGTTAAGAAAAGACATATCTGTTGAGGATGACGTTAACGTGGACCATGCTCCACACGAACCATTATGAGAAAATGGATAAGGAAAGAGTGGCAGAACTCCCTTCGGTGTCTGGAAAGGGGGGAGTCGACCACACACCCAACAATTAGTGGCATTGCTGGTCTGGTGTGAATAATGTAACATGCGGATAAAAGAGTTATTACGCATAGCAAGACGGTAAGAAAGTTCATGAGGAGGCAGATCACTAAACGTGTGCTCTACTGTAACATTAGAAGACTTATTTACATGAGAAACTGGAAAATACAAGTAGAATGCATAACTGGTGCAGGCAATCATAATGCCGAGAAATAATATGAAACTTAGAAAAACGATACATCGGATTGAGTTTTGACTAACTCTCTCACTATGGGGGTCTATTTTATACATGTCAGAAACCGGTCTAACCGTTTCACCTAGGGGAGGACTTAGACAATCAAACTGGCTGACTTATTTTACTAGACCTTAGTTTTAATTTATACTCCTGTTGCGGAGTTGTCTCTAACAGGGAGGGTGCAATATCATTGTCTTTTGCGGGACAGTCCTTAAGAATAGTACTTTGGCAGTCCTTTAAATCCTCGGAAATGTTCTTTGAAACTGGTTTCAATCCATTAAATTTCTTGATGTGCGAAAGATGCACCCAGCCTTTGCGTCCCTCCAACTTCACGGCTGTACGGGTGGCCAGGAGGACCTGTCGGGGCTCCTTCCAGCGAGGCTCCAGCGGACTTGAACGATCAAAGTTTCGCACTAAGACCATGGATCCGGGAACGATTTCATGCGGTGCCACCTCGGTATTGTCTGGAAATGCGGCGGCAACCTGTGAACGACAAGAGTTGAGGGCAGACATCAAGGAAGCTAGGTAATCTGTCAGCATATTACTTGAAACATCGGTAATACTTCGAGGTCTAGGAGTACCCCACATGTTAGGGGGCGGCCGAAAACGACCTCATACGGGGACAGACCTGATCTGGAATGTGCGACCATGCGCATATAGAACAGGGCAACTGGCATAGCTATTAGCCAGTCCACACCTTTCTCTTGACAAACCTTTGCAATTCGAATTTTCAGGGTCTGATTATGTCTCTCTACGAGACCAGCTGCTTCAGGATGGCGTACACAATGGAACTTCCACTGGTACCCTAACAAAAGGGACACGTGTTTCATTAGCTCGGATGAGAATGGCTGGCCGTTATCAGAATATACGACTCTAGGGAGTCCGTAACGGGGGAAGAACTCACGAACCAACTGCTTGGCAGTAGTCGTGGCTGTGTAATCAGGAACTGGATATGCCTCCGTCCACCTGGACAAAGCGCATACAACTACAAGGACATACTTGAAACCTCGACATCGCTCCATCTGAATGTAATCCATCTGGAGGACTTCAAAAGGGTGGTCAGGAGGCTGGAATCCCCCTTGTTCCACCGGGACACTTTTACCTGGATTAAACTGGCAACATATCATACAGGTACGGACTTTCTGCTTGGCTGCAGCTCGCAAATGCTTGTTGAACCAAATGTTCTGGATACTGTCTAACATGGCTTTTTCTCCTAAATGTGCTGGACTATGTGCGGTATTGATAATGACTTGAACCATAGAGTCGGGGAGAAACCATGTGGTTCTACCCTTCGTTAACCATCCTTGATCTGTCTGGACCCCTCCTTGTTCGGACCATTTCTTGATTTCATTGGGAGTAGCATGTAACTGGATATCTATGACATCTTGAGTAGGGTCCTTAACTGTCATACATGTAGTCGGATCTGGAGTGTGTGTCGGTGTCTTATTAACTGGAATGTCTGGAGTCTGAGCTGTAAGCTTGGCTGTGCGATCTGCTAGATCATTACCTTGAGAAATAGTGTCAGTAACTTTCGTATGTGCTTTGCACTTCATGATAGCAATGGATGTCGGTAAGTGTATTGCATCTAACAGAGCTTGAATAAGGAGACCATGCTGAATCTTGGTTCCATGAGAAGTCATGAAACCTCTCTCCTGCCAGAGCACTCCAAAGTCGTGTACGACTCCAAATGCGTAGCGTGAATCTGTGTAAACATTAACTTTCAGGCTCTTGGCGTGTATGCAGGCTTGAGTCAGAGCAACTAGCTCCGCCGCTTGAGCAGACAGGGTGTCAATACGGTGTGTCTCTATAACTTCAGTGTCAGTAGTCACTGCATACGCGGCGACTAGTTCTCCTGTACTTGTTCTCATACATGAACCATCCACATAAAGCGTCAGGTCGGGATCTGGTAATGGAATATCTGTCAGATCTTGTCTTGGCTTTGTCATGATGTTAACTACTTCCACACAGTCGTGTGTGGCAGGATTCAAAGTAGCTGATGGTAACAATGTAGCAGGGTTTAGGACGTTGCAGCGTCTGATTTCTATGTGTGGCTGAAACAGTGTCAATTCATAACCTGTTAAACGTGCAATTGTCAAGTGCTGAGTTTGTGTTCGGTTTAAAAGAACTTCCACAGAGTGTGGAACTTGTACTGTCAGGGAGTGTCCTAACACTATGGAATCACTTTGTCTGATAGCTAGTGCTGTGGCTGCAACTGACTTGAGGCACGCAGGCAGAGCCTGGGCTACAGGATCTAATGTGCTCGAAAAATAAGCACAAGGCTTGTATTGTCCTGCTTGATCTTGTGTGAGAACTGATAATGCTGTACCTTCACGTTCAGTGACGAAAAGTGTAAAAGGCTTACTGTAGTTCGGTGTAGCTAGAACTGGAGCTTGGCATAAGGCTTTCTTTAACTCATTGAAACTAAGTGTATGTTCAGATGTCCAAGGGAGAACAGTCGATACGGCTGCCTCCTGTGTTGTTAACTGTATCAGTGGTTTGGCTAGGAATGCATACTGAGGAATCCATTGTCTGCAATAAGAAGTAAGGCCGATAAAAGCACGTACCTCCTTCTGGGTCTTTGGCTGAGGAAGACTCGCTATTAACTGGATACGGTCTGGTGTCAACTGCCTACCCCACTTGGACAGCAAGTGGCCTAAGTAGATCACTTGCTGGACACAGAATTGAAGCTTCGAAGGGGACACCTTGTGCCCCATCTCGGCAAGGAAATACAAGACTGTAAGTGAGGCTTGCTCGCAAGCACGTTCAGAACGGGCTGTGATTAGGAGGTCATCGACATACTGGAGCAGGGCAGTGTCAGTTGGCATGTGAATGTTGTCTAGTTGTCTCTTGAGTGCTTGACTGTAAATACTAGGACTTTCTGTGAAACCTTGAGGAGCGCGCGTGAACATATAGCTCCTTCCATTTAAACAAAATCCGAAAAGAAACTGGCTGTCTGGATGAATGGGGACACTGAAAAACGCGTTCTTGAGGTCTATGACTGTAAAAAATGAGGCTTCGGAATCAATGGCTGTCAATAGAGAAGAGATATCTGGGACAACTGGGTACTGGGGAATAATGCATTTATTAAGTTCTCGAAGGTCAATCACTAATCGATATACTGGAGGTGCATTTGGATCAGTACGTTTCATGACTGGAATGATCGGAGAATTACATACATTGGAGTCGGTCTCCACAATTACTCCCTGAGCCATGAGCTCGTCAATAATTTTTGATAAGGCTGCTACAGCCTCAGGTGGCAATCTGTACTGTCTGATTCGTGGTAACACTACACCTGGCTTGAGAGTCACACGATGGGGTGTGATTTGCATAAAGCCAACATCAGTTGGACCTTGCGCCCATAGATGCTGCGGAACATTAGACAATCTTGGATCAAAATCTCGTAATACATAGTGACCCTTGAAGTCACGTAGGAACAATCGTATTCCCTCTGGGGAACAGCATATAACTGCACCTAATTCTTTCAGTGTTTTAATGCCTAATAGATTCTCTGGACATAACTTAGTAAGTAACAGATCAGTAGTGCGGGACAATGGACCTACTTCTAGAGTAACTGGCTTTGATATTTCATTTACGATAGGTTTTCCTGAAAATCCAAGGGAAACATTTCTAGAGCCTGAGAGCGGAGCCCCTGGAACTTCGGCGTGACTTATAGTGGTCCTACTTGCCCCTGTATCAATCAGAAACTTTCTGTCTTTCCCTAATACTTGACTGTGAACATAGGGACCTTCTTGATCTACAGGTATCTCGATGAGAGGCAAGCCTACCTCCCTCTCTAGGCTGTTTCATGAATACGGTTGATACTCTGGATATTCTGACTGAGCATACTGGTACATCTGCTGTGTAACATGCTGTGTTGCAGCGATGGGTTGCGGTACAGTAACTGTCTGTTGTGCATTCTGTGGCTGAGAAGTCTGTGAAACTTGCTCTTGTCTAGGCGGACGTGGTCTTTCTTTAGTCTTACCGGTAGCTATGTTGTGTTTCAGAACTGCACACTCGTTTATAAAATGACCTGGCTGTTTACAATAATTGCAGTTCCCTTTAACGGGAGCTACAGGATGACTGGCTTGATTTGGTCCCCTCTTCTGACTGTCTTGAGGAACAGATTGTGCAACTAGTACTTTCATTTTCGTGTCTTTCATACGTTTTCTCTCGTGATCTTGCTCTTCTCTGATTCTATTCTGGTGGTATTGAAGCATCTGTAACATCTGGGACGGGGTATTAGCTTGCCAGGTACTTTCGACTTTCAAAACTCGATTCTTAACTTGTGGACTTGAATTCTCGACTAGTTTAGTAACAAAAAGATGAGGGTATGACTCGCTACTCGTCTTGAGGCCACTGTTTATAATAAAACATTTTTCAAATCTAGAGTAAAAATCACTAGTGTCTTCGTCTTGTTTCTGTTTACATGCTGAGATTGCATCCCAGTCTTCCTTTTTAGTTGCTAATAGTCTGGGCAAAACTTGTATTAACAGTTCAGGTAATTCTTTACATTTATCTCCAAGACCGGTACCTGGTACTCGTGCCTTATCTTCAGCTTCTAGAACTGCCCAATCGATCTTTTTCTCTCCCACCTCCCATTCTTTTTCCTTGAGTTTCTCATATACCCCTGCGGGCAACAGGACCTTTAACATTTTAATAATATCTGGATACGTGTATTCTCCCATACGGAGCATGTCTTTTAATTCTCGGTGGAACCCTGCTGGATCTTTATCATGACAGGGAATTAATTTTTTCATCTCTAAGAGTTCCATCTTTGTGATAGGGGTGTAAACAAACACTCGTTGCATTTCACCACCCTCTGTCTTAACTGGATGCACTTCTCGTAACGGATTCTGTCTGTCTATGTAAAAGGGTTTACTTTCTGGGGGTGAGACATGAACAAAATGCGGGTTCAGAAACATACTATATTTGTGGCGCTGTTCTAGAATGACACTAATTAAATCAGTACCTAAACCTTTCCATTTATACTGGAGTAACTCGTTCAGGACATCATGTAACGGACCTGGATCAGAATGTTGACCCTCATACAATGTAATGAGGTGCTGGATCATATACATACCCACCAGTCGCTGCTCGGCTGGGGGCAATTTCAGAAACATTTGTGCCACTATTTCGTCTGGAAAAGTGGTAGAATCAGTAATCCATCGGACTGCTGATCGGACTAGTTCTTGTTCATGCATAGTACTTAACTCGTTATAACCGATTCGTGATTTCAGAATGTGATCGGTAGCTTGAAATACTTGTTCTAGGGAACCTTGTTCTAGTGCCGGATGATGGAAAGTTGACTTGTGTTCTAGGCGTAAATGGCGATCTGGGAATCTAGATTTTCCTACATACGCTATTATGGCGGGATTCTCGTCCTCTACCTCTTCCGCAGAGTCATTTTCTTTCTCGCTTACTTGTGCTGCTTTACGTTGGTCATGTAACCTTATTATTTCCTTACGAATTTTCTTGTACATACTCTCTATACTACTGATAGTCTTGTGCTTACCCTCGGCTATATTCTCACTCCACCTTGTCAGGGTTCTCATTTCGACTTGATCTTTGGTCGGATAATCTTGTTCCCTTATTAGACAATTAATCAGAAACTTTAATATCATGAGCTGGATCTCAACTTTCCTTTGAGACATGACTTCACTAATACTTTCTGGATCATCCCCTGTACGGATGAAACGATATATTCTGTCTAGATCTTCCTTCATATTCGGTAAAGTGACCAAGTACTCGGACACCTGCCTAACACGCACGGAAAATATAACCATACTATCCTCGCCTGGAACTGGATCATAACAGCATTCAGTAAGAGCTCGCCTGATTTCTGCAATAGACTGATATTTAGGCGTACGCTGTAACGCACGTTCATGTAACTCGACTGCTCCTGGACGTCTATTTGGCGGCGGGGTCTGAGGAGGACCTCCTCCTGCGGCCCCTAAACTGGAACCATCGACTGACGCTCTACGTGCTGGCAGAGCGGGAATTTGAAATGCAGGCTGGACCGGGGGTGCCGTAGCAGGTACTGCAAGGGGTGCCCCGGTGTCTGGAGGAGCAGGAAGTGCCTGATTTACAGGGACTGGCGGAGCGGGATTTGCATATTCTGGGACTGTGTCGTCCAAATAGGACGAAATGAAAATATCAGCTGCGGTCGGTTTGTGACGTAGCTTGAGCGGAACTAATGGTGGCGGGAAATTACTGGATGCCTCCGGGGTCGCTTTTGGCAAGCCCTCGGCAAGAAGAGGATACATACCCTTAATAAGGGCATGCCTCTGTCTGTCTGACTGTTCGGTTTTGACTCGTTCACCAATCTCGATTAATTCCCTTTCTTGGGCTCGTTCTAAGGATTCTCTACTTAATTCTGACTTTCTGATTTCTTTTTCGGTTCTTTTATGAGATTCTTTGCGCCATAACTCGATGGCATCTTTCTGTGACTGTCTGGCTTTCTTTTTCCATAATGCTTCTTCTACTCTCATGATGCACTCGGCATCCCACGTACCTGATACGGGCCATCTATACTTTTCTTCTAACTCCTTGGTATACTCTACCCATAAATCTAGATATAATATGGCGCTTATGCCATGCTTCTGATACATAAAATGACCTGGACTGTCCCTAGGCGGGACAGGAACTGCTTCTTCTAGCAGACCCTTTCTAGTTTTTAACTGACGTAATCTCGAAAAGAGGGACATTGCACACTTGAATCTGAACACAATACAATACACGAGGAACAATAACAACTGAGAAAACAATTCAGGCATACCACGACATTGAAAATACATTGAATAACATTATGAAGCAACAGTTCGGACAGAATACTACCTGGAACACTGAGAACAGAAACACATGAATTTCTCGAGAACAGACTAGAATTACTGGATGCGCTGCTGAAACAGCACGGAACATACCGGTCCCATAAAGGGACGCATCAAGACCCGTATCCACCTAGGTGAACACTTCGTTTCAGATCTGCGTACCCAGACCCATCGGACCAGAGACAATTTAGATTGACCCTGTCTAGATACTACCCCAGCAACGGTACTCACCGGGCAGCAAGAACGGAAGGCCTCGGACTAGACTGGACTGCTTCGACGCCGGACGGACGAACTTCGGACTTCTGTTACGGGTGGGCCTCCGGATACCTCGGACCTTGGACTCTCGGCTTGGGCTCTGGTCGGGACTCGCCGCGTTCCTCCACCGTCTCGTCTGGATGCTGGACCGCCTCCTCCGTCTCCTCCGTGGGCCTGAGGGATACTTAAAGCAGAAATATCTGCCGCTGCGCAGAAGAGTTCCGTCACGACTGCAGAGGGTCAGGGGGCCGGCGTGGCTTCACCGACGCGTGGGGAAAGGGCAAGTCCCTATTCGGGCGCCATTATGTGGTAAATAAATAAATAATACCTCTATTTTTGAATGGATAAATGAATAACAGATAGCTCAATAAATAAGAGTCAAGATTCGAGGTAGTAGGAGTTTTGCAGGTTTATTACAGCATAAAGGACAGGAACAGGACAACCTGCACAGGAATAGGATGGCAGGGCCCGGCAGCTGCCGGGGCTGGATCTGGGATGAGCGCGCCAGCATTTTAATAACAATACACAAGCATATATAGTAAAACAGTTGCATTACAGTACATATGACAGGCGGAGCAGTGGGTGTGACGCGTAGCAGTCGCGAAAGATAAGGGTGAAAGTGGGTGTAACAGGGCGTATACATAGACAGGTGATGCAAACGTAGCAGAATATGTCATGAATGGGGCGGAAACACGGAGGGGGCTACCTAAGGAGCCGGGACCTCTAACCTGATGGTGCGCGCAAGCTGGCAATGATGTGTTACTAGGAGAAGCTGGGGGCTACGAACTCTGTGCTAGGAGCAGAGACTGAAGTCTGGAGAGTCAGGGCGACATGTACCTAAACAGTATCTAGTATCTGATGTTTAGAGAACATGTTGACATAAACTAGAAGTCAGGAGGGGAAAGGCTAACTTGATTCTAAGACTGGAGCATGCATTATTCTACATGTAGTGCGTGATGAAGAATATTAAATGACCATAAATACAGTATTTCTCTTACATGGAGACGTAGAGGCTAGACAATGACGGAAACTATTGATGCGGTTCAGTAGCTTAAGAATGCAGAGAAGGAGGGCTGGACTGATAACTAGAATCATAACATACTCTTGGCAGACTCAGAGGCAGAGCCAGGCTGAACCGGGCACTGTGAGGCAGGAAGTAAGTGAAGGGTCAGGGATACAGGTGGGGGCTGTATCGCTCCTCAGCGAGGGCTTCAGGAGACAGGAGCTGAATCTGGTGTCCGGGCCCTTTTGAGGCCTAGAAACGGGGACTTTACAATGGAATAACGTGCACACTGAGAAACGTGGCAACGTAACTTTAAATAGGCCTGATATTCGTAGTATTCACGAGAACTGGAAACTGGCATACTAGAGATGGACACAACTATAATTGCGTCTTTAATCGAACATGGTGAATACATATGCATATCAATCATGCACACATAACATATGATGGATGACACGTAGGGACACAGAACATGGCAAAATTTACTTTTCCACATATGTATGAGGAGAGTAGGAGAGAGGGAGAGTTACCGCCTGACCAACGACTAGCGCCGATAGTAGTCATCCCTAAGAAGGGAAAGCCCAGAGATAGATGTGCTTCTTATCGGCCCATCTCCCTGCTAAATGCAGAACCGAAAATCCTCGCTAAGCTCTTGGCCACCTGCCTAACGTGTGTGATTAGTGCATGGGTACACCTGGACCAGTCGGGCTTTATGCCCCAACGTAATACTGCCGTGAACTTGCAGCAAGTGCATGGAGTGATAGGAAGGGCCTCCATGGCCTTTGACACTATTGAGTGGCCTTATCTCTTTGCAGTCCTTCTCAAGTTAGGGTTTGGGCCGCAATTTATATCATGGGTCAGACTCCTCTATTCTGCTCCTCTGGCGCATGTGAGGTACTAGACAGGGGTGCCCACTGTCACCTCGCTCTGCGCCCTATCCTTGGAGCCCCTCACCGCAGCGATACGGCGTGACTCGACCATACGAGGAATGCGGTGGTAAGCGGAATGGGAAGATCGCATCTCGCTTTATGCGGATGACATCCTTCTGTACCCGACCTCCTCCAGGAAATCAATCATATGTGTCCTAGACATCTTCACATACTTCGGTAGGTTTTCAGGCTATTCTATCAACTGGAATAAACCCTTGCTTTACACACTGAGGGGTGGAGCTCCGGCTTTCCCCGGCGGTTGTTCAATACAGGTGGTAAAAGATGGGTTTCGTTACTTGGGAATCTTTGTTACTGCAGATCCCAAGCTCGGCTACGAAAAGAATCTACTCCCGCCCCTACAGCGCCTGCGTCGAGATGTTGCCAAATGGAGAGCGCTCCCTCTCTCGCTGCTGGATCGAGCTGCTCTTTTTAAGATAATATCCCTACCCCGCTTACTGTATGCCCTACAAAACTATCCTGTCCCTGTTCCAGCGAGATACTTTAAAGATATTGAAGAGTTGCAGAGGCAGTCGGTTATGGGAGGGGAAACCAAGAATAGCACTTCATAAACTAGTCCTTAACTGGTACAACGGTGGTATTAGCCTCCCAGACATTAAAAAATAATATTGGGCGGCCCACCTTGCTGCCATTAACCAGGGCACAAACCGCGCCATGGGAGATCCGGGCTATGCCATGGATAGGTGGCTGTTGCAGGGCGGAACATACAACAGAGCTCTCTGTGCACATCCCAAGAAGCTCCCCTTAACTGGCCCCACCATACACACGGTCCAGGTCTGGCATTCCGTGAATAGGAGTCTGGGGTGGGACCGTAAACTGACGCTGGCTACCCAACTATGGGACTCAGAGAAAATTGGTAGCTTATATTCCTCCAAGGGTTTTGACAAATGGGACATTATTGGTATCTCCCGAATCGGGGATCTCTGGGTGAAAGGTGATGTACTTAGCTTTGACTAGCTACAACAACAGTATGAGCTTCCGGGTACTGAATACTTCCGCTATCTGAAGATCCAGCATGCCCTAACCACGACCTTAGAGAGAGGCTCCTCCCTCCTCGAATCATCCCCACTAGAGGACAGATTATTGGATGGGCTGCTCCCACAGAAAGCCATCTCGCTGAGGTACAAAAAACTAGTTAATAACACACCCGACACCCTAATTGCATTGCAGGAGTCCTGGGAGAGGGACGGCTTACTACTTGATGATGAGGAGTGGAGAGAGGCATTGGCCTGCCCTCGAGAGGTGGCAATTTCTGTTGTCTTCGTCTGGTCCAATTGAAAATACTCCATAGAACCTACACCTCCTACACTTGCCATGTGGAAGGCACATCCTGACTGGTGCATGTTTAGAGAGAAAACAGTCTACGTGGCAAGAGGCTACCCCCAAAAGTGGTCCCGCGTGTGGGCAAAATGGAATACGTATAGGGGAGATATGTGTTCCACCAGCGGCTACGGTAGAGGGTGAGCCTGTAACCCCTTAACGGCATACCATGCCCAAGTGCTGTATTTCATTATTGATTAAGACTCCCAAAAAACATGCCATATTAACTGATTTTCTGTATATTTTCATGTGAAATGCCGATGGATTCGTTTCTGTTGAAAAAACCCAATAAAAAGATATTTTTTAAAACAAAATGCAGAAAATATGAATGCATTTCAAGTAGTACTCTGTGTAAAAAATGCCAGCATGTAACAGCAAGGGCTTCCCTTGTTGAGCCATTGGTGATAAATGTACGACCTCATCATGTGAGTCAAGGTGCTTTCATGTTAGGTCATGTGTAAAACGAAGAGGCCTTGTTAGCGTGACACGCACGTTCTACATCCCACCTCACTTCAGGTTTCCAGATTCGGCTGTTGTACACGATGAAGGAAGTACAAGTGTCATATGTACAATACCAAATGTTCCTTTTCTACCTACCCCTGACCCATTCTATTTATGCCGTATTAATGTTTCTAATTTAGTTATCTATCAAAGTAGACAGAACAGTCAAGGCGTCCCATAGGAAAAACAAACAATCGGGAAATCTTAAATACATGGTACTTTGGACATAAACATTGACATCTACTGCTGCAAATATTGAGGTCCTTGTTTGGAACCATGATCACAGCTTGAGCCCCAGCAGGCCCACTCAACCTTTCATCCTTTCAAAATCGATAAAATGAGTACCGCTGATTGGTAACAATACGGAGCTGTAATTTGTCAGAAGCGCCTGTTATGTCTGTTAGCCGTGATTGGACCCGGCCCTTGATAGGGCAGTACTGACAGTCCTCCCATGGACACCTCACCTGTATGAGACTGCCCCACAGTATCCAGCAGGGCTGCCACTCTTCCTTTGACATGGTACTGGCATGTCAACGGGGGCCGCGCTACTTTCATTGACTCAGTGCTGACACTTCCCAGCCAGACTGGCAAACATCTTAAAACACCTGTAATGAGATTAGGACTGCTTGAGTTTCCTAGAATGACTATGCTACCTTGTTGGATAACCGGGGGACAATAAACAAGAGTGCACCTTTTAATACATGCTGGACCCGGTGCGTGCACATTGTATTACATGCAGGGCAGCCCCCGTGCATGCACCTTTTATAACGTGCAGGCCTTGATGTTTGCAGCTCTCCCCCCTCTTGGCTACGCGGCGCTAAAATTCCTCAGTGGCAGGCATGTGGGTGCCTTTATTACACACAGGCCTCGGTGGGGGCATCTTTTATTACATGCAGGCCCCTGTGCGTGTGCGCACCTTTTATTACAAGCAGGCCTAAGAATGCTCAGCAGTAGTCAGTCAGAGGGCGAGAAAAACTGGTTTTCGCTCTACAAAGATACACAAAGTATGTTCAAGGTGATCCCGACATTTTGGAAGGCATTTTGCATTCTCTCTCTGCTTAGCATCTAACAGTAGTCTGCATGATGTCCCCACAATCATCATCATTGCCAGGATTACCCACTTTTCTCCAGTGCCACGTGGTATCAGTACTAGTAGCTGCTCCATCCTTTGGTGATTAAGCAGCATTAAAGATGTCCTCCTATTCTTCAGGAGTTCCATCGTGCAAGAAGAAAGCTCTGCTTTGTCAGAAGCGCCAAGGAATGCCCTACACTTCTACTGTTGCTCGTGGCCAGCCTTTTGTAAAAACTTCTTAGGTATGAGTGAGCCTACATAAACATGATTTTATTGAGAAATTATAACTTAAAAAAACAACAGAAATAACTCACTGTGACCCCATGGCACAAAAAGATACCATGTCAGTGTGCAAGCGCTGCAAATCTGTAAAGATCAATCAATCAATCATTAAAATTTATATAGCGCGCTACTCACCCGGAGGGTCTCAAGGCGCTTGGGAAGGGGGGGTCCGCTACTGTTCAAACAGCCAGGTCTTGAGTTGTTTCCTGAAGGAGAGGTGGTCTTGGGTCAGACGGAGGTGGATGGGGAGGGAATTCCAGGTCTTGGCTGCCAGGTGGGAGAAGGATATTCCACCCATGGTGGCTCTTCGAATGCGTGGAACGGCGGCGAGGGCGTGGCTGGTCGATCTTAGTTGGCGGTGGGAGTGTAGAAGGTCAGGCGGTTGTTGAGGTACCTGGGTCCTAGGTCGTGGAGGGCTTTGTGTGCGTGGGTGAGGAGGCGGAACGTGATTCTTTTGTTGGCGGGGAGCCAGTGCAGGTCTTTCAGGTGTCGGAGATGTGGTTGTGACGGAGGATGTCCAGGATGAGTCGTGCGGAGGCGTTCTGGATGCGTTTGAGTCCTTTCTGCAGTTTGGCTGTGGTTCCGGTGTAGAGGGTGTTACCGTAATCCAGTCGGCTGGTGACAAGTGCCTGGGTGACCGGCTTTCTGGTCTCAGTGGGGATCCATCAGAAGATCTTTCGGAGCATGCGTAGGAAGTTGAAACATGATGACGAGACGGCGTTGACTTGTCTGGTCATCGATAGGGAGGAGTCCAGGATGAAGCCCAGGATGCGGGCGTGGTCCGTTGGTTTGGGTGCGCTGGCCGGGGGCCACCAGGAGTCGTCCCAGGCAGATGGTGATGATCCAAGGATGAGGACTTCCGTCTTGTCTGAGTTCAGTTTCAAGCGGCTGTTCTTCATCCACTCGGCTACTTCTTTCATCCCTTCGTGTAGGTTGGTTCTGGCGGTGGCGGGGTCGTTGGTGAGGGAGAGGATCAGCTGGGTGTCGTCGGCATAGGAGATGATGTTGAGGTTGTGTTGGCGTGCGATGGCTGCGAGGGGGCTCATGTAGACGTTGAAGAAAGTGGGGGTGAGTGAAGATCCTTGTAGTACGCCGCAGATGACTTCGGTGGCCTCGGATCTGAACAGGGGGAGGCGGACTCTCTGGGTTCTTCCGGCGAGGAACGAGATCATCCACTCCAGCGCCTTCTCTTGGATTCCGATGTTGCTGAGGCGTTGTACTAGGGTGCGGTGGCAGACAGTATCGAACGCTGCGGAGAGGTCCAGGAGGATGAGGGCCGCTGTTTCCCCGTTGTCGAGCAGGGTTCGGATGTCGTCAGTGGCTGCGATGAGGGCGGTTTCGGTGCTGTGGTTGGCTCGAAATCCGGACTGTGAGTGGTCGAGGGATCCATTCGTCTCGAGGAAGGCGGCAAGCTGTCTGGTGACGGTCTTCTCTATGACTTTGGCAGGAAACGGGAGGAGCGAGATGGGGCGGTAGTTCCTGAGGTCGGTGGGTCTGCTGATGGTTTTTTCAGGAGGGCGCTGAGTTCGGCATGCTTCCAGCTCTCCGGGAAGGTGGCGGTGTGGAAGGAGCAGTTGATGATGTCCCGCAGTTGGGGTGCGATGACGGAGTCGGCCTTGTTGAAGACATGGTGGGGGCATGGGTCGGTCGGCGAACCGGAGTGGATGGAGTTCATCGTGTGGATGGTGTCTTCGGTGTTGACTGGGGTCCAGGCGCGGAGGGTGGTGGTGGGGGGCGTTGGTTCCGTGGTTGGGTGCGTGGACTGATCGCCGAAGCTGTTGTGTATGTCTGCGATCTTGTTGTGGAAGAACGTGGCGAGTGAGTCGCAGAGGTCTTGTGAGGGAGTGATGTCGTTGTTTCCGGCGCTGGGGTTGGAGAGCTCTTTGACGATGCTGAAGAGTTCCTTGCTGTTGTGTGCGTTGTTGTCTAGTCGTTCCCTGAATGCTGACTTCTTGGTGGTGTGGATCAGCTGGTGGTGTTTGCGGGTGGCGTGCTTGAGGGCGGTCATGTTGTCTGTGGTTGGGTTCTTTCGCCAGGCTTTCTCGAGGGTGCGACAGTTGTTCTTGGAGTTCTTGAGGTTGTCGTTGAACCACAGGGCTTTCTTGCTTCTGGGACTGTTGGGATGGGTTTTCAGGGGTGCGAGGTCGTCGGCGCAGTTGGTGATCCACTGTGCGAGGTTGAGGGCTGCTTGGTTTGGGTCCGTTGATCTGGCGGGAGGGTTTTGGTTCAGTGATGTGGTGAGTTGGTCGGTGGTGATCTTGTTCCAGTTCCTGAGGGGAACCTGTTGCGGGAGGTGGTGAGTCGTGGTCCTTCTGAAGCTGAAGTGGACGCAGCTGTGGTCTGTCCAGTGGAGTCCGGTGGAGTGGCTTAAGGAGATGTGTTTGCTGGAGGAGAAGTTAGGGTCAAGCGTGTGTCCGGCGTAGTGGGTGGGGGTGTTCACCAGTTGCTCGAGTCCGAGGTTGGCGAGGTTGTCCAGCAGGGTGGTGGTGTTGTTGTCGTTGTTGTTCTCCAGGTGGAAGTTGCGGTCTCCTAGGAGGATGTAGTCAGCGGAGGGGAGGGCGTGTGGGCTGATGAAGTCTGCGATGTCTTCGCTGAATTGTGTGCGTGGTCCTGGGGGTCTGTAGATGAGGGTGCCTCTGAGTGTGGTCTTGGGGTCGGTGTGTATCTGGAAGTGGAGATGTTCGGCGGCTGTGAGGGTGTCGTCAGAGTTGGTCGTGATGCGGATGGTGTTCTTGTGGACGATGGCGATGCCTCCACCTGTCTGGTTGACGCGGTCCCTCCGGATGATCTTGTAACCGTCTGGGATGGCTGTGGCGATGTCGGGTGCTGAGGAGGCGTTCATCCAGGTCTCCGTGAGGAAGGCGAAATCCGGAGAAGTGGTGTCGAGCAGGTTCCATAGTTCCACGGCGTGTCTGTGGACGGAGCGGGTGTTGAGCAGGATGCACTTCAGGTGGTTGCTGTTGGTGCTCGGCTTGGCGGGTGCGGGTGAGTTACAGGTCCGGATGCAGGAGAATTTGCAGGATTGGCAGGTGAAGGGTCCGTGGGTGCGTCCTGGTGTGGCTCGGTAGCAGCCGGGGAGGCGGCCGGTGTTGAGTGCGCTGAGGGTGGCGGAGTCGTACGTCCGGCGGGTGGGGTGACACCTGCGGGGGCCAGGGGGGCTGGCGCTGGGTGCGGTCCAGGCGTGGACGGGCGTAGACGGGCTTGCCTTTGGCGCACCCGCTGCGCGTACGCGCGGGCTCTGCCATAAATGGAGAGTGGAGGGGGCGGAGCGAGGGAGGAGCAGGTGGGAGGTGGGAGCGGGGTGGCGAATGGGAGAGGGTCGGGGAAACCAGCAGGAGTGGGGGCGGGGCCGCGGGGGAGGAGCGGCAGCGAGTGGGTGGGCAGCGGGGCCAGAAGCGCTAGGGCAGACGGCGGCAGCAGGGGGCAGAGCACAAAATGGCAGCAGAACAACACACTACAATTGGGGCAAAACTGCAGCAGGGGGCAGAGCAACAGGCAACAGGGAGCAGAGCAAGACAATACAAATGGGGCAAAACAATGGCAGCACAACAAAACAATACAAATGGGGCAAAACGGCAACAGGGGGCTGAGCACAAAATGGCAGTAGAACACACAATACACGTGGGCCAGTACAATGGCGATACTACCGTCCACAGAAGGGTCACAATCAGGGCAGCGGTTCGAGCGGCGGTGGCAGCAGGGGACCGGGTGACTTCCTGGAGGGGGCCACGCGGTGGGTAGAGCGACCGGCACTGACGAGGTCAGGCTGGGTCACAGCTCCCCGTCGCACGGCTCCTGCACTATGTACTCCGTGGGAGGGAGGAGCAGCTCGGAGGTGGGAGCGGGGTGGCGAATGGGAGAGGGTCGGGGAAACCAGCAGGATTGGGGGCGGGGCCGCTGGGGAGCAGCGGCAGGGAGCGGGGTGGGCCGCGGGGCCAGAAGCGCTAGGGCAGACGGCGGCAGCAGGGGGCAGAGCACAAAATGGCAGCAGAACAACACACTACAATTGGGGCAAAACGGCAACAGGGGGCAGAGCAACAGGCAACAGGGGGCAGAGCAAAACAATACAAATGGGGCAACACAATGGCAGCACAACAAAACAATACAAATGGGGCAAAACGGCAACAGGGTGCTGAGTACAAAATGGCAGTAGAACAAACAATACAGGTGGGGCAGTACAATGGCGATACTACCGTCCACAGAGGGGTCACAATCAGGCAGCGGTTCAAGCGGCGGTGGCAGCAGGGGACCGGGTGACTTCCTGGAGGGGGCCACGCGGCGGGTAGAGCATCCGGCACTGACGAGGTCAGGCTGGGTCACCCAGCAGTGAAATCATAGCAGGGCAAGCAGCAAACGTGTACAGAAACAACCGGGTAAAATTATAGAAGAACAGCATAAATAACGCATATGAATTCAAGTCACAGCATCAAATTCACACTGTGAAATAACAGCACAGCAGACCCGTAAAGACACATCTCTCTATACTCTTAGCAGAGGAAATCACAAATGTGCAAACCTCTTTCTGGTTTTTTGGTGCATGAAAACATGTACTTAAACATCTCATTACCACATCAGCCCGAATGGAACAGACATAGACATTTCTATGACTTTAGAAAAAAGCAAAACAATGAGGCACACACATTTGACGAAGCAACGACGACAAAACACAGAGACAACTTGTTGTGAATTCAGAAAAACAAAAGACACAAATAAAACCGGAGTTGCTGCCGTACATTAGCTAAAAAAACAAACACACATGGACAACATCGTTTTTTTCGGTCTGTAGAACACCGTTTGACACCCCATCCTCGGACGGCATTAGGTATTTTTAGTTTCTGTGCGGTTGGGGAAGTGGTCCTGGGAAGTAATGGGCCTACAGAATGCCTAATAAGGCGGCCTCTTATTTCCTCGTATTTCCATACCTGGGGTAGGAGGGCCACATGGGAAGTGAGAATTTACGGCACCCGGTACTTGAAATACAGTTTGGTGGGTGGCTACAAATATGCCTCCCTCAGTCCTCTGCTTGCAGAGCGCCGGCTCGTGCGGGGTCGGCGGCCCAGCGCAGCTGTATTTCACCGCCTGCTCTATATTGCTTCTTTGTTTTTTCGCACGATTCGTCCATTTAAAATCCAAGTAACACAGATACACCAACAGCGGAAGAGGTGGCGGGTTGGAGAGGCAGCCAAGCAGCAAGGATCCGAAGACCGGCAGAAAGGCCTAGAAATGTGTCCTGCTCTCGAGAAGGCGATTGACAGACTGCAGCCAGGGGCACCCGGGCATTTGTAATTTTCACACCTCCCTTATCTTTCTCAGATAAATTTGTAACAGGTGGCCCCATAGGCGGAAGAATCATCTTCGTTTGGACTATACATCACTTTTGATTACGCTAACTTATACTCCTTGTCTTTCCTACTAAATTCAAATCAGATGGTCTTTTTATAGCTACTAAAAGTGTTTGAGGGGACCACAGACTCCGACTTTCAGTTTTGTGGATTTATTATAAGGCCAAAAATAATTGAATATAAAAACACATCAATATCAGAGTATACAGATATATAAAAAAAACAATACAGAGCTGAATCTACAAATATAATTCATTCAACACAAAAGGCATAATATGATGAACTCCAAAATCAAAATACAACAAAGAATAGAAGCTGAGTCCAATTCTCTTTTCATTAGAGAAGAAAAGAAAAGTATCTTTCCCTACACTGCTCTACAGGGAAATCCTACCTATTTCCCCGAGTCTACCCAAATGTGTCAGCACGTGTTGACTTCCTAAGAAGTACTCAAATCAAATGGGTCTGATAGCTTAAAGCTATGGCGCTCGTTCTAGGATGCTCCTTCTCCTCCTAAATAAGCAGAAGTCTCTCGAATCTGTCCCTGCGCATCATACAAAAAGGCAATGTTCAACCCATAATACATCATAAGATAAACTTTTCCATTTGCAACATTTTAGTAGGTTTCCACAGGAGCTCTAATTAAATGTGTTCAATGTTCAGCGGCCTTGGGTTTCAGATAGGCCAGATACGAAGGGCGTCCTCCCTTTTTCACCTTCCAGCCTTCTTTAAAGACATTCCGGGAATCTCTTTAAATCGAAGAATAATGAGATCGAAATCCTGCACCTGCAGTAGGATGAGAACATACTGTCTTCGAACACACTGTCTTCGAACACAAAAAGTATCCAAGGAGAAACGAAATTTAAAACAACTTGCAGTTTGGGCCTACAATTCAGGCAACTTAAACTAGACACAAATTACATTGCACAAATAATATTTCATCCTGCAAATTATACATACAGGAATTATAGGTTTCTTTAATACATACAAGGTCCTACTTAAATATGCACACTACATTTCGATGCTAATATAACTTTGAATAAACGCATCTTAATAATCGTGAAACACTGCAAATGATAAAAAATACATGTGAGCGCATTTAAACCATGAGTATAGTGCACCCATACAATTTATTTTATTTATTTATTTATTTATTTGTAGAGCGCAATGTCACCTAACAGGCATTCTGGCGCTGGCAGACTCAGAGAACAGTACATCAGGTGCCTAAAACGGACAGCCAACTAGATCTTGGGAAACAACCAGGTTTTTAATCTCCTTCTAAAAGGAAGGAGGTCACTGACTTGTCTGAGCGCCAAAGGGAGTTCGTTCCACAGTTTGGCGGCTGCTACACCAAAGGATTTACCCCCGACGTAACTTTCTTAAACCTCGGTATCTTCACCAGTCTAGCCGATGAAGAGCGGAGATTTCTCACAGGGACATACCAAGCAAATTTTCTCTGCATGGAGACAGTCCCCAGCCCATGAAGGGCTTTAAACACCAGACAGAGAGACTTGAACTGGACTCTCTGTCTCACAGGAGCCAGTGCAGCTGTGCCAAAGCCAAGGAGGAGGAGGAGGAGGACCTTCTAGGCCACCCTGGGCTAACTTGGCAGCCGCCGACTGGATTCTCTGTAGCCGGTCTAGAAGGTATTTCGGGGACTCAAGCAGAAGAGCATTACAATAATCTAATCTTCTAAGAATGGTGCTATGCGCCATTAACGACCGCGCCAAAGGAGGCAACAGAGGGAAGATTTTCCTAAGTTATCTGATAATGGCAAAGCAGCAGGCCATCGTTTTCATAACCTGAGTCTCCATGGTAAGTTTGTAATCAAACATTACGCCCAGGTTACGGACCGTTTTAACTGCCCAAACAGTGGCCGAGGTGTCGGTAGGCCAAAAATTGATGGGCAGCACAGAAGGAACCCTGTCCCTTGAGCAGTATAGCACCTCGGTCTAACCTGCATTAAATTGCAGCGAATTATCCTTCAACCAAAACGCCGTATCTCGCAGGCAGCTATGAAACACTTCCAGTGAGGTCGCCTGATCTCCCTCAAAGAAGAGAATCAGCTGCATGTTATCAGCATAATTTACGATGTCAATATTATGTTCTATGATGACTGCAATCAGGGGTTTCATATAGATATTGAATAAAATAGGGCTAATTGCCGAGCCCTGTGGCACGCCATGAGAGATGTTAGTAAAGGCGGATTGATAAGGAGAGAGGGACACTGCTTGTTGTCTATCCAGAAGAAAGGACTGGAACCACCTCAAAGCGCCACCCGTAACGCCCACCTCTCTCAGCCTTCTCAGCAAGGTCCTATGGTTCACCGTGTCAAAGGCGACAAACAGGTCGAGCAGGATCAGCACTGCTGCCTGACCCATGTGTGCTTGCCTCCGAAGCTCCAACATCACGGTCACCAAGGCCGTCTCGGTGCCATGGGTCGGCCGAAAGCCAAACAGAACTTCCTCCAGTAATTTATGCTGTTCCAAATGCTTGGAAAGAGTACTAGCAACCACACGCTCCATAATTGTGGATGGAAAAGGCAAAAGAGAGATGGGCCTATAGTTCTTAGGGCACTCGGGGTCGAGAGAGGGCTTCTTTAACAGAGGTGTCACCAGAGCTTGTTTCCATCGAGACGGAACCACTCCATTAGAAAGAGACTGATTACAGACCATACGGAGTGTGGGAAACAACTCTGCCTCAAACTCTTTCCAGATTTTATGAGGTACCGGATCAAGAGGAGACTCAGACGGAATACCACATGCCAGCCTGCTGAATTCCTCCACTGTCAAAGGCGCAAACTCAGAAAGATGATTAAGGGCCACACGTTCAGAAATGGCACAAGGAGCCACAAAGCCCTTCTCCACCGTATCACCACTACCCATAGTCACTAAAGTTACAACCCCAGGCTGTTAATGATCACCCAAGTCATCAATAAAAAAGTTTACATTTTATCATGAAAGAACCTAGCCAGGTTCTCAAAAAGTTATTGAGAGGGGGATATCAAATTCTTAGAGCAGTCGGGGTTGGTGAGGCTGTTCAAGATGTTAAAAATGCTTCTGGAGCTGTTGGGGGCATTAAGAAGCCACTTGGAAAAGTATTCGGCCTTAATCCTGTTTATTAGATCTGGGGGTCTCTAGTTGGCAGAGGTAGGTACCACTGTCCAAATAGGGACCCTTGCTTCTAGTCAGGGCAAGGAGATAACCCTCTGAGATAACCCCTGCTCACCCTCTAGGTAGCTTGGCACAAGCAGTCTAGGCTAACCAGAGGCAATGCGTAAAGTATTTGTACCAACACTCACAGTAACACAGTGAAAACACCACAAACTGACTCCACAACAGTTTAGAAAAATAAAGGTATTTTTAATCTAAACTACACAAGACCAAAACGACAAAAATTCAACATACACAGTTCAAGAATATGGTTTCAAAAAGAGTTCTTAAGGTTGCGTTAAAATTCTTAGGTTGCGATAGAATTCTCTACGTTGCGATAGAATTCTCTACAGATGCGTGAAAAGTTCACAGTTGCGTCACGTTTACTCACAGTACCTTTTAGTTGCAACAAAGTTCCAAAAACAGAAGCTGGTGCGGTGGAAAACAAGCGATGCGTTGCTCCTGAGACCCTGGGGAGGCGATGCGACAGCCCCGCTGCAGCAGCGGGCGTGTTGCGACGAATCCGGTCTGTATGGGGAGGAAGGCCACTTGTATGGATTCCGGTGCGTAGGTTCCGTAGGAAGTCTGTTCTCGCAAAGGCACGATGCGACGATCTCGTAGGGGCTGCGACGATCTCCGGGGCGACGATGCGCGGTCCAGCGGTGATCCTCTCTCTCGCAGCTCCTCGATGCGATGGTTCTGCGACGATGCTCGCAGCGACGTGATGCGGTCCGCAAGCAAGCGGTGCGGCGTTCTCACCCAGCGACGTCAGGCTCTGCGACGATACTCGCAGCGATGTTCGATTCTCCCGCACCGGTCTGGTGCGTCCCGCAAACGAAGGATGCGACGGCTCTGGCAGCGGCGTCAGGCGCTGCGACGATCTCGACCTTCGTAGCGGCGGGAAACTTCTCGCACTGTCGGGGATGCGCTCCGCAAGCGAGCGATTCGACACTTTTCAGATTCAAAAAGTCTCTCAAGCTTAGTTTCAAGCTTCCCAGCACATGTACAACCTCCAGAGGCCCCACAACTGGATCAAGCACTCTAGGAAGGACAGAACTCTCTCAGCAGAGTTCAGGGAAGCTGGGGGTGAAGTCCTTTTGTTCCTGGGACTTCAAAACAGGGAGCCAGCTCTACTCAGGCCCTTGGCGATTCCTTCAAGACAGGGGACACAGCTCAGCAGCAAAGTCCTTCCCCTCTCCTTGGCAGCAAAGCAACAGGTCAGTCCAGCAGAGCAACAGCAGGACAATCTCCCTTCTTCAGTTTCAGCTTTCTCCTTGGCAGAGGTTCCTTCTTGATTTCCAGGATGATCTAATTTTCTGTTGTCAGGGGTCCTGTACTTATACCCCTAAAGTCTTTGTTCTCTCTGTGCATGTGGGCCCTGAGCCCGGTCTGAACCAGTTCTGGGTGGATCCTGAGCACTTTGTTTTGCTGGCTGCATATTTCCTTTCAGAGTGAGGGGCAGGGTCCTCAGCCGCCCAGCGGGGGGGGGGGTGGAGCCAGCATTGTGGCAGGCAAGCACAGCCCTATTCATCCCAGGTGCTAACTCCTCCCACCACTCCAGTTGCAATTGCAGTCATTCAGCCTAGTGCGGACTCATCCAGCCTCCTGGGGAATCCCCCAGCCCCTGTCACTCTCAAACCAGACAGTCAATACACAAACAGGCCCAGGCACACAGAAGGGTCAGACAAGAGAACAGCAACTTTCTAAAAGTGCTGTTCTCAAACACAGGATTTAAAAACAACCTTTCCTAAAAGATGTGTTATTAAATTCTGAGTTCAGGGATACTAGATACTTATGTCCTATCTTGTTCCTATGGGAAGAAATGCTGTTAACCACTGTAGCCAGCATCCCCCATGTTAACCTATGGAGCAAGATAGCCTTACAGTAGTGAAAAACGAAAATGGCTGCCATTCACTACCAGAGCATGTCACCTGCACTAGTACATGCTCTACCTTTTACATACACTGCACCCTGCCCAGGGGGGGTACCTTGGGCCTCCCATAGGGGTGACTGATGTGCACAAAAAGGGAAGGGTTAGGCCTGGTCAGTGGGGACACTGACCAGGAGGACATGGTAGTTCTAAACTGCCTATAGGCACTGCAGTGGCAGGCCTGAGACACCATTTTAGAGATACTCCTGTGGGTGGCACAATCAGTGCTGCAGGCCCACCAGTAGCATTTGTCATCACCAGCCCTGGCACACCCAGTGCACTTTACTAGGGACTTCATAGTGATACAAATATGCCAAACATGTATATTCAATCAGAATAATAATTTACACAGGGAGCACTTACACTCTGACACTGATCAGCAGTGGCAGAGTGTCCAAAGCATCTAAACCAGCAAAAACGAAATCCAGCACAGCATCAAAAATACAGGAGGTAGAGGCAAAAAGATAGGGGAAACCACGCCAAAGATGCCAGGTCTAACATGTGTCCCCTCCAGCTGAAAGTGGGGAGAACTGCCCACCCTCTTGGGAGTTCTCTTCACTAAGGCGGAAAAACCTGGACAGACCATCAGCATTGGCGTGTTCTGTGCCAGGGCGGTGTTCCACCGTGAAGTCTATTCCCTGTAGGGAGATGGACCACCTCAACAGTTTTGGGTTCTCACCCCTCATTTGCATTAACCATCTGAGGGGCCTGTGGTCGGTCTGAACACGGAAGTGAGTCCCAAACAGGTAGGGCCTCAACTTTTTCAGAGCCCAGACCACAGCAAATGCCTCTCTCTCAATCGCACTCCACCTCTGTTCCCTGGGGAGTAGTCTCCTGCTAATGTAGGCTACCGGCTGGTCTCCTCCCTCCTCAGTGATTTGTGAGAGTACTGCTCCCACACCATGCTCTGAAGCGTCTGTCTGAACTATGAACTCACTGGAAAAGTCAGGTGCCTTGAGCACCGGTGCTGTGCACATAGCAGTTTTCAGGGTTTCAAAAGCAGTTTGGCAGGCGTCAGTCCAGTCAACTCTTTTGGGCAACTTCTTGGAAGTGAGTTCTGTCAAGGGGGCGACAATGGTGCCATATTCCTTGACAAAACGCCTGTAATACCCGGTGAGTCTTAAAAAGGCTCTTACCTCTGTCTGGGTCTTGGGGGGCTCCCAAGCCAGAATGGTATCAATCTTTGCCTGCAGGGGCGCCACCTGGCCGCTCCCCACCTGGTGTCCCAAATACACCACAGATCCCTGCCCTATCTGGCACTTGCTTGCCTTGATAGTGAGGCCTGCCCTTTGCAGAGCCTTCAACACTTGGTGTTGCAAGTGTTCCTCCCACGTGGAGCTGAACACAGCAATGTCATCCAGGTATGCGGCGCTGAATTCCTCCAGCCCGGTCAGTACCTGGTTAACCAGTCTCTGGAATGTGGAAGGGGCATTTTTCAACCCAAAGGGCATGACTCGGAACTGGAAGTGCCCCTCTGGCGTTGAAAATGCTGACCTCTCTTTGGCCCCATCAGTTAGGGCAATCTGCCAGTACCCCGAAGTCAAATCAAATGTACTGAGGTACTGGGCAGCTCCCAACCGATCCACGAGCTCATCAGCTCTGGGGATGGGGTGTGCGTCAGTCTTCGTGACCGCATTGAGCCCACGGTAGTCCACGCAAAACCGGAGTTCTGGAGGGCCACCGGGCGTAGCAGCTTTCTTGGGCACCAAGACCACTGGGCTAGCCCAGGGGCTGCTGGAGGGCTCAATCACCCCTAGCGCCAACATCTTGGAAACCTCTTCCTTGATGCTGGCCCTGACCTTGTCAGCTACCCTGTAAAATTTGTGTTTCACAGGCAGACTGTCTCCAGTGTCCACATCATGGACGCACCAGTTGGTGACACCTGGGGTCGGGGAGAACAGGGAGGAGAACTGACCCAATACTTGGCGACAGTCACTCTGCTGCTCTGGGGTCAGGGTGGGCGAGAGGACCACACCATCCACTGACCCATCTTGCTCCTTAACTGCCAGGAGGTCAGGGAGAGGATCACTATCCTCTTCCATTCCTGCATCTGTAGCCATGAGCATAGTCACTTCAGACCTCTCAAAGTGGGGCTTGAGGCGGTTCACATGCAAGACTCTCAGGGGCTGCCTAGGAGTCCTCAGGTTAACCAGGTAGGTTACCTCACTCTTCCTTTCCACCACCTCATATGGCCCAGTCCACTTGTCTTGGAGCGCACAAGGCTCCACTGGGGCCATCACCCACACTTTCTGCCCAGGTTGAAATTCGACCAGAGTGGTATTCTGGTCGTACCATCTTTTCATTTCTTCCTGGCTTGCTTCCGGGTTCGCCTGAGCGAGCTTCCTGAAGCGTTGTGTCTGGTTGCGGATGGCCAGCACATAGCTGAACACATCCTGGGGGGTTTTCCCACGGGACTTTTCCCAACCCTCCTTCACCAGTGAGAGAGGTCCTCTAACAGGGTGGCCATACAGAAGTTCAAAGGAACTGAACCCTAAGGACTTCTGAGGTACCTCCCTGTAGGCAAACAGGCATGGTAATAAGACGTCCCACTTCCGTCTCATGGGCTCCGCTAGGCCCATAATCATACCTTTCAGGGTCCGGTTGAACCTTTCAACCAACCCATTTCCTTGAGGGTGGTAAGGAGTGGTGAACTTATAAGTTACCCCACACTCCTCCCACAGAGACTTCATGTACTTAGAGATGAAGTTGGTACCCCGGTCGGAGACCACCTCTCTGGGGAACCCCACACGGGAAAAGATCCCCATCAATGCACGGCCCACCACGGGTGCTGTGATTGTCCTGAGAGGGACTGCTTCCGGGTACCGGGTGGCATGGTCCACCAAGACCAGGATGAACCTGTTGCCTAAGGCTGTCTTGGGGTCCAGGGGCCCTACTATGTCTATGGCCACCCGCTCGAAAGGGGTGCTCACTACTGGGAAGGGTTGAAGGGGTGCCTTCAACTTCATTCCAGTCTTGCCACTGGCTTGACAGGTTTGGCAAGATCTGCAAAAGGAACCAACGTGCTTTCTCATCTGGGGCCAGTGAAAGTGGGTGACAAGCCGGTTCAGGGTCTTGTCTTGCCCCAGATGTCCTGCAAGAGGCACGTCATGAGCCAGACCCATTAGGAAGTTTCTGAAGCGCTCGGGTACCACCAGCACACGGGCTGTACCGGGCTCAGCGAACTTAGGCTCGCTATAGAGTAGGTCATCTTCCCAGTAGATAAAGTGATCTCTGGCTGCTCCACCTGCTGCCTGATCTACAGCCTGTTGCCGCAGACCAATGAGGGAAGGGCACTCCTTCTGCACCTTGCAAAATTCCTCCCTGGAGGGACCACCTTCCTGCTGCCAATGGGTCAGCTCAGGTAAGTCTCCCAGTTCGGCTACCTGTTCCCCTGTAGGTTCCAGGGCATCCCCCTCAGGTTCTGCTTCCTCCTGGACCGTGGGAACGGCTGGGGCTGGTTTTTCCGCGCCCTCTGCCTCTTCCTCTCCTGGCAGGTCTCTGGGCCACTGTTTCAGGCTCCAGTTCTGCTGACTCCCCCCTACTGGCTGTCATAGCACGTGTGGACACACAGATCCACGCAGGCAAACCCAACATCTCCAAGTGAGTTCTGTGTTCTACATCCTTCCATGGAGAACTCTCCAGGTCGTTACCTAACAGACAGTCTACAGGCAAGGCATCACTGACAACTACCTCCAAAAGACCAGAGACTCCCCCCATTCAAAGGGAACACGCGCCAGCTTGCTGAAGCGCACTGAACTGTCAGCTGCCACTACAGGGCGGAGTACACCAGGGATGATTTGCTCTTCAGACACCCACTGACACCTCACGGATGTCACGCTGGCTCCTGTGTCTCTCAGAGCCTCAATCTCCCTCCCATTGATGGTCACCTTCTGCCCATATTTCTTAGTGTTAGAGGGCAGTAAGGTTTCCTGGACCACCTCTTGGTCTCCTAGAGAGACAAGGGTCATGACCGCTAGCTCCCTCCAGTCACTAGAAACCAAATCCCCTCCCAAAGCTACACTAGCTAACGCTGGGGCGGGGGCACCAGTGGGTGCTTGCTTCTTCTTGGGACATTTTGGAGCAATGTGGCCCACCTCATTGCAGTGATAGCAGGTAGGGGGGCCTTGGTTATCCCTTCTATCTCTAGTGTCCCGCCTGCCCTTAGAGGGCCATGGCTGTTTAGCTTTGGGGGGTTGGGATTCCTTTCCCTGGGAACTATTTTGGGGCCCTTCTGAGAACTCCTTTTGATTACCCTTGTCCCCCCCACTCTTCTGCTGGGGACCCTGCCCACCTTTGGCTGTGGTACCCACAATTCCTCTGTGGACCCTGGTACTGGTCCAGCGGTCCGCCTCCTTAGCAAGCTCAATGGGGTCTGTCAGCTTGCTGTCTAAAAGATGCTGGCGCAGCTCTGGAACACAAAGACTACTCAAGTGCTCCCAACTGATTAAATGCAACAACCCCTTAAAATCAGTTACTTTACTGCCCTTCATCCAACCTTCCAGTGCACGCGAGTACAAATTCACACACTCCATCCAAGTCTCAGACTCTCTCTTCTTGGAGTTCCTAAACTGCAGTCTGTACTGCTCTGGAGTAAGGCCATACCTGAGGCATAAGGCCTCCTTCATATTGGGGTAGGTCATGGCACCTGCTAATTCTAAGGGCTCTAGAGCACTCCTCCCAGAAGCCTCAAAATGTTTCCACAGGCCTGCCCCCCAATGCTGCTCAGGCACACCATTCATCTTCAACGCAATTTCATACGAAGTGAACCAGGCATAAATATCCTCACTCCTATGGTAATTCTGTACCAGGTCTTTGGGAATATATACTTTACCCCCATGCACTGGCTGCGCGCTGCCACCATTAGAACTGGCATCCACCTCCTTGGCTTTAAGATCCAGTTCTCTCATGCTCAACTCATGAGCCAAAAGCAATTTCTTCTCTTCCAAGTCACGGGCATTTTTGCTCTCCTCTGCCGCCTTTTCTACTTCCAATTGCTTCATTTTCATTTTCATGACTTCCAACTCATACTCTCTTACTCTCTGATTTTCTTGTAACTCTTCTGGGGAGAGGCCCCTGCTGGAATGGTTGCTGCCAGCTCCTGCACCTACTTTGCCCACTGGCAGATCTGTGCTTTGAAAATAATTTTCTACATCCACATCATCTCCCTCTTGTGCCTCCCAATGGGCTTTCAAGATTCTCTGCAGCTCCTCCTTTCTGTAGGCGCTTTTTATGGGGCACTCAAACTCAAGGCAGAATTTCCTCAGTTGCTCAACTTTGTATGAACACAAATCCTCAATGCAAAACTCTAATTCTGCTTCTGCCCCCTCACTGAGTGCCTTTCCTTTCGCAGACATGATGCTTAGAAGAGTTACTCAAAAATAGAATAAAAAATCAAAAACCAGTAGTATGCGGTGGCGTAGTGGTCTGCACTCACTAGTGATGTACACCAATTACTGTGGGTCAAGTACAAATACAAGTTCGAATCCCACCGCTGCCACCAATATTAGATCTGGGGGTCTCTAGTTGGCAGAGGTAGGTACCACTGTCCAAATAGGGACCCTTGCTTCTAGTCAGGGCAAGGAGATAACCCTCTGAGATAACCCCTGCTCACCCTCTAGGTAGCTTGGCACGAGCAGTCTAGGCTAACCAGAGGCAATGCGTAAAGTATTTGTACCAACACTCACAGTAACACAGTGAAAACACCACAAACTGACTCCACAACAGTTTAGAAAAATAAAGGTATTTTTAATCTAAACTACACAAGACCAAAACGACAAAAATCCATCATACACAGTTCAAGAATATGGTTTCAAAAAGAGTTCTTAAGGTTGCGTTAAAATTCTTAGGTTGCGATAGAATTCTCTACGTTGCGATAGAATTCTCTACAGATGCGAGAAAAGTTAACAGTTGAATCACGTTTACTCTCAGTACATTTTAGTTGCAACAAAGTTCCAAAAACAGAAGCTGGTGCGGTGGAAAACAAGCGATGCGTTGCTCCTGAGACCCTGGGGAGGCGATGCGACAGCCCCGCTGCAGCAGCGGGCGTGTTGCGACGAATCCGGTCTGTATGGGGAGGAAGGCCCCTTGTATGGATTCCGGTGCGTAGGTTCCGTAGGAAGTCTGTTCTCGCAAAGGCACGATGCGACGATCTCGTAGGGGCTGCGACGATCTCTGGGGCGACGATGCGCGGTCCAGCGGTGATCCTCTCTCTCGCAGCTCCTCGATGCGATGGTTCTGCGACGATGCTCGCAGCGACGTGATGCGGTTCGCAAGCAAGCGGTGCGGCGTTCTCACCCAGCGACGACAGGCTCTGCGACGATACTCGCAGCGATGTTCGATTCTCCCGCACCGGTCTGGAGCGTCCCGCAAACGAAGGATGCGACGGCTCTGGCAGCGGCGTCAGGCGCTGCGACGATCTCGACCTTCGTAGCGGCGGGAAACTTCTCGCACTGTCGGGGATGCGCTCCGCAAGCGAGCGATGCGACACTTTTCAGATTCAAAAAGTCTCTCAAGCTTAGTTTCAAGCTTCCCAGCACAGGTACAACCTACAGAGGCATAAACAAAAAGAAGACCTGAAGGTCAGATAACGTTGAGACGCTTAGACTAACACTGAACTTAGCACAACAGAGAAGTGATACATCAGTTATCACCAACAAGAGTGGCACTCAACATGACTGTTTGAGTCCTATCAGCCCACCTGCATGGCGGAGCCTCATCATGTAGGACCTCCAGAACTAGGTCTGTGTCGAGAAGCCCAGATGTATTTTGGCTTCGTGTCACTAGGCCATAGTCCTGTCACCGCAAGTGTCCTTACCAATGGTGGAGCTGATGCGTGCAGTGCAACAAAATAATAAAGTGTTGTGTGATCCACTGTATGGCAGAAACATGTTGGCCCTATTTAATAACCAAGCAAATTAGACAGTGATTTTTTCACACTGTCCCCACACTGTTTTTTAGACTGACGTCCAGGTGAACACCAATAAATGCCTTTGTTTGCCTTGATAGCCATTTTAACACACAACACTTTATTATTTTGTTGCACTGCACGCATCAGCTCCACCATTGGTAAGGACACTTGCGGTGACAGGACTATGGCCTAGTGACACGAAGCCAAAATACATCTGGGCTTCTCGACACAGACCTAGTTCTGGAGGTCCTGCATGATGAGGCTCCGCCATGCAGGTGGGCTGATAGGACTCAAACAGTCATGTTGAGTGCCACTCTTGTTGGTGATAACTGATGTATCACTTCTCTGTTGTGCTAAGTTCAGTGTTAGTCTAAGCGTCTCAACGTTATCTGACCTTCAGGTCTTCTTTTTGTTTATGCAGTTGTACTGGGGGTATATTCCTGATTGGTCGTTAAACACTTCCCTCTGACCCTCCTCTGAAAGTTGTTGTTTTGTTACAACCTACAGAGGCCCCACAACTGGATCAAGCACTCTAGGAAGAACAGAACTCTCTCAGCAGAGTTCAGGGAAGCTGGGGGTGAAGTCCTTTTGTTCCTGGGACTTCAAAACAGGGAGCCAGCTCTACTCAGGCCCTTGGAGATTCCTTCAAGACAGGGGACACAGCTCAGCAGCAAGGTCCTTCCCCTCTCCTTGGCAGCAAAGCAACAGGTCAGTCCAGCAGAGCAACAGCAGGACAATCTTCCTTCTTCAGTTTCAGCTTTCTCCTTGGCAGAGGTTCCTTCTTGATTTCCAGGATGATCTAATTTTCTGTTGTCAGGGGTCCTGTACTTATACCCCTAAAGTCTTTGTTCTCTCTGTGCATGTGGGCCCTGAGCCCGGTCTGAACCAGTTCTGGGTGGATCCTGAGCACTTTGTTTTGCTGGCTGCATCCTTCCTTTCAGAGTGAGAGGCAGGGTCCTCAGCCGCCCAGCGGGGGGTGGGGGTGGAGCCAGCATTGTGGAAGGCAAGCACAGCCCTATTCAGCCCAGGTGCTAACTCCTCCCACCACTCCAGTTGCAATTGCAGTCATTCAGCCTAGTGCTGACTCATCCAGCCTCATGGGGAATCCCCCACCCCCTGTCACTCTCAAACCAGACAGTCAATACACAAACAGGCCCAGGCACACAGAAGGGTCAGACAAGAGAACAGCAACTTTCTAAAAGTGCTGTTCTCAAACATAGGATTTAAAAACAACCTTTCCTAAAAGATGTGTTATTAAATTCTGAGTTCAGGGATACTAGATACTTATGTCCTATCTTGTTCCTATGGGAAGAAATGCTGTTAACCACTGTAACCAGCATCCCCCATGTTAACCTATGGAGCAAAATAGCCTTACATTAGTGAAAAACGAAAATGGCTGCCATTCACTACCAGAGCATGTCACCTGCACTAGTACATGCTCTACCTTTTACATACACTGCACCCTGCCCAGGGGGGTACCTTGGGCCTCCCATAGGGGTGGCTGATGTGCACAAAAAGGGAAGGGTTAGGCCTGGTCAGTGGGGACACTGACCAGGAGGACATGGTAGTTCTAAACTGCCCATAGGCACTGCAGTGGCAGGCCTGAGACACCATTTTAGAGCTACTCCTGTGGGTGGCACAATGAGTGCTGCAGGCCCACCAGTAGCATTTGTCATCACCAGTCCTGGCACACCCAGTGCACTTTACTAGGGACTTCATAGTGATACAAATATGCCAAACATGTATATTCAATCAGAATAATAATTTACACAGGGAGCACTTACACTCTGACACTGATCAGCAGTGGCAGAGTGTCCAAAGCATCTAAACCAGCAAAAACGAAATCCAGCACAGAATCAAAAATACAGGAGGTAGAGGCAAAAAGATTGGGGAAACCACGCCAAAGATGCCAGGTCTAAAACTGTTAATCTCCTTTTTGTAGCCTACGATCTTGGATTTCCAAGCAAGCTTGTCCTTATCCACATAACCTCGTCTCCACCTCCTCTCTGCATGCTTACATTCTAATTTCAAGTTCTTTAAACTGTCCTTAAACCAGGGGTCCGAAGGTCTTCCACATCCTCTGTGATTTTTTAAAGGGGCTAGTAAGTCTAAAACTGATTTAATCTTCAAGCAGAGAGAAGCATAATTCTCCTCCACCTGCCTGTTTGGAGAAAAGCAATCCTCTACCTGAAACAGAGGAGCAGGGCCCCTTTTACGCAAGAGAGTCTTCCAGTCTTTACTCACATACTCACTCGTACAGCCTAATGCCCTAGTATTGTGAGTAGCAGAGTTCACAAATAATTTGATCAAGAAATGGCCTGTCCAATCCATAGGTAACATATCCCCTATAGTAAGAAGATGGGCCTCTGAAAAAATTAAATCAAGTAGGTGCCCACCTTTATGCGTGGCCTTGGACACCTGCTTAAGAAGGCCGAGGCCTTCCCACGAATGAAGTACATTAAAGTAACCTGAGTCAAGGGAACCATTTAGCCAAAGATTAAAATCTCCCAGGATCACTAATCTATGGTAAGTGGTGGCCATATTGGTGAAAGTTTCCAGTAATAGTTGCTGCTGATATACATTAAAAATCCCAGGGGGTCAATAACAAATAATTCCAGTTAGAAGATGACCATGTGCATTCTTAATGGCAAAGCAAATAATTTGAATACTGCAACTACATCGATGTCAATGGTAACCAGGTTTAAAGTGTATTTGTAAATCACACCAACCCCACCACCCCTCCCACTCAATCTTGGTTTATGGCAGATTTTATAACCGGGCGGACAGGCCCAGCCGGGATCGACCTCACAATCAAGGCGAGTCCAGGTCTCCGTAATGAACAGGGCATCAAGCTCATGAGATTCAAGCAACAGCTGAATTTCCACACTGTGCTTAGGCAGCGATCTAACATTAAGAAGCCCACAAGCAAGAAGGCCATTAACCAAAATACTGCCATTGGAGAGGCGGATTCAGCAAAACAGAGCGCCCCCTTGTCTCTACCCTGCTCTCCAATATAATGAAGTTCTTCACTGGAATAGCTTATGGGACGACCCCCATTGCCTAAACCCAGGGGAACCACAAAAGGGTCAGCATGGCTAGCGCTGAGCGTGTCCTTAGCGCGGACAGGCGCAGACGGGCTTGCCTTCGGCGCGCCTGCTGCGCACACGCGCCAGCGTCGATGTTAATGCAGCCGAGGCGTGGAGAGCTAGACCGCTAACTCCAAGATGGCGGGTCCGCTGGCCCGGATGGACCCCGCTAATCAAGGAGAGCGGAGGGTTCTAACGGGAGGGAGGATAGGCAATGTCATCCCCTGTGCATCCTAAATTAAGTGCAGGTAAGTGCAGTTTAAAAACAAAACGACATACATTTTTAAAAACGGCAGAGAACCGCAAAGTCAGCTCCTCACAACACACATAATAACAAAGCCTCAGTGCTGTACGCGCTCTATCAGTTCCCCCCTCTTATGACTAGTGTCATAACACCAATATTCTACCCTCTCTCAGTTTTCTCCTTTTAGAAATGACCGACCTAAACAGAAGTTGTAGCTTGCTGTCCCTGTCTAAATCTTTCTAACCCTTTAAAGTGCTGATAATGACTGTCCTGCAGTCATTCCAATTGTCGTTATAGTTTTTTCAAAGAATTTTCATTATGACATGCTCTTTGCCATTTGTAAGCCATGATGACTCCCAAAACTATTATTATACAAATGACAGCTATTATCATAGGTTTTAAGATGTATCCTATTATTCCTTGACCCAGGCTTCCAAACCAGCTTCCAACCTTTTCGAAACCCTTACCAATTTGTTCCCAAAGTCCCTCTGCAGCCAGATCACGCAAATCTTGGTGTATAGCTGAAATGTTACTAATGTACTTCCTTACATCCCGACTATTGTCAGGAATAGAAGTACAGCACTGTTGGACTTTCAATAATTTACAGACTCCTCCGGCTTTTGCTGGTACCACGTCTAAAGTAAGACGATTTTGAAGAACCATAGCCCTTATCGAAACCATCTCCCCATCTACAAGTAATAAGATTTGAGCCGTATTCACAGAGAGCTTATTCACTAGAGTTGCCAATTTTCTAATTTTCACACCGTTCAAAATCACACCCAAGCGAAGTATCATGGCACCAAACACATCCCCAACAATTTCTCCAGCACTTACACTGCGTTTTCCTCTGTGAGATTTTTTCCCTTCCAAAGGCCATAAATAGTCCACATGAAAGATTTTCGGAATTACCACAGCCAAATAACACGTACCATACCAATTCTTGGACAATTTCACATAAGCACTTTTTCCGTACACAAAATACACATTTGGCACTATGGTTAATTTATCCAAGAACGCTTTCCTTATTGATTCCTCAATTAAGAAAACATGTTCACAATCACACTCACCCACAAATATCTTGTATTAATATGTTGAAGGGTGTCTAATGCAGTTTCCCTTTTTGCTGGAAATCTAAAGCTATTGGTCCAGAACTTCCCTTTGCTTTATGATCTAATTGTTCCTGGGTCCATGGAATAACTTTATGCTTCGGATCTGGTCTAAATAAAGTCTGCCTATGTCGATCTTCAATCTGATCCACAAACTTCTTCTCAATGTCAGATAACATACAGGTCAAATTGGGACTATGGGCATAAGAGGTATCTAAAGTAATAGTAGGAACAAAGTACATTGACATCCTCTTCACCTCCTTATAGTAATCCTATTTATTCATGTACTTAAGAACTGGAACTTCTGAGAGTACCACATCATAATTGGAGAAGTAGTACTCAAAATGTGCCTTACAATACAACATGCTCAAAAGCTCACTACATGTGATGCCATAAGGTAAATGGTGGTATTGAATACCTTCTTCTACTGATGCTGGCAGTTGCATACACACATAGCAGTCTTTTGCTTCCATTGTATCGACATACTCATACAAAAAACGAGCATATGCATTCAACGTGAAATCACCTTTTGACAAATCTACATGTAACATCCGACTAGTTTCCATGATCATGTCTCTCTCTTTTGCAGATGCACCTTCTCCTATATATGAGGTGGGGTAGATGTCGTCTGTTTCCCATTCTTTTCAGCATCGTGAGACCCAACCAAAGATGTAACAATCACCACAGTTATGACAATAAGTACCACAACAATAAGGGTACCAATTATGCACTTCTGCTTGCGTCCTGAGGTTCCAAACTCCATTTTGAACCACTGTTGGATTTCTTGAGGAACAAATAAAATCAATAAAGTCTCTTTTCTTCTTTCTTTGCCTTATCCTGTTATTTACAATGTCTTTTCATTTCCTGTTTTTTGATTATTGCAATTGACAGTCCAATAATACTAATCTATTGAAGAGATATTGTCACCCCTTGCCCTTAATGCTTCTTCTATTGAAAGTCCCTAATTTATATCTTCTTCCAGTGGGGCCTATATTATCTTGTTTATAAGGCTAATAAGTTCTTCTTTCATAGTTCAAGCTTCATCGTTAATGATATTAGATCCAAGCATAGCAAGAACAAGCTGTAAAATGTCGGCACAAATCTCTCCCATTTCCTGTGCGGTGGGCTGTCGACCAAAGGTAGGGAAAGCAACCTGGTTAAGGATCAGAAATCGCAGATCACTCAGCCTTGGTGGATCAGGAACTGCCAGAGTCAGAATTCCAAAAGCATCAACTCCAGGGACCAGCAACTGAATATCAATTGTTAGGCTGCTCTCTCCGTGACTCACTGTACCGGTCCCCAGCCTCCCGGAACTCCCCGGTCTCTGCATCTGCAGCCAGGTACGTCCACTCAGGAGATGCAACTTTTGAGACGGTACTCTCTCTCTTCTGGATCGTCTTAGACCATCCGGTCTCTCTTCTGCTTCACATTGATCTGATTCAGACATTTCAGGAATCGGAGCGAGATTCTTCGCAGGTGCAAGCCTTACATTCAGCCTCTCTTTTCTTGCTGGCCAAATCTCCTGCTTCTGCACCTGATCTCCTCTCTTCCTTTCGATCTGATCCTTCTGCACCAGGCTGTTCACTCGGATCTGATTCAAAGTTCACTTCTGCAATCTCATCCATTTCAGAATTTGAACTCAACTCTGGAGCAGCTTGATTTCTTCTTCTATGGTCAGTTGACTGTCCAGCCTCCTCAGGAGTTTGTACGCCTTGACTCGTTCCGTCCTCTCCTATTGCATTTTCAGTTGCACTTCTCGGAACAAGGGGAGTCGTTTCTTCCACAGGCTCTGGAACTTGATGGGTATACAAAGCGTGAATCCAGTTTGGCAATCCTCCACACTTCACCGCTGTAAGTGTGACCAAAATCACCCGGTATGGTCTTCGCCAGTCAGATTCAAGGCAGCTCCTCCTCACGTTCTTTCGGATAAGCACCCGGTCACTGGTGTTAAGGTCATGCAGCAGATCTCACGAGGTGGATGCAGTCGCAGCCTCGACCAGAATTAACCACATCAGCCAATCCTCTACAATAATCCAGAACCAAATCATCTGTGATGTTTATCAATGATGTAGCTGGCACCGTAGGCAATCGCATAGCTCTTCGCATCAATATCTTGTGGGGAGAAAGCTATGTCCTTCTATCAGGAGTGCTACGCAGACTCATCAATACCAATGGCAGCGCATCTGGCCATTTCAAAGAAGTTAACAAACAAACCTTTGATACCCTCATCTTAATTGTGCAATTTATCTGCGCCACAAGACACGATGCCTTAAGCCTGTAGCTACAGTGCAATCTCTGATCAATTTTCAAAGCTGTACACAACAATTTCTATGGAAGTGTGTTCCTCTATCTGTCTCCACTGATGTTGGAAATCCAAAACGCGGGATCAGTTCCCGTAATAGCAGTTTTTCCACTGTGAGAATGTCACATCGTCTAGTGGATATGCCTCAACCCAGCGTGAAAAGATACACACAACTACTAAAACAAATCTCAGCCTGTTACACCTCGGCATCTCGATAAAATCCAATTGTATCCTATTGAAAGGACCTCCTGATCTTCCAATGTAACTCATTGCAACCACAGTTCTCTTTCCAACATTCATTTGTTTGACACGTAACGCACCTGTGACACACTGCTTCAGCATTCACACGAAAACGTGGGTTAAACCTGGTTTGCCTAAACGCTCGCACAATGGTATCTCTCCCAAGATGAACTGCTCATTGAATCTGCCTTGCCATTGGGCTCAATAAACAGTTAGGTAGTACTGCTCTGTTATCTGTCGACACCCAAATGCCATCTTCCCTCTTTTCACATCCTGCTCTAAACCATGATGCAGCTTCCTCCTCTGGGACCTCATCCTGCAGCCGCTTTACCCCATCCCAAGTATTGGCTACAGCTAACATCATGCTGAGCTCGGTCTCTTCTGTATTCTCTCCTACATATTCTCCATTGAAAACACAATCATGTATATCACAAAAACGAGCTACTTCGTTAGCATAGTTATTGCCTTTAGTAACAAAGTCCTCTCCCTTTCCATGGGCTGCACATTCTACTATTGCAATCGCTTCAGGTTTCTGCAAGACATCCAATAATTGGCGCACATATTCTCCATTATGGATTGGGGATCCTGAGGACGTTAAAAATCCCCTCTGGGGCCACAATTGTCCGAAATCATGAACCACACCAAACCCATATTGGCTGTCCGTATAGATAGTCACTCGGACTCTATTTGAAATGGTACAGGCACGTATCAGAGCAATAATTTTGGCCACCTGAGCAGAGTATACTCTTTTCAAACAGGCAGCTTCCACCACCCCTAAGATGGTGCACACAGCAAACGCTGCTCTTAAACAACCTTCATTGTCTCTTAAGCATAAACCATCAACAAGAAGGATCAAATCAGATTAAGGCAGAGGTTCCTCAACAATGTCAGGTCTGGGTGTGGTAGATAGATCAGTAACATCTAGACAGTCATGCTCTTCACAATCCTCTCCTTCCTCTTGCAGAAGAGGCAACAATGTAGCAGGATAGGCGGAGCTAGGTGGCGCACGACCAAGATGGCCGCACGCCTGTGAGGCTCCGGCTGCTTGGCTCTCATATATTTCATTTCTTCTTTACTCCTGCTGTGCAATCAGTAAATGAACACCGGGAACCGGTAGCGTAAGTCCATCACTTGCTCCGGTTCCGATATCAGCCGAGACTACTGCTCCATGCGGGAAGCGGAGCCGTGTCAGTCAGAGTGCGGAACACCTCTGTGTCCTGTTTGGAGCCCTGTCCGGCGGTGGTGACAACTCGAGTGCCGCAGCACCCCAAGTGGGCGCTAGACCACATTGCATCAGATCGCGGCCGGAGAGAAAGCGCGGCCGGAGAGAAAGCGCGGCCGCGACAAATGCTGCATCCGCCTTTACACAGACCCTCAACATCTAGCGGCGGCGAGTGCTGTAGATGCTTGTCTGGCCCCCAGGTGAAGATCGTATTGCAAGACTCTGGCATGCTGGATGGGAGACACGGCGTGAGACAGGCGGGCCCCCAAGCCTGACTGTGCAGTGTGCGGCCCACGGGCGGGAAGCGGGCGGAACAGGAGCACTTTTGTTGAACTACAGCTGACAAGGTTCCGCGGCCCGAGTGAGTGCCTGCTTTGGGGCGTGGGATTGAAGTACCGGGATCAATAACGAAATTCACTGGATTGCCACCGCTAGCGCGCTAGATTCCCTCACGCATGATCACCCTGTCCCTACTGGATTCAAGCTGCACGCGGGGACTGGCAGACTACCATCATCGGCCTCCATTGTAGCACCACATCTAGAGATTCTTTTAAATGCTACACAGAGAGCCCTTTGGTATTGCGTGTGACTGCTGACTGGACAACACTGCCCCCTTGGAAACATAGCAAACGCAGCACCACACAAACACTCACTTTCCTTGTCTGTGGTGGTGAAAGCCTCTCCCCCGTATGGGCACTGATTTGTGGGTAGCTGCGCACCGTTCTGCACCTTTTCTCCAAGTTGGTCATCTGGGAAAGAGGGAGACTCATGGGGACTGCGAGCTTTGCAACTCAAGTCAGTGGCAGCAGCACATAGTTGCAGCTGCGGCGCCACGTCTGGCTCCCCTTCCTCTATTATAGCCCTGCAGTGTGAAGTCCTATTAACACCTGCCTGGGACAGAGCGCACAACCCCCTTTGTCAGTCAATGGCAAGCCAGACGGTAGACAGAAGAAGCTGGTATTTGACGCCACACACTCAAATTCAGAAGACTCTACTCCAGCTATAGGAGACATGGCGCAGACTCAACCTCCAGCGCAGGGAGATGAAGTCAAGTCGTTGCTCCTGGCTCTGCAACATAGCTTGACTGACCTATCTGGGAAAATGGACACCATGAACACATGCCTGGATTTCCTCGTCCAGAAAGTTGACAAACACGACGGACAGCTGAAAGCAGAGCGGCGTATTTCACATAATGAGGACTCTACCTTGTAGCTGAAGCAATAGGTATCCCAAATGGACAAACTGCTTAAAGTTATTGCAGCAAAAAACGAGGACATGGAAGCCCGCAGTCGCCGTAATAATATTAGAACCATGGGAATTCCGGAAAGCACCAATACGGGCCGCATGGAGGAGTATGCGGAGAGGTTGTTGGGCGGTGCCAGTGCAGACAACCCCTTCTCGTCCCAGTTCATAGTGGAACGGGCACACCACTCCTTAGGACCCAAGCCGCCTCCTCATGGGCCCCCAGGCTAATCGTGGCACAACTCCTCAATTACCACGATCGAGATGCCATTCTTAAACTGGCTAGGGAGCACAAGCACTTGCAATGTGATGGGGTGGAATTTACCATCTTTCCCGACTTCACGGTTGCGGTTCTGGAGGCACGTCACAAATTCTTGGGTGTTAAGCAAAAACTCCGGAAAGCTCAAACTGAATATGCCCTATTATACCCGGCACGCTTGCGGGTATCTCACCGGGGTAAAAGCAACATCTTCACTAATCCGCACCAGGTGGAGGAATTCCTTAAATCCATCCAACACCGCTCTCCTGGAGGTGCATCAGAAGACCGAGCCTCCAGATCGCCCTCTCCTCAAACAGACTGATGCCCATCTCTAAACGGGTAGGGCGTGGAGTGTCGTGTGGACCTTCTCGCGAAGCTAGCGCTCCTGGACAGGTTTCGCCACACAGGGTCCCTGTGGTCGGAGCCCGAGTGTCTGAAAACGACGGCGCAACAGTCTGGAGGCGACAAATAGACTGAGGGCGGCAGACTCCAGATAAGTGACTTTAACTGATTCCCGCATCTTGTCTCCACCCTGTTGTAAATTCTGTTTGTACTTCTTCAACATGGCAGACGGTAAGAACCTATGATGATCCAAGTGAACCCCTTCCTTCCCCCCTGGCCGTCACTATTCCCTTTGAGACACCACGCATACCCGGCCTCTGGCGGAGAGAGGAGTGGTTGTTTTTATGTTGCCCTGGTGATCCCCCATATGGAAATCCCCCTCACAACTTGTTGGTCTTTTTTGCTCTAACTTTACGAAATACATTCATTGACCATGCATTTATATTGCTGAATTGGGGTTTGGGTGGGTGGATGATTCCCGGCACGAATGGGGTGCCGTGGTGGGAGGGGGCGGGAAAAGTTCTGTTGCAATTTTTTTAATCTTTCAATATGATACAGCACCAACTGACTACATCGACGCACATGGCAATACTTACAACTCGATCATCTCATATGGCATCATTCACTATCCATTCCCAACATGAACATGGCATTGAAAGCTGATCCCCTGAAGATTAATCTACTCACGTGGAATGTCAGAGGACTATGGGACCCCCGCAAATGTAGGCAACTTTTATTCTACATGGATCAACACCAAATACATATAGCTGCACTTAAGGAAACACACACTACTCCCCAAGGAGGGTCCTGCTTTGTAACTAGGTGGGCGTCGGTAAGGGTATTCTCCTCGTATTCATCATAGTCAAGGGGCACATTATTACTAATTAGAAAGGGCACCCCCTTTGTCTTAGGAGGCTCACTGAGCGACTCCACGGGTCGATGTTGCCAACTCTGGGGTAATCTGGGTATGCAGGCCCTCACTCTGGTATGTTACTATGGTCCGAACATCGATGACCCTAACTACTACACTTTTCTTTGGGGACAGATCCTAAAAGTAGGTACCACACATATCATTTGTGGAGGGGATTTTAACGCAAGGTTATTCCCTGTGCTAGACCGTTCTCATCTTCAACCACACCACTACACACGGACGCAGGAGACTCTCACATAGCTCCTCCACTCTCAGGGGCTGGTTGATGTATGGCGACATTGGCACCCGGGAAGGAAGGAAGGCACGTACCACACCACCGCTCGCACTGCCTGGTCAAGTGTAGACTATTGGTTGGTCACCAGGGGATGAATCCTTGGATAACCTTCGTGACGTATATGGCTAGAACATTCTCAGACCACTCACCTGTGCTTTTACAGATCACTCTCCCATGCACTACTGCCCCCCCCCCATTCAGTTGGAGACTGGTACCCGAAGCACTCTCAGACATATTATTTAAGGCCGAAATGGGAGAAGAGATTTCAGATTTTTTTAACCGTAACAAATGTTCGGTGGCTAGCATGGGTACACTTCGGGAAGCTTTTAAAGTTACAATCCGTGGTTTTTGTATGGCAAAGACCTTTGGGGTGCTTAGGGACATACGGCGCAACTTACGTAAGCTGGAGGGAGAACTCAAATCTTTGGAAGCTGATATATGGCGGGACCTACCGGGCACACGGAGGGCTGACCTTCAGAATAAACTCACCGAATATACAGATACTGCTGAACGGGAGACTCGGTTTTGGGAGAAACATTTCACTGCACACCACTATGGGAAAGGAGAGAGGCTGGGCAAGGAAAAAACGAGGTTCACTAATTATATTTTATAGGTACTAAATACGTCGGGCACGCACCATAGAGATAGCCGCGACATTCTCGACATATTCACTGCATTCTATGGGACACTGTACACCTCCCGACGCACCGCTCCCCCGGATTTCAATCTTTTCCTAAATTACATCGCCTTGGGATTGCTGGGCGACTCCCAACGAGAGTTTCTAGTCACACCTTTCGAGGTGGATGAGTTTAAAGAAGCAATTATGCAAATTAAATCCGGTAAGGCTCCGGGATCTGACGGGTTACCGGTAGATTTTTACAAGGCCTGTCTTGAACAGCTGATACCCATATTAAGAGAAGTCTACAGAGAATCACTGGAGTCTCAAATTTTACCGGCTTCTATGAGAGAAGCTCTCATCATTTCCCTGCTAAAGCCAGACAAACCTACGGATCAATGCGATTCGTATAGACCGCTATCCCTAATTAACACAGATGCGAAGATCCTGGCCAAGCTTCTGGCGAATAGACTCAGCCTATTAATGGAGAAGTTGGTGCTGCCGGATCAAGTGGGCTTTATACCAGGAAGGGCGACCTCTCACAATTTGTGAACACTGTTTCAGTTATGCACAGTGTTGACCCGCAGCTGGCACTCGTGGCGGTCTTTTTGGACGCCTCGAAAGCCTTTGACTCGGTGGAATGGGATTACCTGTTCACCATACTGCAATGCATGGGACTCCTAGTCGGGTTTATATCGTGGATACGGCTTCTTTATACTTCCCCCATGGCTCGAGTACGCATAAATGGGCATATCTCCTCCTCCATTAAGCTCACGAGGGGCACCCAGCAGGGATACCCTCTCTACCCGCTACTGTTTACCCTTGCAATCGAGCGCCTCGCGGCGAGACTCCAGTAACACCATCCGGAAAAAGCCCTTATTTGCTCTCTACGCCCTATCTTGGTCTCTTTATATGCGGACGACGTCACTTTATACGTAAAAAACCTGATCCATAATCTTAACCCGTTGCTGCGAGAATTTATACGATTTGGTGTAATGTCAGGTATCACCATTAACTGGGCTAAATCCCAAATATTTCCACTTACTGCTGCTGTGCAGCCCTTCCATACGGACTACCCCATAGAATGGTGTGCTGAACAGGTGAAGTATTTGGGGGTACAGGTCACTAATGACCGTGTTGAGCTCCTGCGTAGTAATTATGGATGTGCACTAGAGCATGTCACAAACTGCATCACTAGATGGATAGCCTTACCCCTCACAATGGCAGGACGTATCTCGCTTATAAAAATAATTATCCTTCCTACATTTTTATATCTCTTTTTAAACATTCTGCTATACCCTGGGCGACCATTTTTAAAATGCTCAGAACAGAACTCATACGACTGGTTTGAGGGGGCAAGCAACCACGATTACAGTGGGAGATCCTAACTCGGCCATACTCACAAGGAGGCTTTGCCGTGCCAAATTTCTAAATGTGCCATCTATGCGCCCAGGCGCACTTCGTGCAATATTGGTTTCATCCCCCCCACCCCCCGGGACACACCCCAGGTTGCCATAGAGCACTGGCTGGCACATCCAATACCACTAGACGGGATAATCTTGGCTGAACCTGAAAACAGGTCTGAAGGGCCGTCTTCTGTAGACTGCACTATTAAAGCCTGACAGCGCCTCCTCTAAATACTCAAGGCACCAATGCCTTATTCTCCGATGCTCCCCCTTACATCCCACCCGCGGATGCCACTGCTATAAGAGAGAATCTTCTCCGAGACTAAATCCAAATTCCAGATCCATAACTGGGGGGATCTCTATCTAAATGGCACATTTAAGGACATGTCACAACTCTTTCAAAAAACGCAAGCCTCCTCTCTGGATATATTTCTATATGTGCGGCTGAGACATCGTATTAGAGAATACACACCGTCATACCCCAAAGAACCCCCCACAGTTGCCCCACTACATCATGTATTGCGCGCCCCTGAGGCCTCACATCTGGTGTCGACCCTGTACCACTGCCTATACAGACACATTGATTATAAGCCCTGCCCAGCTCATGCCAAATGGAGCATAGAACTGGGATGTGATATCACAGACCAGCAATGGGATTATTGCTGCAAGCAAACCAAACTTGTCTCATCAAACAGCCGGCTCAGTATCACACATTATAAATTCTGACATCGAACATATTATACTCCTGCCCGACTGCACAGCTATGGCCTACAAAACCATGCACGTTGTGATAGATGCAAAACAGGTAATGCGGACTTCCTCCATTTGGCATCGTCCTGTGGGGTAGTATTCCAGCTGCTCCACGTAAATTCGTCACTTTTAGCATATTATTAGCCAGGCGTAGGGTGGCTTGTAGATGGGGCAGGGGAAGAGCTCCAAAATGTAAGGAATGGCTAGGTGTCCTGATCCTGTGGCAAGAACAGCTGAATACGTTTGCTGAATTGATTACCGCACCCTCCAGACCGCGAGCTATATGGGCTCCTCTCACCATGTACCTGATAGAACACCCACTCCCGTTGCATGCTGACACAAACTCAGTGCCTCCATAAAATGGTTGCACTAACACACATAAGACTGCAGCAACTGCTCTGTGGGATCTACAAACAATAGCCAATTGCATCGCTGTATTATTCCCTAGAGATGTCCATTAGTATTTTTCTTACAGGATGTGGCAATAATTTGCCTGCTTAAATATGGACAAGTGCCGGTGCAGGCACATCTACTCCGCCCGAAGCTCTATTGTTTTCCCGATCCTACTGCTAATTTCTCTTTCTCCCCTCACTTTAAGAGGTTAAACCATCCGCTGCTACCATTTGATTACACTAAATTATACTCCTTGTCTTCCCTACTAAATTCAAATCAGACAGTCTTTTTATAGCCGCTAAAAGAGTTTGAGGGGAGCAAAACAATGCAAAGTTATACTTTCAATTTAGTCATGCTTTTAAAGGACCACAGACTCCGACTTTCAGTTTTGTGGATGTATTATAAGCCCAAAAATAATTTAATATAAACACACCTCAATATCAGAGTATACAGATATATAACAAGCATTTGCAATGTAATAGGTCTCACGTTCTCAAGAGTTTAAGCTATTGGCATTGTAAATGACAATGGTTTTTATTTATGTTTTAAAAACCAACACATAAAATAAAGGCCTTGTCATTTACAACGCCAATAGCTCAAACTCTAGTAAATGCGAGACCTATTGCATTGCAAATGCTTATTTGTAAGATGTGGAAGACTGCATGCATTCGAGTTTGCTGCAGGTAATGGTTTTAGTAATATATGGGAAATCGACAACAAAAACCAGCCAGTCAGACTATAAACAGGCCAAGCCAGCCAAAAAAAACGCCTACACTGACCTGTCACACCAGCCTTTCTGGGACTGCCTGAAAGCCCTATAGTATAAGCCAGTCCGACATTTAAAGGTAACGATAAAAAAATCCATATTATCAAAAAAAGAGTCTGAATCTTCTATGAAGAGGGTCTGTGTGTGTATGTGTTTAAGACTGCACGGTGATCTCAGGGCAGTTGTACTGCGTGTGTGTTCAGTGACACTCCTGTGCGTGCGTTGCTCGCTCTAGCGAGTGATCTATGTGGCAGTTGTATTGCGTGTGTGTTCAGTGCCTCTCCTGTGCGTGTGGCTTGCTCTAGCGAGCGGGCTGCGGACCCGTCTCCGGCCCGCTGCCCCGGTTTCCAAGGAGCCCTGCGCGAGGCCTGCGAGCCAAGACAATGCGAGATGCTGACATATTAACCAGTTCTAGGCCTCGCCCCTGCCGCCGCCGCTAGCTTCCTGGTTCCCAACACGTCGGTGGGGATGGCTAGATAGAGTCGTCTGCGGACGCGGGAAGCCCACGGCGGACTCGGGCATGGGTATGTGAGAGGAAACCTCCTCATGACGCCTGGGGACTGCTCGAGCCCGAGTGCGTGAGAGACTGCGTCAGCAGCGTGAGAGGCGCGCGCGCAGCAGTTGAGTGCCTTAGCCGGACTCTGCCACCTGTGTGCAAGTTACCGATGTGTGCAAACCTGCCTATCCGGCTGCATCAGGATCGCTCCTGCCTGCAGTCTTGTTTCATCTACTAACATGCCACGCCAACGGTAGGACAACTGTATACATGTGTTTGTTTTCTGTGCTGTTGTATCGTACGTTACTTTGCAGGCCGCCTTGTTAACCAGGAGAAGCCCCGCGTGTGCCAGATGATGCAGAGATGACACCAGCGCAGCGACAAGAGCCCGGTGAGGTAAGAGGGGGGAGAGGGAGGGGTGGGTGTGTGTGCCTGCGTGTGTGTGCATGCGTGTGTGTGTGTGCATGCGTGAGTGTGGCTGTGTGTGTGTGTGTGCGCGCGCGCGATTGAGAGAGGTGAGAGGCTGACTTGCTGGGAATGTGGACAGGAGATGTGCACGGCGCAGGGCTGGACGTGCGCGTCCACGAGGTGAAATCGCCGAGGGAAAGCGCGTACCCTTTCCCTGTCCAACATTCCCGGCAAGTGAACAACATAAGGTCTTTTCGCTGTAAGCAGCGCTTCGCGCTGCTAACACCAGCGAGACCTAAAAATTAATACAGAGCCAAATCTACGAATATAATTCGCTGGAAACAAAAGGCATAATATGATGAACTCCAAAATTAAAATGAAACAAAGAATAGAAGCTAAGTCCAATTCTCTTTTCATTAGAGAAGACATGATAAGTATCTTTCCCTACACTGCTCTACATGGAAATCCTACCTATGTCCCAGAGTCTATCCAAAAGGTGTCAGCACGTGTTGAATTCCTAACAAGTGCTCACATCAATTGGGTCTGATAGCTTAAAGCTATGGAGCTCGTTCTAGGATGCTCCTTCTCCTCCGAAATAAGCAGAAGTCTCTCGAATGGGTCCCTGCGCATCATACAAAAAGGCAATGTTCAACCCACAATACGTCATAAATTAAACGTTTCCATTTGCAACATTTTAGTAGGTTTCCACAGGAGCTCTAATTAAATGTGTTCAATGTTCAGTGGCCTTGGGTTTCAGATAGGCCAGGCACGAAAGGCGTCCTCCCTTTTTCACCTTCCAGCCTTCTTCAAAGACATTCCGGGTATCTCCTTAAATCTAAGAATAACGAGGTTGAATTCCTGCACCTGCCATAGGATGAGAACATACTGTCTCCTAACACAAAAAGGATTAATTTAATTATAATTCTTGAGCAATCCAAGGAGAAACGAAACTTAAAACAACTTGCAGTTTGCGCCTACAATTCAGGCAACTTAAACTAGACACGAATTACATTGCACAAATAATATTTCATCCTGAAAATTATACATACAGGAATTATAGGTTTGTTTAATACATACAAGGTCCTACTTAAATATGCACACTACATTTCAATGCTAAAATAACTTTGAATAAATGCATCTTAATAATTGTCAAACACTGCAAACGACAAAAATACATGTGAGTGTGTTTAAACCATGAGTATAGTGCACCCATATAATTTAAAAGAGTGCTGTAAGCGCTCTATCACAAGAAATGCTTCCTATCACTTAGCACCTTGTGACAGAACATGCAGCAGAGCGGCATCCATGGAGGAGATTTTAAAGTGTGTAAAGGAACAAGCCTCCTCTTTCAATGAAATCATCAAAATTATGGAAAATCAAAGGCAAAGAATGGATGTGATATGTTTATGTACATTAACAGTAACAGCTTACAATTCTCGCGGGGGTACTGTAAAATATAAATAAAACATACCTGATCCCGGTCCCGCGCCGCCTCTGCTCCTGGGCCGGTCCGGAACAGGCATAGGCATGCTCCCTCCCCTCCTGTAGCCAATCACAACGCTGCAATGGCAGCATTGAAATTGGTGCGGACTCCTGGGCAGCGCCCAGCTGGGCACCTGTTGGGAGGCCATTTTCTCTATGTATAGAGAAAATGTAGAGTGCCATTACTGCTTTGGTCAGCCCCAGGGTCAGGGCACTCAGAGTGGTGCAAACCAATCTTACCTAACCCGCCCACCCGCCCGCCCTAACCTGGCATAACCTCCTGTCCACCCCCAACCAGGCATACCTATGCAGTCTGCATTCTCGCAGCACGAGAAGCAGAATATAAAATGGCATTTAAAATACCATTTTATTTTCTGCTTCTCGCACTGCAAGAAAGCAGTGGGGCGGCGCTCCACCGCCCTAATGGAGGAACCGCCCCTAGTAATGTCCAATGTCATTGATCATGCTCGTCATTCTCAAGCTGGTATGTGACCTCTGCTTCTCCCTTTTGGCTTGGGTTCTGGCTTCAAAAACGTCCATAAACTTTACTACCTTGATGTTCAGCTGAGTAAATTCAGGATTCAATGCCGCAAAAATTGCATGCCTTCATGTTCGAACAGATGCCTGGTTAAAAGCGCCTGCAGCATCCTCCAGCGGTCTGATAGAATTGCCAGGTAGAGACAGAGGATATGCATTAAGATTTATTTCCCCGCGCAACAAAGTCTGCCGTTTGTATTTGCCGGTTTTAGTCAGAGGGGTAGTTGATCTAGATTTGGCTGAATACCAAAGCGAAGGCGCATACATTTAAATTGGTGAGAGAATCCCTGATCAAAATATGCTTATGGCTTTAGAGTCGTAAGAGTTAATACTTTGTCATGCATGGGAGCGCTTTGCCAGGTTCTCTTTGTCTTCTAGTGTAGAAAGAAATGTGGCAGATTAAGGATTTCTTTTTACTTGGCAAGTGAGGTCCTGGTACACCACAGTTTGGAGGCTTGCAAAGCATCACAGACACTTCATCTGAAAGTGGATTTTGAGTTTGGCTGGTTTATTTCCAGCAAGACGCGTGCTGCTAATGTGTTGTCCTTTTGCAGTCTAAATCTGAAGATTTTATTCAAATAAACCTAGACGGCCGGCTCCAAGCTCACATGCATTTCCAGCAAACGTTTATGCTTCACCACAACCTTTTAGTGGCTTAATTTTTCATTCAAAAGGCAACCTTGAGAAGTGATTAGAAATAAATTACAGAGAACAGTGCAAGCTTACATGCATTTACATCAGAACCGTTGTTTAAACCACAAAACATTAATATTTAGGAAAATGTATTAAAACCATGCAGCCTTGAAAGATGGTTTTGTGAACTGTTCAAACACAAATGGTGTGTGGGAAGATTTAAGTGGAGAACCAGCACACAAGGGTGAGACATAATAAACAAATACTCTTGCAGGAGTGCTGAAGAAAAAGAAAATATAGTTCCTTGCATGAAAGCAGTGGAAGGATACATACAAGTCATCCAATGAAAAGGATGGTAAAGAAACTATGCTCCAAAGGAGAGACGAACACAATAAGAGGAAGGAAAGACATACAATTAGAAGCAAGCAAAAAAAAAACAAGCTAGATTGGCTGAAATCACACTGTATGTTTTGGTATGATCCACAAGAAATGTCTCATAAACACACATCTAAAAGCTGACTGTCGGCAAGACCTAAAAAAAATGCAGTTGTCACTTGAAATATTTTTATTTTTATCTGTGCAGGACTAAATCCAAGGTTAAACAAGCACTGGCAAAGCCTATAGGTCTCGCCTTTGGGACCTATTACCTTTGCTAATGGTTCTAGCCATGTTGTACAGAATCCCCAATACTGTGCAGTATGGCTTTAACAAAAGAAAAAGAAGCTGGGGGCGTGGCTAAGCGGCCGTGAAGAATGGCCGCTGCTTGAACGGGCTCTTCCCGACCTGAGGCAATAAACTGTCCTGCAGCCTGCTTACCCGGACACTAGCCCTCCCGTGGTGTCCGCCGGGCTAGCTGGCACCCCCGTGGAGGCTGTGAGTCGATCGGCTGGCGGGCGGCTTACCGTTTCCTTGACGTTCGGGCGCTCGGCAGAGGAGGCGCCCGAGCGAGATAAGATGGCGGCCCGATGCGCTAGGAGGAGCGCGATCCCCAGGGCCCTTGGACATCTCCTGGCGACTTCCCCCCTCCGCCGGGTTGGTCGTGGAGGGGGGCTTGGCTGCGCTGAGCACTGCAGGGGCTCCGCTTTAAAACTGGAGGGGCGATGACCCGCTCGCCGCTACTGATTGAGGCGGGAGAGACGGCCCCGGGGCACAGAGCAACTTTAGGCCCCGGCTTTGCGGCCTGCCTGCGGGTGGGCGGAGCGACGGCGGAGAGACATCGCAACAGCGGGGGTGACAGGCGACATGGACTGCGCTGCCCCCCGCGGCCTGCATATCGCGCCCCGGAGCCTGCATGGTCCAAGACCTCCTGGTGTCCCCTGGAAGTGCTCCGTCTGGATCTGGACGGCGTCTTGGAAAACGACCCCTTGGCAGTGACTGAGACGCATTGTGGCACCGGGGCACTGCTGAGGCCCGCTGGGCGACGAACGGAGCCCCTATTTTGTCCTCTCCTCCCCCGCCTTGCTCAGAACGAACCCGGCTGGACTGTTAGGCGGAGACTTGTTTGACCCCTTCCCCTCCCCCTTCTTGGTGAACTGTACGGTGCTGGGGCTGTGTCGAACAGCTAAGGGACCTGAGGGAGTGAGGTGTACCCGCCGGCGAGCGGTCTGAAGAGAGACACGACGCTTATTATTATTTCGATCCCAGAAGCCGGTGGCAGCGCGTTGAAGCGCTTTCTTTGTCGCGTTTCCTCGGCTACCCTGTTGCGGGGGTGAAAATGGCGACGGGCAACAGGAGCTCCAAGAATAATGGCCAGGCACGGCTGTCAAAATATGCGTGTCAGCAGGGTGGAGAGAAAGTCGAATCGCCCAAACCGGACAAAGACAGAGCGAAGGGGTCGTCTCCACAACCGAAGGAACCCATGCTCCATGATGTTCTGGCAGCTATCGGGGAAATGCGCACATCTATGGATTCAGTAATGACAGAGGTGTCGCTGCTGCGTGCAGATTTCAAGCAGACGAATGTAAAAGTGCGTGAACTCAAGGTGGTAACGGCGGCACTCCAGGAAGATACCTCCGAGCTTCAACGCCAAATGTCGGACATGGATAAAAGACAGACTCGTATGGCACAGCAGCTCGATGACTACGAAGGGAGGGCCCGTCGCAATAACGTTCGAATTCTTGGGGTTCTGGAAAAAACGGAGGGGCCGGCGACCGACCTTTATGTGGAGGAGTTAATCACAAAGCATTTGAAGCCCAAGTCGCTGTCTGCATACTTCTCCAAAGAACGGGCCCATAGAGTGCCGGGCGGGAGGCCTAAAGTAGGGGCCCCTCCCAGACTTATTATTGCCAGAGTCTTTAATTTTCGGGACCGTGGCAATATTCTCCAAACTGCTAGAGAAGGCCCCCCGCTAAAGATTGACAACTACGAGGTCTCTTTCTTCCCGGATTTCACGGCTCAGGTCCAGGCGCAGCAACGAAGCTTTCAGGCGGTGAAACAGGAACTGCGGGGCAGAGACATCAAGTACGCGATGCTATTTCCAGCGAAATTGAGAGTCGAGAGGGATGGTAAATCCTGTTTTTTTGATTCGCCGGAGGCAATCTGGGACTGGCTTGACGGATGGACTAAAGTCGGAGGTAAACCAGATAGACGCCGCGGTGCACCGGAGCGGGGCCCTAGAGATGAGCCGGAGCCGACAGCGATGGAGGATCTGGGGGCCAGCGGCCTCTCTGAACAGGAGTGAGGGGCACAAGAGACTTAGGAGAGGATTGCCTTGAGGGCCACTCGCAAGTATTGGGGGGATCGAGCTGTCAGTGGGGGATGCCACTGGGAGAAGGGGATTGACTGTAGTGATTCCGGGTGTGTAATGTGGTGAACTGTATTTACTTAGACATGTTGTGACGACTTTTCATAGGCAAATAGTCTTGATAGCGGGCTGCATCGTCCTGACCTTCATTAGATATTTATGCAGAGGGTGAGGGGGGGACCGATTCGCCTCTACGTAGTTAGTATGGGTGGGGGACACACAGGCACTCTGCCGGGTTGGGGGGTGGGCAAGTTTCAGTCCACAGGCAGGGGAGCAGGGAGGGGGGTGGAGGGGAGTCAGGGGGAGGTTTTAGGGGTAAGATGTTTCAGAGATATTGGTGAAAATGACTGTAATGATTATGTCCAAATTCGGATTGCATTGTTTGTGGGGGGGAAGGGTTGGTTGCACTCTGTTTTGTGCTTTGGTTTTGGACAGTACTTCAAGAATGCAAGTGATTACATGGGGGGACTGCTGCTGAGCTTTCAGGGATGTTTTACTCATGATGGCGGACGGGGTCTTGGCTGACAGAACAACAACTGATAGTGCCCCGATTGTGACTCCAATACCTCCCCTGACCCTACTCACCTGGAATGTACGAGGTCTAGGGGATAAAATCAAAAGGGGGCTGGTGCTACAGTATGTGCGTAGGGCAGCCCCAACACTGGTACTACTACAGGAAACCCATCTAGTGGGGTCGACATGTAAGGCCTTGGATCGATGGGGGTACACGATGGTAGTACACTCTGAGTTCTCCTCCGGTTCTAGGGGCGTGGGAATCCTGATGCCTAGGAGTTCCCCCGTGGTGGTGCAGCAGGTATGGAAGGATGCAGGCGGGAAATTTGCAGCAATTTCCTGCCTATGGGAAGGGAAAAGATTTAATGTGGTATCAGTGTACATTCCCCCTGCCCTGCACTCAATAGCACTCCCCGCCCTCAGTGCGTTTCTGCTCGCGCTCCCAGAGGGTGAACTCATATTGGGCGGAGACTTTAATGCAATTCTTGATGTAGGACTTGACCGCCATCCCAACAGGATGACAGGGATGAACAAGCCGAGGCTGAAAGGTTATGTAGAAGCTATGGGTCTTACGGATGGGTGGAGGTTCAGGCACCCCGGGGAGCGTGGCTATACCTTTTACTCAGGGGTACACAATAGTCTTTCTCGTATTGACCATTTCTTTGTGTCTACCGACTGTTTGTCACACATACTGGATGTAAAGATATGACCGAGGGGTATCTCAGATCATTCCCCGCTTTTCATGGTATACACCTCACATGTAAAAACCCGTAGGCGAATTTTTCCGATCTCACCCCACTATTTACAGATTTCTAAAATTAGACGGGACCTGGTTGCGACTACAACAAGTTATTTCCAAGAAAATGTCACTTCTGTGGACTCCCCTGGGGTCCTCTGGGAAGCATATAAAACGGTGCTAAGAGGGCAGGCGATAGCTTCCATAACAGGCCACAAGCGGACGGTACAGGAAGACCTGGTAACATTAGAGCGTGACCTAGCCTTTTCGCAGGCCCAGCACGATCTAGCTCCTACAGAGGAGGCGCAGCGTCAATTACGCCTTAAACAGGCGGAATTCACGGAGTATCAGCGGGCGCAGGTCCGACAAAGGCTTTTATGCACTTAGCATATTGTGTACGAAGTAGGCGATAAGGCAGGGAGGCTTCTAGCGTGGCTTGACAAAAAAGACAGGGCTCGGAAGACAATAGCACAGCTCCGTTCCGCCGATGGTGAGATGCATACTTCCCCCTCGAACATAGTTAACACTTTGGCTGACTACTTTGAGGCGGTTTACACATCCTCTTCAGATATGACTTCTGAGGAGGCACAGACCTACATTAAAGATATTAAGATGCCTTCCCTCTTCGAGGAGGACGCTGTTCTTCTGGAGTCTGACTTTACAATAGACGAGGTCGTAAGCACTATCCATTCCCTGCAGTCGGGTAAGGCTGCAGGGCCAAATGGTATCCCGATAGAACTATACAAGCACGTCTCGGATCATATAGCTCTGCATCTATTGCAAATGTTTACTGATAGTTTGGCCGTGGGGGAACTACCCGGGGACCAACGGACTGCAACGATTATAGCTGTACCAAAACCCGGTAAGCCCCCAGACGATTGCACGTCATATCGCCCTATTTCGCTATTGAATGCAGAAGCCAAAATACTAGCCAAAATGATCGCTGCCAATGGCCATATTTCCGGGGATTTCCGGCTGGGTCGTGGTACGCGTCAGGGATGCCCCCTGTCGCCTCGGTTGTTTGCGTTGATTCTGGAACCATTGGCAGCGTGGATACTGAATCATGGGAGGACAGCATATCGTTATATGCTGACGATATTCTTCTCTACTGGACTCGTCCCAGGCGTTCTCTCATGGTCCTCCTGGACATCTGTAATATTTTTGGGAGGGCTTCTGGATACACCATCAACTGGGCCAATTCGGTATTGTTTGTCCTCAAAGGGCCCCCACCAACCTTCCAGAACGACTGCCCTTTGAGGGTTACTGAAGGACCATTCAAATGTTTGGGAGTGTGGGTGACACCGAATCGGGAGCTTTTCTATAGCCATAATTTGCTGCCTCCACTGGAGCGACTTCGTACGGATGTGAGGCATTGGCATACCCTACCGCTAACCCTGCTCGGAAAAGCCGCTTTATTTAAAATGATGATGCTGCCACGGTTTCTGTATATCCTAGAGAACACCCCATTCCTGGTGCCACCGAAATACTTTCAGACCATAAAAGCATTGGTCGCGGGCCTACTCTGGGGGGACAAACCTCCACATATTTCCCGACTAAAGTTGGTACGGAGCTGGTACGACGGAGGCATCGCGCTTCCTGATGTTCAGTTATATTACTGGGCTTCGCAACTCAAGATCGTGAATCACTGGCTCCATGCCCCGCAGACAGAGCCTGCGTACAAAGCGGACAGATATGACCTGGGGGGTGGAGGAGTGATGACCGCGCTCTACGATCCCCGGAGTGTAGCAGCCCTGGTGGGCCCTACGGCCCATACGGTGCAGCTCTGGCACATGGCGTCAATGCGTCTCAAATGTCAGAACATGATCACGCAGATGACACCACTTTGGGCGTCACGCCGCCTTGGCCGTCTTTGTAATAGTAGGGCATTTGAGGCCTGGGACCGCATAGGTATCTCGATGATTGGAGACATATATAGACGAGGCTAGGTCCTTACTTTTGACCAACTAGCGGAACAGTTCGCCCTGGTGGAGACAGAACGTTTCCGCTATCTGCAAATCACTCATGCCCTGCGGTCCGTACTCCCGGCAGAGGGAAAACTACCCGAATCCACTCCCCTGGAGGATAGACTACTTACGGAACACATGCTCCATAAGGCGACCTCACTGGTTTATCGTAAGCTAATTAATAATATGCCTGACACTATGGATAGACTTAAAACAGCCTGGGGGACAGATCTGGGCGAGCTTGACGAATCAGATTGGCAGACCGCGCTATCCACCCCTCGGGAGGTTGCTGTGTCATCACGGCTCAGACTGATACAATTAAAAGTCCTACACAGAACTTACTACACTAGGGTCACGCTACATAAGATAGGCAGAGCTGCACACCAATATTGCCTTAGAGGCTGCAGAGAAGAGGGAACGTTTTTTTACCATACTGTCTGGGAATGCCCTGTGATTGCTAGCTATTGGACCAAGGTACTGCGTACTATATCCCAGGTGATTCATGTCTGGTTGCTTCCTGAGCCGAGACGGTGTCTATTGAACATTTGGGAGCCGAATGACCTCAGTGGCCCCTTGCAAGCGTGGGCAACGTTAGGTATTATGTACGCTAAACAGAATGTGGCCTAGGCCTGGGGATCCGCTGTGTCTCCAGAGCTCAGAAACTGGAGCAAGGATTTGGATTCCTCAATGATTGCGGAAAGGCTGGTGTATTTACATAGGAAATGTCCGCGAAAGTGGGGGGCAATTTGGGTAAACTGGAATGAATATAGAGGGAATATTTGTGAACCACCCCAGTTGGAAAGTGATACTGATTCGGAGGATTAAAGAAGAGAGATGAGGGTAACGGGATTGTGGGGCTGCTGCGGATGAGAAGTGCTGATCGTGATGATTGTTTTCTTTTGTGAGCTCATAATGTGTCATCATCTTACCTAGGAACGATTGCTGAGTATAATGTAACCCTTGCAACTGTCCACTGTTTACTTTTATTATCAATAAAAAGTTTTAAAAAAAAGAAAAAGAAGCTTAGACGGCCTGCATGTCATTTTGTAGGTGTGCACACCAAGAATACAGGCGCCTAGAAAATTACCCAAGTGCCTTTTTTCTATTTATGGATCCAAGTTGAATGGGTAACCCCCAAAAAAAGGTAGCACATGGGGTGGGGTGCTTCTTTAACCACATGCATTTTAATCATGTTACTGTGTGAGTGGGACATCTGCAAATACGCATTCTATATTTGTTAATTAAACACTGTTTTCTGTAACTAAAAGGCGGCAGAGACAGCAGTGAGAAGAGTGCTTCCCCATTAAGAAATGGGGCTGTAACGTGACAGTTTAAAGGTTACACCCTGTTTTATACAGACATATTGATTTTGACAGCTGCCTCATAGGGTAAAAGGGTGGGGGAAATAAAAATGGGTGGGAGCAAGAAACCAGAGCAGGTAGGTAAAAGCAAGAGTGAGGCAATGCCGAGAGGAGGCAGCAACAGGGGTCTGTGGGTGGGGAGGCCAAACATGGAGGTTTTGGCAAACACAAGAAAGAACAAGAGCACACCTTACGTGGAGGGGGCAGAAGCACCTGGACAAAAAGGAATGGAGTGGGGGGATAAGCATACGAGGGCAGAGGCAGAAGCGCACAGGCAGGAAGCACAACAGATGGGAAAACTTACACGAGGTAGACAGAAGAAAAATGTACGCTATCTCGTAGAGTGCTTAAATTTAAACATATATAAGCATTGAAAAAGCTATAAATAAATGAACCTGCTTTCCCTGCTTTTTTAATTAAAAATAGAAAATGTAATTTAAAAAAAAAAAAACTGTGGTTCATTGTCCACATGATAGGTGGCTGCCTTGTTGTTTTTGGCAGCGTCAGAAGCGTCATGTCCGCCCCTGTTTTCGACAGCGAGTGCAGCAGGGAAAGTTCACCTTCAACTCTTCACAGAAGTATCCAACCTGGACCCCTGCAATGATTAACCCCCAGGCACCGAAGCATGGCAGCAGCGGGGTTTCCAAGAACTTGATTCACAACAAGGTCTGACTGCACCAGGACAAAATCAAGTGCTGCATCATCGATAACGCGTTACTGAGAGGAATACTTGAGTGTGGCACTTTTTTTAATTTCGAACATATTTACAGTAGTCCTTGTGCAACCATGTGTTATCTTCTTTTCAGTTTCACACGTAATAATTTAACAGGTATTTCAGTCCTGCCAAGAGTCAAGCAACAGGTGTGACGCTCACGCATTTCAGTGCGGTGATCCGCATCACCGCACTGAAATGCATTGTCACGCATTTTTGCCAAGTGACAGGCGCGCCACCAGCGGCGTCTGTGCCAGCCTCTCTGCTGCTCCGAGAGAGGTGCTGGTTGCTGAGCCGAGTTCGCAAATAGTTAACCAGAGCACTCTCAGCTCTTTGGAGTGGCTGAGAGCGCTACTATGTATCTCTACACTCTGCCCAGGCAGCTGTCTGCTGTTGCCCTGGAAACAATGTATGCGGCAAATGGTGTGGCGCCAGCTAGGCGGCACGCGGCTTCAGAGACACTCATCACACACAGGGGTGGGGCAAGGCTGCCCTCTCAGCAGTCAATACTGCAGCTGTCAATCACCTCATGGGGGCCGGGATAATCCGGATGTGCCGGCGGATGTGTGGAGGAACTAGGAAGTAGGCAGAAGCAGCAGGGGAATCTGAGAGTGCAGGCGAGACTCAAGTTTCTCTCGTGCCATGGCCGCCCGCCGCAAGAGCGAGCTGGGGTCATGAAAGATCGATTCCCCCCAGCCCCCGCTAAACCTTGATGACGTGGCCGCATCGTCATTATCTGGTGAGTTAATGCTAAGTACCATGCATTGTCATTAACTGATGAGTTAATGACGATGCGTGGTACTTGGCAGGTCTACCAAATACAACAGCCGACAGAGTGACACAAATGGGTGCAGTACATTTAAGTGTGGAATGAGCGGACCTTGAGGTAGCGCAGGCGGGAACACTGCTGCAGTTTGCACCGCGTTCTGCCTGGTGACTAGGCCAGGGCCCCGTGGCGTAAGGATTTGGAGATGCTCCAGACCGTCGTTTATCTGCTACTGATAGCTACAAGTGGGGTCACTTCACTGAACAGACAGCCCTCTCTCTGTGACACAACCAGCTGCCACCCGTCGGAAGGTCGTCATATCTGCCATTCCGAGGGAGGCGGAAGAACATGGCTTTTGTAAGCACCAGGTCTTTACTCTTCTGCCACAGAGGGCTGTTGTGAAGATATGCATTGCAGAAGGGCCCAGTCGGGTTAGCTGAAATCTTTTGACAGCCTGTATGTATTTCCAGACACTCGGCAGGAAGCTTTCATTGAGGTCGTGACTCAGTCATTAAACTGTGCTGCTGCGCACTATTTGAAGTCAATGGGGCCCGCGGCCGCTGCGGATTGGTGCCAGGTACCAGCAGCCTGGCTGCCCTGTCACTGCAGTCCAGCACAGCAGCTAAGTGAGAATGCTGCTGTGAAAGTTCATCGAGTCCTCGCCTCTTGAACCGCGCTACCTATTGCTATTCGCAGATTTGCCCGTCCTCCATGCTCCTTCACCATCTATTGGTATTCGCTAACAATCAGCGAGCAGTCAGCGAGCAGTGACACAACACAGCACTGACAAGTACCAGCGTCGTTGGCGTTTGCAGAGGAGAGCTGGGGGCATCACACCCTCGAGAAGTAGACCACTGAGCGGGCAATGTGCTGTCTGTCACCAGTCATGAGTGAAACTCTGTAACGTGGAACGAGGGGGGCAGTGACATCGACTATGCATTGTTGGGGTAAGTGTCACTAAGCACAAGTTACATTACACAAGGTCACTCATTTTTTCAGTTTCTGTCTTTCTGCCCGTGTTTGTAATGGTCAGTGCCAATTCACCCATACCTTTATGCCCCATTCATGTGTCCCTACATTTTGTTGTGAGTTCCCTGTGACTTTCTACCCCGTATCTGCCTTAAGTTGTAGGGTTTCTCATTCGTGAATGGATGTAGTTTGTGATATTTATGCGTTTCCCTTGTCTTCATTACTTCATTTTGCTCGTGAGAAAGTGTCACTCATATTGGTTGAAATGTCACTCATAATAACACTGAAATTATGAAAATGTCACACACTGCAATGTGAAACCTTGGCAGCTATGGTATTTACAAATAAAAACACACCCCGACCACGCTCGGCGAGCATCGTTCACAGAAGCAGAGTACTTAGAGTCTCTTGCTTCAGCCTCCAGGGCGAGCAGGAGGAGCACCATGGGCACCAGAAGACCCTTCAGCGCCACGTAAACAAAGGGTAAATTTTATTTTTGAAATCCATTGTTGTGCATCTGGGAGGGGTGGTGGGAGCGGGTAAGGAGACTGGTGGGTGCGGGCAAGCAGGGTGGTGGGAGGGAGTTGCGGCGACCGCAAAAGACAAAGCAAAACATTCTTCCACAAGTAGAAAAGAAAGAAAATAGTGCAGATAAACAACCTGATGAGCGCTTAAGTGTAAGGCCACTTGTAATAGGACCAGTCCGTGGGAGTAAACAAGAGGCATAAGGGCGGGATAATGAGGGAAGATTTAGCCACTGGTAAGCAGGCATTTTAGAAGGATGATCGAAGCAGCCAATCAGAAGCGATGGGCGGACTTACAGCCCACAGTGTAGAGACAGCAGGTCTCGCAGCGCAGCACCTGCGCTACTTAGGCTCGACCAAAAAAACAAAAGTAGTGACTTGGTCATAAAGCTGTCTATATTTAGTTATGCCATTTAAAAGTTTCAGAGCAACCACCAATCAACAAGACATATACTGAGAATAGCGATTGCCACATTGCACAATTTACTTTGCTATCCAATGTACTTGATTGCTTTATAGAGTACTTGAAATAATATATTTTATAAGCCTACTCTGTAGTGTATAATATCAGTATGAAATAGAGCTTGCAGCTGTACAAAAGTATCCTTCACTCTAAGGGCAAGATTAGGTTATTAGAAAGGAACATACGATTTAAAACATATTAGTAACTTGGATTATTCACATTTTTATTTAGAATATAATATTTCTTCTTATGATAAAAACATGTAAGGGTATATCTTTTGCATGATAGGTTATTCATAAGTGAACTGAATTACCTTGCTTGTAGCTTCCAGCGTTCCCAGGGAGAAAAAGTATTGGAATTCCAGTTAATATCAGATTTTTGTTCTCTTCTGCATATGTTCCTTCTCCATACAGGTATAATTCGTACATTGGATATTGTCTTGCAACTTTCTTTGGAAGTTTAATTTTCTGCAATGTGAAATACAGAAAATTAGACTTCCAATACATTTTTAGACAACCTGAAAAACATATCACTTTTTTATAGACCTATGTATTTCCAAACATTTTCTCGAATAATAACATTCACTCCAAGGAAGGAAAAAGTATACCTTTTAACACTGTCATTGAAGGCACATACGGTTTTCACTGATCACACAGCTCCATGCCCACCATATCATCGTCACAGAAAACACTGACTGACCCGTTACAGATCATATTTTCACTCCTGAAATTTCTGACATCTGATGTTACAGTTTGCCAAACTTTTTCCTGAAAATGGGGAACTATATAGTCCTCAAAATGGTGCATCTCTCTGTGATGCACTCTACTCAACTACATTAAAACACAGAGCTTTTAATAAGTTTTTCAACTGAGCATTTGTACACACTTCAACCACATACAATAAAAGCTATTACTTTTATCAGGGAATATACATTTGGTAAATTAAAAAGAGCCCAATGCACAAAGAGTCTTCACCATCCTCCCATTAAATATATCTGTACGGTTGCTAATTCACAGGCATAATTATAGCAACCCTCAAGAATCACAGAATTCATGACAGTTGGCTAACCCTTTTCCCTTCTCATTCTTCAACATTTATTAGCAAGTCCTCTCCACTCCTTTTCCGCTTCCTAGGCACGATGATATGGTTTGCGCGAGGTGGTCCTAAACTGAGTTAAGTCCAATAATTTGTCTCGTCCTTTTCAATATGTCTGACGGTCCTCTATCTCTTGCTATGGCACTTTGCTTATTTTTAGGTCGAGCTTTCGAGACCTATGATATGTACTGCGTATACGTTGGTATATACTTCTTTGTGGGCTTACTGTTTTCATTGGTTGTTTCAGTGTCCTTTAAAAATCCTTACTTGCTAGTGATCAATTTTCCTATTTGTCCCTCCTTTTCAATGCACGATGCAATGCCCCAGTACTTGTACCCTTCCACTTGTCTCATTGTAGCATTTGTTTAGGGACTACATTTCCCATTCTCTAAGAGCATTTGACTTGACCGATGTCTGCTCGTGTTACTGTTTGCCTGTGCTCAGACTTCTGTTAATGTAAACATGGCTGTAATTCTTGTTATCTCCTTACATTTGTAGTGCATTCAAATACCGAGACCAGATGCAAGATAATTTTCTTTCTGGTTTCCAGCCACTTGACTATGGTTATTTGAGTTGCCTGTGGTCACGGCCTGCAAAATGTCACAACACTGCAACATCTAGAGAAATGTAAAGCCAACACTAAATCAGAAGTTACCTAACCGACAGTAACAGCCACGAGGGAATGGAATGTGAAATTTCTACTCAAGCCATCTCTGCTGAGAGACAACGTATGCAGTCGACATAACAGTGAGGAAAGCAAGCAACTACACGACATTGGTAGCTCACTAATTGTAATCTATGAGGAAATATGCTTGCTTAATAAAAATCCTAAACATTTGAAATGGGGCTACTACTATTGTTGCCAGAGAATATGGTGAATTTGACTTTAATGGCATCTTGTGTCATAATTAGCTCTTTCTTGGTGCACAACTAATGTGCTTTGATCCTCACAAGAGCGCTATATAAAGAAAATACAATACAGTTTATCAGTAAACACTGCATCATCATTTTGTCCTCCATTATTCCATTGACCGGGATTATTTATACTATCTAATTGGATGTTTTATTTCAGCACACAACAGTCTAGATAATGTGCACATTTCTGCAGCGTGTGCTGAACCCACTGAGCCATATTCATGTCAGTGCGCTTGAAACTCACTTTGTGGACTTCACCCTGTACTATGCATTATGAAACCATCTCCCATCGTCAATTGCGTGGTGTAAATACTTTACTGGAAGTATCAACTATAATGCAATTAATGCTTTTTTTTATTGATGAGAATTCTAACAGAAAAGAAAAAAAACGAAAACCATTCACAATATATATATTTGTTAATACCTGATAAGATTAAAAACGTCTTCTTAACTCATGGCAGGAATCAATCATTTCCCACAACTTCATCCCATACAGGCGGAAAGCCTGCCAATCCCAAATGCAGATAATAAAGTGCAGTACAGAGCAGCTTTGACATAATCAAGTTAGTAAATTCAGCTTGCAGAAGGCACAAGTCTCCGACTTATCCTAAATACAGAAACTAAAGTGCAGTGCATAGCAGCTTTTACATAATTAGACCATTCACAATACAGTAGTATAGTTTGGAGTTTTGACTAGACCGGACAGTTTCAATGCAGGTCAAAAGAAGTGGTGGGCCATTGTAGGAAAGGCTGCTCTTCGAGTGACTTTTAAACGATGGATAACAACACAATCAAGCATTGGCATAGACAATATTAGAGACTGGCTGCTCGCGACTGGAGACGGATCACACCGCCATCTTGTGAGCTGCAGGACGGGCCTCTTGCTCCGCGGCAGTCCAGAGATCCCTGCGGTGATCGCTGATGACATCAGTGGTCGGATCGGACCGCAGCGCACTGACTACCCCCCCCCCAACCCCTTCCATCCCGCGAGTATGCCTCCGGTACCCCAGATTTGGCCTGGGTGGACTGATATACCGTGGTTGGGGTCGCGGGTGAGTCCTGGACGTGCGGTCATTCGCTCCCCTTCCAATAGCCTGCTGTGTGGCCTGCTACCTCCCTGCTCACCCGTGTCAGCATGCCCGATGAATCTGGGGACAGCGTGGGAGCCACGGACCATCTGTCTGAGGAAAGAGGGCTTCCCCGGAGCTTGGCAGCCATCTCAGCCGCACCCCCCATGATGTCGGCCCCTGCTGTGGTCCAGGTGTCGAGACCGACCGAGATCCAAGACCTGTCTTTCACCAGTGATGTCCCGGTGAGTGTGTTGGGCCCCTGCTCACCTCCTATTTCTACTGCTTCTATGCCACAGGGTTAACACACCTTCCGGATTATTGCCCTGTCCTGGGAGTTACTTAATCTGCACGGTGCATGGCCTCCCCCTTGATTTGCCGATATTGCTGCCTGGCTCATAACGGTGCTCCTGGCTGATTCTGTAGGCTACCCTACCATCGGGGATGCCGGCCTGGCCACTGCTGGGCAGTGGGAGCTGGAGACACCCATTAAGGGGGGTGGGGAGTCATCGCCGTGGAGGCGGCCGGGCTAGGTCCTGGTGCGGCTTGTGGGTGACGGGCCCTCCCCTGGTAGCCAATCCCGGCGGGTCAGTTATGTGCCCCTGAGGGTGGGGCCGTGCTCTGGTGACCTACTAGCCTGCCACCCACTCTGGACTTTCATCTTTGGCCGCCCCGCCCCGGCCTTGCTTATAATGGCTAAAGATAAGCCTGCGGGTGCCGCCTCCAAACAATCCACCATATAAAAATACACTGGGGCCAACGCCCAACCGCCTGACCATGAGACTGCCGCGACCACTATCCCTGACAATGCAGCGCTCTTGGAGGCTATCACGCAATCTAGAGATGCATTGGAAGCCAAGATTGGCACTGTGGGGTCCGATGCCATGCTCCTTCACCAAGACCTCCACAATGCGGTCCCACGGATTACTGAAAAGGAAACGCAGATCTCCGCGATAGAGGATGCTGTGACCACCCTCCAAAAAAAAGGTGTCCAACTTGGAGTCACTGATGCGCGGCCTGGCAGCCAGAGTGGAGGATGCAGAGGGCTGAGCTCGGAGGAATAACCTCTGCTTTGTGGGGTTTCCTGAGGGCTGTGAGAGCAACAACGCAGTTGACTTTTTAACTAAATGGCTTATGGAATGTCTCCCTGCTGACTCCATGTCTTAATGCTTTATAATCAAAGGGGCGCCGTGTCCTGTGGAAGAGGCCGCCTCCGAGGGCGCGTCAATGTCCACTAATCGCCCGCTTCCTCAACTATAGGGACCGGGATATGATTGTCCAGCAAGCTAAGCTCAAGGGAGTCCTTACCTACGCCCCTCAGCCCATGATGTTTTCCCCCGACTATACTAAAATGGTCCAGTAGCGCCGACAATGATTCGCCAAGGCCAAGGCCCGTCTATGTGGCCTGAAAATTCAATATTCCTTACTATTTCCAGCCCGCCTGCGTGTCTCATACAATTCACGGCCCTACTTCTTAGATTTACCTGAACAGATTTTCACCTGGACGGACGAGTCGGTTAAATAGAAGATCAACATGCCACCTGGCATTGACTCTGACGCCTCATCGGTGGGCTCCAGTCGGGACCTGCCTAGGACCAGCGGGAAACAGCAGCGCCGGTGGTCGCGCTCGAGACGAAGATCCCAAGCCAGCAGCAACTCCCGTTGACATGCAAAGAATTGTTCAACAATCAACAATCTCCTTCATCTGCTGAACTGTAGATATGATAAACTTCTCTTGATGGCAGTTTAAATCTGGGCTACTTGGTTCTGTACATTTTAGTGAGACTGAAGCCGCTTTAATGTACATTTCATGTTCTTTTGGGAGACATTGGATGGTTATGGATCCAAACCCCCCCCCCCCCCCACCCCCATTGGGGGCGGGTCGTTCTCCATAGCATGACAGATGCTTCAACTTTATTCAGGTATTGGGAGGGGAGGGGCGGGAGTGGGTTTTTGGGTAAATGCATGTTATTTGTCAGTGTCACAATACTCTTCTTGCTTAGACTCTGTGCGCACTACACTATCCACATGTTGGTCTATTAGCTTGTTCTATACCAGACATGACAAATGCTCAGGCAAGGCGATTAAATATTATCAGTTGGAATGTCTGCGGCTTTTTGAATAAGGTTAAACGAGGGGCTATACTCCGTCAGGCTAGGCGATACAACACGGACATTCTGATGTAACAGGAAACTCACTTACTGGGCAATAAGATGCTCTGCCTGGCACACTTTGGCTTTATCCAGACTTACCACTCTGGTTTTACTATAGGTGATCTCTGGGAGTGGTGATATTAATCCATTGCAGAGTGCCCTTTGTTCACGAACGGTCTTGGTCAGATCAAGGCTGGTATATAGGGTTGACTGGCACGCTCTACGGTGAACATCTCACTCTAATCTGTGTGTATGCCCCCCCTCCCTTGTCGTTGACCTTAGTTGAGTGAATGATCTCCCCCTGGCCTGAGCTTCCACAGGGCTTGCTGTTAGCTGGGAGCAACTGGAACAATGTTATGTGCCCCTCAATGGACAGATGGCGCAGCACTGGGCCGCAGACTGGCATGCACAAATCGAAACTCCATGCGCTGACCCAAGGATTGGGATGGGTAGATACCTGGTGTAAATTACACCCAGCCGCAAATGAATACACATATTTTCCGACCATACACAATTCCTTCTCTCGCCTTGACTACATATTCATTTCTGCCCCTCACATCCACAAAATTGAGAAGGCCGAGATCGCCCAGAGGCTTGTCTGATCACTCTCCGATTACACTGGTATTGCACGTGGGCCCTGATCACTCCCCATCCCGCTGGCGCCTCTCGACATGGCTACTATAGGATGATCCCCATTATCACCAGATGTATACAGCCATTACTGAGTATTTTTCCCATAATGTCAGCACTGTGGACTCCCCAGGGACCCTCTGGGAGGCCATGAAGCCAACGCTGAGGGGATGGACATTGCTTTCTGCACTGCGTCGACAGCGCCGTGAGAAACTGGTCCGCACTGAGGCTCAAGTCTTAGACCTAGAACGCAGGAGCAGAGAGCCCGATGGCGGGTCACCTCACCGCCAACTCCTCTTGGTGCAACAACTGTACGCCAGTGACCTGCTGGAAGACGCCAAAATGTATTGGCTTGCCACATGTAGCCGCATATATCAGTGGGGCGATAAATCTGGTGCCCTTTTGCACCACCTGTGCCAGCAAATCCGGGGAACGACGGGTGAGGTGCTAACAGACCCTGTTTGCATTGCTACCAGCTTCGCGGATTATTACACGGACCTATACGCCCCACAGGAAACTGTCCCTGTGGCCACCAGTGACCGTTTTTTGGCTGATCTGCCCCCGAAGTCCCTGCCAAATTCTGTGCGAGATTTCCTAGATGCCCCGATTACAGCAGAAGAGGTTCAGAGTGCCCTTGCCAATATGCGCTCAGGTAAAGCTCCACCCAGAAATGGGTTTCCGTGTGAGTTTTACAAGAAATTCCGCCCCCAAATATCAACATATTATTTGGCGGCTCTCCAAGCCGCTGTGGAGGATGGCCACCTCCGGCTGACTGGCGTCACGCCGAAATATACTTCTTGAAACTAGGCCGACCCCCAGAACTGCATGCCTCATATAGACCGATCTCCTTACTTAATGTGGAGGCCAAACTCTTGCAAACCACATTATCCCACACAATACAACATTAGTCCATCCCGAACAGGCGAACTTTATGCCAAGTCACGCTACCCGACACACTATTCATCGCGCGCACAATGCCATCGCCTCTGTAGATTGGTTGAATGAGCCATGTGCGCCCCTTCTTGCCGATATCGATAAGGCCTTTGATTCCCTCAGATGGACCCATCTCTTCACACACTTAGGCCACCTAAACATGGGCCATAGACTTCTTAAATACATTTGCCTACTATACAAGGACATCGCCGCCTCTTCGGTACGGATCGCTGACTCGATCTCGCGGCCGTTCCACATTGGAAGAGGCACTAGACAAAGATGCCCTTTATCTCCCTATCTATCCGCGCTCGCCATGGAACCCCTTGCGGCGTGGGTACGAATTGACGCTCAGGTGGCTTCGAGTGGTCACGGGAGTTTCCTATCATATAGCGCTATATGCTGACGATGTTTTATTCTTTTTCACACGCCCAAATAGATCCGGCCTGTGTCTGCTTCAAATAATGGACATTTTTGGCCAAAACTCCAGACTTTTATTGAACTCTCGCAAGTCTTTCCTGTGGTCTCCTTGCGGGGGTGATCAGCTTGGGACTTGGACACAGGCTTTAAGTATCTTGGGGTGTCCCTGTCAGCGTGCCAACCCGGCTCCTGGAACACAAATCTAGCCTCTCTGCTGCTTTAGATTAGACAACAGGTGGGCTCTTGGTCACATCTGCCCCGGACACTGCTAGGCAGATCAGCCATTTTTAAAATTGCCTCGCTACCCTGCCTACTCTATCAACTCCAAACCCATCCCTACCCGATACCACATACATGGTTTTGGCAATTAAATGCAGTCCTTAGTCACTTACTTTGGGGTGGTGGGGTGTGCGGGTAGCACCATGAACGTGCTTTCAGTCCACGTACTGTGGGGGTCTTGCGACCCCAGACCTCCATGCCTACCATGCAGCGTCCCATCTCCTCATCTTAAACAATTGGTGGTATGGCGATTGACTGGGACCCTGCCTAAGCGGTCAAGCGTTGGCTAATGGACTCTAAATCTCTACACACGATACCATACTCTATTGCGACACAAGTCGCTACCACCCATAATCCGGATAGTTTTGTGATCTGGCGACAGGAACTGCGCATGATCAGGTGGGGGGGCAGACTCACTAAGGACACTCATCTTTGGCGCAATGGCCTCCTACTGCAATTGCTTGCACTCCATGGGTCTGTAGGCTAGGACATTACTGGGATCTCAAAGGTTGGCTATATTCTTCACGGTCGGACCCTTAAGTCCTTCCAACAGCTACAATCCAACTTTCAAATGCCCCGATCCCAATTTTATAAATATCTTCAATTTCGCCTTGCCCAGCTAGACACCATTCCTGACTTTAACCCCATTGAGGTCAAGGTGTTTTTAGGAGAGATGGGCGCACACAAAATGATGGCACTATACCGCAACTTAGTCACTAATAGTCACACCACACTCCACAAGACCAGAGAGGCCTGGCAGAAAGACTTGGGTCCACTTGACGAGGACGACTGAGTTGAGGCCCTTGAATCCCTGCGCGGCCATTGAGGCAGGCCTTCGATTTATACAATTCAAGTACCTCCACTGGGTATACTTCACTCGCTACAGGCTTTGGCGCGCTGAGATGATTGCGTCCCCCTTGTGCATGCGGTGCGGCTTGGCTGAGGGCATCTTCCTACAAACGATATGGGACTGGTCTGCTCTATTGCGGTTTTGGCGTGGGGTGCTGACCTGCCTTTCTGAGGTTTTGGTGTGGGATATTCCACTGTCACAATGCTTAAATAATCTTCACATTACCAAAGGGATCGGAGGTAATAGATTCAAAAGACACCTGCTATTTCCAGGGCTTACCTTGGCTAAGAGCGACATTGCCAAGGTTTGGAAGGCGATTTTTAGGGCACAGGGATGTCCCCAGAAACACCCAAAAATATGGAAGCGGTGTGCTGATTATCGAGGCTCATATCTTGAACCTATCCCCCCGGAAACATGTACTGATGGTTTGCCATGAAGATCCAAAGTTGGGTGTGCGCACTGTGACCAAATGTATTTATGCAACAATTGGAGTCAATAACCGATAATGTATACATGGACTTTGTGACACTGCTGTTCTTTGTTTATACTGTTCATCTTTGTTTGTTTCAGTCCTGTATATCCTCATTTTCTCGACGTATACACTGTAAAAAAGTTGACATCTTTACTAATGCCATGTTATGCATATGATGTACTGCCCTGGTCTTCCTGGCCTTATTTGGCCTGTCAACAATAACATTGGTTGTGAAGAAAACGATAAATAAAGTGCATATAAATAAAGAAGCAACATGTACAAATTAACATTTTAAAACATTCCAAAAATGTAAAGTAATCTGAAAGTGGAGTGTAAAAATGTATTTAGTATCCTAATATTGGTTCGTGGGAGAAGTGCAAATACATCAAACAGAATATAGTATAGGACAATGAGTGGTCTAAAATGAATTAAAAAACACTCCAATGTCCCTATTACAATAATAATTTTGATGTTGTTTGTAAATTTATTAACCTATTTGATCACTTCTTTATTTATTGGATGAATGCTTATTTTTTAAATTAATTGTTTTGCTGTTTAAATCATCAAAAATGGTTCAGTCGGGGTCCCAGCTTCCAGTAATAACTGAGTGGGGGTCCCTGAGTTCAAGTAGTGATTAAGTGGGGGTCCTCCGAAGTCAAAAGGTTAAGAACCACTGGTGTGGGATGTTATGGAGGGAGTTGTGCTGTAGAGGGGAAGGATGTAGAGTGAAGAGTATAATAGAGTATCAGAGTGGAGTGCAGTGTTGTGGCGTGACATATAGAGTGTCGTGAAGTGGTGTAGAGAAGAGTGGAGTGCCGTAGAGGGTGTTGCGTAGCGAGGAGTAGAGTGTTGTAGAGCTGAGTAGATTGTCGTAGAGTGGAGTAGCGTAGGAGGAGTGGAATGGCAGAGTATAGTAGAGTGGAGTGGCATAGAGTGGAGAGAGAGTTCAGAGTGGAGTGGCATAAAGTGGAGTTGAGTAGCAGAGAGTAGAGTGCTGCAGAGTGGAATGTTGTAGTGTGCAGCAGCAGAGTTCTTTCTCAGAGCAGAGTGCATTGGCGCAGAGTACAGTGGTGCAGTGGTGGGGACTGCAACGGCAAAGAGTGCAGTGGTGCATAGTAGAGTGGGGTAGAGTGCACTGGCGTAGTAGAGTGGGGTAGAATGCACTGGCATAGTAGAGTGGGGTAGAATGCACTGGCATAGTGGAGTGGTGTAGAACAGAGAGGCATAGAGTGAAGTGACGAAGAGTACAGTGTCAGAGTGTAGCGTCAAAGTGCAGTGGTGCAGAGTAGATGTGGCGTACAATTGATTGCATAGAGTGTATTGGCGTACAGTGCATTGGCATAGATTGGTGTAGATTATGGTGGTGTAGAGTGTTGTGACATAGAGTGCAGTGTTGCACAGTAACGTGGCGTAAAGTTCAGTGGTGTGGAGTAGAGTGGCGTAGCATGTATTTGTGTAGAGTGCAGTAGTGGTGCAGTGGCATAGAGCGTAATGATGTAGAGTGGAATACAGTGCAGTGGCATAGAATGGTGCATTCTATAGTGGCATACAGTGCAGTGGTGTAGAGTAGATTCACGTTGAGTGTATTGGTTTTGAGTAAAGTGGTGGAGAGTGCATTGGCGCAGAGTGGAGTGGCGCATCATACATCTTATTAAATAGAATGATACCAAACGGACAACAATCCAGTCAGTAGAACGGGAGGTATTAGTGTTTAAAGTGTAAGTGACCTAGGGAAAGTCACAACTTCAGGTTGACAGCAATGCGCCCATGTCGGGTACAAGGAGCAAGTTAGTCTTGGGGAAGAGTAATTTCCTCAAGTCAGACACAAAGAATGCTGTTCGCATTGGCCGCAAACAGGAAGCCATGAGTGCGGGGAACAGGTCAAACGACCTTGGCAGTTACTGCTCTAGCAAAAAACAGCCATTCGTGCATCACAGGCGGTCGTTGCTGTAGCGCAAAGAACCGTTCGCCACTTGAGCTTCACATTGGCGATTGGTGCAAAGTTCTGGGGCCAGATGTACGACCCTTACATTTTGCGACTCGCAAATTGCGTTGCTTTGCGACTTGCAAAATACAATTTACAACAGTGTCTCAGACACTGTTAGCGATTCGTAATGGGGTCGCAAAATGCCTGCCTCATTAATATTCATGAAGCAGTTGCTATTTGTGACCCCATTGGGAATGGCTAGCAGACCACCATGTCTGTGACTGCTTTTTAAATAAAGCATTTTTATGTTTTTTAAATGCAGCCTGTTTTCCTTAAAGGAAAACGGGATGAATTTGAAAAAGAAAAATTAAATGTTTCGGTTTCATTTTTTAAGAGTAGGCAGTGGTCTCTGGGACCACTGCCTGCTCTCAAAAATATTTTCGCACATAATCACAAAGGTGAAGGGCTCCCATGGAGACAGGTTTGCAAGTGGCTTACCACCTACTTGAAGTAGGTGGTAAACTACGTTTTTTGCGACCGCAAATGCGGTAGCAAAACAATCGTACATTAATGTGCGAGTCTCTATTAGGAAAGGACGCCGTTGGCACACGTCTTCCTAATAGTGAGTCGCAAACGCTATTTTGCGAGTCGCCGACTTGCAAAATAGCGTTTGTACATGCCATGAACCTTTTTTGCAGTTGCAAAAGGGCCGATTTCACATTTCCGACCGCAAAAAACGGTTGTACATCTGGACACCGGTCTTGTGTTGCCGATCATCATAGCAGGTCCTACTGGAGCTTTGAGTTCACGGCCATCACTGGTGGTTGAGTCTAGGCATGAAGAGTTCACTTCGTAAGGAGCCCAAAACTTCTGTATCTTCACCTTTTCTTTGAAAGGAGTTTAAACTGATGCCAGTCAAGTGTCAAGTACATGGGGGGCACCTCTTGGGGATCAGGACTAACTCCAACAGAGGCCAACAGCACAGCTCACAGCTTGGAATTTACAGGGTCCCTCTGGAAGCTTGTTATGACCCTGCTGCTCAAACAGAAGGACAGCCAACTGTCCCTTGGAGTCACTACTGGGAAGCCGGAGTTCAAGGCAATCAGATCCAATCTTTCTTCTTCAGTCAGCACCGCAGTCCCTCTTCCTCAGACAGCAGTGCAGTCCTTCTTCTGAAATCCATCGGTCCAGGAGAATTCTGAAGAGAGCTTCTAAAGATAACAAATGTGCACCTAGTGCCAGCCTTTGTGTGTGGGAAGTCCCTGGCCAAACTCCCACAACTAGTTCCTCCCCTTCCGCTGGTCCTGACTCCAAACTGACTAGGATGATAAACGCAAGGCAAGGTCAGGCCTGGTTCCTTTGAGTGTTGCAGGCAGGGCCCTTTCAAATGTAACAAGGGCAGGGCACACCTCCTCCCCAGCCATCTGGCCAGGAAGACGTTTCCCCTCACACCTAGGTCTCTTTTGTCTTAATATCTGGAAGCAATCCATAACCCACAACAGGAGAGCCCTTTACTGTCACATGATCCAGGATACTGGTAGAAAGGTAGTTGGTTTGGGAAGAAAAATTACAAATTTCTAAAAGTGGCATTTACAAAATTGCAACTTTAAATCTAACTTTAACAAATAAAGAGAATTTTGAATTTCATTTAATTTTAGTGGCAGCAGCATGCCTCTAATTTTAGTGGCAGCAGCACGTGTCTATCTGATCCCCAACTGAAGTTAGCACTTCTTAAGTGTAATAGGGTAACCTAGTGGTAGTCTAAGGGAGCAGTAGGCTTTACAACTATGAAAAACAAATGTATGGGTTTTTCAATGTCAGTCTTTAAGGCCAACCTTAAGGGGACTTACACGTTTTAAAAAGTAAGGATTAGACTGAGCAAAAAGGTTAATTTGGCAGGTTGAAATGGCAGATTAACACACCACTACATGCTGCAGTGGTAAGTATCAGACATGTTTTAAAAGGCTACTGTAGTGGGTGGCACAATGAGTGCTGCAGCCCACTCGTAGCACTTAATTTACAGGCCCTGGGCACAAGTAGTACCATTTACTGGGGATTTATAAGTAAATGCAATGGACCAAGCAGGTGTAAGCCATTTTTACCATGATTTAGGGAGAGAGCACAAGCAATTTGCAATTGATTAGCAAGGAAAAAGTGCACTGTCCTAAAAGCCTAGAAAAAACGAGTATAGCAAAGGAAGGCAGAGTAAGGCAAAAATATGGGGTGACCCTGCAAAAAACGGTAAAGTCCAATAACAATGCATTATCCATCCACAAACCAGCTACTAAAAACTCGTAGACTTATGTTTGTCTTTGATCTTGTACAGCACTGTGCTGCCTTTTGGATAGATTCTGGCTATAGAAATATCACATACATACATACCACTATGCAGTTTATCTCAGATCCTATTATGTGACCAGCGGCACCACAAGATAGTCAAAATACACATCCTCTACATCTTTGAGACACCTTTCCCAAACATGACGAGGATCAAACCACTAACACTATCCAAACAGCTTGAAATGAGCCAATTTGAGAATACTGTATTAGGAACAGACCCTACAATGAAACATGTCACCTTCTGTGGGTGACAGTCTAGCACCTTTTTAATTCTAATCTACAGCTTAGTAAAGTTACTAATTTCAGGTGAAACACTTTCTATTAGACAAGATAAATGAATATGCCTACAAAAGGGCTGTAATATCTGTGTGTGACAACGTAGGTTGTTTAATACAAAGAGCACGGTACCATGTAAAAAAATCATGCTTGGATTTGGTTCCATCATATTTACGGAAACCACAGTGACAAAAATACTTGACAGTGCTTATTAGGTTTTTTTTATGGATGTGTTTTTATTTATGTTACCAAACTGTTTTGCTTCTTCAAAAAAGTGTGATGATTTAATCTATTCTTCTTCATTGGTTAACTCACTCTATCAAGATTTTGCACATTGCTATGATACTTAAAATGATGATTAAGCACAAAAGGTACGCCAATTAGAAATCATGCACGCCCAAGACCTCTCTGAGCTCAACACGATTTGATTGAACACAAAGAAGTAGGAATATGAAGAACACATATGGGAGGGGGCTAAAGCCAAGCTAGCATCCACCGACACAAAATATACGAAGTAGGGGATAAAGCAGGCAAACTCCTTGCCTGGCTAGACAGACTGAAGCGGGCTGATAGGTGGGTGGCAGAGCTCCAGCTTGATACTGGAGAGATCACTACAGGTTCGCAACAGATAGTGGACGCCTTCGCACACCACTATGAAAAGATCTATACCCCTGTGGCCACGGCGACACCAGGGGAAGCTGCAGAATTTTTCAGAGATATTCGCATTGCCACGCTTACAGTGGAAAAAACCCAATTATTAGAGACCGATTTCACATCAGAAGAAATAGCAGCAGCCATAGGAAGCATCCCATGGAACTATATAAAAAAGCAGCGACAAAATTAAGACCACACCTACTGAACATGTACGAGGCCAGCCTAGAGGAGGGAGAGCTCCCGAGAGACCAGTGCATGGCAACGATAGTGACCATCCGCAAACCGGGGAAGCTGGCCCGAAAATGCACATCTTATCGCCCCATATCGTTGCTCAACGCAGAGGCCAAATTTCTGGCCAAAGCGTTGGCCAACAGACTGACCCCCATCTCACTAAATTAGTACACCCAGACCAATCTGGATTCATGCCAGGCAGAAACACAGCGCTCAATATACGACGCCTGCACGGTGTGCTGGGCCATAGACATACTATCCAGGAAGATTCCATCATCCATTCTCTTGACGCGCGTATGGCCTTCGACTCGGTCGAATGGCCATTCCTTTTTGCCGTCCTCGAACATATGGGGTTTGGGCCCAAATTTCGATCCTGGATATGGTTACTAAATATAAAGCCATTGGTACAAGTGGTGGTAAACAGAAGTATCTCTGACGCATTTCCCCTAGGAAGTGGAACACGACAGGGTTGCCCACTGTCTCCACTCCTCTTTGCCCTAGTACTAGAACCACTGGCGGCTTGGATAAGGAGAGATCCTATTGTCTGCGGACTACGATGGGCTGAGGAATGAGAGTGCCGGATATCCCTATATGCGGACGACGTCACATAGAGTGACATCCCCGAGGTGTTCACTAACCAGGCTATTGAACATCTGTGAGACGTACTCCGGGTATACAATCAATTGGAATAAGTCCATCCTTTATGTACTGAGTGGCCCCCCACCAGCCGTGCCTAGGGGCTGTGAGGTGAGAGTGGTAGAAAACAGCTTTAGATACCTTGGGATTTACATCACAGTAGACCCAGAAGATTTTATGAATGAAAACCTCCAAGAGCCCCTGATATGACTACGTCGGGATACCAAGCATTGGCTTTACCTCCCATCGACTCTTACTAGGTAGAGATGCGCTTTTTAAAATGATGGCATTTCCCAGATTTCTTTATGGCTTTCCCGGCATCCATTCCCGGTTCCCCCATCGTACTTCAGGGCTATAGAAGCAGAAGTACGTAGCCGCCTATGGGAAGCCACCTTGAATAGCCATGAACAAGCTGGTCAGAGGATGGTAAGATGGTGGTATAGCACTCCCGAACATACAAGTATATTATTGGGCCTCCCAGCTCATTGTGCTTAACCAGTGGCTTCACACTCCCCAAACTGAACCCGCATTCCACATGGACAGGCACGTCCTCGGTGAGGGAAGGGTCATGAGGGCTCTCTACAACAAGACTCGCTGTACAGACCTCATGGGACCCATTGCACACACAGTCCAAATATGGAACACAGTCGTAGAAAACTGGACTGCACAATTTACCCCACTCTGGGAGACTGGAAAATTAGGTAGGTTGAGCAGCTGTAAAGGGTTCAAGCAATGGGATTTATTAGGAATCTCAAGGGTGGGTGACCTCTGGATCAAGGGGATAGGTATCACATTTGCACAAGTTCCGCTACCTTCAAATTAGGCATACACTCATGACCATCATTCCACCAGACACTACCCTCCCAGAGGCTTCTCCATTGGAGGATAGGTTACTTACGGAACGTATTGATAAAAGAGCCATATCTCTAACCTATCGGAAAATAATTAGCAACCAAGCAGAACCTACACAGAGTCTCCGTGAAAAATGGCAGGCCAACATTGGAGAACTAGACAACACTAACTGGCAGGAAGCGCTAGAGTACCCGCAAGAGGTGGCAATATCCTCTAGACAGCGACTGGTGCAACTCAAAGTGCTCCACAGGACATTTTTATCTAGGGTAATATTAACTAAAATAGGGAGGGCTGACATCCAGCTCTGCTTGCGACTATGTGCGGCCGTAGGTACATTCTTTCATACGATATGGGAATGCCCAGATATTAAAACATACTGGGAAGCAATCATGGACACAAGAACACAGGTCAGTGGGACTCCAGTACCACCAGAACCCAAACGATGTCTCCTGACCATATGGGAAGCCACAGGCCTTAATCATAAGGACCAAGATTGGGGGACACTGGGCATCACAATACCAAAACGCAACATTGCCAAACACTGGGGTGCGCAGAGTGGGCCAGATTATGTAGAATGGTGCAAAGACACGGATTGGGCCATGGTGGCCGAAAAGGCAGTATGCAAATAGAGGGTGTCCCAAGAAATGGGAGCGGGTGTGGGGAGGTTGGAACAAATTTAGAGGGAATATTTGTACACTGCCACCAGGACGACTCTCGCCGGATGACAGCTAAAGTTACACTGTACCAGATACTGGAAGAATTAACAATGGCAGTCTCTTTTAAGGTGTACACAGGTGTCAGAGAAATAAAAAAAAGCTCGAGATTTTGTACACATGTATCAAACTGTATGTGAGATGATGTTTACAAGTCGTACATTCAATAAAAAGAGTTTCAAAAATAAAAATGATGACGAAGCTCAACGGCCATTTCGTTTTTAGGTCGAGCTGGAGTTGCATCCGATAGGATGCTCCAGTTCGCCAACTTTAGTCAGCCGTCTCGGGAGAATTAGGGACAGGAGGGTGTCACGCGCTTCTGCTGCTGGATTTGACTGCTTGAACGCGCACGTCGGCTCCATCCACATTCTCAGCAACATGCGTGCGCATACACACACAGACAGACACTCGCTCGCTCACACACACCCCCTCACCCCACAGTCATCGGCCTCTTTTAAACACACACGCATACACACAGACTCCAAGACACATACACACGCACGCTCACACACATACAGAGCCCCCCGCCGCCGCACGCGCACACACACATGCCCCCCTCCCTCGCAGCTCAGCAAAGGCCCCCACTCACCGGTACTCGTCTCCAGCTCTCCATGCGAGGGCTCGTTGCAGGCGGCGGCGGTCTCTTCCTTCGGTGCGGGGCTCTCTCACCTCACGGGAGCCCCGCTAGCGCCAGCCGCCCTTCTCCTCCTACCCACACGTCCCAGTGCTGGGTAGGCTCCCGCCTGGGCTTCCGGTGTGTCTTGACGTCCCGCCCCCGGCCTGCCTGACTTCCGCCCGGGATTGTGCACGCCACGCATGAGTCCATGACTTCCTGCTGTGTTTTTTGCACCTCGAATTTTAAGTGTTACGTTCATTTTTTTCAACAACCAAAAAATGTCAGGAATGACAAAAACACGGCACAGGAAATTTACAATTGAAAGCGCACTCGTCACTGACCCAAACAAGCACTCGTGTTTGTCTTTCATAGACAGGCGAAGTCCAAAAGGGCCGTCGTCAGATGCACCGGTACCATGTTTCGCTGAGACGGGCTGCGCACAGCTCGCCTCAGGGTATCCATAAGGCTGCGCTCTGCTATACACTACTCTTCAGGGCTGGGCGCTGGTGCAGGGGTTTGGAGCAGTTCCCGCAGCATGGCTGGAGTAGGGCGGGTGGGCTTAGAGTGGCGCTACGAGAGAGGCGCCGATTATCCGATCATAGAGCGCAATATCTGTATCTCTACAAACTCAACAACGCAGTCTCTGTCGGGCGAGGGGTTCCCGAGAGTATCCACTACCTACTGGGCAGGTGAGGGCACCTTTCCTCTGTACAGCCAGGCTTCGCCAAGAGCTTGTGCTGTAACGCTAAATGATGGGCCCCTGTGGAACGTGACGAGGAGCTCTTGGGTCAACAGCCATCATTTTGGAATACTCATTAGGCTAACCTCTCCGCTCGTGCTATAACGTAAAATAATGGGGCTTCCCTGAAGAATGTGAAGAGGGGGGCCTGGGTCTCCCTTATATAACAGTTATTTAGTAGGCGGCGGGTGGAGTGCTAAAGATTGGGGGCCTTCTGCTCTGCAGGTCCCTTTCAATAGAAGCCAGGTTTCTCAGGACCATGTGTGATGAGCAGGTTGTTTTCCCCTTGAATTCTGGGACTTGTAGTTCTGTTTATAATGGAATGTACAATACTACAAATCCCAGAATTCAAAGAATAAACCTGCAGTGGAGCAGCACATCATGCATGAACCAGAGAAAACTGGAAAAACTGCCCCTCCAACCCAAGCCCCCTTTATACCTGCTTAGGAGCCCATTCCTAAACTAGACTTTGCCTTCAGACCCCACACTGTGGCAGGTTTTTGGGAATTCTGATGCACATTTATGGCAATATATTTGACATGATATTATTTTACCACTTTTCTCTCACTTACATTTGTTTGTTTTATTTCCCATCCTCCTTTTATTTCCTATGTTACTCGTCGACCAGTTCTTCACCCTTATGTTTTACCTTTCCATGTTGTAAGTGAAACTCCAAAACTTTTAGTTATTTTTTGCCTATTTTCCCCTTCACCTCTGCCACACTTGTCACTCTTTTTCTATCAATGTTTTGTATTTACCTAATTTTTACAGTTTTTTCAATGGAGTCTGTTCATTTTTGTTTTTCACTTCTTTCCACTCCACCAATTTCTCTTACTTGTTCTGTTTTTACTTCCACACCCTTGTTAGTTCTTTACTCGTTCGTCTTCGATAATATTTTGAGCAGAGGCATAAAGTTAACCAAGCATCAGGACATATTGCATCATTAAATACAAACCTAATAACTAATGAGAATGAGACCCCTTAAAACGTTGCAGATTGCTTCAATTAAGTACCTCCGCATGGTTTCATTATTATACACGTGGAATCCCCTCTAGAGTTCCGGGCTGGAGTGTTTTGTGTGGTGGGAGAGGGCACGCCCTTCCATTAGGACAGACGTGTTTAACAGATCCAGCTGTTTGCATAACTCGGCAGCATTTGTAAAGGTGACATGGTAGCTCAGTGAGTTCATTACTCCTCAGATGCTGACTCTTGGTGTTGGGTGAAGGTCACGAACTCGAGCCCCAAAATGTCAACTCTCCATTTTATTTTACGAGGTCGAGTGACAGTTTTATTTTGAGTATGAAATTGGTAATAGCAGGCGGGTAGGCCCATCTAACATAGGACCATTACTCCTGTACTGGATATCCATTTAGCAGCCTAATGCATTCTGGGAGTTGCTGTCTAGGTTCAATGTACCTAACGTCTGAAAACAAATATTCGGCACGGCAAAGCCCAGTTGTTGGACAGGCCGCGTGGTCGGGCTGTCCCCCTCCCCACAACGGGGCCCGGACCCTGGCTCTCCCGGAATGCCCAGCCAGAGCCCCCGGCGACCCTCGAAGTAATCCGCAATCCATCCACAACAAGACTCCAGCTCCGGAACCGGCTGGCCCTGGTCACCATCCACACCATGACCCCGGCCCAGCCGCCATCTTTGGGTACTACAGCACGAGGCCGCGTGGCCTCAACTCGACCCTAACCCTGGGCCTGGGCCGGCCCCGACATCGAGGCACCAACCTCCCCCCAGGAGGTAGAACAACCACTTGGCGGGTCAATGGGAGAAGGAATCGTCAACGGCTCTCCTCCGCCAGGTGTCGATCACCCCCGGCCGCCCTGGGCGCTGGCTCCACCCCCCTGCTGGGTGTCTGGACTCCCTCATCCCGGACCTCCCGGCCCCCAGGCGCGAGGGTCCGGACATCAAAGGGGACCAGACCTATAACTGGGGCAGTGCCAGACCAGGAAGGCAGTTGTATCCTGGAGTCGAGAGGCCCCGAGAGAACTCATCCTTGACAGACTACTGGTGCTGCCGTAGCTCTGCCTCGTGAAACCATCGTCTTGGCCTGCTGGCGCTGCCGCGGCCCTCTGCCTCGTGAACCATCGTCTTGGCCTGCTGGCGCTGCCGCGGCCCTCTGCCTCGTGAAACCATCGTCTTGGCCTGCTGGCGCCGCCGCGGCCCTCTGCCTCGTGAAACCATCGTCTTGGCCTGCTGGCGCTGCCGCGGCCCTCTGCCTCGTGAAACCATCGTCGTGGCCTGCTGGCGTTGCCGCGGCCCACCCTTGCCGACCCTTCAGCTCGAGGATTGTGAGCTCCCCTCCTACCACCTCCTGTGCCGACCCGGCACCAAGACTGTCCCGCTACCCCCTTTCCCTACAGAGACTAAAACCGAGAGGACCCTCGAGTCCGATATCTCCTGTATCATTGATAACCTTGCCGCACGAACCCTATATAAAGTGTTGAACTCATCCTTGTGTGGTGTCTATCTGTGGGGAGGGAAGTGCCCTGTCTGTACGATCGCCGGAGACGGTCCTCATCGGAGACCTCTCCCTCAGTATTCGGCCGACCCTCTGGGTCCCCGTCTAACATTGGTGGCCAGCGGCGGAATCCGAACCGACGCATAATCGTACAGAGGGTCACTCGCCCCACAACACACGACCACCATGACAACAGAGAGCGGAACAACGGAAAAATTCCAGATGGAAAAATTGGAAGACTACAACCACAGGGAACTGAAGCAATATTGCATAGAACTTGGCCTTCCAACCACAGGTCTGAGCACGAAAGAGGACTTCAAACGAGCCCTAGAGTCTTGGGCAGAGACGGGTACAGCCGTACCCCGAACACGAAACACCGAAACGAGCCCCGCGCCAATAGAAGAAAGAAGAGCGGGTCTCTCCCCAGTAGAGATCCAAGAACGAGAAAAAAGCAGACTCCATGAATTGGAACTGGCACGACTTCGCTTGGATGGAGAACTCAAATTGGCGGAACAAAAAATAACGCTAGAACACTTACGGCTCCGAGAGGAGCGAGAAGAGAAGCAAAAACAGAGAGAGCTAGAGGAAAAGAAGCTAGCCTACGAACATGAGCGCAACCTCAAGGAACTGGAAATTCAGAAACAGAATAAAGAGCTCGGGGTCCCCGAACGCCCGACCCTGCCTGCCTCTACCGAGCCCAAGGTTCACATCCCCAAAGATGTCATCAGGGAATACTACAAGAACGATGATATTCAGCAGTGGTTTAAAGCCTATGAGGTAGCCATGACCTCCCACCGGATTCCCCGGAGCGACTGGGGAGCCGGGTTATGGGGGAGGTTTGTCAACGAAGGGCGAGACGCCCTGCTGCAACTCCCGGACCATCTGATGACATCCTACGACCACATGAAGGCCGCCCTCCTCACTCGATACGGACTCACACCCGAGATGTACCGCCAGCGGTTCCGCGACTGCAAACGGATCCCGGGTACGACTTGGGTGGAGTACGTGAACTTCTTTAGCCGAGCCTTCGAGGGGTGGATCAAGGGCAGCAAAGTGACCACCTACGAACAACTTTTCGACCTCATCGTATGGGAACACCTTTCTAACAACTGCTTCGTTGAACTCCGGCAACACCTCTTGGACAGTAAACTAACGGAACCTCGACAACTCGCCGCCGAAGCCGACCGATGGGAAAGCACACGAGTTGGCCGGAACGGGCCCAGCGAATCGCACAGACCTTACCAAGGGCCCCATCGCCCCCGGGGAGGAGGAGGAGGCCAGGGTCGGGGGAGAGACCCCGGCCCCATGACTCCCGCAAGCAACCCCTCAGCCCCGGCCGGCAGGGGGAGCCCGCCCATCCGGCCCGGCTTCCGGGCCAACATTATGTGCCACCGATGCCAACGATCCGGCCACTACGCCAATGATCCCAACTGCCCAAAGAACCAGAACGCTACCCCCCGCCAGGTCGCAGCGGCCGCCCTAGGGGAAGAACCAATCCCAGAAGACCAAGAAGAGTACGAGACCGACCAGCCTGAGTGGGCACCGGCCGCCATGTCCCTGGTCTGCTTGGGGGAGAGAGATATGATTCCGCGGGCCCCCCTTCCCGCCAACACGCAGAAGTACAGCCAGTGGGTCAACATTAATGGCCGCCGGGCAGAAGCCCTCCGCGACACCGGGGCCAGTGTAACCGCGGTCCGATGCCACCTGGTGACTCCAGACCAAATCTTACCGAACATTCTTTGCCCTGTCCGATCAGCAGACAACTCAGAAAGTCTGTGTCGCATGGCCTGTGTCCCCTTCGAATGGGGAGGAGTATCCGGGATGCTAAAAGTGACTGTCCGCGATGATGCCCCCGTGGATTGCCTCCTAGGAAACGACCTTGAAAGTTCTCCCTGGGCAGCCGTCGAACGGAGAGAACACCTGGGGATGCTGGGCCTTCCCGAATGGGTCTGCGTCACGACCCGGTCCATGACCGCCCGCGCGGTCCCCAGTCCAGAAGAGCCCGAGTGGCCGGAACCTCCTCCCACGCTCACCCAAGAGGAGGCCGCCCCAGAAGCCAGTCCCTCGACCCAAACAGAAGAAGGATCCGACCAGCTTCGGGACGTCCCTGACCTGGCACAGTGGCGTCAGGAGGGGCGTCCCCCCCAGGAACAATTCCGGGATGAGCAGAGAACATGTCCGTCCCTCGAGGGACTCCGGCAGCAAGCCCTTGCCCAAAGCACAGGGGATACCTCGGGGGCCCACTGGGTTTACTGGGACCAGGACCTGCTCTACAGCGAGCAGAGAATTGCAGAACTAGGAGCCAGTCGGGTGCTGGTGGTGCCCCTTCGCTTCAGAGATTTTCTCCTGAACTTAGCCCACGATGTCCCCCTTGCCGGACACCTGGGGCAAGACAAAACCTACGACCGCCTGGTGACCCACTTTTACTGGCCCCAAATGCGAAAGGACGTCAACAACCACTGCAGGGCCTGCCCCACCTGCCAGGCCAGCGGAAAAAGTGGCCGAGAGATCAAAGCACCCCTACAACCCTTTCCTGTCGTCACCACCCCGTTCGAACGAGTGGGAATAGACATTGTGGGGCCCCTGGACCCCCGAACCGCCCAAGGACACCGGTTCATCCTGGTCCTAGTGGACCACGCCACCCGCTATCCCGAGGCCATCCCTCTTCGAACTGTGACGGCCCCCGTGGTAGGCCGAGCCCTGATGGGGATCTTCTCCCGGGTGGGGTTTCCCCGAGAGGTCGTCAGCGACAGGGGCACGAACTTTATCTCCAAATATATGAAGTCTCTCTGGCAACAATGCGGGGTCACCTACAAATTCACGACCCCCTATCACCCGCAAGGAAATGGACTGGTCGAGAGGTTCAACCGCACCCTCAAAGGGATGATCATGGGCCTAGAAGAACCCCTCCGTCGCCAGTGGGACGTGCTACTCCCGTGCCTTCTGTTTGCCTATCGGGAAGTCCCTCAGAAATCCCTCGGCTTCAGCCCATTTGAACTCCTGTACGGACACCCCGTCCGGGGCCCCCTCAGCCTAGTCAAGGAAGGTTGGGAGCAGCCCCCCCAGAAAACTCCCCCGGACGTCTACAAGTACCTCCTGGCCCTTCGCAACCAGACCCGGCGATTCCGAGAGACCGCAAAAGCCAACCTAGAAGCCAGTCAGGAGGACATGAAGAGATGGTACGATCAGCACGCTTCCTCCATTGAGTTCGAGCCGGGACAACAGGTCTGGGTGATGTCCCCGGTTGAACCCTGTGCGCTACAAGACAAATGGTCCGGGCCCTTCAAGGTGATCGAACGCAAGGGGCCCGTCACCTATTTAATCGACATGGAAACCGCCGGGAACCCTCTACGGGTCCTCCACGCCAACAGACTCAAACCCCATTTTGTGCGATCGGAACTCAGCCTCCTGATGGCTACCGATAATGGGACGGAAGAAGACTCCGAGCCCCTTCCGGACCTACTGAGGACCCTCGAGCGAGATGGCTCAGTGGAAGGGGTCCAACTCTCCGAGGCATTGTCCCCGGAGCAACGCCAAGACTGTCAAGCCCTCCTGAGGCGGTTCGCCTCCCTATTCTCCCTCACACCCGGGGTCACCCCCTGGTGCCTTCACGATGTGGACACCGGGGGCAGCCCTCCTATTCGACACCGGGCGTACCGCGTACCCGACCGGGTGCGCGCCTGCATCCAGACCGAGGTATCCAAGATGCTGGCCCTAGGAGTGATCGAACCTTCTGACAGCCCCTGGGCCAGCCCCGTCGTCCTGGTCCCCAAGGCGGCCGCCCCGGGCGTTGCCCCTGAGCTCCGGTTTTGCGTGGACTATCGGGGGCTGAATGCCGTTACCAGGACCGACGCTCACCCCATCCCCCGGGCAGATGAGCTAATTGACCGGATGGGGGCCGCCCGCTACCTGAGCATCTTCGACCTAACAGCGGGCTACTGGCAGATCGGCCTCACCCCTAGGGCCCAAGAACGGTCCGCCTTCTCTACCCCGGACTCTCTCTACCACTTTAAAGTGATGCCCTTCGGCATGAAAAACGCTCCGGCAACGTTTCAACGGCTTGTGAACCAGGTGCTGGCGGGCCTCGAAGAATTCAGCGCCGCCTACCTGGACGACATTGCTGTGTACAGCCACCATTGGACCGACCACCTCCGTCACCTGCGGGAAGTTCTACACGCCCTCCAGCAGGCCGGGCTCACCATCAAAGCCAGCAAATGCCAGGTTGGCCAAGGGTCCGTGACATACCTGGGACACCAAGTGGGAAGCGGGCTGGTGGCCCCCCTCCAGCTCAAGATTGCTGCCATCCAGGCCTGGCAACCCCCTACGACCCAAACGGAGGTCCGGGCCTTCCTGGGGCTCACCGGATACTACCGGCGGTTCGTGAAGGACTATGGCAGCATCGTGGGGCCCCTCACAGAGCTCACCTCCAAGAAGAGCCCCAAAACTGTCAACTGGACCCCGGACTGCCAATCAGCCTTCGAGAGATTGAAGACCGCCATGTGCACGGCCCCCGTGCTCCAGGCTCCCGACTACAGCCGGGAATTCATTGTACAGACGGACGCCTCCGATCATGGCGTGGGGGCCGTCCTCTCCCAACTCAACACCGAGGGGGTTGATCAACCAGTGGCCTTCATCAGCCGGCGGCTACTGGCCAGAGAACAGCGATGGAGCACCATCGAGAGGGAGGCCTTCGCCGTAGTCTGGGCCCTCAAAAAGCTCCGACCCTACCTCTTCGGCACCCACTTCCGGGTGCAAACAGACCACCGACCCCTGCAATGGCTGATGCAAATGCGGGGGGAGAACTCGAAGCTGTTGCGCTGGTCCATCTCCCTGCAGGGGATGGACTTCACGGTGGAACATCGTCCAGGCCAGGACCACGCCAACGCAGACGGCCTGTCACGCTTTTTCCGCCTCAGCGAGGAGAGTCCCCAGGAGGATGGCTGACTCTCCCCGCCTTCACCTGGGGGGGACGCATGTTGGACAGGCCGCGTGGTCGGGCTGTCCCCCCTCCCCACAACGGGGCCCGGACCCTGGCTCTCCCGGAATGCCCAGCCAGAGCCCCCGGCGACCCTCGAAGTAATCCGCAATCCATCCACAACAAGACTCCAGCTCCGGAACCGGCTGGCCCTGGTCACCATCCACACCATGACCCCGGCCCAGCCGCCATCTTTGGGTACTACAGCACGAGGCCGCGTGGCCTCAACTCGACCCTAACCCTGGGCCTGGGCCGGCCCCGACATCGAGGCACCAACCTCCCCCCAGGAGGTAGAACAACCACTTGGCGGGTCAATGGGAGAAGGAATCGTCAACGGCTCTCCTCCGCCAGGTGTCGATCACCCCCGGCCGCCCTGGGCGCTGGCTCCACCCCCCTGCTGGGTGTCTGGACTCCCTCATCCCGGACCTCCCGGCCCCCAGGCGCGAGGGTCCGGACATCAAAGGGGACCAGACCTATAACTGGGGCAGTGCCAGACCAGGAAGGCAGTTGTATCCTGGAGTCGAGAGGCCCCGAGAGAACTCATCCTTGACAGACTACTGGTGCTGCCGTAGCTCTGCCTCGTGAAACCATCGTCTTGGCCTGCTGGCGCTGCCGCGGCCCTCTGCCTCGTGAACCATCGTCTTGGCCTGCTGGCGCTGCCGCGGCCCTCTGCCTCGTGAAACCATCGTCTTGGCCTGCTGGCGCCGCCGCGGCCCTCTGCCTCGTGAAACCATCGTCTTGGCCTGCTGGCGCTGCCGCGGCCCTCTGCCTCGTGAAACCATCGTCGTGGCCTGCTGGCGTTGCCGCGGCCCACCCTTGCCGACCCTTCAGCTCGAGGATTGTGAGCTCCCCTCCTACCACCTCCTGTGCCGACCCGGCACCAAGACTGTCCCGCTACCCCCTTTCCCTACAGAGACTAAAACCGAGAGGACCCTCGAGTCCGATATCTCCTGTATCATTGATAACCTTGCCGCACGAACCCTATATAAAGTGTTGAACTCATCCTTGTGTGGTGTCTATCTGTGGGGAGGGAAGTGCCCTGTCTGTACGATCGCCGGAGACGGTCCTCATCGGAGACCTCTCCCTCAGTATTCGGCCGACCCTCTGGGTCCCCGTCTAACACCAGTGCTGGAGCATTGTGCTTTTGGTAACACGAAGCCATCTCGTGCTTTACCTGTACTTTTTAGGTCGAGCTGGCGTTGGAGCGCGAAGCGCTCCCGCCAGCGAGTTCTAGAGTCGCCGTGTTCACTGGCAAGGGAGTCTAGAGCTGTGCACGAGCCGCTACTGGCCTGTGCACGAGCCGACTCAGCTCTGTGGACGCGCACGTCTCCGGAAGACGTGCTGCGCCCGAGCCGCCTCCCGCTTGTTCTTTCAGCAAATATTCTCGGAGCCGTAGGGCAAAGTTACCGAACAGCACAACAGGTAGGCTTTTTACATTTATGAAGACAGTATGATAGGCCTCGTACACACACCTCCCCTTCCAGTACCATACTAAATCAATCTAGCAGTGTACCCTAGGTATTGTTGGGTACAGAGTATTTAAGATCTTGCTGTTGGCTATGGGCTATTAACGATGAAAGTATTCTCAAGCTTTGTCTGCGCAATTACATATTTTGTGATGATCATCGTGATTTCCTGTTTGGGTTTTTCGGATCCAAGAGAGGTGTTAACAGTCGATAAAGTTGATGTTTATAAAACTGTAATAAAGCGTCCTGTCTCTTTTTTGTGTTAAGCTTGTTTTTGTTTTCTACACGTAGTATATATATATATATAGTCCAGGGCAGACAACCAAAGGAAGAAAATAATTTCGCGAAAGGCGTGTATTGTATTGCAGCTGAATGTATATAGTGCTTCTTACCTCTGAGGAAGTGCACTAGAAGAGGGGTAAGCACACTTACAGAGTGCAGTTTCAGAGTGCAGTTTCAGAGTGGAGATTGAGAGTGCAGATTGAGAGTGCAGATTGTGAGTGCAGATTCAGAGTGCAGATTGTGAGTGCAGATTCAGAGTGCAGATTCAGAGTGCAGATTCAGAGTGCAGATTCAGAGTGCAGATTCAGAGTGCAGATTCAGAGTGCAGATTCAGAGTGCAGATTCAGAGGGCAGATTCAGAGGGCAGATTCAGAGGGCAGATTCAGAGGGCAGATTCAGAGGGCAGATTCAGAGTGCAGATTCAGAGTGCAGATTGTGAGTGCAGATTGTGAGTGCAGATTGTGAGTGCAGAGTGCAGATTCAGAGTGCAGATTGTGAGTGCAGATTGTGAGTGCAGAGTGCAGATTCAGAGTGCAGATTCAGAGTGCAGATTCAGAGTGCAGATTGTGAGTGCAGATTCAGAGTGCAGATTGTGAGTGCAGATTGTGAGTGCAGATTCAGAGTGCAGATTCAGAGTGCAGATTCAGAGTGCAGATTCAGAGTGCAGATTGTGAGTGCAGATTGTGAGTGCAGATTGTGAGTGCAGATTGTGAGTGCAGATTCAGAGTGCAGATTCAGAGTGCAGATTCAGAGTGCAGATTCAGAGTGCAGATTCAGAGTGCAGATTCAGAGTGCAGATTCAGAGTGCAGATTGTGAGTGCAGATTCAGAGTGCAGATTCAGAGTGCAGATTCAGAGTGCAGATTCAGAGTGCAGATTCAGAGTGCAGATTCAGAGTGCAGATTCAGAGTGCAGATTCAGAGTGCAGAGTGCAGATTCAGAGTGCAGATTCAGAGTGCAGAGTGCAGATTCAGAGTGCAGAGTGCAGATTCAGAGTGCAGATTCAGAGTGCAGATTCAGAGTGCAGATTCAGAGTGCAGATTCAGAGTGCAGATTCAGAGTGCAGATTCAGAGTGCAGATTCAGAGTGCAGATTCAGAGTGCAGATTCAGAGTGCAGATTCAGAGTGCAGATTCAGAGTGCAGATTCAGAGTGCAGATTCAGAGTGCAGATTCAGAGTGCAGATTCAGAGTGCAGATTCAGAGTGCAGATTGTGAGTGCAGATTGTGAGTGCAGATTGTGAGTGCAGATTGTGAGTGCAGAATGTGAGTGCAGATTCAGAGTGCAGATTGTGAGTGCAGATTGTGAGTGCAGATTGTGAGTGCAGATTGTGAGTGCAGATTGTGAGTGCAGATTCAGAGTGCAGATTGTGAGTGCAGATTCAGAGTGCAGATTCAGAGTGCAGATTCAGAGTGCAGATTCAGAGTGCAGATTCAGAGTGCAGATTCAGAGTGCAGATTCAGAGTGCAGAGTGCAGATTCAGAGTGCAGATTCAGAGTGCAGATTCAGAGTGCAGATTGTGAGTGCAGATTGTGAGTGCAGATTCAGAGTGCAGATTCAGAGTGCAGATTCAGAGTGCAGATTCAGAGTGCAGATTCAGAGTGCAGATTGTGAGTGCAGATTCAGAGTGCAGATTCAGAGTGCAGATTCAGAGTGCAGATTCAGAGTGCAGATTCAGAGTGCAGATTCAGAGTGCAGATTCAGAGTGCAGATTCAGAGTGCAGATTCAGAGTGCAGATTCAGAGTGCAGATTCAGAGTGCAGATTGTGAGTGCAGATTGTGAGTGCAGATTGTGAGTGCAGATTCAGAGTGCAGATTCAGAGTGCAGATTCAGAGTGCAGATTCAGAGTGCAGATTCAGAGTGCAGATTCAGAGTGCAGATTCAGAGTGCAGATTCAGAGTGCAGATTCAGAGTGCAGATTCAGAGTGCAGATTGTGAGTGCAGATTGTGAGTGCAGATTGTGAGTGCAGATTCAGAGTGCAGATTCAGAGTGCAGATTCAGAGTGCAGATTCAGAGTGCAGATTCAGAGTGCAGATTCAGAGTGCAGAGTGCAGATTCAGAGTGCAGAGTGCAGATTCAGAGTGCAGAGTGCAGATTCAGAGTGCAGATTCAGAGTGCAGATTCAGAGTGCAGATTCAGAGTGCAGATTCAGAGTGCAGATTCAGAGTGCAGATTCAGAGTGCAGATTGTGAGTGCAGATTGTGAGTGCAGAGTGCAGATTCAGAGTGCAGATTGTGAGTGCAGATTGTGAGTGCAGATTGTGAGTGCAGATTCAGAGTGCAGAGTGCAGAGTGCAGATTCAGAGTGCAGAGTGCAGATTCAGAGTGCAGATTCAGAGTGCAGATTCAGAGTGCAGATTCAGAGTGCAGATTCAGAGTGCAGATTGTGAGTGCAGATTCAGAGTGCAGATTCAGAGTGCAGATTGTGAGTGCAGATTGTGAGTGCAGATTGTGAGTGCAGATTGTGAGTGCAGATTGTGAGTGCAGATTGTGAGTGCAGATTGTGAGTGCAGATTCAGAGTGCAGATTCAGAGTGCAGATTCAGAGTGCAGATTCAGAGTGCAGATTCAGAGTGCAGATTCAGAGTGCAGATTCAGAGTGCAGATTCAGAGTGCAGATTCAGAGTGCAGATTCAGAGTGCAGATTCAGAGTGCAGATTCAGAGTGCAGAGTGCAGATTCAGAGTGCAGATTCAGAGTGCAGATTCAGAGTGCAGATTCAGAGTGCAGATTCAGAGTGCAGATTCAGAGTGCAGATTCAGAGTGCAGATTCAGAGTGCAGATTCAGAGTGCAGATTCAGAGTGCAGATTGTGAGTGCAGATTCAGAGTGCAGATTCAGAGTGCAGATTCAGAGTGCAGATTGTGAGTGCAGAGTGCAGATTCAGAGTGCAGATTGTGAGTGCAGATTGTTAGTGCAGATTGTGAGTGCAGATTGTGAGTGCAGATTGTGAGTGCAGATTGTGAGTGCAGATTCAGAGTGCAGATTCAGAGTGCAGATTCAGAGTGCAGATTCAGAGTGCAGATTGTGAGTGCAGATTGTGAGTGCAGATTCAGAGTGCAGATTCAGAGTGCAGATTCAGAGTGCAGATTCAGAGTGCAGATTCAGAGTGCAGATTCAGAGTGCAGAGTGCAGATTGTGAGTGCAGATTGTGAGTGCAGATTCAGAGTGCAGAGTGCAGATTCAGAGTGCAGATTCAGAGTGCAGATTCAGAGTGCAGATTCAGAGTGCAGATTCAGAGTGCAGATTCAGAGTGCAGATTCAGAGTGCAGATTCAGAGTGCAGATTCAGAGTGCAGATTCAGAGTGCAGATTCAGAGTGCAGATTGTGAGTGCAGATTGTGAGTGCAGATTGTGAGTGTAGAGTGCAGAGTGCAGATTCAGAGTGCAGATTGTGAGTGCAGACTGTGAGTGCAGACTGTGAGTGCAGATTCAGAGTGCAGATTCAGAGTGCAGATTCAGAGTGCAGATTCAGAGTGCAGATTCAGAGTGCAGATTCAGAGTGCAGATTCAGAGTGCAGATTCAGAGTGCAGATTCAGAGTGCAGATTCAGAGTGCAGATTCAGAGTGCAGATTGTGAGTGGAGATTGTGAGTGCAGATTGTGAGTGCAGAGTGCAGAGTGCAGATTGTGAGTGCAGATTGTGAGTGCAGATTGTGAGTGCAGATTGTGAGTGCAGATTGTGAGTGCAGATTCAGAGTGCAGATTCAGAGTGTAGATTCAGAGTGCAGATTCAGAGTGTAGATTCAGAGTGCAGATTGTGAGTGAAGATTGTGAGTGCAGATTCAGAGTGCAGATTCAGAGTGCAGATTCAGAGTGCAGATTCAGAGTGTAGATTCAGAGTGCAGATTGTGAGTGCAGATTGTGAGTGCAGATTGTGAGTGCAGATTGTGAGTGCAGATTGTGAGTGCAGATTGTGAGTGCAGATTCAGAGTGCAGATTCAGAGTGCAGATTCAGAGTGCAGATTCAGAGTGCAGATTCAGAGTGCAGATTTAGAGTGCAGATTCAGAGTGCAGATTCAGAGTGCAGATTGTGAGTGCAGATTGTGAGTGCAGAGTGCAGATTCAGAGTGCAGATTGTGAGTGCAGATTGTGAGTGCAGATTGTGAGTGCAGATTGTGAGTGCAGATTGTGAGTGCAGATTCAGAGTGCAGATTCAGAGTGCAGATTCAGAGTGCAGATTCAGAGTGCAGATTCAGAGTGCAGATTCAGAGTGCAGATTCAGAGTGTAGATTGTGAGTGAAGATTGTGAGTGCAGATTCAGAGTGCAGATTCAGAGTGCAGATTCAGAGTGCAGATTCAGAGTGCAGATTCAGAGTGCAGATTCAGAGTGCAGATTCAGAGTGCAGATTCAGAGTGTAGATTCAGAGTGCAGATTGTGAGTGCAGATTGTGAGTGCAGATTGTGAGTGCAGATTGTGAGTGCAGATTGTGAGTGCAGATTGTGAGTGCAGATTCAGAGTGCAGATTCAGAGTGCAGATTCAGAGTGCAGATTCAGAGTGCAGATTCAGAGTGCAGATTCAGAGTGCAGATTCAGAGTGCAGATTCAGAGTGCAGATTGTGAGTGCAGAGTGCAGATTCAGAGTGCAGATTGTGAGTGCAGATTGTGAGTGCAGATTGTGAGTGCAGATTGTGAGTGCAGATTGTGAGTGCAGATTGTGAGTGCAGATTCAGAGTGCAGATTCAGAGTGCAGATTCAGAGTGCAGATTCAGAGTGCAGATTCAGAGTGCAGATTCAGAGTGCAGATTGTGAGTGCAGATTGTGAGTGCAGAGTGCAGATTGTGAGTGCAGATTGTGAGTGCAGAGTGCAGATTGTGAGTGCAGACTGTGAGTGCAGACTGTGAGTGCAGAGTGCAGATTCAGAGTGCAGATTCAGAGTGCAGATTCAGAGTGCAGATTCAGAGTGCAGATTCAGAGTGCAGATTGTGAGTGCAGATTGTGAGTGCAGAGTGCAGATTGTGAGTGCAGATTGTGAGTGCAGACTGTGAGTGCAGACTGTGAGTGCAGACTGTGAGTGCAGACTGTGAGTGCAGACTGTGAGTGCAGACTGTGAGTGCAGATTCAGAGTGCAGATTCAGAGTGCAGATTCAGAGTGCAGATTCAGAGTGCAGATTGTGGGTGCAGATTGTGGGTGCAGATTGTGGGTGCAGATTGTGAGTGCAGATTGTGAGTGCAGAGTGCAGATTCAGAGTGCAGATTGTGAGTGCAGATTGTGAGTGCAGAGTGCAGATTCAGAGTGCAGATTCAGAGTGCAGATTCAGAGTGCAGATTCAGAGTGCAGATTCAGAGTGCAGATTCAGAGTGCAGATTCAGAGTGCAGATTCAGAGTGCAGATTGTGAGTGCAGAGTGCAGAGTGCAGATTGTGAGTGCAGAGTGCAGAGTGCAGAGTGCAGAGTGCAGACTGTGAGTGCAGACTGTGAGTGCAGACTGTGAGTGCAGATTCAGAGTGCAGATTCAGAGTGCAGATTCAGAGTGCAGATTCAGAGTGCAGATTCAGAGTGCAGATTCAGAGTGCAGATTCAGAGTGCAGATTCAGAGTGCAGATTCAGAGTGCAGATTGTGGGTGCAGATTGTGAGTGCAGAGTGCAGATTCAGAGTGCAGATTGTGAGTGCAGATTGTGAGTGCAGATTGTGAGTGCAGATTGTGAGTGCAGATTGTGAGTGCAGATTGTGAGTGCAGAGTGCAGATTGTGAGTGCAGAGTGCAGATTCAGAGTGCAGATTCAGAGTGCAGATTCAGAGTGCAGATTCAGAGTGCAGATTCAGAGTGCAGATTCAGAGTGCAGATTCAGAGTGCAGATTCAGAGTGCAGAGTGCAGAGTGCAGAGTGCAGAGTGCAGAGTGCAGAGTGCAGAGTGCAGAGTGCAGAGTGCAGATTCAGAGTGCAGATTCAGAGTGCAGATTCAGAGTGCAGATTCAGAGTGCAGATTCAGAGTGCAGATTCAGAGTGCAGATGCAGAGTGCAGATTGTGGGTGCAGATTGTGGGTGCAGATTGTGAGTGCAGATTGTGAGTGCAGAGTGCAGATTCAGAGTGCAGATTGTGAGTGCAGATTGTGAGTGCAGATTGTGAGTGCAGATTGTGAGTGCAGATTGTGAGTGCAGATTGTGAGTGCAGAGTGCAGATTCAGAGTGCAGATTCAGAGTGCAGATTCAGAGTGCAGATTCAGAGTGCAGATTCAGAGTGCAGATTCAGAGTGCAGATTCAGAGTGCAGATTCAGAGTGCAGATTGTGAGTGCAGATTGTGAGTGCAGATTGTGAGTGCAGAGTGCAGATTGTGAGTGCAGACTGTGAGTGCAGACTGTGAGTGCAGATTCAGAGTGCAGATTCAGAGTGCAGATTCAGAGTGCAGATTCAGAGTGCAGATTCAGAGTGCAGATTGTGAGTGCAGAGTGCAGATTGTGAGTGCAGATTCAGAGTGCAGATTCAGAGTGCAGATTCAGAGTGCAGATTCAGAGTGCAGATTCAGAGTGCAGATTCAGAGTGCAGATTCAGAGTGCAGATTCAGAGTGCAGATTCAGAGTGCAGATTCAGAGTGCAGATTCAGAGTGCAGATTCAGAGTGCAGATTCAGAGTGCAGATTCAGAGTGTAGATTGTGAGTGAAGATTGTGAGTGCAGATTCAGAGTGCAGATTCAGAGTGCAGATTCAGAGTGCAGATTCAGAGTGCAGATTCAGAGTGCAGATTCAGAGTGCAGATTCAGAGTGCAGATTCAGAGTGCAGATTCAGAGTGCAGATTCAGAGTGCAGATTCAGAGTGCAGATTGTGAGTGCAGATTCAGAGTGCAGATTCAGAGTGCAGATTCAGAGTGCAGATTCAGAGTGCAGATTCAGAGTGCAGATTCAGAGTGCAGATTCAGAGTGCAGATTGTGAGTGCAGATTCAGAGTGCAGATTCAGAGTGCAGATTCAGAGTGCAGATTCAGAGTGCAGATTCAGAGTGCAGATTCAGAGTGCAGATTCAGAGTGCAGATTCAGAGTGCAGATTCAGAGTGCAGATTCAGAGTGCAGATTCAGAGTGCAGATTGTGAGTGCAGATTGTGAGTGCAGATTCAGAGTGCAGATTCAGAGTGCAGATTCAGAGTGCAGATTCAGAGTGCAGATTCAGAGTGCAGATTCAGAGTGCAGATTCAGAGTGCAGATTCAGAGTGCAGATTCAGAGTGCAGATTCAGAGTGCAGATTGTGAGTGCAGATTCAGAGTGCAGATTGTGAGTGCAGATTCAGAATGCAGAGTGTGAGTGCAGCGTGCAGATTCAGAGTGCAGAGTGTGAGTGCAGCGTGCAGATTCAGGGGTGGGGAATTCATATCGCCCGACGCCCGAGACATGTTGATTTCTGTCAGGGGCAAGAAGATTTAATGTCTATTTTGTCCGACAGACAACTAGACATTAAATCAAAGTAAACGGCGATGGCCCTGCTCGGCCCCTACAGCTGTCAGCTTCGTGAGGGTCTGGTAGAGTTCTCTCAGACGTAGCTTCTCTTCCACTACTGGTTGTAGCTTCTGTACACAGGCATCTCTTGTGTATTAGGAGTGCGCACAAGAACAATGGTCTGCCTATGACTGCCCCACAAGTCTATGTCATTTGCTTTACTAATGCCATAGCATGCGTGATGGCACGTGATGCCTAATGTAGAATGTACAATTTATTTGCCTTGTTGGTAGGATTATAAAAACACGTTTTTGTGTTTTCCTAGCAGCTGTCTGCGTGGCTAGTGCTGAAAAGTGGACACTTTTGCTCTGCAAGCACACGAAGTAGGCGAAAGAAAATGAAACCGGGATGAGCAAGCTAGGAGAGGGGTCTTTAAAAGCGTAGTGTCTGCATTTTTTTTGTTTAATAATTGACACGATTATACAAGAATGAACTCCATATTAAAGTTATTTTAATTTGTTTTAGGGTAAAATTAGAACGCAGTATAAAATGGGCTTAGGCACGGTAAATACTTTCGTCCATCTGTTTGGTTGTCCGTTTTCTCTTTTTCCTTTGGTGCAGTTGTCCAAACAAATCGAAAGTGTGGTGAATATTGCTCACGAAGGGAGTGAGTTTGTATTTAAAATCCTTAACTACTGGTGCGCCCTGAAGCAGTCCTGCGTGGGTAGCGCTGGAGAGGGCTGTCTCTGGCATGCGGGGTCCCATTTGGCTCAGATTCTCTCCTGTACTGGCCATGACAGCACTGCAAGGGTTGGAGCGGTCGGCCAAGGCTGTGCTAAAGAGGGCAGTGGAGTTGGATGGTGCTTTAAGATCTAAGAGACCCTGACTGGCCGCCAGGACGGGATAGACCTTGTCATTTAGGTGCTGAAAGGTGATCTTGTGTTCGGGAGAGGCGCTGCCACATTTTCGATGTGTTTAGGCATTACAATTTCATATTTTCAGAGTATTTAAATTTGACGTTGTGTTATTTTATGTGTGAAATTTAAGAGCTATCCTGCCCGACCCTTAACATGGCAAAGTATTTTTTAAGATTTAAGAGTTATGCTTTTGGCTCTTTTAACGACACACTTAGCCCAGCATTTTGAAGGCCTTTTATATGAGGTTGTGCTATTAGCTGACGGTTTTTTATTGCTGTGTGACAGTTCCGTGGATTCAGTGTACATTCTTCTGCCAAATGTTGGACACCTCGAGTGACACTTTTTTGTGAGTAAACCGAATAATGAAGACGTGAAGAAATGCACATCAGAAACTACTCCTTTTGAGCAATGAGAACTGCCACATAACCCCTGAATTGGACAATCGACATACTTCCGAGTCAACAAGTAGTTTTCCCAACAGTAATACGGTCTCCATTTTTCCCAATGCTCTCTGGAAAATGAACCACAAAGCAAGCAGTGAGACCTTTCCCTACAATCCTACCAAATTAGGTGGAATTTTCTTCCACGGTTTACCCTGGACAGACTTTGTTTGATCTTTGATATGGATAGATATTTGGCCATGTCCATGATGAGAATGGGCTGTGGAAAGAGTTGTGAATACTCCCAAATGCATTATTTTGTGGGCGTGCATAAACTTCCCATGGCATACCGACCCAAATACCCTCCTGAAACACCCTCTTCTCACACCTCAGAAAATATTTATTCACAAGAAAAGGTAGGTGTAAGTGAATCTTTTTACAAGTGCACATTTACACTTTGAGCCTAACAACCTGAAAAGCTGTGCTATTTACTAACCAAAGTTGAAATAAGCATTGGCAAACTATAGATCCTAAACAGCCAGAGACTAGGGGTGTCCAACATGTGCCAAGGAGGGCCAAACCCATACTAGATTTTCAGGATTATTACATAAAATAAACATATACCAATTTAATCTCATTGGAACTAATTTGAATAGTCAGTGGTAATTTGGAAAGTCTGGCCATGGATTCGGACCTGCCCTCGTGGACCTATGCTGGACATCATTGTCACCTAATTCAAAACTTCCTTGGAACCCTTCCCCTTCTGCAACATACATTTGTATTTCTCATACATTTGTAGAATGTCCTTCATTAGAACAGAAAAAGAGTGGCTTCTTTCAGCCTTTTCTGGAAATCCATGGATATGTTTGCAGGCAGTATCTGCTCCAGTCAGGGCCAAGTTAAGCACATGTTATGCAAACCTTTCCTGTTAGGCACTGCCTATCAATAGGAAGTGTTTGGGCCTATCTATAGGAGGTGTGCTTAAGTCTGCGCGGGGGTATGTCTCTAGGGGTGTGGTCCTGCATGGGGTTGTGTGTCTGTCCATTAAGTGATGTATGAGTGTATGCATCTGCAGTGTAGCTGCTATGTGTCTGTGCAATGGCGTTGTTTGAGTGTGCAGAAGGTGTCTGTCTGTCCCAGGTGTGTGTGTCATTGCAGTTTGGTTGTGTGTATGTGCAGTGAGTATGTCAGTTTGGCAAGATGAAAGGGGAAGAACTAATTAGGCTGGAAGGAGGCTAGACGTTTTGTGACAGACAGCACCTCACCAACTGCACAGCATTTCTCATCCCTTTAATTTTTTAATGCAACACTGAGGTACTCCACCTTAATTATGAATAAGTATATCGTGCTAGCAGAATATTATATACAAACGTTTGAGCGTCAAAATTTGGAGAAAGTAATTGGTAAGTAAAGATTTACTATTCCTAACTCCAGACTCTATATTTTGGTTCTCAATATTTTGGCAGCATGATGTTTCTGCAGTAGATATTTCAACATACAACCAACATGGATGGATGTGCAAATATGCTGCAGCTTGTGATTTGGACCAGTATATCGAAGCTACCATACCTGAAGTCAGTTATTCAAGATCTTTCCAAGATAATATGGAGGAACCTTTTCACAACTTCAAAGAATGTCTTGGAGTAGTCACAACTTGGATGGATGCAAATTGTTTAAAACACAATTCTGACAAATCAAATGTTTTGGTTTTTACCAAAATGACCCCTGCCACCTTCTATCTGGTGGTGGCCTGCCAACCACCTGTCCTAATCATATCACGTCTGCTAGAAATGTGTGCACCATCTTTGACTCCACCCTCTCTTTTATGTCTCAAATTAAACATATTTCGTCTGACTGCCTTATAAAGATGAACATGATAAAGAAGTTTCTTGATCTGGTTTCTGAAGAGACAAGGAAATCAGTAGTTCATTCTTTAATTTTGTCCCATCTGGACTAATATAACAGGCTCAACCTTGGTCTTCCTGCATATTTGATACACCGACTTCAGCTAATTCAAAATGCAGTGGCACGACTAATCAGGAGAGTGCCGAGGTGCCATAATATCTCTCCATATTTGAGACATCTGCACTGGCTTCCAGTGGTATAGGGTATCAACTTCAAAACTCTAACGTTGGCTTTCAGCACTTATCATGGTGAGGCCCCATGTTATCTCCTGAATAGACTGTCTCTGTATACTCAAAAGAGGGCACTTAGATCCAACAATAGTCAACTCCTGCGGATTCCAAAATTTCTGAAGTTTCGTTGTTTCAGCAAACCTACTGTACGCACTGCAAAATTATTGACATTCTTCCTTTCAGTTACGGTGGACTGTCAGCCTTCAAAAGGCAACTTAAAACTTGGCTATTTGACTCAGTTTAATTTTTTATTACTTTGGCCTTCCTTTACTGTCTGCTAGATTGCTGGGACACTACCTTCGAACCAGCTGTGGGCTTTAACAAGTGTCATTTGATTGGTTTATTGAAGATCATTTATTGTTTTGTTTCAGCACTTAAGGATATTATCGCTTTTCTCCGCAATAAAGTCAAGTTTTCCTTCAACATTTTTGCAAATCATTGATATCACTAGTCAGTTTTATTAAAACAAAAATCCATTAATGGCTCTGTGTCATCCCACATTATTGATTTGGGAACAGGTGGGACAAGTGGATTGTCTTACAGGACATGTAGATATATGTTGCATTTTGTCCCATGGACAAGTAGAATATTAAAAAATTTCCACACCCCTGAGATTCAAGATTCAGAGTGCAGATTTAGAGTGCAGATGCAGAGTGCAGTTAAAATGTTGCTAGGCTAGGGCTTTAAAGACACCCCAAACGTGGAAAAGACTGCTGTTTTTCTTTGGTTTTGTCCAATCTTGTCCAGACGGTCACGCCTAGTATTTTTTTGCAACTATCTTTTCTCCTAAAACATTAATATGCAGGATTGCTGAGGGGTCTCCCCTGTCAGTCCTCGTGGTTGTTTTTTGTGAAGCCCCTGCAAGAAATGGCCATAAAACAATTGGCTGTTTCAGTTGTCTAGAAACACCACAGATTCTGCTTGACCTGGGCGTGCTCCATGACTTGCAAGTGGAACTTCACAGACAACTACATTAAAAAAAAGCATTTGCAATGCAATAGGTCTCGCATTTGCGAGAGTTTAACCTATTGGCATTGTAAATGACAATGCCTTTTATTTATGTTTTAAAAACCAACACATAAATAAAAGACATTGCCACTTACAATGCCAATAGCTCAAACTCTAACAACTGCGAGACCTATTGTTATGTTATGTTATGTTAACGGTATTTATTGTGCGCACAGCTGCTCCAGCAAAGGAGCGTCCTGGCGCATGACAAGGTGAAACACAACACCGCTAACAACAGGGCAGAGGAGCACAAAAATAACCAGAATTAAAACAAAAAAGTCTTAATCGCCCTACGAAACTGTAGAAGGTCCTCCAGGAGTCGAATCTCAGCCGGAAGGGAGTTCCAAATAGCCGCCGCTCTCACTCGAAAGGAGCGGCCGCCGGCACGGCACAGCTGGAACCAGGGAACAATGGCAAGAGCCTGGCCCAGAGAGCGGAGGGAGCGAGACGGAACATACAAAGAAAAAAGATTAGACAAGATCTGGGGGGCAGTGCCTTTTAGAATTTTAAAAGCCAGACACAAAACCTTGAACTGGATTCTCGACCGCACCGGCAACCAGTGCAGGGAGCGGAGGGTGTTAGAGACGGAGCAGAATCTAGGCAAACCAACTATAGCTCTGGCAGCCGCATTTTGGACGCGCTGCAGGCGAGAAAGTTCGGCCTGATTAGACCCCACCAGGAGGGAGCTGGCGTAATCAAGCCGGGAGATCACCGTCGCCTGAACCACCAGCTGCCTGGTGGGGGCATCAAAAAATTTTAGAACAGGTCTAAGGCCCCGCAGCACACCAAAGCAGCAGGACGCAGTTTTCTTTGTGTGGCCAACAAAGTTAAGGCTGGAATCTAACCAAACTCCCAGATTTTTCAGTCCAGAGACCGGAGTCGGAGATGGTCCTAATTCCGGCGGCCACCACCTGTCTCCCCAGAGCTCCGCACACTTACCGACAACCATGATCTCTGTCTTACTGGCATTAAGCTGGAGACAGTTCGCAGTCATCCAGTCAGCCAGTGCCTTCAGTCCACTCTGAAACCTAGGGGCATCCAGATCCGCATCCCCGCTGAGAGTAACCGCCAGCTGAGTGTCGTCAGCATATGACACCATAGTCAGGCCCCACTGCTTGACAACCTCAGCCAGCGGTCTCACGTAAAGATTAAATAACGTGGGACTCAGCGAGGAGCCCTGGGGAACCCCCATGGCCAGAGGATGGAATTTGGACTGGTAAGGTGGAATGGCTACGCAGAAAGAACGGCTGTCAAGAAAGGAGCGGAACCACTGCAGAGCAGACCCCCCATGCCAATCTCCTCCAACCGGTGTAGCAAGATGCGATGAGAGACGGTATCAAAGGCGGCGCTAAGGTCTAATAATACAAGCGCCGCCGTCTGACCCGCATCCAACACCGCACGCAAATGCTCCACCATAGCAAGAAGGGCCGTCTCCGTGCTGTGCCCATCACGGAAGCCGTTCTGCGTGGGGTCCAGCACATTGGCCCGAGTGAGATGGTCAGCAAGGACCAGATTAACATGGGCCTCCGTGATTTTCGTTGGCCAGGGGAGTAAAGAAATAGGGCGGTAGTTCTCGGGTTTTAAAGGATCCAAAGAAGACTTCTTCAGTATCGGAGAAACCACCGCCTGCTTCCATTTAGTTGGTACCACACCAGAGGCCAACGAGAGATTGACTAAGGAACAAACCATCGAGCGACCCAAGAAAGACTGGTCTCTGAAGAAAGCTTGTTTCAATGGGTCCGAAGGGGAGCCAGATTTGATTTGCTGGGCCATTGTAAATGCTTGTTTGTTTTTGTGATTACGATTAAAGGAGCCGGTATGCACTGTGGAAAATGTCTTTTCGATTACAACAAGCATTTGCAATGCAATAAGTCTCGCATTTACGTGCGTTTGACCTATTGGCATTGTAAATGATAATGGCTTTTATTTATGTTTTAAAAACCAAAACATAAATAAAAGGCAATGTCATTTACAATACCAATTGCTCAAACCCGGGTGAATGCGAGACCTATTGCATTGCAAATGCTTGTTTCAAACTGCAAACTGGATAAGATAGGGTCATTAGAATGATTGACAGCTTCAAAATTAACAACCACTCCTGCAATGACATAATTGGCAATGTTATGTTTGCCTGCAGTGTGCATATTCCTGAGCATCTTTGCGCTATAGGTATTCTGTAAAAGGAGCCACAATACATTTACTGGCCACCTATGGGCACAGCTAAGTTTTTTGTTGTTTTCAGTAAGGCACATTGATAAAGGGAGGGTGTGGGGTTTCTAAGTATATTGCCTGCTTGGGCAATGTGTATATTATTGAATATGTTCTGGAGAACTTTGTAACTAAGATGTTAGTGCCAGAAGATCATAGTAATCGAACAAATAGTTCTGCAAAATAAACTAATCAATGCAATCTAATATATAATAATAGGAGCTATGATTTGGGGCCACCAATTAGGAGTATTCACACTGTGCAGAGCCGACAAATGGGCATTACAAAATTTAACCGTTTGACATAATCCTGGCATAGTTTTGCAGTAGTGAACATGAAACATTTCTGGGGAGAGCCATCTGAAATTGGGAAAAGTAATTTGTCAATGTTAAATAGCTACCAATCACCGCACTGCAGACTTTACAAAAGCTCTGCTTAGGTCTAATTTTATTTTCCGGCGTGGCGGCATGCAATGTAAATATAGTGTATTTTAGCAGATAATGGATAGAAAAATGTTGATAATGAAAATGGAAAAAATCATATCACGTTGTTCTGAAGATATAAATCACTTACCAAGTTTTTAAGGACATGTAAAAGCAAATTAGATAATTTCGTGAAAATCAGAAACGTAAGTAGTGATGTGAACTACATACACTTTTAGAATGGGGAATGTCTAAGGTTAGTTTAGTTTTCCCAATACATAATAACAACGTTGAAGGGTATTTATACCTGGCACTATCTGTTGTATGTGAAATTGTAGCTTGGGGATTTAATGTCTCATTTTACACAAGAATGAAACCATGTAAAAAAAAAAGTGTTGCTATTGCAAACTGGCTGCTGGATCCTACATTAACAATAGGCCAAGAATCAAGGTATCTGTGTGGAAACAATCAGGTTGTTCTAGGGCACATGACGTGTGCTGTATCCGAGTAGTACATCATATGTGGACATCTGTGTAGCACAGGCGTCAGCTAATGGATGTCTGGTGATCCATACACTTTGATTTATCTAAGCCTTTCCGACAGTACATCCTTTTCGTGTTCATGGAAAATTGCATGTCTTGTTTTTGATGCTTTGCACCCAATGAAACAGCGCTGTTTTCTTTTTCCTAATTTTTTCACTATACAGAAACGCACCATAACATTACGACTGCATTGTAGCTTTTGTCTTAACATTACAAGTTACACTGTTATTTAGCATGCGTGTTGTCTAATTACTGGTTACCTGACCTGGTTGATCCAATTAAGGGCTGTCCGCTTGAATTACATTTAAGCCATAAGCGAATTTCACACACTTCTTCGGTCCACTGAGCAGGCTTACACTATAGGCTTAGCTAACTTGTTAGCCTCTGCCATGTGTATTGTTCTATATTTTGTATACGTTTCCTTTTCTTATTCTTTACTGAGAGTGTTTTACTTTACTGTCTGGTAAACCTCATTCTGCACCCATAGCACATTTCAGAGCAGTCAGTGAGTTTCCCCATGTAGATACACCGGTTTTAAGCCTATTTACAAACTGTTTTGTTTTCTTCTGTAAATGGTGAGTGTAGAAGGCAATTAATGCACTGAACGTGCGCACAAATCACGGGAATACAACTACATGAACACATGCAGACAATGTGACGATCACAGGCTTACATGAAGACAGCACAACACACATACAGGTATCTCTTCAAAATGAAACACACGCACACAGACACCTCTGCACACAGGAAACACACTGGGGCAATCATATAGACAAACATTCTCACCTGCAAAGCTACCAGGTGGCTCCATGTAACGTTTGATGCCTTCCCTTATTCCTAGGCTTCTGGCCAAAAGCAGTTTCATGCTTGGCTTTAATGGTCCCTACTCGAAACAGGGAAAGGAAACGTTCGACTCCAAGAAAGCTAAGCTGTGCTGACTAACACATGCAGAGCCATTGGCAGCCATGTAAATGCAAACATTAGCACTTGAGTGGAAAATAAAGAAGTATATTCACTACGATGGTGGCTGCTTATTTTTGTATTACTGCTTTCAAGAGATTCCTTGTCCCTGCTACAGCGACATGTCTTACATGTGTGTCGAAACTGTGACAACGAAAAAACGCCGAGGTCTTCACTGCATTTTCAGCGGCTGTACATTGTGATCAAAAATGTGTTTACTATCTCAAATTGGTGAACGTGCTTCCCCAGAGCCCGGTCTATAAATCTGCATCAACTTCCACATTGGAAGGGAGTGCTGTTGCAGGAGGGCCAACGGCAGAGCAGGTAACTAACACTTGACTCAAAGTCTAATTCCGGCGCAAATTGTATAAGTGACATAACTGACACAGTTGAGTATACCAGTGCCTACTATCACCGTAACAACGTGCCTGCCTATTGTTGAACCTGGCCCTCCTCTGCAGTGTCACCCCCAAACATTTTACCTTCCTCCTATTTTTAGGTCTCGCGCCTAGCGTTGCAGAGCGCAGGAGTGCTCGCGCAGCACGAGACATTTAGTAGGTGAAAAACGGGGTTTCAGCACTCACCTAGGAATCGCACACGCTTGTGCGTTTGCTTTTCCTATTGTGTCCCGCTATTGGCCTTTGCGTTAGTGTATTTTAGCAAGACAGCACGCAATAGGCCAAAGGCGGGCGCATAGCTCCGCCCACAGTCTATTGGTGTCTATTAAACCACATGTTTCGCTGTGGCTCGCACGCGCGCACCACTCGCGGTCGTGTTTATTTTGCTTTCACTGCCGCTGGCTCTGTGAAGTGGGTGGGCCAACGGCATTCCTGCAGCTCCCTGCCCTTGCCAGGCATTAATTCCTGCTTTTCTGCACCCTGGTTGGATCGCAGGAAAGCTGTATTGCACGCTGCTGCGTGTGAAAGACTTGTGCCTTTTGTGGGTGGTCTCAACAGCTCCCACGTCCACTCGCTTGCTTGTGGAGCTGCCCGCTCGCCAAGCCAACCCTCCGAGAGGCCGGGCAGGCTCGCACGATTTCACTCGCACCTCCATTTTGGCACCACTTGGGCCGCTGATTCAGGAGCAATGCAACACAATTTGCTCCGTCCATCCCACGATGCTGCAGCACACTGCTGCTCCATACGACCACCCGATTTTCTTCTTGCGGACTCGGCAAACAGCTCTTGTGCAGTACTGCTCCCGTGACGGAACCCCAGAGCCAACTGTGCATGATGAGCTCCAGCAACGAGCAGGCAAGGTCCAACGACGAGGTTCCAACAACAAGAGGTCAAGGTATGGCTGTCCTGCACTCTTGCCCCATTTCTTATCCTGGTTTGTTCATATGTGTGGTACTTAGTAGAGTTGCTTTCCATAAATGTGACTTTTAGTAGATTCTCTGTCCCTGGGTCTAGCTTTTTAGTGTAACCCCTGTCTGTGTGTCTGTCTTGGTAGCAGCGACGTCCCGCTGTGTTTTCTCGATAGAGAGGCGGGTACGAGGACGTTCACTAGCGAGGGAGGGGAACGTTGCAGGTTTGTTATGGTTACTAGATGGGGGTGGGGGGCTGTAGCGAACCTCCATGTCACTGTGCCCTTGAAGACCTTGTGCCCCCTCCCATACTGCCCTTTCATTACCTCCCAAGTGGCCCTACCTATCCAGAACCTGCCCTCTACCTAGGGGGGATTCAGCAGTGCACCTCCTAGCCCCCATCGGGTTACGATAATCCTTGGATCTCTGCTGCTGTCTCCCCAGTGCTTCGGAGCTCTTTTTTCCACGGGAGTATCACAGGCCTCGGAAAATGTTCCTGCAATTAAATATGCAGAGAAAAAAAACGAGGCCAGCCCTCCACTCGGAGGAAGAAATATGCAAAGAGACAGCAGTGGTTTGTCACCATCGAAACCGCCCCAATCCTGCACCCCATGCTTAAAATTCCAGTATGGCCTGCCGCCATGCACCGGTACTCCACGGAGCTCCAGGGAGGGAGCACTCCTGTGTTGGTGTCTGTACCTTTGTGTTTGTGTGTGCAATCTCTGTGTGTAACCCAGTGTGTTTAGATCAGTGTGATTATGTGCGTTTGCTAGTGTGACGGTTCTCTGTGTGTCTGTCTATGTCTGATCGGTGCTTGAGTGGTTGATCTGTCAGCGGGAGGGGTGAGTATTGGTGGAGGGGCGTGTGGGAAGTCACTGTGCGTCTCTATGTAAATATTTGCGTTGTATGTGTCTGTGATGGATCTGTGTGTTATTTCTTTGCTAACCAGCTGTATTTGTGTGCATGTGTGAGTGTCCTTGACCTGTGTGTTTGAGGGCATCTGAATGTGTGAACGTGTCTGGACCTGTCTGATCCACCTGTGTTTGATGTGTGCATGTGGATCTCTGCGTGTTCAACGAATCTGTACGTTTCTGTGGGAGATCAGTGTGCGCGATGGCATCTATGCGTGTGTGTTCAGGTGTGTGGGAGATGGGCATTTGCATGTCTACAAATCTGCTTGAGTTATAAATTCTCGATGTGAGAGGTAGTGTACCTTAAGATATGCACATTTGTTTGTGGGTCTTTAGTTTGTGTGTTGGTGTGTGTTTATGCATGTACGTGGTGAGCCCATATGTCTCTACACGTGTGCTAGTGCCCACCGCTTGTATTTGGGTGGAGAGGAAAAGAGACCGTCGTGGTTTGCTGCCTCGCCCATAGAAACAGATTGGCAGCTTGAGGCGCCCACCGTCCGCCAAGGCCTCGCCTCTTAGAGGGGAGACGGATGCGTCTCCTCGTAGCTCCCACCCTTGCAAGACCCCTGCTTTCGTGTTCGCTGCCTGGCGCTCACAATGAGACCTATGACGCAGGCACTATACTGCAATGATGGACTGGCCCCCTGTTCTTAATTTGAACAGATGGTTTTTGGTGCTCAGTACCGGCGCTTAATTGTCAACACCAGCGCTTGTGACAGCCTGCCACAAGGTGGTGCTGTCTGGCTCATCTAGAGAGGTGACCAAAATAACAGTTAGAAGTGTGATTGTTAGTAGTTGTGTTGTTACTATCATTGGCAGCACTGGCACGGGCAACATGTGGTGCAAGCTGCAGCGGCCTCCTGACGAGAGCCCTAGCACTTATTCTTTCACAAATTAAGCACTGCAAGCACCCTTTAAATATATTCGGGGAGTGGCCTCGGGCGACCAGCAGCCCATCTTATTCAACTGAAAACGTACCCAATTTGAGCTCTTCCTTTCACTTCTCACATCCTTTAAGTTATGGACCCTCGGTTGCCTCAATAACCTACAGACAGCTCAAATAGTCATTTAGGAAAGTATGAGTCGTATTTATTTACAAAGGGCATTTGGGTAAGTTTGGCATCCACATTGTGCCAGTTACCTTCTGACAAGATAATCTAAGCTTGACATGAGTCTTAAAAATTGACAAAATCAGCACACAATATCTTCTTCAGAAATGTGTACAGGCAAAAAGCTCGAGCTCAGCATTGCCCCAGCCCAGAACCCATTTAGCCAGAGGTATAAATGCATGGAAGGACTTGCTCACTGGCAACACTTGAAAGTGCTAGACTAAGGGGACACCCTTGTCATAGTGCTCCAGTGGCCATGCCGCCCTCAAACACCAACATTTAGGATGCTCCTGAGCAACTGTCAGTAGATGCCAGAACCATTTCTCTATTTGCCACCTGGGCCATCCTGGTTGGAGAGACAAAAATCATAAGCATCCCTCTGTCATGTCATGTGTCCCCTAAAACTGCCAAACCCCTCAGTGGCCCATGCGAAGGGCGACACTGTCAAGCAAGGCATTCACATGTCAAACTGTAAGATGTAAAGTTCTCCAAAAATCTTAAAAATAAACTAGAGCAATACTAAATCGACATCCTACTACCAAAAACCAGATTTAAAAAAAATAGGCCAATAACTTTTAAGCACAGAGTTAACAAACACCTTAATATCACCTCAAAGGTGGTATTTAAAATGATAGGATGGGGGGGGGGGGTCAGTCATGGCAGCCCTCAGGTCCTGGGGGCGTCCGAGGGGCAGGAAAGGGGGTGTTTTTGGATACCGTGACATTAATCCATATTCACTTTGAATTTTTGTCGCAATTTTGTTTTCTTGTCGATTTATAGCACTTGAAACGAGCACTTACCGAAGGGCCCTCTCTGTGCCTTCCTTTCTCCCTGTTGCCGTCTCGGAGCCTCCCTCTCCCCCTGTTGCTCAGGAGCATTGTGATTCCCTTCCTGGGCTGACGCTCCATTCAGTGCCGCCACAGGAGAATGCCCCTTGTGTTCAGCAGGGCTCAGGTCCATCTCAATGGCTCCCATGTGGAAAGGTCTTCTCCTAACTCTGCTACCGTCCTGCTGGAGGTGCGGTAAGTCAGGTGGTGCAACTGCAGAGAAGACAGGATGGTGTTCCGCCCTCTCTTTCTCTGTCTTGCTCTCCCTCACTTGCTGTAACAAGCATTTGCAATGCAATAGGTCTCGCATTTAGGAATGTTTAAGCTATTGGCATTGTAAATGAAAATGCCTTTTATTTATATTTTAAAAACAAAAATAAAAGACATTGTCATTTACAATGTCAATAGATCAAACTTCTGTAAATGTGAGACCTATTGCATTGCAAATGCTTCTTTAGGTAAAAGTGCCTGCCTTTCACCACAACAGAACCAAGCTTCGAGTTAGGTGCCTGGCTCCAGCCCCGCTTGTTTATTTTCACAGTCTAGTCTGACCTATATAATCATTATGCTATAGGGGGACATTATTAAATTACGGAAAATATATTTCCACCTTTGCGTACATTTGTGATCACACCCTTCTGGATTCGAGTCTGTGCCCCTGGGATTCGCCACTCAATCACAGCATGTTGCAGACATTTAAAGGCAATTGTTACATATTAACTCCCTCTGCTCGGATTTGAACACACACGAAGATATCATTCTGAAGGCAGCGCACAGCTGCTGCAGCTGGTTACCAGCAGCTACATGCAGCAGCACAACTGTGACCTGCCAAATTCTGAGTAGATGCCTACTAGCCACATTGATAATTAAGTAATGAAGCGGTATAAATTCTATGTTATAGAAAGCACCGGAAAGTGTAACATGCATTAAAATATCAGTATAAGTGAAACTACTTCTTAAAGAGGCTGGAAATTAAGTCTTAATGCTCTTATGGAAAATATATTTTCACCTGCTCGATTGCGTAACTCAGTGATTCCGTATTGAGAATCCATACTATTTCCCTCCCATCACTCAGCTATGATACTTGAGTGTGTGCAATAACGAAATAAAACAAGCAAACAAATCCCGCCGTCCCCCCCCCGCCCTCACTTACCTACCTCCGGCCAGAAACGCTGTGACGCACACCGCAAGTCGGCCTGGAGCGCGCCTCGGCAGAGACGCGGGAGGACAGGAGCGTGACGCGCGTGAACGTGCACGTTGACGTTCCCGCGCGTTCACGGACCTGAGTCGGCTCGTTCACAGGTCTGGAGCTGCTCGTTCACAGCTCTCACTCCCTTGGCAGGGAGGAAGGTGACTATAGTCGAGCTGGCGGGAGCGCTCACTCCCTTGGCAGGGAGGAAGGTGACTATAGTCGAGCTGGCGGGAGCGCTTCGCGCTCCAACGCCAGCTCAACCTAAAAATGAAGAAGTACACGTACTTGGTCCATGTCCACAGGGTGAGCTAACATAAGAAAGCAAGGGAAGCCTGCAGGAGATAACTAATAATGGTATGCTGTGGAAGGTTGGTTGTAAGCTCACTGAAAAAGTAAGCAGAGATGGACAAATTGATTTCCATCTTTAATATTATTCTGGCTTGTGTAGATTTAGGTACTTTTCAAATTTCCCAAACAAATCTACTATGCAGAACATCGCAAAATAAAGGTTCTCAGAAAGCTCTCAATATCAGGAAATGCAAAGTATATTGGTATGAAGGGGAAATGTAAGGCACCTAAACATTTTTGTTACAAGAACAAATAACATTTTGTTGGAAAAAATATGTACATTTCCGGTATTTAAAATGAAGTGTAAATTGGATAAAAGCTATAAGGTTGATAAGTGCCTGTGACTAGTAATTAGAACTCAAAACAAGCATTGGCAAGCGAATAGGTTTCGCCTATGGAGATCTATTGGCTTAGTCAAGGTTTTATTTAGAAATGCTGCACAGCAGCTCACTCGGCAACATGACTTAAAGTAAAGAAAAAGAGCAATATGACCCAGGCAGAGTTGATTGTCATTTTTCTTTTTTTTCCCCCTTTCTTAAAGACATGTTGCGTAGCAGCCCGCGCTACTATGCAATAAGTCTTAAAATAACGCAGGGAGCCAGCACCACAAGAGAGGTGCAGAGAGGAGGTAGGGAGCAGCAACACAACGGACAGCAGGAGGACGGCAGGGCGAAAGCAGCACAAGGGAGGTGTGGGGAAGGAGTGAGGGAGCAGCAACACAACGGACTTAAGGAGGAAGGCGAGGGGCAAGCAACATGGGGGAGCATGGCATAGGAGCCTGGATGGTGAGAGGGGCGGGAGGTTGACAGGAAGGAGAGTGAGGGACTGCAAACACATGCACTCTGATAGAGTGTATGGAAAAAATATAAATAAAAGTACCTGCAGCAGCGTGCTGCCAGTGGAAGGACACCATCTACAGACAAGAGGCTATACTTGGTCTATGCTACATTGAAGGATCAAACACTAGAAGCAGGAGGTGAGCAGGAGGCACTGGCCAATAAGAAGCAACAAGTGTGATAGTAGAGCCAACCAATGGTTTGTAATGGGCAGGCTTTTTTTGGTTTTATTTTCAAAAGATTTTTCTGAAAGAGCATGTGCTGAAAGAGCATCCCTGTCATTTTGTAGGCATGCACCTATAAAATAATGTGGGAGGGCACATTAAAAAGCGTTGTTTTTTTAAAAATTGTTTTACTTTAGCCATGCTACACAGCATTGCAGACAGTGCGGCATTTCTAAAAAAAAAACAAAAAAAACATTGGGAGAGCCAATAGGTTACAAAGTTGAATCTACTGTTTTTCAAATAATTGTTTAAGATCACTCTGTTTAATCTTGCATTCTCACTCTTATGCGCTCTCTAAAATTCTCTCCTGCTGTCTTTCCCATTCTCTCTCTGCTTCTTTGTCTCTCCCATACTCTGTCTCCCGCTTTCTCCTACGCTTCATTGACATTCTGTTTCTCTCTTGCTCTCCTGTGCTCTGTTTCACTTCCTCTCTTGCTCTTCTTAATTATTCTCTCCATTTCTATGTCTATCAACATCAAGTCATCTCTTGACTTTCAGCATCATGGCTTATGATGCCACTAGAATCACATGACGGCATTTAATGAATTTACATGAATTACTTTATGTTCTACACAGATATGTATGTCCTACATTTTACAGATCACTTAGAAAGAGGAAAATGCCTCTGGTGATTGATTTTGTGCCGGAAGCAGAGACAGCTTAAGGATTTTGGGGGCCCTGTGCCAATATTAGGGGACACCTATCCATAACAGTTTTGAATATATAGTCCATTTTCAGGTCTTTCATGCCCTCTAAAGCCAGGTCATTGACAGTGCATAAACACACTGGTCCAAATTCTAAATGTGCTTACATCTCAAATTCAGAGATAGGGATGTGTGGTTTTTAATAATGCAACAGCAGCAGCTCAGTAACATTACGGTACATAATCTAAGTCATCAGGACAGGATTCTATGCAAAACAGAGCTGGCTCTATCAGGGCCCCCCACCCTGAAAGGCTGGGGCCCTAGTCTGAAGCCCACCTTGCTCATGCCTTAAAATGTCTCTCGCAGGAAGGGGCACAAAAACAATCCTGCCTACAACGAAGGCACACTTGTACCATGGAGCAAGGGTGCCTGCGTTGGTGCTAGGTAGCACATTGTGCGTCACCGCAGGCAGAGAGCAGGAATGCATATCGAAAATTCTGCAAAGAAGAAATGTGCTAATTTCACCTGAAACACCAAATCCTAAATGTGCTAAATAACGAAAACCGAACAAATTCAGACGGTGAATAAACAAACAACATTCAGTCCACAACACAAAAAATTCCCTCCACCTGCTACAAAGTGCAAGCTTACAGTAGTTTAATGTGGTAGGCTACCGCTTAGTATCTGGCTACCATACCGAAGCCCAAAAGGTTGCAGATGCCCAAGAAGTGGTAAGTTAAAACCAAAGGCCCTGTTAAAGACCTCTGCTAGTATTGGTTGCAAAAGCTGACCATTAAATACCACCTGCATGCAGTTTTTGCATGCAGTATCAAATAGGTTTCCGCATCTGGAATCTATTTTTGAGATTGTTAATTAGAAAATCATTCAGTAACCTGTTACCTGACTTTCATCCCATCCAGCATCTTTAAAATTCAATATCTTGTTGTATTTATTATATGAATTACTAAATGTAATGCCTGGTTGGGAATGATTTATCTTTATTAGAAGCCGTCACCTGGACATTGCTTAAGTTGAATTTCTTAACTGTTCAAGCTGTATTGTTTATCTACCAGTGCCTCCATGTCACTTCTGAGGGGAAGCCTTGCAGGGTGCTGCTACTGACAACAGTTACTATAAGAAATGATTGTTCTCTTCTTATACAGTGATCTGATTTTGGAAGTTCTGTGTTGGTACTCATCTACACCAGTAATCACCCTTCCTCTGATAAGCTGACAAACTACTTTCAGACCCCGCTGCATTCCTTATTACAGAAAAAAGCCCACCCCTTCCTCCCAGAAGCAAGCAGATCTCTAAACTTAAACCCCTCGAATTTCAGTTTCATCCATATCACTCCATAATAAATATTCATAGTTTGAGTTAGGCTTATATAATATCTGCGAATTATTAACGATTGCAAGCAGTTCAAGACCATTTAGTCAAGGGTTCCCTTCTTGGGTATAATCAATTGCAATCGCTGTCAACAGCTTGTCTTTGTACATGTGAGATGAGAGTGATGGCTTGGAGTCATGCGAGAAGGCAGACAGCAAGAACCAGTCTGTTAACAAATTGTTTCCTGAGGCATGAAGTAGTGCTATGTTTTCGTTGCCAGGTTAATGACTCTGAAAACAATCGGGTAATATCATTCATTTTCAATGTAACTGCCTTCGCCCAACCAAAAGAACAACGGATCTGCTGAAGGCCAGCGAGCTCGCAGGAGATGACGGTTCCTTTATAGTTAAAGCATGACGGCCCATAATGACATTTCCGGTCAAGAATAATGAAATGAAAAACTACTAGGCTAACTAGCACCAAAGGCTCGAACCACCAAACTCCCTTTCAAAGATACACAGACGAGTTTAGTTGCATACTAATGGAAGGAGTGGGTATGCTACTCAGTTCTGTATTATATATTAAACGCTTTAAGTAAACGGATGACATCGACCTAATATAACAGTAACAAACAATAGAGAAGGTATGAGCACCTTCACGAAGTATATAATAGACACCTTAATTGGAGATCACATTTAACAATGCATCTTGCAATCTCCTTACCCAGCTAGAGATTAATTCTGACCAACTACTGTGCATATCACTTAGACACTGCGACTACTGTCTTTTCCAACAGGAAAATATTACAGGGTACTGGACAACTACACGAGTGCTGTTTCCTCTGAGAATTATACTCGAGAACGAGTCTCTGGTAAAGAGGTCTCGTTCTTTTTCACACTCCCTGTCCCACCGAGAGAATTTATTTTTGCAAATTTAGATTGCATGATTTCCAGGCTGCAAATGACTTGGAACGAATTCTCATTTACCCATTCTGCTGCTGCATTTCAACCTTATTGAAAGATGACAATTAAGAATGAGCAGTTTGTAAAAAAGCGGCGGGGTCAATGTGTATGAAAAATAACCCATCACGAGTCAGGATGGTGCACAGATTATTAGGCAACTGTAATACGATGCCAAACAGAACCGTACAACGGTGCACGTACCTCACCTGGGCTCAGACGGCGCTCGTCCTTCTATAGTCAGCTGTACATCTTCCCACCACCGCAATGCCCTTCAGACGCCATGCCCACCCCTCAAACAAGGAAGCACTGCCAGATTGCATGCACTCCCTAGCCTCAGCTGGGTTGTACACCCATCACTTCAGAAGCTGCCCTGTCCCCATGTCAAACGACCCCTGCACCATGACATCAGCCTGGTGCATAGCATATTTACACGATCCTCCATACCGGTGTATTGATTGCATCCCCCTTCTGCATTATACAAATATTATAGGCTGCACACTCAGCTAAACTGGACTGCACTGTATTCTCAGACACATTAATTGCCCCAAACTCATGTGACGTTCTACTGTCGTTTGCACGGCACTAAGTACATACAGGTTGACTGCATCCCATCTTGTGCATGTTGTTGTATCCTTAGGCTCTACTTTTCGTCCCCTTCCCTGGAGGAGGGGAAGGGAGTGCATATACCTCTTTTTATTTGTTTAATGCGATTTTCTATAGCGCGAACATTACCCGAAGGTGTCAGTGCGCTTTACAAAAGAACCAGTTGCGATACATAAAGATTAAGGATTACACGAGTTATATAAAAGATACAAATAGGAAAAAAAATTGCAAATGTACAAGTTGTAAAGTCACACAGGGAAGAGATACAAATAGAAAACAATTGCAAATGTACAAGTTGTAAAGTCCTCTGGGATAGCTACACCACTTGGCTTGCAACACCATCGCCCCTGCTCACCTGGACGGCCGGTCGTCACGGGCCCCACTCTCGTAGTATTCCTGCTCGGCTGTCGTCTCGTCGTCCTCCACTGTCACATCAGCACCTGAGCCGGGGAGGGAGCGGAGGCTCTGGCTCTCGCTGGCACCTTCGCCCGGGAATGCATTGACAAGAGCCGCCGCCCAGCGCAGCAGCCAAAAGGTGAGCAGAGTCACCAGCAGCGCGGACCGGCAGCCCATGGGCACAAAGCATGGGAGCACCTACGAGCCCCCGGGTCCAGCTGTCACACACAGAGGCGCGCGCCCGCCTGCCGCCATCAGCGGCGCCCGCACAGATGCCACACCATAGCCATGGACGACGGACTAGCCTGAGTCGAGCCTGGTGACGTGACGTCACCCCCTACACCGGCGGGGAGGGAGCTAGCTTGAAATGAGAGAACTGTGTAGACTAGGTGTTCAACGGCAGCATTGCTAACGCAGCTATAGGTATGCTAAACAGCAGTGGTATGGTAATGTTACAGCTGATATTAAGATTGTAGGAGAGCGCATATGAAAACAAGCGGGAGGCGGCTCGGGCGCAGCACGTCTTCCGGAGACGTGCGCGTCCACAGAGCTGAGTCGGCTCGTGCACAGGCCAGTAGCGCCTGGTGCACAGCTCTAGACTCCCTTGCCAGTGAACACGGTGACTATAGAACTCGCTGGCGGGAGCGCTTCGCGCTCCAACGCCAGGCGAGCCCTAAAAAGGTCTTGCATTATTAAAAGTTTGAGCTAATGGTGTTGTAAATGATAATGCAACGCCAATAGCTCAAACTTTCTGTAATGCGAGACCTATTTCATTGCAAATGCTTGTTTTTTATTGAATTCGATTTTGTTGGTCTTAGGACTCTATGAACTTTACCAGTGCTAAAGTGTTTGTGCTCTCTTGTAAAGTGGCACTACATGTGCACAGGGTCTGTAAATTAAATGCTCACTGTTTACAGCCCGACGGGAGGGACGGCGGAGGAGAGATGTGGCGATAAAATACGTTTGTTTTTTGTTTTTTTACACCCCCGTCACCTCCGATCCGTGCCAGTCACCACGGCTACCTGGTTTTTGTTCACCTTGGTGGCAATGTAGAACTAAGGGGGGTTTGTAAAATGTGGCCAATTTAAGACGTAAAAATCTGCCAGTACAGGTTTAATATTGCATTTCTACCTGTTAATTTCTTTTGGAACACAGTTTATAATAATAATGCATATGTATTTGCGGACCTTAGACGTCGGGCTTGTTGTCACTGAATGCTCCTTTTCTGACTATGCCTTGCTTTACTGGGCCTCCTTGTCACCTTGCCCTCAGGTCCACCCCCGGACCTTCAACTTTCATCCCACATTCACAGTCTCCCTATTTGAGGTTCCTAGAGTTATGTTTTTTCCAGTTCCAGAACTGACCAGCATTACACTAACCTTTGGTTCATGTGTCGAATAGGACTGTTCTCACACTGAGAAAGGAAAGAAGTCTTGGGTGAACTCAGTGGCGAAAGCAGAGGACTAGTCAGCCAGCTCAGGGAAAGACAGGAATAGAATGGAGGAGCCAGGGAACAGAAAGCTAGTATTTAATGAGCATACCTGTGTGAATGCGGTTATGCCTTCTGTGTAAACTAGTACAATTCTCTAGTAAAATACAAACAATGAATAGACCGGAAAATATTGATGATTTAATGAGTATCCCTTGCAAATTGGGAGGATGGGCATGTGTTCTGCAACAGAGAGACGTCTACCCTGATGTGCGAGTACAGGGCTGCTATATGTCTGAGAACCCCAACGTTTTTAGGTCTCACCTATGCAGCGCGCATGCACTGCATAGGAGGACCTTTAGCCGTCGTTCTGCTCTTTTTCGAAACACATACGTGTGCTTGTGGCGGCATCCACCTTGCGGGAGCGAGCAGGGGTGCGCCACAAGCACAAGTATGTGCTTCCAAAAAGAGGAGACTCCGTGCGCACGCACCACTGCCATTGTTACTTCCTGAGCACTCATGCTGCCTCTGATATGTAAGCACTCTGCTGCCCCCTGGCGGCTATGAGCGCTCTCCATGCTATGCGCGTTTTCGCTGCATAGGAGGACCTTTTGTCGTCGTTCTGCTCTTTTTCGAAGCACATACTCGTGCGTGTGGCGGCATCCACCTTGCGGGAGAGAGCAGGGGCGCCCCACAAACACGAGTATGTGCTTCCAAAAAGAGCAGACTCCGTGCGCACGCACCACTGCCATTGTTACTTCCTGAGCACTCATACTGCCTCTCATATGTAAGCACTCTGCTGCCCCATGGTGGCTATGAGCGCTCACCATGCTATGCACGTTTCCCCCCTCTCCAGTTGGGCCTCCGCTCTCTGCCGTAACTCGCTTGCCGGCTGCTTCTACACAGGTTCACGTGCAACCGCTTTCTGATAACAAGGAACCTCCCTTGTTTATTTTTGCCAAATGCCTACCTTGCATTTCTTTTTCTCTCTCTTAATCCCTTTTCTTGTACACTGCACTAAGTGCTTCCTATAGTGCAACTACTAACGGACTTTGCTTCCCAGTTTGTCTCCCCTCTGTGAACTACCTGCTATGAGTCCCTGGACTGGCATTTTTGCTGTTTCAGCCCTGTGTTTTAATTATCACTCGTCTCCACTCCGCTCCAAATATGACGCAAGGTTCAGGTAAATGGGGTTATCCTGCCAAAATTGCAATCAACTTGCTCCCTGATGTGTCGAAATATACTTGGGATGTTCGTAGAACCAAAACACTTTTTATGATGCCACTGATTTTTTTTACACATCACATTTATGCCTAAGGGCTACACAGTATGACAGTATTGGCTTGCTTGACTAAGTCAGTTTTCTCACTCTCCACAACACTTCAATGAAGTGCAGTGATGTCACCACATCAAACCTCACCCAACATCTTGTATATAGATTAGAATACACCCAAGACCATATTCAACTATGCACCCTGAACGGGCACCCAAGAAACAGATTCAAATCGGAGCACTTTACGACCCCGTCAGGGGCTGAAGCACTATACATCAAACTGCTTAAGTTGCAGCTGCTCTTTCAGACTCCCTTCCTCCCACTGTAACATCACAGAACACGCGGTCTTCAAGTTAAATTTGAGCTGCTTCCACATCCACTGACTTTTTATTTTCCATATGCTTCTTTTTTTGTATTAGAAATCTCTCACCAGAGTTCATATGATAATGATATAAAACTAGCAACATGTGGAGGAGTTACATGCAACAATGCCAAGTCTGCTCTTCAGCAGAGCTTATGAATTTACAATTTAGAAGGGTGCAGCAGTATGGTATTTCTTGCTTTCACAAGAAGTAATTGTTTAAACTTTGCCTCCAACTTGCAGATCTTTTTCATAAACGCCTGAATACATTGTTAAGCTATTGTTCCTCTCGCCACATTCTAAAAGATTATCCCTGCATTCCGCTATCTACTGCAACACTCTCATGATCGCTACCTACCATTTTCACCATCACCACTCACCGCTTTCCCAACATCAACCAGTGCAGTTTTATGAGTGATGCCCATCATTCTTACATCATTCACCAGTGTCACCATTGCTATCATCAGATTCTCACTATAGGCTCACCATTGGTATCCAACAAATTAACACAAAACGCACCCGTATCACCTACTGTTCTCTCTATAAAGTAAATACAATTTAAACAAGCATTGGCATAGCCAATAGGTCTCGCCTTTGGGACCTTACAGGTGTTTAGTTATCCCGCACAACATCCTTGGTGCAACAACATCAACTGTTGCATGGATAAACACTTATAAGGTCCCAAAGGCGAGACCTATTGGCTATGCCAATGCTTGTTTGGGAAGCAACAGTTTCAATCCAGTGAAATAGCAGACATGGCTGCTAGGATGTCGGGACCTCCTTCAGAGGACAATAAAATTATTACCACTCAAATGTGGTAATAATAACAGTTGTCATTTGCAGGGACGGCCACACAATTACAAAATTGGGGTAGAAAGCACTACATAAAACAGTTCTTTATAATTACTATGAAACGCTCTACCTCGACTACCTGCAGTCAACAGAATGCTCCTAACAATGCACTGCACGCAGCCTTGCTAAATTTCCTGAAACCATCGACAGTTGGTTAGGTAATCCAAACAAAAACACGAAACGACTGGAAACTGTTTGGAATGCGCGTTACACATAATTTATTTTCGCACAAGAACAATTGATCACCGACCGCAAAGCCAGAATCAGCAAACCAACAAGATTCAAAATTATTGCATGAAAAACTGTAATTTAGGTACAAACTGACAAAAAGACAGGCAGAATGTTTTAGCATACAGCTGACTTTTAAAGCTACTTACCTTCCAGAGGTTAAAATAAAATATAATCAGAACAAAAACAACGCAAGTCAAAGAAGAGGAGACTGCACAATACAGCCTTCGATTATGAAAGGGAATCAACACATTTTTTCCGAATCTTAAAACTAATAATCTACAATAAATTATCGTAATAAAGCGTGCGAAGCCTAAACAAAACCCATGCAAGGTTACAAAATGAAAAACATCACACCGGGTCCAAGACGAAATGTTCAAGGGCAAGGAGGGAAGTATAGTATGACAACGCGCACCTGAAGATGCACGCCACTAAATGAATGACTTACCAGGTACTCGGGGTACTCAAACATGTAGGTCATGCTGCACCTGTTCTCTTCGTACATGAAAAACATATCTCGCATTCCTACGGCCACCAAGCACATAAGAATGCCGTAAAACACTCCGGCAGAAGCCTTCATTCTTCGGCAGATTGTTTTTTTACGTTTAAATTATTTTGAGTAATAAACGTGCAATTTTCTAGGGCAGAGCTGCACAGCAGCTAAACACCCGGTGGTCTCTACAGCAGGCTGCCGCAAACAGCAAGCATTACAATCTGTTCAAGCTGAAAAGACACTTCCTGGAGACGATATGTTATCCGGCTTCCCATTGGCCACTTTTTCCAGGAATGGCTTGGTCCTTGTAAATGATGTACTTTCATTGGACAGTGAGATCTATTCCTACATGTGTTCTTAAGAGGCACAACAGTGAGAGGTAAAGTAGTGAGAGTGGACCCTATATTATATTTTCTTGAATCCAGCGATCGCAAATAAGGCAGTTAAATGCAGAATAATGATATCGTATAGCATGTTGCTCTCCCGAAAATGAATTGCAAGAGTGAGGCATTAGGAATTTGATTGCTAACTTCTACTATGTTTTTAGTTCTACGCGAATTATAATTAAACTACAGATTTATGATTCTTCATCGCTAATAAGCCGGCGAGGCAACATTTTTACATAATTTATGGCACGACAACATGCAACTGGGTTACTGATTTACTACAGTTTTAAAAAAATGTGGTTACAACATTCTTTTTCTGGGATTAGAATTCCCCTCCGAAACGGAAAAATTGGAGAACTAGATAAGCAGAGGAGACACTCCATGCACACAAGACACTGGGGTCCCTGCACACTGAAGTTTCAACCAGACATCACTTGTGGGTGTCCAACTCATTACAATTGGTGGGTCCTTCATTCTCTCCCATTAGGTAATGGAGTCGGCACTTTCCTAGGGGATTCTTGGCTTTCCACCCACATGCATGCTAGTTACATTTAGGTAGGGTCCGCATCGTAGGAGTGCACTTGATTACTGTCATGTTTATAAGCCTGCATATATTCACTGTTTCAGCACCATGGATGAATTCTACCTTCTATTTACTCTGACTTTGCCCACCCGCCATCCTCACGGTACTAGGGACCGCCCGCCATAAGGGCTTGGGTCCCGTGCATGGAATTAGGATGCGCCCGCCAAAGTGGCGGGCGGTGCACTCAGCATCGCCCGCCACAATGGTAGGAAGGCATGCAGTGCACTTCCATGCACAACATGGCAGGCACTGGGCGGTGCCTGCCATGTTGTGCATGGAAGTGCTGGCGGGTACCATAGGTACCCCCCATGTGCACCCCCCGGAGTCCTTGGGGGTACGCAACGGGCCCCCAGAGCAGACTCCGCATGCCTTTCCGTGGCGGCAAAAGGCATTGAAAATTGCGCATCCTAATATGGATGGCGGTGTCTGAAAGACACCACCACTATATAAACCCTTTTCCGCCCCGGTCGCAAGGCGACCCTGGCGGAAAAGCGGCGGACGGTCTTTCGGACCGCCGCGGACCCCCCAGCCATGTTAATATGGTGGGGGGTCTTTGCAGCAAGGATGGCGGGCGGATTGCCCCCGCCAGGCCGGCGGTGGCAACCGCCAGCCTGGTGGGGACAATCCGCCCCATCCTAATGGGGCCCAAAGTGAGCACAATAGCCTGAGTGAAAAGTACTGTACTGTTTCCACGATCCCTGAAGGATCAAGGGTTGTCATGTTCGATGGTTGCCAGAGATTATTCGCTCCTTGGTAAGGTTAGGGAGCTTTTGGTGGCACTGTGAGCTAGCTGGTCTATAGGCTGACATATCCTATGGGGGTGTCTGGAATCAGTCTAGACACCAATCCCTTAAGTTTATGTTGTCCAACAAATGCGCAGATTCTAAGTATTTTTAGGAGCTACACGACAAGGCGCCCAATGTTGGTTTGGTTCTTATTTAATGGTCAAATCTGAGTAGTTCAGTTGTGCTTTCTTAGAGACCCCTTCTCACATTTTCCCAGAGACGTCTGGAGTGTGAAGGGAAATCTGCTGCATTCGAGTAGGCATATCCAATGTATTGGCTGTAGGTTTGTTCGCTTGAAGGATTATAGTTCTCCACATTGTGCAACACTTTATCTCTTTTCATTTACACTTCGTCTTAAAATGTCTAACACTGGAGATAGTGCTGCGATTGCAGGAGAAGAAGAGCATGATGGTTCTCTTAACATTATGGAGAATTGCAGACAGGCATTTACTATGAAATTAGTGAAATACGGCCTCCCGGCAATGGGTGGTAGTTTTCCCTTTGTGATTGAGGCACACAAGGCATTCAGAACAGAGGTATTCTATTCTTGGGTTAAATTCCCGCCCGCAGATGCACGCACACATTTGTTTCACACTTACATAGAAGATGAGACACCTGAAGAATACTTTCCATACATGGATGTAAAAGTCCCGTTACCCTACCAAGAGTATATTAACACGACAGAAAGTGTGAAACTCGGTCTACTCAGCAGAGACGGCGCAGCCTGCCCGGTCCTAGATGCTTTCACACCACATCCGGAGATTGATACATTGCAAGCAGCAGAATTACGTACACTTTACAAAGATGTAGTAAAACTATACAGAAACCTTAGACAGTTCGTAATGCAAACACTTAAAATTCAACCTACCAGGGTTACTCAAGCTGGTCAAACTCAAATGACTATGACAAATATCAGCCCGCTAATGCTGAACGAGATTATGTGAAGAAAGTCCACCAAACGTGAGCAAATGCCGTTCTAGATAGCACAGAAAATAGCACGGCTTGAAGCAGTATTTCCCCAAATGGCCCCGCATGAAAAACACAGAATACTAACAATTTGCTTGCCAATGTGGATAGCTCCCCAGATAGAGAACTGTACCACTTGGGGTACAGTTTTCCCTGCCATTTATACCAGAACTCATGGAACCCCCTCAAAAGCAGTTATACCAGATGTATTGAAACAAATACAGAATGAGTACGGGGCAGAACATGCGCTAGACTTGGGGATGAAATTGATAGGCAAATTTCCCAGGTATCCATAATTTTGTTAGATAACATAAAAGGGGAGGCATCAGCGGTGGCTATGCGCCAACGCCTGAGGGAAGTCACTACTGCACAACAGGAGTGAGAACTACCTAAGATTATTGAAGAAACCTATGCTTCGCTGGGTAGAGATAACTTGGGAGCTAGACCTGGGATTCCACAAGTGACGAGTAATTCTGAAAAGGATAACTTGAAGCAAGCATCCAATTCTTCTAAAAGAAACAGGATAATAAACAATCCAAAAATAATATGCAGAATGCATCGGGAAACAGCGTTTACAACGCTGTTATCATGCAGGTAGGTAACAACGCGGTTGTTACAATGACCGTGTTGTTACCACACGTGTCTTTACAACGCAAGCTAGACTTGCGCTAGGTGGGGGGCAACACCAGGGAATGTGTTGGATTTCAAGTCCAACACATTCCCTGCTGTTGCGCTAACTGGAGTAGGAATAGTAATTTATACTATTCCTAAGTCCAGCGTGCCATCTCACGCAAGTTGTAGAAACGACTTGCGATGTATAGCCATGCGTGATAGCAACGCAGTCGCTGTAACAAACGCGTTGTAACCTACCGCGTGGTATTTGCTCGCGTAGTAATGTCATACATTCGAATGCATCACGATCACGGGGTGGGTCTCCTCAACAGGAACCCTCTGATAGAAAATACAATCTTGGGAACCGTGATAATATTATAAAACCTGGGTTATCAGTATACTGATACATGTTCCTCTTGTTCCTTTCAGCGTTCATCAAAAAACTCGGAGAGGGAATGACGGTCAGAACACAGATCAGAAGAGCGAGTCAAGCCAAGAGACACACATCGCACTTCAGACTACATTATCAAACAAGAAGGTAAACCCAAAACTAAACCTAAATTTAAAAAGAATGTAGCTGGCCTTAAAATAACAAATGCTGAGGCTACTGAGGACTACTGAATGGGGAATGGGCTCTGACAATGCTATACAGCGCAGCAGAAGTAACAATAGCTCACCAGAACCTGATGGAATTTCTGGTGACAGCAGCAATGAAAGAACATATCACGGTGGAAACACCAGATATAAGGGTAAGTGTCCCACGTCGTTTATACGAAATTACACTCCAAATGGAGGGGGACATACCCAGGAAAGTAAAAGGTCTCTTTTGGGAGATCCTGACATATGGATATGATATCCTTTTGGCTGAAAAAGATTGGCCACCTGAGTTCCATATGGAGTGCCCTAAGAGGGAAGATATAATTTTACTGGCTTTCTCTGACCTCGTTCCAGAGTCACTAAAACATTCATACTCCCTGAAGTGGGTGTTAGCGCTAGCCCTCAAACTTTTCCACAATCATGTCGGGGGGTATGCTGAGTCACCTCACCATGAAATCCTATTCAAATCTACTCTTAATCCACAGAGGTAGTACCAGATAAAACATGACGCAAAGAAACAAATCAGGGAGATCTTAGATCAACTTGAGGATCAAGGTGTGATTGAAAACTGCACCTCTTCCATAAATAATCCTTTGTTTTCGTAATGAAACCCGACAACTCATACCGTCTAGTTTTAGACTACAGGCATTTGAGCACATGCACACAAACATTTGCAGTACAAAATGCACATAGTGCCACATTGATGAATAACATTGTGCGGAAAAAATACAAAACAACACTAGATATATCAAATGGATTTTTCTGCCAAAATATAGCGCCTGGAAGCAGATATATGAGAGCATTCTCGGCCCTCGGCTCTCAGCGCCAGTGCTGTAGGCTGCCCCAAGGGGATAAGAATAGCCCAGAGTTATTGTCAGCAAGAGTAACCGAGTTACTTAAAAATTATGATGAGGGGGCATTGTCCTACGTAGATGATATTTATCTGACAGACGATGAGTTATTGGAACACTTGAACAGGGTGAACAACATAATTCTGGGGTTTGCCACTGTGGGTTACAAATGTAACATTAAAAAATAGAAAATTGCCCACCTCAGTGTCCTATTTTTGGGATATGAGCTATAAAGTGAAAGGAAAAGCTTGGCAGCTAATTGTTTAGAAACATGTGCACTGCTCTAACCTCCAAAGACTCTGAAAGGTTTACAATCCATTTTAGGATTCCTACATTTTGGCAGAACATACATTTTGGATTAAACAGACAGGGTTAAACCTTTCTACGACCTAATCAGAACTGAAGCTGACATGATAACTTTCAAACACGTACATACATGTCTAAATACCACTATTTTAGTGATCCGTGTAGTCGCTGGTCAATCAGGATCATGAAGGCGAAACGGTAACCATAGCAAACAAATCACATTTGTACACAAATGCTGAAATGCGTTTTGCAGCCACAGAAAAAATACTGGCAGCAGTACAAACTGCTGCAGTGAGAGAAAGAGCAGTAGCACAGGGGAAATACATAATTGTCATGACTCCAGTACCAACCTTAGAGGCTGTTACCAAAGCAAGCGTTCCAATTGCAAAAGCACTGCATCCGTGATGGATACAATGGGCTAATTCTTTCTCTGCAATATATGTAGACTACACATTTGGTTCTACAATAAAAACACAAGCATTCCTGCAATACGAACAAAATTATCCTCTCCCAAATGAACTAATGCCTCCAGATCAGAATGAATACATAATTTATACTGATGGATCTGATCAGCCTGCCATAGGAAGTAAACAGCAATACAGCGCCGCATGTGCGATTGTGAAGGGACTTATGCGGACGGCAAGTTCTGTCCTAGCAGTACAAAGACGCAGTCTCTAGGAGATTGCAGGGCACAGCTGGCAGAACTGAAAGCGTTGACACTGGCACTAAAATATGGATCAGGAATTCCCCACACTTCTTTTGTGTAATTCATTTTATTGTGTCCAGTTATACAATGAATATCTTCACTATTGGGGTCAGAATGGGTTTAGAGATTGCAAAGGTTGCACAATAAAGCACACACTGCTTTCAGAACAGGTGGCAGACCTGAAAAAATGCTTGCCACTGGCTCATGTAATTCACACATTGAGTCATCGGCGTGTTGGCGTACACGTTGAAAGGAATTCATTGGCTGATGAAGCCACCAAGGGGACAGTGTGAACTGCTGCCATTGCTGCATTCACTTGTTCTAGCACGAGGATAGATGAACAGATAATGATAGCTGTAAACGCTACTTTCAACAGCCCAGCCTTGCCAAAAGGTTTTCCACTCAAGTACCCCTATAAGTCAGATGCACAAAACATTCCGTATGCTCAAATTCCAGGGGAGGGGGAGAAAGTAATACCAAACATGGATCACAGATTAGGATTACTTCTAGCTGGAAACAAGTGTCTGGGTTCAGCTCACGCAGGTATCGCGGCAACTGTTTCACTACTAAAGCAGCATTATTGGTGGCCAGGTCTTACTAAACAGACCAAGGGTTTTGTCCTCAAGTGTGACATCTGTCAGCAGATGAAAGGTTCCACCGTAGCAGGTTCACCACAAACACTACTACTATTTATAGCAGACAGACCTCTTGCAGGTGTCTATTTGGACCACTCGGCCCCTTACATTCTGATTTGGCTTACAAGTACCTCTAGGTGTCAGTGGATTAATGCCCTAGATTCCTGTGGGTTTGGCCTCAGCGCTCAGCTGACACCCAAACTTTTATAAATGATTTGCGAGACTTCATAGGGAGATACGCAATTGGCACATTACATTCTGACCATGGCCCTGCGTTTAGCTCATGGGCTTACAAAGAAGCCATGGGTAGTTTGAGTGTAGCATTACGGTACTCCTCCCCGTACCATCCAGAGGGAAATTCAATTGTGGAGAGGAAGAACCGGGACTTAAAGCAATCCTTAACAGCTAGGGTATTAGGCTCGGGTGGCAGTTGGGTCAATCAACTATATGGGTTCCAGAGGGCACAAAACAACATGCCAAGAAGTTCCCTGGGAGGCTGTACTCCATATAAAGTCCTGATTGGGATAAGAGTGTGGGTACCGGGCCTCGACAGTGGCAGCACAATGGCGGAGTAAAACGCACCACCACAGGAGAAGGGAAAGCTGTTCCGGTAAGACCTGCCAAGATTGGGGATCTGGTCAGAGAAAAGATTGTGGACAAAAAAGAATTTGGGCCATCCTACAGAGCGCCTGTACCTGTCCTGGCTGTCGAAGGAACAAGTACAGTACTTTTTCCACCTCTTGCCAGCTGAAAAGACAAGAGAGTCATCTCAATTGATCTGATCAAACTACACTATGTGGCCGATACTCAACAGTAGGCCGCGTGGGCTCCTGGGTAGCAACACATCTTCTGTCACTACCATACAGGAAGTCCAGAAGCAAAGATTAATAACTTTTGAAGACTCCACTTCGCGAAGTGAAGGAGTTACCACAAATGGAATGCCACTTGTACCTGTTGAAATTAAACAACATGAAACTACAAATGAAACACAGATCTCAATTCGGCCTAACACTGACGTCTATGTGAATATGTCTCAAATGGAGGCATCTCCCAGTTCCACAAAACCTGCTGAATTACCAAAAATAGATCGAACTATGTCTGGCTACTTTATTGATTTTGACAATTTCTCATTGGATCCAAGTGAACCAAAGTTACCGCCACTGCCTGTTCCCCATAACGAACAAACTAATGATTCCTACCTTTGGGAGAAAAAGACTTACTTTGTTTTCCCTGGCTATAGCTCTGGACTGCAATTGGTCTACTGTTCCTGGTTCTTTGGATCGTTATAGTGACTGTCTTTTTCTTGCTCCTGAATGGACATTACCTCCCAGAACACTCTGCAGTACTACATGTGAAATGGTCATGAAACCGCATGCATCATCACACCGTGAACAGAGAGACCTGTCCTTAGTGACCATTACAGCAGTTCCAGTTCCTGAAGGAATAGTTTGGGACAGAGTTTCCTATGATTTATATGGTCCTACTGAACTCTTGAGAGTAGCGCATTTATCTAAAATTTCTCCTAGTGATATCATCACCTCTAGTATGCTCCCTGATGAGTGGGGCATTGAAACTGTGCATGCCATGCAGTCTAATTTAGAATGATCTGCTGCATTTTCAAATGATGAATTGTATGATGGTACATCCAGTTTGACACCATGTTTTGTTACAAACACTAAGGCCACCATTTTTTGCACAAAGAAAGTATCCCATATAATGTTTTCATTTACCATCAATGGGAACATTGCTCTACACAGCCAAAAGGTAGTTCAACCACATTTGCACAGAAGTTTGCTTATTTTTCTGGGTTTAACACTTCAGACAGACCTCTTATTACTATAAGCTTGCACCTACACCTGCAAAGAAAATATGCTGCCTAACACTAAGCTGATATACTCGGCTTCCTTTATTTACTAACTGTCTTTACAAGGTTTCGACTTTTGGAAAGACACTTCAGACACAAAATATATCTGGGGGACTAAAGATTGGCAAGGTCAGGGAACTGAGGCCTTATTTAGATCATGCCTCATACCGCATCAGATGATCTTCCTGAACCACACAGTGCAACTGACTTCCTGTTTTAGGCTAGCCAAGATCAAGGACTTGAGCACACTTCAGCTTCGGGAGCTAAGCTAGCATTGGTTCCTATCGTTCAGACCATTCTGGGTTGACTGCATCTTGTCTGTGTTCCGCTGCCTATTCCTCGGATATGAATGCAAGTTGGACATGTGCCTGATCCTTCCATCGGTTCCGCCACCGGACATAGACATACTACTTGATCCCTTAAAGGCCCATGTGTATCAGTGTCGTCAGCGTATTCCCATGTTGATGACCGCATTTCTTGAGCCTTCACAGGATGCTTCAGCTCCTTTAGGAACGGACTACGTTTCTACAACAGGCTCACTTGTTTTGAGTGTTTCCTCAGTGGCTGCTGTGGAAACTGAAGAAAATCACCTTTGCTCAATTGACCTGATACAAGAAGTGTTACATGGACCCTCGTCTGCGAATGCAAGCAACAGTGATGTTGCATCTCCAACACAGGACACATAAACATTTGGCTCTCCATGTGATGGGAACAATTCTGCCTTTTTCCAAAACAAGACCAAATTGGAATGTAAAACATTGTTTTGTTATATTTTTCTGCTCTCACTGAGCACCATGGCTTTCAATGTGCTCTGTTGGTCTAACCATATATTGACTATTTAGCGGACTTGTAGAGCTTTTTTAATTTTAATAGCATTGTTTTTACATATACCATGTTTTTAGAAACTTGTTTTTATGACAATGTTTTTATGCTTTTTAAAAGGAATATTTTAGCATTAGTTGACCTTATCGACCTTCGGATGAGGATTGGGTGTAATGTACCCCAGACTAGGCCTAAGTGGTAAACTGACCTTTCACCTACATTTGTCCTACCTTGCTCTACACAACAGGTCTAGAACTGACCTTTTACCCAGGTATGTGCTGAATAAATGTTGATTGGTTTCCTTGAATCTAGCCTCATTTCTTTTGCATGAGGATTCTTAGAAAAGTCCCCTGCACATGTCGTACATAACAGGATTAAAATACTCTGTATCAAAGTAATGGTCATCTTCATCTTCGGGCGACAGAACTACTTTGCATAATTGCAGGTATTGTAGACTACATAATCGTTCTCACAACATATCGATTGTGGTAGGAACCCTGAGGCTATTTTTATGGTATAAAAGAACCATACCTTCACTACATAAGCAGAGGAGATGCTTCCACACTGACACATGACACTAAAGTCCCTGTACGCTGAAGCTTCAACACGCAGTGGTCCGCATCGTAGGAGTACGCTTGATTACTGTAATTTTTATATGCCTGCATGTATTCACTGTTTTAGCACAATGGTTGAATTCTACCTTCTATTTACTCTGTTGGTGCTTGTAATCACTTACATTTGCTTCTGTCTAATTATTGTCACAGCAAATATGTTTTATACTAGAATGTTTACCATCACAAGAAAAACAAAACAAAACAAACTATGTAATGATGTAAATGTATGGAGTGCATTTATTGACTATCATGCTGCCAGGTTTGTTCATTCAAATGACAGAATAAAAATAAAGTGATAGCAGTCCATGCAGGAAAGCATGCTACTGAAAATAGAAGGGAGAGTCCCTTGGTGCTGAAACATACATACAAAGAGTGGAGGAATAGGTCACAAGTAAAATATTTGTGATATGGGTAAGTACTGAAACATATGCTGGTAGACTTGTGGGAATGGATTAGCCACAAGTTTTGAGGAAATGCTGTGTGGCATATTATCGAGAAGGCATGTGAAGAAGGAGCAGAGGTGAAAAAAAGTGAAGGGCTCTAAATTTAAAGTGAGGGCTGTATGGATTAAAAGGTGAATGGGAAGAATATTGTGGAGTGGGAAGGAATAGTAACAAATAGGATGGTGTTAAATAGGGAATAGCAACAGGGACCTCAATCATAGAATTGCGTGATATTGAATTGTGGTTAGGAAAGAACATGAACAAAGTAGCAGAAGAGGATAATGGCAGACTTGAATGGACAACAAGTGATAATTATTAGGCCCGAAGTAGAACTGTAGAATTTGGGCAAATCTACATTACTCTTGTAACGCAGAGTTCCTGCCAAATTCCGCCTATCGCCTTGTGACGGAATTTCTTTCCTGTTTGAGCAGAACGGTGGCAAGGGGAACAACTCTAGGCTTCAGAATGTGGGCTGGCGAGCGGGATTTGGCACCCCCTAGCGCACTTTCCGGTCATTCGGAGGTCGTCCATCGCGATTTTACGAACGCGGGTGGTCGCAATCAGAGGGTAGCTTCCTGAGTAGATTTTCTAGTGGAGCAGCAGCAAAATCAATGTGAAAATAGTGCGGTGCCAATTGTGTCGATTTTTCAGTGAATAATGCCCTACTGCTGCTATGCAGTGTGGAATGCATTGTCTGCCCATTGGCGGTACTCTGCGGAAGTTTTAATGTAACTCCGCATGATTCTGCAGGTTGAAACTCTGCGAGTTCTGCCCAGGCCTAATTAGTAGGCAATCAATTTGGATATGAAATACGAAGAGAAAGCCAAAGCTAGTCAGAGGGTAGAACATTGTAAAAGTATTTGCTGTGATGTGGTAAGTTATGGCATTAACAGATAAGGAGCAGGTGAAGAAAAAAGGACAGTAGCTAGTGCGCAACTATGTCTATCCCCACACTTCTCTCTTACCCCATGTGTAGGGGCAGCTGCACCATGATTTAAGCAGTCTCTGCCACACACGTACAATACCAAACCACTTCCCACAGAAGCCACATAGCACTGGCATACTTCCTTTCCATCCATATATTAGGCTCTAATTATTTCCATCTTGTTCCTTTTTGTTTTCAGTTGTTGCATAGGTAGAGTGACAAAATACAATAAGGGCACGACTGTGGTCCTCATACACAACATTCATTGCTATCTGTTTAGCTGACATCACAGACACACTCTTTCATCAATAGCATTCCCATGGATTAGCATGCTACAATTCGTGTTTCAATTCCTCGTCAGAGGTATTAAATGTTGAGCTGAAGCTTGGAAGCAGCGGTGAGTTCAAAATCTATGTTTGTTATGGAAATAAATACAGGAACACAGGAAAAGCATACAACTGTCCTATGCCCTTTGCTAAATCCACTGAAATCAAATCAAATTTGACATTATAATTTCTATCACACATTTCCTGACCATGCACTAGACCGAAACGCCAACATTCTTGAGTGATTCTTGATACACAGGCACACACAATCATATACCAGAAACATAAACACAAATTCAAATCACATACCACAACTCTTCCTCCTTCCACTGAAACAACACTAACTATAGCATGTAATCCTCAAATCTCTTGGCATCCTAGTCACTCTCCTATCCCTTAGAGACCTGCCTGCAACTGCATTTGAAACCTCAGCAGTACTAGTTTCACCGTTTCTTTTTTTGGGGAGTTTTATACGGTGAACAACCTTTACAACGCAACTTTTACAACGTAGTGCCTTTACAACGCGGTATTTACAACGCAAACCATTACAACGCATTGCGCTGGGGGGCGCTCTAGGATAAGGAATAGATTTAATTTACTATCCAACACCTTCCCTACTATCCACGGGGACTGGAGTTGGAATAGTAAATTAAACTATTCACTATCCAGCACCCCAAAGCGCTATGCGTTGTAAAGGCATGCGTTGTAAATACCGCGTTGTAAAGGCATGCGTGGTAAAAGCATGCGTTGTAATGTCATACATCCGTTTTATACAGCACAATCTCAACCCGAAGATATCAGAGCACTTTACAGGAGCACCAGTTGCATTACAGAAAGACACATTGATTTTGTTAGACACTGGGAGATTAAGTGATTTTCCCAGAATCTCAGGATGTTGATGGTCACTGCAGAGACTCCAACCCGGTTCCCCAGCTCCAAGGTCGACCACTCTAGCCGTTAGGCCACATCCTCTCCCCATTCATTACAACATCAACCACAGCACTATCACTTCCAAACATACCACTACCTGCACCAGAAAAAACATTCCCCTCTTCATAGCAGTATGCATCACCATTGATTGGTTTAACCTTCTCGCATCTTTCCACCATAGATCTTTACATATGGAAATCCTTTCCATGTTTTACTCACCCCCTCCCTTCATTTTAACCACAATATTTAAAACCTTCACAGCTTCAGCAGTGTCTGACAAAAGAATAGCACCTTTCCTTGGCCAACCCGGTAACTTGTTATGTACGAACTGTTCCTCTGCACACTTTGATTCAGACTTCCTCGCTCTCCTCTGATCCATCTAAAAGACCAATTTATCTTAATACTCATGCACTTTGATCCTGACATCCTCATGAATAGACCTCCCACTTACTCAGGTACGATTCTTCAACCACCAAGGAACAAATCCTCCACCTTTTAATAGAAGAAATTCCATGATAGTTTTATCAGTAGTCCTACAGAAAAGTAGTGTGCCTCAAGAGCTTACTTCCATCCCAACAGATTCTGCCTTTGACCGTCAATTTTATGGACTCATTCACCATCTTAGTAAACCACTCAACTAGCCCATTTACTTCTGGATGGCACACAGCAATTACTTTGTGAAAACCCCTGTATCTTTCCTAAAATTGTGTCATCTTCAAGCTCACATATTGGAGACCATTATCTGTGCTCAAACGTTCCAGTAGGTGTTTCCCGTAGAGGATGTCTTCTAGAAAGGCATTGGCATTATCAGTAGTCGCGCTCTCCATCCTTCTTACTTCTGTACACTTAGAATAATAACCTATTGTAAGCATTTTATTTCTTGATCGAAGTGCAATTGGCCCCATGAGATATCCAAAGTAGGCTTCCTCCCTGGTCCTGTTGGTAATTGTACAGGAATAGATTCCACCACACAGGGTTTTGCAGACTTATTGAAATTCCTACAAATATTACACTCACAAACCCATCTGTCAATCTCTCCAGTAACGACTGGCCAACAATAGAATTCACAAACCCCTCTTCTGGTATTTCAAATCCCTAAATGGCCTTCATGACATTGACTAATGACTCTCCTACTAATCGTAACAGTGGCACAATTTCATCCGCTCTTACCAACCTCACATCTTCAACATCCAATTCATCCTACATCTAGAAAAACACCTTCAACTCCCCTCGCAGATTATTCTCTTGAGGCCAGTATTCCTTAATATAAGCAAAAAATGTATTAACAGTGACACCTGTAATCATCAAATCAGCCCTCTGCTTTTCTTAGAGGAAACTTTGAAATACCCTCTGAAATCGATAATGCTGCAAGCTACTTCACAATCTATACTGGGGGCTAGTCAGTCATCAATAAAGACAATTGTTACAAGCAATCAGCATGTACATTACTCCTACGATAGTACACATGGGCATCCGCAGAAATTTTTCCAGGGGGGGGGGCTAACCTGGCAAACGAAGGGGCGTGGCTAATGTTAATCAATAAGGGCGGGGCTAGAATGGCAGACAATCAGGATCGGGTAATGCTCAGGCCAAGCTGAGAAAAAAAGTGGTGAATTCTGCATTTGAAACTGGACAACAATTAGAGAACACTTATGAACCCTAATATTACCCCCGGCCCCTTAAAACTCATACATTCCCTGATCCCTAAAATTAGCACCCTGGCACCCCAAAACCCATAATCCATACCCGCCCTGACTCCTAAAATTGTCCCCCTGGCACCCCAAAACCCATACCTGCCCTGAACCCTAAAAGGTCCCCCCTTGCAACTCAAAACCCATACCCACCCTGAACCCTAAAATTACCCCTGGCACCCCAAAACCCATATCCACTCTGAACGCTAACATTTCCCCTGGCACAAGGTACCTACGCGGCTGCGCTGATTGCTGCGGCGCTCGCGCTTCATTTTTAAACCTCCTCGATTGCCATTTGTGTTATTTTTCTGTTGTGCTTTTACCCTGTTTTTATCTGGGAGCCCCCTCACTGCACATAATTTTGTTAACGCACCGCCACTTGGGTGGATCCGGTTCTTGGGGCTGGTGTTCTGTGGGCGCCATCTTGTGTGAGGACACGGACCATCGGTGAGCGCCATTTTGAGCGTTGTAGCGCTCTGGCAGCATCGCGGGACGCCTACTTAAGGCGGTCCCTGGTCTCTAGGCAGCCTGGACAAGGTACCTACGCGGCTGCGCTGATTGCTGCTGCGCTCGCGCTTCATTTTTAAACCTCCTCGATTGCCATTTGTGTTATTTTTCTGTTGTGCTTTTACCCTGTTTTTATCTGGGAGCCCCCTCACTGCACATAATTTTGTTAACCCACCGCCACTTGGGTGGATCCGGTTCCCGGGGCTGGTGTTCTGTGGGCGCCATCTTGTGTGAGGACACGGACCATCGGTCAGCGCCATTTTGAGCGTTGTAGTGCTCTGGCAGCATCGCGGGACGCCTACTTAAAGTCGCTCCCCCCGCGCAGCGGGGACGCGCAGTAGGGGCGCCGTCGCGCTGCCGGAGTCGTGCCTGAGTCCTGCCTGTCTGCGCCCGTCCGCGCTAAGGACGCGCGGGGCGCAGCGGGCTCTTCTTTGGCAAGCTCCCTTCCTGGTATAGTGATGCTCACCTACTCTAGAGAGACCCTCAGAACCATTGGGCAGACCGTCCCGAGGTGTGACCTGGCACCATTCCACCCTCTATGCGGCCCTTACCATTGTGCCTGCAAGAGATGGTTGCTTGATTCCCCCGTGCCCATTCGCCAGAAGGATACTACATCTGTCCCTCGGAGCAATTGCTCCACGTGTATGCTTCGGGTGTTGAATCTGAATGCCAGGTCCTTGGTGAAACACCATCAAGCCATCCACGACCTCATCATGGACGAGTCTCCCGATATATTTGCCATCACGGAAACCTGGCTTCAGGAGGCTGATGTGGCCATTATCAATCTGGCCTGTCCCCCTGAGTACACCATCTACACTTTGAACCGGCCTACTAGAGGCGGTGGCATTGCCCTTATAGTCAGGTCCTGTTTCACCTGTAATTGGAATGGTCTTAACATTGCTGGTTGCGAAAGTGCGTCTTTTAAGATCTTAATCAGCCCCCAGTTTTCGCTTTCTGGGATAGTTGTTTACCGACCTCCGGGTAGCGATGTAGCGTTTAGAGAAGCTCTCCCAGATGCCGTCAGCGCGTTAGCTATGGGCTGTGCCAATTTTTCCATCCTGGGAGATCTGAATCTTCACTTTGACAACCAGAACATCTCGGCCGTTAGCAGCATCTTAGCTGATCTAGAGGCCCTTCAGTTATTCCAACAAGTATCCCAGCCTACCCATGTAGGGGGTCATATTTTGGACCCTTTCTTTACAAACCTAGCTGAAACTAATGTTTTGACCATTTCCCCATTAGGGTGGACGGATCATTTTCTTGTGTCCATCAGGTACCCTCTGCCTGAGACCCCTTCTATTCCATCTGCCAGACTGGTCCCTAGGCGGCACTGGAATAAGCTCAGGCTGGCGGACTTGCACCGTATTCTGGTGGAAGAGCCGTTAGGCCCTCTAGATAACGTGGAAACGGGCTATGATCATTTCTGCCGGTGGATTACCAGGGCGCTTGACTCTCTGATTCCCATCACTTTGAGCAAATTGAGCTCTAGAGAGTCGAGCCCCTGGTATGATAGTGCCTTACGTGCTCTAAAAGGTACTTGTAGACGGGCGGAAAGAGCATGGCGGAAGTCCTATGAGGTCGATAAGAAAGCCGCGTATCTTGCTTCTGTTAAGCTCTACCATCGCGCCATCTGCAGAGCTCGCGCGGCGTTCTATTCCTCGGAATTCCGCAATAGTCCGAACCCATCTAAAACCATCTTTAAAGTCCTTAAAGACCTTCTGGCGAAAAGGACCTCCTCCCCGGCAGCTTGTACCATCTCCCACTGCGAAACCCTGGCATCCTTTTTTTTGGAGAAAGTCCAGGTTATCTATCGGGCCTTCCCTAGTATTGGGCCATTTCCGGGAGCCCCAGATTGCACCCAAGGCCATATCATCTTGCACTCTCTTCCCCCGTTATTACCTGAGGGGTTCAATAAATTGGCCCAGCAAATTAAGTCCGGCTCTCCTTCGGATCCGTTGTAACCTACCCTCTTTAGAGACCAGTCTTTTCTGAGACGCTCTACGGTGTGTTCCCAGCCAAATGGAAGCAGGCGGTGGTTTCCCCAATCCTGAAGAAGTCTTCGTTGGACCCACTAAAACCTGAGAACTACCGCCCTATTTCATTGCTCCCCTGGCCGGCGAAAGTTGCGGAGGCCCACGTTAATTTGGCCCTCACAGACCATCTTACTCGGGCCTATGTCCTGGACCCCACGCAGAATGGCTTCCGTGCTGGCCACATCACGGAGACAGCCCTTCTCGCCATGGTGGAGCATTTGCGTGCGGTGTTGGATGTGGGTCAGACGGCGGCGCTTGTATTACTAGACCTTAGCGCCGCCTTTGACACCGTCTCTCACCGCATTCTGTTGCACCGCCTGGAGGAGATCGGCATTGGTGGGCTTGCTCTGCAGTGGTTCCGCTCCTTCCTCGACAACCGCTCTTTTTGCGTGGCCATCCCACCTCACCAGTCCAAATTCCATCCTCTGGCCATGGGGGTTCCGCAGGGATCCTCGCTGAGTCCCACGTTATTCAATCTATACGTGAGACCGCTGGCTAATGTCGTCAAGCAGTGGGGCATGACTATGGTCTCATATGCCGACGACACTCAGCTAGCGGTTACTATCAGTGGGGATGCGGAGCGGGATGCCCCTAGGTTTCAGTGTGGACTAAGGGCGGTGGCCAGCTGGATGACTGCCAACTGTCTCCAGCTTAACGCAAAAAAGACTGAAATCATGATTGTCGGTAAGAGAGCGGAACTCTGGGGGGACAGGTGGTGGCCTTAGGAACTGGGGCCGTCTCCGACTCCGGTTTCGGAATTAAGAAACCTGGGAGTTTGGCTGGACCCTACCCTCAACTTTGCTGGCCACACAAAGAGAACTGCGGCTTGTTGCTTTGGTGTTCTTCGGGGCTTAAGACCAGTCCTCAAATTTTTTGATGCCCCGACCAGACAGCTGGTGATTCAGGCGACGGTGATGTCCCGGCTTGACTATGCCAGCTCTCTTCTGGTGGGGGCCAACCAGGCAGAAATCACTCGCCTGCAGCGCATCCAAAATGCTGCAGCCAGAGCGATAGTTGGCCTGCCCAGGTTTTGCCCCGTTTCTAACACCTTACGATCCTTGCACTGGCTGCCGGTCAAGATGAGAATTCATTTCAAGGTCTTATGTCTGGCCTTTAAAATCTTGAAAGGTTCTGCACCCCAGATCCTTACCAACCTCTTATCCCTGTACGTTCCGACACGTTCTCTCAGATCCTTGGGCCAGGCTCTCGCTGTGGTCCCCAGGTACAAGCTTTGCCGAGCCGGGGGCCGATCTTTTCGAGTGAGAGCTGCGGCTATCTGGAATTCCCTTCCGGTAGAGATCCGTGTGTTGGAGGACCTCCTGTTGTTCCGTAAGGCCATAAAATCCTTCTTATTTTAAATTTTGCCCCGCAGCTTTTCCTTTTTCTGTCTTTGCTTTTAGCGGTGTTGTGTTCTACTTTGTCCTGCGCCAGGACGCTCCTTTGCTGGAGCAGCTGCGCGCACTATAAGTGCCCATAGCATAGCATAGCATAGCACCCCAAAATCCATACCCGCCCTGAACCCTAAAATTACCCCTGGCACCTCAAAACTCATACCCACCATGAACCCTAAAATTATCACTACCACCCCAAAACCCATACCCACCCTGAACCATAAAATTACCCCACTGGCATCCCAAAAGCTGAACGCTATGGGGCAGATATACAAGCCAACTGGCATGGGTGCAAATTCAGGACAGTGAGTGTAAAAATTCAGGACAATGAGTCAAAATTCGGGACACAAATTCAGGACAGCGGGTCAAAATTCAGGACAAAAGGTAAGGTTTACAGACATATACTATTGTGCAACCTTCTCTGATGTAAGTAAGTAAATAGACAACCACTAAAGTACAAGTGAAAATAAATTTATATTAGGTTGAGACAATTGTGCACTTCATGGTTTGTCAGTATACGCGCAGCTTTAAGCAAATGTGCAGGTCTTTTTGTGGTTACAAAACCGCCCCCACCTTTCCAGGTCCCAGAGAAAACACCTGATGCCCGGTCTGGCCAGTCTGGCCTTGATACCACCCTCCAATGGCGCACTTCATCTTCACATAGACCCTCTCTCATGTGTATTTAATTTCGTCTACAGTGCTACTCATCCCAAGTATGTGGGGCAGGGTTTTGGAGTGTGTTACAACACACACATATTATAAAGAGACAATCACTCATATAAATTGGAAAGTCAATGTATAGGAAATGTTGCTTAAGATAATGGGTCTTACAATGTGTAATCATACTTTCATCCATCATTCAGTCTTTCACTATTCATTCTGTCCTTCCATCTGTGTGCCCAACAATGTCCAAATTCATCCATTTATAAACCTATCCATCACGTTTCCTTCCATCCATCATTTCACTTATCACTCAATCCACCCTTTTAGTCATCCATCATCCATCCATCTACCCTTTCACCCTATCCATCCATACACTCATCCATCCACTCTTCCACCCATCCATCCATTAACTCATCCATCCAGCCATTCACCCGCTCAGTCATCCATTTACCTATCCTCTTTCAATTCCCCTTTCACTTAGCCATCCATCCTTCCATCCACCCACCCATCCATCTACTCATCCACTCATGAATCCATCCATTGAAATTATCATTCATCCATCCTTTCACTCATCCATCCACCCTTTCACTCCTTCACTCATTGATCCATCCTTTTGTCCATCTACCCGCCCTTTCACTCACTCATTCAGCCTTATATCCACCTTTCACTCATCCGTCCATCCATTCACCCTTTCACTTATCATTTCATCAATCCATCCATCATTTCACTCATCTATCCAGCCATCCATCCACCCATCCCTTCACTTACTTACTCACTCACCTTTTCACATTAATTTTGAGACGCAAGGGGTGGGGCGGGGGAGGGCTCACTGTGCCCCAGCACATAGGCAATCTGAAAAAGTGTAAGGCACGAGTCATGCATGATGCACAGTGCCTGGACGTGGACCGACTGACATGGTGTTGTTTCCAGAGTGTTAAGTGGGATGAAAAAACTAGGGGGGTCTCTCCAAAAGGGTGTTTGATGTAATAAAATGCGTGAGCTAAAAATCTGTGCTTAATATAATGTGCCGCCCGACTGGTATTTTTGTTGCTTCTGTCATTGCATCCAGATATATGATACAAATGGTAATGTTACACTTGGAACAAGTAACATTACACCTACAACAAGCTAGAACTGTTGGCTTTGTCAATGGTTGTTAGTTGCATAAAATAAAAAGCAGCAACCATGGCTTCTATACTATAACTATAATCCTTTCCTTTCAACTTCTTTCACTGCCTTCCTTTGGCTAACTGGATTCTCACCTAGCATCAGCATGGGCGTTTTTGCACTTCCATGTGACAGAATGCCCTGCCCTGGACTGAGGCTGGAGGAGGCCACCACATGCTGTGCCATCCCAGACTGACCCATTATCAATCTGTATGTGGCAATCAGCCCCACACAGAATGATAATGGGCGGGGTGGGGTTGCTCTTGTGCACAGAGGAGTGCGAGGCGGCCCCATCAGGGAGCTGAGGCCTTTTGCAGGGAACAGCTCTGTTCCCTTCAATGCCTAAAATTAAGGTGGACGGTTGGATGATGTCCTGCCTGAGGATGAGCCCCAGCGTCAGGCCTCCCTCCGGGATGCATTTGTGCACATGGGCGTGCGCAGGGGGGGCAAAGAGAGGTGCTCCAGGGGGGGCAAGCGCCCCTCCTTGCCCCCCCTGGGGACGCCCATGATAGTACATTTAAATGTTTGAATCTTAGCAGCAAGTCTTGGAGCATGCTAAAAGTGCTCTTTCAACGACTACAATCGGCTTTTGCAGCATCCATAAACCGTATGGTACTGTCCATTTTTTCAGTGGGGTAGCTAGACCTTTTGCTGCCTGTGGCGGTCGGGCATTTGCCACTCTGCGACGGCTGCAGGTAAGAGCAGAGGGGGGTGGTGCGTGTCCCTGTGTTTGCCGTCCGCAGTGGCCACAGGTAAGAGCTTGTGCTGCCTGGGGTACTTCACCCCCACCTTCTCTTGCTATGCCACGGCATTATTCACTCTATTAAAATAAATCAAAAGGGCTGAGATCTCAGAGTCACAGGCATGTACAGCCATCAGATACTCTTTCCGGACAATTCACAAAGTAAAAAAGTAAGCATTTCTAACTCCTGGTGCACTTCTTAATTCAAATTTCGAATTTTTCTTCAAAAGCTTTCTCAGAGGTTCAACTTTCCTGGTGTACTCCATCAACAAATTATGCATGAAATTCTGTGACACATTAAAAAAACCTAGCTGTTACTTGATTTCTGGGTTTGGTGTGTTCTGAACAGCTTTCACAATTCTACAGTTAGGCTGGATGCTTCACTCTGAAATTGTTGCACTGTGGACCATGATTCAGCCAGCGATGCTGCCCGCTTCCTCCTCCCACTTCTCATCTAGTGCATTGCGGTGCTGCGCGGTGGCCCACTGTTGCCGTTCTAGCGTGCCTATTCCTTTTTTGTGTCGGGCACGCCACAGACCTTTGTGGCAGCCTGTTGTCTAATGCTTGGCATGTAAGGAATGCCGCAGCTCCAATCTTGGAACTGCGGCTTCCTATATACACCATGTTGGGCACTATTGACTTAACTTTTTTACGAGGTGATATATTTACCTTTGCTTCTCTTCATTTTCCTTGGGGCCATCTTGTTGCTTTTATCTTCTCCTGATTCCACAGTCTTGGTCCCAGAAGGCTTTGGGAAGGTTTTATTCTACCATTCTAAGAAACCTACACTGTGAAACAGCTCAAGTATCTCTGCAGGAAATTGAAAGTTGCTACACCAGGCATTTCTAAAAAGGAAGACTACCAAAAGGCACTGAGGGCCTGGGTAGAAGCCAGAAATGTCTCTGATCTTGTGGTGGAGCCTGTTAGGGATGCAGTTGGGCAAATTGATGGGCCAGAATTTCTAGCCAGGGGAGGGGTGCTGTCCCCACCTGGCATCAGCATCTCTTCCAAAGACCTGTCCCCCAGACAACTGGAAGACAGGGAGAGAAATAGGGCACTGAAGCTGGAGTTGGCTACGCTTAAAATGGAGTCAGAGGGAAACAGAGAATAATAGGTTATCTTTGGAAAGGGAGAGAATGAGAATGGAGCATAAGAGAATGTTGAGGGAGTTAGAGATCAAGGTCAATGGCTTAGAGATCAATTCCTCTGGTGGCAGCACACCATCTGTGCCTTCAGAAGGCAGTGTACATATTCCCAAGGATGTCATCAAAGATTTTCACAAGAATGAAGATATTGGGCAGTGGTTTGCAGCCTATGAGATAGCAATGTTTGCCCACCGGGTCGCTGAGAAGGATTGGGGAGTGGGGTTATGGGGCCGGTTTTAGAAGGTAGGGATACTTTGTTAGACTTGCCCAGTACTCATAGAATGTCTTATGCCCACATGAAGGAAGCACTGATGACAAGGTATGGGTTAACTCCAGAGCTCTATAGACAGAGGTTCAGGAATTGTAAAAAACTGGAGGGAATCACTTGGGTAGAATATGTGTCTTTCTTTTGCAGAGCTATGGATGGTTGGGTGAGGGGTAGCGATGTTGATAATTTTCAAGCGCTCTATGATTTGATTGCCAGGGAGCACTTGTCTGCTAATTGTTTTCCAGAGCTTCGCCAGCACCTTATTGATAGCAAGTTGACTAATCCTAGAAAGCTTGCTGAAGAGGCAGACCGCTGGGTCAGTACCAGGGTCCACAAGGGTTTTGTGGGAGACTCCACCAAAGTTGGGCAGGGTCCCCAGCAGAAGAGTGGGGGGGATAAGGGTAATGGTAATGGTAATGGTAAAAGTCTTATATTGCGCGACTAAGCCCAGAGGCATCAAGGCGCCTAAAAACAATATCATAAAATGGTCAGATAACAAGCACTACGGGTAGGCCTTGGAGAAAAGCCACGTTTTCAGGGCCTTCCGAAAGTTCTGGACTGATGGCTGTGTTTTAATTCCATGCGGAAGACTATTCCACAATTTAGGGGCTACAACTGAAAAAGCCCTCCCGCCCCATTTGGTTCCTCGAACACGGGGGACTACCAGCAAGTTCTTAGATGAAGATTGGAGGGCTCTCTCCGGAGCGTAAGGATGAAGCAACTTCCTCACGCCCTCAGCCCCCTTACCAGTAAGCACCCCGTAGGTCAGGCAGAGAGTCTTAAAGGCAATCCTAGACTCAATAGGGAGCCAGTGTAGAGTTTTCCTGGCCGCCGTGGCAGAGGATAGTCTAGGAGCGTCCAGCACGAATTTATCCGCCGCATTCTGAACTGTCTGGAGACGCTGCAAAAGACCCTTGTTAACTCCTGCTTACAGAGCATTACAATAATCAAGCCGTGAGGCCACTAATGCAACAACGACCTGCTTACGGGCCTGCGGAGACAGGTAATGCTTGATTTTACGGTGTACTTTAATGATGCCCCAACAGGTAGCTACTGTTCTATTTACCTGCTGTGCCATTGAAAGGTCCCGGTCCATAATTACTCCCAGCTTCTTAGCAGACTCTGTAGGAGTAGGACAAGTTCCCAATGATGGAGGCCACCATTCGGCGGTCCAGATGTTAGCATTGCCACCAAACACCAGAACTTCTGTCTTCACCCCGTTCAGTTTGAGTGAGTTGTTAATCATCCACCCAGCCACCGCCTCCATACAACTTCTAAAGTGGTGTATGGGGGGGGCACCGAACGGGGGCAGGACACTAAGATCTGTGTATCATCCGCATAGGAGACTATCTCCATCCCGTATGATCTCACCAACCTGGCAAGTGGGGCACATAGATATTGAACAGAGTCGTACTTAGTGCCGACCCTTGGGGGACCCCACATTGCACAGGAGAGGGAGGAGATAGAAAGTCTCCAAGCTTAACCCTTTGCTCCCTCTGATTCAGAAATGAAGCCAAAAGGCTCAAGGCCGAACCATCTACCCCTATCTCCCTCAGACGAGATGTTAGAACAGAGGGAGACAGGGTATCGAAGGCGGCCGTCAGATCTAAAAGATCAGCAGGGAGGTATGTCCGTGATCGACCTCAGTGCGGATGTCGTCAAGCACAGTCGTCAGGGCCGTCTCCGTGCTGTGGGCCCTTCTGAAGCCATGTTGGGATTAATCCAACTGTCCGAGTGGTCCAGGAACGCCGCCAGATGCTTATTTAGATGGGACTCCAGCATCTTGGCAGGGGCGGGGAGCAAGGAAATAGGGCAGAAATTCTTGAGCACATCTGGGTTCAAGGAGGGCTTCTTAAGGAGGGGCTTGACTACCGCACTCTTCCATTGGTCAGGAAAGATACCATCCCTCATTGCTCTGTTCATGATGTCTAAGAACGGGGGCAATAGGGTGTCTCTGCACTCCTTCAGGACTTTAAGAGGACAGGGGTCTAGAGGAGACCCTGACCTCAGATTGCTTAAAAGCAAATCAATGTCCTGGGGAGAGAGAGGAGGGAACACAGATAAGCCCACAGTGGTGGCAGGGACATCAGCTTCGAGAGAGGAGAGGACGACATCCGGGGAAACAGGAAGAGTTACAGCCTTTTGTAAGTCAAGGGCCTCGTGGATGTCTGAGATCTTCGTATGAAAGAATCCTGCGATTTGATCACAGAGGACCTGGGAACATATTGTGGGATCGGGCATCTGCAGTGTGCAGAGGGAGTCGACGATCTTAAAAAGATCTCGTGGGGAGGTAAAAGTGGTAATAAGAAGAGCGAAGTGTTCTTGTTTCGCCCTAATAACCTCCATCTTATAATCCTTAAGAAGAGATTTTTGTTTCTCCCTCTCTAAAGGATCCCATCTCGTCCGCCATAGCCTTTCCTGCCTCCTGCAGTCCTGTCTCATGAGTCTTAAAGGCTCCGAAAATCACGGGATGGAGGGTCTCTGCCCAGCGGAGTAACGAAGGGTTACAGGAGCCAATAAATCGACTGCAGTCGAGACGGCAGTCGTCAATTCGGCAGTGGCCACATTAATATCCTTAGCTGAGCTAATGACAGCAATCTGAATCAGAGGGGCAAGAGAGGCATTGGTGACCTTCCTGATGTCTTTTCTGGGTACCAATTTACTGGGGCATGACCAATTAGAATTACAAGGAGCCTCCTGACGTTCCAGAGGGATGGCCAGATGGTCCGACCAGCTCAGAGGAATAGGAGGGCCGATCAGTAGCCCTGGATCATTAGAGAAAACCCCGTCTAAGATGTGGCCCGCCTGGTGAGTGGGGGATTTGACCAACTGCTGAAGACCATAGGCGGATAAGGAGTCCAGAAGGGTACTTGAATCTCTGGAAGTAACATTATCCAAGTGGAAGTTTAGGTCACCCAGGACCGTTAATTGGACACAACCCAAATAGGGTTCCAAGATGTGAAGCAGGGACTGAGTAAAATCAGTCCTAGGACCTGGGGGCCTATAGATCAATACCCCAACAAAAGGACTGGCCCTGGGAAGAGCAATAGAGAAATGAAGAGCTTGAAAAAGGTCAGAAGGGCTAGACAGTTCGAGGATACGACAGGAATATGAAGTCCTATACAGAATTCCTAGTCCCCCTCCTCTAGAGAGGAGGTAAACAGAGGAAGTTCCAAAAAGGTCCCCAAAGTAATTCCCTAGGGAACCAGGGTAAGGGTTCCCAACCTCCCCTGAAAAGAAGTCAGGACCCCCGACAGGTAAACCTGTTCAGAGGGGGCCTGTTACCTACTTTCAGTGTAAGCAGGTGGGACACCGTTGGTATGATCCCAGTGTCCTCAGAAAGGACAGTATGTGCCACCCCTTGCACCACCCCGTCAGATGGTCAGTGTAGCCCTGGGTGGGGAGGAGATGGGTGCCCAAGGTGGGTGGGGTCCCGCAGAAATGTCCCTGGTCTCATTAGGAGACTTTGAGATGGTCCCTAAAACTCACTAAGAAATACAGGCAGTGGGTGACCATCAATGGCCATAGAGTGGAGGCTCTCAGAGACACAGGAGCAAGTGTGACAGCTGTCAAGTGTCACTTGGTCTCTCAAGAGCAGGTAGTCCCTCATACATTCTTCCCAGTTGTTGCCGCAGACAACACAGAGAGCCATTGCAAGGTGCCTCAAGTTCCCTTTGAGTGGGGGGGGTCTCTGGTACTCTTCAAGTAGCTGCGAGGCCAGCCATGCCTGTTGATGGTCTGTTAGGCAATGATTTAGAAAGCTCCCCTTGGGTTAAGGTGGAGAGGAAGGTGCATTTAGAGATGTTGGGTCTGCCTGAGTTGGCATGTGTGACCACTCGGTCTATGGCAGCTAAGGATGTTCAAGAGACCCCGGAGCTTGAAAGTATGGCCCAGGGACCTGCCTTAAAGAGAAGAGGCAGGGGGCGCAGGAAACCAGCCCCCATTGTTCCCACGGTCCAGGAGGAGGCAGACCTTGAGGGGGATGCCCTGGAACCCACAGGGGAGCAAGTTTCTGAACTGGGGAACCTTCCTGAGCTGACCCATTGGCAGCAAGAAGGGGATCCCTCCAGGGAGGAATTTTGTGAAGAGCATCAGAAGAGCCCTTCTCTTGTGGGTTTGAGGCAACAGGCCGCAAACCAGGCAGCAGGTGAGCAGTCTGTATCACATTGGATCTACTGGGAGAATGGTCTCCTGTATAGCGAGCCTAAGGTGGCTGAGCTTGGGTCAGCCCGTGTGCTGGTGGTACTCCAGAGCTTCATAGCCTTCCTACTGGGTTTGGTTCATGATGTTCCTTTAGCTGGTCATCTGTGGCAGAACAAGACCTTTGAAAGGCTTTCTCCCACTTTTATTGGCCCCAGATGAGGAAGAGTTCAGATACTCATTGTAGAACCTGTCAAACTTGCCAGGCAAGTAGGAAGAGTGGGAAGAGGCACAAGGCCTCTCTCCAACCTTTCCCTGTAGTCAGTAACCCCTTTGAACGGGTGGGCATTGACATTGTCGGGCCACTGGACCCCAAGCCAGCCCTGGTCTTGGTGGACCATGCTACTCTATGCCCGGAAGCTATTCCACTCAGGACAGGGACGGCCCCCGTGGTGGGACGTGCACTGATGGGGATCTTCTCCCGTGTGGGGTTCCTCAGAGAGGTTGTGTCTGACCGAGGTGCAAACTTAATTTCTAATTATATGAAGTCTCTGTGGAAGGGGTGTGGTGTTACCTACAAGTTCACCACTCCTTACCACCCACAAGGAAATGGGCTGGTTGAAAGATTCAACCGGACCCTCAAAGGCATGATCATGGGTCTTGAGGAACCAATGAGGCGTAAGTGGGACGTTCTCTTGCCATGCCTTCTGTTTGCCTACCGCGAGGTGCCACAAAAGTCTCTAGGGTTCAGCCCCTTTGAGCTTTTGTATGGTCACCCGGTAAGAGGACCTTTGAGTTTGGTCAAGGAAGGCTGGGAGCAATCTCCCAGGAAACCTCCTTAGGATGTATATAGCTACATGCTGGCCTTCAGGCAACAAACTCGGCGTTTCAGAGATCTCGCTCAGGCGAATGTGGGAGCCAGCAGGAGGAATTGAAGCGGTGGTACGATCAGAATGCCACTCTGATTGAGCTTCAGTCTGGACAGAAAGTTTGGGTCATGGCCCCTGTGGAGCCTTGTGCGCTCCCGGACAGGTGGACCGGTCCATATGAGGTCGTGGAGCGCAAGAGTGATGTCACCTATCTGGTGAACTTGCGGTCTCCCAGGAACCCCTTGCGGGTCCTGCAAGTGAACTGCCTGAAACCCCACTTAGAAAGGTCTGAAGTGGGCATGCTCCTCGCGACAGATGATGGAATGGAGAAGGAGACTGAGCCTCTTCCTGACCTCCTGTCTGCAACAGAGCAATATGGGTCAGTGGATGGTGTCAGCCTCTCTGCCACACTGACCCCTGATCAGCAGCAAGATTGTCGCCAGCTGTTAGGGCAATTCTGTGATCTATTTTCCTTGGTTCCTGGTGGCACAGAATGGTGCGTCCATGATGTGGACACTGGTGACAGTCCTCCTGTCAAGCACAAGGCTTACAGAGTGACTGACAAGGTTAGGGCTTACATTAAGGAGGAAATCTCCAAGATGTTTGCTTTAGGGTTCATTGAGTCCTCAAACAGTCATTGGGCCAGCCCAGCGGTCTTGGTCCCATAGGCTGCCTCTCCAGGTGCCACACCCGAACTCCGGTTCTGTGTGGACTACAGAGGGCTCAATTCAGTCACCAGGACTGATGCACACCCCCATCCCCAGAGCTGATGAGCTCATTGATCGATTAGGGGCTGCACGGTACCTCAGCACGTTTGATTTGACGTCTGGGTACTGGCAGATCACCTTGACTGATGGGGCTAAGGAGAGGTCAGCATTCTCCACACCAGATGGGCACTACCAATTCCGGGTTATGCCCTTTGGGATGACGAATGCACCTGCCACCTTTCAGAGGTTGGTCAACCAGGTGTTGGCTGGACTGGAGGATTTCAGTGCCGCCTATCTGGATGACATTGCAGTGTTCAGCACCAGTTGGGAAGAACACCTGCAGCACCTCTGGGAAGTGTTAATGGTACTGCGAAAGGCAGGCCTCGCGATCAAAGCAAGTAAGTGCCAGATCGGGCAGGGTTCCGCTGTGTACTTGGGTCACCAGGTAGGAAGCGGCCAGGTGACGCCCCTACAACCCAAGATTGATACCATTCTGGCATGGGAACCCCCAAAGACTCAGACACAGGTGAGAACCTTTTTAGAACTCACGGGGTACTAAAGGAGGTTTGTCAAGGGGTATGGCAACATTGTTGCACCCTTGACTGAGCTGACTTCCAGGAAGCAGCCCAAGAAAGTGAACTGGACTGACACCTGTTAGAAGGCCTTTGACGCCCTGAAGACTGCCATGTGCACAGCACCTGTGCTTCAGGCGCCCAACTTCTCAAAAGAATTCATTGTACAGACAGACGCTTCAGAGCATGGCATGGAGGCTGTTCTATCACAGATTAATGATGAGGGCCTAGACCAACCTGTAGCCTTCATTAGTAGGAGGTTATTTCCACGGGAACAGAGGTGGAATGCAATTGAGCGTGAGGCATTTACTGAAGAAGTTTGAGACCATACTTGTTTGGGACTCACTTCCAGGTTCAGACCAACCACAGGCCCCTCAGATGGCTAATGCAGATGAGGGGTGAGAACCTAAAGTTGTTGAGGTGGTCCATTTCCCTACAGGGTATGGACGTTACGGTGGAACACCGCCCTGGTCCAGAACACGCCAACGCTGATGGTCTGTCCAGATTTTTCCGCCTTAGTGAAGAGAACTCCCAAGGGGAAGGGTAGTTCTCCCCACATTTCAGCTGGAGGGACACGTGTTAGACCTGGCATCATTGGCGTGAGTCTCCCTTTCATTTTGATGGATTGCCTCCTCTGTTTTGATATGTTTTTGCTGGATGTATGCTTTGGGCACTGTACCACTGCTAATCAGTGCCATAGTGCAAGTGCTCCCTATGTCAAATTGCTGTACTAATTGGTTATTCCATGATTGGATTATTTGATTTATCTGTCAGCCCGTAGTATAGTGCACCATGTGTGCCCAGGGCTTGTAAATTAAATGCTGCTGGTGAGCTTGCAGCACTGGTTGTGCCACCCACAGAAGCAGCTTGTAAAGTGTGTTTCAGGCCTGCCATTGCAAGGCATGTGTGCAGTCTAGCACTGCCATGTCGACTTGGCCAAGTGCACCCACTTGCCAGTCCCTAAACCTTCCCTTCGCTTCATAGTAGACACCCCTATGGTAGGCCCAAGGGCAGGGTGCATTGTAAGTATAAGGTAGGACATGCTCTGGTGTGTGTAGCATGTTCTAATAGTGAATTACAGCCATTTTCGTTTTTCACTATTGAAGGCTACCTGTTCTCATAGGCCAGAATGGGCAGTTAGATTATTACATTCTTATAATCCTAACTGACTCAGGGAACACAGTAGAAATTCGAATTTAGTATGCCTGAACTCAGAATAATAAAATACATATTTTATTGAAGTTTATTTTAATATTCTGTGTTTGCAAATACCACTTTTAGAAACCAGGTATTTGCTTGCCTAACCATTTGAGCCTCCCTCTGCTGGGTTGTGTATTCCTTGTCTGGGTTTGTCAGTGACAGGGCTGGGGGATTCCAGGAGACAGGCTGGGGAAGCCCGGTAGTGAATAGAGAGATCTGCATCTAGATGGGAGGGAGGAGTTGCACCTGGGACCTGAATAGGGCTGGGCCTTCCCTCTACAATGCTGGCTCCACCCCCTGTGGTTTGTCTGATGTCTCTGCCCTGCACTGTGAAAGGAGAGGAGGAATCATGTCAACAGAGTGCTCCAGAGCTATATCTTCCCTCCCCTGTGCTGGTCCCACCTCCTGTGGGGCGTCTGATGTCTCAGCCCTGCACAGTGAAAGGAAGAAGAGAGTCATGTAAACAAAGTGCTCAGGAACTGGTTTGGACTAGGCAGAGGTGTCTCTGCCTTCAGAGAGCAAAGGATTTTGGGGTATAAATATTGGGACCCTAATCCCAAGAAATTAGATCACTTCTGGAACAAGAAATCTTTCTGCCAGGGAGAAGAACCAAGGAAGCTGCAGAAGTTGTACTGCCCCTCTGCCAGTGTGCTGTTTGCTGGGTTGGCCTGCAGTGGTTGCTTCATTGCCAAGGGAAAGGAGAAGGAACTTTGTAAGGACTTTCATCTACAGAATATTCTCCAAGGGCTTGAACTGTGCTTGCCTCCTGCTGAAGTCTCAGGGACAAAAAGACTTCACCTCCAGCTCCCTCCTGAATTTCCTTGCTGGGAATTCTGACTCCAGTCACTTGCGTGCCGCTGGGAGCTGGAAGCGAGGCGCATCGAGAAGAAGCGTGTCGCCACAGCAGCTGAAATCATCGCAATGCCGGAGAAGCGAGCCTTCGTCGCATCTCCCTGGAAGCGTGTGTTCATCGAAGCTGCCTGCTGTCGCATCACTGGAGAAGCGTGACGCCATCGAGAGAGTCGCCATCGCCTCACCGGAGAAGCGTGTCGCAGGGCCTGTCGTGGCTCCAAAGTACAGAGTCGTCGCAAGGCTGTCAGGGCGTCATCGCATCGCCGCATCAAGGGCGCCCTCTTCTCGCATCGCAACTGGATCATCGCATCAAGGCTCCATCGTGCGCAACGCAAAGGGCCCGCAGGCCGAAAATCTACGAATCACCTCCGCACTTGTAAGGCTCATGACGAGTCCCCTACTCTGCGCAAGCATTGAGGAAGGACGCAACTGTTCCCCCAGGTCACGGAACCGACGCATCTCCCCTTTTGCGAGTCTTTTGTTCACTTTGCGTTACGCATCCAGGTACTTTGTGGAGAACTTTGTCGCATTTACCATCAACTTGAACTAAGAGACTTTAATCATCTTTTAAGTAATCTTAAGTTTATTATTGTGGATTTTTGTTGTTTGTGGTCTTGTGTTTAAGTCTATATAAAGAATACTTATTTTTTATAAAACATGTGTTGTGTCCATCTATAGTGTTTTCACTGTATTACTGTGTATATTCACAAATGCTTAATGAAATGAAATTAGCATTTATAAAGTGCATGCTCACCCTTGGGCATCCCAGCGCTAGTGGCAACAGCTTATCAATTAGGCGATCATCAAGGGAAAAGATGGGTTTTTACTTTCTTTCGAAAGGTCAGATGGTCAGCCTCTAAACGTATATGCAGGGGCAAAAGGTTCCAAAGCTTTGCCACATTATATGAGAAGAGTCGGCCCCCACTTCGAGCTCTTCTAATTTTCGGGATTATGAGCAATCTCCTATTTTCAGATCTCAACGCTTTCTTTGGGTGGTAGGGCTGGATGAGGGAACGCATCAAGAAAGAACCTTTGCCAGTAAGTGCTTTATGAACAATGCATAAAGCCTTAAACTGAACTCGTTTTTTGATGGGGAGCCAATGGAGGGAGGCAAGAGCAGGTTTGGCTGACATACGCCTGGGAATATTCAACAACAGGCGAGCAGCACAATTCTGCACAGTCTGCAGTCTTCTAAATGTGGAAAGTGGTGCTCCAAGATATAAGGCATTGGAGTAATCTAACCATGAGAATATTAATGCCTGGACCAGCAGCCTATTAGCACCGAAAGGGAGTAGAGAGAAGATCTTTCTGATCAGCCTCAACATTCCATAGCAGCTAGCTGCAACCTTTCGAGCTTGTTCCTTAAGATCGAGGTTACGGTCCAGCCACACACCAAGGCTCTTAATATGTTCTTTGGGGGTAGGGGCTGGACCCAGAGATCTGGGCCAGAGATGGTCTATATTCAAAGAGGCTGAGTTGCCCAGTAGCATAAGTCTGTCTTAGCCCCATTAAGCTTTAGAAATGATTCATCCATTCACTTAGAGATGTCACCAAGACATGGAGCTAAGCCTGGCGAGGAACTATCTTGATGATTGATAGAAACCAGCAGCTGGGTATCGTCAGCGTAAGTAATTATTTGTACCCCAAATGGCAATACTATTTCAGCCATCAGGCTCAAAGAGATTTTAAATAAAGTGGGGCTTAGGGAAGACCCCTGAGGAACCCTACAATTTAATGCCCTCAAATTTGACATAATGTCATCTTCCAAGACTGCGAAAAATCTGTCTTCGAGAAAAGACTGCAGCCATTTTAATACAGTTCCTGCCACTCCCACATTTCTAAGTCGTTGAATCAATAGTTGGTGGTTCACAGTTTCAAAGGCTGCGCTAAGATCTAAAAGAATAAGAGCAGCACAGCCACCACCATAAAGAATTCTTTTGGCTTCCTCCATAACACTAATAAGAGCAGTTTCCGTGCCCTGCTGTACTATGAATCCTGTCTGGGTAGGGTGGAAACAGTTATTATTTTCCAGAAACGCAGAGAGGATAGAGTTCACATATCTCTCGGCTATTTTACTTACTCCAGGTAACAGGGATATAGGGCGGTAGTTCGCCAACTCCTCAGGATCCAAATTGGGTTTCTTTAATAGAGCTTTAACCATCGCTTGCTTCCAGGCAGAAGGGACAATTCCTGTCCGCAATGAGGCATTGATTAAATCCAGTATCACTGGGGATACCGAGATATTAACTTCTTTTAATATGGAGGGGGGGGCAGGGTCTAAAGGGGAACCAGATTTTAAACGAGCCAGGATCCCGTGGAAGGATGTCATTTTCAAAGGGGGACATTCTTCCAGTGAACATAGTTGGATTGGAGTAGCGATGTCAAGGCTGAGATCCATTTGAGGGACTATGTCCTGTGAAAAAGACCTGTAAATCAATTGTATTTTATTTAAAAAGATGTCTGCTAACTGGTTACATCGGAGTTGAGTATCCTCCGCAGTAATAAGGGGGATGAAAGGAGTAGCAAGAGCTTTTGCAATCCGAAAAAATTCCCGAGGGGAATTTGCTGCAGAGATAATTTTATCTTGGTAATAAATAATTTGAGCACTCTTTATTTCGGCTTTATAAAGTTTAATTGCAGTTCTATATTCGTTTTTTTGGGAGACCAACTAGTCCTTTCTCCAACTCCTTTCCAATCTCTTACAAGATTGTTTGAGCTCCCGAAGTTTCGGGGAGTACCAAGCATTTTTATTGGTTCCTAGATTTTTATGCATAAGTATTTTTGAAAGGACAGAATTGAGAGATGACTCAAGCCAGTTGTTAAAGTTGTCGTTGGCTATGACAGGGTCAGAGTCCAACTTGGGCACACTGTCTTCAAGGACAGCCACCCAAGACTTCAAAGGAAGTTTGTACCATGACCGAGTACATATTTTTATCTTTATGGCTGGCATAATGATATCTTGTATGGGCCAAAAGAAAGGGATTAGCAAGTGGTCCGTCCAGAGTATAGGAACCGGGTCACCAACCTGAAGATTATGAATATTAGAAAATATAGGGTCCAATAGATTGCCTTTGGAGTGGGTGGTCCCACTCACTTTTTGGTTCAGTTGGAACGTCCCCAGTCCATCAGCCAGGTCTGATGTGGATGAAGGGAGAGTCACATCAAAATGGAGATTGAGGTCTCCCAGTAATGTAAAATTGGAAAGAGGGCCGGCCAAATTAGCAACTATGCCCGGAAGATCCTGACCAAAAAGGCCTAACGGACCAGGTGGGCGATAAATTAAAATCCCTGAAAAGGTACTTAGAGGGGAGACATTCATTGTAAAAAACGTGCTTTCACAGTCAGGTAAAAGATCATAGATAACGCAACATTTAAAATCAGACTTATAAATAATGGCAATCCCCCCTCCACACCCCAACCTCCGGTCCAGCCTCTGTATAACATAACCGGGAGGGAGTGCCTGAACAATGTAGGGGTCAGCATCCTTATTTAATCAAGTCTCAGTTAAGAACAACACATCCGGATTTTCTGTCTCTAAGATAAGGCGGATTTCTAAAGCATGCTTAGGAAGCAAACGACAACTAAGCAAAAGCATATTGATGGCCTTACTGCTAGCGGTTGTCGAGCCTTCAAGAGCAGGAAGGAATTTATATGAACAGCAGGAGCAGTGGGTCGTGGGGCCATCCGGAAGCATAGAATGGGAGCACTTGCCTCTAGTCAATGTCCTTTAGTGTATCAGCCTTTTAGCACTGTAGACACACCTATCTGTAAAAATTTTGGCAGGGGTTCTGGCCCTTGGCCCCGGCCGGCCGCGGACGGGCGCAGACGGGCTTGCCTTAGTCGCGTCATCGTCTCCTTTTGAGGCCGGGCGTGCGCGAAGTCCAGAAAGACTAGAGCGCCAACTAAAACTAAGTGTTAAAATCCTCGCTTCCTGAGGTCGGCAAAAATCAGAGGTTGCCCCCCTGGAGCTAAAACACAGCCCCCAACACCGTGACAGTAAGTGCCCCAAGAATGAACAATTAGAGTAGAGTAATTAGGAATATTTCGTGCTCTGAAAAGTTTTGTTTAAAAAAAAAAAAGATTATGGCATCACATCAAACATTTGAACAATAAAGGTTTCACGAATAGCATAAAACACAAGCGACGACTAAATGAAAAGCGAGCCGCTTAACACACTGCCTCTGAGATAAGCCTGTCTGCTCATGCCAAGCTACCAAGGGGGTGAGCAGGGGTTATTAAGGAGTGTAATGACCTTATCCTGACTTAGAAGTAAGAGTCCCTATTTGGACAAAGGTGAATACCATTGCCAACTAGAGACCCCAGATCTAACACTCCTATTCTGTTTATTATCCTTTTCCCTCTCCAAGATGGTGGTTGCTTACTTCCTGTCTGGATCAGAATGGTTCCTGCCTCCTCATACTACTCGATCTCTCCTCAGCCTTCGATACGGTCAAACAGGAGAATCTTCTTGATCTGTTGAATCTCAGAATGGGTATCTCAGGGACAGTTCTCAATTGGTTCACCTCCTTTCTGCACAACTGGACCCAAAAACTCAAAATTAACAACACTATGTCCTCTCCAGTTCCTGTCACTCTGGGTGTCCCTCAAGGATCCTCCCTCTCCCCTACTATGTTTAATCTAGTCATGGAACCACTAACCGCACTACTCCAAGCATCCAATGTTCAATTCCACATGTACGCTGATGACACCCAACTCTACCTCAAAATAAACACCGTCGACAACATCAAATTACTCAACACAACGCTTAGGAACACACAGACCTGGCTAGCAGAGAATCACCTCAAACTTAACGTGTTAAAAACAGAATTCCTCCTAATAGCACCTCCCACCAAAGTCCACATCATTCAGCCCTGGCTCAATCATCTCACTGCTCTCAATGTTCAACCTACTATTGTGGACTCGGCGAAATCTGTAGGCATAACCTTTGACTGTAATCTCAACATGCAACATCACATCAGCAATGCAACGAAGGGAGCTAATTTCCACATCAACACATTGCGTAAATTAAAACCTTTCCTTCCTCCCAAGGATTTCAAAACTGCAGTCCAAGCCTTGGTCATCCCAAGAGTGGAATATGGCAGTGCTGCACTCTGTGGTCTCCCCCTATCATCTATAGCACCATTAAAAGCCTCTATTAATGCTGCAGCCAGACTTATCACAGGCTCGAAAAAAAAGGTCACACATCACTCCTGATCTAAAAGCTTTAAACTGGCTGCCCTACGAAGCCAGAATACATCTGAAAATCGCCTGTATGACCCACAAAGCTTTACACCACAATTCCCCCAGTTATCTCGCACAGAAGCTGACAATATCTGGTGGATCAAGAGCGACAAGAAGCGCAGACAATCTTCTTTTGAAACCTAAGAGATTCCACAAGAAAAAAACCTACAAACGATCCTTTTCAAGAATGGCACCCAGGATATGGAATGCCCTCCCTCCAGAAATCCGACTTATCTCATCTACAGCATCCTTCAAAAAAGAAGTAAAACCTCTCCTCCTAGCCAAATTTACATGAACTCTGACTATTGTATTCTGGTAACTCAATACTTTCCTCCTTAGACTATTTTGATTGTATTTTTGTATGTAATCTGGTAACTCAATACTTTCTTCATGAGACAATTTTATATTGTATTTTGTATGTCTATTGACCTCCTGCATCTTTTCCTCCATACATTATTTTTTCTTTATGTTGTAACCATTTACATCTTTTTTATCAATCGTTTTTGTTTAATCTTTAGTCATTTGCACGTTTAGTCACACTCTGTCTGTAAAGTGCTCTGATATCCGTAAGGATCTTGTTCGCGACGGGGCGGAGCTAGCCATGAAGCGAAATGGCCGCACTTTGAGTGAGCTCCCCTGTGGGCCACCAATATCATCCTGATCCTGCACTGGCGGAGTGACCACCGCACCTAAAATCGAATGCAACCTGAAGCCTAACGCTCTACCAACACTCGGTGAAAAATTGGCATGAAACTGGACACCACGAGTACACTTTTGGCCTCAGTAGCTAGGCGCGGCCTGGGGGGAGACGGCATACGTGGCGCATCGGACTGTAGTGCGGGGCTGACCCGGCGCGTACAACACGTCGTTCGGGCTGAAGCGGCCCCGCCCACCGCTGCAGAGTGGAAACCAAGGTCGGGCCCGCCGAGAGACTCCGTGGCCGGCGGTGGGATCTGGACGAGTCCCGGAGCCCTTCGGGTACAGCAGATGGGGCAGCTAGGGGAAACCGCGGGGTGTGCCCCCCCCGGCCTGACCGCGTGAAATACAGCGGTGCCGCCTGAGGAGCCGCGTCTGATCGGGAAGCCTGGAAGCTTGTGGCGGCCCTCGGTGCGGACCCGGACGGCGCGGAACGGCCCCCACAGGAGAGGACTTTGGGATATAAAACTTCAAAGTGGGGTTAGCAACAGGCGCACCACGTGGACCGTCGCCACCGGACCCCTGACTTTGGCGCCTAGTAAGATCCAAGGTGGCGTGGGCGAGCGAATCGGGTGAGCTCCTGCTTATCACCCGGGTGGGCAGTTAGATCGGCCCCAAACCCTCCAGCAGTATCGTCTGCCTGCCGGCTCTGCCGGGCTGCTGGGCCCCTGGGAGTGCGCAACACGTGGAATTGTAGAGCGCGGTCCCAGCACTGGAGGCCATCCTGACACGGAAAAAAAGCGACAGGCAACGGCGAAGTGCAAATCAGCGGAACACTGAGAGGCGAAGCAGCGAGGCACCAAGATGGGCAAACCAGATAGAAACCAACCAAAGATCAATTTCGATCAAGCAAAGAAACCTCAAGAACAAAATGGCGAAGGTCATCAGCCAGCCGCTCAATCTGCGCCAGCAACGGGAGAAATTGCGACGGATAACATACAGTCAATGTTCCATACAATCCAAACGGCACTAACAAACATTGATGGTAAAATTGACAACCTAACGCACAAGGTCGATCGAATGTCTGAAAGGCTGGACAGACATACGGAGAGGATTGATATGGCCGAGCGCAGAATATTGGAGGTGGAAGACGCGAATACCCAAATCTCTGCAAAACAAACGGGGCGGATAAGCAACTAGCTGCCCTGACGGCCAAAGCAGAAGATTTGGAGGCTAGGTCCAGAAGAAGTAACATATGAATTATGGGCATTGCGGAAACCACCAACACAGGCCCAATGGAGTAGTATGTGGAGAAACTATTAATAACCCTGATGGGTAGAGAAACGTTCTCGGAAGTATTCCTGATTGAACGAGCTCATAGATCCTTGGCCCCGAAACCACCAGTGGACGCCAGACCACGTCCCATCATCGCAAAAGTATTGAACTATCGAGATCGCGACGCAGCTTTGCGTAAAGCGCGTGAATTGGGGTCTCTGAAACATGAGGGAATGGACATAGCACTATACCCTGACTTCACTCAATCTGTCCAAGAAGAGCGTAAGAGATACATACAGGTTAAGCAAAAACTCTGAGATCTGCAGATCCCATATGCCATGTTGTACCCGGCTAGGCTGAAGATCACGGATGATGGAACTACAAAGATATTCAATGATCCCAAGGCTGTGTCGAAATACCTGCAACTGAGGAAGCCAAAAGGAGACCGCAGGAGATCGCCAAGGGACAGACAACAAGACCAGGGTCCGATGTCGGATGTGGAATGATGCGATCAGAGAAGGGGGAGAAAGTTGCAGTTGAGGGTGGCAGCCGTATCTGCCTATCACGACACTGCTCAGGGGAACTATTGACAGTCTACATCACAAGCACCAGGTAGACATGGCCCTAACAGGCAGAGGAGAACTGTGCCTCCAGAAGCATTAAACTCTCCGCATCCTGTGAACCCAGAGTTGGAGACGGATGGATCAGATAAGTGGAATACAGGACATATTGCACTATACGAAGCAGAGAAATGCTGTTTTATTTTTGTGTGTTAGTTTTGGTACACTATGTCTAGAATTTGGTAATACTAGCCTAAGTTAAGTTCGGGTTGGGGGCGTGGTCCACGGCCACAGTGCCCTTCTATGTTGAAAAAAAAGGCCTCCTCACCCAGGTATCTTAGGTGAGGGGAAGGCTACGGCCAGGCAGTTCCGCCCACTTGTGAGCACCACAACTGTATGGTAACAGGAGGAAGAGGAGACAGAGGGGAGATGTCTTTGTCCGGGGGTTTGCGACAAAGTGGGTGGAGGAGGGACAGGGGGGTCGGGGGTAAGTTGAAAATCACCAAGAGGTGGATGACACAACTACTATCAGTTCACACGACGACATTGCATCACAACCAGACCGTACTACACGATCTGCCCAATATGACTGGGATACATTAGATGACCATGGCACACCAGGTTAGGACACTGACTCTCATGTCATGGAATGTAAGAGGCCTACAAGACCCACGCAAAATTAGGAAAGTACTCGCGTATCTAGACAGACACAAGATAGACATCACATGCATCCAGGAGACTCATGCCGTGCCCCGAAGGGATAACAGGATAGGGTTTAGATGGGCCCAATATCGGGTGGCGTCATCATACTCAAACTACGCCAGAGGTGTACTGATATTGGTCAAACGCAACATCCCCTTTACACTCCATCACACGATCACGGTTGATCAGGGACGATATATAATACTGAGAGGAGATTTTGGTGGCACTGATCTTACAATAGTCACGTCTTATGGTCCTAACACGGACGACCCATAATTCTATGATAATCTCTGGAGCAAGCTCCATGAAACATGCCCGAAAGAAATTATATGGGGTGGTGACTTCAATATATGTTTGGACCCGATGCTGGATAGAGCTACTGGCACTGACAGACACGGGAGACGCGCGGCGCGATCTCTCCTTGAGGGCATGCACGAATGGTCTTTGATAGACGTGTGGCGACTGAGACACCGAGGAGGAAAGAGGGCACATGCACTTCATTGACACACAATTCCTGGTCAAGAATAGATTACTGGTTGATTACGCAAGAGGCTGGAACGTGGGTCACGGAGGTGGAGCACCTACCCAAGACCCTATCGGATCACTCACCTGTAAGGTTGGTGATGGAAATACCCACTCACACCCCAAGACAGTTCACATGGCGGCTCAGACCATCAGCAATGAAAGATCAGGTGTTCCGTGAGGACTTGAGACAGGTCATCGAGGAGTTTTTCCAGATAAACGGGGGCACAGTAGAGAGCATTAGGACTTTGTGGGAGGCCTTTAATGTGACCATACGGGGACATTGTATAAGTAAACATGCTGGAATACTAAGGGATATCAGACAACAGTTGCAGATGGTGGAGAGGGACATCAGGACATTAGAGTTGGAATATGCTGGCACCCTACATGGCTCCATTTTAGCGGATATACGTAATAAGGTGAACACATATCATGAATACGCTTACACAGAGATAAACTATCTCTCCAAACAGCACACGGCTAGAGCATACAGAGAGGGAGGGAGACCAGGCAGGACGCTGTCACAAACTATCAAGCCACTATCGGACTCTTCCCTGATAACACAAATCACTGACGAGCAACACGAATGGCTTTATGATACCCCCTCTATACTGGAGCAGTTCCGCACGTATTATTCCACACTATACACCACTAGAACAGCGCATACACCAACAGACATTCACGAATACCTAGATGATTTGGGCCTAGAATGGCTATCGGACTCACACAGGGAGTATCTGGGACATCACATAACGGAAGAGGAGTTTAGGGAGGCGATAACCTCACTGCCAAATAACAAAGCCCCGCCAACGCTACGAGAGGCACTATTGATAGCGCTTCCGAAGCCAGGCAAGGACCCCAAGCTTTGTGAATCTTACCGCCCTCTCTCCCTTATAAACACAGATGTAAAAATACTTGCCAAAATACTAGCTACCAGACTACAACCGCTGTTGAAGATGCTGATACTCCCAGACCAGGCGGGGTTTATACCCACGCGCTCAACAACCCAAAACATACGAACTATATTTACAATGTACCATAGTCTGAACCCTGAGTTGCCGGCAGTTGCCGCGCTGCTCGACGCGGCGAAAGCCTTCGATTCAGTAGAGTGGGATTTCATGATGACTGTACTATCCAGGATGGGCTTTCCGCAAGCCTTTCTAAAATGGATAGCGCTCCTTTATGTAGAACCTAGAGCCAGAGTGAGCATTAATGGACATACCTCACAGCAGTTTGTGATAAGCCGAGGAACAAGGCAAGGATGTCCACTGTCACCGATCCTCTTTGCACTCACGTTGGAACCGTTGGCCTGTAAAATCAGGCAGAACCACCCAGAAACGGCGCTCCAATTTAGCTTACGCCCTGTAAGCATATCGCTCTATGCGGATGATATGGTGCTGTATGTTAGACACCCGGCCACGAACCTAAATCCGCTGATTAGGGAATACATCAAATTCAAACAATATTCAGGTCTCAGTATCAACTGGGATAAATCCGTAGTGACACCCGAGCCACAAATGGATTATCCACTGAAGTGGAGCTCGGATCCGGTGAAGTACTTGTCTGGGTACATAGAGACCCGGAGACGGTCATTAAAGAAAATTACGGGGTGGCGGTGGACAAACTGGAGGACTAAATTGATAGATGGATTAAACTGCCTTTGTCGATGGCGGACCGTATAGCACTCCAGAAAATGGTGATACTACCCCGGTTCCTATAACTGTTCTGGAACATACCGATATGGCTCACACAAGCATTCTTCACTAGATTGCGCACAGCGCAGCAGAGACTTACATGGGTGGGGAAGCAGCCAAGGGGAAGCTGGAAGATCCTCACTAAACCCTATCACCAAGGGGGCTTTGCCGCCCCCGACTTACAGTTATACTATTATTGTGCACAAGCACAGCATGCGCATTACTGGACTCAACCGCACTCCCACATTCCGCACATAGCGGTAGAGACGGACAGTGTACCCCGAACAAATTGATTCAATATATCTCTGACCCAGTGGGGTATTACGCAAATGACACAATACACCCTGTCAAGTGCACCTCTAAGGCATGGCACACACTAGCGTCACGAGCGCAGAAATTACCAGTTTATGCACCGGCGATACCACTGGCGCATCATCCTAGACTATCAGTCACGCTTGAACGGGATATGAGGGGGACTCTGGGCGAGATGGGACTAACAACGCTAGGCGCATTAGTCCAGCACAATACATTCATTTCCATTAGTGATCCGGCCTTATGTGCCCATCAGACACCACTAAAAATATTTGCATACTACAGACTGAGGGCAGCTGTGCGAGATCTCTATGACGAATTCCCGGCGGAACCCACACCATTGCAAGCCCTCCAAATATTACTCACCGCACCGACACGTGTAGCGCTGGTAACTAAACTATATAATGCATCACAGAATGAGCAAAACACTGACCAGGACAAGGCACGGGCAAGGTGGGAAGAGACAACGGGGTCCATTATAACCAAGGAAGAGTGGGACTATAGTTGTGCACAGTTACGCCTACTTACGCCGAACTGCAATCTACGCATCATACATTTCAGATACCTCCACCAGACGTATTAGACACCCACGAAATTATATAGATACGGACTTAGAGCAGATGATAACTGTAAAAGGTGCTCCGCTCCAGGAGCTGACTTCATCCATACAGCATGGGCATGCCCCGCACTGGAGGGGTTTTGGCAGGAGGTAACGGACGCACTATCCCGCATGGTATCCGAACCAATCCCTAATACACCTACAAACTGTCTGTTAGGAGTCTATAAGCTTAAGCAGTATAGGCGGCGTAAATTGTTGGCGGTGGCGCTCTTGTTGGCGAAAAGACGAATAGCCATGAAGTGGGGTAGCAAGCGACCACCCAGGTTCAAAGACTGGCTGTCTGATTTAGCATATTGCAGAGAGACACTGAATACATATGAGGAGGACCTGCCACAAGCATCTAGGCCAAAGGACTTCTGGCAGCCTTATGTGGACTATTTGCAACGTCAATCAGCAGACCCCTCAGAGGAACAGGGGGGGGAGGAAGCCGAGATCACCCAAGAATATGCACCAGGGGAGTAGAAGCCAACCCCAACGGACATATAAATATAATGATTAAATGCTATGAGGTCCTAACAGGTCGACATAACGATGAGTTAACGGGTGCGACAGAGACATCCGTGGTACTATTTGGTAGACAGCTGGCGCCAATAACGGGATGTGAAAATGTTGTCACATGATATTTTCAAGTATGTTAACAAATGTAATGTGAACTGTACACATATTCCATTGTAAGACTAATTGGTGTGGATGTAACTACTGCTTGGTGAACAAAAAATAAAATAAAAAATAAAAATAAAAAAGGATCTTGTTCGCGCTCTATAAAACTTTCAAAATAAAATAAATAAATAAATCCTGTTCATGGGTATTTAAACTGTTGTGTGCTCATGACAGCTCCACGCTGTCATGAGCCACGGGCTGCATCTGCTCATGACGGCGTGGAGTCGTCATGCCGCTGCCGCTATGCCCCCGCGGCACTAATTCCCCGCCTGTGCGGGCAAATTAATGAGCAGGCATGGTCATGACGGCACCACGCTGTCATAAGCACACGCCGCCCCTGACTCATGACGGCTTGGAGCCGTCATGAGCGCCTAAGCACCGCGCTCACCCACTAGCCCCCCCAAACCGCAGCTGAATTTGCGGCGCAGGGAAGGGGTTAAGGGGCTAAATCCTTCATTTCCTTGTGTTGCAACACTCCTTGCTCTTGCTTGTGTGTCCTCGCTCGTGAGTGACCTTTGCTCCTGCTTGGTGTATTTTTGCTTCCTGTTGGTGCACTTTTGTTTCCGGTTGGTGCCTCCTGTTCCAGTTTGGATTCCTTGAAGCCTTTCACTCCTATTTGGAATTCTTGCCTTCTATTTTCCACTCCATGCTGCTGTTTGCACTTATTTGTAGGTTCTTTCCTTCCTGTCTGTTCTTGGAGTCTCCGCCTCCATTTTTCCCTACAGGGTTTTTTCTTCTTGGGACTCCTTTTGGAAGGGATGGTCTGCTCTGGCTTTTCATTGTCGGCAGCACCGTGGCTACCAGAAAGGGTCCTTACCTTGGACAGACCAGAATACTCAAGATCTGAAGTAGAAAATCTCTCCAACACACCAGAACTGGTAAGAACATTACAAATCGTGACAGATTGCAATGCCCAAAAACCCGTTTTGATCCTGATGCCATGGATCTTCCTCAAACATCACATCCTGAAGGATCAGTAGAAGTGGCACATGCGTTAGTGCAGACTGTTCAACAACAAACCCAAGAATTACAACAGTTATGTGAAAAAAATGTACCCTTACGCCAAGTGTTGGCTGCTAAGATGTCTGACATACCCGTAGTGTCTACCGCCACTCTTCTTTATTCCTGAGATATGAAGAAGTTGAAAGAATTTCTGGATTCTTTAACAGTATTTTTTTGCTTTCCACCCAACCCAATTTGCATTGGACAGAACTAAGGTTGGGTATGTGATTAGTGCCTTGTCTGGCCCTGCGTTGGCATGGGCAACTCCCTTGGTAGCCTCTGAAGATTGGTTATCAAAATACAAGTCCTTTTTTGCTGCCTTTAAACAAATATGTCAAAGACCCAGCTTGGAGAATTCAGAAGAAGAAGCCCTGTGTGACATTCAACAGGGGAACCAGGATGTCCTACAATACATCACGTGCTTTAGACAACTGGCAGCAGAGACCATTTGGGTGGAGCGAACAATAGTCACTCTTTTTCGGAGAGGTCTACGGGAATACATTAAAGGCGAATTGGTGCATTTTTCTCGTGCAGAAACCATGACTGAACTAATGGGTTTAGCACTGTCTGTTTAACATCGTCTCAATGAACGTCGTTTGGAAAGGAGAAAAGCACATGGCCATATACATACAGGAAAGACACAACCTAGTACTCGCAGAAAAGAAGCCCCCGTACCAGAAACACTTCCTTTGACAGGAGAAGAACCAATGCAAATAAGGCTGACCAGAGAACCTCTGCCTGAGGCTGAATGAGAATACAGGAGAAAACAAGGGCTGCGCCTATATTGTGGTGCTTCTGGTCATATGATTCGCAATTGTCCTACCTGTCTATTAATTCAGTCGGAAAACACCAGATCCCGTCCTCTGTAAGAAGGGAGAGGATGGAATAGTCTGGAATAACTTCAATCTGCACGTCAAAAGAAACCTCAAATTCTCTTTTTCTTCTACCTATGTTTCTGCAGGTATCTGATGATATGATGTCAGATTGTGGTGCAAGCAGAATGTATTTTGACGAAAGATGGGCTAAAGAGAGACAAATATGCTGTATTCCAAAAGAGACTCCGGAACAAGTACATACAGTAGTTTCCAGACCAGTCAAAGAAATGACGCCGTCCCTACAACTGACTTTTGGAAGACACCACGAGTACTTATACTTTTAACTTAATAGCCTCACCCAATAATATCATGATTCTAGGAATACCTTGGCAGATCAGACACAATCCTTACATCAATTGGGAAACTAGAACTATTTCCTCATCATCTCATTTTTGGCAACAATTCTGTTATCCTACTGAAGAATACTGGTCTCCAAAAGAAATGGTAAAAAAGGTAGCTTGTAACTTGGTTACCATAGTCCAAGGTGTACCAGTCACTACCAAACGTTTGCGATTGTGTTTCAGAAACTGAAGACCTTGACACTGCCCCCTCACAGGGAGCTTGATGGTGCTATTCCACTAGAACCGAGAGCTGCAGTACCTTTTAGAAGAGTATTCTCTATTACTGAACCTGAGAAGGAAACCCTTAGGCAACATCTTGAAGAAAACCTTCAAAGTGGTTTGATTACTCGGTTCTCATCACCTGCTGGGGCACCTCTTTTCTTCTTACCAAGGAAGATTAAAGATCTACGGCCATGCATAGACTTCAGGGGTCTGAACAAGATCACTATAAAATATAGCTATCCCTTGCCCTTGATTAAGGATATCTTGGAGTCTGTTAGAGGAGCACAAGTCTTTACCAAATTAAACCTTAGGGGTGCCATAATCTCCTTCATGTCAAAAAAGGAGATGAGTGGAAAACTGCATTCAGAACACCCATGGGCCATATTGAATATCGAGTTATGTCCTTTGGACTAACCAATGCTCCTTCCATCTTTCAAGCTTCATGGATAATGTGTTCTCGGATCTCTTAAATCAGAGATTGTTGTATTATATTTAGATGACATTTTGGTTTATTCACCTGCTCCTGAGTTGCATAATTCACGCGTAGCTCAAGTCCTGGAAAAACTATGTCAAAACAGTTTTTTCTGTAAGCCTGAAAAGTGTGAGTTTGACAAATCTGAAGTGGAATATTTGGGTGATCAACAAGACAGGAATCGCCATGGATCTACAAAAAGTAAAAGCTATTTTAGATTGGCCTTCGCCTTCAACGATCAAAGAAATCCAATTTTTCTTAGGCTTGACAAACTTCTATCGCCAATCTATTGATAACTTTGCTAACCATACAAGTTGCATCTCCCAAACTTTAATGAAGGAAAATCTCTAACAAGGATTCAAATGGACTTAAGCTGCTGAAAGAGCCTTTCAGTCATTAAAACAGGCATTCACTCAAGCTCCTGTTGTATGTCATCCAGATACAACAAGGAAGTTTATTGTAGAAACAGACCCTTCAGACAGAGCTGTGGTGCTGTGCTCCTCCAACAACAAGAAGAGGACGGGCTGGAACATTCTGTTTTTTACTTATCACACGTCCAGTCAGATTCCGAGAGAAACTACTCTGTTCTCGAGTGGGAGCTATCTATACTACTATTATAAAGGAAGAACTTTGAACCTTTGAGGCGGGTTAACTCGGGAACCACAGCGCCAATCCACACACCCGATACATCATTGTAATCGTCAGGGTGTGCAGATGGACATAGGCTATATAAAGTTAAAAAATATACGTTATTTAAAAAATGTAGCAAAAAAAAAAAAGTAGTCCCGTGGAAGAAGCGCCGGCCCCGACCTGCGTGCTGACCTCAGGAGCGCGGGGAGGAGAGGCGTCCTGGAGCACGAGGAGGAGTGGCGGACATGGCGCGGGGAGGAGCGGCGGACAAGCGGGGAGAAGCGGTGACGAGCGGCAGACAGGCGGTGAGGAGCGGTGGACAGGCGGGGAGGAGCGGTGACAAGCGGTGACGAGCGGCGAGGAGCGGCGGAGTGGTGAACTGAGGAGCGCGAGGGAGGAGCGGCGGCTGAGGTAAGGCTCCGGGGACCCACGGACAATGTCGGGGCAGGCGGGGGTCGGGGCAAGCGGGGGCCCTAAACACTCATGGTGGGGGGCGGGCGGGGACCCTGAACACTCATTTCGGGACGGGCTGCTATGTCGGGGCGGGCGGGGGTCGGGGAAGCCTAATTGCTCCTGGACAAGGTCGGGGCGGGCTGCTAGTTAGCCATAAAGTTGGCCTGTTGTGAATGGAGACAGTTCCTAAGGAACCATTCGAAATCAGAACAGATCATAGGAATCTACAATGTCTTCGCAGCATCCAGTGACAGAATAGTCGCCATGCCCGATGGTCTTTTTTAGCCAATACAATTTTACCATTATTTCTATACCAGGGTCTCAGAACAGTCTGGCAGACTCCTTGTCCTGTTGTTATCCTGGAAGGTCCAACGCTCCATCAACAAAACATAATCAAGCCACAATGAATCATTGGCATGGGTTAAGAATTCCTGGACAGAGTCCAATCAGAGTATACCTCCCTAAACCAAGAAGAGTGGAAGAAGCTAAATGGTCAGGTTACGCAACATGATAAGTACTACTACTATGGAAGGGGATTATTCCTCCCAACGCAAAAGGTACAACTAGAAGCCTTACAAATGTGTTCTGATTCATTCGTTGCTGGTCATCGTGGTTTAAAAATACTCTAGAGTTATTGCTTCGCTCTTTTAGGTGGCCATTGATAAGAAAGGATACTGAAACCTACGTATCCTCCTGTCCTGTCTGTGTCAGGCCAAGATACTTCACACTAAACCTGTAGGGTTTTTCCAGCCCCTACCTGTTCCACCGGCTCCATGGCATACCATATCCACTGATTTCATTTCCTCTCTACCACCTTCTGCAGGTAACCAAGCCATTATGTTGACAGCAGACTCATTTTCCAAGATGCCACATTTCACTGCCTTAAGGAACTAACTACCGCAAATAAACTTCAAAAAATCTTCATACAGGAGATTTACCGTCTTCATGGTCTTCCACGGATCATTGTATACGACCAAGGCCCTCAGTATATATTTCTTGATTTTGGAAACATTTTTGCAAATCCCTTCATATTGAAGTAGCTTTATGCAACGGGTTTCATCCCCAGACAAATGGTTGAACTGAACTCTTAAATCAGAGGCTAGAACAATACCTCCATTGCTTTTGCACCTCTACCCAAAGTGATTGGTCCTCATATCTACCGTTAGCAGAATATTCCTATAACAACACAGTTTGTTTGCCTCCAAGACTAACCCATTTTTCTGCTTATATGGTTACCATTCTAGGACCTGTCCGTCAGTTTTACATCACATTACTTCATTTACAGCAGCAGATTATTTTATATGACATCTCTGAATAGTCAGACAAAAAGTACATATTAATCTTAATGCAGCCAAAAAGAAAATGAAAGACCCCGCAGACGTCCTTCGACGTCAGTCTCCATCATACCAGGTTGAAAGTAAAGTTTAGCTTTCGTAAATGTTTTTGCCTCACCATGTGTCACGTAGTAAATCCAAGTCATAATTTGTATTGATTTAGGATTTCTAAAGCGCTTGCATCACCCCCAAGGGGTATCTTCGCGCTCGTGAACTGCTTAGAGCAGAGATGGGGAATAGATTAAAACAATGTAGCCTTCAGAAGCCTACGGAACTGCAGGTGATCAGAGCACTCCCGCAAATGGATTGGTAGTTGCTTCCAGAAGGTAGGGGCTAGGTGGAGAAAAGTTTTCCCACCTAGCCGGGCTTTTTTGCAGCGTTGGACCACAAGTAGAGATTTGGTCCCTGAGCGTAGTGTCCTGGGAGGCTGATATTTTTAACATTTCTCTGGCAAATAACTGATGCCTTTGCCATTTAGAGCTTTATGCACAATGCAGCAGATCTTAAAGCAGATCCGCTTCCGCACTGGCAGCCAATGCAGTCGCTGCAAGAGGGGAAGGGAGGGAGTAAGGGAAGGAGCATTGGAGACCAGTCAGGCAGCTGCGTTTTGGACAACTTGCAATTTGTTCCGAGATGCTTCACTAGCTGAGATCAGCAACGCATTGCAGTAGTCTAGGTCAATTAGTAATAGTGCATGGATCAGGCGTTTCTGAGTGGAGAAGGGGAGAAAGGGAAATACTATTCGCAAGAGACTTAGAGCATAGAAGCAAGCGCCAATGGTGGTAGAAGCCTGCTCCTTCATAATTTAGTTCTGGTACAGGCGGACCCCTACATTTTTAACCACTGTCTTGGGCTCCGGTGCAGGTCCCAATTCCGTTGGCCACCAACTTGGAGACCATCTCAAAGGAGCATCACCAAACAGCATAATTTCCGTTTTTCCACCGTTGAGCTGGAGAAAATTTTGCCTCATCCAGCTGGCAATGGCTTTCATACCTTCTGAGAAAACGGACTGAGCAGTGGGGTCAAAGAATAGCAGGTGCTGAGTCTCATTAGCATAGGAGATGGGTATACAACCTAACTTCCTGAGTAAACCTGCCAAAGGGCCGACATAGATGTTAAATAAAGTGGGACTGAGACCGGATCCCTGGGGTACTCCTTTGGTCAGTTCCGTGGTCTCAGAACGGAAGGGGACTAGATTGATGGTCTGAGTTCAGTGCGTGAGGAAACTTAACATCCATTGTAAGGCTATTCCTTGTATCCTAATCTCACTGAGTCTCCTGTGCAGGATTTGTTGTGACAGGTCAAGCAGCACAAGTAGAACTGCCTGTCCATTCTCCAGAGCCTGTCTGATGTTATCCGTGACGTCAATCAAGGCTGACTCTGTGCTGTGTCTGAGATGGATCAAGACAGACGGATTACTCGACAAAGTCCGAAAGATGTTTATTAATATGTTTTTCTAATAACTTGCTCAGGAAAGGTAACAGTGAGATAGGACGATAATTGGCCAAGTCATCCATAGGGGCCTTGAGGTTCTTCCGTATAGGAATTATTTGTGCTGCCTTCCACTCAGTAGGGACATAACCTTTATTTAGTGAGAGGTTAAGAATAGAACAGATGGGGATAGCGAGCTGTTTGGAAAGTAATGAGGTGTTCCTTGCCAGGATTATATCAAGGAGTGAGTAAGGGCTCTATTGTATTGGGAGTAACCAAGGGGAAGTATTCCAACTTCTGCACGGTAGCACAAGTGGGTGAGAGATCGGCAGATAAGTCGAGTTGAAACCTTCCATCTTGGGTAATATTGTCGTAAGTCAGATCTATTTTCTTTGTAAAGTGCGTCACTATTTTGTCGCATAAAGCTTGCGAGGGTGCCTGCAAATTATTACATGCTTCGGAGTGAATGAATGTTTTGAGTATTGTATAGAGGGTTTTTGGGGCATTTCCAGCCTGCTCCAATTGTAGTATAATATGAGCTTTGCAGACATATCTTATATTTTTCTGATATTTAGATAGAGACGATTTATAGTGTGCTTTATCTAGTGCATTATGAGAGAGACGCCAGCGTCGCTCCAATTTCCTGCAGAGACTCTTCTCCATTTTGATACTGGAGGAGAACCAGGCTGATTGAGTGTGCCTGCCTGAACTCGTGCACTGTTTAAAGGGGCTAATTGATCCATGGCCGTTGTAATAGTAGACTTATATTGGGCTAGGCCAGTCTCTATGTTTTCTATGTTGAGATTCCATGAGATAGGAGTTAGATCCTGAAAGTTATCAGTAGTGATTTTGTGCTACTGTCCGTGCCAGCTCCTATGAGTTGAGGACTGTGCGCTAAATGCCATAGGACCCCTGACTTTGAACATGATCAGCGAGTGGTCGGTCCATGTGAGGGGGCTCGTAGCTCCACATCGCACATTTGATGACTTAGTGATCTAGCGTATGTAACTCTTGGTAAGTGGGGCTCACGTTGATCTTGTTTAAATCGACTTTCGCCACACTTGGTGGGATTACCCGACAATTCAGCCCTTTTGGTCAGAAATCTTGGCACAAATAGATACAGGGATACCCCATCCATGACTCCCAGATTTTAGGCTTCTTGGTCTTCGGGACACCAGTTTGAAATAACAAACGAAACCGGACTAGGCCATAATGTGGCTCTGTCTGGGGGCTGCAAAAACTGCAACTACCGCCGCCTGGAAGAGGAAAGATGCCCCTACCATCACACAACGGCATGCCCGTTTATGGCAGGCCCTCACCATGGAACGTATGAGTGACATATACAGAGACAAATTCACATTTTTTGAATATGCTTGGGGCCCCTGAGTCAGCTTTCTATCTAGCGGTCTTCCATTGACTACCTGCCCCACGAGGGTTAAGAGCACTTCACCTGTTCCAGATCTAACCAGACCCACTCTCAATATCAGAACTTACCCCGTAGATAAACCCACATCAGGTTTGGCCCACCGGAGCGCCCCGGTACCCAGGTACTCCAATTGCTTGAGTTCCCCCTACCTTTTGGTCCACCTTTCCTTTTCTTTTTCTTCTCTTCTTAACACAGTTCTGTTGTTCTTGAACACTCCCTTGTCTTTTTCCCACAGATGGGAGCACTGTGACCCTATTTTATTTTGGGTAATAGAATTACGGGAGGAGGAGGGTTACTAGATTAAGGGAGGGACGTTGTTTAATGTAAGGATTTGTTTCCCTTTGCTTTTTAGCTTTCTCAAATGTTATGAACGATTTAAGGTAATATCTGCACAGTCACTCGAAGAAGATATGACTCGGATCACCAGATGGACTCTGTGCAAGGAAATAGATTACTTATTGACGCATACGAGCATGAGATGTGCTGATATTACCAAGTGTAATGTTTATTGTCATTGAAAACTTAATAACAACAAATTTGAGAAAAAAAAGAAAATTCATGTGTCTTTGAGTAATGCAACTGGTGGTCATTCGTAGCGCTCCTAGTTTGTGCTCTATAAAACTGAAAAAACTAGCAGCAGCATAATGCAGGGGCACAATGCAGGAATTAATGTTTTTGTACACAACATTTATGTATTTATTGTAGTGGAACTGGCCTGCATTTGATCCACAGTATGCGTAGCTGCTCCTGGTAAGTGATTGATTGTTTCTCAGTTCAAGTTTAACATCACTTACTTTTAATACATATTTTTCAAATATTCTGATGTATTAAAGGAAAACACTTCCACATGTTAAACAAAAACACGGTCTTGAATATTGAATGCAACAGTATCATATTCTAACATGATGTTTGTTGAATGTTTTAAAAATATTTTCAAGAATCAGCTTGTACAAATAAGAATGCAATCCTGTCCAAGCCATACCATTTACATAAGGTGCTGTTATAACTTGGGTAGTTAGGGGAATGAATGGCTCTGTTGGGCTTTTATCCTGTGGCTGTTGATCTTAGACCAACATACACTTTTTTTGCTAATTCACGATGAACCCACTACAAAGACTACATTGATGTGCGAATCCATAAATTGGTGGTCAAGGTTTGACAACAGAAAGGGGAGGCAGTCTCGAGGAACAGAGGCATGAAAATCAGTCTGACTGCCAACTTATACATTTCCTTTTTCAAACTCTGCAGCAAATAAGTTGGCAACAAGGACACGTGTGACAGTGTATCTGTCCTGGTTTAACTGATCACAAAGGCTTCGTTTTAAAATATATAATGAGATTAAGACATCTATTTCAGAGATCTTTGTGTGCCCAGGAAATCTCAGGAGATAACAGTAATTGTAGGGTAACTCTAGTGGTTAATGCAGTTGCTGGAGAGATCTGTGTTTTGTCTAGTTACAGTATTGACGCAACATTCTGAATAGAGGGCTAATACATCTCCTGTAAAGCACACTGTGTAACATGCAAATTGCAAATGTTCATTTTTTGTAGATAGTTGAGCAGGTTTTAGCTTTTGACACATTCCATTTATTACCCGCAGTTCATAAATTGCAACCCTTCTAATATAGCACTGTGAACTATGAATCAACAAGCTGCTTGCAAACTGCAAGGTATGAGTTCAGGACCTTATTGTTTTCATTCTCAATTTGGCTGCTAAAAAGGGTTCCATTGCATAGTAATAAAGCCTTTTAAATAAAGGCCCAGCCGCAGCACTATTTCATTTTAAATCCAGAGTTGTTATTTATGCCAGCTATGCTCTCTTGGCATATAACTACCTTCTTACAGTACATCCATATAGCTTTAATACAAGGGGTAAACAAAGTCAAGAACCTGCCTTAAATGTTTCTCTTTTGTACTTGACTTGTGCCTTTTTCCCCCTTAATTCCTTTGGCATATATGTATTAGACTTCAGGTGATTCCCAACTAGGCTCATTCTTGAAAAAAAGCAGGGCTGATGCTCTTTAAATGAGGCCTTTAATTTGGACCAACTTAAATTGTAATCACCATCTGCATATTCCTGTTAAGAATGGAAAACAGCCAACCAGCGGGCGCTGCTCAATGTGCCCCGGTATCAGCAAATTACACTGGGGAAAATGTCAGCATACTTCACTGGGTCCAGCGTGGATCCAGGTTCAAGCTCAGCAATAGCTGTCTCCTTCTTCTGACTGCTTGCTTCAACCGTGCTGTTCAGTAAAATCTTATCATGGTACAACCTTCTGTGTCCTGTCCTTTTCTAAACCTAGGGTGTAGATGCTACAGGAGTAAACAATTCATGTCACAAAATTGTGTATCTGGGTTGCAAAACTCAAGACCCTATTAAATAGAGCTATATGTGTGTAATGCACCAGTTTTCTATCTCATTGTAAACAAAAGCTTGAAGTGGTAATTGACAACGATTTATATTGCTGACCACAGCACTCACATGCATGGTCAGTTGCTTGGTACACATAGCCTTGGTTGCATCAATCAGAGAAATTGCACCCGTGCACACAGAGGAAATAAAATAGACGGAACATTCGATTGAAAGGTCTGGAATTTGTGGGGAGTCAAAAATTTACTTTCACAACACATTCCCTTAAGTCTTCTGATAAAAGTGGTACCTCAATTGTGTGTGGAGGTGTAGTGCCCGCAACAAGAAACAGCCCAAAACGTGACATGGACACACAACATTTATCACCGAAAACAGACACTTGTTGTGCAATGAATCTAGCTGTGGATTTTGGGATCTTGCTGAGTCAGCACCTGGAGAAACTAGAAAGCATGTACATTTTTCAAAACTAGACACCTAGGAGAATCCAGGATGAGGTGACTTGCATGGCTCTCACCAGGTTGTTTTACCCAGAATCCTTTGCAAGCCTCAAACTTTGACTAAAAAACACATTTCCTTACATTTCTGTGATGGAAAGTTCTGGAATCTGCGGGGAGACACAAACCTCCTCCAATCCAGCATTCCCCTAAGTTTTCTGATAAAAATGGTACCTCACTTGTGTGGGTAAACATAGTGTCCACGACAGGAAACACACAAGTGAGGTACCATTTTTATTGGGCGACCTGGGGGAAAGTTAGGTGGTAAGAACGATTTCTTACCACCTAACTGCCGGCCCATTGATCAGACAACGTTCCCACACAGAAATGTGAAAGAAATGTGACTTTTTAGCTAAATTTGAGGTTTGCAGGGGATTCTGTGATATAAAACACAGGGGGATCAATGCAAGACACACCTCCCCGGACTCCCCTGCGTACCGAGTTTTCGGAAATGTCTGGGTTTAGTAGGTTTCCGTAGATGGCTATCTGCCCATGATCAAAAACATAGGTGCCCCCTTACAAAACCTCTGCGTTTTGTAATAGATAATTTTGATGTCTCCACATTACGTGTTGGGTCCATCTCTGTGACAGGTAGTTGGACCACCCACTCAAGTGAGGTAGCATTTTTATTGGGGGACCTGGGGGAAACCGATCATCCCACAACTTTCCCACACAGAAATGTAAGGAAAAATATGCTTTTGACACTAAATTAAAATTACACGGACATCTGGGTAAGTACACCTTGTGAGAGCCACAAAAACCATGCTGTATATTATTCCCTTAGTGACCAGTTTCCAAAAAGATGTGAGGGCAGAAGGTATTCACTACAGAGAAAATATGCACTGACAGTAAAAAGCAAAAAAATACCAACATTATTGCACACCCATCGCTAGTCAATCACAGGCATACTGATTGGATTTGGCAATCAACAGAAAGTAAATGATTCATAAAAAACTTTATTCACCAATCTCTTTATAAAATAAAGTCCACAAAGACAGTGTTAATAATTGTAACATCAGACTGCAGAATTACTGACTTACAGCTCTGAGTTGTAAAGCCATGTCAAGGCCCAAGACACTTTCCAGTGTATTCACGGGTCTTTCATGCATCAAACGCAGAAAATGATTCGCACTGCAAGCTGCGGGCACAACACAATACAACGCTTACAATTACAAACAGCGCCATTCAAGGGTACTCTGATATGCCGACAGGACTAACACACCAATCACCCCACTATGCACCCAAACCTCAGACAACTTACAAACATAACTCAAGCAAGTAAATACACATACACACCACCAGCTCATAGTTCAGACACAACAATCATACCGTATGGAAGCTCATGGAATGTGTGGACTGGGGTTTTGGTGGCAGAGTGTGTGCAGTGACTTACTGCTGGTCACAACACATACACATACACTGGCACAAACATCAGTCCACACACACCGCCAGCCCTATACTGCCAGCCAAACGCCAGTCCATGCATATCATCAGCCACGTGCCTGCTCATGCATGCCTCCAGCCAATTGCTAGTCTACACACACTGCCAGCCAAGGACCAGTCTACATACACCACCAGCCAAGCACCAATCCATGCAAACTGCCAGCCAAGCATAAGTCTACACACACTGCCAGCTTAGCGCTAGTGCACACACCATACCAGCAAAGCGACAGCCACACACACACACTGCCAGCCAAGCACCAGTCCATGTATACCACCTGCCAAGCACCAGTCTACGCACATCACCAACAAAGCACCAATACATGCAGAATGTCAGCCAAACGTCAATCCATTCACACCGCCACCAAGCACGAGTCTACACACATTGCTAGCCTAGCGCCAGTCTTCACACACTGCCAGCCAAGCGCCAGTCCACACACACTGCCAGCCAAGTGCCAGTCCATGCACACCGCCAGCCAACCACCAGTCCACACACACACACACCGCCAGCCAAGCGCTAGTCCACACATACTGCCAGCCAAGCGCCAGTCCAGGCACACTGCCAGCCAAGCAGTAATCTACACATACCACCTGCTAAGCAACAATCCATGTACACCGCCAGCCAAACGCCATTCCCCACATACCACCACCTAAGTGCCAGTCCACTCACACCACCAGGAAGCACCAGTCTACACACACTGTCAGATAAGCGCCAGTCCATACACACTGCCAGCCAAGCACCAGCCCACATACACCGCTAGCCAAGAGCCAGTCCACACACATCACCAGCTAATAGTCAGTCTACACACACTACCAACCAAGCGCCAGTCCACACACATCACCAGCCATGCACCAGTCTACACACACCACTAGCGACACACCAGTCCACATACACCACCAGCTGGATGCCAGTACACACACACCACCATCCAAACGCCAGTCTACGCCAAACGCCAGCCAAACACCAGTCTGCTCACACCACCAGCCAAACACCAATCCACACACACTGCCAGCTAAGAGCCAGTCCACGCACACAGCCAGCCATGAGCCAGTCCATGCACACCGCAAGCCAATCGTGAGTCTGCACACGCCTCCAGCCTAGCACCAATTTAAACATACTGCCAGCCAAACACCAGTCACACACAAACCCATCTAAGCACCGGGCCATGCCCACTGACAGCCAAGCACGAGGTTACACACACTGCCAGCCTAGAGCTAGTCTACACACACTACCAGCCAAGCACCAGTCCACACACACTGCCAGCCAAGCACCAGACCATGCATACCGCCAGTCAACCACCAGTCCACACACACCACCAGCTAAGAGCCAGTCCATGCACACCACTAGCCAAAAGTCAGTATAGCAAGCCTAGCACCAGTCTACACACACTGCCAACAAAGCAACAGCCCACTCACACACAGGCGGCAACGTGCCAGTCCACGCACACCACCTGCCAAGCACCAGTCTACGCACACCACCAACCAAGCACCAGTCTAGCGCTAATCTACACACACCGTCAACCAAGTACATGCAGACTGTCAGCCAAACTCCACGTGTTCATGTGAAACTCCAGACCACACGTGCACACAAGCATAATCCCTGATGTTTTTCTGCCCTCCTTGTTGGCAGATCAGACAAAAAATAGCTCATTTGCCCCAAAGGGAAGCAGAAAATTACCAAAACACTTCCAAAAAATGGGGAACGGCCCTTGCCGATGGAGCCGCTCTGCAACATTCAAATAAAACAATCTCTGTTGTCTAATGGCTTTCTGCCACCCTTGAGGGCAGATTACCCTAAACATATGGCTGATCTACCCCCTGTAGGGGGGGGGGTCAGAAAACATAACATAAATACTTCCCCACAGATGGGGAGTGACCCTTGCCCAAAGGCTGCTCCCCGACATTTAAAATAATGATCCCTGGTGTCTAGTGGTTTGGCCTAAAATATGAGTGATCTGCCCCCAGAAGGAGCAGAAAACAACCAAAATAATGCCCCAATAATGGGGAGCGACCCTTGCTCAAGGGGTAGCTCCCCCACATGTATTCTGTGTACATCTCTGGTGTCTAGTGATTTTCTGCTCCCCTTGGGGGCACATCGTCCTACAAATATGAGGGATCTGCTCCCAGGGGGGCAAAACATGGGCAATATATGGCCCAATAATTGGGAACGACCCTTGCTAAAGGGGCTGCTCCCTAGTATCTAAAAAGATTAGCCATGGTGTCTAAATCAGCCTAAAAATATGTCAAATGTCCCGCCAAATGGGGGGGGGGGCAGAAAATAGCCAAAATAATGCCCCAATAATAGCGAGTGACCCTTGCCCAAGGGGCTGCTCCCTGACATGTGTTCTGTGTACATCCCTGGTGTGGTTATCTGCCCTCCTTGGGGGCAGATCAGCCTAAAAATATGGCCAATCTGCCCCTGGGGCGGGAGGGGGGAGAAAACAGACAAAATATTGTCCCAATAATAGGGAGCAACCAATGCCAAGTGGCAACTCCCTGCAACTAAATTCAATCGCTGGTGAATATACACTGCAGATACCAAAGCACACAATGCTCACTAGCACTGCCATTACTGCACCCCTCAAATACCCCACCCTCCTCAGGCCCCAGGGAAATAACTAAGGCATACACTAACCCCAACCCCTCGCGTCAAACCCCCCCACTCAAACCAACTGGAAAGGCTTCCTGGGAAATGTAATATCACTCCCAAAACTTGCAACAGAGATATGGGACCTACTTGACACCAACTCCCCGGACATTGGCTTTATTACAGAGACATGGCTGAAACCAGCCAACACCCCAGCAATCGCCATCGCTCTACCCGAAGGGTATAAGATCCTAAGACAAGACAGACTGCTAAAAATCGGAGGAGGGATTGCCATCATTCATAATGAGAGGGCAAAATTCTCCATATTAGAACAACGATCGGACGAAGCAATCGAGATCATGATATTTAGACTGGTCCTCATGCCCCAACTAACATGGAAAGGGGCATTGGTGTATCGCCCTTCGGGTCCCCTAGCCGATTTCTCCCTACTTCTTATGGAGATGCTGGTCCCTCACGTGATCTCATCCAGCAGCTTTATGTTAATGGGAGATTTCAACATCCACAGTGAGAACCACGAAAAAGCAGAAATTGCATCCTTCCTAGCAGACCTTGACTCACGCAATCTCAATAAAATCAACAAAGGCCCCACTCACATAGCAGGGAACACCCTAGATATTATCTTCTCGAACTCTCCCCTCCTTACTTGTGAGGCCCCAAAGTCAGCCACCTGAACTGACCATGCAATCATCGACTTCCATCTAAAAGGCCCCAGAGAACCCCCCAGCCCAGTCCACCTAAACTAACCACCTACAGGCAATGGCATAAAGTCAATCCAACCACCTTTGCATCTGCTTTTAAACCCCCCAAATACTTACCAGGAACTGACACCAAAGACAACCTCGCCCACTTTAACAAATCCATCCTAGCTACCATTAACCTGATAGCCCCAGAAAAATTAGGCGCCACTAAACCCAGAGCAACGAAGGCACCCTGGTTTTCCCTAGAACTCCACAATGAAAAAACCAAGTGCAAAAACCTTGAAAGGAAATAGCACCGCACCAACCTCTCTAGCCACAAAGAGAAGTACAGGGTAGCCCTCACCCACTACCACAAAAACATTAGGCGCGCCCGCAAGCTGCATATAGCCACTCAAATTGATCAAGCTGATCACTCCCCAAAAGCCCTGTACCAAATCCTTAAATCCTTCACTAACCCTAAAGCTTGTGAATCAGAAGAAATCCCCTCCCAAGCGCTATGTGACAACATCAGCAATCAATTCATACAGAAAATTGACGCCATATACAATAAAATCGCCTCCACCAACCCCCCACTGTTACCCCCACAGCTCCCCTCTGCATCCCCTCACAAAACAAACACCTCATGACACACTTCCCCCCCTAACCCAAGAGGAAACTGAAAGAATAATGCATACCATAAAATCCGGATCCCCTCTTGTTCTCATTACCGCCAAAGTCACGTCATCTCTTGCAAAACAACTATCCGAGGCCATCTGCTCCCTTCTAAACCAATTCATGGTGGAAGGATATCTTCCCCCTTCATGGAAGGTGGCCCAAGTCATCCCCATACGGAAAAATAACAAACTTCCCTCAGAGAACCTTACTAATCTCTGCCTCATCTCCCTCTTACCATACATGAGCAAAGTCTTGGAAAAACATGTCAACAAACATCTCTCCGACCATATCGAGACGGCTGGCTACTTGGACCCATCCCAATCGGGTTTCCAACCCAAATATAGCACTGAGTCAGCTCTAGTGGCCGTTACCGATAACATCAGGCTCACCCTAGACCAGAACCAGCCCACCCTCCTAGTGCTATTAGATCTCTCCGCCGCTTTTGATACAGTCGACCACCAGACTTTGCTCATGAGAATGAGGGAGGCAGGGATCGGGGGAGTAGCCTGAAATGAATGGTCAGCTTCCTTTCCAACCGGTCTCAGACCATCAACCTTGGCCCTTACCGCTCCAAAGCACAAGAACTAACCAAGGGGGTGCCGCAAGGATCTTGCCTAAGCCCCACTATGTTTAATATCTACATAGCCCCCTTGGCAGCTTTTTTAAGGAAGCCTGGGTTTGTCCCCATATCTTACACGGACGACACCCAACTCACCTTCTCATTCAACAAAACCTCTCAGACCGCCCAATCCACCTTCTCCGCCGGCATGATAGCAATATCCCGATGGATGGAAAGCAACTGCTTCCAGCTAAATGCCGGGAAGACGAGGTTCTGCTTTTCGGCGACGCCCCTCTACTGAGGTCCCCCCACTGGTGGCCTCCAGAACTTGGGAAGGCCCCTTACCCAGCAACCGCCGTTGAAAACCTAGGAGTGCACCTTGAACAGGCCCTCACTATGAAGAAGCATACCACCCACACCATGGGTTCATGCTTCCACATATTAGGCCTCCTTAGGAGAGCTTTCCCTTATCTAACAGACTCCACCAGAAAGACCTTGACTCAAACTCTAGTAATGAGTAAGTTGGATTACTGCAATGCCCTCCTGATCGCAGCCAATGAATCCTCCTTAAATCGACTCCAAACGATACAAAACACGGCTGTCCGCCTGATACTAAATGCCCCTCATAGATCTCCATGCCTCCCCCTCCTTCGCCAACTACACTGGCTACCCATACGGCAACGTGTGAAATTCAAGATCTGCTGCCTCACCCATAAAGCCATAAGGGGGAACGGCCCGCTTATCTGGCAGAGAGACTACAACCATACACCCCACTTCAGACTCTACGCTCAAGCTCCAAAGCCCTCCTCCACACACCCAGGATGAAAAAAGCAAGTACTGGAGGCAAGTCCTTCTCTCTCCAAGCCCCGCTTATATGGAACCAGCTCCCTCTTGCCTTGAGACAATGCCCTGTTCACCTGAAGTTTAGGAATACCCTGAAAACAGTTCTGTTCTCTGTCTAGCCACTGCCACTGCTTTCGTTGCACGTCCTGAGCGCTGAGATACCCCCTCGGGGGGGATTCAAGCGCTATACAAATAAAAAAATCAAATCAAACCAAATCAAATCAAGTGGATCCCTGCTTGGGGATCGCCCTCCTGCGGCAATCCCCAAGCAGGGATCCACTTGGGAAAGGTACCATTGGAAAGAGGAGATTCACCCTGTTCCAACAGTAGCTCTACCATGTACTTTCTTTCTCGGGGTGGAGGGTTGAGGTATGCCTCGAGTGCTAAAGCACTGAAATTGAAATGAGCCTATGGGCTATTTTGACTTTCTTTTTCATTTTAATGATGTCAGTGCACCATGCGCACTGATAGTCATTTCATTAAAAACAAAATCCTCAAGTGCTGGAGAAGGTCTTCCCCAGCTGCTTAGGCTGATTTTGGTAAAAGAAAGTCAGGGTTTTCTGCCTCAGGTGTTGTCGTGTAGTTCCTATATTACCTATACAGGATCTGCACGTTTCGGATAACATAAACGGTGGGTTTGGTGGCAGACTGGTTCCGTGCACCCCCACCAGATACGTTAGCCTGTTTGCATTAGCTAGCTCACAGTGCCACTACAATCTACTATCGGGGAAAGAATAGTTTCTGGCAACCTCATAACATGACAACCCTGATCCCCCAGGATCGTAGAAACAATATACTACTTTTCGCTCAGTCACTCGTGCTCACTTAGTTTGTCTCAGAGATACACCGAATAAACAGTCTGAGCAGTTCAATAAGGATTTATTGAACAGTTGTTATTCTAGTGTAAAATAGATGTGCTGTAACAACCAGCAGGCAGTAGCACAGGTATATGATAGCAGTACTAAGAAAGTAAAGGGATGGTACAGTTCTACCATTTTGCAGTAATCATGAATATATACACATATATAAAACACATGATAAAAAGTGTGTACTCCTACGATGCCTCCCTAACTAGATGTACATAATGTATCTATCATCTGTGTAGGTGTTGTGCCAAGAATCCCCCCTAAGGTCTAGTCAACCCCATTACCTGATAAAGGAGAGAATGTGGGACCACGTCCTGGTCTCGAGTTGGATGCCCGGTGACGGATGTTAGACCACTGCTAGCTGGAGCGTCTGCATGTTGGAACCTCAGCAACTTTGGTCAGTGTGTTAGCCAGGAAGTAAGGGTCCCCTCTGTCTGTCTAAGCAAGACATGATGTATATATACCCACAGGTCTCCCCAGGGGTCCTGCCTTGCTTTGTTTGTGTGTCGGTCTAAAGGATGACATTGGGCTTGAACTTTAACATAGATATTATTCAGGAGATGTGAGTCCTGCTGTGAGTCCTGCTGTGCTTCCAAGAAGCCTCAAAACAACAGTGGTCCTAGACATATCATCAAACATCAATGAATGTATTATTTGTTATTCATGTGTTGAGGAGATTAATCCATAACAAAAAATAGGAGATATAATTCTTTTCAAAGCCAGAATTCTATATCAATGTGTCGTACCCAACATCTATTAATCCAAAAGACAACCAATCTTCTTAATCAGTAAGTATATTTCAAATTTATTTTCAACATTCATAAAAACAACTCAATGATTAGAAGAAGGAAACTGCAGATTGCAGTAAGGCTAACGGGGTGCTCAAGTGAAATGAAAAAGGGGAAAGGAGGAAAAGATAGTTCAAAAGGCAAAATTCAATTTTTATGTACAACTAAAATTACAATTCTTCTAGTTTGAAACAAAACACAGAGACCTACCCACACAATTTTTATACATTAATGGGTTAAAAATGGGAAAGAAGAGGAAACATAGATATTAAGGTCTAGGCCTCCAAAACATATGGGTACAACCGTCGACGTTTCGACCCTGGCGCAATAAAGGGAAGTTTAACGCCTCTGCTGCGGGTCTTCTTCAGGACTGGACAGGGAGGGAGGAGGGAGTGTGTAGAGCAACAGAAAGGACCAAGGATGCTAGAAGGAAGGTCGCGTACCGTCAATAAATGAGTGAAGGCAACCCGTTACTGGTGTGCCCAGTGTTCGTCCAATAGTTTGCTTAAGATGAGTATTCCATTTAAAAAGGGAAATAAATTCCAATATTGCTCCAAGCTATTATCCCAAACAGGAACGGAGTCAAAAGGAGGCAGTGCTGTAATATAAGCCCCAACGTCCTATTTGAGATGTTAATAAACGTCCTAATTCAGATTAACGTGACCGCAATTGAATCGACCGGCCACGGGAAAAGCAGCGTCTTCCAGGAAGTATCGGGCAGACGTGCCCGATACTTCCTGGAAGACGCTGCTTTTCCCGTGGCCGGATTGATTCCCAGGTCCTTTGACTTATTGGGGTTACCCCATTGACTTAATGGTCCAAGAAGCTTCATGCATAATGTATGAGTATCAAACTATGGAAAAACCCACGTTCTGAATGCAGTGTCGTATCCAAGTAAAATGTCAAACCCTATGAACCGTTATGTATGTAACGTAGGGAAGGATATAAGTGAAAGGTTGCCGTGTTACCTACGCCTATATAGGGTACCTATATGGAATATAACACCCACTCCTCTTCCGACTGGACGACGTATGTAATCTGTAAGGTACTACCATCTAACCAGACATTGGTAGAAACAAAGTGTTAAGAAACATTTCTTTAGTTAAAAATGTGTAAAAACTATTTTGCAGGCCTTATCTATAAAACGCGTCCGTTGTATATAATCCAAACTACTATAAGCATTAGAAAGCCATTCATGCCCAATAAAATGAAAAGGAACGTCAATTTTGTATCTGAGTTACAAATTGAGCTTGTTTAAAAAAGAGTGATTTTTTTTCCCAGCACACGACGAGACAAAATTGGTCAAATGTTTCGGTGTCCTGGGTGGTAGACGCAACATTTTCGTTGCTTGCCCCTGTAACAGAGTACGTCAGTTGAGCACAGATGATGTTCCACGCTGTCCACAAGCAGTGCTAGTGCAACCTGTGCGCCGTCCAAAGCCTGGGTGTCAGTGGAGGAGCCGGTGTTCATACCAACAGGTGCAGTTGCAACCTGTGGTGGCTCAAGGAATGCCACCAACAACATTGGAATGCGCTGAGTACACTGCAGAACATGGGCCGTTATCAGGTCCAGTAGAGCATTCACCTCTGGTTGCGCACATGATGTTAGTGTCAAACAACGGCCTAACACGCATTCTTCTCCGCAAAGCAGGCATCAGAGGACAGGTAAGATGCAGTCCATCCAGACTGGTTGAAATGACAGCAACCAAGCTGCACTTAGTTCTCTTAGACGAGATGTGCCTAGGTATTGTACCATCCTGTCACGGTATTTCTGCTCCAGAAGAGCTTTTTCCATTTCCTTGGTGACTGAGACGTCCATTGCGTAGCAGATAGAAGACAATCAGGATACCTGCTATTAGAAACAGGATCAGCGGAACACCTCCAAAGATGCTTCCGAATACGGAGTGTATGAAGTTCGGTATAACTCCAAGTACCGTCTGAAAGGTGCTTAGAAGTCCAGAACCTACAGTCTTAAATAGGTGGACAATGCCAGTCGTATCTGACATGTTAAAGATACGATTTACCATTTCTACGAAATGGAAAGGGCAGTTTGTATTAATAAGCGCCTGTATCTCATTTGAAGACCGTGTGATCCCGAGTTCAAAAGTCTCTCAAGCGGAGGTTAAGGGCACAGACTTCTTTAAAAGCATGGTTTTCATTCTGCCTGGAGTATCAAACTGTAATAAAGAAACATTCAGTGAAGGCCATAACTGCGCCTCCCTGGCTGTATGTGTCACTGGAAACAATACTTGCATACAAAAAGTAACCCTGGAGCTCATGGTTAACAGATATGCTTTGCCCGGGAGTATTCCAAAGCAGCCTTGACTGTTCAGCATCAAGTAACTCCCATTCGAAAGTATCCTAAACGCTGGAGTAACCAAGGCAGCTGGGGCACACCTCAGATGACAGGGCAGGTTCACCACAGAACCATTACAAGCCCCGTGCAGTAGAATGTCCTGACATATGAGCGATCCACTTACAGCGCTCTCACAGTTTGTACCACTGAGAAACACTTCTCGATCCCCACTCCGGCATCGAAATCTGTATGGTAATTCCTAACATTCCTTAATGTATTCCTTACCCATTTTTTCATATTTGCCTGCCTGCTTTTGTTCAACGCAATATTGAAACTGAAAAGTAGTGACCCCTAGAGTTATGTGGCCATGGGTTAGCCATTCTGTGTGCGATGATTCTGCTACTGTGAACGGTAAGCTATACAGTTTTTCGATACGCAGCTTTGTATATTTTGCTCCCCTTTGTACCATTTCTATCTGTTTATCTGGTAGATTGTATTCAGAAAACAGAGACGTACTGTTTATAAAACGCCAAGGCACATAGCCTGCACGCAAAGATTGTAGCGTCGAGCTTAATAATATAATAGAAGGGGAGGAGCAAAGCTCGCGTCCGAGATGGCCGCGTTTTAGCTCGGCTCCGATCACTCTCCTGTCTGCAACAAATATCCTGTACTTTATCCTGCCCCGGGAAGTATTCCACGATGTGCAGTGGAACGACGATAACTCACAGGCACTTACCGTTTGCTCCGGTGATTCCTGGGTGTCACGGATCCTGAGTTACGCCCCTGTCTGCTTCGGGGCCTCCGGAGCGGCCGGGCCTGGCACTCCTTGGTGGCGCCCGGGCTGGACGAGGCGCGGTGGCCGGCCCTTGGTGGTGGTGTGGAGTCGGTCGGAGGGGCCGATGTGCTAATAGACCGATTGCGGCCTCCCGGGCCTGGTCCGGCGATCCTGCGGCCTAGTGTTGGGGAGCTGACTTCCATGGACGGGGTTAACCGTACATCTGGCTCGTCTCCCCTTTGTTCTCCGGCCCGGCCATTTTGAGTTCCTCCGCCCGGACTCGGAGAACGGTGCCGGCGGCGTGTGGGGTGCCGGCGCATCGCCTTCTTCTGGTGGCTCCCCTTCCTGCCCTGGTGGCACTTCCGCTGGTGGTTGCCGGTGTCCTGTTTTGCCCCGCTGATATCCGGGCGGAGGTCGGTGTTTGCAGCGGCCCCGCCGGGCTTCTAAGATGGCGGCCGGCCCCATGAGTCTCGGCCTTGCGGGGACCGGCAATGCGAGTCCGCCGCGCGGCACGTTTGCTGAATACTGTAAAGGTGAGCCTACGCTCCGCGACATCCTCGCCGCCCTGCGCTCCTGGGGGGCACCCATGACCGCACCGACCGCTATCCTGGAGGGGGGTCCCTTTGTTGGGCCTGCCGGGCCCCCCTCGGTTTGTGCGGCTTCATCTCTGTTGTGTGCTGCTGGAACTTTCCTTGGGGTCGTGGACCTGGAGGCTGCTGATGGTGTGGATGTGCGGGGGTCCGCTGCCCTTCTTCGTCCTGTGCCTCCTTCTGCTCCGGAGGTTCCCCGGCTGGATCCCGTCTGGACCGACCTCGATGGGTCTCCTTTTCCTCTTTCGCCTCACATGGCCGTACGAAAATCCTGTGACGGTGTCGCTGGACCGGCTTTCTCCGTATTCTCATCGGAACTTTGCCTGCTTTGCCTGAAGTGGTTACTGTACTTTCTGGATCATCCGGGTCACGATCGCTACAACTTGAGTGTATTTTTGACTCGACTTCCCGTTATTCACCTCCTGTTTTATGTGATCTGGTTCCTGGTGCGCTGGACGATTACAGTTTGCGAAAAACGAGGACAGGGTTGAGCTGATCTTGCCTCTGTGGACTGTTATTTTGTGGTATGGTTGGGTGATCCGTTCATAATTGTATGATTATGTTTGATACGTCTTTACGTTCCTGGAGCTTATCCGTGTGTTTATTATCTTCCCGTGGGCTCTGAGTATTTTCGGGCGGGGGGGTGGGAGCTGAAGGGGTTTTGATTGTGTGGCTCCTCTCCCGCTGTTTTTTCCCTGTTTCCCCTTCCCCCCCTTTTTTAATCTAAGTGATTCTTTCTTTCTTATATTTCTCTATATTTCGGGTTCTAATTAGGGCGACAGGCACGCTGCTGGGGGGTAGGCCATAGCCTTTTGCAGGGGTGCAGGGTGGGCTGTGCGGGGTGGTGGGGGGGTCTGTTTATTGTATCTTTCCCTGTTCCTCCTTTTGGTTCTATGGCTCTTATGTATCCCCTAATTTCGTGGCGCGGTGTCGGCACGTAGCCCCCCGGGGTGTTTGTGCTGGCATGGCCCTTTTGGTATGTCTGCTGTCACGGTTTACTACGCATTCATTTCTCCTGTTGCCACTAGTTCCATGTGCCGAATTAGTATTGGGTGCTTTGTTAGCCGTGGGGGGCGTGCACTGACGCTGCGCCCTCACTTTCCCCCTCCCCTTTTTTGATGTCCTCTTCCTCCCCTTTTTTCCTTTTCCCCACCCCCTTTTTTTTTTCCTCCCTTGGGTTGTTGTAACGGAGGGCTTTTAGTTTTGTAAACGTATTTTTCGCTGTTTTATTATTATGTGCCCTGATAGTGGTGGGTGGGTGCTGAGCAGCGACTGTGATTGTTCTTGATGTGGGACTCACGTTCTGCCTTTGCCAAAATGTATTGTTCTGTTGGTCTTTTCCTGTAATCGAGACTTCGGTTTGCTCACGGCCCACCACGGCCCTCTGGACTTTACAGATTGACATTATCCTGTGACACCCTTTTTCTATTATAAAATTAACCTACTTTTATCCTGTCCGTGATGGCGACTCAAAGACTTGTTGCCTTTGCCTTTCATATGAGCTATTTAGAAATCCTGTTGTCTCTCCTGTATTGCCTCGTATGTTTCTTTATTGTGGTGGCCGGCCCGGTGGGTTGTAGGCCCGTATCTGTGCGCGCCTTCTGTACAATAAAGGTTTTAAAAAAAAAAAAAATAATAATAATAATAATATAATAGAACGTAATTGAGATTGCCTGTGTTGTAATATGCTACGCAAGTAAATGATGGACGGAATGCTGAATAAATCATACATTCACCCTCAGTCAAGAGATCTGGGTAAATCCATTGTTCTTTTGCTCACCATGCCCCCCCAGTTTAGACCCAGCCATATGCAAATCAGTCTTGACCCTGTGCCTCATGGGAACAGTCCAGACTGAATTGCCAAGCCAGGTCCTCCCTGGACCGGAAACAAGCATCCTGGGACCGGTTTCTGGGTATTACCCTTCATCAGCCAGGCTAGCTTGAATCCAGTGGCACAGTGAGCAAGGGACCAACGTCTGGGGATACCCATTCCACTTAGGGTGAAAAGTGCTATACAAACAAATGATGGACAGAATATTGAATAAATCATACATTCACCCCAGTCAAGAGATATGGGTTAAATCCATCGTTCTTTTGCTCACCATGCCATCCCAGTTAAGACCCAGCCATATGCAAATCAGTCTTGACCCTGCGCCTGTCTTCTTCCAGTATGTCTATCGCAGAAGATACAATGTGCCTAAGGAATATATCCTGGAGGTCAATGTTGTTAACCCAGTGTCAACCACTGCTAGAGATTTATCCAAGTTAATACAGTCTTTTTCCCGTATTCTTTCTGCGGCCTCTTGTTGTGATATTTTCCAAATTTCACTGTAGGCAGCGTAAATGCCAGCATAAATGAAACTTTTTTTGGCGTGGTTTCCTGGGACCTAATAGAACATCCCTAAGATCCATGTCCGGTGAGAGTAAGGATAAGTGTTGATTCACTTCTGTGAGTGTTGAGGTTTCTAGCCAATTAAGGCACAACTTCCCAACACTGTATGACGTCGCTACCCCTGGATGTTGTCCATGTACATAACGCGGATCTGGCCTATGGATTGTGAAACCTTCGGTTTTACCCATGAATCTTTTTTGACAACCATTAGTGTCTGTGGGCCAAATAAACCATGTCTTCCACGATCAGAGCCATCCTCAGCCCACGAGGAAATGTGCAGAGGACAGCATGGAGCTGTCCTCCAAAGTCAAAGGATTAATGGATATTGACTTTTATTATTATGTATTATCAATTAATACATTTCTATAAAATATTATATATTTTTTGAGTTTTGAGGGTTTCAATATTTCATATTAAATATTTTATTTTTTCCAATACTTTGCTTAGGTTGGATTAGGAACAGCAAAATAGGATCCCTCCAAAGTCCACACTTTCCTCACTGTTGCTTAGGTTGGAGTGGGACTAGTCATCTTTATCCTTTCACAATCCAACACTTTCCGTACTGTTGCTTTAGTTGGAATGAGAATAATAAATTTTATTCCTCAAAATGTTACCACTCATAGCATTTTAATTTTGTGCTACTTTCGTTTTTGTCTTAATTTTGATTTTAATGTAGTTTAAGGATTTGTTTGATGTTTATTTCATATTTTGGTATATTTATTAGTTTGAACACAAAATTGTAAATATTTTTCCCTTTTGGTTATATTTATTGTCATTCATTGTAGTACAGTTTTTTTCTATTTGTAATTTTAAATTTTAGTGATGTTTCTATTTTAGGATAGGTTTTTTTCATTTGTTTTGTATAGGTTTTTGTGATTTTTATTTTATGTAATTTTCTATTTTTTGATGTTTTAGAGCAATGTGAATTTTAATAATGTGTTTTTTATGTTTAATGCTGACTATGTACTAAATATTATTAGTATTTGTAATATATTTATATAGTGTTTGTTATATATGTGTTTGTTTAAATGTATTTTTAAATTACATTTATATCAATTTTCTTTATTATACAAATTGCTACTTGCACAAAAGTGACCTCTCCCACATCCTAGGCTCCAGTGCCTGTAGCAGATGTCCACCTGTCTCAAATCTTCAAATGACAGGAGTGAAATGTTTAAACTTGACATCTTTCCAGACGGTGACTTTTAGCACATTTTGCTTGAGTGCGATAATGTACTCAAAGTGTTTTGCTTACAAATGCATTTCCTTGTAGGCATATTATCACAACACTGTACATCTTGTCCAAGGACCAAGTACATTGAGCATACTGCCCTTACATTTTGTTGTCCGTTAGGCGACAGCTCTGAGCCAGTAGAATAAACAATGACAATGGCATCTAAACTCAGGCACAGTGCAAATGTATCCAGTTTTTATTATATAAACTGCCCTCAAGCCATTGCTTGAGAGAGGAGCATTGCCATAGATTATCCTAGTCGTTCAGCTGTGTCTGACTTTCATCCCTGCTGACTCATCACAGTCCTGTGAGGGATGGTGGCCTGTTCTACAGCAGACTGAAAAACGCAAACATGTAAATGGCCACTTCGAGGTAACTGGCAAAAACACATGCTCACAATTCCCTCTAGGATGGATAGTGCTAGGTAGGCATACAATTATATGTATTCATATAATCCAGTGGTTCCCAAACTGTGCGCCATGGCTCCCTGAGGAGTTGTCAAGCCTAGCCAGGGGAGCCAGGCACCAAGCACTTTAAATGCATTTAATGTTGAAGGGTCTGTTGGCTTGAGTTAAAATAATTAGACTTAAACGCATGATGTAGAGGATTTGTAAGTGATGTGCCTAAAGCTGTAAACGTAGTGGCATTTCGAGGGATATGACCTCCGTCCTAAAGTAGGCAGAAGATACCTGATTTTGTTTACTTGTTAATAGTTTCTATTTTTCCCAAATGCATTTTACACTAATGCAAGTTGTCCTGCCTATTAAACGCACTAAGGGGGTCATTAGGATAGCGGGCGGAAAACCACCCCGACCGCCATGGAGGTGGAAACCTACCGCCCGCCTGCACCGCGGATACACCGGCGGCCACATTAGGATCAAACGCCACTAAAGACCGACTGTGGCGGTAGCGGGCCAAGCAAAGCCGTCTAACATGGGCAGTGATGGCCAAAAACCGACCGCGGCAGTCGGAAAAGCAGCGGAAAAGCAACAACCCGCTGCAAGGACAGCGGACACACCGCACAGGAAATTAAGATAACCCCGAGGGTGTCGCGGTCGGGACCGCTGTTACCGACTGCTGCGGTCGCACACAGGAGTGAATGGGAAAAATAGTGAAAGAGCTGCAGCATAGACACCGCAGCGGACGGGCCATGAAAAACATGGCGGTCGATGCCAAAACACCGCAGTGATGCCAAACAGTGCACAAACAAAATCAGCCATGCCCCCCAAATACATAAGACACATACAAATAAAACAAATAAAGCCAAAAAAAGAAAAAAAAAACAGAACAACTCCCACAACACACTTGACACCCAAATCCACTTGGACACACCCACACAGCTGAGTATAAAGCCACCCCCTTCACTGACCACAATCCTTTGCAACACTCCAGAAGAGAAGGCCATACACCACATCTGACGGGAGAGGCAAAAGAGCACAGCACACACACACATCCACCACCACTATCACTACCACCATTACACCAGCACAAACAATCCCCAGCACACAACACACCTCACACCTCAACACCATACCCCTGCACCCATACCCCTGCACCCACAAACACCTCAACCACCACACACAATGACAACAAAAAAATTGCCCAAATTCATCGAGAGTGAGTTGACAGTCAAGGTCAATGAGATTGTGAGAGTAGATAACTATAAATGTGGGTCGGTTGGAGCACCGCTTCTAATTAACATATATAAATATAACTCAGTTTACTGTGCTCCATGGTTCACTCCCCACTCAGGAGTGAGTTATCATGAAAAATAAAGCAAGTCTTTGGTCGGCTTGTCTCCTTGGGCACAAGTATGGGCTGGATCTCCAGCATTAATTTAGTGAGCCAACAACTCGATTCTTCATTTCAATGATTTCATTTTAATTGTAATCCATGGTTTATAACGCAATCCATAATGTTGATTCACATCATTCAAAATCTCTTGATTATCCTCAATATAACATTCTTTTCATTGTTGGCATTAAATGGCCTCCCAATGCATTTCGGCGCAGTTAAATGAAATCATTGAAATGAAGAATCGAGTTGTTGGCTCACTAAATTAATGCTGGAGATCCAGCCCATACTTGTGCTCAAGGAGACAAGCCGACCAAAGACTTGCTTTATTTTTCATTGTGAGAGTAGAGCCACAACTGTTTGGTAGCCTGGTCCAACAGACACCATTAGCCACGAGGACACAAATGTGGGAAAGGATAGTCCAAAGGGTGAATGCCGTAGGGACCACCCCAAGATCCAAGAAGGAGATCATGAAGTGGTGGCATGACCTTAAGAGGGTTGTCAAGGAGAGGAGGAGTAAGAACTGGACGCTGGCGAAGGTGACTGGCAGTGGCCCTCCCATCCCACCGAAAACATTCACACCATGGGAGGAGAAGGTGCTTGCCATACTGCTTCCTGAGAGTCTCACAGGAGTAGCCGGGGGAGCGGAGGCTGGTAAGTACAAACAAATGGCAAACAACACACTGAGAAGTACTTCCTTGAAATACCAAAACACCACTACACTGTCCACCCTCACACAACAGGTAGCCAGCCATCTTGCTTAGGAGGCCTGTATGGGGGAGGGAGGCCTGCACTACCACTCCCACCATATCCCCTGTCCCACAGCTGAGCAGGATACAGGCCTCCCCCACCCAGGAGCATGTGTCATCCATTGCACTGTTCAACAAACAAACTTACAGGTAGGTAGCCATCTTCACATGGAGGGTGTTTGGGGGTGGGAGGCCTGTATCACTACTCCCAGCATGTCCCCTGGCCCACACTCCAGCAGCATGGAGGCCTCCCCCACCCAGGAGCATGTGTCAGCCATTGCACTGTTCAACAAACAAACTTACAGGTAGGTAGCCATCTTCACTTGGAGGGTGTTTGGGGGAGGGAGGCCTGTATCACTACTCCCAGCATGTCCCCTGGCCCACACTCCAGCAGCATGGAGGCCTCCCCCACCCAGGAGCATGTGTCATCCATTGCACTCTTCACCCTCACCGAAACAGGTAGGTAGCTATCTTGCTTGTGATGTCTGTCTGTTGGAGGGAGGCCTGCACTACCACTCCCACCATGCCTCCTGTCCCACAGCTGAGCAGGATACAGGCCTCCCCCACCCAGGAGCATGTGTCAGCCATTGCACTCTTCACCCTCACCGAACAGGTAGGCAGCTATCTTGCTTGTAATGTCTGTGTCTTGGAGGCAGGCCTGCACTACCACTCCCACCATGCCTCCTGTCCCACAGCTGAGCAGGATACAGGCCTCCCCCACCCAGGAGCATGTGTTAGCTATTGCACTCTTCACCCTCACCGAACAGGTAGGTAGCTATCTTGCTTGTGATGTCTGTCTGATGGAGGGAGGCCTGCACTACCACTCCCACCATGCCTCCTGTCCCACAGCTGAGCAGGATACAGGCCTCCCCCACCCAGGAGCATGTGTCAGCCATTGCACTGTTCAACAAACAAACTTACAGGTAGGTAGCCATCTTCACTTGGAGGGTGTTTGGGGGAGGGAGGCCTGTATCACTACTCCCAGCATGTCCCCTGGCCCACACTCCAGCAGCATGGAGGCCTCCCCTACCCAGGAACATGTGTCAGCCATTGCACTCTTCACCCTCACCGAACAGGTAGGTAGCTATCTTGCTTGTGATGTCTGTCTGTTGGAGGGAGGCCTGCACTACCACTCTCACCATGCCTCCTGTCCCACAGCTGAGCAGGATACAGGCCTCCTCTACCCAGGAACATGTGTCAGCCATTGCACTCTTCACCCTCACTGAACAGGTAGGTAGCTATCTTGCTTGTGATGTCTGTCTGTTGGAGGGAGGCCTGCACTACCACTCCCACCATGCCTCCTGTCCCACAGCTGAGCAGGATACAGGCCTCCCCCACCCAGGAGCATGTGTCAGCCATTGCACTCTTCACCCTCACCGAACAGGTAGGTAGCTATCTTGCTTGTGATATCTGTCTGTTGGAGGGAGGCCTGCACTACCACTCCCACCATGCCTCCTGTCCCACAGCTGAGCAGGATACAGGCCTCCCCCACCCAGGAGCATGTGTCAGCCATTGCACTCTTCATCCTCACCGAACAGGTAAGTAGCTATCTTGCTTGTGATGTCTGTCTATTGGAGGGAGGCCTGCACTACCACACCCACCATGCCTCCTGTCCCACAGCTGAGCAGGATACAGGCCTCCCCTACCCAGGAACATGTGTCAGCCATTGCACTCTTAACCCTCACTGAACAGGTAGGTAGCTATCTTGCTTGTGATGTCTGTCTGTTGGAGGGAGGCCTGCACTACCACTCCCACCATGCCTCCTGTCCCACAGCTGAGCAGGATACAGGCCTCCCCCACCCAGGAGCATGTGTCAGCCATTGCACTCTTCACCCTCACCGAACAGGTAGGCAGCTATCTTGCTTGTAATGTCTGTGTCTTGGAGGCAGGCCTGCACTACCACTCCCACCATGCCTCCTGTCCCACAGCTGAGCAGGATACAGGCCTCCCCCACCCAGGAGCATGTGTCAGCTATTGCACTCTTCACCCTCACCGAACAGGTAGGTAGCTATCTTGCTTGTGATGTCTGTCTGATGGAGGGAGGCCTGCACTACCACTCCCACCATGCCTCCTGTCCCACAGCTGAGCAGGATACAGGCCTCCCCCACCCAGGAGCATGTGTCAGCCATTGCACTGTTCAACAAACAAACTTACAGGTAGGTAGCCATCTTCACTTGGAGGGTGTTTGGGGGAGGGAGGCCTGTATCACTACTCCCAGCATGTCCCCTGGTCCACACTCCAGCAGCATGGAGGCCTCCCCTACCCAGGAACATGTGTCAGCCATTGCACTCTTCACCCTCACCGAACAGGTAGGTAGCTATCTTGCTTGTGATGTCTGTCTGTTGGAGGGAGGCCTGCACTACCACTCTCACCATGCCTCCTGTCCCACAGCTGAGCAGGATACAGGCCTCCCCTACCCAGGAACATGTGTCAGCCATTGCACTCTTCACCCTCACTGAACAGGTAGGTAGCTATCTTGCTTGTGATGTCTGTCTGTTGGAGGGAGGCCTGCACTACCACTCCCACCATGCCTCCTGTCCCACAGCTGAGCAGGATACAGGCCTCCCCCACCCAGGAGCATGTGTCAGCCATTGCACTCTTCACCCTCACCGAACAGGTAGGTAGCTATCTTGCTTGTGATATCTGTCTGTTGGAGGGAGGCCTGCACTACCACTCCCACCATGCCTCCTGTCCCACAGCTGAGCAGGATACAGGAATCCCCCACCCAGGAGCATGTGTCAGCCATTGCACTCTTCATCCTCACCGAACAGGTAAGTAGCTATCTTGCTTGTGATGTCTGTCTATTGGAGGGAGGCCTGCACTACCACACCCACCATGCCTCCTGTCCCACAGCTGAGCAGGATACAGGCCTCCCCAACAAGGAGCATGTGTCAGCCATTGCACTGTTCAACAAACAAACTTACAGGTAGGTAGCCATCTTCACTTGGAGGGTGTTTGGGGGAGGGAGGCCTGTATCACTACTCCCAGCATGTCCCCTGGCCCACACTCCAGCAGCATGGAGGCCTCCCCCACCCAGGAGCATGTGTCAGCCATTGCACTGTTCAACAAACAAACTTACAGGTAGGTAGCTGTTGGACCTGGCCCTTTTGGCAGGTTCACCCCGAAACTTTTTGCTTTTTCCTAGCCTGTTTCTAGAACCTGGTGTTGGTGATTTTAGGCCTCTGCGCACTTTTTCACTGTGGTACAGTGTAAAGTGCGTGAGCTCTCTGTGTATGTATGGTGAGTGACCTGCCCTCCCATAGGAATGAATGGGGAATATGTATGCCCATGGTAGTTCCTGATGTGTGGGGAGTGCAGGGTCGAGTTTGATATGTGCGAACTCGTGAGATTGAATGCTGCCTAATGGTGTATGCAGCATGATTGTGTCTAGTCTAGAAGTGGCACTTTGAGAAGTTGGCATATTTGTGTAATTTGTGCCTGGTGTGTGATTGGCTGGTGAGCCTGGCCCAGGAGTGCCTGGGCCTGCTTGTGGATTGACTGTCTGGTTTGAGGATGACAGGGGCTGGGGAGCCCCAGGAGGTTGTCTGAGTCAGCCCGTGGATGAAAGGCAGCATCTGCTGCCAGGGAAGTGGGAGAAGATAGCACCTGGGAGTGAATGAGGCTGTGCCTGCCTGCCACAATGCTGGCTCCACCTCCCCGCTGGGCGACTGTCACCTCTGTCCCTGATACTGAAAGGACTTCCCTATAACCAGTTCTAGCTGGTTCTCACACTGCCTGCACCCTTTAGACTTCAAAGACTTTTCTCTGTATAAAAAGGGGCTGTGTCCCCTTCCAAAATGTTCTGGTTTCTGACTTGAATCTGCCAGGGGCGTGCTGCTGCTTGGGCCCAGGGGAATCCCTGGGCCCTGCCCAGCCCCTGGACACCTGATGGACTTTCCTGGATGCCTGGAGGACTTCTAGGGGACCCCTCTGCCTTGCCTGGGCTGATTGGGGGGACTTTGCTTTGCCCCTTGGAATCTCTGGGTCCTTTGGCAGCATGGAGAAGCTGCATTTCCCTTCAGAGAACTTTTTCTTGCTTTTGCCAGGGCTTATTATAGCCTAAAGCGCCTGGAAGCGCTTTGGTTGCTGTTCTAGCGCTAGGAGCGCTGTGGATTGGCCTTTAGCGCTTGGGAGCGCTTTATGTACGAGTGCCGGTGCCCACCTGGCACCTTTATTTAATTATTTTAATTGATGGGTGCCACCCCATTTATTTACTGGTCTAACGGGTGCTCACCCCGTTTCTACTTTTAATTTTGCAACCGAGGGTGCCCACCCCTTGTTGTGACCCTTTGAAATCACCGCCGCTGGCCCGGAGATCGATACCGAGGCGCTGCGCCCGCCCCCCTGCCAAGGGCCGCGCTGCTATTGGCGGCCCTCAGCACAGGAAGCCAGGCAGGTCCTGTGGTGACATGGGCGGGCCTGAGAAAGGCAGCTTTCGCTTCCCCCTACCCGGGGGAACCGTGTGGTTCGTTGCCGGTCTCCCATGCGATGGAGGGAGACCGGAGACATGCCAAGTGAAGCTGAGGCCGGCGCGAGCTTTCGCGGGGCTCCCATGTGGAAGGGAGAGCCCCGCGGTGATTACGGCGATGTGGCAGCGGGATAGGCAGGCGGGACTCCGGTGTCGTGGAGAGCCCCGCGCCGCCCAAAAGAGAGTCCCGCAGCACGGAGAGGAGCAGAGCAGCGGATTCCCCCGAGGAATCAGCCCGGTGAGTACCCCGGGCTGGGGGGAGCTCAGAGCGCCAGTGCGCTCCACTGATGGGGCATTCTTCTTGCAGAGCCCAGAGGGGCTCAGGGGGCAGCTTGGTCATTTCGAGCCAAGAGGCTCAATGCGCCCCACGTGTGGAGGAGCCTGCGAGAGGCCCCAGGCGGTACCTTGGTGTGTCGAGCCGCGAAGGCTCCCCAAGGGCAGTTCCTTGTCTCTTGAGTCCCCCGAGCGGGACTCCAACGTAGGGGGCCATTTTTAGTTAGAGGGGGCGTTGGGGCACATTGCCGGTGCCCGCCCCCTCCTGCCTGCGAGGTATTTGTGCAGAGCTCGAGAGGCTCCATCAGGCCTATATTGTTTTAAGAGTCTGTGAGGCTCTTGGGGGACACAAGTGGTTTCAGAGCCTGTGTGGCTCCAGCATTCTGCCCAAAGTTATTTACAGAGCCTGTGTGGCTCCAGCAGTGGGCGCAGTTGGTGCCAAGGGCCAGTGAGGGCCCTGTCGCAGTTTTGTTGACTCCCAGCTGCCCAGCAATTAGTGGGCAGCTGCACCGTTTAGGTCTTGTGATTGTCCCCAGGTGCCCAGCAAGTAGTGGGCACCTGCAACGTTTAGGTTTTGCGCCGGTGGCGCACCCCTGACTGGCGCTGCATGGCAGCGCGCCCTGACATTCTGACACAGGGCTCTTTAGTCCCTTTATTAGATGGGGGCTGGCATGTGATTTTTATTTAGGCGCAATGTGATTATCTATGTGATGGTAATTGCCTAATGTGAGTTTTGCGCAATGTGATGTGGTGCTAGGAAATGTAATGCATTTAATATGATTACGCACCTTGATCTTACACCTCTGAATGTTTTTATGCATCATGTGTTTTTGCGCTATTGAGTTATGTTCTGGCACCTCTGAATGTTTTTATGCATCATGTGTCTTCCTGGATTTTACACCTCTGAATGTGTTGGTTTATGCATCATGTGTTCTTCCTTCCCTGCACCTCTGAATGTTTTAGGCATCATGTGTTTTCTTTCCTTACACCGCTGAATGTGTTTTTATACATCATGTGTTTACCTTTTTCCCTACACCTCTGAATGTTTTAGGCATCATGTGTAATGTGTTCTTGCTGATACCCCTAAAATGTATTTTATTCTTAGGTGGTTGTTCTTTCCAGTACAGGTGGTCCTAGTGAGGTCCTGGTCCCCTGCGTGACATTCTCCTAAGGTGTTTAGGGTTGCGTAGGTGGTACTTACCTGTTCCCAGTAGTTACTGGATGTGATTTATAACTGTTATTTTATATCCTTTTTTAATCTAATCTCTGACAGTATTTCTATTTCTAAAAGTGTTGATTCTGACAGTGGCCCATGTGGACCTGTCTTGTAAATAATCCCTTATGAATATTGCCCATGCCAGATGGCACAATGTACATGTGTGATTTCTATCTGATGTGATTTTGACAATACAGAAGTTATTTTTATATAACCTTGTGTAGAGTTCCTTTTGTGGTGTGCCTAGGATGTTGTTGCTGTTGTATGCTGGCGCAAATGCTTTACACATTGCCTCCGAGTTTTAGCCTTACTGCTCGTGCCAAGCTACCAAGGGGGTGAGCAGGGGTTATCTTGGCGTGTGACTCCCTTGCCCTGACTAGAATGGTGGTTTCTGCCTGGCTTTGGCGTCAGCCTTAGCCTACCAGAAATAGCCAGTTCTAACAGTAGCCATCTTCACTTGGAGGGTGTTTGGGGAGGGAGGCCTGTATCACTACTCCCAGTATGTCCCCTGGCCCACACTCCAGCAGCATGGAGGCCTCCTCCACCCAGGAGCATGTGTCAGCCATTGCACTCTTCACCCTCACCGAACAGGTAGGTAGCTATCTTGCTTGTGATGTCTGTCTGCTGGAGGGAGGCCTGCACTACCACTCCCACCATGCCTCCTGTCCCACAGCTGAGTAGGATACAGGCCTCCCCCACCCAGGAGCATGTTTCAGCCATTGCTCTCTTCATCCTCACCTAACAGGTAGGTAGCTATCTTGACTCTTCCTGATGTGTGTGTGTGTGTGTGTGGTAGACCTGCATTCCTAAATGCAGCAACAATTGCATGCAATGCATCGAGATCCAACATGTATGAGTAAATGATGTTCCTCTGCACTATGAAATTACACACAGTGTTGTCATGAATTGTACTACTGGTTACTTCATATTTGTGTAGTGTACAGACAGTCGTTTATACGCAGCTGACACAATACTTGCACAGTGCCCAACACTGACCATCCCCCATCTAATCCACAGGTGATGAAGAACTCAATGCTGAGGACCACACCAACGACCAGCAGAGCCAGTCTCCACCCCCAGCACATGGACTCTCAGATGTGGACTCCCAGGACAGTTTGGACGACGAGCTCCAGCCCGGCCCATCTGGTGTGCCACAGACCCAGAGGTCCCAGGGCCCCATCCTCCCCGCAACAACAGCGCAGCAGACCCCTGCTGTCACGGTCTCTGCCTCCACTGCAGCCACCACCACCGCCACCGCCACTACCACTAGTACCACAAGTACCACCTGCAGCACCCTCTCTGTCCCAGGGGACGACCAGGCCACAGCAATAACTGTTGAGGGCAGGAAGAGAGTGCGTGGACCCACAGTGGCGAGGCAAGAGGTCCGTGGAAGCAGAGCCGGTGGGAGAGCCAGGGTCACCACCAGACCTCGGGAAGAGTGGACACCATCCCTGGACCACTTCACCAGAGTAGTGGAGGCATACCAAGAGGTCCAGAGACAAAGTGGCCGGTCGGATGAACTTTTAAGGGAGCTCATCCTGCTGATGAGGTCCATCGACAACCTCCTTGGACAGATGGTTGACCTCATGGGCCAGCAAGTGGCGTTGCAGAGGGACAGGCCTGTGTCCCAACCACCACCTCCGTCCCCTCCTGTTGTGCCGCAGGATGACAGTGCACCATCCTCCCCTGCGCCAACAGAGAGGGGCGAGCCCCCTCACGCCGCTGGCCATTCAGCAGCCCCCCCCCCCCGCCAAAAAGATCTAGAGGGTGTCCAAAGAAGAGCCTGGGAGTCTCCGGAGGCAAAGCACCTGCCACACGCCAGTCACGGAGCCAGCCGTGATGACAACCCTCTTCCCTACTGCATTGACTGTTTGGACTGTCTTTCCCCAAATTTCCTTGGCAATGGCACCTGTCTGTTGGACTGGGTCACCACATCCATGTGGACTCTACTCTTGCATCTCATCGAATAGGACTGTCAACTCACTGCTCATTCTCCACTGTCATGTAAATATTCCCGCACAAATCACATGTCCACTGTCAAAATAAAATACCTGACGCACCAGATTTTGTGCAGTATCGTTTTTAGTGCAATATTTACAATGCTGACAAGGTCCATGATGTGTCCAAATGCTGTACAGTTTGTAGTGCATGAATCGTCTGTAGCACCTAGGGAGACACAACAGAACAACAGTCACTGGTCTCATTGTGGCATCACAGGCAGAACACTACACAAAACATACACAAGACACAACAGGCATACTAGACAATGGGCTGCAGGTGTGAACAAATAGGGTCCAGCATACGTCCCCATATGGTACGTCAATGTCACATTTACCACACACAGGTGACTGAACGTGTGCCTGTCTGTTACATCCGCGCATAGCCCTTCACAACAACAGCAACCACACCAGACAATGTACACGTTGTACCTCGTCACCCACCTTCAAGTGAAGAAGCAGTCGATGAGCTGCTGGCGCAGGTCTACTCCTTCCTCCTCTCCACTGTCCTCATCACTGGACTCAGGTCCTTGAGTAGGTGGTGGCCTTGGTTCCTCACCATCGTCTAGGAGCAGGGGAACCCTCTTGTGGATGGCCAGGTTGTGCAGCATACAGCATGCCACAACGATCTTGCATACCTTCCCAGGTGAGTATGCCAGTGCACCTCCGGTCCTGTCAAGGCAGCGGAATCTTGACTTCAGCAGGCCAAAAGTCAGTTCGATTACCCATCGGGTCCTGCCATAGGCCTCATTTTAGCGAATGTCAGCCGGGGTCCTGGGATTCCTGAGGGGGCTCAACAGCCATGGCCTACTGGGATATGCTGAGTCACCTGTGAATGTCAAACACCCATTGCAATGTTGCACAGCCAGAGTGCATCAGGTAACACACAGCACGCCATATCAGTAGGCATACTCACCCACAATGCAAGCACGCTCAGGATGCAGATTCTCCATCATCCGTGGCACCATACTGTTCCTCATGATGTACGAATCATGCGCCGAGCCGGGATACTTCGCACATACATGAGAAATGGTCATGTCCGCAAGGCACACCACCTGCACATTGATGGAATGATAATGTTTGCGGTTCTTATAAATGTGCTCCGTCGCCTGTGGTGCCACCAGACCTACATGGGTGCAATCGATGGCACCAACAACATGTGGGATGCGCCCAAGGGGATAGAAGTCCCCCTTGGGGCAGCCAATTCTCCTCCCCTAAGGAAATGGATGTAGCAATTCCGATACAGCATCATGGCAGCAAGAACATCCCTCAGCACCATGCTGAACATGGACTGCGACATCCCTCCAGTGCTAGCCACGGTCTCTTGGAAGGAACCTGTCGCAAAGAAATGGAGTTCTGCCATCACCTTGTATGTGGGTGTGAATGCCGTTGGATAGTGGCGGCGAGGCTGCAGGTGGGGCTCCAATAGATCACACAGGATCTTCAGTGTTGGTCTATCCAGGCGGAATTTCCGTATTATTGACTCATTCTCCATGTCCTCCAGCACTGTCAGGTGATGTAGGAGATTTGGCCTCCTCCTAGTTGGGATGAACATTTTTAAAAGTCAGTGACAACCATCATGAGATGAAAAATAATCACGTGCCCTTGTAACCTTAAGTACGTGGGAATGACCACACGGAAAATAAAGTTACGCATCTGCGAACATCACAGTAATGTACGGTGTCGTAAAGGAAAAACAAAACTAACTACTCACTTCTTAGAACATGGACACTGTACTAATGACAACAGATGGACAGTTATAGAACAAATACAACAGGGCAGTGAAAGCACTATCTTTGAAAAAGAGCAAAGATGGATTTATCGTTTATCCACGCATTCACAAGGGTTAAATGATGATATACCGTGGGGCTCTGTGATGCGACGATAGATCAGTTTGTTCTTTGAGCTCGTTCTTTAACTGTGTTTATCGATATAGCTGAAATTAGACTATCCCTTTGTTATTGTTGAGTTACTTAAGAAAGGCCAATTTTTCATGTTGATGTTAGGGTCTGTAAAACAACAAGAGCACTTATGACAGACAAATCTCCTAATGAAGATACTCTGCTCCTAGAATATGTTATTTTTCATTTAAAGACGTAGGATCCAATTTCATGTTGTGGACTTGTTTGTGAGGCAGTAATAAAGTTTTCTGCAAATCGAATACGAAAAACAAGGGGAAGTTGTGTATGATTAAGTATCTGCCCCTTTAAGATATGGGCACTCCAGAACGGCGGTCACATGATCGTGAGCAACGCAGTGAACGCTGTTGACGCGTTTATTTAAACAAGACGCCTCCACGGGTCCAGTGTTTACAGGCCGTGGATGTGCGCTGAATAGGTGCTCCTGCGGGGAGTCGTTCAGATGAAAGTAAGTGATTTTTCGAATACGAATGCGTTGAATTTGTTAGCGTGGTATTTACTTGAAGCCTTGGTTCTGAGCCAACACGGTCGAAAACAGGGAGAGAGATATGCTTTTCTTTCCTGGTTGTGTTTTCGCAGTTTTTCTGAACGTGAAGGTTTCCCCTGCCACGTGCCTAAGGGGCAATTTTCCTGCTATTGTGAAGTGAGTGGTCTTTTTACATGTTGAATTAAAGAGTGTTTGGAGGAACCTATGCACTGGGTGGGTTCTGCTATGTGCATGCAGCTTCGGTTACTTTTTGGAAGCTACCCCACTAGCAGTTACAGATGAATCTGTAAAATGATTTACATGTAAAAAAATTTTTTTTTTTTCAGATTGATCATCCCTCAACTGTGGAGGGGTTTTGCGCGGAAGTTTGCGTGCATGAAATTACAGATAAGTTTGTAATTTTAATTCTTCTTTTTTCACCCCGCATATTATGGTTTTGGCGCCTAAGTGAGCGCTTTTCATGAGGCTAGGGTTTATGTGGTCCTGAGGAATGCTGAGCTGATGTTAGGCTCTTGCAAGAAACATGTCGACTTTTTAGAACATTTGGTTCAAATTAACTCAACCTTTTACATGTCCGACTTTACACTATTGTTTTTAATAGAGTTAGAGCTACCCCCATGTTAAAGGAATCTTCTGGTCTTGGGAGTAGTCCATACTCTTTTTAATTGTGCACCCCTTTTTTCTGCTACGTAGTGTCTCACATACTGAAAATAAGGACCCAATGAAGACAACTGGCAACCAACTATTTAGTTGGTGCCTGAGGGTTCTTTTTCCTCACTGAGGTTTCTTTACTCCACTCTCTTTACATTCTCTGGTATATCTCTTCCAATCTATGGTGGTGTGATTTAGCTTTTTATCCCTCCATTTTCAGTTTTAGTCTGAGCTTGTCTCTTGTTTTGGGTACTCTTATGTGGTTTTGATATAAACCATCATGAGATGGCCACAGCACATACCATCAATGAGGTCATGGAAAAACAAAGACTGCCTCAGAGATGCATGGCACACCATGTTACATGGCTGGCCTTTTGATACACACAGAGGGCACACCTCTCCACAGACAATACACAAGTGCCACAAACACATCGGAGAATGTGAATGCGCACATACTGGAGAACACAATTCACATGTGCAGGCAAGGTGCTGCAACATCCGTCAAGTAAGTAAGGAAAGTACCATGTCTGTATAATACCCATCTGCTGTACCTGTCACACCTCAATGCATCATGTAAACTCTGCACACATCCATCAACACAATGATCACAGTATCAGGAAAATGTTCAGTTATATTCACGAGCTGTTGTGAATGCACCAGTCTGATACGATACAATGCAGTGACACAATCCTTGTCAAGGTCATCACTGACTCACAACAAATTGATTAGTAACACATCATGAACACCAGCTCAAGAGTGTCAAGCATCATCAGCCATGAAATGCATAAGTAACATGGCAGGGACCACAGACCAAAGTGTGTCACACTGAACGTGCGTCCACCTGTGGATGACATGGAAGTATGGCATTGTGTGTACAATGATGTGCCCTTCACCATGTTGCTGCTGTGTACTGATACAGTGTTCAGGATTGACATAGCCATGAATGGTTATGAAAATAAAGGTACCAACCGCCTGTCCCTGGCGGTTTGACACCAGCACCACCCCCTTCACAAGTGCTGAAGCCATTGGCATATGGACATGTGTACATGGCGGTGGGCATGCTCCGCCCCATGAATCGCGCCACCTACCGCCTGTCCCCGGCGGTGTGACACCAGCACCACCCCCTTCACAAGTGCTGAAGCCATTGGCATATAAACATGTGTACATGGCGGTGGGCATGCTCCGCCGCATGAATCGCGGTACCTACCGCCTGTCCCTGGCCGTGTGACACCAGCACCACCCCCTTCACAAATGCTGAAGCCATTGGCATATGGACATGTGTACATGGAGGTGGCCATGCTCCGCCAGCGCGTAGGCGGTCATGGGATGCATTTAAATGATGCACCATCGCGGTAGTGCACCCCGGGCACCCGTGGTGCATCACCACCATGGAGCATTGCCTACAGCCAATGGGAGCGTTGATCTCGGTGGCATGATGCAGATTTGAGAAACGCGGAAGGTGTGCTCCGCCAGCGCGTAGGCGGTCATTGGATGCATTTGAATGATGCACCATCGCGGTAGCGCACCCCGGGCACCCGCTGTGCATCACCGCCATGGAGCATTGTCTACAGCCAATGGGAGCGTTGATCGCGGTGGCATGATGCAGATTTGAAAAACGCGGAAGGTGTGATCCACCAGGGCGTAGGCGGTCATTGGATGATTTTGAAAGAGGCAGACCTGGACAACCAATTGGTGCTGCTTTGCAGCTTACAGACGACCCCAGGGGGCTATAAGTTTGTGGGAGTGAGCCTTAACATTTCCACTGCTCACAGAACCTGCTGCCTGGGACCTTCTCCTGCTGCTGCCTCCTGAGCCTGCTGCCTGGGACCCTCTCCTGCTGCTGCCTGAAGAACCTGCTGCCTGGGACCCTCTCATGCTGCTGCCTCCTGAGCCTGCTGCTTGGGACCCTCTCCTGCTGCTGCCTGAAGAGCCTGCTTCCTGGGACCCTCTCCTGCTGCTGCCTCCTGAGCCTGCTGCCTGGGACCCTCTCCTGCTACTGCCTGAAGAGCCTGCTGCCTGGGACCCTCTCCTGCTGCTGCCCCCTGAGCCTGCTGCCTGGGACCCTCTCCTGCTGCTGCCTCCTGAGCCTGCTGCCTGGTACCCTTCACCACTCACTTCCGCCACAGGTGTTCCATGTCCACAGGGATGGCAAGGATGGAGAAGATCCGTGCCAGTCCATTCACCAGCGAGGAGCTAGAGGTCCTTGTGGACGAGGTGCTGGCACAGCACCCAAGGCTGTTTGGTGGTCCCAATGTCGTGGTAAGTCACCATGAAGGTAGCCGTCGGGCAGAGGGGTGTCAGACGTGTAGTTGTGCTGCTGCAGTATATGCCTGAGGGTGTGGGGTTGTGTCGAACACTGACAGACAAGATGACTCCAGGGCGAGGGAGTGTGTGTGTCACAATGTCACTCTTTCCCATGCCTGCACCTGTACGTGTGAGTGGGGAGTGTTACATTGTCAGCCATACAGAGCCACCGAATGTTTGCCATGTAGGTGCCAGGACATTAATTGCTTGTGTGAGTATTTCTGTGTGACCCTGTTGTCTGACTCAGTGTGACCCAGGGAGTCGGACCAGTGGCTGCCCACACAAACGAATAACACCACCAGACTTACATGTTCCTTGCACCAGTTCCTTCCCACTGAATAATAGATATGCCACATCTGTGCCCTGTGTAATTGCAGACTTACACACTTCTGTCGATGCATATTATGTTGATGCATCTTGCATTTGTTAGATTATCCTGGACCCTCTATGCCCCAATGTGTGCATACAATCACATCTGTGTGGGCCATGCAAAGTGCCCTTGTGAGGGGTCCCCCAGTTTGGGATGGAGGGAGGTCACAATAGGTCCTGAGTCTGTGTCTTGCTACAGTACTGATAGATGTTGGTACCTGACATTGTGGAACTGGTCATGCCCCTTCTTTACTCTCATACATGCAGCTCAAGGTAAACCAGCGTAAGACCGTGTGGAGGGCCATTGCGGCAAAGGTGCGAACCCTGGGGGTATCCAACCGCCGACGCACACACTGCCACAAGAGGTGGGACGACATCAGTCGGCTTGCAAAAACCGTGGGTGAGATGACATTGGGGATGCTACCACGCACAGGGCATTTGGCACGGCGCAGCATGACTCCACTGATGGGCCGCATCTTGGCAGTGACTCATCCAGACCTGGATGCACGTCTGAAGGAGCATGGCAAGCAAGGCAGGGCTGGTGAGTATCTGGGGAGCGTGACTTTTGCTTGGAGTGGATGCATGTGTACAGGGCCTGTGGCAGCGGTGAGCCATGTGATGTGCGTGTATTGCTGTGCTGTGCTGTGTCATGTGAGTGGCTGCTGTGATGGGTCAGGTATTGTGCCACCCTGCCCTTACTGAGCAGATCCTCCCTGCTGTATTTTCCCATTGCCAGATGTGTTGGGCTCCACATGGTCATTCAGCATTGGGATGGTGTGGGTGATCTATTATGGGGTGAACAGCAGTGTCCACTTGCTGAGTGTGAATCATGTATGCCTACTTTGCCTGCACCATGATCGTTGGTGCCCCAACATCTGCAAATAATGTGCCCCAGATTATCACGTGGTGCTTGCTATGGCCTACGTGGCATTGGGGACTGTGATGTCCTAATAGGTGTGTGTGTTGTCCCCTCATGTTCCCTGGAGGTCTGTTAGTGGTAACACGTGTTGTACCCTCATAATGTCACAAGGTGTGGGCAGGCCAAGTTGTGTGTGTGGTACACTTCATCTACGGGCAGGGTGTAGTGCTGTGTGGCATCAACATGGCTCACTCATGGCAGATATTCAGCGTTGCAGGCACTGTTGTGGTCTATGTTGTGTGTAGCTGCACAGTGATTGCAGGGGGTGGTGGTTACCATGTAGATTTGGGCCTCTCCTGTAGTGCATTGTCTTGAATTTGTGTGACCAGATGATGACACTTACACAACCCTGCATCTCTCTCTCATGCAGATTCGCAAGAGACCACGGCGGAACATGAGCCCAAACCCAGTGGTGGCGAGAGTAGCACTACAGCTGCAGCGGAGGCCAGTGATACAGAGCCCACCAGTGCATCTGAGGGGGACAGAAGTATGCAGGAGGAATCTGTGGCTGAGACACAGAGTACCACATCATCTGATGCCAGCGGGGATGCATCCATGCTGGCAGGTACAGGGGATGGGGAGTCTACATCATCATCTACCACCCAGCGGCCAGTGCCCAGCCTCCCTTCCACTTCTTCTGGTGCTGCCCGTATCCGTGTCACTAAGAGGGGACGAGTCACATTCACACCTGGCACCGCTGCACCTGCACCTGTCCCCCCTGCTGCCCTCACTGCAGAGTGTGTAGAGCTCCTGCGCCAGCTCTGTGTGGGCCAGACCGCCCTGCTCAATGCCTTCAGTGACCAAGACAAGAAATTAGGCCAGGTGGTTGCATACATGGAGGGCATACACTCTGACGTGGGTGGGCTACACCGTACAATCCAGGCGTTGTCATCCACAGTGACGTCAGCCCTTCAACAGGCACAAGCTCCCATTGCAGCTCTGGTGCCTTTGTCCACCCCCCAGTCAGTGGCCACATCAGGTGACAGTGACCACGGTTCACCTGCGTCACCAAAAAGATACAGCACAAGGAGCACACAACAGAACCAACCCAGGCACTCCCGCCCACAGACACCATCCCCACTGAAGAGCAGGGCCACCCCACAATGCACAGACAAGAGCCAGTCAGGGAAGATCAAGGCCAGGCGATCAATGAGGCAGACATCAGGCTCACATGCCGCAGAGGCATCACCAGCAAAAGACTCTCCTGTCACAGAAACTTCACACAGACCTACCCATGCAGTGTCTGTGTCCACTGAGGACTCTGCTGTCACAGAAACTTCACACAGACCTACCCATGCAGTGTCTGTGTCCACTGAGGAGGTGTTGCATTCCAGGGGTACACCTAGGAAGAGCACAGGGACACATCCACCCACCACATCTACCCCAATTCCGAGTCCATTGAAGCAGGTGGAGGAGGGCACTGTAGAGACCACCCCTGCCAAGAAGTCAAAGGAGGGCACTGTAGGGGGAACACCTGGCAAGAAGGCATAGGAGGGCACTGTGGAGACCAGCCCTGGCAAAAAGGCAAAGCAGGGCACTGTAGACACCACCCCTGGCACAAAGGCAAAGCAGGGCACTGTGGAGACCACCCTGGCACAAAGGCAAAGCAGGGCACTGTAGATACCACCCCTGGCACAAAGGCAAAGCAGGGCACTGTAGACACCACCCCTGGCACAAAGGCAAAGCAGGGCACTGTAGGCACCACCACTGGCACAAAGGCAAAGCAGGGCACTGTAGGGGGTACACCAGGCAAAGAGGGGAAGGTGGTCCTGAGGCGTAGCCAGACCAAGCGTTCCGCAGGATCCAGCACATCACCAGAGGTAGTGCCAGTGTCTGCACCTGATGTGGGACAGTTGGTGTGTGTTGCTGTTGGGTCATCAACACTTTCCATCAACCCCAAGACAGGGAAGCCAATTCATATTCCCAAAAAGTGGAAGGGCACCCCTCCAACCTCTCCCACCCACACTGTGTCAGAAGTCTGCAGGACTCCACCTCCACATGCAACTATGTCACCTGGTCCACACAGCCCTCCAGCTTGCCAAGCCACTGTTAGCCACACATCACCTGGGGCTCTGTCACCCCAGTTAGGTGGGCCTGCTGTCACCGACACACAGCCAGGTCCAAGTCTGCATGACTTCCAGGAGTGTGTTGACATCCTCCTCATGTGCCTGTGCCTCATACAGGTGTGCTAGTCCTGGCCATTGTTTACAAGCTTGGCCACTGGCCCTGTTGCTCTGCTGTGTTGGCCTCTCACCTGCCATGGACACTGGCCCTATTGCTCTGCTGTGCTGGTCTCTCGCCTGCCATGGACACTGGCTCTGTTGCTCTGCTGTGCTGTACTCTCCCCTGCCTTGGACACTGGGCCTGCCTCTGCTGTGCTGGCCTCTCACCTGCCATGGACACTGGCCCTGTTGCTCTGCTGTGCTGGCCTCTCACCTGTGCCTTGGACACTGGCCCTGTTGCTCTGCTGTGTTGGTCTCTCCCCTGCCATGGACACTGGCCCTGTTGCTCTGCTGTGCTGGCCTCTCACCTGCCATGGACACTGGCCCTGTTGCTCTACTGTCCTGTACTCTCCCCTGCCTTGGACGCTGGTCCTGTTGCTCTGCTGTGTTGGCCTCTCCCCTGTGCTATGGACACTGGCCTTCCTGTTTGTGTTTCACCTGTGCATGGTATATAGCATTTTTGCATCATTTTGAGCCTTGCTGTTGTCTACTATTGTTGTACCGCTGCATCTGTGCAATATGTGAATAAATACAGTTACTTCTGGTGTGTGTTTTGTCGGTGTCCTTGCTGATTAAAGTTCTGTTTCTGTTCGCATTTGATTGCCGGTGCACCATGCTCCATGTATCACTTCAACATTGCAAGGCTCTTTGCAGCCATCCTAATTTTGGGCAGGGGTGACAGGGTCTTAAGTCCATTCTGAGCCTGCAAATTGTGTGATCTGTGATGGCTATTTTACCTGGCATGCAGTCATCTTGTTAGTGATTTGCTGTTATTGTCTACACTGTTCACATGTGTGGTTGGGGATACTGCCAGCACAGGGTGTGATGCTGTGCAAATGTTTCGAAGCTGGCTGGGATATGTAATGTAGTATGTGTGTGGATTGCTTTCTGTGTGCCCAGCCTTGTATGTGTATGGTCATCTTGTGTTGGGCCTTGGTCCTGGTGCCATGGCCTACATGAGATGCGTGATGTTGGGTGTAGCAGAGGTGTGCAGTGTGAAGGGTGTCAGTTTGTAGTGGATGTGTGTGTGCCCCTGTATTGTGTGAGACACACATGTGTCACCTAGGAGTTCTATGCCTGTTGTTTGTTTTGTCTTGCCCTGGGTAGAGGATTGTATGCACTTGTGTGAGCTGTTTGTAGTGCACTGTGCTGTGTGTTGGTGTGTCCATGGTGTTGTGTGAGACTCCTCCTTGTTGTGTTTGTCACTTTGGAGTGTACAAAGTGTGTGAGTTGCACATCCGTGTTGTGTTTGATTGGTCCTCAATGTGTCTTGGGTGTTCTTGTGTGAACTGTGTGGCCCTGCTGCTCCACACTGGCATTGTGTTTGTGTGTGTCATGCATTGCAGGCATATGGTGGTTTTTCCACTCCCGTATGGTATGGTGTGTGTGGTTTTAGGCCATCCCCTATGTGTGCCACTTGTGCTTGGCCATTGTGGGTGTTACGTCCCTCTATTTGTGTGTGGTACACCCCTTACATGTCTGCTACTGACATGCAGGCTGTTTAACTTAGATGTCAGCTTTCCCCTTGGTTTCCATGTGTGTGTGTGCCTCCCCATCACTTCATATGTGGGTTTGTGCTTTGTGGTGCAGTTCTTGGGCCATAGGTGGTGTTCCACTCTGGACATTGCCCCAATGGTTTATGTGTGCTGTCCTTGTGCTATTGGTCATTCTGTAGTGGTCATGTGGACTTCAGCTGTGTGTGCTGGCCAGTGCTCTGGTGGAGCTGGCTGTGCTCTTGTATCCCAGAGTGGTGCATGTGTAGTTGTTGAGTTGGATGTGTGGATGTAGGGTGTGGTATTGCTTCAGTTCCTGGGTGTGGTGTTGTATTAGTGCAGTGCTGATTTGTGGTGTGTGATGCGGTTGTGTCAATCATGCCTGTTAGGCAGACAATGCTTGTCGTGCATGCGGTGCTGTGTGTATGTGGCCTTGGCATTGCCCGATGTACATCCCTGATGTCTTGTGGTGTTTGTTGATTGAGGTTTCATGTGCATCTGTGATGGGTTTGATGCAGCTGTGTGTGTTGGTCCAGATGCACTTCTTGTGTGATTTGTGTTTTGGTGTGTGTGTTTTGTTCCTGAGTGATGTTGTTGTGTACTCCTGTTGTGTCTGTTCTCCCATTGATTTCCCCCAGTTTGGCTGACAGGGTATGTGTGTTTCTGTTGGAGTTCAGTATGTGTTCCTGTATTGTTTGTGTGTTGTTCTTGTGCAGGCATCGGTTGTGGCATCCCTGTGTGTGTGTTGTGTTTGTGGCTACACCCAGGGTGTGTGCTTGTTTGTGTGTGTGTGTGTGTGTGTGTGCTGGCAAGGATTGTGAGCCTTGAGTGTGTGTGGCAGTGGTGTTGTGTGTTCCTTGTCTGCCACTCCTGCAGTGACTGTCTCCCTGGTTGTGTGTTGTGTGGTGCAGAGAGTGTGTATTGTGCTTGTTGTTGCAGTGCTTGTTGGTGGGCATGGGGGTGCACTGGATGGGCATCTGGCCTGTGGGTTGATGGGGTATGTTGCTATGTGGTTTGGGGCTGTGTATCCTTGTGGTGTTTGTGCCCTGCCCATGCCTTGGAGTGGCCCTGCCTTCTACATAATGCGCATGTGTTGACCGTGGCGGTGACGTGACCGGGACCGGGACGTTGCTGCTGGTTGGCGGTCGATGTGTGTCCCGGATGATGAGGGGTGCCTTGTTGTGAGGTGAGTGATGTGTGGGTGCCCGTATGGATGTGTTGTGTCCCCCAGCAGGGTGTCTGTGTGGTGATTGGACCCTGTGTCGGCATGTGTGTTGTGTGTTGCATTTGTGTAGTTGCGTACCTGCGGCGTCGTCCGCGGCGGACCCTCTGACGATAGTGTTGTAGGAGGAATATCACCGGATGCATATGGAGGGCTGGGTTCATGGCGTTCATGACCTGGTCTCGGCATTCGCGCTCCGCTGTCGAGTTTCCGCCTGCTCAGGCTGGGCGGTGTCTCCGCTGCGGTGTGTCTGCTTGTTTGGGCCATCCTAATTTGTCGAGCGGGGCGGACGTCATTAGGCACGGCGGAGAGTCTCGATTGGCTCCCGCCGCCGCGGTGGCGGGCGCACTTTGATGGCGGTGTGCGTTGCTCCGCGGCGGGCGGGAAATGACCTATGTTTACCTATCCTAATGAGGCGGACGTGAGTTCCGCTGCTCACGGGCGGCAAAAGCTGTTTTTTCGCCTTGCCACCACCGCGGTGGTGCCACCGCCCAACATCCTAATGGACCCCTATGTATTGTTAAGAATTCAATTCAAGTATTGTTAATTATTAACATTTGTACTTGAATCATATGTACTTCCAGTACGCATTTCTTTCAGTTTACAAACATTTCCAGACAGACCTGCTCTCTACTTGAGCACAGGGAAGTAAAACACCATATCGAGCATAATGGCAACATTTGGAAGCAAGAAAGAGGGACGTTTAAAAAAATAAAACAATCAGGGGAATTCATTTTACTTGCATTGATTTGGAGGCAATTTTAGGGAGTAGACAGCAAAAATAAAGCTGTATGTGTTTTAAAAATCATGAATGACTCTGCTGAGACAGGTGTGTTGGCACCTATGTCATGGGTAAAAATGGAAGAGCATGAAAATATTGTTCAAGCGCAGAAACTCTTTGGAAATTGGGTCTACATGCATAGGGGTGCTATCTAGCACTGTAAGTGGGATAAAAAAGTTTGAGAGGGTAAACAGGCATGGGCAAAGAACTAGGAATATTTTATTAGAGGCGCCACCTTAGTTATACGAACCACCTTGCGTATATGATTATAATTCCTATTATTTCAGGGAGAAAAATGCAAGTACTCCTGAGGCCGGGCTAACATCCACCCAACCGCCCAAAAAAAGTAACAGTGGGGAGCCACAGGCAAAGGCCAATGGCTCAAGGGAGCCATGGGTCGAAAAAGTTTGGGAACCCCTGATATAATCTGATAAAGACATCTAGCTGCAGGTTCCTTTTCTTTGAATTATCCCCAGGTGCCTGACTAGATACGGAAACTTTTCTACAGCAGTACCGCTGTTCGTCAGTAGAGGGCTTCGAGTGACACTGTAACTACGTCGTCCACAGTAAGTGACGTCAACAGAGTCCACATAAGCCCCTCCCCTTTCTGCGCTTCTATGCAAATCCTCTGGCCATTTTTGTGGCCTCTCTCGACATTTTGATGATAATGAAGTATGCTTTTTTCTGGTGTCCTCAGGGTCCTGTGGATGACAAATGTTGGCCCGCACCCTCGTAGTATTTGTATGGGGTGTCTGGGTTTTAACCATGACTCCAAAGAGTGTGGCCCATGTTTTCACCTTCAATCGTCGGCGCTGTAGGAGCACAGCATGACTCTCCTGTCAGCGCAGTAGTTACTGGCCCCACATCGGATGCGGTCATCTTCTTTTTCTGAGGACCGCTCGAGGCCCTGCTCCAGGAATTTTACCAGCAAGCGTCCTTTGTCCTCGATGTTGACTGGTAAAGTCACGCCGTAAGTGGTCAAAGTTGAGGCCTTCACCACCTTCGTCGCTTAAGTGCGGCATCTCTGACACCACTCTGTAGAGTTGCCGCTCCAGTTGTTCACGCTACGTCACCACGTAGCGTGAACGGCGGCCATTTTGGGTCACGCACAGCGAGCGCGATCATTCGGGTGCCGGAGCTGTGTGGAGCAACACGCTCGGCGCTCTGTGTGTAGGGATTATAATTGAATAAATATACCACCTGTAAACCACTCTTCACTAGTCTGCCTCCTATGTACAACGCAACATTACAATGGCGACGAGGATGGGATCTAGAAAGGAAAAAAAAACAAATAAATAATCGAAGAGGACCCACAGCAGAGCAGACTGGTCTTTGGAAGCATCCCCCACGCACAACCACGAGGCTAGAAGCAGGAGAGAGTTCAGAGCCACTGCAGAGACGCAGGTGAAGCACACAGAGCACGGCAGAAGCGGTTGGTCAGGTGGGCCCTGGTACTGCAAGCCTAGAAGGGGCCAGGAGGGGCACTACTGCGACACACCACGAACCCGTAGACGGCCAAGGGCCCCAGACGTCCCTTCCGGTTAGACCACAGGCTGGTCAGCAGCGCTGGCGGAGCTAGGAGCCACAGAGGCAGGCGTGAAGGACGAGGCACAGTCCCTACCAGGTGGAGACGAAGAGAACGGCGTGCCGGGCAGCCCCAAAGCTCAGAACGTTGCGCCGAAAGGGCGGGAAACCATGTGCGCCCAATCCACCTCCGCGACAGCGCCAGTTCCATTCCTACCGAAGCCAGGTGAACCCCTGATGAAGTGGGAGGATTGGAAAGAAGCACTGTAGAGACCTGAAACCAATCAGGTCTGTCTGGGAGCTCTACCTGTGTCCCGTGGGTTTCACATCAATACTTCAATTTTATAGTGACCGTAGTCCCAATTTTTACATTCAAATAAACAATGATCCTCTTGATTTTAGTGATGCTTACAATTTTACTACTTCACTGGCAAACATTTCAAAAATATCAGTACATTAAACAGTTCATCATTTGAGAAGTAAACATAAATTCACTTAATACATTGTGCTCTAATCATGTATTAACATTTTCAAATTCGAAACCAAATAGTGAAATTTCCCAATGCATTTCGGGTCTTGTGCGACCCTTCTTCAGGGGAGTGTAACTTTTGTGTCAAAATGCTCCTTGGTATTCGGTGTTTGTTCTGGTGATTGGCACTTCAGTTCCGATTTAGGGCACTACAAAAATAATGTAATATACCATTATCCACATCCCTATCTACATCATTATTAGTCAAGATTAACACTACTTTCAAAGGCTAAAACAAGGCGTGTGAGTAAAAGTGAAAAAATGACTGTGAGCAAATCTAATAGTGCGTGCGAGCCGACACAACAAACCCAATCCTAGGTGAGCTGTAAGACAGTTGAAGACGCCACCTACCCAAGGTGTTCTACCGAGTCCTAACAGTTGTATGTAAGTGCTTTGACTAGTGAAACACTCCAACGAGCCAAAAGTAAACTACCGTGACATGTCTATAGTGTGGTCAATGCCATATCACCAAATTATACATGTGACCAAATACATGCTTAGATTAACGTTTAAAAACTCTCACTTACCCTACGTGTATAACACCAGTCATAAAAACGATATAGTTTTCAGAGGCAAAACGACCCCCCAATCTGAAAGCGACGTATTTAATGTTAGATGGCAGCTCAGTATCTATGGTATTATAACTGTCGGGTGGAATCATGGATTGCTTAACGAAATAAACACGGACCCCCGCTTACCCAATTCAGAAGTTGTGTGAGCCGTACTGCTTATCCCTGGCCGCTATCAAGTTCCAGAGTTCTTCCGAAAATTCTCACTTGAAAGTTAAATACAATAACGAGTCACAACTACTGTCACTCTATTCCTGGTGTACGTTTAACTGTACACTATGGGCATACTAACTGAAAAGCGCCTACCTCGCTCACTTCGGCGTTCTTCGAACTGTGACCCACTGGTTACTTCCGGTGTCAACATCCGGTCCGTCATTAGTTGCCATTTATAGCGTTGTGATACCGAAAACCCCAATAAAGTGTATCTCAACAACGTGGAAGAAACTATTTATAAAGTGTGGTGACCTGCATAAAATGATGTTTAATGCAACATGAAATGTGAATGTGTCAAGAATAATAAAAATAAATAATAAGTAATGAATAATAAGATCATGCTGAATGTGCCGCTAATAATCTATAGAGGGGAGACAAGAAGTAATGTTAATCCTGCACAGTATATCATAAACACCTCGACTTAATGTCAGATAGAGGTGATTAATGCTAACGTCAGCTAAACTTGAATACACCAACCTCATGTGTTATTATTAGCATATACTAACAAATCTAAATACTAACAACCCGGTTGGCGTAATCACAAGGTATGTGCATTAATTCATAAACAGTAACATGACATGCAGATCCGTTCATGCACATTGATTTAATATGTGCTGTCTCAAATCTAATAGGATCTCTATAAACTAAATTGCTACTTGCGAAATGCAGTGCCAAATGTTGGCATATGTTCTGTACCCTCTCGCTTCATAGTTTTACATGACTTTCAAATCCTACATACACGTGAACTCAGTATGACCTAATCATATAGTGATTTGATATATACAGCCTCAAATCTAGAAAATGTCTATAAACAATAATTCTACTTGAGAAATACAATTCCAATAGTTGACATCTGTTCTTACAGAGAGTTCTATGCCCTCAAACTTCACAGCTTTACATGACATATGTGATGATCATAGAAAACATAGCATTTCGTACTGGTCATTTAGTCCACCTGGTGTCAGGGTGCCCAATTTCTTAATCCAAAAGGTCTCCCTATGGGATAAGGCTATGTTATGATCTGTCCCTGTGTGTTTTTCTACTAATTCCAATACTGTGAATCTCAATTGTGGTATGGTGTGAGATGAATTAATCCAATGGGTTGCTAAACTGGATGTGGATGATTTATTGCGTATAGTACTTTTGTGCTCGATGATGCGAGTCTTGATTTTTCTAGAGGTTCTTCCCACATACGTCAATCCACATGGACAAAGAATCGCGTAAATGACACCTGTGGAATTGCAATCAGCACTATGTTTAAGAGTAATGTCTTTACCAGTGTGCGGGTGCGAAAACACCTTACTCACAATCACGTTGTTACATTGGCCACAATTGTGGCATTTCCTCATCCCTTTGAAATTAGTTATTTGGGTTCTTCGTGGATTTTTGAGTGTCTCTCTGATGTTTTTGCACGTGTGTGTGCTACAATAGGAACATTTTTTAATACATTTACATAGTCTGGTTCATTTGCAATCATTTCCCAACGTTTTTTGAGAATTTGTTTGATCCTGTGAGATTGCGTGGAGTGCTTCATCACAAATACTATTCGTTCATTGGTGACTTCTCTGTTTTCTGCAACAGTCTTTTTCTACCCATGAGAGACACTCTTTGTACTGAGTGTTCCAAAACCTTCTTCGGGTAGCCTCTTTCGGTGTATCTCTCTAATTGTTCTTTGAATAACATATCACATTCCGATTGGTCAGATGATATCCTCTTGATTCTGATCAACTGTGAAGTCGGTAAATGGTTCTTCAGATTCCTTGGATGTGCACTCGTGTAGTGAAGCGCATTATTAACATCCGTTGGTTTTCGAAAAACAGTAGTTGAAATTCCTTGTGATGTTTTCCGAATTTCTATATCCAAAAACTGTATCTTCTGATCTTGGATGTTATGGGTGAATTTGATCCTGGGGTTATATTCATTGAGTTCTTTAATTCTTTCTTCCAACTCCTGTCTACTACCACGCCAGATCACCAAAATGTCATCTATGAAACGTAGAAATTACACCAAGTTCTCTGTCCACCTTGTGTCTGTGAAAATATGTTGTTGTTCAAAATACGCCATGAATGTATTCGCGTAGGCTGGGGCCCCCGAGAAGCCCATGGATGTACCTGTTTTCTGCAAAAATAATTGGGATTGCCAGCTGAAATAACTGTGAAATAATGAGAAATGTAGAAGCTCCAACAGAAAAACACTTAGTTGTTGATCAAGATCTGATTGTATCAGTCTCCATTCTATGGCTTCTAAGCCTTCCATATGTGCTATCGACGTGTAAAGTGCCACCACATCGATGGTGCACAATATGGTAGTGTTGTTAACAGAATCATCCACATCTGCAAGTTTTAACAAACAATCAGTTGTATCTTTCAAATATGTACTCCAGGATTGTACCAATGGTTGCAAGTGGTGGTCGACGAAACGTCCAATTGGTTCATGTATAGATCCGCATCCTGCCACGATGGGTCTAAACGGTGGGTCATCTAAGTTCTTATGTATTTTAGGCAACATGTATATATGTGGCACTTGAGGTGTGCTAGTTCTTAAATATTTGCCCGTATTGGTGTTGATCGTCCCAGAGCTTTCGGCCTTGGAGATGATTTCATCAAGAAGTTAGCTGAATTCCTTTGTGGGGTCTTGATCAAGTTGAATGTATGTACCAGTATCATGAACATGCTCATTCACCTTATGGTCATAAAATGTAGTGTCCATCATAACTAGTGCTCTACCTTTATCTGCTGGTTGGAATGTGATAGAGGTGTCCTGTCTCAAATTGTTTAAAATGCGTTTATCTCTTTTTGAGAAGTTCTGATTTTTAGGTGTTTCATACCTGATAGCCTCCAGATCTTTTCTCACCAAAGTTTCGAAGTTATCCAATATTTTGTGTGAAATTGGAGACATGAATTTGCTTTTTGGTTTGAATTTTTCTGGTGGTCGTGTAGTCCCATTCATCGTTGTGGTGGAAAAGAACCACTTAAGTCGTAGCTTCCGTAAAAATGTAAACAGGGCGATTTCTGTTTCCAATCCATTCGAGACATAAGTGGGAACAAATGAGGTCCCCTTATTTAAAACTCTTTCCTCATCCTGTGTTAGCTCTCTGTTTGATATATTTACCACTAGGTTACTTTTTTTGTTACCACTCGTTGTGGTCGTCCACTTTCTAGTGCTTTTTTTGTGACCTTGTCCCCTGCGGATCCGTTTATCCTTGTTTCTGGTGTCGACTCTGGAGGTTGGATTGAAGATTGGCCTTCTGCTAAAAAAGACGGTTTCAGACTTCTAGATGGTCCGGCTGCAGTTGTTTCAGTTGAATCTGTGCTGATTACAATCGATACCGGTGCCCTTTGTAATGAGAGATCTTCATCCTGCACTACACTTTCCTCTGAGGAGGTTTGTCTTGGAGTTGCCCTACTTGTGAATCTTTTTTGTGCATAGGCTTCCGCCCATGTGTAGACCTCATCCAATTTATAATCTATCGTATCTCTACGAAATTTCGGATTTTCCGGTCGTGTACCTCCTTAGCATGAATATCCAATCTGTTATTAATATCCTCTAATATTTTGGTCCAATCCTCTTCGGGTATGTTCCTTGTTAGTTCTTGCTGAAGTTTGTAGATGTCTTCTTTCAGATCATTTAATATCTGTGAGAGTTCCTCAATAATCAAAAGGATGAGGTCCAACGAACACTTATTAAGAATTGCTTGCCACTTTGTCATAAACGCCTTATTGAATTTAAACAACATTGGCTTGAGTGCGATTCGGAGTCCTCTGGGTATCCTCTTGACCATATGGTATTCAATAAGTGTCGTTGCATGAAGGCGTTGATTAACCTCTCTACGCATCGTGTATTCAAGTTGCTTTAACATTTGAGTTGTAGTGCCTTTCGACGTACTGAAGGTGCGTACTTGTTCAATCAATGAATAAATGGATGCTGCTTCATCTGTTCCATATACTTTAGTTTCAGCCTGATTAAGCGTGAGGTTTGAAATTTCTTTAAAGGAAGCCATTCTCTAAAGTTATGTGGGTGCTGGTCTAGTGAATGGGCCGTACTAAAACTGCAATGTAAGTGTCTAGCCTGCACTCCCTGGTTAAACCAATTATTCAACTCTACAATAGTTCAAACACATTTTTGGGAGCTTCCCAGTAGCGAATTGTGCCCACAATGTTGAGTTTATCAGCCCTGTAGAGACCTGAAACCAATCAGGTCTGTCTGGGAGCTCTACCTGTGTCCCGTGGGTTTCACATCAATACTTCAATTTTATAGTGACCGTAGTCCCCATTTTTACATTCAAATAAACAATGATCCTCTTGATTTTAGTGACACCTCTATCATATTCCAACCAGCAGATAAAGGTGGAGCACTAGTTATGATGGACACTACATTTTATGACCATAAGGTGAATGAGCATGTTCATGATACTGGTACATACATTCAACTTGATCAAGACCCCACAAAGGAATTCAGCAAACTTCTTGATGAAATCATCTCCAAGGCCGAAAGCTCTGGGACGATCAACACCAATACGGGCAAATATTTAAGAACTAGCACACCTCAAGTGCCACATATATACATGTTGCCTAAAATACATAAGAACTTAGATGACCCACCGTTTAGACCCATCGTGGCAGGATGCGGATCTATACATGAACCAATTGGACGTTTCGTCGACCACCACTTGCAACCATTGGTACAATCCTGGAGTACATATTTGAAAGATACAACTGATTGTTTGTTAAAACTTGCAGATGTGAATGATTCTGTTAACGACACTACAATATTGTGCACCATCGATGTGGTGGCACTTTACACGTCGATAGCACATATGAAAGGCTTAGAAGCCATAGAATGGAGACTGTTACAATCAGATCTTGATCAACAACTAAGTGTTTTTCTGTTGGAGCTTCTACATTTCTCATTATTTCACAGTTATTTCAGCTGGCAATCCCAATTTTTTTTGCAGAAAACAGGTACATCCATGGGCTTCTCGGGGGCCCCAGCCTACGCGAATACATTCATGGCGTATTTTGAACAACTGTAAGCGTAGGACTGAGCACAGCGTTTAAGCTAGAAAGTATTCGTGTTTCTCGTGCCTCCAGGGCTCTCTCCCCGTCTGGAGTGATATCTGTAGAACCTATGGTAGCAGCTATACCTGGTTGGGTGTAGCTGTCCCCCCGGGCACCGATTTGTGCTAATGATAGCTCTGAGTTCTTGTGTGTTTTGAACAACAACATATTTTCACAGACACAAGGTGGACAGAGAACTTGGTGTTATTTCTACGTTTCATAGATGGCATTTTGGTGATCTGGCGTGGTAGTAGACAGGAGTTGGAAGAAAGAATTAAAGAACTCAACGAATTTAACCCCAGGATCAAATTCACCCATAACATCCAAGATCAGAAGATACAGTTTTTGGATATAGAAATTCGGAAAACATCACAAGGAATTTCAACTACTGTTTTTTGAAAACCAATGGATGTTAATAATGTGCTTCACTACACGAGTGCACATCCAAGGAATCTGAAGAACCATTTACCGACTTCACAGTTGATCAGAATCAAGAGGATATCATCTGACCAATCGGAATGTGATATGTTATTCAAAGAACAATTAGAGAGATACACCGAAAGAGGCTACCCGAAGAAGGTTTTGGAACACTCAGTACAAAGAGTGTCTCTCATGGATAGAAAAAGACTGTTGCAGAAAACAGAGAAGTCAACCAATGAACGAATAGTATTTGTGATGAAGCACTCCACGCAATCTCACAGGATCAAACAAATTCTCAAAAAACGTTGGGAAATGATTGCAAATGAACCAGACTTTGTAAATGTATTAAAAAAATTTCCTATTGTAGCACACACACGTGCAAAAAACATCAGAGAGATACTCAAAAATCCACGAAGAACCCAAATAACTAATTTCAAAGGGATGAGGAAATGCCACAATTGTGGCCAATGTAACAACGTGATTGTGAGTAAGGTGTTTTCGCACCCGCACACTGGTAAAGACATTACTCTTAAACATAGTGCTGATTGCAATTCCACAGGTGTCATTTACGCGATTCTTTGTCCATGTGGATTGACGTATGTGGGAAGAACCTCTAGAAAAATCAAGACTCGCATCATCGAGCACAAAAGTACTATACGCAATAAATCATCCGCATCCAGTTTAGCAACCCATTGGATTAATTCATCTCACACATACCACAATTGAGATTCACAGTATTGGAATTAGTAGAAAAACAAACAGGGACAGATCATAACATAGCATTATCCCGTAGGGAGACCTTTTGGATTAAGAAATTGGGCACCCTGACACCGGGTGGACTAAATGACCTGTACGAAATGCTATGTTTTCTATGATCATCACATATGTCATGTAAAGCTGTGAAGTTTGAGGGCATAGAACTCTCTGTAAGAACAGATGTCAACTATTGGAATTGTATTTCTCAAGTAGAATTATTGTTTGTAGACATTTTCTAGATTTGAGGCTGTATATATCAAATCACTATATGATTAGGTCATACTGAGTTCACGTGTATGTAGGATTTGAAAGTCATGTAAAACTATGAAGCGAGAGGGTACAGAACATATGCCAACATTTGGCACTGCATTTCGCAAGTAGCAATTTAGTTTATAGAGATCCTATTAGATTTGAGACAGCACATATTAAATCAATGTGCATGAATGGATCTGCATGTCATGTTACTGTTTATGAATTAATGCACATACCTTGTGATTACGCTCAACTGGGTTGTTAGTATTTAGATTTGTTAGTATATGCTAATAATAACACATGAGGTTGGTGTATTCAAGTTTAGCTGACGTTAGCATTAATCACCTCTATCAGACATTAAGTTGAGGTGTTTATGATATACTGTGCAGGATTAACATTACTTCTTGTCTCCCCTCTATAGATTATTAGCGGCACATTCAGCATGATCTTATTATTCAATACTTATTATTTATTTTTATTATTCTTGACACATTCACATTTCATGTTGCATTAAACATCATTTTATGCAGGTCACCATACTTTATAAATAGTTTCTTCCACGTTGTTGAGATACACTTTATTGGGGTTTTCGGTATCACAACGCTATAAATGGCAACTAATGACGGACCGGATGTTGACACCGGAAGTAACCAGTGGGTCACAGTTCGAAGAACGCCGAAGTGAGCGAGGTAGGCGCTTTTCAGTTAGTATGCCCATAGTGTACAGTTAAATGTACACCAGGAATAGAGTGACAGTAGTTGTGACTCGTTATTGTATTTAACTTTCAAGTGAGAATTTTCGGAAGAACTGTGGAACTTGATAGCGGCCAGGGATAAGCAGTACGGCTCACACAACTTCTGAATTGGGTAAGCGGGGGTCCGTGTTTATTTCATTAAGCGATCCATGATTCCACCCGACAGTTATAATACCATAGATACTGAGCTGCCATCTAACATTAAATACGTCGCTTTCAGATTGGGGGGTCGTTTTGCCTCTGAAAACTATATCGTTTTTATGACTGATGTTATACACGTAGGGTAAGTGAGAGTTTTTAAACGTTAATCTAAGCATGTATTTGGTCACATGTATAATTTGGTGATTTGGCATTGACCACACTATAGACAAGTCACGGTAGTTTACTTTTGGCGCGTTGGAGTGTTTCACTAGTCAAAGCACTTACATACAACTGTTAGGACTCGGTAGAACACCTTGGGTAGGTGGCGTCTTCAACTGTCTTACAGCTCACCTAGGATTGGGTTTGTTGTGTCGGCTCGCACACACTATTAGATTTTCTCACAGTAATTTTTTCACTTTTACTCACACGCCTTGTTTTAGCCTTTGAAAGTAGTGTTAATCTTGACTAATAATGATGTAGATAGGGATGTGGATAATGGTATATTACATTATTTTTGTAGTGCCCTAAATCGGAACTGAAGTGCCAATCACCAGAACAAACACTGAATACCAAGGAGCATTTTGACACAAAAGTTACACTCCCCTGAAGAAGGGTCGCACAAGACCCGAAATGCATTGGGAAATTTCACTATTTGGTTTCGAATTTGAAAATGTTAATACATGATTAGAGCACAATGTATTAAGTGAATTTATGTTTACTTCTCAAATGATGACCTGTTTAATGTACTGATATTTTTTAAATGTTTGCCAGTGAAGTAGTAAAACTGTAAGCATCACTAAAATCAAGAGGATCATTGTTTATTTGAATGTAAAAATTGGGACTACGGTCACTATAAAATTGAAGTATTGATGTGAAACCCACGGGACACAGGTAGAGCTCCCAGACAGACCTGATTGGTTTCAGGTCTCTACAGGGCTGATAAACTCAACATTGTGGGCACAATTCGCTACTGGGAAGCTCCCAAAAATTAGTTTGAACTATTGTACAGTTGAATAATTGGATTAACCAGGGAGTGCAGGCTAGACACTTACATTGCAGGATTGGAAAGAATACATCACTAACTATATTGAGGTCCTGGAGGATGAAAATGAAGAACCGTTCACGAGTGTCAGGAAAAGGAGAATCTTGCTACATAACTTGGGCCCGGAGGGGATCAGAGTGTTCAAAAATTTAGTTCCCAAGCAGCGACAATCAAGTGATGACGACCTTTAAGCAAGAACGGGGTGAGTCAATCGACGAGTATGTCGCTGCGTTGAAGAAGTTGGCATCCACGTGTCAATTTGGAGGTCTCCACGACTTCATCAGGGACCAAATAGTGATGCACACTACAATGAAGACCGTGCAGGACTAACTATGGTCGTGCGGAGACACTACGTTGAAAGAAGCGATGGCAATGGTCAAGAAGGCAGAACTGGCACGCAGGTATGCGGATGCGGCGAAAAGAGAAATGGTGGCAAGGCCCATGGTCAACAGGATAGAGGATGAAGAACCGAAAGGAGGGAACAGAAACACGAGCTCCAACTACAAAGGACCCAATAAGTGGCAAGGGAAGCCAGGTCCGCCAGGAAGGCAGCCAAAGGGGAGCAAGTCGTCGTGCTATCGCTGTGGCAGCTGGAACCATGAGGCGAACGACAGACAATGCCCGGCCTTCCGGGCTAAGTGTATGTTCTGCGGAGTTATGGGACATTATGAGAAGGTTTGTCGGAAGAAATTGAGCCGCAACACGGTGAAATTTATCGAAAGCGACCAGGAGGCCGGGGAAGGAAGAGACCAAGAGGAGGACGATGAGATACTATGCATTGAGGACCAAGTTTTGAGTGTGAGTGGCAGGAGATCAAACAAACCGGTGCTGGAGGCGTAGCGATAAGCATCGTAGCGGATTCAGGCTCCCCATATACGCTGGTACAGAGGGCAGTATGGACAGAGAAATTCCTGCCCCGCCTTGGCCCACATCTGGAACCACCGGACATCAGACCGGTCACGTACCTAGGTAACCGCATCCCCATAGCGGGTTATCGGCCATTGACATTCGAATTCAGGGGACGCAGCACCAACTGCAAACTGTACGTGACAGAGAAAGGTCCATCGGTATTAGGTTGGATGGACCAGGGAGATCTAGCTATCAAACTGGACCCTGGAGGAGCAGTGCAAGTATTGTTGACGGAGCCAGAACAGTGGCCAGACCTGGAGAAGTGGAGAAGAGACTTTCCCAAAGTGTTCGGGGGTAAAGTAGGAAGGTTGGAGAAGTTCTCGCACAAAATCATCCTCAAAACTGATGCCATACCAGTGTCGCACAAAGTGCGGAATGTACCGATAGCCGTGAGGGAGGCGGTGCAACAAGAACTACGCGATTTGGAAGGAAACGGCATAATTGAACCCATCACATGTGCAGAGTGGCTGGCCCCCCTGGTGGTGGTGATGAAACCAAAACACAAGGTCCGGCTATGTGTGGACCTCCGCGAGCTAAACAAAAGCATCGTAGTAGAGAAGTTCCCGTTGCCCCGCATCGAGGAAATGCTGGCGAAGACGGAGGGAAAGAAATGGTACTCCACCATCGACCTGACATCAGCATACCACCAGATAGCATTGCACCCGGAGAGCAGGAGGTTGACGTCGTTTATCACCCCTTTCGGATGCTACTAATTCTGCAGAATGCCATTTGGGCTGGCATCGGCTGCTGCTGTTTTCCAAAAGCTGATGCACCGCCTCTTCAAAGATGTGGAAGGAGTCCAATACTTCCAAGACGACATCTTGGTAATGGGAAGTGATCAAAGGGACCATGATGTCAAACTGACCAAAGTATTGAGGGTGCTGGAAGAAAGAGGGCTGACAGCAGAATGGGAGAAATGCCACCTAGGCATGCCATCTGTCACCTATCTCGGACATGAAATTGGAGAACGAGGGCTGACTCCGAAAAAGGAGAATGTCAAGGCAATTTGTGACGCTCCACCACCAATCAGCAAGGAGGAGGTCAGGTCGTTCCTCGGCATGGCCGAGTACTATAGTAAGTTCATACAGCATTTTGCATCGAAGACACACCACATGAGGATTCTGACGAGAGAAACGAAGGCGTTTGTATGGTCAGAAGAAACTCAGAGTGAGTTCGAAGGTATCAAGAAGGAGGTAGCCCAAGCTATACCCCTCAGAGGATATGACCCACAAGGACGGACAACAGTCACAACAGATGCCAGTGATAAAGGACTAGGCGCAGTCCTTATGCAAGACAGAGAAGGAGGAGCAACGGAAACCATCAGTTTTGCTTCCAGGGCCCTAACGGACACGGAAAAGAGGTTCAGTGTCATCGAGAAGGAAATGCTGGCGGTGGTCTGGGCTTTGGGAAGATTTCGCCAATTCTTGTGGGGCACAAGGTTCCGGTTGAGAACAGACCATAAGCCGCTGGTAAGGGTCCTCACGTCCAGTGGGCATGCCAGTGCCACCCGGAGGATATCAAAAATGACTCTAAAACTGCTGGAATACCGTTATGATGTCGAGTACATCCAGGGCAGTAGGAATAAAGTAGCAGACTACTTGAGTAGGGCATCTGCAATGGAAGAGGTGGAAGGAGATAAAGTAGAAGAAGATGAAATGGTGGCCTTGATGGAGGATCCAGAGAGAGTAATCAGCAGCCACGAATGGGAAGAAGCTTACAGGGCAGACAAGAACCTTCAACAAGTAAAGGAGTACATCACAGGCGGATGGCCGGAGAAGAAACATGTGAGCGGAGAGATGAGAAGGTACTATGATGTGCGAGAAGAATTCTCACTGGATGACAAGGGTATCTTCGTGTACCGGGGGGACAAAGTGGTACCCCCAGAAGGACTCATCACTAGACTGCTGGCCGTACTGCACGAAGGTCACCTAGGAATTGGGAAGATGAAATTGAGGACCAAACAGGGCTACTGGTGGCCAGGAATGGACACGCAAACGGAACGCCATGTGTAGGAATGTGGCCAATGCCAACAAGCCGACAAGACCATGACACCTTTGAGACCGTCCATCGGAAGGTTCGACACACCAAGAAATCCATGGGAAGAGCTCTCCATTGACATTTTGGGTCCCATCCTAGATGATCAAGGCACCCCGAAATACATATGTGCCTTAATAGACAGATATTCGAAGTGGCCAGAAGTGCTCGTCAAAGAGGAAATGGACACGGATACCATATTAAAGTTCCTCACCACCATTTTCCTCAGGGAAGGCATCCCCAAAAGTGTGCTAAGCGACAACGGACCACAATTCACATCCGACAAGTGGTTAAAGTTTATGGAAAGGAATGGGGTCTGCTCCAAACACACGTTCATATACCATCCGGCAGGAAACGGACAAGTGGAACGGTTCAACAGAGTCTTGATGGGCTCTATCCAAGCAGCCATAATGATGGGGAAGGACTGGGAGAAGGAAGTGTTACATATGGTATGGGCATACCGAATCACCCCCACAGGAACAGGGTACAGTCCCTTCCAGATCCTTAGAGGAAGAGATCCGTTCACAAAGGATAACAGGGCATGGAAGGACAAGACGGTGACCAGTAAGTGGTCCCCGGCGGTGGTGCAAGCAAACCTTGAAAAGGCCCAGAGAATATATTCAGAACACTATAACAAGAGGAGGAATGTGAAGGACACACAGTTAGAAGAAGGTGAATGGGTGAGAGTCAAGTTGGCCACACTTCAACGTAAAGGAGACAGCAAGTATAGCAAGCCGCTCCAAGTCAGAGAAGTGTTGGGCCGAGCGGCCAGACTGAGTGACGGAAACGTGTGGTCCCAAGATCGCATGGCTCGATGTAACAAGGTAGTGCAATGGGCCCTGGAGGCACGGGGGCCCGAAGTGTTGGACCAAGGGACATTGCGACAGGATGCCGATGAAAAGGAAGGAGGAGAAGACAACACGCAAATGGATTGGGGAGCAGAAGGTGGAAGTACCCCACGAACAAACATTGCTAGACTAAGACAGGAAGAATCAGGCGGCCAGGTGAGAGTGTTGGCCCACGAGGATAAGGAGACGGAGTCGATAATTCAGGGTGAGAAGGTAAGCTACATCCACTCCGGTAAGGTGCACCAGAGGTGGGCGCAGGGTAGTGTGACCGGCCAGATTCAGAGACTTTGAAATGGGTGAAGGACTATAAGGCCCCATTAACTGAATGACTTCATTGGACAAAAGGGGGGAGATATGTAGAGTTGCCGCTCCAGTTGTTCACGCTACGTCACCACGTAGCGTGAACGGTGGCCATTTTGGGTCGCGCACAGCGAGCGCGATCATTCGGGTGCCGGAGCTGTGTGGAGCAACACGCTCGGCGCTCTGTGTGTAGGGATTATAATTTAATAAATATACCACCTGTAAACCACTCTTCACTAGTCTGCCTCCTATTTACAACGCAACATTACACACTCCACGTCCTCAAGTTGAGGAGTCAGAGCCAGCAGTAGCTGGCATCTAAGAGGGATAGGGGGTGAGTGCACACGCAATTTATATATATATAAAAAAAGCGTGCAACGAATAGATATAAAAAAATAAACGTACCTGACACGAACACAATGTCCTCCTGACCCGACCTCTACTCTGGCAGGAACTGGAACTGGAAGTATCAATTCCCTTGGCCAATCCAAGGGCTGCTCTCACACGCACGAGAGCAGCCCTAGGATTGGCGATTGAGGCCTCATTCAGCTCTCCGCAGCGTTCTGGAGGCTTTTGCTTGCTATAACCCAGCTGTCTTAAGGCAGCTGGGTTACAGCTGTTTAAAGTTCTCATGTGTGGCTGGCCATCTGTCACAAAACAGCCAGCCAAAAGGACATGCACACATCAAACAGTGCATACTCAACCCACCCTCCCCCATGCAATGTGACATTCTGCTGTCACTCAGCAGCGTCCCGCCCCCGTCCTGAAGCTCTGTTTGGGACACAGTGTGAAAAATAAAGTGGTAATAAATTACCATTATATATTTCATCTCTGGGGCTTTGGGTTCAAGGGTTTAAGTGGACCAACACTCCACTGCTCAGAGCGAGTGTCTATCCAGCGTCTTGCGGTATTCCCCGGTGCCTGGCAACTTTGGATTAGTTGAGAAAATATTCTCTCTCCCTTAATGCTGTATTTGGTTCTCTGCCTTCCTCTGGTGTGCGTCTCTGCCACAAGGAGGCCAGAGAAGCCTTGACTAAATTAATGCCAACAAGGCCCTCTGGATCCTTGGTTTGATCAGTCCCGGCTTCGGTGCACAGCCTCTTGGGGTTGCCACCTGTGATTCCAGTGTCAATTCAGCCATCTCCGAAGTCGACAGCACCAATCGCCGCTACTGTATCTCTCCTCATTGAGGTGTCGCCACATAGATGGCGGACAACGTTGGGAGCGGCGCCGGCAGAGTAGGACACCCCGGGCTACCTTCTTATTTCTTCGGAGAAGCCCCCAGCTGGTTTCACTTCGGGAGACCGGTTTTGACATGAACGACGCTTCTCAGCATCCTCTGGAGTTTGATTGGGTGTCTGAGCATATGAGGAGGGTTGCAAGGTTCTAGAGCTGCAGCTCCCTTCTGTAGAGCTGACCATTGATCCCTAGCCTGTGCTCCAATTCAGTGAGGCCCTATTTGATGTTTGTTGGGCTCTTGGGCTAAGCCTGTTTAAGTGGGCCCGGTGGACCGGTCTATAACTCATAGGCACCGTCCTGCCCCTGGAGACCCTGTCTGCCTCCTCTGATAGCCTACTCTATGCAGCTTCGAGGCTCAGGCTGCTACAGCATTCCGCTGACATGGGCAACCTTTCGAACGTCCCTCAAGACAGGGAGTTGAGGAGTCTCGATACTCTTGGTTGGTATATCTTTTCTGCCACTAGTTCTGCTTTGAGCTCACTTAATACCGCTTGCATTGTGGGCATTATTTCCTCACGTGTTGTGGGATTAGGTCTCGTGCCTTCTCACCACACTCCCGGATGAGGCCCAGGCCACCCTTACCCAGATTTTCCAGGAAGGCGGATAGGCAAATAAATTGCTGATTCAATGTGGTATGGATGCCATGGATTCTGTCGAGGCATGCCATTGCCCTGTCCTTGGCACTTCGCCGGCATACCTGGCTATGCACCGTTTGTTTTTTGGAAGCTAGTCAATCCACCATGGTGGACATGCCTTTCGATTGTCACCATCTTTTTGGCATGCACGCTGATTCTGCTTTACATCATTTCAGGGACAGTCGGGATGGATTGGGATCTTAAGCCCTGTTTGCTATACTATTATTCTCTTCTTTCTCCCCTACTCAGTCTGTCCAGGGATGGTCTCCTTAATTTCTGTTCTATGGGAACCATTTTAGGGAGGTTCCCGATGGCCTTTTTCTTTTCACTCATGACCTCCGAGTAGCATCCGGTGTGGTGCTCCTGCCCGCAATAAGTATTTTTTTCTCTTGCATTC